>NC_081252.1:9458913-10708913 GCF_030490865.1 Poecile atricapillus
CAAAATAACTCCTAGTCAAAAGCTCAGGAACAGCCAATGTTTTAAAGACAAGAAGGGAAGTTGTCTCTTCCCAAGAAGTATTCTGTGTACACCAGCAATGAAATGCAAGGGGGAACATTGATGTTAGCACCACCCTGGCTGTCAATAAAGAACTTCTGTCCTCAGAAATACCAAATCAAGTTCATATGAATTTCTCGCTCTTCCAAAACCACTTTCCCACCAGGCAGAAGAGATCACAAAACTGAAGAGCATTCCTTCCTTCTCACATCTCTGCAGTCTGTAAGCACTGTGCCTGTCACAACATTCCCAAGAGGTTTCCTTTACCACCCTGCAGCTGCTTCCATTTTGCGTTAAGAGTTCTTGGAGTTCTTGCTTTGCTTATTGAAGCTAAAGCACCAAAAAGCTGGTAGGTAGCTAAGTTCTGGTGGGAAGATGAAATCCCAATGCAGATGGAGAAGTTGGCTTAACCTATAAAGTAATTCTGGAACAGCTATTGCATTGGCAAAATTCTAAAATGTAGCCCAGTTTGATTGTTCTTGGCTCCTTCTAATTTGCTTTCTTTAGGGTTGTAGCTGCTCCTCACTCTGCAGATGTTTGTCCCATTACTGTTCACAGCAGTTAAATATACACAGATATATAAGGGGGACTTGACCATCTACCCTCAGTGTTCCAAGGTCAGCTGAAATCTGGACCTTTTGCTTTCTCTATGCTCCACCAAGTGAGAGCAAAACTTAAGCAAGACTTCCTTAGGGAGCACTGGGCCTGAGGTTTTTTTACAGTGCACAAGGCTAAAATTCAAATATGAAGCACAGCTGTTTGGACAGGAATCTTGGACCTCTTTGTTTTGAACTACAGTGACTCACTCAGCCTCACCAGCACATGAAACTCTGAAATTCCTGCACAGCTAATGACTGGGATGTGAAATTGCCTGGCAGGCAGTGACCAGTTTAGGATCCTCTGGGATTTGCAGGTGGAAGGGCTTTTCTTTCCCTTTCTTTCCCCTCACTCACATTGCTTTCACACACCATTCCATCCACGTGCAGGTTTGAATCTCTGTCCACCAGCCAAACCGCTGACCCAGTGGTCTGGTTGCTGATGGTGACATTCCTCCCTTCCACCGAGGACAGGTATTTTTGAGTTCCTGGTAACAGGTAAAATAAAAAGGGAATCAGTGTGGCATAAACTAGTCAATCATTTTTATTAGAGACAGACTGCCTCTTTTAAATACTTTCTATGTCCCCCGGGTAGTGCATGCATTTTAAAGTATAAAATGCATAATAAAGTGCTCTTTAAACCTTCTCTTTGATTTAGGTGCAATTCCACAGTTATTTAGAATATCAGCAATGAGTAACTTTGCAGAACCAAGACAGGTTCCGGGACAACCAGACTGCATTAATAACCAAATGTTAAATAAGTTGTTAAAAGAACTGGCAAGGGCTGTGTTGGCTTGGATGAGGTGAAGGCTGCTTGGCTGATTGGACTTTTCTTGGAGTCAATGATAATATCCTCTTACACCCCCTTACATTTAGAAACCAGTTCTAAATAATCCAATCATCCAATTCAATATCATTTTCTTTGCAAAAATGATATTTATTTCCTATATTAATGCCTGATTGCAACAAGATAAGGGGTATCTTCTTCTGTTCTGAGTGTCTGACCTTTCACATTTGTTTTGCTGTTGCAAAGCATGTGAAATGCTATGGAAAGACTGGGGAAAAAACCCACAATTTTTTATGTAGTGATATAATGAACGTCTCTGTGCATCCAAGATAATAGGAGTTCCAGCATTTGTGCTTACTATAAAATACAACGAGCAAAGACTAAGTAAATCCTGATTTTTTAATACAAAAATAATTTTGACTGTATCTTTGGCTGGGTATGACATGGAAACTAATGATTGTTTATGTTTTGCTCTTTTTTTAAAATTTTTTTTTTTTTTTTTGGTCTGCATTAAAATCCCACATGAGAGGCAAATTTTTTGTCTAGGAACAAATTATTACTTTTTTGGGGACTGGGTTCTAATGAGTTGGGAAGTGTGTCTGTTTCTTTTCAGCTGGGAAAACGCAAGGAGTATAAAATCCAGATGGACAGCACATGATGCTGGAACCAGCCCGGGCCAATCAGCCACGTTGCGTTGATTAAAGGAAATCTATAAGAAATTAAGTAAAAATCCAAACATCAGATAGTGAGAGCAGCAAACTGGCTGCACTGTGAGGTTTCACCACAGCTCTGGCCTCCCCATGCCTTGCTGAATGTTAACTCGTATTTAATATTCATTAAGGTGTGGGGAGGCAGACAGGCCTTGCAGAGGGATGGAGCAGCATCTGGAATCCCTACGGAATGTTTATTCTTCTTTGTTTATTATTCTGAGTGTGTGCTCTCTCCCTCTTCCTCTCTTTGCCTCCCTTTGTGTAATAAAGCTCCTCTAGGCATATAAAGTAAGTCATCTGGAATTGTGCAAGTCCTTCTGCCAGGAAGCTGGAAAAGCCCCTCTCCTGTGCAGAGAGAAAAATACAGACTCGTCACAGCCACTGAGAAATTACAGAAATACAGCATTGGGCTACATTTACATAGCGAAGTGCTGTGACAAATAATTGTGCTTCTCAGTGTTAAAAAAAAACCAAACCAACTCATTTCATCCTGTCCAAGGTGTTTTGTTTATTTAAAAAAAAACAAACTAATTGGCATATTTTAAAATAACATGAAGCCTGCAAAGTGCATTAAAAGTCCTCAGTGTCAAAGTTGCTTTGTGTGCCAACGGGTGCAGAGAAGGAAGAGGAAATAAACAGAGAGGAGCATCTTCTACAGGCACATGGCTAGTGAAATTTTGTATTTATTCTTAGGGGAAAGGGCAGAGTGCTGCAGAGCTGCTGGTTGGATGGGAACCGGCAGTGTTTTTATTGGCAGGAGAGCCTGAGTGGCTGAAAGGTGGCCATTAACACCCTGACACGAAGTGCTGACAGGGCGATTATAAGATTAACACCCTGTGTTATATTAACAGTGTCAAAACCTCCCCTCACCTGTCAGGGAGGAATAATGGCATGAAGGAAAACATTATAGACAAGCGGAGATTTTAACCTGAAAATACACAGCTCCTCTTTCAAATTGGTGTAAATATCAGTGTGACCTACAAAAGCCCAAGAAAATTAAAGAATACATTTCAAATCAGTTTTAAATTGTGGTTTCTCAAGTGTGCTTGGCCACTTGTCTTGTCATTTTTATTCCACACTTTCCCCCCCTTCCAATGTATGTGCATATACTTTGAGTGTATTTCATATTGTATGCAATGACTCTTTATCTCTATATTTGTCTGTAAGGTTCATAGATGAAACATAATACATATTCTCCATATATAATTCCGCTTCTAAACAAGATCAAGGCAGAGTCAAGGCATCCAAAAAGCTGGAAAATGCTAATGTGTTGCATAAGAAAAGTTCGGCTGTTTTAAGTCAGATTTTGGGGGTTTCCAGAGAGTCGCAATGCCAACAGATCATGAGAGTTTAAAGGTTGTTGAAACCCCTTAACAAAGTGGATGTAGCTCACTTTTGAGTTGTCACAAATTACTAAAGTGCCAGCTGAAAAGTTCAAATGTCTGGGAAGCAGATCCAACAGAAACATTTAATAACTAAACAAGGATAAAGGACAGATTTATGAGCACTGTTTGGTTTAGGGGCTGTTGGAAGACAATGCAAAAAGCTCACAAACACTTTCAGAGCTTCTCTTATGCTTTGCAGAAAGCAGAGTATTTATTATAGCAACTAAAGAGAATTGCCAAAGGTAGGGAGTTTCCAATAAACAGGATTCTAGTTTTAGGAACAACCTGTTAAAGTATTTGTATGTGTAATTTTATTACAGCATCTGCTTTGGCTGACACAAAGGTCTCCAGGGCAATTCTGAACTTTCAAGTCATCTATAGAATCGGGTGTTTTCATCTACATATCTTTTGTACTTCAAAAAATGGAAAATATTACATAATTCAGAGAAAATTATGTTTAATAATGTTTTATTGATGGTATTCAGGCATTTTTCCATGCTGACAAGAGCCTCAGCATATTTTCTGAAATGTCAGAAATGCCTTTAGAGATTTTTGGCATTTCAGAAAATTTCTTTTTCAAAACGAGGAAGAGTGAAGACACACTATCAAGACAGTAGGTTATTCAGCAGTCTAATTGATACCAAGATCAGGTGGCCCCTTAAAAGACACTCAAACAGTGAGATCTTGCATACAATACAGTTTTCAGGGATTTTAATTAATACATGAAAGCTTTGTTTGCCAAGTGAATGACACAGACTTGAGCTATAAAATGCTCAACTCTGCTGTCTTAGCTGCTCAGCAAAGGTGTAGTTCACTGTGCTTTGTTTTACTTTTCTTAGCAGGCTTAAGGCACTTTGTGGGAACCCAGTGTTGCATTTCTCTACCTCTGGAAGCAGGCAAAACTCCCATTTTGTAGGAAAGGGAAGATTTTGCATCTCTTCTGTCCTCTTTACTGGGTGAGACAGGCGAGCTCTTTGATTGCTGCTTCTATCAGGGAGAACTGAGAGGGGATTTTGGGCTTGGTAGTGCTAAAATCAGTGATCAGTGCACACCACAAATTTGCTGTCTCTGAGCTCTGAATGGGAGCAGAGCAACAGGCTGGATCTGCTAATCCTGATCCCTTCCTTTCTGCACATCTTGGGTGTGACAAGGAGAGGTGATGGGTCACACTCTGCCCCAGCCTGAGACCTCCTTTCACAGTTGCAAATCAAGACACACTTTGGCAAAGCTGAGGTGGCAGTCAACAACAACAACAAAAGAGCCACCACACAATGAAAGCCACCAAATTGTTAATAAAGGATGAAATCTTGTGTAGACATGAAGTGGGAGGGGAGCTACCTAAGACCTTATTTACAAAGGAGCAAAGACATAAAGGATGACCTTTTGTGACCACTGAAGGCATAACTTCATCAGGATATATTTGTGCCAGAACATGACTCCCACATGTCAATCATGCTCAAGTGCTGGGAAATTTACTGTAGCCATTTGGAAAGATTTTTGAGCGAACAAGGTGGGTTAATTTTGTTTGGTTTGTTTGAGTTTTTGGTGTTTGGTTCTGTTTCGGTTTTTTTTTGGGTGGTTTTTTTTGGTTTTGCTTTTTTGTTTTGCTGTTTTTTTTATCTGATGCCTTTACTCAATGGGAAGAAAATGAATATACACTCCTGAGATAAGATTCATGGTCCTGCCACCACTGTGCAGACCAGTCAGAGAAGAACCTAATTTTAAAATGACCTCTGTAACCATGTGTTGTTTTAGTGCTGTGTGACAGGCAGTAAATCATCATAGTGCCTTCTTTTTTTTTTTTAAATAAAAGCCATGTATTGTACTTTTGCCTCAGACAAACTGCTGAGTGACTTAAACCCCACCTACATTAAACCCCAAATTCCTCCTTCTCCAGAAACAGCATGTCTGTATTGTCAGTGCACAGAAATCACATCTTCTGTAATCCCTGCATTATCTGTGATGTGAAGTGTTCATTCTCAGTCAAAATATGTACTTGTTTTCCACATTCTGTTTTCCCAGAAAGGTAGCATGTTACATATTGTCCAGTGAAAGGATATGCTGATTAAATTTATGCTGATTTAAATTTTAGAAAGTAAGATGCAAAACTTTGTCCTATAGATGTTGGCCTGCCTGGCACAAGGGCACCTATGAGCATCCAGAAGACGGTGGGAGGAGGTGGAACAGAGCCCACAGGCAAACAGCATTTTAACATGGACAAATGATGTCTACCTCTGGGCCTTTTCATCTGCAGAGCTTTGCCTTCCTAAACAGATGGCTGGGGAATGATGGATTTTTAGGGCATTTATAGCAGAGTGTATTCAAAACACTACTTCTCAATCTCTTTCAAAAATACTTCAGTGCACTAAATATTTAGAGAGCTTTTTATTAATATATATAATTGCTTGAGGTGGATCAAAATTCTTTTTTCCTCTTTACTTTCCAGGCTATTTAAAGTGCATAAACAGATTGCTCCTGCTGCCCTTTTTAGATTGAAAAAAACCCCAAATTCTTGTTTACATCTGTGACAGCATGGTGAAATTGCAATAGCAACACTAAGCAAAAGAATTCCTGCTTAGAATATTGCAGCTTGGAAATGGGTCAAGTCTGGACAGGGTATTGAGGGGTGACTACTGCCAGCAGCTGAGTTTTCCCATGAAACTCTCACAGGTCCAGAGTGGGAAGTTTACCCCACCACCATCCCCCAGGAATCATGGATGGAATTCAAGCTTTGCCCATGGGGTTGCTTGGTGGCACCGCTCTACTGATACCCACCACTGCATGATACAAGCCCCAAAAACTCCCATTTCCATTGCAACATCTCTATATTTGGATAGTGGACAAAATACTTCCATACTTGAGGAAAGGAAACAAAGTAAAGTGTGCAGGGCAGCTCGGTTGGCTCCATTGCCATTGTTGCTGTTTGTTTATTGCGACCTGTCAGGATTGATGGGTGTCTAGAACAAAACAAGCCCCAGTTTTGAAAGGCTGCTTAATGAAAGAAACAAGTTTCAACTTTATTCTGTGCCTTTGTGCAACCAGAGGTTCTGTTTATTTAGAAAGCTAACATTTATACAGATTATGCACTCGCCGTGGTTCCGTGCCAAAAAACACATGACTGAAATGGGCCTTTCCATCACTCTCTCAGCCTTGACCTGTGATTGTTTTTACAGGAACTGGATCTTTTAAGCAATAGCCTCTGGTAGAGTAAGAGAGGAAAGCATGCACCTTGTGCAGTGATTTGCAAATGATGGCTTGGGCAAAAGGGTGAGTTTGGATCACTTGGCTGTCTCGACTACCCCAAATGCTGTTTGATTAAAACAACTACCAGTGAGGGTGGGAAGGGTGATCAAGCAAAGCTGGAAGGTCACCACTTCAGGGACGTCAAATTTTTATGCAATGTGACACTTTTGATTGATTACACCCTCCAAAAACTGTATTAAATATAGTAAAATAAGAATAATTAGATATGGCAAATTGAACTTGAAAAGTAATTGAGTAATGACTCAAGCTGTAAATTCGTATGTGCTCCTCATTATCCTGCTCTTGAAAATGTTTGAAATGTTTCCTGAATGAACAGGGTCCCAAGAAAGAGTTGACCACCTCCTGTTTGTATGTGAGTGCATATTTAGAATTCTTTTTAAAAATCCACTTACAGAAAAAAAAATGGAAAATGATAATGCTCAGAAGGATCTACCTGGCCACATATTT
The DNA here is from genome assembly GCF_030490865.1 of Poecile atricapillus. Lineage (NCBI taxonomy): Eukaryota > Metazoa > Chordata > Aves > Passeriformes > Paridae > Poecile > Poecile atricapillus. The sequence continues at coordinate 9,466,160 of NC_081252.1, forward strand.
TGTAATAACACATTGGAGGAGTAAATATCCAGCCTGACAAATGGCCAGTTTATCAGTCAGTGGGTAGAAATGAAAACAAGGCACGTGGTTAGAGAGTGCTGAAAAACTCTTGATTTTTCTCACTGGAATATCTTTCCTGGGAGACAGACAATGGCTTTCCTATGAAACCATTCTCCAAACTAAGGATGTATGAAAAAAGAAACATTTTTCTGCTTTCCAATATTTTTCCAGCTGACAAACAGTGACAAAGCTTAAGGATGTGATTTTTCTTCCCCCTTCACATTCTCACACTTTCTAAATGTTTTCCAACTGGCAAAACAGCCACTGTTACTTTGTGCTCTTTCCTGCCTTTCGAAAGAAAGTAGGTTTAAAGGACAGGAAAGTCCTGTTTGAAAACAGTGCTTCTATTTCTCTCTTCTGAACTATTTCTGGAGACAAGAGTAGAACTGAATTATTTTTCTTTTCATGACTATGATATGAAAAATTCACCACTTGGGAAAACATTCTCCTCTGAACCATCTTCCCCGAAGTGAGTTTTTAACTTACATTATTTTTTGCTCACCTTTATGTGGCACTCTTTAGTTTGGCCAACTCTGTATTACAGAGAGTCTCACAACAGATTTTTCAGTGTTTTCCTTTAAATAGACATCTGTGGGCTGATTTGCATCAGCAAAGTGTTCATTAAAAAGGATTAAGCGTGGTTAAGCGCTGCGGCCCCATCAAAGAAAGTGAGGCTAAACACCAGGCACCTTTCTTCCATTGAAGGTGCCAACCCAAGCATCCTAATTTGGGGGCTCTTGGCCTCCCATACATCAGGAAACCTAAAACTTTTCATAATACAGCACAAATTACCACTTCATCAAGAGAGTAAATAATCGCTGTTGACTTCTCTCCTGCACAAGATTTACCTCAGGGTTGTGTGTTGGTGGCATGAAATGTGCTGAGCCTTGGGGGGCAGGAGGGTCAGGGGTGGTCAGTTGGCTCTTCCCCCCCCTCAGCCATTCCTCTCTTTCCCCCTGTGTCCACCCATAGTGAGATTGAAGTGGTTAAATTGCCTTGTTCATCCCTTTATCAATGGCTGTTCATGCTGGGGACCCAACTCCCTTGGCTTTGGGGCCACTGGTGGAGGTAGATGAGCCTGCTAGGGGAGGTCTCACAGTGTGGGGAAGAGAGCCCAGACCCACATGACGGAGAGCAAAGCGTGACCTGGAAAGGCAGCAGGGATTCCTTTCCTTTCATCTCCTGTGCTTTCATTTCCAGCAAGGAGGAGGAAGTTGGAAATTTCTCTGATTAAGCTTTCCCCATTTCAGAGACAGAGGAAGAAGATGCTGAGTAACAGCAGGATCCAGACGTGGGGGAGGGAACCTCCTCTGTGTCTTTGCAGAACATGCACAACTGCCCCAAAGTGAGGAAAATTTTGCAATGTCATGTTTAATGCTGAGCTGCCCCATTTCATCAGGTCACCCTTTCCCACTCTGATAAGTAAGTGCTGGAATTACATGATATGCTGCTGTAAATGATGATTTCTCTTGATAAAAAGAGGACAGAAGGGTCCAAACTGTCACTATATTTCCTACAATCCTACAAAGTTTACTGAAGTGGTTGTAGGGTTTAGCAGAATGTCATCCTGTAATTACATGTTGTGCCTCAATACTTATATTCAAGCTGGGGAATGGAAGACTTAATAAATAGCTGAAATGTGTCAGACTGTCTTTATTCAGAAAAATCTGCCTGGAAAGCTCATAAGAAAAGGCTTTCCTGTGAGATTTTCTATACTTCCTACTTGAAGAGAGGCTGGAAACCTGAGAAGAGTCATTCTGTTCCAGCTGAAGTGGGTAGGTGCCAGAGGTTTAGGAGGCTGGAGGAAAGGCGAGGGGAGGAAAAGGGAGTTATACATTTTCTTCAGAAATTTGGGTCCATCTTGACTTTTTTTGGAAGAAGCTAGTACTCGCTTTTGTTTTGTCTGAACAAATATCTTCCCTACTACTTCGTCTAAATCACCTGGCTGAAGCACAGCCTGAGGCTGGCTTGCCTGAGAAGCCACATTGGATTAATAGGTCTGTTCACAAAGCCCAAGTTGAATCCTGTTTGTAAATCCCTGCAAGACCCAATGTGCTCCATGCACCTCTTGCCAGGCACATGGAATCTCTTCCATGCTGTACACAGGACCAGCTCAGCCCACGTTACTGGAGATGAGCTTGTGCCTGGCTTGACCCAAATCCAGAGCTGAGCTGTGCTTCCAGGATGGTCTTTGGTCCAGGAACATCAGTCAATATGAACTTGTTTTGAAGTGAGGCACTCCATTTTCCTAAAGAACAGGCTTCATTTCTCTCTGCCAGTGCTATTTAAGACATCTGCAATTCAATTTTCAAGGTGCTGAGATAGCTTTCATAACTGATAACCCCTTCACAGCTTGGAAACGTAACCTGAAATTGGCTGGTTCTGGAATGGGAGATCACCTGAAAAGCAGAAATTAGGGCTTAAAAAGCAAAGCACCTGGAAAATTCTTCACCATATCTTCACCTCTGAAGAGGAAAACACACGTGCATGGACAGGAGGGACCAGAGGGAGTAACCACAGTCCCCTCAGAGTACATGATGCTTCAAATGCCAGCCTGACAGATTAAAGGCACACCTGTCCCCACCCTAAAAAGATGGCAGAAAAACCATGATTTATAAGAAAAATACATCAGATTTTAGTTTGGCTTCATCCTTTAAATGGAACATAAAATGACTTCTGCCACTGATTTGCTGCCGCCCTTCTCCAAAGCAGTGACGAGTGCTGCAGTTTGGGGTGCCTCTATTGAAATAAGGCAGAATTAAGATTTTTTTTCAATCCCTCAAATGCTTTCTCTCTTAAAACCAGTTCCTGCCACAGACAAGGCTCTCCCAGGAGAGTAGCTCTGTCCTATACTGTGCTACCAAGAATAAACACTCCATGAGCATAAGTGCCAAAAGAGAAAAAAAAAAAATCCCTCCCTTTCATTTTTTTTCTTTCCTTGCAAGGCCCAACATGCTGTCTTTGGACAGATTTCAATCCTGCTTTAATTCATTAAAAAAGTGAAACAAAATCACCATTTACATCCTTGACAGCTGGCAGGTTTTATGTGTTCTTACTGCTCCTGCCAAGTCCAAAAAAAAAGAAAAAAGTTTTCATTCAGCTCTGTCATGGATCTTTGGAGTGCTGGAAGTGTGAGAGATGTCAAAATGTACTCACAACAATGACATACAGTACCTGAAGGCAGGAACGTATTATGCTAATGCACTGGTGTAAAGGAAGTTACAATTCTCCTTTTCACTTTAAAAACACAACAAAACAAACCAACACAAAGCTCCATGACAACATCAGAAAACATACCAATTTTGAAAGAAGGAGCATTTTGCTTCCCTCAAATCCATCTGACATGTTCCAAGAGCTTTCTGTTCACCAGACTGCATTCCAGTCTGTACTGGGAAGGAAAAAAAAAAAAAAAGAGAAAAGAAAAGAAAAGAGGCAAATCTCTGTTGGCTTATTAGCATTTCTTGATTCTTGTTGCTCCAGTGAGGTGAGAATGGTCGAGCAGTTCAGGTGCTGGGATGGGCTGCCAAAGTGCTATGGGCAAATCTTGCTGCTGCAGACCTGGGGAACTTTTCCCTGCTGGTATCAGGTTCATGGAACGTCAGAGTCCACAGTCCTACATGGTTATATTTGCAACGTGCCACAAACAGAGGAAATGGAAATATTAGAGTGATTACAAGGCAGTGATAACAGTGCCCCGCAGCTGCTTTGGTAGAAATGAGCAGAAATGCCACTTGGATTTTAATGGGGGCAAAGATAAACTAGGAATTGGCCCTGCTGATGTTGCATTTCCTTGCCTGGCTGCCCACTCCAAGGATATACAAATGTGACTTAAATCCATCTAAGCACAAGTGTAAGAGACAGAACTTCCCTGCACAGCTGCTTATATTAGAGAAGTCCTCTTGGAAAACAAGAGGAGAAGCACCCCATGGTATAATTACGAGCCGTGAGCACACCCCTGTAATCATTTCCAGAGGCTTTTGGGAGGGAGCTGCCGGAGCCTTGAGAACTGAATCTTCACTCAGGAAGGACAGATGCCAGATCATTATTCTTGACTTTAAGATAGAAAATACCTTATGGGCATAAGATGCTATTTAGTGCCTGCAGTACATTTCAAAGAACAACTATCTTGTCAATCACACTCTCTTTGTATTGCTCTACTAGGTCATTTTAATTTTGCTGTGGTTAGTTATTTTGGAATCGGTGTTATTCTTATGATCAGCTATCCCTTATCTACGGTGGTGAGAATAGCTTGGGGTTGTGACTTAAAGACCACAAGTATGACTAGTCTTGGCTCTGAACCTTGGAGACCCACAGGCACAGTGTTTTCTTACAGAATGCAATCATTGTGGCATGCACACAGCCCTGAGCTATTTCACTTATTAAGCCAACAACTGCTTAAAATGGCAAAGCTACTCTTGGAAAAATCAACTTGCTGCTTTCTGCCTGTACAAGATCCCTTTTGATACACATAAATTTTTAGAAAATCTAGGCCTGGGGCTATTGTCTACCTCTAAGATACAGTTACAGCAGGGTAATGAGGAGACTCAGTTACGCTGCTGTGCTCATCTTCACCCACACTGTTGTGGATGCAACAGGCAGAAGTGATTTGTTCTCCACCAGAGTTACTTCAAAAAAAAACCCACACCAGTGGAAATGTTGGTTTGCGTGCGTATCTGGTGCCTGGGAGATCCAGAAAAACCCCAGCTAAGGGAGCAGGAATAGTACGGTGTTGTTTGCCAGAGCTGGTTCTGGGAAGTTTCTGGAATGCTTCCCTGTGAGGGTGGTGAGGCACCAATGCAAACTTCCCACAGAAGGTGTGGATGTGCCATCCCTGGAAGTGTTCAAAATACACTTGGATGAGGTTTTGATCAACCTGGTCTAGGGGAAGGTGTCCCTGCCCATGGCAGGGGGGTGGAATTACATGATTTTTCAAAGTTCCAACCCAACCCAGTCTCTGGTTCTCTGATTATCAGTGCTGCTTCTCAGAACTCCTGGGCTGTTACAACCCGAGCCACTGGAGAGGCGATGTGTGGATGTTGTGTTGGCTGATCACAACAGAGTTTTCTCATGAAATCTTTCATTCACAGCTTCTCTGGGCAACCTTTTCCATGCATAACCACAGTCATGCACTTCCTACTCCAAATCTGGCCTTCAGCTCCCCTTCCTGAGCAGGTTTCAGTGCATGGCACGCTGGCTGTGCTCCCTGTCACCTCTCACCAGGCTCTGATCTCTGGCTGGACATGTGCAAAGTAATGGCAGCTCTGGGAGCCTTTGAGATAGAATGCACTTTGTGAAAGTCAGATTGCTCTTATTGCTGAGCTGATGTGGAACTGTTTATTTTATCTGGTACCTTTTCAAATTATTTAATTATCATATTAGTTGTGTTCATAGCTTATATTCTAAGGGCACAATTGTGTGAGTGAATGAAAGATTGCCTCCCACCATTTTCATTGTACAAACAGCCTGGAGCTCTCTCTGCCTTAAATATAGATCCAGAAGTGGGCTGAATGTGTGTGGGAAGTGGAGAAAACTTTGGAAACAAAAGGCTCTCTTACCCAAGGTCTCTTTTGAAGACTTTTATTAATTTTCTAAAATAGATAATAATTCTTTGAAGACTGGGGGAAAAAAAAAGTAGTTCTGTACTCTGCTCAATGCTGATCAAATGGTTCCCCAGTGGTTTACAATCAATAAGATTTTGCTTTGGCCCTATCAAGGTAAATATAAAAATAAAATCACAAAATTCCGCTATTTCTCATCTGGGAAAATTCTGCTTTTCCACATGAAATATATGACAAGCCTGGAATATTGGGACTGCCAAAAAAGCATATCTCCACACCATATAAACAGTGCAGTTGAAAAAATTATTACCTTATGAAACTTTTAGCCAGCAGGGTTATAGAAAATTTATATAGAGAGATATAGAGAAATCAGTAAATAATATTGCTATCTAGCATGTTTTGTGGTTTTTTACATATATATAGAAATTCCCAGTTATTCTCCCTTTGGATCATGGAGTTAAAAATGCAATGGCACAGGAATTCAGAAATATTTCTAGAAAGAAAAAAAGCAACCTCCAGAAGACACAAGCCACTGCAGAGCACCTCAGTATGTCAAAATTATATTCTTCCTTTTCCTCCTCCCAAAGAAGAAACCACAATGTTTTCTCTGAGAAAACATTTTGGTCACAATGCAACGATACATTTTTCACAACTGCTTTTTCCAGGTGAAATATTCTTCTCTCAAGAGGCTTGGTTGATCATCTCCCTTTTCCCTCATCTGCTGGTATATCACACTGGAAAAGCATCTCTTCTCTGCTGGAAAACCCTCTGACTACCTTGTATTCTAGGTCACAAAGCCCCAAATGGCACCAGACTGGTCTGCTCCAGCTCGGTATTCCCAGCCAGATGTTCCTCAGGGGGCCAGGGGGTGTCCCCACAACAGCTGGGGACCGTAAAGCACCTGCAGGGAAGCTGCAGGGCCTCTCCCAGTGACCGCAGCTGCAGGAGCATTGCTGTTTGCTGGGGCTCTGGAATGTTCCTCACCCAGCTGTGCTCCTCTGGACGCTTCCCAGTGGACTGGAAGAGGAGTGCTGACAGCACGGTGACACTAACCTTGGCCAGCTGACAACCCAAAGTTGCCTCCACACACCCTGGATTGGACCCATTGTCCTTCCTTTGACCCTCAGCTCCTTCCTCTGGCTCTGAGTAATGAGTGTAAGCAATCCCAGCCATTCCAATATATTTTTTGCCTAGTTTTCTTCTAGTAGAGAAGATATTCCTCTTTCACTGCTCATTGTCAGATTTGTGTTCTAAAGAAGAGGACACATCTGGTGGGGGGTTGGTGAGACTGAGCTCATGCACTGGGAAAGGTTCATGGAATACTCAACACTTCTCAGGTAACTTGGGATAGCAACCTCCTCACACCTGGAGGATTCCCTTTCCAGCATCTGAACAAAACACACCTGCTGAAGAGCAGGTTCCTACGCTGGATCCACAAACCCAACATGCCTGGGGCTTGTCCTCTTGTATAATACAAAAGCAAAGGCAGAAAAATTCTTTAGTGAGCACTGAATTCCCCAGGAGAATATGGCTGAACTTGCCTGCAAGCAAGTCACTGCTGTTTGCATACTCTGCCTCAGATTCACCCTCCCCAGTCCATCTGTGAGTATTGAACTCCAGACAGTGACAGCCATATCAAACACTGCACAGTTTGGGAACAAGGGATGCATTTTCTTCCAGGATTTCTTAAGCATGTCACCAGCACATTTTCCCATTGAATTGTAAGTCAAGACTGGCTGCAGGAGAGAGTCATTGAGGGGGTAGGCCACAAGTGCCACCCTATTATCAATGTTATCATCAATATTATCAATATATGGCAGCAAAGTTCCCCTCCATAAGTCCACAGGGAAAAGTCTTAAATGTGAAGCCAGAAGCCTCTGTAATAGACTAAGAAAATCTTAAATACTTGTGGACCAGAGAGATAATCCATTCTTCTCCCTGAATGGGGCACTGTTTCTGTCTGAAAAACAAAAATGATCAAGATGAAATCTGCAGAAATGTAAGATGCAGAACTAAAATGTCAATGTGTGTCTACTGACCGATGAAGTTTTTGTCAACCTGGGACCAAAGTTACCCACTACCACGTACAATCAGACAATCAGAGTGTCAAATAAAATTAGAGGATCTTAATTAGCCTTTTAAAATGGTGATTGTTCATGATGTAGCGATTTTTTAGCTCTGTTGCCCTGAGCATCTCCTTATCCTAATGACTGCTGTGTCTGACAACTCAGGAGTGGTGGTCACAAGGGAGAGATTTTTCTCTTCCTCACCTTCCCACTGTGGAAAATGTCTACAAATGAACACAAAGAGCAAGGCAGCAGCTTGTAAAAAAACGCAAAGTCAAGCTTACCTGTGGCCCACCTCTGCAGCAATCTTGTTTACACATCAGCACCTCAGGAACAATCCCTACTTCATTCACATTCCTCAACAGCAGCCTTTATTATATGGTGCACCACATCCTCACACTAATTAACGCCTCACCGGCAGGCTGAGGATCATTTTTCAAAAGAACTGCAATTAAGAAAATAAAACAAATCTCTTTCTAGTTCAAGCATCATCACTTCTCTCCCGCTCTTCAAAGTGAGGGGGTAAAATTGTTGCTTTCCTCTGCAAACCAGAAATGGAAATATTTCCCAGTGCAGGGCAGTTTTCACTTGCCTACCACCTTTTGCCTGAATATTTGAAAGGATTTGGCAAAAGGGAAGGGTGGGGAAGGATATTGATTTTCTTTGATTTTTCTTCAGTTTATCTGGGGAGTTGGAGGTGAAGAGGTGGTAAGGAACTTGCCTCAGGTTACAGGATGACTCCTGAGCTGAGTTTGTGGGTTCTCGGGTTATTTGCTCCAGCAGATAATCCAACAAACACAATGATTTCACTGCAACTCAAAATTTGGTAACGTGTCTGGGACAGCTGGGGAGCCAGAGAGCTCTTGATGGCAGTGAACACAACGTAATCTGTTGAAGTACACCGTGTTCCTTTGGATGCTTTGCAACGTGATCTTCTCTCTGTGGAGAAAACCCTTAATAGATGGGGCTTAAAGATTCTTTTCCCCGCTTTTTAAACAAATTCGGTGGGGAAAAAAATGTCTCAACCTAAAGCTTTGCGCGTAAAACCGGCTTGGATGTGGCTGAAAAAGTGTCAGGAAAACATAAAAATATTGGCTCTCAGTGGTAATGAGTGGTAATGAGGCAACTCCCAGGAAGCCCCATGATGGATTTGCTGCTGGTGGCTGATTTGGCTGGTGAGTCATTCAGTAGCTGTCATGTCCAAAGTGGCAGAGAAGGTAAGCTTAGAAAAAGCACAGTATTGCCTCTAGAATGCAAATTTCTCTTTTGGGAAAAACCCTTTATCTAAAAAAACCAAAGAAAACGGAAAAGGAAGCCCATTCCTCCCTCTCCAGGTGTCTACATAGGGCCAGTCCCTTCATTGTGGGGCAGCTAACAAGGCAAAACAAGGCAATTCAATGATTTGTCCTCACAAGCCTGGTAAAGGCCCTAAGAGAGACTTCCAAAATCACCCCAAATAACCTCAGAAAGGAAGACCTAATTTTCTATGTTCACTTTAGCCCTGTTTTGGGTGAAACAATGCAAAACCACACGAAATGCTGTACTGTGGCAGTGCCTTTGTGACACCAGCAACATCCATGTTTTCTAATGAACTTTTAAGGCCTCCATGTGGCAAAGGGCAACACATGTGCAAGCACATGTTCCTTCCCCATGAAATACTCCTGTGCTGTGAGAAGCTGTCAGTGCTGGCGGCTTTTTAACACCTGGAAAGAGGAATAATGCTGCATCACTACTGAAGATAGCAGAACTTACTTAAAAATGTCCTTATGTTTTGATATCCAGATTGTATGGAGCAGCTGGGCTTTAATCAAGACTCTCACACAAATCTCTCTGCTACCCTTATGGTCCTAAAAAAAAACCCACCAAAAAACAACAACAACAACAAAAACCCAAACAAACTCTCCCGCAACAAAAAAAAAACAAAACCCAAACCCAAAAAATACCAACTCCCGCCCCCCCCCCAAAAAAAACCCCAACAACCCAAACAAACAAACAAAAGAAGTAATGAAAAAGGATCTGGGAAAACCATCACAAAGGGACTAAGAGCTCGACTGGAGGTATCTCCCCTGCAGGCATTATTCCTCTGAATAGGGCAGAGTTTAGGGCAAGTCAAAAGAAAGCTGCTGATCTGGAAATAATGGTGCAGGCCGGAAAGACCCTGCACCGTGCAGGGCACTCCAGCTGTGTGCTGCCTCCAGCCAGCACCACAAAAGGAAACAAGCACAGATCAGCTGCAAAATTATTATTAGTACAGCTCCCTTGAATTATTAATTATTATAATTATTGTTATTATTATTGCTGTTGTTGTTATTATGCTCAGGCCATTAAGGACTGTGGTTTAGTGTCGGAGAGGTTTCAGTGGTTTCAGGGATGCTCTTGGAAAGGGTATGTTCCTTTTGCCTCAAACCTCTCACTGTTGTCCTGTTTTCCAAGCAGTTCTATTACCTCTGATAAAACTTTTTTGCCATCACATATCCAAAAAAATCCTCCTGAGAAGATTCCGCCAGGCTGAACACAAAGGAACACCTTAGGGCAGTTGTGGCCACAGTGAAAAATGTGTATTTCCCTGGCAACACTGCTTGCCTTTGGAATACATTTGAAAATACATGGAACAACGTGTCCCTGTTGGCTTTTCACACTGACAATGGTCAGAACTCAGGTTACAAGTACATCAAGTCCCTGCTGAAAACACCAAAGACTGAAAGTGTGTGAGTTCCAAGTGAATGTGGACTTTCCAACAAACCTGGTACTTATTTTCCAAACTGATGGATATTTAACTTCTTGTTACATTGTGAAAGATAGCAATGCACTTGTGTTGAATCAACATGTTGAATATCAATAATGAGCAAACCCAGTAACTCTTGTCAGACCTAATTGTGTTAATGAGGATAAAATGACACACTCCTGGTCTATACATTTTCAAGTTGTAGAAGACAAGCCTTAACAGCCAGTGATACTCTGTGCACTGTGCCCACATAGTAAATCCAGTGTTTCTCTGAAACACCTAATTTAATTTAAAGTCACAGAGCCACACCATAGCCAACAGATGAAACAAGAATGTAAAAGACAGTCCTAAACCAGTTGTATTTTTCTGAACATTTCCACCTCTTTACATGAACTGTAATTTCTTTGATTACAACTCAGTTTTTCCCCCCTTTGTGCTGCTGAGAGAGCTTCCCTCACAGTCACTGTTTCCTTTACACCATTAATTATTCAGCCTGCTCCCCTGCTCATGTGGGGTTCTCATGTGAGTGTGAGAAAGCAGCACAAAGAAACTAGGGAAATATGAATGCAAAACCACAAAGGAACTGCAGGCATCACCAAGGCCAGGTGCAGGCTCTGAAACTGGATGTTTCCAAGCCATCTTAGGATCAACTCGTGGTTAATATTGTCATTGTTGAGTTACCAGGCTTGTTGTGTTCTGAGCTTTGGGCACATCCTGAGAGATTCAAGTTCCACCTACCAAAGATATTCAGAAGAAAACATCTGGCTGTGAAATTCCATTGGGAACCAGAATGCTGCTTATTAATAAATAGAATAGGCAGATAGATAGATAGATAGATAGATAGATAGATAGATAGATAGATAGATAGATAGATAGATAGATAGATAGATAGATAGATGTTTTAAATGAAATCTTAAGTTCTTTAAGCAGAATCATGAGAATGGCATTATTCACTGTAGTTATTGGTGCACAGTTACCCTCAATGTGTCCTCATTAAACTGCAGGAAAACTGGACCACTTTTAGGTTTAATTCCTTCTGCCTCCTTTTCTGTGATGTTTTTTCTCTTCAGAGCTTGCTGCCCATCCCCCTCCTCTGGCTGACCTTCCTCACAGGGTACATTCTATTTCCTACCAACCCTTTTCTATCTCCCATCCCATCCCATCCCATCCCATCCCATCCCATCCCATCCCATCCCATCCCATCCCATCCCATCCCATCCCATCCCATCCCATCCCATCCCATCCCATCCCATCCCATCCCATCCCATCCCATCCTATCCCATCCCATCCCATCCCATCCCACCTGAAGGTGTCCAGCCCAAAGCCATCAGGATGAGGACGATGCCAGCTGCTCCCTGGGGAGCTGATCTCTGGGACAGGCTTCAGTGCCCTGTTTGAACTCGGGGGGGAATCTGTGCCCAACCACCTGGAGCAGCTGCCAGCAGCAACCCTCAGCCCTTTCATGCCCCTTCCCTCCCATTTTGTTCCAGCTGCCAGAGCTGTTATCCCTCCTTTCTTCCCACCTCCCCAGGCATTCAGGGTCACAGCTGTTTGATCAGGTCATGGTCCCTTTCTCTTAGAGCCACTGGAAACCAGCACAAAAAGCCACTGCTGCAGAGATCAGATTTCTCTTCCCATTCCTTTTGCACCAACAGGGAACTCTGCCCTGTTCATCTGAGGACACAGTGGACATCAAGGCTGCCTGGTGGCTGCTGGGGGGGGCTGGCAGAGCACACCTCCCCAAAATCCAGATATTCTCATTTTCCATCTATTTCCCCATCCCACTGACCCCTGCAGAAGGAAGAGCAGGTGAGCAAAGTGCTGCTCATGCTACTGTTCCTTTAATCACATAATGAATTATAAAAGCAGATCACTTGGATTGAGTGTGAGGTACCAGGAAACTTTTGGATGTCCCTGATGTATGATCTCATGCAGACAAGCCACCTGTTATGGGCTGCAGCAGTCATAAACTGGTCTTGGGTAAAGAACTGTCTTCGCTGTTGTTCAGGACAGCTGATCTATCTGTATGAAAAATCTATTTAGTCTGCAGAAATTTCCATTAAAATATTAGCTTGGTGATATTTTCCATTAGGAATTTCTGAGCTTTCCATGCTCCCATGTGCATGTAGAGCTATGTACCTACACCTGCATACACTGCAGGAAGAAAATGTGAACACTGAAATATAAATGCAACTGTTCAGGTCCAGTGGAGATCATAAAAGGTAGGAAATCATGGAATTAATTATTGTTGAAGAAAACCCAATCAACAACCAATAAGCAACAAGGAAGTTTTAAAGTCTGTTGTAAACTTGTCTATGACTCCAGTTAAATCGCTTTCCATAGATAGCAAAAATTTTTGAAATTTCTCTTCCAGGCTTTTGTCTTTGCTATACCTCAAATAAAGTTGTTAACAGATTCTGTAGAAGATTGGTGCTTTAATTAAAAATTTTTGATAATTTCAGAAAATATTGATGCTTTAAACACTTTTTTCCCCCCCTCTCCCTTTCTCCCTCTTTGTTTTTTTTTGCCATCACTTGCAACAGACAATCTAGCAGCTATGTGTGTGTGTCATACAGTGAGAGAAAGGGAGAGGGAGGAGCAATGGGACCCTTTCAGTGTCCAAAATCAGGACCCTTTTATCGCACTCCATCCCAAATCTATCAGAAAACCCCTTCCTCAGACATGGGTCGTGTGCCAGCTTCCAGATAGATATTCCATTTTGTGTTGAGTTTGGATGTGGAGCCAATATCGGCCTGATTGTGGAAACTGAGTTCCAGCTTTAAATTTGGAGAGGCAACCGGTTTCTTCTGAATGCTTTTAAATGTTTTCAGCTCTTTGGATGAAGAATGCTCGTTTTACCATTAGTCACTTGGAGTGAGAGACCTGGCTCTGAAGGGCCAGCTAAATCCTACAGCTTCTTCTCCATCACCCTTTGCATTGCATTAAGTACCTAAAGAAAAGGTATTTATACAAATGAATCATGTGCCAAGTGGTTTTTTCTTTCATTCCAAAAAAATATGAGAGGTTTACGTACGTAAAAAGCACAGCTCCGCGTGCAACACCCCTCCCAGTGCATTTTCAGGCGAAATAACAAGCTGGATGCCAAGACTACAAGTTGTCCAACAGCAAATCCAGCTGTCATTAGTGCAGGTATCCATCCTCCAGTGGAAACAGCCTCCATCAACAGCAGACAGCTGTGGCTTTTAATATAATTCAGTGGCGGATAATACAAAGCAGTACTTTCACAGCCGGAGCGCGGATGAAAAATGACACAGCCCAGGAACATGACAAGTAACAGGCCTGCGGGGTGAAGTTCTGACTGGCTTTAACTGGAAAGCTTGTTTTCTCTCGAGCAGGCGTTTGCCAACTTCAAATGGCACTTACTATTTTTGGTAAAGTTGTTGCAAGCCCTCACACCCGCTTCATCCAGCACCAGTTCAATGGTATATGATAATCATTTGGTATTAAATACTGGCAACGGAGCCTGAAGGTTTCCTTCATGCATCCTCCTAGCGCTGCCAAGGCAATCAAATTAATTCTGTTAACAGCCTGCCAAGTCAACTAGCCCACTAAACTGTCCTGCCTTGAGAGCGAAATCGAGCCCTTCCCATCAAACCGTGCCGTTTCCCCGCGGAGTGTGACGGCTGGAGCCTCGCCAGCGGGAACCGCTGCTATCATCATGCGATGCCATGCGATGGCTCTAATGAGCTGACATTTCCTGTTGCTAAATTGCCACGTCTGGAAGCCAAAGCAAATAGTGTTCAGCCCTGGTAGAAACCAGACGATGGTTGCTGACTTTTCTCTCTGCCTCCTGTTTCCTCGCTTGCGATGTTTCTCCACCGAAGCTGCCTAGATAAAGAGGGATGAAGTAAAAAACTGCTCCTGCAGCATATGGAATATATCAGGCTGCTCTGCAGAAACCAAGCTGTCTCATGTTGCTTCCCCAGTCCTCACAGACCACTCTGCAACAGAGCCATTCCCTGTTAATCACAACAAGGAGCTGCTGTGAGCGAGAACCACGGGCACAGGTTGCCCATGCTGGCCTGGCTCTGCTGCTTTGCCCCGAGCCCACATCAGAGCTCATATTTCTTCCACATTCTTCCCTCTCTTCTGGCTGCTTATTTCACCACCAGCAGTGGCAGATGGGAGATTTCACACACCCTTTCTAGGGTCTCCAGGAAATCAGTGCAGAGCACTGAAGTTGCTGTCATTATTGCATCTCCTGAGTCTCTCATAATCACCGTTTGGCACAGGGAAATCTTAATGCTTCTCTTCAGAATGATTTTTCACCTAAAGATTTCCACCTAAGGGAACACTCTTTGCTGAGGCTCAAATCACCAGTGTGTGTTGAAACCACTGTGGTTTAAACCCAGCAGTGCTCACTGACACATCTAAAGCAGGGGCACAACAGGTACATCCAAGGAATATTAATGGAAAGAAAAGTTACAGGCTCAGGCTAAAAAAACAGGCAGAAATCCTCTGGGGATCTTAACACATGCTCCTCAGCATGAAAAGGAGCTATTGGATAAGCCAAGTTGAACAAGCATGAAAGAGATGTTCTGCTAGGAAGAGGATGGAAATTCTGAAAAATGGCAGAAAGAAATTTTTTTCACCTTCTGACAGAAGGCCACAAGGTTCAAGGCAGCGTCATTTTTCTGTCTCACTTTCTAGGCTAGGATAGAGGTGGGTTTTTATCTGCCTGCACCAAGCTGCTTTCTAAAGGCTATGCACTAAACAGGGGCCTGTTTTGCTGGCAGCATAGCTTTCATCACAGCCTTTACTTCTGCCCTCTAAATGGTACATGGATTTCATAGGCCTCGAGCTCTACTTGCAGCTTTTCCCCTAATTCACGGCACTGGTAGTCTTGGCTGTCCTCCATCAACTTAACTATTAAGTCTCAAAAGTCTGTTATAGATTTTATAGACTTAGGGGAAGCTCATTTTGCTTGTGTGCAGGCACTCATCTGTTCAGTTTGGTTTGTTCTCCTCTGTAGTGGCACATTTCATGTTTGTGGCACCAATAAATAACAAAACACTATTCCACCGATCCCTTTGGATTGCGCTGAAGTCAAGAGAATGAAAATTATCCATGGAAAAATGTTTCTTTTGGCAGCACCGTGCCTCATGCAGCAGTGACACTAAAAAATCAGCAGCACTGGGAAGACCTGAGCGTGTCTTTTCAATTCCAATTTTCTATGCCATGGATTAAAGCAAGTCGTAGAATCACAGAATCATTAAGGTTGGAAAAGAGATCATCAAGCCCAGCCTTGGATGCAGAAGTCAGTGCACTGTGGTTCCATGTTCCATGTACCACATAGTTCTTAGAATTTTGAAAGCATCCACTTCATCCCTTCCCACAATAACATACCAAAGATTTTCAGAGAGATTTAAAGCATAGGGAAAATTAATAAAGAAAATAGGTACTGACATGGATAAAAATAATTTTTCCTCTGAAAGCACAGAGGAAAGCCACTGATGACACAAGTATTGCTCTCCTTCCCATCCCAACCACCTCCCTTTTCTGGGGGTTTCCATGACTGAAATCCTGCAATGTAAGCTGCAAATCTGCATGGCTGCACAGAACCAAACCAGGCTTCTGCCTTTGCCTTTAATTAATGTTACAATTCTGAAATGACTAATTGGGAAAAGCTGCTGCTTACCCAAGGTGCTGAACTATTTTGTGAAATGGGCTATTGTATGCAAAATAGATGCAATGAGCTGTGTAGTTTAAAAAGAACTATATATATTGCTCAGGTGATCAAAAGGTCAATAATAGAATATATAATCATCACCTGTCAAGCTTTTCTTCAAAACCTAAATCTAGCAAAGAATAAAAAAAAAGCAGTGTAAACTTTAAATTTGTAAGACTGAGTTACATAAGCAAGGAAATAAAGCCTGAAAACCTGCCTTGTCACACACCAAGAAAAAAATCTGGTCCCAGGTAGGAGCAAGGTGGGGTTTTCAATGCTGTGGAACTTCTTCTGGAGTTCTTGAAGTGCACAAATACGAGTGATTTCCAACTTAAAGACCTTCTTAGGCGTGTGTATATGTGTCTCTGTTTAAAAATAAACTATCACGTTCCCATCACAGCCAAAGCTCAAGACTTTGTTCTGAGATGTCAGTCTTAGATATTTTCTGTCTTTGAAGATACTCTTGCTGTTTGATTTCTGACACTGCCACATGCAGTGCTGGACAGCCAAGAGGTGGGTTTCAACATGTTAAGTGTCAAAGGCAATTCAACTTGGGTGTAGAAATCAGATTTGTTTAAGGACAATATCACCCGAAATCTGAAAAACAGTATTTGAAATATAGGGGGAATTACTTGCAATTCTTATGTTTGCAAATAGATATTTTTGGCTTTGTGTCAGAGCCTCCAGAACCCGCTTTGCTGTCTTTCAACCAGGAGCAAAACGCAGGAAATAAAATTCAAGCATTTTTCCATTTGTATTTGCGTAATATTTGCTTTGGGCTAAAGGCACACAAGGCGTGCTGACCTGCTGCTGGAAGGGTGAGCACTTCGGAAAGGACAAGAAAAAGAAGGTTCCCTCCTGAGACGATCCATCAATTAATGGTATCCATTAATTGACTAATAGAATGTTGTGTCATTTCTAAATGGGCTCAGTGTCAAACTCCTGCTTCCCTCCAACTCTGGCAGCATGAACAGTGTGCTGTTGACACTGTGGTTCGAGGTCTCTCACTCTGACAGCTCTGAAAGGGTATTTTGGAAGGATTTAGTGGTTTTGAATAGCTTATTTCACTAACCCATAAAGAAACACTTTCCCTCGACACAAGCACGAGTGGTTCTTTTCTACACTCGAGAAGGCCAAGGTAAAGAGAACCCAACTGTGTATTTTTAAATATTTTATCTTTACACAAGCCTGGGTTATGCAGAGCACAAAGCCATATACATACTTCACAGAGAAGGTAATAACATCTGACAAAAATCTAAAGAACTGTCTAACCCACATGCCAAAACTTTCAAGAAGGAGTACAAAATTAGAAAAAAATAGTCCCAACAGAAATGTAATTAAAGATAGGAACTTCCCCAGCCGATGAGAAACTGCATCTCCTGCTCATCTCCAGAGATGGAGAAGCAACAGAAGTCAACAAGTTCTCTGCATTTCCTACAGTGCCACAGTGTAATATCAAATGCCCAATTTTTTTAAGTCTTTGATAAAAGTGGTCCTCCAGTTATATGCAGAAGCAGTCTATTTATCCTACAGATTTCCTGTCTTACAGGGTGAGAGTGTGAGAGAGCTGTAGGAGTGAAGGAATTCAAACTTTTCCCAAAGATCTTGGTAAGTTCTTAGCTGTCCCTGTTCTATGGGCACGCCTCACTTCCAGGATTTTCTGCAGCCTCAGAAAAATATCCTTCCCCGTGTTTTTGAAAATTAAGGAAAGAATGGTGTCATGATATGTGGTGAAAAGCAATCAAATCAAATACCATCCATACAAACCTGAGAAAAATCTGAAAAGCAAACAATGTCTCCATCAGAGAATTGTTACAACACATGGCTGTAAGAATTATTATAATATTGTATTATTTTCCTTAGCAACAGCCTAAGGTTTGTTTTGGCCATGTAAGTTTTTAAGAGACTGACATTTCAACAATTCAGGGGATAACACAGTTGGATTCTTGTTAAACTACAAGTAAAATTTAATCCCGTTTCATAAATGACCCCTGATTAAGCTTGTCCAGCCTCTCAGGTGTCAGAGGACTGCTACCCTGATAAAAGAGCTGAGCTGACTGAGAAAAATAACTGGAGAGGACCAGAAGAGCAACCATAATAATTCATCCTGCCGTTTCGGTCTGAAAAGCAGAAGACAGTTCTTGTTTTGCACAGACTTGAAGAAAGTGACTTTCCCAGGGTGACCCAACAGTACGACTGGTCTGGAGTCCCAGCTGCCAGGATCCTACCAAATCCTCTCCCCATTATGTCACAAAGTCACTGCCTCATTCAGTTCTGTCCATACCCTTGCGTTTCTAGAGACATTCATCCCTAAAAATGTTATATTTTGGATACCTATCAAGGTATCTTTGGCTTTTGGTGACAATTCCCATTGCAGGGATCTCTGTGGTTTCCCGACAGCCACCAGAGTCAGTGCAGAAAATAAAGGAATGGGTTGCTTTGGAAGGCTCTGAAAGCAAGCACAGATAAGTCTTTACTTATCTTTACTGCTGTGGTAGCAGTAACAACATGTCCTTCTGTCCCACTTTCCCATCTGGAATGACAGCAAGGAGTGAGCTGAGAAGTCACCCTGGTGACTACAGTAAGAACCAATTGCTTTTCCCTGTCCAGGAGCATTCTGATCTGTTTTGCATTCAAAGCCTTTGCTGGAAGGAGTTACGGCTGTCTCAATATTATTCTTAGTCATACATTTATTAGATAGGAAATATTTTCACTGAGCACTTCTTAGAAACATTATAGAGCACTTTAACACTTTTATATGTTTAGCCAGTCTTATTCTTTGCCTTCATGACTCCTGCTGTCCCTTTCCCCCTCCAAAGTGAAAGAAAAGGATGATTTAATTCAGGAGACATGCTGAGGGCATCACCAGCTGTGGTTTTGCTGCTCCACACTCTGGCTCAGGGTCTTCTCCAAATCCCCAGATGAAGTCAGTGCAACTGTTTCATTGCTTCAAAAGGGGTTTTGATCAGGCTTTTTTTTTTTTTTTTTTGTGATGCTGGGGAAGTCACTTTGCCCCCTGTGCTCAGTACACACTCTTCTGAAACAGGCAACCTGTGTTTGAACTGGCCTGGGAGCTGCCAGGGAACTAACCACAAGTTGTCACGGTGATGGAGAGGGAAACAGTTAATGGTCCAGCCATTACTAATAGAGGTTGGAAAGGAGTAACTTCTGCTTATATTTCATTGTTGTTTAAAGGGCTGAGAACTAAAAAAGGAAATAGCTGATGATTGAGGCTGTGTTTATATTGACTTTCTTCCCATTCACGTTTTCCTTAGCACTAAGAAATACTTCCTCAGTGCAGAAACCTGGCATTAAGGGGAAGGTGTGAGAGGACAGAAGTCTCTTTTGCAGAGAGCACTTTAGCAAGTTTCAGGACCCCAGCAGGGGAGTCATTTCTCAGCCCCCTGTACGGCTGCTCGGAACACGCCTGGCACTGATGGGAGCTGGATGTGTTTTGCCGGACCCTTGGGGGGATGCTCAGAGTCCCGGAGAGGGGACAAAGCCGTGCCCAGGGCCGGGAATTCGGTGTCAGCCTCGCTCCGAGGTGCTGGGCTTTGCTGCTGGGGGATTCCTGGTTCCTGCCCACCCTGCTCCCCACGTCTCCCTGCCTGCTGGCCCTCTCCTCGGGCTCCATTCATTTATCTGCTCCTTCACTCAGACCTCTCCAGGACCAGCCCCGAGCCATGGGCCAGCTCCGGAAGGGGCGGCCGAGCCTCTCCAGCCTTTCAGCCGCTGTGCCGGAGCGTGGAGTGAGTGCCCAGCCCTGCTTTTGCAAGGTTTTACGGTTCACACTTCCATCTGCCTCCCTCCCCCTTTCCCTCTCTTCCCCTCTCTCTTTTTCTGTCGGATGCTTCAAGGAAAAGAAAATTTATGGAAGCGGTTCCAAGAGCTGTTTTCCCTGCCTCGGTGCTAGTCGGTGCACGCTCCTGGCTGGCTCAGCCCTCCCGTGCCTCTGCCCGGCTCCGCAACTCCTTCACCTCGCACAAAAGATGGATCATGTTACCCTTCACTTGCTGCCTCCCGGGCCCCAGCCCCCGGAGCTGGTGAGTGCATCCCTAAACGTGCCAGGTACATGCAGCTCCCTGCGCCTCCTCTGAAGGATAACATTCCCTTTCCACATTCCCACCCTGGGAAAAATGTGAATTTCAAGGTTTTGGGTTTTTTTCCGAGACGAAAAAGTAAGTGATGTTATCTTTCTGCACAGGGACGAGTGGTAGGAAACACAGGCTATCTTCCTCTCTGCTTTAATCAGCAAATCGCTTAATGAACGTGGGCTAATAAATCAGAGCAGTGACACGTGCATGGTTTAGAGGACAAGCTGGTCTGCATGACACCATACTCATCCTCCATCCCCAGGGCCAGCTTCAGGCATGGTTCAGCAGGGATGAAGGCAGGACCCCCACTCCTTCCAGCCTCTTCTCCTGCCTCAGTGTGCCAAAATAAGCAGCTCAAATGTCATGGATAGCAAAAGTAATTTTGCCAGGACTTCTGAACCCACAGTTGTCACCCAAGCCCAAGCAGCAGCTGCAAAAGGCAGTTCTGCCCTTCCTCTGCCCTTCTTGTTGCCCTTTCTTTTGCATCTTTGCCTCCCTCATTTTCTCCCCGAAATCTCATTTCAAAGCTTTCTGACTTCAGATATTGCTCTGTCAGTGCTAACATTTGCAAAGAATGAAAATTAAACCAGCTTCCCTGATTCAAGCTCTAAACTTGGTGTCACACTCCTGCTCTTCTAAACCCTGATGGTCATTTTTGTCTAGAGCTGGATCCTGATCTCAAGAGCAAATTTAGGAATTTGGGTTTCCTCACTGCCTCTCTTCTGCTGGTTCAAACACAGAGCAAATCTGGCTTTCAGGGACTGAATTTTCTCGTGGACATTTCTATATTCAGTCCAAGATCTTGTGCGACAGGGATCAGTGACAGTCTGGAGGTGAAACTGGTAACTTCAGAATAAAGTGACAGCTGTGATGAGCCCTGAGTCTGGGGGCACCTGTGCTGCCCTTCCCAGGACTGCCAGGCTGAGAGACAGCAGCAGCATAAAAACAAGCCTGTTTTTAAAGGTTTGTCTCTTGGCCTTCCCTCCATGATGATGTCTCACCTACAATACAGCCAGTGACTCATCCTCCAATTATTGTTGCTGTCATTCTGGTCCAAATTGCTCTGAGGAAGGGAAGTACTGACAGAGACACTTTGGGAGATTAAAATACCCATGTCTGCGATGCTTTATAACAGCTTTGCTATAAGGAACCTGCTTTCTCCGTGATTACTTTGTTATGAATTCACTTGTGCAACACATTCTTGGAACAGCATGGTTTGTTTCTGGAACCAGGAATCAGTGACAGGAGATTCATTATAGGCAGGGAATATTTTTGTTAAAGAGAAGCTGTCGGGTCAAGTCAGGCTTTTATTCTGCTGTTTGTAAAACAAGGTGTTTACATACCTGTAAAGCTGCCACTTTTTTTTTTTTTTTTTTTTTCTCTTTTGATGAAAGTCACCTTTAGAGATGTAGGTGGAAACAGTTCTTTGGCACTGAAAGCAGAGTGAGAGAAGGAAAGGCCAAGCAGCCACGCTTCCTTGCCCTTTCCTCCCCTTACAAGGTGCCAGGCTGATGGGAAGCTGCCCCCAAATCCAGGGATGTGCCATGTGCACCCTCAGCTGTCAAAAGCACCCCGGCCCTGCCTGTGCTGTGACAAAGGGAGGGTGCAGCCTCCCTCCTGCCAATCCCTCCATCTGTCCCCAGGGCCACAGGAGAAACCCCTCTTTGTCACGGGGTTAATAATTAAGATACTCTCACTGATAAATGAAAGCGCTAGGAACTCAGTGTGCTGCGTATCTCTCCTCTCTGCAGGCAGCCACTCAACTCCTTTATCTGGACTATGATCTCTGAAGGAAAGTATAATTTGGCAATCATGGTCAAAGTGTTTAGACAATTCAGTCAATGGAAAACCCCGAGGGAAAAAGACAGCTACAACAAAAACATGAAGACAGAGGGATGTGAGAGCAAACCCCGTTTGATAAACTCCATCTTCAGACAAAACCCCTCCTCTCTTGCCCATGGTGAACACAACAGGACTGTTTTAGTTTCAGTTTGCCTCCCAAAGATGAAGGAAAGCATGTGGCCTAGATAAACAACTAATTAATCTAGAAATTAGATGCCCATCTCAGAAACAGGAAAATTGAGAACTGGGCAGGATCTCTGTGTTTCTGCTTTTCCTTTTCTCTGGGGCTGGTGGAGCTGCCATTGGATGTTTTAATTCTGGAGGGAACACTTCTGTCCCCTAATTTAATGCCCAGGAAAACAAAATTGGCATTCAGATAAACACAGACTCATTTCCAAGCCTACACAGGTTATTTAATTAAGACTTTCCAAGTGGAAACCACACATTATTTCCCCAAATTAAGGGCTGCTCCGTAGGAACCTTCCCTTCTGCTCTGGGATAAACAGAAACCAGGAGGTGAGGAGCCAGGTCATATCCTGAACTCCCACCCCTGCATGAGCATCAACCACCAGGCTGTGCAAACCCAGACCTGTGTCTCTGGGGGGGAAAAATCAAACCAGAGGGCTGGAAATGCTCATCCCCTCTGCAGCCAAAAACCTGGAGTGTGGCCAGGCTCCACTGGTCTGAAAGCTACGGGGAGGAAGGAGCTGTAAGCCAGCAATTAGCAATTCTGCTCCTAACAGGAAAGATTGCTGGGAAGCATAAATAGAGTGGCTGTTTATAGGGGAGTTAGTGCAGGAAGTCGTGTTGATGATGATGGTTGGGGTTCCTTTTCGGAAAGCTGCCTTGCCCAGGGAAGGATGCGGTTTGTCGGAATCGCGGCACCTGGGCGAGGAAGAGCTTCATGCACAGAGGTTTGGGGCTGGCTTTAGGGATTTGCATCCCTGATATTATCACTTCCAGTCCAAACCATTCCATGATACCAAATTGCACATTAATGAGCTCCACAGCATAAGAGGTAACATAAAACCCCTTGGTGGACATCGAGTTTTAAGCTTACCTTATGGTGTACAAGAGGAGAGGATTTTTCTTTATTTCTTTTTTTCTTTTTCTTTCTTGTTCAATTCAAATGTTATCACACACACACAGATCCCCTCGGTTTCTGAAGGGGCAGGTGCTTTTCCAGCAGCACGAAAAATAAAATTTTGAATGATGCCGAGTTTAGTCATGAGGAACACAGAATTGAGGGAAAGAAAGCTTTGGGAAGGGGATTAGGTTTTTTGTGCAAACCACTGAGCATGGTAATGCACCTCTAGATGGAAATGTATTTCTGTTGGCGCCACTTAATGATCCAGAGGTCTCAGATGAAGAGAATATAAATTCTGGAAAGTAACCAGACTTCTAGTTCCTACAAATGAAGGATGTTAATTTATTAATAGCACTAAAAATTATCGTCGCTAGGCTGGAGGACTATGACAAAAGCATTCCTTTGGACCATCACCTCGTGCATTTCATCATATGTGTACATTTGAAATCAACCTCTTAAATATGTCAGCCCCATGCCCAATGGAACCCACAGCCCTGTGTAGCTTGGCCAGTCCATCTAACTGCTGGAGTAAGGGGAAAAACAGACCAGCTGTGGGGTGCAGGAATTATTGTTGATGACACGAATCATGCTGGGAGCAAAGTGACAATATGACAAAAAGAGGAAATTCTCTCTGACAGGCCCTTTACTTTCTTTAATGACATATCACTCCTGGTCCAAATTATGTAGGGACCTCAAGTGCTATTTGACAGTACCTGGAGGAGACAACCTTAAAAATGTGCCCGTTTTGCCTTAGATAAACAGATAGAGTTTCTTCAGTGCTCCTTGAACTTCCTCCTACTCACTTTCGAGAGTGCTCCTAATCTAAAGCAGCGATATTAAGCTCTCCAGCAACTGGCAAGTTTTAAAGGATCATTGTATGTTCTCCTGCTCAAGTGATAAATCTGGAGGTGAGTTCCTGGCACGGCCAATGGGAGTGTGGATGTGTGCTGCAGAAGACAGGTTTACAGCATTAAAACATGGGATAAGTAATTACGTGAGCCACTTTGGATGAAATCATAATTAAGCCTTATTGGGGTTTGAAAGTTTGGATTTACAATATATTTCACTCGCCGTTTTTCATTTTCGTGAACCTCTGGCAGTTTCTGCTTCCAGCTGGGACAAGAAGAAAAGTGGCTTAAATGAGCTATGAATTAAATGGTGGGAAACCCATATCCTTTCAGGAGGGAAGTCTAGGAGAAATCTTGTTCTTTAGACACACAGAGCCCTGTTATATTCCTCAGGCTGAAGTGTATGAAGTAAAAATAAGGATCTGTGATGCTTTGGGGGTTCACTCAAAGCAAAACCCTTTTCCATGAGAAGGAAAGAAAACGTCTGAGGTTCAGTTGTGTTTTCCCTGAGAAACCCTTGCCTTGAGGCAGGGCACAGCAGAAAATACAAAATTCCCATTCTGGGCAAGAATTAGAGAAAAAAGGACCATCAGAAGTGAAGTGTCATGCACTGGCCTGGACCAGTAATGATACAGGCACCAGTGTTGTGCTCTGCAGTTCTTACGGATGCAATGGGAAGAATCCCTGACCTCAGTGCCTGCAGGAAAACTGGTCCTGCTCACTCTCACCTTTCAGCTTTTTCACCTGGCTGAGGAGGAAGAAACTCCAAAGCTGGGTTTGCAAACAATGTGACTATGCACTTGTTTGGAATTTTGGCCAATCTGTTAAAAAATAACGTAAATATCAAAGAATGCAAAATATCGTAGTGGCAACACCCATTACCTCCAGCACTGGCAAGGATTATAATATATAAACATCTATGTAATACAAAAAATTCCACTAATTTAGATAATAAAGATTAATAGACTAACTTAAAACCATACAGGCCTGAAGAGAGCTTGAATGTTTTTTCCATTAGGTCCTGGGGGGAAAAAAAGAGAGTAATCAAAACCAACTTTTGGTTTCAAATCACTTCAATAGAGATTTGCTTTCTGGGTCATTTTAAGCATGGAGGTTGGTTTGTAGCTGCCTTTGTGCCCCTTGTGTAGAATTCATAAAATTATCATGTTATCTCCAGAGGTTATTGAGACAGAATAAAAGAAGCAGAATTTCTGGGATGAGAAACAGTGGTGGAAGATATAAGTGAATGGATACCAGAGACTCAGCCTTCGAAGTGAGGGGTGTCATGACCTCCTTTTTCTCCCACAAAGTATGCACAGTTCATCCATGACATTTCCCAAGCTGTCAACTTCTGCTGGGGTTGGGGCTGGGCATAGATCCCACCACCTTCCAGAGTCAAGATTAAAAACCCAGATTTTAAGACTTAGACCCCCTGCAATACAGAAAGGGTGTGGAATTAGGTTTCCACTTCACTTGCCTCTGTAATTGAAGTAATGTCCAGCCCTTCTGATTTGGGTTATCTGGAAGTAGTCCAGCTTGCTGGATTATCCAGAGAAATAGTGAGTTATATGTGTTAATGGGGAATTTAAATAATATGATTTACAAATGGTCAACACACACTCCTCTGGTTTCCCGGCTAAATCCCAGGAATGCAATTGTTTGGAATTTCACAGAGCAATCGTAAAGCCCCCAGAACACTCCTTGTATTTCTTCTTTGGGAAATAGAATACCAAAGATCACTCCTTTTCCAAAACTGATTTTACTGCTTTGGCCTAGTTTTGTAGACAACCTTGTCACGCCACATTGCAAAACCATCCTTTCATCACAGCCCTTGCATTTCATCAGTCTTATTCTTGCTCACCCTTCAAATAGCAGAACACAAGGAAAAATTGAAAACAACCAGCAGAGTTGGTTTATCCATCAGCCAGATGGGTATCTGGATCAGCCAGGGTGACAAAGCCAGATTAATATGATTCCTCTAATAAAATCCCAAACCATCAGCTTCAGGCTGAGTTTAATCCTAAACCTTATAATCCCACAGAGTCAGGGCAGCATTGGCTGCTTTCTCTTGGAAACAATCCCCTGGGCACTGCTGGAGACACAGCAGCTAAATTAAGTTGTCTCTATGTCTCTAGGGCATTTGCACGGAGCGGGGTGGAAATAGTCTTCCTGTAAGGATAATCAGAGGCACAAGCCTCTTCTTAAACTGGACACCCTTCCTTGTTCTCCTGCTATCAAAACTGAGTTTAAAGGCATTTTATCTAGGAGTGTATCAGCTATCTTTGCTTGTAACATTAGAAACTGCTATTAAACAGAGCAGGAAGTGGAAATAGGGAGAAGGTGGTAGCTCTGACTGACATCTTTACTGGCATGGGACACAGGATCAGTTTATGAAGCTTTTCTAATGGTGGCCCAAACCCAGTCAAGATTGGCTCCAGGATGTCTTGCCAGGAGTGCTATAATCCTCCTCTGCAGCCTCTCATGTCACAGGAGGTCACACTCCTTCCTCAGCAGATGTGCATAGGCACATCCTCATAGGATTTGCATGGGCACAAATCTCCCCTGAAGCCTGGGCTCTCCCTCTGGAGGTGAAGGAGTGGGTTTGATGTGGGGCAGAAGGGTTTGTTTCTCTTTGGGGGTGGTCAGTATGTGCATGCCACCACTGGTGAGGAGCCATGGTAGTGTCTCCAGGTACTCCATCCTGGGGTTATAGGATGGATGCTTCATTCTGGAGCATCTAACCTTCTGAAATGACTGCACTCATTTAAGTCTGAGGCTGGGGCTACTTTCCATTCAAAGCTGCAGGGATGGGTGGTTCTTGCTCCCTCCCCATGACCATATTGTTTGTGTTATCCGCAACCTTCAGGCGATAAAAGGAATATAATAATCTGTCTGTTGTCTCCCTGCCAAGCTGTCAGCCCAGCCAGTCCAGCAGCCCAAGAGCCTCAGAGGTTTTCTCAAACGACTTCCAAGCCATATGTACAAGATACAGGGCACTTTATAAAGCAAAACCAGATAATTTCTCAGTCTAAAGCCACCCGTGAAGTGTCAGTCTACAGGAATCAATTCACACGTGTTTTAATCAACTTGTAAGTTACACTGGGTATATGGGAATAGTTAAATTTATAGAGCTTGGAGTCTGGCCCATTAAACTCTGTCTATACTGTTTTAACACTTCTGGAAGCCTACATTTAAATTTGCCTCGGGTCATGAGTGAAATGAATGCTCCTACTTCCAGCAAGATGCCAAGCACAGATCCATGAATTTGTACTGAAAGCAGAAGCTTCCCTGCTCTGTCTGCAGGGGTGGTGGCCCTCTGGAGGGACCAGGACCTGCAGGGCAGTGGGGAGGCACAGGGATGTCCCACCTCTCTGGCTGGAGCTGCTGGATTTTCTCCTGGTGCAGAAGAGCAAGCTCTGCCAAGCCTACACGAGCAGAAACGTGCCCGGAGATGAGATCCAGCTGCTTGCCGAAGCGATCCCGGCTACCGGCAGCCAATCTGGACACTTTGGAAGCATCTGCAGGCTTGCTCTTATCGATGGAGGAGGGGTTTTGAGCACGTTTGCTCTCGGAACAGGGTTGCTGATAGCATCAGCATCTGCTCGGCAGCATTAGCAGCCCTGCCTATGCAGGTACCGAGGAAACCAGAGACAGGGCTTTTGCCAGTCAGGACAGGAATGTTTATTCAAATGTAAGGAGAGAACCAGATCTGCAGCTGCTGGATCTGCAACGAGTCTCAGAGGGGCAAAAACTGGCTTGGAAAAAAAAGCACTGCGTCCTGTGAGATGGAAAAGAAAAAAAAAAAAAAAAAAAAAGAAAAAATAAAAACCCGGTGCAAAATCCCAGCTTAAAACCCTTGCAGGGAATATGCACTATCCATACTGAAAAGGCATTTCTGGTTCCCAGAAAAGCTGGCTACAGCCCACATGGCTCTGTTCGCCCAGTGACAGGCAGCCTTACACGCTGGATGCCAACTGGAGAATTTGCAAAAACAATTACTTCAATTATCTCGTTCCCTTGGCAACCACATAACACAGGCTCATGTTTTAATGAGTCACTGCCACTGACGAGCCGTGCAGGGCAGGAGCCCTGTCCCAGAGCCCCGCAGCTCCCTGGGGAGCCCAAGGGGCACCCAAGGGTGTCCACCAGCATCTGCCATTCCCACTGCACTTTTTTCCCTGCAGTAACTGAGAAAAACCACAATTTACTGTCTTCAACACTAGGGTATTGGCTCAGAGCAAGCTCCACTGCAACACCAAAAGCCTAATATGAGCTAGCACAAAGTAAATCACATGTGAAAAGCGCAGTTTCAACTTCTCAGGTGCACAGAGTGTGCATAAAATCGCCATTAATGGGTTAATTCTGGCTGAGGTGGCAGTGGTGTGAGGCTGGAGTAGTCACTGCTTTTGGGCACGCTCAGGGACATCAGATGATGGCTGTTTTCAAAACACTGAGCTGCACAGACTATGCAAAATAAGCTGTGCACGCTGACAAAAACGTAGGATATATAACTTTTATATCTCACTCTATAATAGATACATCTTATGCTTCTAGGCATAAGTACTCTGAATAGATGGGCTGATTTTTATTGTCTTATCTCAGTTCCATAGCAACTGCAAGTTGCTAGAAAAGAGCAAGAAAAGCGATAAAAGCTCCTGGGAAAGTTTGTGTTAAGATGACAAGCAAGGAAAATATTTTATGTATTCAGTGAAGGGAATGAGTAATGGGAAACATAATAAAATATATGAAACAAGGCTGGTGAGAATGGAATAATAATGAACCTAGGGCGCTTATTCATCTCTTTGTGCAAATAGACAAGAAGAAGACCTGAAAATAAAAGGAAAACACACACATATGAATTTTGAGTGCATAATCCCTTGCTACATGCAACCCTTGCACTTGCTGCTGCAGTATTATGGCAGATCATGGTGTTTTAGAAACACCATGTGGTTGCTACACTTTCTGAATCAAAACTCTGGCCAGGAAAGAAATTCTATTGCCCAAGCTGAACATATAGGCAAGGTCAGAAAGGACCTTCACTTCAGGCCAAGTAAATCCCTTTCCAGAGCCTTTTTAGTGAAATATTTATTTAAAACTCAACAAACCTCACTTTTGTTGCAGTGACAGAAAAGCAATCGAGCAAAACCAAAAGAGCTTGTGAATATTTTGCTTCTGGAAAATGGGGTCTTTTTTGTTTTTTTTGTGTGCCTCTCCTGTCACAGGTATGATCATGCCTAGAAGCTGGTATTTTTCCCACTGATGTGGGCTAAAGGCTATTTTGAGGACAAAAGGCACCAAAACATTTGTATTGGATGTTCAGAAGTGACAAATTCAGCCTGATATGCAAACACTACATGCTATCCCATGATGCTGAAAACAGAGGAGAGCTGGGAGCACACAGAGGCACCCAACAGGTAGAAACCTTCTTCAAAACCAACTGCAACGAGGCAGCAGCTACTCTGCACAAAAATAACATTTCCCCCCCGTAATCACAACAAATTGTTTTTAATCACAAGCAGATGTGATTCATAATCAGTTTTCTAAAGTCAGTCTAATGAAAGCCCCAGCAACTCCCAGCTGAAGAATTACTTTAGAGGGCAAGGGAATACCTATAGGTCAGTTTACATACCTTGGCAGCAGCATGCAAGCCAGTGGGGACATCCAGAAGGAAATAAGGTCACAAACTGGCAGGGCAGCAGCTGCACTTACCAGTTTAAACAAGATTCAGTTGTTGAAAATCTACATCTTAAAGGCCAAATCAGCGACACACAGACCAAATTATGAATCTTCAACTCAAATGTTATTTCCATCTGAGCATATGGATATGAAACCTGGACGCTCCCCGGAGGCACACAGGCAGGCAGCTTAAAGCTTTGGGAACAAACTGGAGCGAATATGTGAAGTGGAAAGGGTTTGTAACAAATGTCAGGAGCTGTGGAGGAGCTTGGTAACTTCGTACCCCTGGCTAAAAAGAAAAGGGGACATTTGGGACATGTGGCAAAGGATGAAGGCTCACATCTGCCCCAGCAGGGATGGCCCAGGGTAGGCAGGGGAATGGCTGACTGAAGGGCTCCAGCAAAAATGCTCTGAGGGTGAAGGAGAGAGCATGAGGATGGATGTGACAGCACCGCTTGCTCTGGCCAAAACTTGAGAATGCTGGTCAGGATCTGTCTGACTCTTCTATGACCCACCTGATTATCTACCCAGCTATCTCCTGACTAGCCAAGATGGGATATGACATGCACATATGACACTGGTCCTAATTAATATAAAGTTCCTCTGCTATTTGCTCCATTCCTATATCATCACAAGGATGATTTTCAAGCTTCCCAGCTCCTGTACAAATGAACAGATTTTTCCTAGACTTGTATCCCCATCCCAAGGACATTTTAGTTGGGCTGTTATGCTTTTTTTGGGGTATTACTCGTGTCTACAAGTTCCTAGAACTATTAACACCGTACAGAACTGGTAGTGGAACTCCTGAGTTTATAAATTATTACAGCTCAAAAGGAAAGAAAATTTGCTTCTTCAGAGTGCAACTTTCTTAACCATGGGAACGTATTTTTAAACTCTTACAGTCATAAGAGAGCTTCTGCCTTGTAACCCTTAGATACCAAGCCTGTAGATAGATGGATGTGAAACTATTTCTTTAATTAAAAAATAAAAAAATGCATGAACAATTCCTGCTCCAGCAGCTGGAGCTGGGGAGTCACCCAGGAAAGTTCCATGGGAAGTTCCACACGTTTTGGCGATGCACCTTCCCTGGAGGAGCTGAAGGCAGCACTCCTGGGACTCCAGAAGCAGCTTCCCACCGAGCTCTGAGCCCTGCCTGGGGCTCTTCCTGCAGCCAGACACATCCAGCCTGGCTGCATTTGCCATGCCTGCAGCATGGGCAGCCCTACTGCCCGCCAGATGGGATGGCTGGGTGGGATCTTGGAGGATTTAAGCTGTCATTATCAATCAGAGCTAGAGAAAAGGCTGCTTTCCAGGTGGCACAAACAAGCTCTGTTTGAGAATCCTTTCCTAGCCCCGCTTCTTGTGGTCGGGGGGAAATATTTCACTTGTTTTGTGATCTCAGTGGTGAGGGTGCTTCAGATGCTGTGAGCACTCCACCATGTAGGCCTGGATGCTCCAACAGCAGGAGGGAGCTCATATTCAAAGGAACGGAAAGAAAATAATGAATTACTGGAACAGTGCTGGCCACTTCAGTAGGAGCACCAGTCATCAAATGAAAATATTGACATTTATGGGAATCCACAGACAGAGCTGGGCATAGTTGTGGTCTCTGCTACTGTATCACTTTTCATAATGTTTTATTTCTGTTTACCTTCCAAAACAAACTACTGTAACTAATATGTTTATAATAATTAATGAGGAGACAGCCAAGCTGGAGAAAGGCATGGCCTCAAAAATTCACACTTTTCCCAGCTGGGAGGCTTAATTGGGCTGGGGACTTCTTTTCTTTCCCTAATCAGATACGGAAGAAGCAGGGAGATAGTAACGGGGTCCCTAATTATTGCTGGTGTAACTCTGTGTAAAACAATGTGCTTGCACAAGGGATTTATTTAATGCATTGTCCTTTGCTAATCACTCCATTAGCAGCTAAATAACCACAAATAACATATTTATATGGATGCATGTGTGCATATACGTTTGTGAATGTCACACATGCCCTCTGGTCCCTGCTGGAGCTGGAGGTGGTGCACAGTGCCCCAATTCAGCTGGCAATAAATTCTCTTGAGGACAATCTCTCTTCAAGCCTCGGAGCAGCTTTTGTGGCCTGTCATTGCACCAGGACTGACAGTGTACAGAGTGTGCCTGGGAAGAACAGGGACAGAAGTCTCTCAGGGAGAGGTCTGTGACTATTTTGTAACCAAAGCCAGTCCCCAAGCTGAGGGGGCTCACTGCTGGAGGGATGGATGGCGCTGAGCATTGGGTAGACGTGACTGGGTTTGTGGTTTTGTGAGATGGACTCCGGCCGATGGCCTGTCCAGGGAAGTCTGATCCCTTAATCTCAGCCAGGAAAACATGTTCCTTGCATGTTCCCTCAATCACTCATCAAGGAAGGAAGGCCTTGCTCAGAATGTGGCAGAATTCAGCTTGCTATACCCTCTTCAGTCTTTCTTCTCCGGGAGCAAACAGAGCTGCCTTTCCCGGTTGGTCTGCAGTGAAGGTTCCTCAGGTCTGTCCATGTGATGCTTGAATATCCAGTGAGGATAGGCATCTTTTGGCCTCTTATCCATGGCTCCCACAGCTTTCCATCTGCCCAGCTGACCTTCTTCTTTGGCCAGACTGGAGAGGTAATTTCTTAAAGATAACTATGACATGGATCTGCAAGTTAGGAAGTAATGTTCATTCCTGATGGATCAAAATGTGCTCAGGAGAAGACATCGTAAAGCCAAGATGCACACATCCTTTCTTCCAACAGAGATGTATGCCCTTAAAGCAGTGAGAAATCTACTTTTTGGCACTTGTCAATAGTGTGTGTCAGCTGGTTTCTTAAAAGTATTGATTTTGTTTCCAAGCAAGTGACCAAATTAGTAAATTAATAAGGCCAGGCAAGCCTAAAACAAAGTGTGGGGAGTTCCTTAAGTGAGGGTGGAAGGAAGGGCCTAAACCATTGACACTCACCTCAAACACTTTGTATTGCTAAAAGAGCTTTGCAGACATGCAAACCCTGCATGCCAGGCAGCAGAAACATGTTTCTTCCTGACTATGCTTCTTCCAAATTTTAAATTACAGTGTGTGCACCCGAAGATTCCTTCAGGTTCTGTCCAGAGTGTGAGGGAAAATACCAACCTTGGAAATGCAACTCTATCTCACTACCGGATATATATTCTCTTCTAAAGCATCACCACTCTTGTCTGAAGTCATTTGTCACTTGAAAACTACCTTGTAGTACTAAGAAATATTACATCTTCCATTTCCTTCTAAAGAAATGCTTCTGCTCTTTGAAGATCCTGAGTACTTCATGTAATGGTTACAGTTCCAGCATCAGTGACAGCAGAGGGAGTAGAATCAACCTTTCACTTTGATAAACTGGCAAAAATGGGAGCTGAAACATTAAATAACAACTTTTCTGAAAAAGGCCAACCATGCTTGCAGTTGGGAAAGAATGAAGCTGATCTGAGATATTTAATTTTTAAAAAGGACAGAGGAAAGGATGAATTTTTTCATTCATCGGCTCTGAGAGAGAAAATCTGGTTTATTGCTTTATAAGTTATGGAGAAGTTCTGCTGGAAAGATATATCTGTGATAGTAGAGCCTTAGAGAATCATGACAGAGCTTTAAATCAAAAGATTTTACACCATTCAGCAGCAAACCTGCAATGATAAAATGTGGCAAAAGGTGGGCTCTCTAACTGAAAAGGGATTAGAATAAAATATTGAGAAAATCAGTGCATCTCCACACATTCTTCTAAGTCCAATTGGAGTTGTGTTTGTGTGGCTAATTCTGGGAAGAGTTACTGGTTAAAAATGCTGAATTTACTTAGTTGTCCTCTTCTGAGGGCAGAACTCTCTGAATATGGAAAGTATTTAGGTTTCACAAAAGGATATGATCAAGCATTCCTGACAAAGCCTCTGTGCCCCTACTGCACTGGAATTTCTGAACAGTGTGTTTCAAGCTGCTGAGCTCTCCGAGCAAGGCTTTGGGAGAGTGGTGCAGGCTCAGATTCTCAGTTTCCTCTATTTTTTTGGTATGTGGTGGGTTCTCCACCGTCTTGTAGAAGGCACAGCAGCAGGGAGCTCTCTCTGCTCCGTGGAGACCCTTGAGGCATCACCTATCTGGAAAATCACTAGCTGACAGATATTAGGAGAACCTGTTACTTAAATCTGTTCTATCTGTTTTTGAGACTTCCTATGCTACCTTTTTTTTTCTTCTTCTTTTCTCTTTGCAGGGTTTATCCCACGACTAGTTTTAGATATTAATGGTCTGTATTTTGTGAAACGATCTTGCTGGTTATTTATGCCCTATAGCTCTATTTCAGTTATGCATTCAGCAGCTGGAATCCATATGGAAATGTTGGCCATTTTAACTGAGTGAAGACCTTTGCAGATAAGGGATAGGAAATCTGATAATTTTTTTTCCTATTTGATTCCTAATCATATGCCATTAAAGAGAAGTATGTATGAAACAGGATATTTTTCCTAATGTTATGATTTACTGGTATCAATTTTAACATATAACTTGGCCCTGGAGTAGGAAGCAAACAATGAAATATTTTACTTTAGAACTGTGAGCAGGAATTAATGGGATTGAACATTTCACTAGCAGTTTGAAGGAGCTCGACCCTGAGCAAGACCTCCTTCCTGTAGGAGCATCTTTTTCACTTTCCTGCCTCCCTCAGGACCATTCCTGCCTGGGAACCAGCTCCACTTTCATATCCTGCCACAGGACTCAGGTTATAAATAAGCAAAGAAATACTGAGCACTTTATTAGGGATTTGGCACAGAATGGCAGCTCAGCTGTACCTACAACCCACAGGATTTTGCAGAGGCCCAGCAGACACCCAGAAGCCCCACCTGCCTTCCCAGCAAGTGTCCTGCTGCAAACACAGTGACTCCTGCTCAGCTCTGCAGTCTATTCAAAGTCAGAGCCATTTAGTGCCACAGAGCTATGATATTTTATTCCAATTAAATATCCAGGCTCTCCTTGTAGCCTTCAAATCAAGCCTTAGGCAGCTCTGTCAGGACCATAGGGTACCGTGCTTCCCTGATCAGCCTCAGGTTTGGTCAACAGAAGGTAAGAAGTGAAGCAGACTTTGTTTGATATTCTTTTCACCTCAGGAATGTAAATGACTTTGTTTCCAGCCAAGTATCAAACATCTGTACGTTCCACTTCCTCGAGAAGCTGACAAAATAAACCCACCATTAAAAGCAAGGAGAAAATGAGCCTGACAGACTCATTCTGATCTGGGCACCCTTTTCTGGTTTGTTCTTTGCCAAGCCATGATTGCCAAAACAATTCCTTACATCCCTGGATAGACACCACAGAGCTGTTGCAGCACCTACCACCAGATAAGACAATGTGGGGTGCTGTATTTAATGATAAAGTTGATAGCTGTGCATAACAGAGTCAGGAGCAAATGTCACTTCTGGAAGTCCAAGGCAGCGATGGACCTGACAGGAAAATCAATTACAGAGCTACACTGAGGCAGTGGAAAGAGGATGATGGAGAACTCGAAAATTAAGAATATATAAATATATATTCTAGAATTTCAATTGAATAACCATCTTGCACCTGCTGTGCCTACACAGAATAATGGCTTGTGCTGAAAAGAAAAAAAAAAAAAGAAAGAGGAATATGGAAACCATAACCTAAACCTCTGAGGGCAGATGGAAAATCCATGTAATAGTGAAGAACATAGCTGGTGTGCAAATGCAAGGAAAAAAAGCCTGCTCACCAGCCTCATTAACCTTAAAGGAAGCAATGGTTTCAGGACAGATTACCACAAACAACTGCAGAAAGTTGCCAAGAGAAAATGACAAGTGTCACAAATCCTACACTTTCAGAACTGTAAGATTTTTCTGACAAATAAGACCAAGGAAGCTGAATTCACACAGCACTTATTTTCAGCTGTAAATTCTTACACAAATGCATGGTTTGATTTCAGAAATGCAGAAACTGCTGTGCATAGGTAGCAAAATATTTTCATATTGAGCTCTTTGGTGGCAAAGGCTTCTTGGACAATGTTTCTGTGCAAGTCCCTGTCTAGCTCATCACTTGTTTCAGGTGAAGAAGAAACCTGGGCAGTTTCAAAACAGAGACTTCCCACTTTTCACTATGAATATTGTCTGAGCTGATATTTGTGATGCACTGCAAAATGTAAGTCTACTTAAATTACATAGACCATACATATAATTACTGGATTTGAGTGGGCATTAGGCATTAATATTCTTACACATTTTGAAGAGGAAGAGGAAAGCCTGGTTATAAAAATAAGGTGAATACTCCACCATCAGGAAGTATTTTGCTAGACAGACAATCAGATGTTTTCACAGCCTGAGGGCAGGCCAAGGTGGGAGTGTTTCCTACCACATGGTTTGTCCAAATCATTTATCAGAGGCCCAAGTGGCAGCATTTTCTACTTGCTCTCCTTAGCATGTTATTCCAGAGCTTCTTCATTTTCAGCATCTGAAGGTTGTCCCCAGAAGCCCAGACACGTTACCTACATTCATTTCTCCATAACATTTCCACAGATTTTGAAGGAGGAATCCCAATGCCCAATTCAAGCAATGTTGGAAAAAAAATTGGGAAAAGAGCGGGGTAAGAGAAGAGAGATGGTGTCAAAGCGCTTTGAAGCAAGAGAAGCAGATGATATCCTGAATATCTGCCCTAAAAACCAAGACTGGTTTGCAAAAATCATCATTACTGGATTCCATGCAGCTACAGACATCGCACCAGAATCCCCCCAAGGAACCAGGAGCCAAGCAGGGTGTGCAGTGCCAATGGATGCAGGGCATGGAGGAGAACAGCCCCAGGGAGGGCTCGAGGGGTGCTGCCCATCTCTGTCCAGCAGCAAATCTGGAGAGGGAAGTGCTCATAACTCATTTTCTCACATGTGTGGAGCAAACTCTGTCACATCACCCATACGTTTTCCTATTTCTCTGTTTTCAGTTTTTCATTTTTTTCATGGGCAGTTTTGAGGTATGAAATTCACAGAGCTGAAGCAATAAAAGAAAAAGCTCCTTCTTTGCAAAGGAATTTGATCCCTAAACGGAGTTTGGACTTAATGATGTTTGCAGGTCTGTTTAGTTCATTTTCCCTGTACGTTTCAGCACTCCAGCCTTCTCTGTGAGAACGCTCATGGAAAGTGAATTTGAGGCAATAGCTCACTTTGGACTTTACAGCTGACTTTCAAGCTTGCTCTTTGCAAATCTCATTATAGCAATTAGCCAGATAGATGGTGGAAGAACCAAAATATCCCGTGAGGGAAAACCTGGGCCTAGCGAAATTCAGGAGAGTTTTGCCAATGCAGGATTGCAGCCTGTTTTTGTAATGTGGCAAATAGGGCAGCTGCAATTTTCAAGTATTCATGGCTGGTGACAAGATTTTCCCTTCCAAAGAAATTAAAGCAGTCAAATGGTGGATGCATCCAACTCAAATTGCAGACAGGAAAAAAGCAGTAGTTGTTTATTGTAGTGTGAGCTATTGGCTCAGGCTAAAATTCCAAACCAGAACAATTTTGCCAAATTTGCAAAGAATTTGAGTGAATTAAATCTGTTCCAAACCGTTCTATTACTCTACCATTTTCTCCTTTTAGATCAGTTTCAACCTTGGGTTAAGCTTAGAGCAAATTTTGAGATTATTTTACCCTAAATACTGACACAGATTTTCACTGTTAAAACCCCTTTTACTGTACATCATTGTTTTCTTTTTATCCAGACTACTTTTTTTTTTGTGTAAAAAAATTATTTATGTATTAAACGTAAATAATGCAGGGCTTGAATAAAATACTTGGTCATTTAGTCACTGGTGACTGGGATGAGACAACAAACTGGAAGGATGACACTTTTCTCAGTTTGCCCATGTGCAGAGCAGCTTGTGCTGTCTGAAAGCAATGAAGCCTTGAAATGATTTATCTCACCAATAAATCATTCTCACTAATGCCCACCCTCCTCACCGTGCTGGGAAGTGTGACTGCCTCAGGAGGTGCCCCACTTTTGGAGGATTTAATACTATTTAATACTATTTAATCACACCTCAAGACCCTACAGAACAGGAAGAAAGGTGGGTATGGACTTTAAAATGACAGTTCAGGTCATGTGCTTCATTTTCTTTCCCCCCAAAAAAGAGTTTGTACCTCTGGAAAAATGGTGGTGTGCAAGGAAGAGCATTTGGGATGAGCTGGAGCAGCGTTTGAGGGGTTTGAGGATTCATATCCCAGCACTGCCTGCTGGAGCAGAGAGGCAAGATGGGCGACCTGGCTGCCTAACACAGGAGTGCAGTGTCTCCTTTTATAATCTCTTCACTTTATTGGCTCTAGGGAGAAAGGGAATTATTCAGAGAGGAATTGTGTAAGTGCTGTCTTTGTCAAACATGTGCAAAATGAGAAATAAACATTTAAAACAGCTGAAGGGCAAAGAAGGCACTGCCAAAAAAATGCTTGTTGAAAAGAAGAAAATTAAATTTAAACCGAGTGCTACTAGTATTGCAAAAGAACAAGAAACAGAACCTTCCTCTATACACAGCACAGGAGTCACAGTGGAAAACCCGGGAGGGGAAGGGAGGGAAGGAGCCAGTGCCAGCCCAGGAGCATCACCAGCAGAGCCACAGTGGCAGCAGGAGCGTGGGCAGCCAGGCACGAGCCAGGACTGACTGGGGCAAGCTCTGTGACAATGTCTCTTCCCACTGCCATGCTGGCACAGCCCTGATGCTGGCACCTGGCGGGAGCCACCCCGAAAGCCAGCACTCACCCATCAGCTCTGCAAAAAGGGGAGTGTGGGGAGAGCAGGGCTGCCTTGCTCTGCAGTGCTGCTCAGGGGTGCTGAGGAGCAGCAGGAGCCCCTGCTCTCTGCTGGAGCTGCTGCAGCTCCCTGGTAAACAGCATGCAGCCTCCAGCTGCCAGGAGCTCCTCTCAGGAGGGGACATCTGCGCTTGCCTTACGGCCCAGGATGTGCTCATCCCATCTGAGCCCTGTCCTGTTCTCCTCACAGGGACACACAGCAGCCAAGATGTAGCTCGGCCCCACCGCTCCCTCTTTGTTATGATTACGAAATATCATCATATCTTGGTCAGCTGAAGGAACAGGGTGTTTAATTCCTCTCTCGCCTTCTTTATGGATGTGGGCTGAGCCACGGCCTTGGGATCCAGCCCCTGCACTGAGCATTTTCAGAGCTTTTGGATGTGGCCATCCAGCTCAGCCCTCTCTCCCCCCATGCCTCACCTTGGGTGCTGCCAGCCACGTTTTGGGTTTTGCAAAATCCCGGGAAATGGATAGAGGAAAGGAGAGCCAAAGCTGAAAAAAAGGCAGGAAAGCTAAGGAATGGACAGTGGGGAAAAAGGCAAGGAAAAGGGTGTTGCGTAGCTGGCACTGCCACAAATGTCAGAAAGCACACCAGATGTGTCACAAGAGAGATCCCAGGAGATTTATTCCTGAGACATTCCAGGGATTAGGCCCAGAGAAAAGCTTCTGCTCTACCCTCATCTATCAGAGCTGCAAGGTGAAGATAAGAACTAAATCACATCAGGCACCAGCTGCAACCTAAAACACATTGCAAAACATATTCATGTTAATAAAATAAAGCTACAAAGTTTCAAGCTTGTTATATGACAAACCGGAGATTTAAATGAAGGGATCCTTCAGGATAATATCAGGACAGGAGGTGGGAGCAGGCTGGTTTTAGGGAGCTCACTCTCTTCACAACCCTAATTTTGTAAACAGCCCTTTAAACTCCTCATCCAGTAGTAAACAGTCCAAGTGTTGCCTTTTCACTTATGATTGTCATATAATCAGGAAATGGAAATTATACAATCTGCCTCTGGCTTCTGCAGCTAAGCAAAACACTGCCCAGACTTACTGCAACAAACTAAATTCCTTAGTAACCTGGAATGCAAATTAAATGAGACAGCTTCCCCTTTCTGATGATAGATGTCTTGTGTGAAGAAGAAAACCCTAACATCTGGGCACAGGATTATGTGTGAATTCCTCTCTTAGCTGCACTGAAGTGTGTTTTAAGATGGTTCCAGTATCCCATTCAGATACTTGTGTCCAAAACAAACTCATATTTTTTCCCTCATTTTTCCCCCCACTGAAGTGAGAAGATATATTACTATCCAGAGGCATGTAAATCTGTACAAATTTATTACCCTGTTCTAATTAAGTTTATTTGTTGATTTATCCATTTCACCTCTTTAAAGAAAACAGAGAGCTAAAAGCTCTTCAAAAGCTGTGTGGTGATGGAGTCACCATCCTGTTTTTAAGTTTGTGGGCAATAAGTCAGCCCTGCCTCATCCCAACAGCAAAAGCATCACACAGCAGACCCACAGACTTTGTCTGCATGAGCAAAATAGACATATTTTAATCCATCTTCTGAGCTCCATGACTTTATTTTGGGCTATGGGGATGAAAGAGGGGAGATGAGGGTGTGCATAGTCTGCAGCATCCTGGCTCCCACCCCGCAATCTTGTCCCAGCTCTGGGAAAAAAGGCTGCTGAACCTCCGTCCAGGCAGGTAAATCGACAGGGTGTGATCCCAGCTGTCTCCTTCCTTCTTTCCTTCCTTCCCTGTCCTCTGCAGGGACCCAGGACCTAATGCAAATCCACTGACATCAATAGGAGCCTGATGAAAGGGGCCTGGATTAGACCCCAGGGGCATTGCCTCCAAGAACTGTTTATGGCAAATCGATGTGACTTCAAGGAAGTGCCCTCATTTCCAAATTAAACATAATCTAATTTTAAATATCAGGTGGGGTAATCTTCTATTTAGGTAGGTCCTGATCCAGGAAATCACCGAGTACTTATTTAACTTTAAGCATCTCATTAAGTTCTGTGCTGTCCAGTGTGAGACCAGAGCACAAGTTCACACGTCTTTGGTTTAAGTACATAATTAAAGGTAAGCATGTGGCTAAGTGTTCTGCCGAATGGGGATGGAATTGCTCTGGGCTGAGCCACAGAGACAGGGCCTGCTTTGTACTCGCTGAGTGGAGAGAGCAGGGAGCCTCTGCAGAAGACCGAAGGGCAAAGAAGTCAGCAAGGCACTGGATGAGCTTGAGGAGCGGATGATTCACAGGGAAATCAGCAGGACTTTGAGACCTGCTACAGGAATTTTGGCAGGAGTAGGGAAATCTGTGTGTGCCTGGTCAGTCTGTGCTAATTCTGCAAGCTTTTTCCCTCTCTGGCTCTTCCTCCATCTCACAGGTTGGTCTGGTTAGGAGGTCGTCTAGTCCAAATCGCTGCCCAAGCAGAGCCCCTGGAGCGTGTTACTTAGGATTGTGTCCAGGTGGCTTTTGGATATCTTTGGGAAAGGAGATTCCACACCCTCTCTGGGCAATCTGTTCCAGCACTCAGCCACTGCTCAGTAAAGCTCCTCCTCATGTTCAGGTGGAACTTCCTGTGCATCGGTTTCTTCCCCTTGTCCTATTGCCCTGCACCACCGAGCAGAGCCTGGACCATCCTCCTGGCACCTTCCCTTCAGATTCTTGGATACACTGGTGAGGTCCTCTCCAGTCTTCTCCGGGGTAAACTCCATTTCCTCTCTAGAGGGCTCTTGCAGGAGTGCTTAGGAAAAGCGAATGTGACAACAAAACAAGATGAAAAATAATCTAAAACTTTATTTTTAAACTTTTTTTTTAGGAGCTTGAAGGCTGTTAGATGTTGCATTCTTGCTGTAAGGGGTGCAGAAAGGAGAGACCTTACTGTTCCTCACTTCAGGTGTATGGACACAGCCCAAACTGGAAGCAGTTGCTTGAGTTTAGCTCTCGGATAACGTGTCTGGCATTCGTGTGACACTACACACGAGCTAAAAAGGAAAGCAAACAGGGTATTTTCCAAACGCGGCGGGCTGTGGAGCGCTGCTGCCGGGAGATGGATGCATGGATGGATGGGTGGATGAATGGATGGGGCGCTGGTGCCACCTGCTGACCCAGCTCTTCCCGCCTGGACACATGGGTCCCGCAATCGCAGCATTCCCTGCCCTCTCACCAGCTCCCTCCTTCTGCTTGCCTAAAGTCTCCAGGAGCAGAAACATCTCCTTTTGCCTTTCTGGTTTCCAATACTCGATCTCCACATCTTTGCAAGGAAACGATGCTGGAAGCCAGGCTTGG
The DNA here is from genome assembly GCF_030490865.1 of Poecile atricapillus. NCBI lineage: Eukaryota > Metazoa > Chordata > Aves > Passeriformes > Paridae > Poecile > Poecile atricapillus. The sequence continues at coordinate 9,507,894 of NC_081252.1, forward strand.
TGTATTGATACTCCTGGGCTACATGCCACAATTTGTATTTTGTTTAACTGCACCTTTGTTTATCCCAAAACATCCTGTGCTTTGAGAAAACAACCCCCCACTGCGGTTTTTAAAATCTAAGGAAAGAACATGGCAGTGTTGGTTAATTTCTACCTCTGCAGAAAACTGGCTGCTCATCTTGGTGCTCTGTCTTCCCCTGGAAAGAAAAAAATTACCATAATTACCTTTACAAACTTAAACTGGCTGATTTTTAGGGGCACGTGGTGGTGCCCAACAACCTCTTTGTCATCCCCAGGTTGGGCCAAGGGAACAGAACCAACCCTGCCAGGTTCAGCCCCACAACTTGAGACAGCAGCTCCCCATCCCAAAGGAGGGGAAGAAAGGAAGAGGGAGGGAGAACGACGCAGCACTGCCCATTGCGCCGTGCCAACAAACGCTGGAGGTGCAGACTTTTGTTAAAAATGCACGTTCAGAATGTTTAATGCAGCGCAGCAGGGCAGGGCTACACACACAGGGTGCCCAGCCCCAGTCTGACACCCAGCTTAGTGTCCAAAGGCACTTCCCTTCCAGCGCCGTGCACTTGGATTTATTAGGCAGCTTTATGGACTGATACTTCCTCACGTTTTACTAGTTTGATTAATTCGGCTGGCACCTCTGATCTTGCCTCCACTACTAACGCTTTCTCTTGAATGGGATGGCTCTGTAGTCTCGCCATTCATGTGTTCGAGTCAGATTTTACATCAAAGATGTCCTGGGTTTTATACTGTCAGAAGCAATTTTGTCCCAGAAGAATGAAGATTGTGATTATCCCAGGAGGAAAGCTGTCAACTCAGCTCTGTGTAGAAAAACTGCTGTCTACAAAAGCTTATATTGGACACCCTCTGGCAGACTGCCCTCTTAAAAAAAATAAAATAAAAAAATAGTCCACTGTTACCTACATGAAAGACTTTTTCTAGGAGGGTTTGTGTGTTTGCTGACTTGGTTCGTACAAAGAATTCAAATGAGAAGAAAGAGGATTATGTCTTTCTTTTATAAGCACTCATTTTTTTCAGGGCAATGCAGAGAAGAGTGATAAAGGGGAGCGTGAGGAAGGCATTTTGGAAAGGGAGTGACAAATGCTGAGCTTTGATGATGCTCTGTCACTCAATTAGATCCAAAATTTTGCTGGATCATGCAGTCGAGCCCCAGTCTGCGCTCTCCACAAACCTCCAACACTGCTCCAGACACAGGGGATCTCCAGATCTTTGCTAATTTTGGCATGTTTGGCCCAAAACACACCACTGAGCTCTGCAGGCTGGTTAAAGACCAGCACACAACAAATTTTGTGCAAAGAGTTTTCTTGCTGCCATCCCAGCAGGACAGGAGGGACATCTCACAGCAGCTGCTCCTCACACAGGGCAGAGCCTGGGGTGCTCCACCAATTTATAAATCAGCCTCATGTCCAGCTGAGCCAGTGTGGCCATCCGGGAATCTGAACGCTGATGGAATTCCTCCTTGTCCGAGGATCATGTCCTTTTTACTTTTGTCTTCTGAAAGTATCCCAGGAGAAATCATTGCCAGTGAGCAAACTTGGCATCGCCATGCTGACACAAAATCTAGGAACTGAACTAGGTGCAAAACCCCACCAAAATAAGACAGAAGGACAAAGATTTTGATTTAATGAAGCGCCTGAACAAAACCCTAATACCCACTGATTTCAAGAGAACCCCAGGATAAGCTTACAGCACAGTACATGTTTAAGCGATTTACTAATTCAGGGCTTGGTTACACAAAACAGCAGACAAAGAAAAAAAGAAAGAAAAACTTGTAAAGAAAGAAGAAATCCGAGAGCCAAAGTCAAAAGAAAATTCTACAGTGTGAAAACTAGAGGCTGTCATTCTGCTCAGATACACAGGTTTCACCCTTTAAATTTGTGCCTTCCAGGCTTAATCTAATATGGTGGTGTTTTGTATAACTTCAAAAAAAAAAAAAAAAGTTAAAAAAAATGACAGGATGGGGTACATTTCTATTACTGGAAATGGAATTTTAAGCACCGAGTTTATCTTGTCAGTTTGGCTCAGCAGTGATGTGAGCTTGCGAGGGGTGAAGTGGATCACTAATTGCCAGAGAGCAGGACAATAAACCGATAAGCACGGGAGCTGAGAGTCCTTCAGATGAGAGATGTTCCAGGAAAGGGGGGGCTGTTTGAACAGGTACTTATCCTCTTGGAATTGGCTTCTCCCGCAGCTCGCGGTGTTTGCCTCACTTTTGTTCTCTGATCCCCAAAAAGAGCACACTGGCAGTTGTTTGGGCCAAATCAGGGAGACAGGTATATACCTGCACTCTTTGCTGCCGATGCCAGCTCCACCCTGCAAATCTTGCAGCTCTGTTTATGCTACATTTTTTCCATGGCTCCAGACAGCCACAATTTTAATTGGACTGGCTGATTGTTTTTTTAACCCTTTTTTATTTATTTTATTTCGTTTTATGATGCTAATCTTGGCACTGGAGGACTCCCCTAATTCAAATTACAGTATCAAAATACACATCAGGTAATATAACAAATGGCCATTCACCTAAAATTAGGCAATCTACCATAAACAATAAGCCAAATTAAACCCACGCTTCTCCTTTCTTCCTTTTGGCCTGAGCTGCTCCCCAAACATCTAAGGAAGAGGGAAGGTTCAGAGATGCAGGAAGGTGAGAGGGGGAAGTACCAACCCTTCCCTGGGCTTTCAAGCTTTGCGATGCATTTTCCTCCTCACAAATGGGGTGCAACAGAAGAAAAATAAACCCCAGGCCTTGGCTGGCTGCAAAAAGGAAATCCCAAAAGTGGGAAGGGACAATTTGGATGTAGGTTTTTTCCTTCTGAAGTGTTGCCATCACTGTCAGGATGGAAAAGAAAAGGAAAGGAGAAAGGGACTTGGCCCCATTTTGTGTGCTTTGTTCTGTTTATGATGCCTCCTGGAGCTTCCTCCACACGCCCCAGTCCTCAGAAACAGCAGCAGCAGAGGGAAAAAATAGAGGATTCCAGGAGCACATGAAAACTCTAACTCCCTCAAGAGAGAGGCTGGGTCTTACATTGTCTTGGAAAGTATCCTCAAGACAGGCTGGTCTGTCCAAGGGGAGCCTGGGCATGTCAGCATCAGGTGCAGTAGAGGTGTTTTGCTTCCAGCATTGGGCAAAAGTTTCCCCTCATTCTCATTTGCTCAGGTGGTTGTTTATGAATTAGCAAGCTGGCTTTAAGGCACACAACACCTCCTAAGTTCCCCCCAGATCCCAGTGGACTCCTCCATAAAACACTTGCAGATGCTACTGACTGTCAGAAATGGTTTCCAAACAGTTTGAACTCTGGCTATCCCTAAAATAACCAAAATAACCGAGTTTTGTGGAAGTTCTCCAAGTTTTGGCCATCACCTCAGCGGGGAAACTTACTGCTGCCCAGTGTAAGACACCGAGTATTGTATTTCCCATCCTGCCTGGATGGTTTGCAGTCTGAAGAGGGGGAATTATGTGCCAGATGAAACTTTAAAAGCATTTTTGTTTAAGGTAATTATGATCTCTATTTATGCCTATTAAATTACAAAGATTAATATTAAAGAACACGCAAAAACTGCCAGCAGGCAACACCTGAACTGTGTATGCTTAACACCCGCACTGTTTCTAAAGTAGCTACTCACTCATCCCCTCAGAGCTGCCTGGATAATTGCAACTTTTTAGTCTAGAGGAGTTCATTTGAAATGGAAGAGAGCAGGCATTTCCTATTCCACAGGCTGGGAATGCTGGCTGGACTTTGATCCCTTGTTTACACACCCTACCTCGGATAATGCCACACTAAGGTGGGGTTTTGTTCACTTAAGTACAGTGAAATGTTTGCTGTCGCCGCAGTTGTGCCAGCTTTGCCATAAAATCCTGCACTCATGGAATTGCCAGAGCTTTCCTGAGTCACAAATAACTGTAGACAATCTAAAGTGTATTTTATTATTTGCATTATTTGGCTGCACGTGCGATGAAGCTTGTTGGAGCAGCAGTAGCGTTGATATTTTCCTTCATAATTTTCTTTTCAAATTTCCTCAAAAGTTTGTGATGAGATTCCTCAGAGTTTCAGCTCAGAAATCATACTGTGAGGTGAGTATGAAAAATATCTCTACAAATTTTTCGTAGGCAAAGAAAATCTTATTTTCAAGTTGCAAGGAAATATTAGAAAATAAATTGCATGTTGGCAATGTTGGTAATTGCAAGATAGACAGGCGAGATCTCCATTTCAACATGCTCTGAGCCTCCCAGTCCTGATCCCAGGAAAAATGAATAATTTTGTCTGTTTTACAGAAACTGCCAGTATGGTGTAAATTTTTGAGGAGTAATACTGATTTTTTGAGTCTTATTAGCAGCTTCTTCAAGCCAAAGTTGGAAGGAAAAGGAGAAACCAAGAGAGGAGCTTGGCATCTCCTGTCCCTCAGCTTGAGCTGGGAACCTCAGTTATGAAAACAGGATGGGGAATAAACAGCTCTGTGCAGGTCTCATGTGGACTAACATGACTGGAAAGATAGCACATCACTCAGCACATCCCTTTGGCTCCTCACTAATGAAGCACAGCCGCGTATCCGGCTCCGATGGGGATTTATTAAATGCCAGAACCTCGTATCCTGCTGCAAGCACTGACTCAATCTGCCCAGGGTTTCCTTGAGTGGAGATACCCACATTTTGATCCACACGCACAGGAGGAGCAGCTGGATTCTCCACACCTTCCTGGGGAGCTGGCACAGACACCTGGAGGGTTTTTGGGTGCTCCAAGGGATGGTGGCAAGGCTCGCCCTTAGAGGAACAAAGATATGGAGAAGCGCCTGGGAATCCTTGGGGCATCCCAAGGGTTTTCCATGGAGAAGAGAGCAGGGCCCCACCTCAGAAACTTGATAAAGCAATGGCCCATCCAAATGCAGAGCCTTCAAACTTCAAATAAGTTACCAGGAAGAAGAAAATAAATTATTTTCAAGTTTATTTTCGAATTTATCTAAAAAGAAAGTCTCCTGTATTGTTTCTATCACGAAGAGCTCCCTTCTCATGACGTTTCAAACCCCGCTCTGCCAGAGACACAAACTGCTTCTTCCTCATACCCTCCCCACCCCTAGGATTTTTACCTGCAGATAGTTAAAAAAACCCCAAGAACCCTAAAACTCCTCAAGTGTTTGTTCCAAGGCTGCCATCAGTTTGCAGTTTTTCTTCCTCCCAGATGACCAGGTAAGGCAGAAATTACAGAACTGCACCGGCAGATTGCGCGTTCAGAGCAGGGGGAGGCATGAAACCTTCCTTTCAAGCATCCCCCTGTCCTCTTCCCGCCCTCTCCCCGAGGCTCATTCCAGCTTGTTCACAAATCAGAGGAAAGTGACAGCAGCAAATCAGATCCCATAAATCACTCGGGAGGTGCTGCGGCGGGGAAGGCGAGGCCACGCCGCCGCCGTGTGAAGCAGAGGTCACCACCATGCTCCTCAGCACCCACCTGCAGACCCCGGTCCTCCCTCGTGCTTGGGACCACATCTAAGAGAGAACCCACCCAGGCCACCAGGTCAATCTGTGATTTCAGAATTATGCCTGAAAGGTCCAAATCATGGGGCCTCACAGAGCTGCTTTTAAGAATTAAATCTTTACTTGATCCTCTCTGATGCTTCTCAAAAGGAGGCCGCTTACTACTGTGCTTCGGAGCAGATTTTGGCACCTTTAAGAATTAAATCTTGACTAACTCCTCCAGTGCTCATCCTCTCAAAACAAGGCCACTGATTAGTGTGCCTCAGAGCAGATTTTGACACTGCTTCTGTTGGTTTGTGACTCCAAGTGAGGGAGGGAACTGCACCATTCTGCATTACCCTGGCAGCTTTCTTACACGATGGCTAAAACACAGCACACAGGTAGTTTTACTACCACCTGCCATGCTGAAGTTAATGGGAACTATGATTATAAACTGACAGGGACATGAAAAACAGCGCTGAACCAATAAATCAGAACAAAGTGTTAAGTAAGAAAAATCTCCAAAGTGCTGTGAGCAGGCTGGAGCCCTTCAGTGAAATGATCTGCTTCAGTGGATGATTAAATTACCAAAAATGGGGTGGGGGTAAAAGGTGAATGTCTTAACACCATTTTTAACATCAAAGGGTTTTCATTTTGCCAGAAAAGAACCCTCAGCACCTGCAGAATGGCATCAAAAGAAATGAAGTGGTTGCCACCACGATGCCATTAACCAAATTCTAGCCATTTGTAATGTATAGAAACTCGACTGACCAATTATTTTGTGAGTAATTACTTTCTCCACTCTGTGTACCTGCCTAGGTACCTCACTTTAATAAATGATAGCTTCTGCTCAGAATGTGAGATACATAACATGATGAAAAGAACAAGTTTTGACAAACTTTGTTTTACAAACACAATGTATTAATTTGCTTGATATGGGACTATGTAATGTTATTTCAACTGAAGATAATTTCCCAAATCCTCCACCATAAATTCAGGTCATTCATGAACTTAGCACATTCACATATCCTTCAAAAGTTCTCTATGTGACTAATTAATGAAGCTGGGAGGAAATAGTTTAAACAACTTCCTGGGGATTAAAACAAATCACAGAGACATTGGATGAAGGTTATTTTCCCTTTGACAGTATCAGGATGACTTAACCCCGCATTGTTGAGGTGGGTGTTCAAGCACAGCTCCCCCTCAAAATGAGGAATTGACCCACAAAGAGCTTGATTTTGGATCTAATGCTGTGGCCAAGTGAATATTTTCTTTTTCATTACTCCTATTTCTGCTTTAGGTCAAGTTCAGGTGTCGCAATCGCACAATACCAAGTGAGAAGCTGTCATATCAGAGTAACTAATGCAAGGAAGTGTTTAAAATCTCTTGTTAGATTTCCCAAAGTGAGGAATATTTTGCTCTGTTGAAAACCACAAGAAGGCACATGAGCTATAGGATGATAAAATTTGTATCCTTTTTTATTTTTTGCTAACACACACAAATTTAGAAAGCCTCATTCATGTCAGGCCTATAGCTAAATATCAAGAGCTGTGCTGGAGATCTCCCTTCTGCTGAAACAAAGGCAAAAAGAGATCAAAGCTTTAAAGTCTGGTGAGAGAAAAGCCATATGGTTATTTTTAGCCCCTGCATTTCACTAGTTCCTTCCTGATCCCTTTCTATTCTCACACCTACGCAGAGGAGATGGCATCCCATGTCCTGGAGCAAGTTTTGTAATGAATGAGGAATTCCTAGTTTGCACTTAAAGCTGTGCTCTTCTGGGAGAAAACACATCAGTCAGTTCTATGCTGCTCTTGTGACACCATCAGAAAAATCCCAGTATCAGTACTGAGATACACCTGTGAGAGACTTCTGTGAAAATTATCATCCCCCTCTCCTTTCACAGTTTTGCAGCCCTGGTCTGGATGTGTGGTAGCTAGATTTGAGGAGCATTTGTTGTCTTTTGGGGATGTATTCATGGCCATTGGGCAGGGAGATTGGTATTTAGCATCATCTTGGGGTAGTTGCCCAGTTGGGCTGTCCTTTATGGAGATATGGGGAAAAAAATCCACCCTCCCTGTCTAGGACTGTCATGCTGCAGTATTTCCTCAGGTTTCCATCTCTAATTGTTGCTGCTTTAACCTAATTTCTAATGCTCTTTCCCCCCAGGAGCCTATTTATGGTTTCCTGTGCTTGCTAAGGCATCTCACTGGCTCAACCCTGCACTGCAGGTCTCAAAAACCTGGGGGATCTTACCTGCTCCTGCCTCCTTAAATAACTGCTGATTACATTAGCCTCTCAATCTGACTCCAGGGAGAAATGAAAGTGTTCCAAAGGAGTGAAATCTAGGAAGCCTTCAGTCTTTTGGAGTTGAGATGCTCAGTTTTGAATCAGGGCATGGCATGAGCTGAAAACTGCTTTCTAGCCTTGTTGTATACGGGGAGTTATTGGCACCACCAGAACAACATGAAATATTTCCCTTATACTGGAAGCCTGCTTGACATGCCCTTTTCCCTGTTGGTACTTACAGCAGTGCACAATTTTCTGCCAAACATATATTTCAAGGTGGTTAAAGCCAAGCAAAAGCAGAGAAAGGAAGGTAGAAATTTACCTGCAAACCCTAAACAGGGGTCAGCTTGGCTTTCCATCATGTTTTCTGTCCATGAGGAATTTTGACAGGTTTATGAGTGACTCCAGGTTACCCTGGAAAGTGGAAAGCCTGTAATTAGATGCCCTGCCATCAACTACCTCCCACTGGCAACCAGTCTGCCTTAAATCTGCCACCAAGAAATGCCCTCAGGGAGGCACAAGCCACTCACCTGTCACCTGTGGGATGTACCTGAACACCCCCAGATTCATGGGATGGGGTCAGGGGTTTGTCCTGTTGCACTGCTGCTGCACTGAACTTGGGAAAAGCTTTTTCCCCAGCAGCAAAACACAAAGAGGAGAATCTGACCCAGATCCACCACCTCCCAAGCCACCAGCAGGACCCCTCCTGCCCTGCACCAGGGCACAGCTATGCCTTTTATCCCGACGTGTAACATGATGTTTTCAAGGGCTTCAAAAAGAGTTTAGCCAAAAAATGTGTTATTATCTGAATGAAATGTTCTTGCTTTGTGTGTACCACCACAGTGCTTGCCATCAGACAGCTGCTGGTTTTTATCTGGGGAAAAAGCAGCCTCTGAAACAGCTGAAACTATATGATGCAAAAGGCAGGCATAACAATAAAATACAATAAAACTTGAGGAGCATGAGAGAGGACAAACTGTGCCAAAGGAATGAGCTGAACATTTTTTCCATCTGAAGTCACTCTAATATTTATGATTTTGTTATTTCTTAAATGTCACCTACAAAAGAAGATGCATTACATAACAGAGGGGTATTGCTAAATACCCAAACACGCGCACAGGGACACACGAGTGCCGTAAAACTTAAAGTGGCTGCTTAATTAAAACACCAATGTTGTTAATCATGTGTTTCTTGGAACTGTTTTAATGTGCTCAGATATTCATAGCTGCTTATCTCTCAGATAACAACATAAAAAAGAAGACAAGCCTGCTCCATGGGCGTCATGTGCATGCGACTGATGGATACAGAACCGAGTGAGGGGAAGACACTTCCAGACAGGCAGGAAGGGGCTGCAGCTGCAGATCTCAGTTAAAGTGGGGCACCAGAGCTGTCCCAAATTCCTGGGGCAAGGGAAAAGGAGCACCTAAACCCCAGACTTGGGAAATTAAGCATCTCTCTGCATCTTCAGAGCTACTTCACAGGAATCATTCCTTTCATAATTGTAAGAAGCATCTTATTCACAGCAGATACCAACCATGTTGTAGCCACAGTTTGTGTTTGAACATCTAGCTGTGCTTCACTTCATGGTGTTCATCTCTTCAGACCTCACAGCTCAGCTCCTTTAACTGTGATAACTCATGCAATATTACTCTGCAACATCACAGAGTCTGCTTTACAGAGTAGTAAAGTTTTTGGAGATGCAGGCTGGACATAAAAGTTTTACTGAAATATATACATCTACTTTTTTTTTTTTTTAATTGTTTTTTCTTTTTTTAATAGGTAGAGGCAGCATTTTGAGGAACAAGCACCCTAACTCTTTGGAGAAAAGCTGGCCACATTCAGGTCTTTGGAGCACTCAATATCCAATACATAAAGACAGGAATTAAAATAGTAACATTATTTGAAGATGACCACAGGCAACCACTGGGACTGACAGACATCCCTATCTCAGTTTATAACTTTCACCCCTTTACACCTCTTGACCAGAAGAGTGTAAATGAAGAAAAAGTCACTGGTTTCAGCCCAAGTCCTTCAGTAGGACTTAATAGATGTCATATTTATGGCAAATGTAGCTGTGGGCAGCTTCCACTCTCTCCCAGCCATAAACCAAGGGGAGGATTGGGTTACTGGGACCTGCCAAGTAGCTTTGCCAAAGTGTGAGAACCAACACAAATAATTACTAGTTAGCAACCTCGTGTGGCAATTTGGCAGCTGGAACCCATGACCCCTACTTAGCAAAAGCTGGAGCCACAGGGAAGTGACAGGGATGCAGAGACCATGAAAATCTGGGTATGAGGAAGGGAAATTCAAGAGAAGAGGGAAATGACAAAATTAATGGAGTGCTTAGTCTGCCATAGGAAACTCTACCCCAAAGTCTAGGATGGCCTGTCACTTGTTTAAGAGCTTAGGGGGCTGCACAGAGCTGGCTGAAGTTTGTTGTCATCCAACTCAAAATTCCTGTTCTGCTCAGAGCACAGAACAAAGCCTTCAGAGAAGGCTTTTCCATTTTAAACCAAACAGCCCCACAAATCTGGTTTCTCAGGTTAGTGTTTTTCAATGAAAAAAATTGAAATAAAAAAACCCCCAGACTTTCAAAAAGTGTGAAAAAGCTTTGTTTCAGTGCAGAGGGACTTGACGGACATTTTTGTTGTGCAGCTGCATAGGAAAAAAAGCAATCTTAGCAGAGTGCCCATACAGCTCCATAAAAGCATTCCTGTTCTTTGGCTCAGCCACCATTGGTGCATTTCATTGCAGCATCAGGAGTGGAGTAAAAGCTCTGGGGATGTGCCCATGTTAACCTGCAATGAGCTGAGGGGAGGTTCACACTGCTGGGATGAGGCATTGATGGAGCTCATCTAGGAAATTTCACATTATCCTGCCCTATCAAGGTAGAGGGCTCCACAATTTGCTCCCTCATTTTTGTCCAATGCTTCATCCTGTAAGCTTATTTTCTGCTTTTTGCTCTTTGGGCAAGGCCATCACAGTATTTTTAAGATCCCTCTGGTATAAAAATCCCAAATCCAGTGATTGACTGAGTTTTTATTAATATCCAATATAAAAGTCCCACCTTATTCATGCTCTGAGAAGACTCTCCAAAGGAATGGAAAAGGCAGCTCGTGCTGGATTTCCTCAAGGAAATTTTCTTGCACCGGCAATGCTTAAATTTATCCCAAAAAAGGTACTTCTGTGCCACCTAGTGGAGTCACAGTTAGTGACATAATTACCATTGCATTACCAAACCACCAAGTTCTAATGCTGTCCAAGGTGTTTTCTTATCACACATTTGTGTTTAGTGCCCAGAATGGGAATATCAGCCAAGTGGGACCTCAGGAAAAGCTTTTATCGAGTCTTCTGGAATACTCTGCAACCAGAAGATGCCGTCCTGGTCTTTGGAGAACCTGCCCAAGGGAAGGGTAAATAAACCAGTCCAAATACTACTCACACTCTAGCAAGAGCCCTCTCAAGCATGCACTGCTGGGTCTTTTTAAGGGTCTGCCGTGGAAAACGACTCCAAATGAATAAATGCGGTATTCCACTGGAAACCTGCATTCACTTGCTTGTAACGAGAGCAGTGAACTCTCCCTTACATGGCAGGGTTTGGTGATTGCTGTGGAAGCCCTGCCAGCCAGACTTTGCAATGACTTGAGGTTTCCTCCTCCAGTGCTACAGCAGCCTTACAACACCCAGCCAAAATGTGATGTAGTTTTACTCCTGCACAAGGAAAACCACAGCCTTTAAGCCAGATGGCAGCTTAAAGGAGAGCTGAAAATAAGCTAATTTGGGACTGTGCAAAGTATAAAGGATCGTTTCAGCATCCCCCTGAAATGTGAAACTCCTGTGCCTGTCCCCAGTGACCAGACCCCACTAGATGGCAATCCACGCCTTGGCTCTGTCCCTGCAGCTCCTCTGCTGCTCTGGAAGTGATATTCCTTGCCTGGCTTAAAAATTAAGAGGCCCAGGTTCTTCATACAAATATCTTTCTTTTTTTTTAATCTCCTTTTTCTCTCCTCCCTAATAGTTTACCTTTTTAAGTATGTAGTAATTGATTTTCTTTTTTTAAATCAGCTGGTCTTTTTGTAGTGTAATGCTTAAGTAGGGCTTAAATTTTTCTGGTGTAATACACTGCTTTACAGAATAAATAAAACCCCTGGGTATTTTGAATCCAGGCAGCATTGGTAATGCAAACATTTTGTAATTTATGGCCTGTAATAAGTTGGCTTCAGGCCTACAGGAGAGGGAATTAGTCAAACATCAATAGATACATCACAGAAAGTAACTTTGACTGTTTCAACGCTAGTCAAACCCCTGGTTTCTCACTGCTAAGAAAAACCTTTAGCTTATCCACCTCTGCTCTAATTCCAGAAAGACATTTTATGGGATTTTAAGCAAACACCTAAGCCAAAAGGATATTCTTTCCTCTGAAAAAGTCCTAAACTTTCAGTTTTCAGCAACAGAAGTCATATATCTATCTATATCTATATCTATATCTATATCTATATCTATATCTATATCTATATCTATATCTATATCTATATCTATATCTATATCTATATCTATATCTATATCTATATCTATATCTATTTACAAAGCTTCATACAATAATTAAATTCTTCTGCATTAAAGCTGTAGAGGAATAGAGGAATTGTTTTTAGCATGTCCTCTGGTTCTCAGGTTATAGCTGAAAAATTGCTTTATTATTATTTGCTTTGCAAGGATTTGATTGTAAAGCACTGTTTTTACTGAATGTAAAGGCTTTGACTCCTGTGCAGACATCATTAAACAGGGGTTCTGCAAATTAATGAGGGCCATCCACAGAAATTATCTGTTCATGGAAAGCAGAATGAAACAGCTGCACTGCATCACGGGATTTATAGAGGCAGAAAGAGAGATTGGGCTGTTTGTGATAATCAAAGGTCATATAAAGATTTAAACTGCAGGTGGAGTTTATATAAATTTAGTTTATATAAAACCTCATATTCACCAGCTCCCTGGATAGAAATATATTCCAATGCACACTCCAGTATTTTAATCTCTCACAAGCTCCCCTCCAGCTTTGTTGGTGCTCTCCAGCACCTTCTCCCCAGCACTGGCACAGGTTCTCCAGAGAAGCTGTAGATTCCCCATCCCTGGAAGTGCTCAAGGCCAGGTTGGATGTGGCTCTGAGCAGACTGGGGTAGTGGAAGGTGTTCCTGTCCGGGGCAGGGGGGTTGGAACTGAATGAGCTTTAAGGTCCCTTCCCTCCCAGACTGTTCTGTGATTCTGTGGCACACAGAGCCAAGCAAATTCAGCCCTGCTCCAGTCATATCCTGAATCCAGCACAAGCTAAACTGCATTTAAACCAGTGTTGCTGCAGCTCCATCCTGCTGAAACAAATGTTCAAACACGAGTAAGTTCCGTTTGAATGAAAATGAACAGTTAAGTAAACTCGCTTCTGACTTCCAAAAGCAAAAATTTCCACTAATTTCTTTTCAAACAGAAAATCCTTCTCCCCCCAGCTGAGTACAAACAAACATCTGGAACTGTTGTGCTTTAGCTTTTGTTTATGCATATTTAATAGATGGCCAGAGGGTTAGAAACTGCCAAATAATTCTGCTCTTAGTAGTTTACATTAACTAATTTCCTTGGGATTCGGGATCCATTTGCTGAGTTTCAGATACAAGCAGAGGTTTTGTGGTTGAGCTGTGGCTCCTGGAAGGAACAGCCAATAAATGGAAAGGCCAGACACGCATCCCTAATCCGTCTTCATCCCTGAGTGTCACTGCACTGGGTGAAGCTGTAACACTGAACCCTGCATGGGCTGTACTGAGTGAGAGCTGGCAAACAGCCTGAGCCACTGCTGGTCCCAGAGTCCCTTTTGGGGGAAGATGTGGATGTCACCTCAACAGGGCTTTTCTCTTTGGTGACTAATTTTACTCATTTTTACACTTGGGTATTTATAGGGACAACTCCTATCAGTGTCGCTGCCAAAAATCAGTTTGCTTGGTCAGATCCTTAAAACTATTAATCTCTAAAAGGATGGGCTTCCAAACCTGTATTTGAGCAACACAGAAGGCAGGATTCATGGAAATACTCCAAGTCCATGAGTGCTAACTGTGGGGTTTCGCCTTCCAGTGTAACAAACACTTGGATGCTCTGCTTCCCATATGCTGGGAAGAGAGGTAGTTTTGAAATAGAAGCTTAAAGTAGTAATGACCACTGTATCTTATTCTTTGGGGGAGAAAATAGGTCAGTATTGGGAAAAAACATATATGAGAGTAGATCTGATGTGTGAAAAACATGCCTAAGTTATTTGCTGTGGAGATAAAAAGAAAAATTGTTTAATATAAATTGATCATCTGTTTAATGTAAATTGATTAGCTGTTTAATGCAAATTGATTAGCTGTGTTTGCATAACTCCTTACATGTCTGTGTGCATCTGTGGGCAGACCACAGACATGCACCTGGCACCTAAATAATGGCAATTCCACAGGGAGAACCCAGGTGTTATGTTTAAAAGAAAAATAGTTGCTGCACACGTGAATTATCTTCCTACAGCAGTAACAATATATTCAGGCACTGCCTGCCCTAGTGGCACCTCAGGGGTCACCTCCTTAGAGCCACCCATAAGTGGAATTTTTAAGGCCTGGATTAAGCAGATTGTTTCTATCCCATAGGCACCTTTTTATTGAAAACTGTTCATTTACAACCCCAGTCACTGCTTCCCAGCCCTTCCTTTCTCCAGCCCTCCCAGTTCAGTGGCTCAAGCATTTTCCTTCCTTTTGGGAGCTGTTCAAAAACCTCAGAGAGCTTCAACTCCTGGATGTGTGGTCTGAGCTTTGCCTGTGCATGGCTCCATCCCACCACCAGGCTCCCTGCATTTCTTCCTGCAGAATCCATTCCCACGGGCAGGCTTCCCTCTACTTGCATTTTGTATTCATTTTTGCTTCCCTTCTTAAACACTTTTATTTTAATCCTCAAGGACAAAAGTGCATCTTAACTCTAGATAGGAAAAAAAATTCATGATTAACACATCCCTTCCCAAGTGTTTTTCCCTTCCCAATTATTATTGTGCTGATTTTTCTTTTCCTAAGCACCCACTCTTCTCTAGTACTTGAAGCCAAATACAGAATGACATTAATTTTAAGACTGTCCAGTTGGGCTTTTTAATTTGAAATTAGCTTTGATACACACACAAACTGTGCAAAATTGTCCTAGAGGTACAGAGAGAGTTCCACCAAGGGAAACAAGAGCATTTCAAGCTTCCTGTGTGCATTTAGATGGTGGATTTTTAATTACTGATTGATTTTATTTCCCAAATTTGGCATAAACCAAGAATTCCCCACCCTCAACTGCTGGGTTGAACCATGAGGAAAAGAGTTTCCTTTCAGTAGCCTGCTGGTTTTATCAACTTATCTGGGGGGAGATAAGCTTCCCTCAGCAGTGGGGGAAGCTGGGGAAGGACTTCTCATTTTAAATGAATTCAACAATTATGAGAAAGTAACCAAACTGATATAACTACCCAACATATTGCCAGGGGTTGACAGTTCACTGAAATGGTACCTGAAAAGCAGGAATTCTGTATATAAACCTACCTGGTTAAGCATCAGGTGCAGGCTCCTGCTTGCATTTTCAACCACAGTTTGCAAGCTGGCTTGTTTCTGTTAAAAAATGATGTTAATTTTATGTTTTTTGGTCTTCAACACGGCTGCTCTAGGTATATTGAGAGTGAAAATTGTTATTTGAGTCTCTTATGGGTTATGATAGTTGATATTGAAAGGGGAAGAAATATGAAAGGAAAACAATGCCATTGTTTCCTTAATAGATTCTTATTCTTTACAACATCCAGGAAGTTTCTAAGCTTGCATTATTAATGTGCACTTATCTTTTATGCAGAACAATACTAGAGGAGATTTACAGTAATTTTTGAGGTAAAACAGGAAAATTGAAGCTGGGGCACTAGCTAGTTTCGTGCATTTTTCAAAGTTAAGCCTTTAAGGAAGTTAGAAGGGGAAAAAAAAGCTTGTTCACTACAGATTCTCAGTAAGTCAAGCAGAAAATTATAATCTGAAGAAAAATAGCTTTTAAAGAAAGCACAGGCTTGCAGCATTTTCTTAAAATTACTGAAAGATTTTTGCATCTCGCACCAGTTCAACACCACTGAGCAGCAAGTGTAGGCTTGGTATAAACACATAAATCAAAAACTGATTTCTTATCCTAAGCCTAAAGTTTCAGGGGAAAAAAAGAAAATCAGAGGAACCTGGCTGCTGTTTCATAACAGACCCATGGGCCCAACTCCAGACCTTCTCTTGTGACCAGAAATGAGGTTTTTCCCCATGAAATGGCAGAGTGCAGAGAACATCTGAAGGCAACAATAAATTCACAGATAAAAGATAATACTCCCCACAGACTAAGCCACCATGTTTTGAATAAACTTTTCCCCCATAAAGTCTTTGTCACAGAGGATGACGAATGCTACGGTGCCTTGCATAGCTCTGATGTAACTTTACACTCTCTGTGTAAACTCCTAAGCCTCTGGATCCCAGTAAACTGTTCAAATTCCACATAAATATTTTCACCTCACCTTTCAGTCTTTGTGCCAAAAAAGTAACCTCTGGTACAACCCAAGGGTGGGTGTTGTTTCCTTGACTTGGTCCCCCTGCAACAAGCTCTACCTCCTCAGCCTTTATCTCCTTCCACTCTTCATGGAGTAATTGTGTCCTCCCTTAGTTATTGCTCCTCTAAACCATAACAATCTGCCTTGTTAAGTCTTTCCAACTTCCCTGATGATCCCCATGGCTTTTTTCCAAATTCCATTCAGGTTGTCTGGGTTTTCTGTGCAAAAAATTGTTCTTCTGGAGGTGCCATTGCAGCAGTTCAGGGAAAAGTTCTCGATTGTTCCTCGGATGAGCACTAACAGCTTTTCATATTCTGAGCTTTGGGGAAAGAGTCTATCAGAAATATCAACCTCAAAATGTTTTAGACTGAACATGGGTGAGATACAGGAGAAGAGCACTGCATTAGGAGGTTGTACCAGCTCCCTGCTGATGCATTATTAGCCTCTTGTCCACCCCAAGGCTCGTGCAAAGCTAAAGACAATGGAAGCAAAGCTGCTAACCCTATTAAAATATTTTGGCTGACTTCATTGAGTGGAGCTCGAGGCTACAGTTGCATTTGAAAAATGTTATGACAAAATTAAAGCTGCTTTAATTTAATAAAGCAGCTGCATGCCTGGCTATTGTGTTGTTTAGAGTTTAAGTATTGACTTGACCACAAGGGAATTTCTGAAAAGGGTTCTAAGGATGAATGGAGAAAAACCATTTCCCAAAAGCCAGGCAAAAAAAAGTCAAAGCATGGCAAAAGGGAGGCATTATGGGACCCTTAATTTGAACTTTTCTCACCCCAGGAAATTCAGAAATGCCTGCAACTACAGCACCTGCAACCAAAATCAACAGATAATTTAACACAGTTAAAATAATCTGCTTAACTGATGACTGTAATGTAGTCAACATGAACAACATGGTTTGTTGTTTTCTTTTTTTTTTAAGGTATTTTCTGCTCTTATGAAGAATTATGTTTTCTTTATTTTGCTTAAGTCTTGAAAACTTAATCACAAAAAATGGGAAATGTTGTTGGTATTAGTGTAGGTGCTGAGAATAGACAGAGGTAACAGCCTTGGTACAGATATTTGTGGTAGTCAGTTGTGCCATTTCTTGCTAGGCTGAGTCACAGCACATTGTTATTTTGCTTATTTCCCTGCAGCAGCCTGTGCCAGAAAACTGGAAGCAGAAATCATGGTTCTTCATTAGAGAGTTGACAGAAAAAGACACTAATTAAACTCAAACATGGTGTTAATAATCCATACATGACTGTGAGATAAATATCCAGTTTCTGGGTCCAGCTTGCCATCAGTAGTTTCAGACAGCAACAATTTATTCTGATTTGTTGTGCTGAACCTGACTATCCCCTGTCCCCTTAAGTTCCCTAGGCACCAGAGGAAAAGCATTAAGGATTTTTCCTATGCCTTTCTGCAGCCACTGCACCAACTCATGGGAACAACTTTGACTTTTGACCTCCAGGGAAAGCACAGCTTTCACTGTGCAAAAATATTAATTTAAAATGCACTATTTAGAAGGAAGGGTCTGCAGAGTCCATGTGGCATCTCCCAAGGCTGAGCAGTAGGATCAGTGCTACTCATAGAATCAATAATTAAGGTTGGAAAAGGCCTCTAGGACTGAGCCCAATCATTAACCCAGAACTGCCAGGTCCACTGCAAAACCGTGGAGACAGAGGATTTATTCCATGCCAAGGCATGGCTGGACTCCCTGTTAAGGGGATCTTTAAGCATCAATTAGACAACAGAGCTTCTGTGTGGGAATGGATTTCATCCCAAGTGAAAGCATTAAAAAAAAAGCAGGACATGTCTCCATAAGATGTCTGTGAAATTCGCATCAGTAGACAAGAGACAGGGGCCAGAAGGCTGCAAGCGGAGAGGCAGAGCAGCACAAAGAATGTGTGGTTACCACAGAAATACACTGTATCTTAAACAAATCCCAGAAAGAGGACCTTCCTGATCCTGAAAAGCATGAATTCTGAGTGGCTATTTTTAAACAGATAAAAACATATGGATCTGAGAGACTGCCAGCTGCTGGCTCGGCATTTGTTCCACGCCGCTGTTGGCAGCAGCGGCAGCACAGCCATGATAAAGCAAAGCAAACTCAGATATCATCTCCCAGTTCACCATTTAAGAGCTGAATGGAATTACAGAAGAGGGAGAGGGGTCTGTGGACACTTCCAGCCCCTGCAGTACCCTGAGATGTTACTGAGCAGCATCTCAGTTCCCTCTGAGCACATCAAGCAGGCACACTGGCACGATCCAACAATTTGTACGTTAAATGCCTGTCAACCATTCCCAGGTAAATTTCCCCCTTTATTCTTCAGTGCTTAGTACACATCTATCAAAAGAGGCCAGTAAATAATACCTCAGGCAGAGGTTTTACTGTAATTTCTTAATTTTCTAGCAGTCCACAGTTATCTGGACATACAAAGGAATTATTTTCTCTCCACCAATTAGCAGAGCGGGAGTTCAAAAGCCTCTGCGACTGCTTTAACACAGAGAATTCCTTAATCCATAAAAATTAATGGAGATTATGTTAAAGAGACTTAGATATTTAAATCCTTCTCCACATTAGTCACTCTCTTTTATGTGCAGGTAGCTGCAGCTGAAGTCCTCAGGAGCCCTGTGTGTGGCAGAACGAACTAATCTCTCCAAATGAGAAACGTGAGCTTTTGCCAGTTCTCCCCCGACAGCAGAAGGTGGCAGCTTCTGAGGTCTGACTTTCCCCCCACTGAACCTCTTATGACTTATGTTAAAATCTTAATTGGCCCCAAAAGTCCTAAGTGGAGCCGTTTATTATTGCTGTGGTTGGCTGTCCCAGTTGCAAACAACTTCGTTGTGCAATTAAATAGAACCAAGCACCAAGAGAGAAGTTCTAATTTTCATTTTTCCTCAAATCTGAAACATAACTTCATCATTTTATACCAGCCCCAAAGTATCCAAACAGAAACTTTACACCGCTCTTTTAATGGCTGTGCAGTCTTCACATGCACCTATTAATTGTAGTTACATTAAAAGGTTTTGAACTCATTTTCTCTCAACATCATCACTTTAAATAGACATATCCTCAGAAACAGAGGAGATTTTCAGAACAGAGTAATTATCATGATGATAAAAAGTTGCATTTCAAAGATTTGCTAGAGGGTATTTGCTGACTGTACTTGTCAAAGACAAAAGTTGCAGATGGGGGATTTTTATTTTCCACTCTCCCTTCACTTCTTTTCTTCCTGGCCCCTGAATGCATCTCCCAGATATTTTTTTTCCCTCTTAAACCCAGAGGCTCTTTGTAAAAGCAACAAAGGGGCAGATTTCCCATATTTAGGACGATGAGGAACTACATTTACTCAGGTTGGTTCATGCCCAAATTCACAGCTCAGTTCGGGGCTGGGGTTGACTTTGAGCTGCTCAGATGCTTCCAGCAGGAGCCACAGCCCCAGAATGTTTCCACAGCTTCAGAGATAACGTTCACATTTCCATGCTGCCTTTCTTGGGGTGCTTTTCCCCTTGTGCCTGTGGATGCAGAGACACAGCCTTTTTCTCCTTGTGCCCTTCTGAGGGCATGAAGCCACCAGGAGCTGGGCCAGTGGGAATGTACAAGTCCTATATAATGATTTATTTTTCATAGAATCATTTGGGTTGGAGAAGACACCTAATTTGCCATAGGAAAAGGGGGAATGGCCCTAATATAAACCTCAAAGAACAGCAGCACACTGAAGGCTGTAGCTCACAGAATACTTTGGGTTGGAATGAACATTAAATATCGTCTCATTCCCATCCTCTGACCCTTTCCACTCAACCAGGTTGCTCCATCCAACCTGTCCTTGGACATTTCCAGGGATGGGGCAACCTGTGCCAGGGCCTCACCACCCTCACAGGGAAGAATTTCTTCTTGACATTTGATCTCAATCTCTTCTCTTCTAGCTTTAAACTGTTGGCAGGTTCATCTCATCACCAGCTCAGCACCGTTTCCTTGTGTTCATTAATTATCTGCAGTAGCTTTCTGTGGGGAGGAGCGACCTACAGGAAAGCTATCCTCCTTACACCTGCTGACCATGGGTTTTCCCTGCCCAGAGGAAAATCACACCATTTCACACTCTCACCCCACGTCCCATACATCCTGTCTCACTTCCAGTGCTGCCCCATAGCACCTCAGGAGAGATGCTTGGAGTTTCCCACGGCATAACCTGTATCCTGTTCATATAAAACCTGAACACAGACACCTTTTTCCTCCCCTCTTGGAGGGTTTCTTAGCAGCAAGGCACACTGCATGCTAGGGAAGGATGGAGCTGCCCCTCCAAGCTCCGGGCAGCCTCCAGGGCTGGCTCCGGCATCCCCCGTTACCACTAGAGGTCAGCCGGAGCCCGGCGCATCCCTCTGAGCAGTGAGGGAAGGAGGGATGCAGGGAGGGATGCAGGGATGGAGGGGCGGTTCTGACCTCTCGGCCTGCTCTGTTCCAAAATTAGCATCAGGCCAGGCAGCTGTGAAAGCCAGCCTTCAAAACAGCTTAATTTGAGTTGCTGCCTTCAAAGGAAAAGTGTCGCAGAACCGGGAAAAGAAATGCAGTGAGGTGAAGGCAACAAGTGAACCCTGTGGTATCTCAGAGGGAATTTCTGCTGCGGCTTTACAGCACAAATTCAGGTACCTGAATATGCTGTTTGGGCAGAATGTAATCACAAATACACAGCACCTTTTCCAGCAGACTGAACTAATAATCCACCCATAAAAATCTGGGATGAAGCCCTAGTGGCTTGAGACCTACTCTAAATAAATATTGACAATTATTTCATAAAATTACAGAGCACTTTGGGTCAGAAGGGGCCTTAAAGATCACCTGGTTCCAACCCTCTGCCATGGGCAGGGACACCTCCCACCAAACCAGGTGGCTCAAAGCCCTGCAAAAGTCATCCCTGCTTGGAAAACTGGAATTACACTCCCCTACAAGTTTTACTCCCTTGCAGCAAACCAGAGCAGCCGACTGCTCTGTTAGTGGCCAATAATATACAACGATGTATTTAAAACAATAGAAGAAAGCAGATTTTAGCCTCTAGAATGGACATTACAAAGCAGATGTGCAGCACACAGGACTCATGGGAAAGTTCACTGAAACATTTTCAGAGCATTTTCAGCAAGCTATGGGTTTTTTTCTATGAATTTTATGTTTACAAATTGATGTTCCTTTGGTAAAACAGTCTGATATAATATAATTCTGGAGGCACTTCATTCCTCCTACACAGTTCAATAAATTCTTATTAAATTTTATATTGTTTTCCAACTTTTTGGCAAGGATTATGCTAGAAACTACTAAGTTGTATGAAGAATAGCTTTTTCTTTCTTTATTTGATTTTGCTGGGAGCTCTGCAGACAAATTCATGCAGCCTGCTGAGAACAACATCTAATTCTTGTGAAAACTAGAAATGAAGAACAAAAAATCAGTAGCTCTTTTGGTAAGGACAGCCTT
This sequence comes from Poecile atricapillus, assembly GCF_030490865.1. NCBI lineage: Eukaryota > Metazoa > Chordata > Aves > Passeriformes > Paridae > Poecile > Poecile atricapillus. The sequence goes on from NC_081252.1 coordinate 9,529,712, forward strand.
CAGTCCCTGAAAGCCTCAAGCTACCATTTGGTTTCCTTCTCAAATAATAATAAAAAAAAAAATCATCAAACTTCCTAATATAACTATCAGACAGCTTTCTGGCTTTTTCAGAATTAGTTTAATGATCAGAAAACAACAAAAATTCAGGCAAGGACTTCTCAATAGTGAGACTGGAATGGTTTGAACATCTGATAGGGACTCACCTGCATTTCTCAATTTCATGCCGGAAAACCAAAGTTTTAAAATTTGAATTCTTAAGGAGAAACCACTCAAACTTGTATGAAAAGCCAAAAACAAAGGCAGTTTTTCAGCTCTGGTGATGACAGAGCGTGTGAGTGGGAATTCATGGAGCAGAGCCTGGTTTCTGGAAAGCGAGTGGCTGATTAGCAGTGCCTGCTTTGCAATTATTGCTGGTAGAGCACAGAGGTGTTGAGAGAAAGAACAGCAGGGCATGAGTCCCCATCTCATCAAGTGCTTTGCAGCCTCTTTCAGACGTGCAGAAGCAGGAGAGCTGGGGTTGGGGATCGACAGATGCTGGGGCTGCATTTATCACCGATTCCAAACTGAGAGGCCAAAGAATGGCTTTGAACAAGGATGACTCCAGGGCTGTGGGGGCTCAAGCAAAGATCTAACCAAGTCATCTAAGGAGCTTCGTGGCAGACAGCTTCCCTGCATGGCAAACACCTTGCTTTGAGCCAGCCCATCGCTCCCACCAGAAGAAGGCACTGGGCTCTCTGGTCCCATGCTTGTGGAACAGGCCAGAAACAGAAGATCTGGTAGGACAAGCTGCTGCCTCTGCCTTTTGTAAAGCAGAAGTCTCTATTGTAGCTCATTAAGATCTGTAATAGCCCTACAAGCTTGTATACACCAGGCATTTCATGAATAGCAAGTCTTTGGCAGCTGACCAATCATCTGAATATTTCAGGGCTTGGCAATATTTCAGTCTCCATAGCAAAGGAGGTCATTTTCCTTCTATTCCCTGGAGTGGCAGCTTACAGTTCAGTCAAATTCCTTCAAGTGACCTTTCCACGTATTTAAAATATTTCTTTTAAATAACTTGCCATTCTGTTCCAGCTTGTTGCAGCAGTTACAGCTGCAAACACCCCAAACCTAGGATAAGGTTCTGATTTTATGTCGTATCATTACTAAGTCCTCCCCTGGCAGAGGCTGATTAGAAATGACCAATTAACAGTCCTCCAGTCTGTGGAACGAGCCTAATTAGCCAGACTGAGGAGTGCCTAGGAAGCTAATGACTTTTCCCCTGTTTGCACAGGCGAGGATGCCCAGTCAGGGCAGCTTGGCACGGCTCGAGGGGGCTGTCAAAACCAGGATAAGTACCTGCAGGGCAGAGTGGGAGCACCATGTTCAGTGAAAAGGGCCTTCAGGAGGGGAAACTGTCCCAGCTGGGTGCAGAATCTCTCTTGGTTTGAGCAATCCAGCCAGGCTTCGTTCTGCACAAAGAGAGCCAGACCCTCTGGAAGGGAAAGCTCCCGGCCCGCAGAGCTCGGAAGGGATCGGTCCGCACTTGGTCCCAGGGATGCTGAAATACAAACAAGATGAGAGAGGTCTGAGGCTTGCAGGAGGACAGCAATAGGGTCAAGAAGAGGAAGTTTTGGGGCAAACATATTTTGGCTGGGTGTGAGCACCCCTGCTATGTACGATTTCTTCTTTTTTTCCTTTAGTTGCAAGTCCAGCTTGGCTACACAGGATCAGGCTGCTTTCCACTCGAATGACCTTGCAGTTTTGCAATAAGAAAGTCCTCTTTAGCTTCTATGAAACTGCAGGGCTGACCAAAATAATTTTTCTATTGTTAAAACGACTAAAATAGGAGTTTTAACTGGCTCTGCTGACTTATGAAATTATATTTTTTCCACACGGTAATAAGAGAAACTGTCACTTAAGACTGGAAATTCCCACAGTTGCTAAACAGAAAAAACAGAGGAAAATCTTTTTAATGTCATGCATTGTGCAAAAATATTTAACAATTGACAGTCTCAGATTTCTTGTGCATTTCTCTAAATATTGCAGTTGTTTTGTGAAGACCACTGTGAACACAGCTGTGCCAAACCAACAAACAGTTGAGGCCATTGTTGGTATTTTGGCAAAACTCTCTTTGAGAAAAGCATGAGAGCCAGCTGGGTTGGAAATTGCAGATTCCAACTTTAAAGATTTGAGAGATGGAGTATGCAAAAATAAAGAGGGGTTATTCTGCTGTATTTACTCACACCAGTAACAGCCCTTTGGAGACCCACTTGCAGCAGGGGATATATTCAGGCTGCAGGGCAGATAGACTCCATGAGGAAAGGGGAAAAAAAAGCCAGTGCTGTTGAGGAGACAGCCCAACAGCACTGGAATGCAATTTGGGAATAACAAAGTTTTAAATCCCAAGTTTTAGACATATCCATCAACCCCCAAGAAGTCCTTTAATAGAGAGGGCTCAACCAGTGAGAAAAGATCTGGCATGGAATATATTGTGCCACCTTATGCTGCTTTATGCTCTGGAAATGGGTTTCAGTGGCTGTGTTCTGCAGCTGTGAGTAAAGTCAAAATATCCTCTGTAGGCAGAGAGATCCAATCCAGACCTACCAGCCCACCAGCATGCAAGCCCAGCCAAAATTCTCCATCTAAAGTTTGCCTCACGTGCTGGTCCATAGCTGTGTCATCACATTCACAGTTGACAGCTGCTTAAAGCACCTTGAGGAGCAGGATTCAGAGCACTGTGCATCCTGTGGACACATAAAACCACCCACTGAGGTTATGGTGTCACCAGGGGTCCCACAGGCCGGGTCACCAGCAGGTGCTGGGACGGAGACAGAACGGCACCACAGTATCTGCAGCCTGTGCACAGCCTGTGCCATGCCCTCACTGCAAATAATGCCATGGCAGCAAAGTTTGGCCTGCACACTGCAGTGAGTGTGTTGGTGTTTCTGTCACCAGCATCAGTGGAGAGAGAACAGACTCCTCCGTCCCTCTGAACAGCAGCAGCTTGTGATTAAATAAAGGGTTTAAAACGCTTAATTTGGATAGGTGTTATTTTCCTCCTAGTGCCATGCTACCAGATGTCCCCGTGCTGACTGAAGGTGCTGTTCCTGCTGCTGCAGGATTCCTGGGGACCCTCCTGATGGTTTCTCCTTCCACACCCCAGCTGCCAACACGGATGAGCACAGCTGGCCTGCCCCAGTGCACCCAGGTGACGCTGGGCTGCCACGGGGAGTCCGCAGTGATTTTGGGATTTGGTCACACACACATCACACCGGGAGCCAGTGGGCTGCAGGCAGAGCCAGCAGGACTTGTGGCTGGCAGAGGTTTTACAGCCTTTCTCAGGAAACACAACTCACCAGCTAGACCTATATAAAAGCCAGTCCCCACCAGCAAGGCGAGCTACAGCGATGCCAACATTCAAACTGGTGGGGAGTGCACGCTCCTTTTTTTGGTGGTGGAGGCCAAGCAAACATGATGCAGTCTGTGTTTAGGGAAGCATATATTCTGCTGTGATGTTTGATCTGGCAAGAAACCACAGTTCCTTCCTGCAAGCTGGCAAAACACTAAACACGGGGAGTGCCATGCACAGACAGTCTCAATTAAGCTATCTTTTCTGAGCTATAAAGCAGCACTGGGCACACAAAACAACAGAAAACACATTTGTTTCCTCTCCATCTGCACAAGAATATACAGTGATTCAGTTTTACTCAATTGGCAACACCAGAAGAAGAAAAAGCATGCATTTAATCTTTGTTTAGGACCACCACACTCTGTACTGGCTACTGGTAGTCTCTAAACTCTTAAAGGAACTAAAGGTGCCTTTAGAGAAACTTAAATCTGGAGCTAAAGTCCATTAACCATGGTCTGTAGTGCACTAAATGGGGCAGAATTGCAACAGGTTACTAAACAATTGGAAAATACAAAAAAACTTTGCACAAACCAAGAAAAAAATAAAAAACCTATCAAAACATAAAAAAAAAAACAACCTCTAATCACATCCCTACAGCTTTAGTTCCTAGTCATGAGATTCAGTTAGCAACACATTTTTAGAGCAGAAGTAATATTTCCTTAATTACCTTTAAAAAACTGGCACTTTCTTAGAAGCCACGTGTATAAATTAAGCGATAGGTTAATTAAAATTATAGTAGCCCATGACAAGTTATTTGACAACTTTTATGAAGTGATGAAACTGATTGCAGCCATGGCCTTGACCATGGATCATACACATGAAAAATCTCAGGCTGCTGCAAGACTGAAAGAAATTCAGGCTATTTCAGGGCAAAAATCTTATTTTGCATTTGGGTTCCCTAAATCACCAGCTCCACCAGCCCAGGTAAGAATCTAAATTCTGTTGGCTAAGCAGGAAGTGCAGGAAAGTTGGGTTGGGAGACCTGACACATCAGTAGTCCCTTTGTGTTCAGCTCCCTCTTTCCACTGTGTCACGTCTTATTGTCGCTATAAAGCAAAGAGAAACCCTTGGATTGTAAAATAATCTACTAAGAACAAATTTAGGTCTCTCTGGGTTTTTTTTTCCTTCCCCATAACTACAGTCTACATGATTAGTACCACTCAACCATAAGAGGAAAATAATCATATTCAAATTTGGCCTTTGATCAGCAGCGTTTCTCCTCTGCACAAGAAAAGTTCAGTCTGGGTTTGGCTGGTGCCGTTGAGATAAACAGAAAATTACCCTGCAGTTTTTCTGGCAAGTAGGTGAGGAAAGAAGCCAATACCCAGCTAAAATTAAATGTGAAATTAAATAGGGTTTCCTCACCATTTAGCCTCCTCTGGATTTTTAAGCTGTATAACTGGGGATTCCAAATCTCTTATTTCACACATTAGGGGAACTCCCCAGCCTGACCATTCAAGAGACTCTCTTGTGTTTTCAGGAATCTCTTCCTTAAAAATAGACAACTTTGGCTGCATCTGTGCTAATGTGAGCCTGAGGGCTTGCCCCGTGGGGGTATCCCATCTGCATCCCATGCACGGCAAAAACCCCCTGGATCTCTCCAGCCTGGCCAAGCTGCAGCTGCAGTGGGGCCGTGAGACACACGTGGAGCCCGCAGAAGTTGTTGCAAAGCTGTCCTTGAGCTGACTCTGCAGCATCATTCCATATAAGTTCCATTATATCTCCTCTCTGTATTACAGAGAATGTGCATGTCTATCACAGGAGCCGTGCAAGCCCTCTGTGAACTGTTTTTATGACTAATCATGCCAACTAATTGTGAGACATCTCACACAGATTGTCTTCTTGTTTATGGCAGGATTAGCTCTCTATCCCCTTAGACCATAATCCAGTGCTCAAAGCTCCTCTCACAGACCCTTTGGAGTGCTGCTGGTCTCAGATTAGTAAATTCTAGGTGACCTGTGGTAGTATCGAAATGACTCATGTTGCGTGAAATACCGACCTTGGCCAAAGCTGAGATAGAAATATTCCATTTTAAAAACTGGCAAAGGCTGCTGGGACACAGTGGGATACAATTTCCCTAACTACTAACCTGAAAAACAGATTACCTGGAAAAATGGCTGTTAATAAACTCAGGGAAGCTTTTTAGCTGATAATAACTTAACTAAATTAAGACAATTTGGCAGTGGAAGAGGAAATAATCAGCACAGAAAGAGAAAAAAGCACAAGTTCAAGGTTCAGTCAGAGACAGCATCTGTACAATATCTATATCTTAAAACAGCTGACAGAAATAAAACAGCAAGTAATTGTGATATACAGCTGACAAAGTCAAACAGATGTCTTCAAGACCAGATAAAACCATCTAGATTACAATCCACATCAAAACTACTTTGTTCCTTACTAAACCATAAAATGAATACATCTGCCTGGAGAGAAAAAAAAAAAATCTATCTTGCAGTTACAACATTCTTTCCTTTAGTCTTATTTACCCAATCTGGAGGAGAAAAATAACCCCAAAATTCTATTTTACAATTGAGACTGTCATGTGGACATGGTAAAGAAAGCCTTGTGCACTTACGGTAGAATTGATCAGAATAGAAACACAAAGCTTGGTGAAAGGCACTTGTCACAAAATGTAGAACATGAATTATTTTCACAGAAACACGCAGCAGTTGAAAAAATCCAAGTCAGGACACACATGCATGCCTAAAAGACAAGTCCTAAAGTAGTGTTTTGAATTATATATTTATAATTCATATATATACACATATATACATATATATATATGTATATGTATATGAATTATAAATATATAATATATATACTTTATCTATTATAAAGTAACAATTTTAGAAACATGAGCCCTTCTGCATTCCTCTTCCCCACAAATGACACCTGAAACAATTCAGGTCACTTCTGAGCACACATGTCTGGTAACAACAACACGCAACACAGCGGCCAAGAGTGGAACAGGTGATTTGGCTTCCCGGTATTCCCAGCTGTTCAGTGGCAGAGAGCCATCCTTAAAATGGCATATTTTGGCAAGGATACCACAACAGTGAACCTATTTTTTTTTTTTTTTTTTTTTTTTTACTTGGTAAACAGCACCACATTCCCCTTGGATCCACAAAGTTCCTGTGACACGATGTGCTGATGATACCTGGCTTTATCAATCACTAAAAGCTTTGCAGTGCTTTTTATTCAAGAAAGGTATTTCTTGCCCCATTGGACAGATGGAAAGGGCAGGGTGAAGAAGAATAAACACTGAATTCGTGACCACTTACCACTAAAGGCAACCTGGCCTGGCCAAACCTGGCCTCAGTCTCTCGTTTCTCTGGAGTTTGGCAGAAGAGGAGCCACGACATTCAATTTAGGTGCTTGCGGCAGACAGCCCCAGTGTTCCCCTCAATTCCATGTCATTATTTAGAGTTGAGACAGGCCAAATCCTCCATTCTCCAGCTGAGACTAACCATGTGTGCAGAGCAACACCCTGCTGTTTCCTTGCAAACCTATTTCTAAAGTTTCCTTCCCAGGCTGAGGGAGAAAAGAGGAGTCAAACAGTTTTGTTTTTTTAAGGAGAAGCTGTTGAAATCCCCTCAGTCCCAGGCTGTTTCCTCACAGCAAGGACACACCAGCACAGAGGAAGTCAGCAGAAACCCTGTCCTTGCATTCCTGGTAACAAATGACATTTTTTGGGGTGCCTGGTGGCAATTAACATCGAATTCCTTGCACGGAACCAGCAGGACACAGACAAACACTGTTTTGTCCTCTTCTCTGAGTAACTCAAGTGTCTTCTCCTAACACAGTATTTGAATTCATTATGGTGGCCAATGCACTTGGAGCATTAATAATGGCATTTCTGCTCCCACTCCCTCCATAATGCGTAAATTACCTTTAGGAAGGGGAATAGAGGGGATATATCACTCTACCAGGGTGACACAGAAAGTCCACAGGGAGAAGTGAATTGCATCCAGAGTCCCATGCTAACACCTTAAACTCCAGACAGGCTTTCCCCTTTATATTCTGAAGGCATTCCATATGCAAAAGGAAAGCATTTCTCCTTCTATACTGGATTTTATCAGCTGCTTAATATATTGATGTTAAAATGGAAAATAGGGAGCTTCTACTTTATTAATTCCTCTTTTTACAGCGCTGAATCCTCAGCTGAATACAAATTAATTTTTTTCCCCCTTACTGTCCTTACTTTTCATGGCCTCCATGGGTATTTGGTCACTCTTGGGATAAGGTCATTTCCATGATGCCATCCCCTCCCTCTCTCCCACCCTTCCCTCTCAGGTATTTTTATTAGAGCATCAATCACAGCAGTACCTGGGCACGAAGTGTCACCTGGCTAATGGTCCATGTCTTTCAGACACCAGAACAGCTTAAAGACACACATCAGCACATCACTCCTGTCACCCCAGCGATGCAGAGTGTTTAAACCACAGCCCCTGTGCACAGATTTCTGCACTGGGGGAAAGCAATTTGTGCCAGGCCTCCTGATCCCGGTGCCTGAGAGCGTCTTGGGGTGAAGCAACCTCTTCACAAAGCACAAATTACCAAAGCAGGCGGCTTTCCCGGTTTTGTTGGGATCCAGGGACAAAGCACCTGGATCTGCAGCATCCCTCTCTCAGCTCCTGGCAGTGCCCCTGGCATGGCTCAGGAGCTCTCCTGCCCACCAAAACCAACCTGACTCACCCAACAATGCAAAAACAAAACTTAGGGTGCACTTCCATAACTGCTCCCAAAACCAAAACTTAGGGTACACTTCTGTAAGTGCTCCCAAAAACAAAACTTAGGGTGCACTTCCATAAGTGCTCCCTGCCTCCAAAAGGCTGCTTCCCCCCTCCTCCCTTTTTCCAGCCAGGCAGCTGTTTGGTATTCAGAGCCTTTGTCTCCTCGATCAAGTCAGCTCACATAATTGATAGTGGAGCAATTTCCAACTTAAACTCCAGCCATTAACATACAAAAAGCAGAACACATTTGGAGTGCTTCACTGTTGGAGGGAAGGAAACATTAGTCCAGGAAGACTTAGCAGAGATGGAAGCAAGCAAATGGCTTTTAACTGAATCAAGGCATTTATGTCTTGATTTTTCCCTCCTTTTATAGAAGGATTCTAGCCCTGAAAAATAAAACATGGACATGTCTTACAGAAGGCCAAAAAGCCCTTTGAGTTTCATTATTTATTTCAGACTTCAGCTGGATGCAGATATATATGTGCTCTGAAACATTGAAGCATGGTAATCACAGCATAATCAGTATTCTCATCTGCATTAAGAGCTGATCTTGCATTCATCAGATCAAACCCAATGCTCAGCCCCTGAGCTTATTCAGCGCTCTAATATATTCCATTTCTCTTGATCCATCTGTCAGCACATTTCTGCTATGCAGAGAGTATGACTAGCCAGTCATGACTAGCCTAGCTACACAGGGCTCCAAACTGAGGAGCTGGATTTCTCCTCGATCCTCGTGGGGAAGTGTATGAAACAAATTCCAATTTACTATTGGGCTTTTCTTTCCACCTGCCTTGACAGAAGGTGTCTGTGTGATGTACAAGTACCTGCAGCGTGGCAGGTGCTCTTTGATTCTCACTAAGATTTTTTTCTCCCTGGCTTCTTGTATTTGCAGCTCACAAATTGGGCACTACAGCTTAGTACCTCCCCTTTGACCTTCTGAAAAGTACAGTTATGAGTATCTTTATGAGGGGGGGTTACCACTATCATGAATCTCTCCCCATTCTCAGATTTATTTTATTTTTAGTTGAAGTCAGAGTCTTGTGTCTTTTGAGCCTCATTAGGCTTTTGCCATTATGTCCTTTTTATGATTTACAGACTGTGAGAAAAATTCTGCATTTTCAGCATCGCCCCGTCCCCTCTCATGGATTTAATTGCAGAGCCAAGGCCTTTCACTGAGCTGTGGCTTTCCCTGGAGAGGTGCATACACTGCAGTGCACAAGACGCTGGATATCAGTCAGGATTTCCCTTCCTCTGCCCCCAGACTCCAGTTGTCCCCAGGAAAGCAGGGCCAGAGGTGGCTGGTGGCCACGGCAGCCTGAGCTGGCCCACGGGATGGGCTGCAGTGCAGAAAAAACCCACACCCCTCCACACAGCAATGCACTTCACAGGGGTATCAGCATTTCCACCAGATAACCTTGTATGCACAGTGCTACAAGCTGACATGCTTCAGGGGGGGACTGATAAAATTCCTCTCCATAACTGCAATTCAGGAATTCCATATCTGTCCATCTTACCTTATCACAGTCATTCCACCCAGGCAACACCAGCTAGGATGCTGCTTGAGCAGAGATGTGTGTACCAAGAGCAGCTGGAACCAGGCTTTGGATGGAAACAAAGCCATGGTTTTACCTCTGCAAGAGCTACAGGGTTAGCTATTAAAATAATCCAGATTTACACAGAGGAGTGCTGAGTTGTTTTGCAAAGTGCCTTAGAAAGATCTTGAAGGGCATCAACGTTTTTATATTTTTACTTTTACGCTTTAAGAAATTATTTTCAGCTGTCTAATGGAGACTTCAGTTGTTGCTCACAAGTCACTTTACACAGTTCAGTTCATGTCAGATTTGTTCAAACCACTACAGTTCTCAGATAGAGAAAACTTAAAGGAAACAAGCATTTACAGAATGCTCCAGAAGGAGGAATATATTTATCAAGCAAACATAAATCCAAGCTGGCAGAGCAAAGCCTGAAAACTAATCACATTCACTGTGAGTTTAGATTAAAGGGTTTTTTCCTAAATTTACTGCTACTGCTTTTAGTGTTATTTTTACTCTGCTCAAGCCTTCCTGTACATTATTCTACACATCTCACAAACATTCAGATGTCCTAACCAAGTTTGAAAAAGGCCAGCATAGAAACCCTCAGCTGCTAAAGCTTATCTTTGAGGAAGGTTAGAAGCAAAAAAGAGAGCATCCATGCAAAAAAAACCTCATATGCTCCATCTTCCACCCAAAAGCCAAAGAGCCTACTTTCTTTTCAATAGGTGTGAAAACAAGTAATAGATCCATACATTTCAAGACAGAATTCTGGGGTTTATATTTCTACAAGGCTTTACAGCTTTCCATTTTTCTTTTTATGCAGGTGATTTATCTTGAAATCCTGCTTTGATTAACCCCCCACCCTGTCCCCAAATATCCTGATAGTTTTCCAAGTAGTGATATAATTAAATGAGTTTTCCTGTCCAGGTGTTTTTACTGACCCATGCCCTTGGTTTCTGTCTAAACTCCCAAACCTGTTCTGATTTAGTTCAGTTTAATTTAGACTGAACAACATATCATGGCTTGATCTAAAGTTAATTCCTATGGTGACAACTAGGTTGTTCTTCCCTGACCTCACTCAATTCCCAGCCCAGGCTAGACAATCTTGTATGATTAGGTATCCCCTGTATGATTACAGCTTTCATAAATACTCTGCCTTGCATGAGGCTTCTTCTTTGAAAGTCTCACCATCTTAATGAGCAGTTCTGTGGATGGTGTGCAATGAAAATGGAAAATTATTTTAGCCCTTTTACTGCCTCATTCTACCACTCCACCGGGAATTAAATAGAAGTAGAATTTTTGGGTTTATTGCTAACTTATGTTGCATGCATATATCTTTTCCCATAGGAAACAAACAGTAGGATAAACACAGCACCAACTTTCCAGAGAAGATTTCTATGATACATTTCAGCTCCATGTTGTTTCTGATTTTGCCTGTCCAAGTGTTTGATAGAATTAATGTGGACACTTGTCCCACAGATTTGACTCTTGTGGTGGAGCACTTTGAGGTCACAGCACATGCAGTCTGGGATTGGGAGTTCACTGTGAGTCTAATACCTGAAGTTACACTGAATTAGTCTTCTCTTTTTAATGTCATCTCTTTCTTTCACAACATTATGGGTCTTTGGAGCTCTACCTCTGACAGCTTTAGACCATATTTGCCTGTGGGTGCGTAATCTAATCTAAGGCCTGAGAACAAGATGCAAATAGATAGACATCATCTTTACATAAGGTGTATTTCCACAGGAAAAGAAACAGAATAAACAAAGCTGTACTGGGTAGAATATTTTAATATAATATGTGTTTATCAAGTCCCTTTGGAATCTAGTCTATATTACAATCACGGAGAGATGGATCAGCATACAGCATCTCATCTCTTATAGTTATTAAAAATGGGGGGGGATGGAAATAAAAAGAAGGAGAGAGGATATCTAACGGGGGCTCTGTGCAGTGGTGAGATGGGGGTTTGTGTCAGAGCAACAGCGGCTTCTTTTTGTAATTCTATTTGTGCTGTTCACTTAGAAAACACTCATTGAGAGCTCCCTCATGGCTTTGCTGTGCAGTTTGCATTTGCCACTCTCTCAGCATCCAGCTGCCAGGCATACGTGGTAACCAGCACAAAAGCTGTTAAAATGTACTTTGCACGCACCAGAGTGGAATTGTGCCACTCAAATTTCAGCTGCGCTCTAAATCTGTGTGTGCCTGTTCTCAGACCAACACACTGCCCCACTCACTGCCTTTTATTAACATCTGTGATGTTGCAAAAGAAGAGTTCTGAAATATGAACCATTTTTCATTATTTGGGGCATTAGTGAAGGATAATGGCGTGCACTGCTGTAAGTTGGTAAGAATGTACAGGTTGATTTTAACCTTCACTCTGTCATCGTTATACTAAGAAAGAATATTCAAGCCTTGTCTTTCTTATGGGAAAAAATGTGTCTTTCACTCTCTCCATTTTACCCAACCTGAAGAAATTTATATCACAGAATCACAGAACTGTTAGGTTTGGAAGGGACCTCTGGAATCACCCAGTCCAGCCCTCCTGCCAAGGAAGAGTCACGGAGAGAATATGATGTGAAATTTGGTATATGATATCAATCAAAATGAAAGCAAGGGATCTCATGATTTGAACATTTTAACAGGCCAAGGTAACATTCTTCCTTATTAAAAGATGAAGGGCCTTTGAGATGGGCACAAATGTAAATTAAGCCTTAGCCTCAATTTCTCAAGGCTTTGCTGGAAAATCCCTGGGCATTTCAGCATCAGAGGGTCCTGAGGAATGCTTGAAGATATTTGAAAGGCAGCTGATATTTCCAGCAGCAATACCAAAGAGAAATATCATGGGGTTGTTCTGCTCTTCAAATACTTTCAGCTGCACTTTGTTGGAGAGGAGCTATAGGGGCAGGCTTGGCTGGGGTTTGGTGGTGTCACTTTCTGAGTAACTGAATTTCCAGCTGAGTGTCATTGCTGCTAATCCAGTCGGTTTTGAGTCAAAGACAAGCTGGAGTTTGCCACAGGTATTCAAATTCTTAGATCTCTAATATGAAATAAAACAGAACTAGCAATGTTCTTACGGCCAAAAAGGCTGAAAGGAAGGAAAGGTTTTAATTTTTTTTTTAATTTTTATTTTATTAGATGTATCTTTCTCTTTTTTTTTGCAATACATGTTTTCAATATGTGGCAATTTTAAAAAGGAGCTTTTACTTTAAAGCTAAAGCGAAGGCTCTGCCTTGGCTGTGAGCAGGGTCAGCACCAAGGGGAGACAAGAAATCTCCCCAGACCCTCCTGAACTGAGGGCTGTGTGCGTTGTTAGGGAAAGGCAAATTGAGGAAAGAGCTTTTTCCACCGAAGTTCACAGCGGTGAGGGCCAAGCTGAGCAGAAATGACAGCTCAGCAGCTCCAAGCAGGGCATTAGGAGGAATCCTACAAGCCTGGGAGATAAAAGAGCAGCTGCTCCAGCCCCGTGCAAGCTGTGAAGCAATCCCTTTGCTCAGCCCCCTTTTCCACTTCCCACATCTTAGGTATGAGGGAGGGATGAAGAATGGGGGGGCAAAAGGGGGTACTGGGGGAGGAAGGGTACTGGTGATGGCACAAGAACATCTGTTTCCTGCCCTTGTTGCCCGGGATCAGCTGGATGCTCACCCAGCAGCCTTTGGGTGCAATCCTGCTCGGGGAAGCAGAGGCCCTGGTGCCTGAGGACAGAGCAGGCACTGCACTGTTCTCTCTCAATTAACCAATTTGTCTCCTTTCATGTTGGGTCAATGAGTTACAGTGCATCATGGCTTCAGAGGATACAAACTAATTAAGGGTGAACGCACCAGCGCACATCCGTTAAATTCCGCGTTCCTCCCAGGAGTGCTGGGATAGCTGTGGGATCCCATGTGCAGGGCCTCGTCCCAGGAGCACTGAGCCTTTCCCTGGCCAAGCAATGCCATGAGCATCATCTGCACACTGTGTGTCAAGAATGGCCCTCAAGATATTCTAATCAGGAAAATAACACCAGGGCTGTGGCCATGTCTCCAGCTCCAGTCAAATATATTTAATACAACAACTGGAACATTTACATCCCATGTCAGTGTGTTTATAACCAGTCAGCCCACAAAACCTTGCTGCTTTCACAGAAAAAAAGAGAAAAGGCTTTCTAAAAAATTTTCCATGGTTAACCTGTGTTCTCACAAATGATGGTGCCACTTCACTCCTAAAATAGAATGAACACCTCTGGTACATGCCCGTGCTGTCAAGGACCAGCCATGTGCTGGTAGGAACACACTTCTGCTTGTGTTAAGAGTATGTTTATGGTTATGCATTATGTTTTTTTCCTCCAGTTACCTCCCAAACTTATTTAAAGCCCTTATGAGGCAAAGTGGCTTTGCCTCTTTTAAGAGGGAGAGTATGAGGTGAGTAGGAGGGAAAATTCAGGCTGCAATTCTGCCAGTTGGACAAAACAACATTAGACCTATTCCTAAGACTCAGCCTTAATGTGTTGGATGGTAGAGACTCAAGCAAGCCCCTCAACTCCAGCATTAGAAGCTGCTATTTTTAGATCATTTGTATATTTATTTATTTCTTTTTGCTTAGGACATCCCCACATTTTCCAGGAGCAATTGCCCTGAAGCCAGTGTCTTGTGCAATCCTGGTAACGGTTATGAGATTCCAGGAGGCCATGGAATTTGGCTTATTTCAGCTTCTTATTTCCTGTTGCTGGAATTATAGCCTGTTCCTGTCAAGAATGTAGTCCCAGCCACATTATCACAAAGTGAGGATGCAATTGTTTAACACACCCCAGTTTTTCACAGTGTGTAAAGTTAACAGCAATTTTTTTGTCCTGTCTCTGCCACACAGCACAGATGTTGTTGCTTTCAACATTGCCTTCGTTACTGGAGCACAGCTGAAGAGTAATTTTAGTCCCCTATTTTACATAGTCTCTTTCATGTGCTGTTGCTGCAGCCATCAGCCAGACAAGACACTTGACTAAGCAAATTGTCAATGTATTTCACACATTCACGGGAGATGCATAAAGTCAGATTCCAAGTTGTTGTATGAGATATGTTTGTTTGATTTTATGCTGGACTTGCTCTCCCTCATTAGTTTCCCTTTTGTTGCAGCTGGGAGATTCTTGAAAGCATAACTTTTATTGTGAAAATACCAAAACTTTTTTCCAAAAATGGAAATATTTCACACAGATATCTGGTGCTTTATGGCAGCCGCTCATTTCTTTTTGATTTGTTCTCTTGCGATGCCAAAATTCAATGTCCCTCGGCAGCTTGACTGTATTACACATAAGATGGAAGTGCAGGTAGAGATTATAAATCCCCAGCCTGTTTGCAGACACACAGACACACGGAAAAAAAGTTGGAAAAAGGCTGAATAATTAAATGTTAAGTTCAGATCTGGCATTTTGAGCCCTGCTGGATATTCCTGAGGTCCCGTTCTTGTGGAGAAAGGACTTTTAGCTGTGCCAGACAAATGGGAAGCAATGCACTTGTAGCATGACTGGATCAGCACTCCAACAATGAAGACTTTCCCTACACTATCACTAAACCCAGTTAGCTTAAATGACAGGAGATCCAAGACACTCACAACTTTCTCCCTAACTGCAAATCGACCATGAACTGGAATCTCTGGAAGTCACTTAACAGCCTGTAATTTGTATGAGAAACTCTCTATTTCGAGAGAATTTCTGCATCTGTTTCCCCAGCAGATACTGCCAAAAGAAGACACTTGCAGAATTTCAGCATCTTGCCTTCTGTTTGAAACTTCTGTGAGTATGGGAACATGGGAATGGAAGATAACTTTTAAAAACGTTATCTGAAGGAGATCTATCTCTAGGACTTGTGCACCAAAATGATCTAGATATGAACCTGAAACAGGACATACAAAGAAAGGGTTTTCCCTCACATTCCAAGGGGCTAAAAGACTGGGAATGTGGGAGTGCACAGCTTATTGCTTCCTGGCACTCACACTCCCAAATGTGACAATAATGCTGCAAGGATAATCAGCCCAATTTATGTTCCAAGTGTGAAATGTCCAAATCCCGCACAACAGGGGGGCTTTCATCATTTCATCTGCGTGCAATGAATGCAGAGAATAATTAGCAAAATGAATGAAAAGGCTTTGGACTCGATTTTAATCCACCTCTGTGCAATGGGAATAACACCCCAATTCATTAGGCATCAGATGCACATTAGTGAAACACAGTGGCAACTTAATTCAGCTGGGAAGGGCATCCCCCCAGGGAGAGCTGAAACAAGCAAGCCCATCATTTCTCCATATGTGGCTAGCTTCAATTAAACTTCCCAAAGCACAAATTTGCCCTCACCTTGAAGGAAAATGGGAAAGAACAGCTACTATATGGATCTTCCTGTTGTATTTCAGGATGGTTTCCTCATCCTGAGCAAGTTGAAGCAGTAGAGGCAGTGGGAATTTCGATGGAAGGGAATTCAAGCACTAGAACAAGGTATTCAGGGGACCTCTGCAATAGTCAGAACAGAATTTGCAATATCTTTAGGGAATATTATTACTAAATTTCAAGTTTCATTTATTCCTCTGCATTGTTCTACTCTTGGCCTTGTCACTTCTGATCAAGTGCTCCTTTGTGAGCTTGTTTTCACATTTATTAGAGGCCAAGTGGTATTCTGTTTACTCAGTTCCATGGGAGAACAGAGTGACAGCTTGCTGTGGGCTTTGGGAGTAAATGCTGTATCCTGAAGTTTCATTTCCTTGCAACCCTTCTATTAAGGCAATAAGTGGGAAGGGTGAGCCAATTTTCCTTTTCTCTAAACTTTCCCTAAAGGTTTGCTTAGTGTCTTTAGCTTAGACAAAATCTAGAAGGAAAACACTTGTGCGCTCCGATTTTTGTTTTCTTGGTAAAATATCTAGGAACTTGGCAAGTGTAGAGCTGAGGGAAGAAGTTAATTTGACTGATATCCTGCTCAGTTGGGATCCTCTTGCCTTTTGAGGTCTCAGTTTGCAATTCCAGTACTGTAAAAATTGGCCATTACAGAAATTGCTTATTAGTTTTCCCAGGGTTTCAAGTTGCGCCCCTGACTTCAAAATTCTCAGGGATACTACGTAAGGAAACTGGGATGTGTGACTCCCAGGGCCTGTCCTTGACTCCCTCCTCAGCTCTGAGAGACAAACCTCCTTCTCTGCTTGTGCCATGGTGTGCAGAGTTGAGGACACAGAGTCACTCTTGTCCCAGAATAGTACAGGCACCCTATGGATGTTCCAAGGAGGGAAAACTGTGCTCGAATCGGTATCCTCACCTGTCCTGCTTGTTCCTGAGCAAAGGACATTTGTGGCCCAGCAGCAGACACAGTGAATGGATGTCGCTGCTGGTGTTCAGTTCCAGGGAAAGCTGAGGAATTTTCCATGTCACTCACCAAAACCAGCCCTTGGAGCTGATTTTGAGGCTGAGGTCACTCCCCTGGAATTGATTTAGCCATAATTCATGTGAATCATGACATGGAAGCAGAGTCCATACCAAATCAGTCAGGGTGGAGATGTCCTCCCTCCATCACACTCATTGGACAGCTCTGTCATCAGACAGACCTTTCTACCCTCACTCCTCTGATCCAGAGGACACAAATGGCAACTTTCAGACATCTCCAGAGCAAGTGGCCAGGTCTGGTGTTTGTCGTGACAGCATGAATCACAACCCACCTCATTCCTCCCACATCTACATAAATGAGTCCTTCTGCATGGGCTGTTCCAGGGAAAAGAGAGGTGAGGGGTAAATCTCAGGGAAATGGAAATGCTGGAAGTGCTCTGGGTCAGTGGCCAGACTGGTGGGGTGCTCCTCCACTGGCCTCAGCGGTGACAGGCATCTCTGACACTTGATACTAATCTTGCTCTGAGTCTGGCCATGTCACTGCAACATCTCCTTACACCTTCTCCAACCTGTCATGCAGCCCTTGGATGTGACAAGAGGTGCAAATTGCAGATGCTCTGGCAAGCTCAGCTTTAAATAGTTTAATCCTGGCAAGTTTGTGCTGCTGAGGTTTTACAAAGGTTAAGCCCTTCGAATGTGGAGGTGATGAATAGCTGCTCAGTATGGCAAGCACTCAGGGCAGCAGGGGCTTCTAAATTCCTCCTCTTTTTCATATTTCACACAGAGAGCAAAGCCTTGAATTCAGTGTAATCCTTGTGTTAATGGCAGTGTGGTCTGTTTGTAAACATGCAGCAAGAGAGGGTGATTGAGGGGGTAACAACTCTCTGCACCCCAGATTTTCTCTTTTGTAGCTGCCATTCTGTCAGCTGTTGGAGGCACAGCTTTCCTTCCTTCCTTCCCTCCTCTCTGCTGCCCAGTCCCCTCTGCAGTCCCAGGGAAAGGACTGGAAATGACTCAAGGACAGGGAAGGCTTCCCTTCTCAGTGTGAAAAGGAAAAGGCCCCTCTGAGACAGTAGAAAACAGTGGCTCAATTAACTGTGGGACAGCAGGATTTCCAGGGACGGGAGGTGGAGAGAGCAGAGGGCAGGATGGGAGCAGAGGATTGGTTTCTCCATGTCCTGTGCTCCTTCCAGGGCAGAAGAGGGACCATTTTACAGATATCCATGCAGCATCTCAGAGATCCTATTATTAGCAAGCTCTGCTTAACCTCCCAGAGCATCCATCAACCCAAAGCATCACAGTAACACTCCCCAGCTGTTATATTACATGGATAATTATAGTCTGCAGATGCTAATGCAAGGAACCCATGTCACTTACGATACATCATGCTACAGGATGAAAGGCTTTCTTTTCTTTTTTTTTTTTTTTATAGGCTTCAAAGTGGCAAATTGTTTCTTTCCCCATTGTTTTTTATCCTGCAGAGGTAGAAGCACAGCCCCATTCAACAGTTTGGACTGGATTAGTTTTTAAAGAGTGCTTGGAGGCTACTTGAGGACAGGCACACACTTTGCATGTGGCTGTTGCATGAGTGAGCAGCCAAAGGGGAAAGCACACGAGTCAACCTTAACGTGGCCTCTCAGGGACACTGCACTGCTTTTGTGGGTAAGGCAGCAGGCTCAGGCAGGCTCAGGCTGCAGCAGAAGCTCAGAAATATCTTGGTGGAAATCTTGGCACACCCCCAGCCACCTCTCTTGATGCTATACATCCCTCTTGCTCCACTCTCCTGCCCCTTGCCTTGACTGTTTCCAAGGAAAGCTGAAAAGATCTGAAAACCTCATTTGCCCATTTGTGGGGCTTTAATGGATGCATTTTCCTACGTATCATCTGATGGGTATGTGCAGCCTCCTTTTCCACTTGTGTTACAACCACAAGGGCAGTTGGTGCCCCATGATTACAGTCTTGAACTCAGGCTGGCCTAAAATAATGTGGAGAGCACGGATTAGAGGACCAGACACCCGACCAAATTTGAAACTGCTCAAAGGATTTGCAAAAGTGTCTCCAAATCAGGGAGCACTCAGCCAGCTTTATTTTACAAGAGGAAAACCAGGGCACATTCCTTTGACCAAAAAAACCTTCTGAACACTGAGGAAAGGAGAAAGCAGGCAGGCACATTTTAAAGATATGCGCCTTTGCGTCAGAATTTTCAGAATGAACACTGTTAATTTTACATTCACCCATTAATTTTTCACAAGGTTTTATTTGAAGCACAGGGCTATAATTTTGGCTCAGGTTTTTGGTGGCTTGAGGATCATTTTGTTTATAATATCACCAGAAAACCCTGATGGAAGTATCTCTCTGTAATTCATGCTGGTTTGCCACTTATTCTCCCTTTTCAGTATACATGAAGCTTCTGTAAAAGTCACAGAGGTAATTTCATTTTTGGATTTGTGTTGTGTGATTAAATGTGAGTGTATGTGAAATTTTCCAGGGGAAAAAAAAAACCAAACCCCACAATAAGACTACATTCTGAAGGAAAGAATTGCATATATGAGTGACTGGATATACTTCTGATGCTGCCATTTCAAACAATCACAGCTCCAGGTCGAACTAAGTCAGTAATAAATGTTTATTAATGCAGTCACCATTTTTCTTGTCTTTCTTTCTCTTACCTTGCATGATGGCTGGCAATGTAGAGATATTGGTGCTGTGTGGATGACAGAGCATAAAGAAAGCTTAGACCAGGTGAAAATAACATTAATTATAAGATAGCAGAGAGAAAAGATGCATGCAGGGAAGACTTACCACTTTCATTTTATATTCTCCTTTCCTCTGAAAGAGAATTTCAAGGACCCAAATTGCCTTTAATTCTCTGCCCACAGTGAATCACACATTATTTGGAGTCAATAAGTATAATATTTTTGCAGCAAGAGGAGCCTTACCAGTCACAGACAGTATAAGAATCATTTAATGTAGTACACTTTTTTTTTACCTTTTTTTGTCCCTAACTTAAACTGTCACGACGCAAAAGATAATTTCTGGTGTGGCATTTCCCAGACAGCGCAGGAGGTGCTGAGACAGCTTTAATAACTTCACCCCAACCTCTGCCTCCACATCACAGTTCTGGGTAATGCACGTACGTGTCTGGTGGCTGAGGCTTTCACAACATCACATCTCTGATCTCTGGCTGCCAGTGTCATTCTGAGTTTGCTTTTATCCTTAATGACAGCGAAGGAAGCAGGATGCAAAAAAGAGAGCTGGATAGGCTCTATCTCTTTCTGTTGTGAAATGAGAAGAATAATTGCAGCTGGCCTGAAACAGCTTCCCCAGTGCCTTCTGTTTGTATTGGGGTAGGCATTGAAGCCACTTCTAAAATGAAAAAAATATTAGGATGAGTCATTTTCCCTCTTAGGGTATTGTGAGCCACACATACGGAAAGATTTATGTTGAAAAGCTAGAGTCTTGATAAGTGTGGAGTTTTAATTTACTTTTAATGGGTAAAGACAGAAAGAAGGGGATGAGAAGAGGAAGATGCATCAAACAGAAAGAAATACAGCTACTGCCTTCAGTTTGAAAGTTAATTAAATTCTGGACATTTTCGTATCGGTTTCCTTTTCCTCGTTAAAGAATGGAAATAGTAAGAGGCCCTGAAAATACACAATGACCTCCATCCTTCAAATATAATTAATATATTAATTAGCAGCTGCTGTACACCAACCTTGTTGGCCCAAGAGGTGTACATTAGCATATACGCAGGAGATAAATCCACCTTTAATTGTATCTCTGCAATGGTTCATCCCACTGTTCTGGGACTGAGGCATGCTAATGACTGCTCAGGATCAGGAAACAGTCTCCCATTTTCCTCTCTAGGGTTCAAATCTCACCTGAACCAAACTCCAAGGATCCTTTGTACACAGATGTAAAAATTAAATACTTTTGTAAAGACACAGCATTGCTTAAGCTGAGCTGTACGTGCTCGTATCTGGATGCTCTCAAGTGGCTTCCTGTCATTTACTCTTTCCAAATAAATTTGTCCTCATGCCTGTGTTTTGAATGCAGCCCTGGCCTCATCTGCAGCTCTTTACTGTACTTTTCAAAGCTTATGGCAACTCAAGAGGGTATAATTTACTCCTGAGAGTGTCCTTTTCCTGTTAAACATCCTCCTTCCTTCCTCATTCCCAGCTAAAACCGGACAAGTAGAAAGAAATGCCGATGATCTGAGCCACACAGCAGGAAGGATACAATGTGATTTATTGTTGTGGATCGCTGAATCACAGAATAGTTTGGGTTGGAAGAGACCTTTAAAGTCCTCCTAGCCCACCCCTTTAACAATGAGCATCTTCAACTGGACCAGGTTGCTCCAAGCCCAACTCGACCCTGGACATCCTCAGTGCTGGGGCATCCTCAACTTCTCTGGGCAACCTGTGCCAGGGCCTCATAGTAAAAAAACTCATTGCTTTTATCTAATTTATAACTTTATCTATTCTAGATCTAATGTCTATTCTACATCTAATATCTCTGTCTCTAACATCTGTATCTAATCTCTGTGGGTCCCTTCATACAGCTGTCTTGAAGCAACCACACTCTCCAAATCTGCAGGTATTTCCCCAAAAGCTGCCTCCTAGAACCCTCACTGGCAGACTGTGGCTGTAGATGGTGGTAGGCTCTCTGAAAATGTGACCAGAGCATGCACTCTGTTATATCTGAAATTCCCAGGCAGGAAAGACACGCAATGCTAGGGAAGAAGTGTGATAAATTTAGCAAGTGATAATGCAAACAGCATGGAAAAAATGTGTGCTGTACAGGAGGGCACAGGCTCCTTTGCTAGCTGGGACATTACTGACCCCTTGGAAACAAGACTGTAATACATTTAAATCTGATCCACAGGCTTGCATGTGTCCACAGTCCCACTGGAGTCAGGGAGACTGCAGAGTGTGCAGTTAAAAGCTGCAGAATTATTTATTTTTGTAAGGATCGGGGAGTTAGGGGGTAAAATGTCCTTGGCTTCACCTCCCAAATAGATCAGCAATGTAAATAGGCAGTTACTTTTCACTATTGCCAGTGATTAATCTGCCTAAGGAGAGCCCTGACTTTCTCTGGTTCCCTTTGCTTTTTCTTTGTTGATATTTGACTGACATGTCACTTTGCTTGAAACAGTAAAAACATCAATTTGCCAGAAGCCAGAGAACAGTCTCACTCCTTTTAATTTGCTCGTTTTCAGTATCAAATTTTAGAAGTCTAAGATTTAGCCTTGTGGTATACTTTTCTGCAGCTGCATTCATATCCCTATCCATAAACCCAGTGCAAGTGAGTTTCTCAGAAGGAGGACAGCTGAAATGTCACAGAGAGTTAGTCAAATTGCTAAACTGCAGGCATTACCAAGAGACAATGACACAAACTCTCAGGCTGAGGCCAACCCTGCCCTCAGCAATTTGTTCAAATTCCTTTCTTAGTCTGTTGCTTCCCTAACTTTCCTGAAGTCTATCTTTATAAAGATCTTTGTTGCATCCTTATATTTTACTGTAAACACCAACCAGGCTGTTATTTCACAGCTCTAGGTTTCCTTCCCAGGTTACAAGAATTGCTTTCTTGCCATTGTTTTTTCTCCAGTAACCTTCAGTGCCATTTGATTTAGATTGATAAAGAGTGATATCGTTTCCACTTCTAACAAGCCATTGTTCAGATCTGAAGTGGGAAATATCCATCCAGGCAATTCCTATTTACAATACTTCTCATTCTCCCTGGATTGTTTTGTTCTTTGTGACAAAAAAGGCTGAGATGGGGAAGCAAATGGATGTAGTAAGCGAAGTCAACATGAAGAACCATTCCTAAACCTTAAAATCCCAGGTAATGTCACTGCTAATAGCATTAATTATTTCAAAACTGTCTTGCTTTTTTCAGTGAGACAAAATGTAATGTGAAATATTACAGTGAAACCGGGCACACCGTAATCTTCAGCAGTAATCTTCAAGGCTTTGCACTAGAATCAGAAAGCAATTAGATGTTTGAATTCACACAAATTGGGAGGGTCACAGTAAATCTACTGTAAAGAAAAGGCACCAAGTGAATTGAAGAAAAACTTCCCAGTCAGACTGCAGTAAATATGTAGTAAATCAGCTCCTGATAACTCAGGATGCACAGAGGCAAAAAACCAGTGAAGAATCCAGAGCTTGTTTAAGTGCTCATCCTGGTGAAGGGAGGCATAGGAAAGGGAAAGGCTGGAAAATTAAAAGGGCAGAGGGAGGGACAGTAATTTTTTCTGCCAAGCATTGTAAATAAAAGAAAATGCCAGTCATGCTGATGGGGGAAAGATGAGGAAGGGATAAAAAAGGGTCACTGAGCAGTGAATGCTGCTGCAGAGCTGAGCTGTGAGCAGGGAGATGTTAATGGCCATGAGGGGCTGGGCTGCCCACTTGGACTGGTGGATGAAAAATCGCCAACAACACAAGACTTGCTCCTGTTCAATTGCATTTTAATAACATGAAAGGGCTCGGTGGAAGCAGCCAGAGGCTCAGAACAGAAATTACCTTACAGAAAGATCACCTGCCTCAGTGTCACCGCTGAGAAGGAGGGACACAAGAGCAGGGGGAGAGATCAGGATGTCCTCACTACTTTTAACACGCTGCTGTGAATGCCCGGATCCTCCAGGATGTGGCAAAGGCAACAGAACAGACTGCCCAGCCTCTGCATCTGTTCTTGTCACAGATTCCGGACAAAAGGCACTGAGGTTGCCCAAAAAAACAGGGAGCAGCAGCAAACCCAGCATCTCTTGGGGCTGCAGGAACCAGGGTGGAGCTTTCCTCCATCCAGGGTCAAAATGGACTTCATGAGCTTGCCTGCTCATTGTGGAGGTCCAGACCACAGCTTTATGTTTTCAGATGTAATTTATATTTCTTCGTATTTCTTTAACAATTGACCATAAAAATAAGTGGAAAAAAGAAGTGCAAAAGCTGTTCCCATCCTCTTTAACAATACCTTGTTTCCCCACTTAATTCCCTCCCTAAAGCATATACAGTCTGGATGTGCTGATATTTCTAACTTTCGCTTGACATGAAGAATTTGGTGTTTCCTACAGTTTTGGATGACCAAGCTGCTGAAATGAAGGGTGAAAAAAAGACTGGGAGATGGATAATAATAATAATAATAATAATAATAATAATAATAGTAATGGTAATGGACCGAAGGAAGAATAGACTGAAAGATGTAAAACCTTTGTAACTTTTTTCCCTGTTGCACCTGTGGAACATTCACATTAGTCAGTGGTGAGACACTGGCAGAGGTTGCCCAGAAAAGTTTTGGAAATACCATCCCTGGAAGTTCTCAAGACCGAGTTTATGGGACTTGGAGAAACCTGGTCTACTAAAATGTGTCCCTGCCCATAGCAGGGGGGTTGGAACAAATGTAAACAAATTTAAAAAAATTTAAGCAAATTTAAAGGTCCCTTCCAACCCAAACCATTCTTTGATTCTATAATTGTGAAGGAATAATCTGTGTCCAGGACCTAGTCCTCAAATAGAAAGTTTTAGCAGATGGCCACCTGCCCACAAAGCACTTCAAGCAACACATTATTTATGAAATTTCTGGGATAAGCTGAAGTTCACCTAAGCAATGGGGATGAAATTCTAGTGGTTCAAGTTCTAAGGGAATTTTTCTCTGGGATTCTTTCACTGTAATTTTTTTTTTTTTTTTATTGCTGGCATAATTCCCTTTGAAGTGACATTTCCATTTCTGCACTCACACCGAGTCAGCCTTTCTGGGAAGGTTTCCTCCGTGCAGCAGAACAATATGGTGTTAATGGGATTACTCACAGCATAGAGCTAAACATTCATAGAAATCTTTGAGAGAGTGGGGTGTTAATTACCAGCTCTCATACCACAACCCAAATAGTGAAACATAGTAGTGTACACATTTCCCCCAAAGTTGTCTGGACTCCTCTTGGTCAGAGCATTGCTGACACAGGAACAGCTCTGCTGGAGCATGAGCTCCATTCACTGCCACTATTGTGTATAATTAGGGGAATATATACATATATATATTAACACAAGAACAGCACTGAGCATTTCCAATGTGGAGATTTTCAAGTCACAATACATTTAAAAAATCGTAACTCTGCCCCGAATGTATTAAAGGTGTCTGTAAACTGTCCCTTTCAAAGCTCAGTATCAAGATTTTGGTTCAAATGAGTATTTGAACTAAAAAAGCAAAACATAGTAGTCACCAGTATTAAAAAGAAGAAAAAAATACCAAAACAACTACTTAAAAGGTTGCTTCAGTATGGAAGTGAAAAAATGTCAAGTTTCCGCTTCAGGTTTCCTTCCTCCTCACTCTGCTCTCTTCACCTCCCTCCTTTAGAAGGCAAAGGGAAGGAAGTGTGCAGGGACACATTTTTCATGCTCTTTATTGTTCTTTTTTTTTGGACATATATATCCTCTACTGAGCTGGAACTCATTTTCAATAGGCTGGCTTTTTAAAACACGCTTTTGAACATTTCTGTTGTCTTACATTCTCTGTAATTTTGTTCCATCTCATCATCTTGAAGCAAAATTTCCTTTAATACTATCTTTCATGTTCTTTCTGAGGAAAGCCACTGAAGTGAACTTTGTGTTGTGCAGATAAGATAATCAAGCTGTGGCACTCGTAAGGTTTTAACAATTATGAATAGTTTCATTCTTTGATGAGCTTAATACTCCTAGAGCCTTCCTCTTTGCGGTTCTGGACCAAGAGATGCTGTTGAAAAAAAAAAATCTACAGAGATTCATGAATTCAGCTATAAATACCAGCAGCTGACAGTTTATGCATCAGCAGTAGGTAAAACGGAGGGAATATTCACATTGCCTAATGCAATATGGAAACCAGGCACAACATTCACCAGCAACTGCAAAATATGTTGGGAGAGAAGGGAAAACTGTAGTTACAAATCATGTAAATGGTCCATACAGGAGATATGTAAATGGCTAAACCCACGTTATTCATGGTCTCCTGACTGACCCTGGAGGGCATCTTTAACCATGTGTAAATTATGTAAGATTTCTTGCAGGCCCTTTTCTCTATTGTGTCCCTCTTCCCATTGTCTCATTAATTAACACTCTTCTCTCACTTTCTTCTTTGTTTCCTTCCAAGTGTTTCCAGCCAAGAACAAATGAAAACTTCACATTAAAGTAAATAATGTGCCGGTTTCAATCAATAGGAAGGGAAGAGAAGAAAGCCAGCAGAATACTTCTACATGCACTGAGAATTAATTATAATAACCAAAAATCGCCAATTGATCATTGCTATCAGCTCTTCAGAGAGGAGGGATGGGGAGGTTGAGGAGTTCTCACTGGACTGTGCTGGGGCTGCGTGAAAACCTGAAAAAACAAAGCAATCCTTAATCCAGGGGCACACAAAGCACTCCTCCTGTTCCTAGGTGGAACAGGGAGAACCACAGACACAAGGCTGGGACAGGAGTGGATCTGGGCAATGGGACATTTTCCCTCTGGTGGGAATGGAGACCCAGCCCTCAGACCAGACTAATGGAGAAGGGGACAGGCACTCCATCTTTTGCAGGTGAGCTTCCAAAGTGACCATCACGCTATGGTAAAGCCCCCCAAATAGCAAATTTTCCTGCTAAGCCCTGGAACTGAAGGAAAAAGCCCACCGAGAAAGGCCTCCCAAGACTGTGGTTGTGCATGAGTTTTAGGAGGTGATCTGTAAATGTCAAGAGAAATGACATTTTGGAGCTGCAAGATGAGATGCATGTCCTCCAGTGGTGCTGATTGATTAGCCATTCACTGTCACGTAGCTAATCATTTGCTGGCTGCTAATCAATGAGACCTGAAATATCCTGTGTGCATAAGGCTTAGTCCCAAAATTAAAAGGAAAAGAAGAAAAGCATGGAAAACATTCAATATCCCTGTGGTATTCATCCTCCAAGAGGTACCCCATATAAGGCAAATACTCAAATTGTATGTCAGCCCTTTGAGGAGGATGTGAGAATGACAGAAGTGATAGGTATGCTTGATATTAAGTCCCTCAGTTTTTCCTGAACTAATGAACTCCTGAAGCTGCTCTCTGACAGACCCTGAGGAGGCAGTAAAAGGGTCAGCTCAGTGATGGCATAGCTCTGATGTAGCATTAAACAGATTTCCACAAAAAGATCATCCACGTGACCGCTGCCCCATGACTGAATGTTCTGTCAGACACTGGGGCCCATTTGCTCTGGCTGTGTTCTGAGCACCCAAAGTATCTGGGCACAGGCTGAAATCTCTCTGACTGGGCTGGAAATGGCTTTCAGAGCAATTTCCAACTGAAATTATCCAGACATTTATCCAGACATTCTCAGGGCTGTATCAGCCAAATGGCTATCTCCCAACGCAGAATTAAAAGCCTGATACTGAACAGATTATGTTTGGGAGAGTCAGAAGGATATAGAGCATATTCTTCTGTAAGACTGGAATGTAATTATGCCTTCTGGGGCACGGTAAGAATAAATTATTGCATTTGTCAAATATTTTGGAAAAACACTATTTCACATGCAATCCAATGGGCGAGTGATATTCCAGCAGGCACAACAATGCAAATTCCTACTGTCAGAGCAGATACAACAGTTTGGATTGTCATGCCCAAACAAAGAGTTGTCCTGCCTTCATCAAACAAACTGTTCACACAGCGTGAGATCCCCTAATCTTTACCAAAGGTTGTTGAAATTAATAAAATCAAAAAACTAGGTGATCTAAAATTTTCTCTCCTTTTATTGGCACAATGTTTTGGTGTTGGAGGGCGTGGCTTATTTGCCAGAGTTTAAAGCATAGGGTGGCACTAGGAAGGGAATGAAATGATCATCAGTGCCTACAACTTCCAGTTTCTCTTACCTCCTGTTAGCAAGGAGACAATGGTGGGCAGGAACAGCTCTGGAGTCTCTGAACAAGCTCTGCATCCAACATCTCTGTCCTGTGTCCTTCACTGGCCCAGGCACTGCTGAGCCAGAAAAAAATGTATTGAGCATTGTGTTCTGAAATGGACTAGAAACCTTCCTTCCTTCCTTCCTTCCTTCCTTCCTTCCTTCCTTCCTTCCTTCCTTCCTTCCTTCCTTCCTTCCTTCCTTCCTTCCTTCCTTCCTTCCTTCCTTCCTTCCTTCCTTCCTTCCTTCCTTCCTTCCTTCCTTCCTTCCTTCCTTCCTTCCTTCCTTCCTTCCTTCCTTCCTTCCTTCCTTCCTTCCTTCCTTCCTTCCTTCCTTCCTTCCTTCCTTCCTTCCTTCCTTCCTTCCTTCCTTCCTTCCTTCCTTCCTTCCTTCCTTCCTTCCTTCCTTCCTTCCTTCCTTCCTTCCTTCCTTCCTTCCTTCCTTCCTTCCTTCCTTCCTTCCTTCCTTCCTTCCTTCCTTCCTTCCTTCCTTCCTTCCTTCCTTCCTTCCTTCCTTCCTTCCTTCCTTCCTTCCTTCCTTCCTTCCTTCCTTCCTTTCCACTTTAAAGAGACAAAAAGGCAAACACAGCTTTTGATAACATATAAAAAGGAAAGCAAATATATCAAAATTAATAAAAGATGAAGAAATTCAGCCAACTGATGTAATATTTTGATGTTTTGATGACACCCTTTGATGGCTCAGACAAGAGTAGGTGTATTTCATATTTCATAGAAAAAGAGCAAAGCAAGCTCAGAGATTTATGCTTAACCACTAAAGAACAGCATTTAGAAAGCTGCAGCTGGGAAATGAGTCTTTTTTATCAAATTGCAGAAGGGGCTGAGTGGGAGGATTGCATGAAGGAAACAGAAAGTGTTGGTCAAAGGGGAAAAGAACAGGCCCTCATACACAGAGGGAAGTGGCAGTGGGGGAGGAAATGGGTTTGTTTTCTCTCTCCTCTCCTCTTCTTTTTCTTTTTCTTTTTTTTTTTTAATTTTTTTGAAAAGTACTTCGAAATATTAATATCTAAGAAAAACAGTAAAGGAAGAAGAGAGATATCATCGTGTAACTGAAGTATAAGATATCAGATAGCTGCACTTGCAGCTGGTGGAGATTATGTGTAACATGTAACCTGTTGCCAATTCCTTTGATGAAACCATTGCTCCCTTTATGCTACACTTGCAAATAAATGAGGTGGTGACCAGTTACCATTAATCTTCTGAAAATCACAAATGAAGGCCAACAGTTTTCTATCAACCTCATCATGAAAATACAGTCAAGCTAAGATCAAAGCTCTGGGGTTACAGCAGGAATGCCTGATTTTGACCAAATCTCTCCAGAACAGCGGGAGAATGAGGGATGAAAATCCAGCAGGACTGGATTTAAGCACGTCTATCAGTGTACCCAGAATTGTTGGCACACCCACGGCTCCTGCTCCTGAGAGGACACAGCCCCTTTTCCAAAAACCTCCTCCTCTCCCCTCCTTCCCATCCCCCTTCTCACCAAGTTCAGTGCAAGGGCTGCAGTGGGCCATCCGCAAAGATATTCCAGAGCCTGCCTTTCCTTCCTTGCAGACATAAAGGTTGCAACACAAGCCCTCCATGTCCCTCTTGGCTTTGGTAATAACTTTGCTGCAAACTCTGCATTCCTTCACATCGGTGGCATTCATTCCCAAACCCTTTGGCTGCTTGTAAACTGTGCTCCCACGATAGCGGGAGGAAAATACACACAGACACACAAAAGCCTCTCTGCCCCATCATCACAACAATCACTGCAAACTATCAAGCTCCGTAAAACAAGGATGTGAGGACAACCTCTACAATGGAAGAAACAGTCCAAGGGGTCAAACAGAGCCTAAACTGATTGAAAAACTGAAGTGCCCGCCACCAAAATGATCCTTTTGGCTGACTTAGGGGTGGTTTCTTTCCTTGTCTTTCCCGTTTGTGATTCCCCACTTCTTCTGATTCGGATTAAGTCTCTCTCCAGATGAGATGGGATATTATATTTAATGGGAAGAAAGATCCTGCCTCAGCACAAGGACACAAAAGCTGGAAGTGTCCCCCATTCCCACAGATGTCAAGTCCTGTCAGAGACTCATGGGTGCTGTCTGGCAGAGATGAGGGACAGCAGGCCGGTTTTCTGCTCTTGTTTGGCTCTTGCAGCGTATGGGAAACAGGGATTTGTGCATGCCTGGTAAGCAACTGAGTGAGCTGTTGTGGAGGAACACCAAACTCATCAGCCAACTTTTTCCCCCTCCCCACTGGGACAGCTTACCAGACTTTGAAGTTTTTTAGCCAAGGAGTATTAGTGTGCTGTGACAGCTGGCAACACATTCCAGTGGGTAAGTGATGGACTGGCTCTGGAGAGAGTAAAATAAATTATGAAGTGGGTGAAATTTCAGCCCTCCAAATAACAGTCCAATGATTTCACTGGAATGGCTCTGTCTGGAAACATATTCAAACACATACAGCTGGGCAGAGCACACAAACACTCCTATATGGAATAGCTGCCTGCAGGGGAAGAGAGGGAGTTCTCCTTGGATAAATGAGACCGAGCTGGGAGACAGTGAGAAGGGATTTTCAAAGTATGTTTGTGTGAGAGCCAGTCACGTATGGCTCTGTGTGAATGCAAGTGTTGGAGCCAGAAATGAGTGCTGTACATGCTGCTCAAAGCCAGCATCTTCAGGGCTCCCCAGGTGAGCTCTTTGCCCCAGAGAATGCCATCCACTGTCTGCACTGATAAGTAGAACCAGCATATCCAAAAGACTCAATTTCTACCTCAATGAGCGCAGTTTGCAGGGGCAGTTTAGCACCTGGAAAGGTGAACAGGTTATGCAAATAAGAGCTCATGAGTGAGAGCTTTCTGGGAAGCAAAATCAAGTCAGGTACCTTCCTCCCAGTTGGCATTAAATAAGGTTTAGATGATATCACCCTGCCAGGTCCCCTTCAGACTCTAAAAAGGGTGCCTGACCTGTGGCTTTCAGCAGAGAGGAAATGTTACGGACTTAGTGGCTTTATTTTGTACCAGGACAGTACAGGCAATGGACTTGGGCTTACTGACAGAGGTGGTGGGGCAGAGGAAAGGAGAGCAGCTTTCTGGAGACTGGAGGTTTCCTATTTTTAGCCATAATTCATTCCACAGATCTGTACATTCTGAATGCATCATCAACAAACAATAAGCAGCCTATTCTGCAAATGTTTCTTGTTGTAGAGGATCTTACATTCTACTTTTGTCAAATGCAGCCAGTGTAATTTAATTTGCTCAGGGAAGGACTGTGCAGCTTAGCTCTCCAGAATCTGTACATTCTTTTTCAGCCTCTGGATGGGATTCATTGAAGTGCAAAACATCCTTATGAACAGGTCTTCTTGGAGGTGTATTTGCTTCCATCTCTCAGCTACTTCCATTTGAACACAGCTTTGTGGTTCCTGTTTAGGCTGAGAGAGAAATTTGTGTGCTGGGAACATTTACTGCAAAACTCATTGCTGCTTGTGTTTGCTTTGCCATGGTTTAATCAGCATTAGCCAGAGATAAAGCTAGAGATATGGTCAGTTCCAAAAGTCAGTTTCTTTCTATGGTCAAAAATTTCATGGGGAAGCTAAATTTTAGGGATAAACCACTCTTGCCTAATATGACATCATCCCATTTTCTCTCTTTTCATCACACACTGTCTGCTATCTCTGTCTTATTCCAGTGTAATTAATTTCTGATAGGAGGCAATTACTACTTGTTGTCTTATAAATACATGTCTGCAAATGCACTCTTCTGTTTGGGAATCTGTCTCTAATACTTTTGCCTCTGTATACTTAATAAATTAAAAATCAAACTAAATCAGAATTAGATTTCACGTTAGCTCATTAAGTAACTCAAAGTTTATGTACTTTGACAAAATCCTAGAGGACTCTAAGAACATAAAACTTAGATTTTTGCTATTAAACTTCTAAATATAAAGTCTGGGAAACAATTTTGATTACTCTTAATTTGTCATCAATACTCAAGGGGAAAAAGCTTGCAAACAAATTTAGCATTGGAAAAAATATATCTACAGCCACCTTTTATTTTCTTTCAAATTTAAACAAGAGGACTGAATAGCCCACTAGGGAAGCTAGAACATTTCAAGCTGACTTGTAATGATAGAGTGATTTGAGCAGAGTTTTGTTTGCTGTTTCCTTTCAACATACCTTCACTTTCTTTCTAAAATTTTCTGCTAAGCTATCAATGTAAAAGTGATTCTTTTTTGAGGTCTACCCTTAATTTTTCGGTTTTGTTCTTTTTTTTTTTTCTTCTCCCATTTGTTTTTTGTTTGGGTTTTTTTTGGGGGGGGGGGGGTGGTTAATTTCTATTTTTGCATAGTATCATTTATGCTGCCAATTTCCTTTGTGTGTTTCAGTTTTCTTGCTGTTAGACCTCTTGAATACCTGTCCAGTTAGGCAGCCCAAAAATCACGAACTCACATGAATGCTTTGATAATAGTCAGAAGCACTGAGAGCAATACTTCAGTTTATTTAAATAGAACATATAACTATTATCTTTGGAATAGTTACAAGGAGGAAAAAAAAAAAAAAGAAAATATTAGGATGCTCCTGGACACTATCTGAGCCCAGCTGAAATCCTATGGGGATTTTAGGGTTTAAAATTACCAGGATGTTAATTTTCACTGAGCTCTGGATAAGGAGGTACATCTGTATGCTCTGTTTCAAGTGAGCACATCACTAGAAATATTCTGTTACTGATATCCAGACATGTGAAATAACAACTGGACGGTCACGCTCGTTCTCCTCTCCACCAGTTCCCTCCTGTGAGGTGCCTCCCAGTTAAGCTCCATCCATCACTGTGTTATTTTTAGCCTGGTTTCCAAAGGAAATTCTGCATAGGGGACTGTGCTGTCTGTCTGTCTGCTTATCACTGCCTCCATAAAAATGCACTGTTGCCCAGTTTCAGCCCAATTGGACAGCAGGAGAGAAGCCTGTGGGGTGTGAAGTAGCTGCTAGTTTCCCAAAACCCAGAGAGGCTGTAGCAGGAGCTGAGGAGCTGCCTGCTTTCTGAGACTGGACACAGAACATACACACACCAGCCACAGCACCACTCACCCTTATGCCAAAATTCTTCAGGGGTGTGGAGAAGGGGTGGGCTGTCCAGAGCCATCAGGAGCTGGAAGTTCCCCCCTGAGCTTCCAGAAGGAATGTAAGAAAGGCATTTGTTAGCAAATATCTTTACAAAATGACACCTCTTCCAGGTGTCATTATTCCTTGACTCAGAAATAAGCCATAAATACGACCCCTGGTCCTACCTTGCTGCTGATGCTAAATTAGGCAAAATGTAACAGTGGAGACAAAAAAGCCCAAATTTCCACTAAGCATCACCTGCTACATCCACAGAGGGTACAACCCAAGCACTGGGAAAAGCAGTGGCTTGACTGGCTGGCCAGAAATGAAGTTGACAGGGTAATTAACCCCAGGTGATGACCACTGGCCTGAGTCAGGAGGATGCCTTCCTCTCCACCAGCTCATAATTTTGGTGTACAGCCAGAACCAACCCAGCTTGAGCCATCCCCCAGCCTGAAAGCAAGGCTCCCAGTCTTACCCAGCACAAGAGGCAACATCATCACAAAAAACTATTTTCAATTTTAAGTATTACCAAGCTGGTTAAAGTATCATGTTTTGGCCAACATGGGAGCACTGCCTGCTTTGGGGCTGTTTGTTTATGTATTTATTTGTGCTTTCTCTCTTTGTTTTTTGTTTTTGGTTTTCTTTAATAGCAATTAAAAGCTTCACAGCTACATGTGAAGCTACAGAAGCATGAACTAAAACTATATTTAAGCCTTTAAAGAGAGCTGACAGCCAGGATTGCCTGCGGTTCTCATTCAGAACCAAGGGATGTTCACTCCTTTGAAAGAGCAGCTTGGCATTGCTGGAATCAAAGCACTGGGAGGAAAGCTCCACTGCTCACTTTGCCCCCCAGCTAACCAAGGAGACAGCAGAACACTAGCAGAGGGGGGATGAGAGATGCTCACGCTGTAATGGTCCACCAGGACCTTTGCTTTTCTTTTAAAACAGCCCAATTTGAGTCACCAAGTGTCATCAAGTACCAAGACTGTGAGGTTCACTGACCCCTCTGCAAAATGTAGGGCTCTTTTTCCAAATATTTATCTTTTCAGCTTAAAATGTCTGTGCTTGATCTCTGGCTGGAGTAATATTCTTGGAAGAAAAAGCAAAGTACTTTCAGCTGTTTAAAATAACTTTACAAATGATTTTATGAAAAGGCAGTCATACATAGTTGCATGTATTTTGCGAGGCCAAAAGGAAAATAAAAAGGAATTAAGTTTGACAGCTGGCTTGGGCAATTCTTTCATGTAGATCTAGTGCCTTTTCTGGACTTGAAATAAAACAAGGATCTGCCAGGGAAAACATGCAACCTGTGCATTCATAGAATAAAAGGTTGGTTTGGGTTGGAAAGGACCTTAAAGACCATCTTGTTCCAACCCCCTGCCATTGGCAGGGACACTTTCCCACAGACCAGGTTTCTCAGGGCCCCATCCCACCTTCACATGAGGTGTATCTTTAAAAAGTGCACATGAGTAAAGAGCTAGTGGTGGCACAGGCACCAAAAAAGGGATCTGTCCCCACAGCTGCTCGTCTCATGCCCTCTCTTAGCCTTGAGACAAAATGGATTGGTGGGGCAGTGCATGAAATAAATTTACTAAACTTGAGTGAATTGAGTACAAGCTGGGAAGATCCAGATTGAAAAACAAACATGAATAAGTTTGTACGTATCCCTGAAACTACTGAACCAAACGGATCAATTTCCTGCATTAAGGAAAGTAAAGTCTGTTCATAGAAGAGAAGCTGAAAAATTTGGGATTACTTTCTCCAGCTTAAGTCCATGTTCACCTTTTAAACTGAGTGAAGAAGTGCCACTCTGTTTATCAGCAGGTCTAAACTTGGAAACACGCTGTACACAGTCTGATTACCACACCCCAGATGACCATCAGCTATCACACCCTGTGTGTAGCCTGGTCTCTGTGTTTCGTATCACTTTAACAGAGGCACAGAAGCACATTATTTTTGGAGGTAAGGGTGGAGTGAGGAAGAGAACAAAAGAAGGAAACCTGAACAGGGAGAGTGCATTAAAAAAAGAAAAAACACTAAAAAAAACCAAGATGCTGTAATATGCTGGAAAGCAGGGGTTGTCCTTAAAGTCCTTTCCTCCTCCCTCTGTACCTGGAATTTACACTGTGAAATTGCTACTGAAATGACTGAAAGGAATTACTGAAATCTCCACATAAAATCTGTGTTCAGTGTCCTGGATCTTACACTCATTAAAAGTGCAGAGATGTGAAAAACTTCTGTTTTTTTAATTAATGCGCTTGTCCCAAGAAGCTTTTGTGAAATACCCATAGGGGGACTTCTCTACATTTTTTTCTCTCCAGATTTGAAAAAAAAAAATAAAAAAAAAAAAATAAAGAAATCCTTGTTTATTGCATTTATGACATCATTCCTTTAACTGGAAGAGGGAGAGGGGATGTGAGATGACCCTGCCTGGTGGCAATGCTGTGCCCTCATCCCGCCCTCAGCTCTGGCCCAACACAGCTGACAAATGTGGTGAGATGAGGTGGGCAAAGCAAACCTTCCCTTTTCCATTTAAAGAACTGCTATAACATGATTTTTTTTTTCTGCTGTAGGCCTGCTGCTTTCTTGGTGTCATACTGATGAAATGGAAAAATCCAAGAGCAGATTTTGTCCTGTGGCGGAGGTGGGGTAAAATTCCTGACTGCTGTCACAGGAAAGGTTGTTATTCTCATTAAATCATCCTCTCTGCAATATCATGCCGTGTTTGTGGACTGCTGCAACTGCTTCTTTGGCAAATGCTCAAGTTAATATAAGCAATCATATTGTTCTAAGGTCATCCAGGAAACCAACAGCCTCCCTTTCCTCCTGACCCTCTCACCAGCTTCCTGTCATTCCTGTGCTCTTCCTAATGCACTGGCCTGATTTCAGCCTTGGGGAAGTGAGCTGCTCAGAAGCTCCTGCTGCACAGAATCCCTAAGAAATTAAAACTTTTCCTGAAGTTTCCCCCTAACCCCTTGAAAGCAGCATGCTTCCTGACCACAGCCAAACTCCTCCTGTGCTCAGGGCCAGGAACTTCTTGCTTGACCCTGATGGGATAGCAACGCTCTCAGGAACTTGTTCCCTAGGGAACTTTCTGCTACACCCAAAATTGCACCTTTGTGTCTCTCTGAGTCCAGGGAAGAAGAGGG
Organism: Poecile atricapillus; assembly: GCF_030490865.1. NCBI lineage: Eukaryota > Metazoa > Chordata > Aves > Passeriformes > Paridae > Poecile > Poecile atricapillus. The sequence goes on from NC_081252.1 coordinate 9,565,828, forward strand.
GTAAGCAGGTAAGAAGGAAACTTGCTGGCTAACAGCAGGAAAAAGGATCCATGGCTTTTGTGATCTCCCACCACCTGCCTTTCCCATCTATCGTGAGTCTTTGCCCAGAAGAGACAAGAGGAAGATGCTTTAATCTGAAAAAAGGTGGGGTTAGATCAGATATTAGGAAGAAATTCTTCCCTGTGAGGGTGGTGAGGCTCTGGTACAGGTTGGCCAGAGAAGCTGTGGCTGCCCCATCCCTGGAAATGTTCAAGGCCAGGTTGGATGGGCCCTGAGCAAGCTGGGATAATGGAAGGTGTCCCTGCCCATGGCAGGGGGTGGAACAAGACGATCCTTTTGGTCCTTTCCAACCCAAACCATCCTGTGATTCTGTGACTGGATGGAGACTGGTCAGTGACAGCTCACTGACATCATGGCTCACCTTTCCAAAACAAAGCAAAATCTGCTAAGAACACCCAGATTCAGGGCATTACAGAGAAGTCTGCAGAGGGTATCTGTCCTTCTAAAGGCTGCTGTGAAACAAAGGGGGTGAAAAGGGGCCAGGGGGTGTCAGGGGCAGCAGGCATCAGGATCTATCAGGGAGGGGACTGTGGGGGCTATGGGCAGCACAGACCTGTGGCTGGCCCTTGAGGGAGCGGGAGCTGGCAAAGGTTTGGAAAGGCACTGATGTTCACGCTGTGCCAGGGGCATGTCCGCAGGGACAGGATGACGAGGAGCCAAGCCCTGAGACTGGCAGCCTGCTGCCCTTGTTGGGCTGTCCAAGCCACAGGTAATGGTGTTGATGAAACAAACACCCTGCTGGAGCAGCTGTAGGCATGTCGAGTGCCTGTGCTGATGGGAGCAGCTCCAGAGGGTAAGCAGGGGAGAGGAGAGCCACTGGCATGTGAAGGGCTTGCTAGGAATGGGCCCACGGACATGAAACCACAGCCAGACAAAGGGAGGGGGGAATTTCCACAGAGCACTTGAAGATCTTATAAAATGTTCATTAAATTAGGTTTCCAGCGATTGTCAGCACTTGAATTATAAGGACCAAATGCAATTGAAAAACTACCTTTTGCTTTCATGTGAAATGGTAACTGCACATCAAACGTTTTAATCTCCTCCAATGATAAATATGTGGAAATCTGTAGGTCTATTTATATAAAAGCTTCCAAAAGATATGTTATCTCTTCAATTTACCCCCACTCCTTCCCCAAGGGATTTTTCTTTCATGTCTTCTTGCACGGTCTACATTTATTTACCAGTGAATATCACTTCAAATGAATTCAGTAGCAGGGATGTTTATAGAAATAGCACACTTTCCATGACTTGTGGAGAATACTTACAAAGTGAATGTTGTAAAACACAAGTGTGTTTACACTAGAAAACCAATAACAGACTGGTTAACTGACAGTCAAGGCGTGGAAGAAAATAAGAGACCTGTTCATCCACTCCAAACCAGCCTACAGTCTTGAAGATCAAAATGTGTTCTTTTGGTGGTTCTACCTCTTTTGTGACAAACCTCTTTTCCAAGCAAGCTTTAGACCAGGAATTTTTCACTGAAACTATTCAGATGATCACTTGTACAATAGTTTTAATAATATTTTGAAAATACTTTATCCTGGATGATAGGAAATATAGCAAACCTGTTCCAATAAGCAATTTGCAATAAATTATTCAATCACCTCTAATCAAAAGTGCATAGCATGAAGTCAAGTAGATAAAAACATCCTTAAGCAGCACTTTATCTATTATGCTTTTGAAAGGAGCCATGTGTGACCAATGTATGAAATGAACTTTCCCAGAAACCCTAGTACATTCTTGTTTTGCTTCAGGAAACAGGAATTTAGATATCAATTTATATGATATTTTACATATCAATTTAGATCACTTCCAGGTCATCCAACTGCTTGACAGAAAAAAGAAACAATGTGCTGAATCTGGGGCCAGATTCACCTCTGTCTACAACAGAATGGCAGAATCAGAGAATGGTTTGGGGTGGAAGGCGCCTTAAAGATCATTTAGTGCCAACCCCAGGTGTGAGCAGGGACACCTTCCCCTAGACCAGGTTGCTCAGGACCCCATCCAACCTGGTCCTGAATCAAATATTAATCAGTACCAAGAATCAGTTTCACTCGAAATATGCCTAGTTCTGCATGGATAGAACCACTTGACATCCAGCTGTAAGAAATCTGATGGCCAAATTGAGGCAAAATGAAATGCCCACTCTAAAGGAAAAGTTGCCATAAATACAAATAAGCATCCACAACTTCTGGGCAAATTGGAAGTAAAATCGTTATGCTGAGAGGAAAAGACATGGTCTGCAATGAACTGGGGAATTACACTAAAGCCACCAAAATGGGAATATTTCCAGTATGGCACAGATGATCAGCATGGATGGACTCAACAGAGGAACCCTGCTGTCTTTAGCCAGGCAGAGAACGTAGACGGACAGAGCTGATTTATTTTCAAGGCAAGTAACACCCTCCTTCCTTTCTGCTCACCATAATATTGGCAAAGCTAGCTTTTGTTCCTTGCTTTTACTTCAATTCCCTCAGGCCAAAAGGAAATCAAAGTTCAACTGAGGAAGAGACAGCAAGCAGAAGAAGGAGGTACAGATCAGTAAACGTGGTCTCAGGTTACCCAAATACACAGGGTCCAGGTCAGAATTAACAGAAGGGCATGGGAAGTCCATGTTTTTATGCAAAAAAAAAAAAAAAGGGAAAATGATCAGCAGATCACTCTCTCATATTTATCAAAACTGAGCTTGTTACAGCATTGAAAGCAGCTCTGAGTGACCCATGTGCATTAGGACTCTTTTACAGAAGCACCTAGTAAGCCACCAGTCACAGGGGCCTTGGTGTCAGGACAGGTCCAGGTGGGGAAAATCCAGTCAGTCAAAACAAATGCACTGAAACTGTGATTTTTAAAGAGCATTAAGCTCATGACTTAAAGGTACCATCCAGAAATACAGCAGCATTTCTTCCTTGTTTTTTAATCACAGACCAGTAAATGCACAGCTTCTGATCTGTTTTAGCCAGCAGACAAACCATTCTGTAAAGGCTTAACAACATTTTCCAGTCTTCCAAATACCTTGCCAACTTCAGCAAGGCCATGAAAGGAAAGAACCATCCAGCCATCATCCTGCTAGAAGCAGAGAGTTGCTTTTAATTATGGAAAAAACAAGCCCCAGCAACTAGCCAAATGCCAGGTAAAAATTCCATTTCTAGAGCCCTGCAGAAAAGGCAGAGAGGGCTGAATAATGTCTAGAGGGAGTCCCTGAACTGGTGGTTCCACTGGTGCACAAACTTCCTCGCAGCTGTCATTCCAGTACACTACCCCAAACCAAAGCAGGCTAAATTGAACTAAAAAAAGAGTTCTCTGGATCCACAACATCCCCTTTTGCAAACCTAAACCAGTGTAGTATTCCAGCCCAGTTTCTAAAATGATGAATTACATTCTTCATAACTCTGCTATATAATTATGGACACCTTTAAGGAAACCAGATATCCTTGTAAGTTTGGATTCAACTACTTGCAGAATGTTTACACAGACTACAGTTATCTTCTCCTATTGTTAAACACAAAGAAAGTAGACATTGTTAACATAAAAATAAGAAAAACCTACTCATTTTCAAGGAATATTTACATGTGGATCTTCAAGAGTTCTGAACATCCAAGATAAATGCAGACATTTAAAAGAGTGGAACTAAGAAGTGAAAACAGCATTGCCAAAAGTATCCCTATTTTGTTGGCACAGTCCATGCAAATGAGAACACTGCATCCTTGTTTCTTCCAGGCGAAAAACCCCTTCATGCTAGATGAAAGGAATTTCTAAATTACAGCTATAAGTTTTTAACAAGAGTTCACAAGATTTCCTTCCTTAAATACTGTTTAGATAAGGTACTTTAAAAAAGAAATTCACCCTTTCTCAGGTTCAAACAAGATCGTGGCTTCCTGTCATTCCAAACTTCTCTGTACCTCTGTCAAACCACCACTGCTTGTTCCCAGCAGCGAGGATTCACCACAAACCATCACAGAACGCCTCACACTTTCAAGCTGCAGCATTTCCCTGGATGGGGAGGTAGGTAGAGTTGAAGAAAAGGGTGAAGAATATCCATGCAAGGTCGTTTGGGCAGTAAGTCATGTTCTCCCTAATATTTGTTTCTGTACCCATACATTTGGCCAATTATCTGCCGGAAATTAATTGCCCTGTGGTGTGACCATTTTACCCAAATTACCCCTACAGAGAGCCAGGAAAGAAAGCTGTGGCAGGGTCATTGAGGTCTCACATCCCACCAGGATGAGAAGAGCTGTAGGTTGTGCGTCCACCTCTCCATCACTCCCTGTTTCCAAGCCGTAATTTTGCCTCACCCATCCGGGGAGGGAATGACAAAGCATCGAGGTCTGCAGCCTTCAGGAGTGAGAGGTGGGGGGATGAGGTTTGCTGGAAAGCTGCTCACATTTCATTCGAGTAATCCTGTCTGCTTCCAAGCAGATTTCAGAAAAATATCAGTGTTCTGCTGAATAGCTTTAATGGGATTACCTTTAAGGCTTCTCTAATAAGTGGTGTTATTAAGTTGTCTGGCTCATATGGAGAATTATGCATAACCACTGGCACTCCCCCTTTTCCCTGGTTTTGTTACAAATTGGAATTAGTGTCTACTTGGTGTTGGGTTTCGTGTTTTAAAGAGGATTGGGTTAGGGGAAAATCTTTTGGGTAAAGCCCTTTTTAAAATTTTGCCTATATTAAAAAAATCCCTTTCTTTCAGCCTATGAAACTGTGTCCTAAAAGGGATTAGAGATGCTGTTCAGTACAAATCTGCCAGGAAGTCCAAATCAAGATTTTGCAGATCAAACAACGATGCAAATCATTGCAAAGGCCTAAGATTTTGCAGAAAGAAAATTGTCTCATATTTCCAAAGCCAGCCTGAAAGCCCAGTGGGAATTAAAAGGTGTGTGCAGAGCCTGAAATGATGTAATTCTTTCAGCCTTTCAAGGTGATTAATTAAAAAAAAAAAAATTAAATCACTCTTTTTAAAAAACTGAATACACTTAGCATTGATTAGAATGTTTTGAACTTGATGGAAAGTCTCTCTAAAAGTGAATGAGAAAAGACTATTAAATTCAAGCAGTTCTCGATTCAATCCCTTGAACAAATTGTAAAAAAAATAGTGGTATCCTTACACCAAAATACACTAAGATAACATGAATGAAGAATTGTTAAAACACAAGAAAGATTCACCCCCATGAAGACAGCCCAAAGAAATGACATAAAACCCCAGAGTTACTGTATCCAGATAATTTATTGAAGGAAATCCCTAAGGGAATGGCACAGAAAGGACATGTGCTCCTGTGGGATGTTCTGTGCCAGTAAAGGTGATCTTCAGGAAGGTTACAGCTGTGTTGGTACTGTTGACACCTTAAACATCTGTCTCATTAACCTGTGACAGGAGAGAAACAGGCCCTAACTCCAGCATGGTGACTGCCAGCAAGGCTTGGTGCGAGGAAATTTGTTTTCCCTCTTTTATGGCTTGATCCTCCTCCACCCTCTGTTGGCAGCAGAACATCTTGTTGACTCTAAAAGGTGTCTCTACTCTGAATAGTTTCCTGTGGCTGAGGAGGTCAGAGCTTTGGATTGCTTCAAAAGCTTTTTTAAAATTCAGTTTTAATTGCTATATATATATATAGCCTTAGAAAATAACAGGGAATTCTGATTTTTCTTTGGAGTTTCCATCTTGATATGTGGGACATCAAGATGAAGTTGGAACTTCAAGTGGGAGAATGCTAATGCAGCACAAGGAACCTGCGTGGGCTTTGTTTTTCACATGGGAAATAGCAGAGATGAGCTTCAGAACGGCAATAAAAGCAATTGAGCAATTGCCAAGATTTGTAGTCATGATCTCAGGATTTCACTCACTTGAGCAAATACCCTTGAAACTCCCATTATGGTCGGTGAATCAGCAGCTGCCTTACTTTCTCAGAGATATCATCACTACAAATAAAAGTGTTGAATCCCCAGGGAGATCAGAAGGTTCTGGTCTCTATTTTCAGGGACTTTTTATTTTCTGCAGTGTGCTTGGGATTCCAGCTCTGTTTCCTGGAGTCGGAAAAAAGCGCCTTGGGATTTGCTCGACCGACTAGCCTCCTGTTTTCTCAATGTACACCTGACCTTTCCTAACTACCTGGTTAGGAGGAGGAGAAGGAGGAGTTCAATCCAGAAGTAACCACGCTCTGGCAGCCCTATAGCACTGCTCAGCATTTTCAGCTGTGAGGAATTTCTTTGCTGTAAGTGGAATTCCTCATGCAGAAAGGCGTTTTTCAGGATGTGCGGTGCCACACAATCTCACCCTTCCTATATCTACTGCCATTTGAAACATCCTGTGCATTATAAGCTCAAAGATGCCAGTAATAAAACATTTTCTGAAGCCCTATGATTCTGAAGCTTCAGGACACATTTAGACTGCTTCACCTCATTATACAGCATAAGGTGAAATCATTCTTTTTCCAGTTGCACTGGAAAATCTGTTCATGCCCAAGTTTTCTGTGTTTTTCTAGCAGCTCCCAATAGACATTACCAAACCAGCATCACTGCTGAATTTCCAGGCAAAGATATGAGGCCCTGAAATAAAATGGAGGTGCTTGAGGAGTGCATTTGTTGGGATGACTCCTTTCAAAACAGCATTATTGCTGTATTTTGACTGATCAAAGAACTGTTATCCATGATTCATTTTTCACTGACTTACAAGTATATATATTAAAAAAACCCCAAAACACCAAATAGTAGAAAAGCATGAAAAATAGAAACATAATGAGTAACATTTTCATAAGCACCTAAGGAACCTAGGTCCTAAGGAACTACGCTCTGCTTTGAAAAATGATTTATACATTGCGACTGCACTGAAAACCATCTTCAACAATTTCAGGCTTGTGACTCAAACAAATTTTCATCAGTTGACCTGTGTTTCTAAATGGATGGTAAAAGCACTGAATCATTTCTGAAAACATTTCAACTTTTTCACTCAGTGATCTAAGTATATTTACAGACACCAAGTTTTATATATCACTGATATTTAAAGAAAACTTTTGTTCCACATACTGCCATAGACAGAACATTACAGTTGTTCATTTTTTGGGGCATGATAGAAGTATCGTGGCAAGAAAAATATTGTGCTTACTTCCAGAGGTAAAGGGAGAACTTTTTTATGTTTGGCAATACTTTCTCCCAAGGGGAAGGAGCTGGTTATGATCAAGACAAGCTGGAGACAAACACTGGCTGTGACAAATGATGGTTAGCAGGACCAATATCTGATCAAATTTAGGATGCTCTGATGACCTTTCCCATTCTTTTTATTTTTCTGTGAGAAGGGTGGAAAGTCACAAGTATGAGTAATAGAAGTCTAAGCCTAGTCCTTTTTTAGACATGCTAAAAACTTCCCTCTCTGTCCCTCACAACCCGTTTACATTCCTAATCTTCATGTGGTGCCTATTAGCTGAGCATAAATATGGAATGCTAAGCCTCTGTGTATCCCAAGCTATCTGCAGCCTTGAAGGATTCAGAAAAAATTAAACAAGAGAGTAGGTAGGCTTCCAGAAATAACAGAGATTTAACAAACACATCAAGTGTTTATAGGACATGTAAAGAACAAAGGAAATGCAGCATTTCCTCCCAGTCCATCAGTGTTTCATGAATAAATTCCTACTTTGTGCCACCACTCTGAGGAAAGGCACTACAGATAATACACCTAATAACCTCCCCTGGACAAACCTGATTTTGTCAAAAACCCACATTTTTTGGCACATAATGTTAATTGAACATGCCGAGTGTCTGCTGCTACCATGGCAAATGCTGGGGTACTGTAAACTACAGGGGGGAAAAAAATACATACATGACCCGTGTCTCATTCAGAAATGTCAGGCCAAAGAGAATTTATGTAATTAATGGAGGATAAACTATTGTGGGGGACATTCTAGCATCGAATCAATAGATTGGTATCTGCCATGGTGTGCGAGTGTGACTGCTCAGTTGATTTTAAAATAGGATATTACAAAATAGCAGGCACTTTAGAGAAAATCTAGGTGTACAGCTGCAAGAAAAAAAGGATGGTTAGGAGTCAGGGGCCTGACCTGATTGGCACCTCCACTGTCAAAAATTTAGCCGTCCTCAAAATTATTTTGAGGGTTTTTTCAAGGAAAAAAAAAAAAAAATCAAAGAAAAACCAATGGTCTCTACAAATGTTCACTTTCTTGATTAGAATGGGCTTCTCCCAGTGCCCTGTGCTGATCCATCTGCAATCCCACATATAACTGTGGCTGTTCAAAGCTTAAACCTTACACCAGAGATTTCTTAAAATCCCAAATCTTAAAAAAAAAAAGACAAAAAAAGGAAAAAATATAGAAGGCTGAAGCCAAAAGCTGACCTGCACTGAAAAGTTCGAGCTTCTTTTTAAGGTATCTGAAAATGAGTATGGAAAAAATTACAACAAAAAACTATTTGACTTTTTCATCCAAGTCAAAGATCATATACACACATACTTGCAAATGTCTCTTGCCTGTGCTGATGGAAATCTTCAGAGAACTTTAATTTAGCTGCTGTTAACAATCCTGCTACAACTGAGTCAAGTGCAAAGTGCCTTGTAAATAATAGAGCTGTTTATAACCTGAAGGGCAAATCCAAATCCTGTTTAATTTCCTTACAGTTACTGGTCATAAACCAGTCGTTTCAAGAATAGAAGCATGATGTGCAAACATAGCAAATCTCTCGCTTTTATCATCCCGTCAGAGCAAACCCATCCTCTTTTCCAGCTTCGCTACCATGTTTGGAAGAGAGAGAAAATTTCACTTCTAGTGATGCAGAGGAACTCCAGACAATCCAGAGATCCCTGGGCTGAACAAAAAGAAGTAGTCTCAGGTTTTACAGCTGATTTGGTTTAGGATTTTTTGGCTTTGAAACCCCTGAGTGGTTCCTTATCACAGAACATTTGCTAATTGGGAAAGCATCACAGCAGCACCGGTGGCACTGGAGCTCTGCCGGCACTCGAGAGCAGGAGAACCCAAAGGACAGAAGTCAACGCTTTCTTGACAAGGAGCTTGCTAAAAATAAGTGGCTTGCACACATTCACAGAGATCCAAGCCTAGCTGTGAATGATTCATGCCCATGGAAAGGGGCCAGGTTTGCAGGATGGATGCATGAGGTCGTTGCAATGAGCTCGTGAGCTGCACTCCTCATGCTGAAAGGTGAAAATGTGCTCTAGAAAATGGGTGGAAATACTTTGGTACCATTTTAACTCTGAACGACCAAGGAATGAGAGACCAAGGATGTTTGACAGTATAATCTCACCTCTTGTGGGGTTTTTATAGACAGGCTTAACACAAGTCTACAAAACAAGACTGAAGTGGAAAATAGAACAGAAGATGACCCTTCTTTACTGAGAATGTATCCTGCAAACAAACTTCAGACAGCTCACAGAAATCTTATTAAAAAAAACTAAAACCAGCGAAAATTTTGGCCAGATTAAGGCTGTGGATGCTCTCTGTATCTAAAATAAATCCATTCATGTCATCTGGCTCTGTTGTTGTTAAGGGTTCTTAAAACACTTCACCCATTTGCCAATTTATGGGTCATCGTTTTGAGAGCCAAACTTGTAACTTTTATTTTAGCTCAAGGAACTGATATTTTTTCTCATTAGAGATATTGCTGAACTATCTGATCTGTGATTAGATCTGCAGTCAGTGCTTTCTAGCACCGTGAAGGAAAGCAAAACATTGAAATAATGATGAAGGTTTGGTTAAAGACGACAAAGTTAATTTGAAATCCCTTTCATTCCCAAGGTAAACTTTCAGAAGTACTTCTGGAGGGAGGATCATTTTCTTGTCCATTTGTTATGATCTTCGTTTCCTATCTTCCTTCTTTGATCTTCCTTTTTTAAGGCTTAATCCTTAAGCCTAAATGGATTGGATTAAGAAAAAATTCTCAGTTTTTGAAAATATTTTAAATTTGCCATACAGAGAAGCAAGCTGGAAAGAAAATTATCTGTAGGAGATAAAATATAATTTTCAGGTCTTGTTTTCCATGCTGCCTGTGACTAAACCATATCCAGGTACCCCATGTGATGCCCCTGCAAGGATGGCTGTGGGGGTTATTTAATCACTGATGGTACTGAAAAATAGAAAACTTAGCAGAAAGAAAAACGAGCTGTGAAAAGAAGATAGAATTATCTGCACAAGTATGTACTTCAAAGTTTACCTCAGCAGAAAAGGCTGTCGCTAATTTGTTATTAATAGGGCTTTTGCATGTAGTTCGTGCTTTTACAGTGATGGAAGGTATCCGTCTCCTTCTTGGAAACATGTGTTTTATTTCCAGAACTTCCAAACTGCCTGGACAACAGCACGTGTCAGGGGGAAAATTCATGGAATCACAGAATGGTTTGGGTTGGAAGGGACCTTAGAGGGAGCCAACCAAGTTGTTGCACTTTCTCATTCCTAAATCCCATATACAACCTTTCTCTCCAGGAGGAGGAACTATCAATACAACAGACTAAAATGCCTATTGTTGACCAGCACATAATGTTGATTTGAGTGCACATATTGGCACCTTTGGAGTGATTAGAAAAACTCCAAAGAAACCAGACCATAACAAATTATAGATGAGAATTACACTTAGTACATCCAATACGTGATGCACTTCTTTCTGTGTAATGATCTGCAGATGTCTGCTTGTAATGCAGGTTAAATACAAATTTGGAACATCCTAACTGTTTACTCCTTGCATTCAAGCTGTTTGCAATTTGTAAATAATGTACAGTACAACTGTGCTGTGTAAAATCCAGACCCCCGCAAGCATGGCTGCTGAACCTCAATAGATGTTCATCACCCAGATCCTGTTAATTCATGAAAACAGCCTGAAATGTGTTTGAATAAAACCCTGAGCTCTGCAGAGACATTTATATCACCTCAGTCAATGTGAGAAGGATGACAGGACTAGTAGTAGCGAACCCAAACAACATGCATCAGTATTTGACAGCTCCTCTGTTAGCTCAGGTCACACATGCAGCACGGGCTCAGGCAGTATTTCAAAGGAATGCTGCTGGAAAGCCATGGCTCCCTTCTGTCCAGACCCATTAGTGCCAGAGGCTCCCAGACACGGAGACAGAGCCCCCGGCCAGCGAAGGTGCAGCCGGTGACCTGCTGTCCCTGGCCGTGCTCAGACCCTGCTCTGTGCCCTCCTCCCAGGCAGGAACAGCAGCAGCTTGCTCTGTGCTCTGGGAAACCCTGGGGACAGAATCACAGAACGGGTTGGCTTGGAAGGAACCTTAAAAATCCTCTAGTTCCAAACCCCCTTTCCGACAAATCCCAACACCTTCTGCTAGTCCAGGTTGCTCCAATCCCCATGGACACTTCCACTGCCCCCACAGTAAAGAATTTCTTAATACCCAACCTAAACCTACTCTCTTTCAGCTTAAAGCCATTCCCCCTTGTCCTGTCACCAGGATGCTGCCTGCCTTTTTAAAACATGCAGAGTTCTTTTGTAAGGTACCAGCATCCCTTCAGGATGCCTTAAAGCAGAGTGATTAGAAGGAATAATCACATCACAGAGTTTGCAGAAGAGCTGATGTCTTGAGCTGAGCTGTGCTGGAGAAACTTAGAAATAGGGCCATAACAATGTTTTATACTGTACTTATTTTTATGACCGCTGCATAACATATTGGAAGCAGCTGTGACATTTTTGAACACAGGGAAAATGTGATGGACCTATTTATTAAAGGGGGTTAAGAGCCCCAGGTGGTCTGGAGATTTAAAGACCAGGAAATACCAGAGACAAATGAGAAAACAGGGAGATCCAAGCCATACCAGTTGAAACAGATTTTGATGATAAAGCACAGTTATACATCTTACAATCTGGGATGGATATGTCATGGCAGGGACAGCATTACTGAACAGTTTTAAGGATGATAACTACATGGTCCTTTTTCCAGAGATTATGTGCCCTCACCACACAGATTCACCCAGTCCTACACGCTGCTGGAAAACCTGCAATTCTTAAAAATTACAGAAATACCCAGGATTTTTATGCCCCACAGTTATAAAGTCATAATAATTCATAGACTTCATGTGAGAGTGTTTCCTCGCCTGAAATTGAACCCTGCAGTGTCTCAGCACATTCAGATCAACATAAAAACATGGAGCCAGGTTCTGCCTTCACAAAATGCATGGGTGTTGATGCTCAATACAGAAAATGAGGCTTTCCTCTTTCTATCAATCATATTCAATGGGAAACACACATAGAAGTGAGAGGCTTTAAAAATGCTTTAGTCCATCCTGTGTCTGTAGCTCATCTTGTTCTGGAAGCTTATGGTCTTTGCCACATTACTGGACTTTATCCAGACTGATAACACAGTTCCATCATTTAAACTTATTTCTCAGAGAACTGTCTAGCAAGACAACTGTGAATGCCTGCAGAGAACTTAGAGATAATCTCCACATATTTGGGCTGAAACAAAGCTGGGTGAAAACTGCTGCAAACCCTATAGATATTGAGTGGTTTCAGAGCTCATTTTGCAGTGCCATGGCACTGCAGCACTGAATTTTATGCTGTTTATTCTCCACTGAGCTCAGTCAAGGGCTGTGGGTCAGTACCAACAGAAGGACAAACTGAAGGCATTGGGAACTCTGCCACTCACTTCAACGGGGGCCACGATTCCACTGCAAACATCTTCCCTACCTACGCACGCATAATGATGCCTCATTCCCAGGCTGTAGCCTGCCTGGAGGGTAGATCTCCTTGTTTGTTTGCCAACACCCTCAGAACAGCATCACCTACACAAGTTTTCATTAGGTGGGTCAGCAGTGGGCCATTTTCACTCCCAGGTGCATTAGGTATCAGTGGAAGGTGTCACTTGGACTGTCCAGCTGGTTACTCATGTTCGTGCTCTCTGGAGACAGCAATTCCTGGTTTGGAGCTGACAAATGTAGCCTTGTAACAGTGCAGTGAGTGTGCTCAAAATGCAGGACATCCATCTGACCAGGAAAACACAGGTTTCATGCCCTAGTCAGGATGAGAAGCAGAATACCTGAAATTTCAACTCCCTGACTTTGTGAAATCCTGGGAGAAAATCCCTATCTTGAAAACAAAGACAAAGGGAACAACTATAAGAACTATGTGCTTCTGTTAGTCAGACTTGGATATCTTCTCTTGGTCTGAACATAAAAGCACAGGTTACTCTCATTTTTGACCATTCAGTACTATGGAGATAAGAACAATGATATTACAGCCTCTGGCAAGAAAAAAACAACAAACAATGAAAATTTCCTAATTGCTCCATAGGCTTGTGTAGTATATACCTGCATCATACCTGCTGCAGGAAAATGAGAGATCAGAGCTACAAGAAATATAATTTACAGATCCAAAGTTCTGCCACCAGAGCTTGGGGTAGGCAAGGCCAGTTGTGCAGACTGGGTTGAGTGTTAAGCTAAATTTAAATGTTTCCCAGGAGACTAGAATGACATGTGGAAGGTTCAGTAATATTATTTATTATTTAACAATATGTTTTCATTCTGGACATTGTTCCTTTGGGATGTGTACTCCTGGCTGGTTACAGAGATTGCAGCTGGATGCTGCCACTTCGAAATATCTGTGCACTTCGGGCCAGTAAAAATGCAATCATCCAAAGAGGCTCTTGTATGATATTAGGAATGTAAGCCATGACTTAGGTTTCCAGGCCAACACAACCAAAAATACCATGTAACAGTCACAGAGGAAAATGATGAACATTCCCAATCACTTAACTTTATTTGCCTTTAAGGGTTAGGGACATAAACCAGATTAAAACAAAAAAATAAGCAAAGGCCACAGGATGGTTTATTCAAAATATGAGGCAGTATTTTATAAGAGTTTTTTTTGTGTTTCAGGAGAGTTATGAGAAGTCAGGGCCCTTTGCCTACTCACAGCTATTTGCATCAGCTGTTAACCAATTCATCTGCAGTTCCCAAATAAACTGCAGCTAAATATGGATCAAAAGTTTTTGTCTGCTTTGAAACAGCCATCCTGGGTGCTTGGTCTCTTACTGAATCTATCAGTTAGAATCCTAATTGTTTTATGCCTTCTGGTTTATGTCTGAAAGTAAACAGCCACTCTGTATACATCTAGAAAATTACAAGTTTATAATGGAAAAATCATATTCTCCCTTACATCTAAGAATATCTACATCCTCAAAACTAGTGGTAAACTGAAAGAAAATGATGGCTTTTCCTTTGACCTCCAAGGTCTTGGGTCATGGCAGGTTTTTGCCTCAGATCCATTTGACTGTAAATACTTGCACATCCCAACAGCTCACAAGGCAGAAAATACATTTAAGGTAAACTTGCATTCTGGGGCCAGACAACCTGAAAATGCTCAGACTTTTATTTTGTGACTGTCATTGGTAACTGTAGAAGATTCCTACAATAATAGGGTATTGTCCTCTCCTTATAATCTGATAATTTATGGTACAATTGCAATAGTCAGTAATGTGGTATCTTTCTGTGCAGTTTAACACCTGACAAAACAGCTTCAAGAGCTGCTTTGGATCTAAATCCAAAATAAACAACACAGGCTGCCATTTAATGCTTAGAAACATTTACACCACAAACATTAACAATGAAGTCCTTTCACTCGCCTTTGGACATCGTTAAGAAAAAAAAACAGGACCATTTTGGTGTTCCTGAAAGTGACAGAAATAATATGCAATTTAAGACACCCATTCAAGATTGGTCTTTCTATTCCATGATTATTTTGAGGGGTCAGTTTTCATGATTATCATCTTCTTCTGGAGCAGCAGTTTGGAACATTGGCTTTTGATCATCTTTCTATAATATTTTTCTTTTAATTACCTCTCCCAGTTTCATTGTCTCAATATCTAGTAATCTATTACAAGCAGGTGAAAAATGCAAAATAATTTGCATTGTAATCTTAATTTTTCTCCAGCTTTCTGCTTCTCTATCACAAATTGATTGTCAGTTCTCACAATATGTTCCAAATATTTTCCATTTTCAACCCTTGAACCAGATTTCCTCCATTAATAGATCATTTCTTCTGCTCAAGCCTCTGAAATATGACTTGTACCAATAGGTAAGAGGGGCCCAAGATATAATTCTCTTTGCTGACTGATTAAATACCACTCCCAAAAATTTTTCTTGATACAATAAATTATTATGAACCCAATCTTTGTTTCACACAATTATTATGCAGTATTTGCTTTGAAATTCAGCTATTTATCTCCTTAAATTGAGGTGCCAAGGAAAGGGATTCCCACAGGAGAGGGATTCAGGCATAGCCAGGGATGTCTAATTTAAAAGCCAAGCTCATTAAGTATCGTTCAGTTCCTACTTTGACAAATTTTAAGCTATTTAGCAGTGGAATTAATTCAACCTCTGAAATACCAACTCTTTTAGAAGTTCACCACCTGTCAGGCTACCTCTGAACAGAGGCTGGAGTGGAAGCAGCACGGGTTAAAGCAGCTTAACCAACAGAAGGGCAAATAATAACCAGCAGGTTTTATTTCTATAAACACAGATTGGTGCCAACTGGTGACTTCACGTCTATGGAAAAGTTTAAATATTCTTGTCTAAGTTAAGCCTTGGAGATTTTATTTGAAGTGATGTTTTCTAAAACACTCAGTAGGGCAACCGGAGCTGTGCCATGAGTGGGGTAAAAAGTGTTGAGTAGAAGCAAGAGGAGAATGCTGACCATCTTGAGCAAGGACAAGGCTGGTCTCTCTGAGCCTGAGGGGTGGTGTGATTTCCCAGTCACCCATGTGGAGAGCCTGGCCTCCTGCCCAGCTGGAGGAGTGCTGGGGTCAGGTGTTTGGGGAGCTCCAGCTAAAATGCCTGAAATCTCCACTTTGTGTTGGTATCCTAACTCCAGGTGTCAGTTCAGAGCCTCTGATTTGTTTTAGTGGTTTTATCTATCAGACCAACCCCGGCAGAGATGCTCTCAGCACTATGAATCTCCCACTGCAGATTCCATGGAAATTACAGAGGTGTGTTAAGCATCTGCTTGGCTCCCTGCCTGCTTCATATAGTCTTGGAGGGCTCAAAATCACAGGATCACAGGAAAGGGAAAGCTGGCAGGAGCCACTGGAGATCATCTAGTCCAAACTACCTACTCGAGCAGGATCCCCTAGAGCACCCCTGTCACTCAGGACTGTGTCCAGCTGCCTCTGGGATATGTCCAGACAAGGAGATTCCACACTCTCTCTGGCCAACCTGCTCCAGTGCTCGGCCACCTGCACACCAAAGAAACTCTTCCGAGCATGAGCTCGGCTGGAACTTCCCATGCATCAGTTTCTGCCCCTTGCCTCTCATCCTGTTGCTCAGCAGCACCAAGAAGAGCCTGGCTCCATCCTCTTGACCTCCTCCCTTCAGATACTTGTACACTTTGAAGACCCACAGCTCCAGGACAGGCAGCAGAGATCCCTTCCCCTAAGGCCCTGCTGCCTTTCATGCAGAATTCCAAAATGTTTGAGTTTTGGTTTGGGTTGGAGCAGCACCAAAATGATCAGACTCGAAATCCCCCACAAAAGAGGATTGTGTTTCCTGGTTCCATCCAAGATCAACAGCTGGGAGTCAGCCATGGCTGCCTGGGACATTCACTGGTGGATTCACCCAGGCTGATTCTGAGGGACAGCCCAAAGAAAGACAGGGCAGATCAGGAAGAAAAAGTTGCCAGGAATGAAGGTGCCTTTTTAACCTTTTTTTTTTTTCTTTCTTCTTTTTTTAAATAAATTACCCTTCCCAGTAAGAAAAACACATTACTTAAGCAAAAGAGCTCCATATCAGCTCCTGAGTCTGCTCTGCCAATGCAGCCAGAGTGCACAATTCAAGAACTACAGTTCCTTCCCACATACTCTCCCCCAGAACATCCTCCCACAAATCTGAATGCATTCAAACTAGGAATGCAATTCAGGCAAAATAAAATTTCTTGGTATCTGTTCCACTCTCAGTAAGAGAGGTTAATCCTCCTTTCCCCCAAGCTATTTTATCCTCTAAGCTTCTTATCACCTTCTGCACCATCCACAATATGAAGACACAGTTCTTGTACATTTCTAAAGTTTGCCACTGCCAATGCTGTCAGGAGATTGCATTATGACAGGGATGAATTTATTTTATTTTTTTTCCAAATCCTAAGGTAGGAAGTACTGAAATAATATAGGAAAAAGGTGCTGTGCAGTCATAGCTACTGTCCCCATTTTTAGAAGAGTTTTATAGAATAATAAAGGAAGTACATTTAAAGACATCTATACTCAAACATTCTTGAGAGTTCTTTTCAGAAGAGAATATTCAGTTCTCAGGAAACAGTTATGACTTTATTGCATGCAGAAGTAAATGTGAAATTCTCTTCTTTTAGTACTTTTTTTTCTCATTATAATAACTTCTCTTTAGCATCCCTCTTAAATTAGACAGAGCTATTGTTCATAACTTGTGTCAAGGAAGGAAGGACATTTTTTGGGGCTTTAAATCATTTTTTTTAGTAAAAAAACCTGCAAAATGGAGCCCTCAAATGCCCAGAGCCATGCAAGAAGTGCATGGCAGCACATGCCCATCCATGATAGCCACGGATTCCTTACACGGATATGCACCAACAGAGCAAGACTCCATTATGCAACAGCTTCTCCTGGCACTGAAGGAGTCAGCCAGACCTGCTTTTTAGAAATCTCAAGCTCACAGCCAGATTAATGAGATCTGCAGGATGCAAGAGGAAGAAAGGTAGAGCAATAAGAAAAAGGTAGCCACAGGAAAAAAAAGGTAGAGCTACACTCCAGCTTTAGGAGTAGCAGCAGCATCGGAACCTTCCATGTCCTTTCTCCAAATGATGAAAACCAAGCATTTATACTTTTGCAGTCCATTTTGTCACTGAAAACTGAATCTGAACAAATCCCTGTCCTTGATTGTAGAATCAGAATTAAGATGTAAATGTGAGGAACAGTTCAAACTGAAGCTACTAGTGTGATGGGGAGAAATGTGCTGCCCACACAGTGAATCCAGGTTAAGATTGACAAATTGGAGGCAGATCTGCATGTGGGAACCAAACCAAAGCCCTGGATGGAAATTCCTCCAGTGCTGGATATGAATCAAATTGTGGATGAGGACCTATGTCCTGTGTTTTAGGCACATGAGAATGTGACTGTTTTCGTGAATAGGGTATTAGGCCATCAGTAATTTGCTTTCTCCATGCCTTTCCCCCCAAAAGACCTCTTCTCTCTCTAAGGTAACTCTCCAAGGAGTTGCCTCAGGTGCTTTATGCTCAGCTTCCACCTCTGTACTGGCAAGCAGGGCTCAGAGGCATCTTTCTTGCTGGCATGCACATTTCCTGCTGGCAGCATCGCTGGGAGGCAGCTCTCCTGAGCCAAGGAACTCCGTGCTGTCACTAAGGTTCACCAGTTTAGTGACATCCTTTCATGTTCATGTTCATGGTCTGCATCCACCAGGGAAGAAACCATGCCACCTTTGCAATCTATCCCTGCCACCTGATCCTGGGCTATGACAAATGCAAACCTGACCTCTTTAGTTTGCTTATCACAGCAGACAGAGCAGCTGTCTCATGTATTTAGGACTTGTTTGTGCTGCCTAAATTAATCTAAATCTAATTAAAAGTACTTTGGGTTGAAAACAAAAAGTATCACAGAAATTAAAGCTGAGAGATGTACTTGCAATATTCTGACAAAGTGAAAATACCCTAATTATCCCTATGATTTATACAAGAATTGGAGGACGTGGTGGGCTGCAGCGTAAAATTCTTGTCCAGTGGAACAAATATTTCTGCAAAAAGAAGGTCATGGCAGTTTTCCAAATGATGGAGCTCTGTAGATAACTTTCCAGTTTTACTTCTGCACTATAAGAATCGGCTGACACAGACTGAATCAACTTTGGAGGCGGGTCTCATGATAAGGGCAGTTTTCAGAAGAAATTATCTTCTCTGCTCAGCAAAGCAGCAGACGGGTCAGGTTCCTCCTGAAGCCAGAACAAACAACAAATCCAGCTCCCAGAGTCTGGGAAAATGAATTATCCCTTCTCCGAGGTGGGACTGCTTCCATTGCACTGGCAGCAAATATTTTGTACAACTACAAGGTAATTTTAATGGGAAAAAACAGGGGAATTAGCAGCATAGCTATTACTTCTCTCTCCCTTGGCATGGAACCCGTCCCAAGTGTGGCCATCCTCCTCGAAGGTGTGGAGGATGGCTCCTGGTCCTGGCTGTCCCTAGGGAAAGCAGCCTGGAGCTGCCAGCTCTCCTTGCCCTGTCCCTCCCTGGGGGGCCCTGGATGGAGCCCACAGGCGCCTTCTCCAAGGGCGGCTGCTGCATGTGGCACCAGCTTTACGTGGCATTTCCTCGGCTGCAAAAGGCTCTGCACTTGGCTGGGGTGAGGCATGGAACCTGACACATCTGGAGAAACGTTTGTTATTTGCCATGGTGATGCAGTTCTGTTGCTGACACTCCAAAAAACCCTCTTAATTTCTATTCCCTCTCTCTGCACCAGTGACAGTGGCCCTGGACCTCGCCACACAGCCCTACTGTCGCTGGCAGGAGTGACAAGCTCCTCCACCCAGGGCAAGGATCTTGGCCAGACTTTCTACATCACAGAAACCCTTTCTATTTTCTACTTGTGCACTCTGTAAAATTTTTTAATTTTTTTGCATAAAGGTTTGAAGTCCTGCCCTCATTTATTTTTCAAAGGAACACCTAAATGAGTGTATTTGAAGGACATTTTAGAGCTAGACAGGTAGAAACAAACTACAAATGAAAAATATAAGGTACTGTAAATAAACGTGAAATACATAAATAAATACAGAATGCATTTGTACTTCACTGATCTCAAAAAGGGGAAAAAACATCTCCCATATCTGAAAGACCCCATGTATGAAATGGCACCGTGTCTAATTTGGCTTTCATATATGAAAACATTTGTCATTTCCCATAATAAACCATAATTTCTGAAGTCTTAAAGCTGCCAAGATCACAAAGTGAGAGTACTTATTGGGTATAATTCGGTGTGAGTTAGCAGGATATTTGCTATGAACATGTTTTCTGAGCTGCAGGTTGTGTATTGCAGTGTTTGCCTTTCAAATGTTGACTTTGAGCTCCTGAAGAAAAGCTAACATTGCTGAGGTATTACAGTCAGACCCTTATTAATCAGTTGGCAACGTTCCCTCTTCCAAAAAACAAGGATCCACTTCATTCCAGGAGTGCAGCCTTCAGATCAATACAACCAGGATGTGAGAAATGAGTGCTAAAGCCTTCCTCCTACTGCACAGGCTGCAAGGATATACTGAAACACCTATCAGAAGGGGATTGATACAAAAGCTTGATGAAAGGTTTCCTCATTTCTACTCAGGAATAACAATCCATAAATAATGGATGTCATTACAACAAATGCAAAACCATTAGAGGGGTTTATAGTTGTCTTTAGTAGAGATCATTAGCGTGTGATTTTTCAGTCTAGGAAAATAAGAAGTGAAGAACTAAACCTGGGTAATTAAAACTGCTGAGAGACTGAAAATTTGTGCATAAATTATTCTCTTTCTCTCCATCAGATGGCTGGGGTTTGCTTATTTGTTTTGACTAACAGGTAATATAAACCACAGAAATGTCAGACTTGCCTGCCCAGTTTTTCCATTCAGAAGATTCGTTCTGCATTTCTGCCTTGCCCCGTGGAAGGCACACCCCAAAAAACAGCACCAAGGAGGGAAAGCCACAGTGTGAAACCTGCCAGACTCCAGGCACTGAAAAGGGAAAATGTTAAACACATTGTGGTTCCTTCCAGTCCCAAAGAAGTAACATTCTTAATGCTCAGGAATGATTAAGAAATGTAGAATTCTAACAATGGCACTGAAAAAAAAATAAAAGTTAATGGTACAATTTTATATACATTAAATTTTTTTTGTACATAATACATATGTATTATGTAAATGTACAATTTTGTGTTTGATGAAAATGCAGGATTTTTTAAAATAAAAATGAAACCTAAGTGTGTTTTGTCTAGTCCCAAGAATACAGCATGTTTGTTGCTTTGATAATTTCCAGATTACTCTGTAAACTTTGAATTCTGCTTGAGAGAATAATTGGCAAAATTCAAAGCTCAGCTGGAGACCAGGCCAAATACTTTTACTCTGAATTCTCAGATGTCCATTTTGCCTATCTTGAGACTACAGAGGGTAATGCAGCTATTTGTTGTGAGGTTTTGCAACAAAAAAAAAAACCCAGAAGTCATTTGTCTTCCAGGAATGCTGTCACTTTGCCAGACTCATCACTAAATGTTAAGTTCATCCCTGATCTATCAGGGATAAGGGGTACCACGTTAAAATGTGTTAATGGGGATATCTAAGCATGATAGAAATGAAGATCTCTGAAAAAAATGTCAACAATGTTTAAACAATACAGTGAGAACACTCAAATTTTTATCATTATGTTAACCAACAATTTTCACAAGGTCCTGCAGCTGGTTTTAATGCAGCAGAGGAGATTCACTCTGCAGCGTTCACATCTTAATATAACACCGGGTTTGTTGCAGTTCAGTTTGGAAATGAGCCACGGAATACGACTTTTTTCACCTTCTTAGACTCTGTCTCAGCTGCAATTACATCACATTAACACCTTTAAGAGCACAGGTCAAAAATGCTCTTTCTGTCTTGGGAACCAGCTATACGTGGAGCCTGATCTAAAAATCTCCTGCCGGGGGTTCGCTGGAGCCTGGGTCATGTTCAGACCCATCTGAGCAGGTGTGGGTGGAATCACCAGCACATTGAGAAATTAAACAATGAATGGTCCTGTTTGCTCTGTGCTGCTCTGTTTTCCACTTGACAAAAGTGCATGTCTAGCCAAACGGGGCACTCCTAAGAGGAGAAAGTGGCTTTAATTCTGACAATAAAATTCAGTGGTTTTAGATGGTTGGTGGGCAGAAGGACAGGTTTCTCCTGATTGAAAAATTACTTCAGACCTGTATCTTCCCAAACTTCTGTCTCTCTGCTTCAGACTTATTATATTATGACTATATTCTGGTTATAATAAATACAATATAAGTAGTTTATCTGAAATTATAACTCCCTGCTGTTACTCTGGATCTGTAAGGGGTCTGCTACTCCTTAAACATAAAGAAGCAGAACTATTGGTTAATTTATTTCATGTAAATTATCTGAAATGTGCATGCTATTTCTGCATCAGAAAGTAATTTCAGGCTGCTCAGATGAAGGAAAATCTGTTTGTTATTCACAAACCCTTGCTGCACAGCATAGGAAAATATTTTTTTCAGTGCATAGTCAGTTCCCAAGCTGTTTGCTCCAGATATTCTCCCTTTGTGCCACGTGGACACTGGTGTTGTGCAGTATTTTTGCGCTTCCTGGCTGAATGCAGAATAATAGCTCAACAAATGGTGGATGGTATTGCTGCCAGTTATTTCTCTTCCAAAACTCCAGTGGTGAAGGCATTCCTAGCAACAGGCATGTGGTGGAGCTGAACCTCTCCTTGGGCTGAGACGAGGGATCAGGAATACCTGCTTTTGCAGTAATTGACTGGCTCTAAGCTGTTAGGTGTACTTGCACTGGAAGGCAGAAATTATAGCTGAGGAAAGGGTGTCAGGTAGTGCTAACTCATCCATTTATTTTTACCCCATTAGTACCCTTCCTCTGTACTAAACTGTTTTTAAGCCAACTCTTGACAGCAAGAGTTTTTTGTTTCTTCGACTAGCCGGAGCTTAGACCGGCAGTATTTCTGTTTTCTGTCCCATCAGCACACGTGGAAAGAGCTGCCCTGTGTCTTTTCTCCTTACCTCTCCTCCAGGAGCAGGGGCACAATCTGTGCCTGCTGACACTGATGTTCAAAGATGATCTTTGAAATTTGAAAATCTTTGAAATCTTTGAAATCTTTACTGTGGTACAATGCACAAAAATCATAGAATCACCACTGGATGGTTTGGGTTGCAAAGAACCCTCAAGATCACCTACATGCAACCCCCCTGCCTTCAATTTCTCCCCCCTGGAAGAGGACCCAGTGAGAAAGGGAAGTGCTTGAGAGGCAGAGCTCTGTGCATCAGGCCGGCTGAGGGGTTTTAGATGGAGCTGCGTTACTACTGCCACGCATCTGCCTTTCCTTGGATCCTGGTGGACATATGGAAAACTGCTGAGAGGATAGAGAGCCTGAGGGGAGCAGAAAACACGGCAGCTTTCACAGTGACCTCACAGTTTGCCACGTGAGGAGACAGGGATGAGCAATGGCATTCCTAGGGGATGGACGGAGTCTTGGATTTGGCTACGGCGACGTGCGAAGCGCAGCTCAAGGGCTCAGCACAGAAATGATGTGAGGAGGCAGGGAAAGCTTGCCCAGAGCACTGAGGGGAGCTGGAGGAGAGCTCCAGATTAAACCTTTGCCAAAGTAGCAATTAACGCAACACCATTAATTCTCCTCTAAGCTCGGCAGTGCCATTGGCGGAGGTGTCTGTGTTTTACTGGCCCTGAGCCGTGCTCACCTGTGTCTGGAGCTGCCCCACAAGTGAAGGGCAGCATTTGTAACACCACCCAGAGAGTGCCTGTGAAGCTGCACAGGCACAGTGACTGCCCACGGATGGTGCAAATCCCCTGCCACTCACCGTGCCAGCCGCTCCGTCTGAAAAAAACGCGGATAAAGTCTTGGATCTCTTCCTCAGGCGCATTTCGATCCTCTGCCAAGGAGTTACCTGTAAGTCCTATGCACTATTATTTTTTAATTACTCTCAGGATAACCTGAGGCCCTGCCTCCTTTCTGACTTTTTTTAATGATTCCCCTTTCCTTGAAGATTGTAACCTTCCAGCTGCCTTAAGTGTTTTGGCCTATTTTTATTCCTTCCTGAATCTGCCATAAAATCCAGCACAGCTCCAAGGCACTCAGGTAGACCCAGCTCTATGAGGCAGCTGCCAAGTGGTATATCCTAAAAATGAACATAAAAAAAAATCCCCCAACACAACAAAACAAAAAAAGCCACTTTAGACCTCCTTTAGGAATCCAGTTGAACCTTGAAGAATGGGCTCAGTGTCTTGTCTGATTTTCTGCTTCAGGCAAAAATCTGCAGGACCTTCTGTGATGATCAGGGTTAGTGCTGGAGTAAAATTAATTTTCATACAACAAATTGTGGTTAGTTTCTGCTCTGCATGCGCATGTAGGAGGTTATTTACAATTCTCAAGGCACACTGTTGACTGCATTATATTCTGAGGTTGCTTAGTCCAGACACTTGCTGCTGTTACCCCTGTCCTCTATAACTTCTGATAAAAGCAAAGACAACGTAAATTCACATGTGCTCGTTGATCAAACAGTCTGCTTAGGCTTTTCAGTGTGCATTTTTGCCCTTTAATACAAAAAGAATATGCTGAGGTTTCCAAGCTCAGTTTTTTAATGATACTTGTTATCAGATGAATGCATTTAATGTGAGCCCATATCCTTTCATAAATAAGAGAGTTTCTGACTTTCTAAAGTTTCTCAACTTGTGACCTCAGAAAACACTTCAGTTTCTCTGACAGGAACCCTAAGTCATAACAGCATATTTCCACAGCACAACACAGTTCTTACTACTGAACTCTCTCAATATTTCCTGGCCAGGAGGGATTAAGAAGCAGTGAAAAAAACCTATTTTTACAGGTTTGGTTGTCTGGCACTTTCACTATTTGCTTAAGCTGGCAATTTATGAGAAAGAAGTCTCCCTCTCTCTCTCACTTACACCACCTCAAACAGTGTTACTCCCACCAACCCACACTATGAAAAATACGTGCATTTTTAGGGCAAGAGAACTACACCCACTTAAAACCCTAAACACAAGTTGATATGGACATCATAATATAACTGCATTGAAACTAAGCCCTTTTTCCTGAAGCACCCCCTTTAAGCCCCTCAGGCCGTTGGGAACTCATCAAAGATTGTGAGGAATAATGCCACTCTTCCCAAGTTTTCTCACCCTGGAGAGTCCAGAAACCTTGCTCTGCATCAGGAAGACATCAGCACTTGAGGAAGCAAGTGCTAACCTCTTGTGAGCTCTTACCGCAGCAGAGCTGTGGCTAAGAAACATGGATGGAGAGAGAAGAAAGCTCCCCAGGACTTTCCATCCCATTGCGAGCTCTGAAGGGGCTGGTTGGTTTTATATTTGTTTTGTTTCTGCAGGAACAGACTGCAAATATCCATGGAGACAACATCAGAATGCCTGGAAACCCTAACAAAGATGACCATTTTGTCTTGCTCTGAAAAAAACAGATGTTTATTAAAATGTCAGCCAAGTGACTTATGTGTCACTGACTCTGAGGGCAGCACAGCAGTCGTGCAATGTTGAAAAAGCAATAATAATGAAAAATGGTCACTCATCACTATTGAATGGTGACTGGCATCCTTACCAAAATGACCATTTCTGCTGCAGTCCAAGCAGTGTGGAGGTGGCTGGTATGTCCATGGCCTGAGACTCCTATTTATTTCCAGTATTTAGATCCATAGGTCAAACCAGTTATTTGGAAATTGATACAGGCTACTTTATAGTTCTGACATTTCTATTTCTCCAGTGGATTGCATTAAAGGTTATCGACCTCTCTAGGGCTGAGTAAACCCATAGAGAATGTGTTCTGAGAGACTTCAGCGCTAAAAACTGTAACATTTCTTCACTTTAATAACACTTAACAGATAATTCCAATTACTGGTTGCTTTTGGAGTTCCATACAGAGGGAGAAAGGGATTTACATTTACAGCTCAATTCCCATCATGCTTTACAACATAGGCGATGTCTATTATTTATTACGTGTCCTTCTTTCTCTCCCTGCACTCGGATAGATTGATGCTATTTGATCAATCACAGATCTGCAGCCTGACACCATAAATTTCAACCACTCTGGCTTTGTCCAAATGTCACAGAAGGGCTGGGAGTGCTCCCTGGCCCGTGAAGAATCAATGTTTAAGCCGTAGCTGTGTGATGATGTGTTTACCCAAACAAGACTAAACAAGAACACACCAGACAACTCAGTCCCCTGACTTCAAGAGATGCAAACACTCTGCTTCATGCATTATTTCGTGTGGATGAAATGCATGTATATGGTCTGGAGAGCAGATGGGGAGAGCATGTACAGAAGTAGCTTTCTCTGTGGAAATCAGAGAGGAGAAGCAGCAGGTAGGGAGCCCTGCCACCATGACATCCTGTGGGAGGAGTGTGCCTCATGAGAGAGATTATATCAGTTATAAAAGACTTTAAACTTCCCAGATTTGAGCTGAGGTGGTTGGATTCCCAGCAGTGTATTGGCTGTTAATTCCAGGTAGTTTCTCTGAATGGTTCTCATGTTTCATTATAGATGCAATCATAATGATGCAGGTTCCACCTGTAAATTATCTGGAAATCAATACTCCTATTGAGAAAGTTAATACTCCTATTTTTAACTGAAACAAAGGGAAAACAATCTCAAAGTGGTTTTGAGAAGTTCCTAAGCACTGCTCCATTAATCCTGCCCTGGACACAGCAATTGGGAAGACCAGTGAATTAACTGTGGCTTTTCACAGGCAATGAAGTTTATACTTCAGTACTTTACTCCTATGACTCAGTGATGTGAATTTGGTAAGGAACCTCAATAAACAAGAGTGCAACAAATATTGTTTTATACTTGGGAGGAGCAGATCAGTGGTTACTGAAAGATAAATATATCCAGATGTGTTTATCAGTTGTTCACTTGAGTATTCAAGCATAAATAACTAACTTGCTTTAAGTTATGGGTCTGACTTGTGCCAGGAATCCCCCTGGCAAACGAAGGAAATTTAACAGTTTTGGAATGGCCATGGGAGATTGCATCTGCTTATGTTGAATGTCCAAATGGATACACAAAATTGTTTTAATTTTGCTTTTGTATTCTCATCAGTCAGCATCTAAACCCAAGGGAAAACCCTGCCAGACAGGGTTCCTTCCTCCCTCCCTCCTGGAATATTGAAGTGGATGCTGAGAGAGGCCATCTCTGTCACAGTGACCAACTGCGGAGAAGGATTCACAGCTGTCATTTCATTTTAGGGTTAAATGCATCTCTTCAGTCTGGAATGAGGTTTCCAAGCGTCTTTGAAAGATGGACTGCAAAGAGTTTTTTGAAAAAAAACTTTTGAAAGCAAAAACTTTCATCTTGGCCTTTCCTGCTCAATCTTCTCTCAATTTTCTTCTCAGATAGCTGAATCTTCCCATGTGTGGGAGGCCACATGTGGGGACATACCTACCCCAGGGGTGGGCCCTTCTACGTGTTCCTGATATGTTGCATCCCTGAGCCTGATTTATAGACCATGTGAATTTAAAAGCTTCTTTTTTTGTGTGTGAATCGAACCCTCTTGTGTCAAAGTTTCTTGATAAAACCACCAGTGGTAACATAAATGCTATGTGATTCTGGGCCCGGAGTGCGGCTGCTCAAAGTTTCCATGTTTTATTTGAGTCACTAAGCTCCTAATACCCTTCATGGGTGTCAAGGCACTATTCCTGCAGCATGTGTTGTTTTCTTTTGGAAAAAACTCAGCGTGAGATCCCTCTGAAATCAATAAAAACTTTCTGAGTAGGATGGACAACACCTACCCAGCTAATCTTGATTTAATCTCTACTCAGGGGACAGAACTGCTGCTCCTTCTTGTCTCTGTTTGGCCTGAATTAAGCACATCTGATTCACTCCTAAGCTCCTTCATCAGCTTTAGAATATGGATGAGTAAAACCAAAACATACATTTTTTAAACCCCATTTCAGATTCACATAAATAAGCAAAAGCTTAACCATAGGGAATCATGCTGTGAAAAAAGTGAATCTCAATCTCCTCATTATTTTATGTGATTTAAAATCTAAGAACAACTTCCTCCAAAAATTTCTTACAAAAGAGGAGCACTTGTTTATCTAAGTATTCAGATATATCTCATACCTAAAATGAAATTGCATTAGTCTGAATGGAGAATTGCACTTACAAGACCTACATTTAGAAGGGAATTTATGGTGTTTAGATTAAAATTTGCTTTAAGGCTCAGTGGCAGTGATTTTGTTCCCAGATCTTAAAAAAAAAAACCTAACCCAAACTAATGTAAATTTATTTAATTTCTGAAAGCTGTGATTTGGTAAGGAGGTGCACGATAATGCCATCGGAGGATGGAAATGAAGTTGCCTGGGTTCAGCAATTGCTCACTTCAGTGGTATGTTTTGATTCCTTTTGAATTTGTCCTTGACACCAAATATTCAGGATCTGCAAATGTTTCTTTTGGGGGTGGGGAGGAACTACAGCCTGATATTTATATAAATATTCAATTCTTAAGAATAACTTCTAAAATAAAATATTCCCTTATAAGTAAAAGTTTCAAATTAGGGAAAGCTACAAACCCATGGACGCACACTTTCCATTTTAGCAACTTGATCTGTGGATTTTAGTTCAATTTGGAACAGCTTTTCAATCCCCCAAATAATGCAAACTTGATTTTCAGACAGCTCCCTGGCCCTTAAGTTTGCTAAATGTTGCACTGTGCTCTCTTAACTGCTACGTGCAACACCATGCCAGCAAAAACAATAGCTGTATTTATGAAATACATTATTGTCGCTTCCAGCCCACAATTCAGAGACTTCATGGCTGGAATCTAAATTATGTGCCAGCATGCACTCAGTTGTTATTAATCCACAGCTGGAAACGCGAGCCAGCCCTTAGTATGATATAAATTCTTCTTTGTGAACTGTTGAACTACTTCTGTAGATAGAAATTACCCCAATAATTTACCAATTCACCGATTCCCTTCAGCAAATGAGCACTGATGAATTGCTTAGTCTTAGAGCTTATCAAGGTTACTTCAGGTGAGTTTTCACCAGAATATGGCCTCCCAATTTCTTCCCAGTTTCCTTTTTTTTGGTTGTTTTTTTTTTTTTTTTGTTTCTTTCTCAGTGTAATAATTAATCTCTCAGTGCTGTGTTGTCTTCCAAAACCTCCTTACACTTGCTAGAAAACGAATCTCAGCCTGCCTTGCAGGTGACAACATTTCATTCACTCACATGTGGGTCGCACTGGTTTTCTTTCTTCCAAGATTGTGACTACAAAAGCCATCCTGTTCAGAAAGCCGTGGCTCCCCCAGGGAATGACAGCTTTCTGGCACGAGCCAGCGCCATTCAGAAAGCGATCCTTGCTCACTTAAAGTGGTGCTGAATGAGTTCCATTGGTCAAAAAGATCTTGTGGGAATGAGAGGATGACTGTGAAGCCCAAGTGATCCTTATCAACTCAAGATCTTACAGAAATACCATAGAAAAATTTAGTCTTAGAGTGAATTTGGCCAACCCTCTTTCCCTCATCTGCATGGAAACACAAAATCCAAGCCCTTGGAAGGCTTCTGAGCTGCTCCAGGACCCCACAGCCCTCCTCTCTGGGAGCCATCAAAACAAAGCAGTCCCTCCCAGCCCCATACACAGCCCAGTGAGGATGGTGATTGCTCAAGTCTGCAAACCCATTTCAGAAGCAGCACCAGCACACTTTGATGCCACTAGAAGACCATCATTATACTCTGTACCACCAGGAGAACTGTCTAAGAAAAAGCCGCTAAGTCCTGCCGCCTCCCAGATCTACCACCGCCGCGGTTCACATCAAGAAAACCAAATTCCCTGAGCGTTGCTAATGACTGCTTTCTTTTTCCATCTCCTTATCATTATGGTAGAAATCTCCCTAAGAAAGCCTCAAGCTTGGTGAATGGCAAACTTAATTGGATGTGCCTGGCTCAATATTTCTATTTTTGATAGCCTAATTAGAGTGGGCAAAAGACAAACCACTTTTATATTCAGATGGCTTTGCAAACTGCAGTGTTTTTCTTTTATTTATCAAAATCATATGTGTCTATTTTAAGCTCTTCATCCAAAAATATTATGTCCTGGAATCTGACAGAAGCTTCCTGAAGAAAATACAGAAATGGTAATTCGAGAATTTAGGTCATTTATAATCACTGATTCAAAGCAAGATGCTGGAGACAGCTGAAACAATAGGAAAAGTTCTGAGGAGAAGGGCAGGGAATAGTACTCCTGCTCAGATTTCAATGGAGCCACACAATGATGCTTCTAGGTGTGTCCATAAAAAAGATGGTGTGCAGGAAATTTAGCACCTCTCTCTCCCTAAACCACTGCATACATGCAATGTCCTCTTCTGCTGGTTAACAAGAAATGTTTCAGGCTAATCTGTGCACAAAGACAGCAACAGATATTCTTACTCCAACCGTCCCTGATCTGGGACAGAAAGGTGCTACTCCAATATGTTACTGAAATCTTCATCCCATTACATGAAAACCAACTGCAGACCACAAGCAGATTCTGCCTTGCTGTTTCCTGAGGGTCTTTTCAGCCTGTTGTAATTAGAGAATTTAATATGCTGACTAATCCTTCAGTTTGTGAATATTTGCCATTTTTTTGTCCAGGTAGGGCAAAAATGCACAGGGAATAGTTTTTTTTTTTGCCTATTTCTCTCAACTGGGCCATCACTTTAAAAGTGGGGGGATGTATTATGAAAAAAAAAGAGGAATTTGACCCTGAAATTAATTTGCATTGGGATGTCATGTCTAATTTTAAAATGGTTTATCCAAAAAGTGAGGAGTTAAAGAGCCTACATATGGGGTTTTTTAAGGAGCCATATTTCCTGCAGATCAACAGAAAACCGATAGGCTGTGAGGTTTCTTTTCTTTACAGTTGATAATTACATTTAAAACAAGAACACTGGCAAAAAAAACACACCTTCAGCTTTTTTACAAAAAAATGTTTTATAGAACATTTCAGATCATTTCCATTTCCCCTGAAAAGTACAGTGATGTCTCAAACATCAGCAGCAAAGGCTGGATGTCTCCTTTTTATCTCGTGTACATGTGGTACCTCCAGCTGCTGCCTGAGGAACAAAGGGTGACAGAGGGTGAGAGATCTGGGGCTGCACTTTTGCCTTCCCCTGTCAGATTAATTCATACTTAGATACAACTGACACCTCTTCAGATCTAATTTTACATCATTTGCTTATGGAGCAAGCTAATACAGTAGATAATTAACATGAGAGAATACAGATTAATTAATTTTTTATTTTGTGAAGTCCTTGGTCTCTAAAAAGCATTTTTGTATTTGACTGATGATTTTGTGAAAATAAAAATAAGAGGATGGGACATATTTAATGAACCCAAAATTATTTTACTCCAGCAAAAGCATACATTTGAGACATTGGTAATAAAAAATACTATCCATGCCTGCATTTTAATGCTTAGTTTGCCTTTAAAATATTTTGGGTGAAATTCTGTATCATCACACCCAGAGTGAGCCTGGAAAAGGATCAGAAATTTTTAAATGGCTGTAATAAAATGTGATAGTATTCTTGGATGGGAAATATTAGACAGATGGAAGGAATCCTACTAATGCCCAACAATGCATCAAGCAATGTAATTACATGCTGTAGCCAGGATCCAGTTACTAATGCTTTGCAAGGCACAAAGGTATATGGAATCAACTATTTTTACAGCTGTCATAAAACTCCATTCCTGCTAATATTCCTCTAGCTCTCCTATGTGTATTGCCATAAGCAAAAAATCTGGATGCCAGCAAAGAAAAATCAGGAATTACGGCAGGACAAAGTCCATTTTAAACCCACAGCAGAACAGATAGCATTGTGCCAGCATGGGATGGTATTTACAGAAACCACATGACCTAACCCAATAAACTCTGTTTACCAACTTAGAAACAAGTTCTTTGAAGTTTGGAGTTAATACAAGCACATCTTAAAAGCTGTGAGCAGTTTTATTCCTAGCAAAGCAGCATAATGCCAGCAGAAAACCCCACAGTTGTCACCATAAACACGTGTCACACAGTGCTGCCAAGCTAGTGCCTCCCTGAGTTTGGAGGAAAAGCTGAGTTCTCAAATTCTTTCCCAGTTTCTTTTCTCACTGTGCACCACACAGACCTAACCCGTAGGTGTGTATGCACGTATCTCTGTGAAGCTCCATATCTGTGCTGTTTTGAGTAGAAATAATTGGCATTTTCCACAGAGGCTGTGCCAAGGGCTGTACTCCACTGGGCCAGGGATGGAGCCTGCAGTTGGCCACAGGGGTGCTGCTGACACATGGCAAGCCCCAAACCATTCAGAGAGACAGCATTTGTCAGGAATAATACTCGATGCACACAGCCAGGAAGATTGGAACCAGATTCAGGGCTCATGTGCTGGAAAAAATAACTGTGATTGTGGAAAAACTACTCTTGCAGGCTCCATGGCTGACTCCAGATTACAGATATGGATTTGCTGTGCACAAACCCCCAGCTCTGGGATTGCTCATTTATGGAAATGAAGTGTGGAGCTGGCTTTTTAACTAGTTGTACCTCCACAAGTGAATAAAAGCTCCCTACAGCTGCGACTGTTTAGCAAAGTGCATGGAATTATAATTGCTCAAGTTTTTTCATCTTTTGATCTATCACATATACATGAATGACTTATAAAGAATATTTTTCCTGCAGTTCTCTTTAACTTACGATTTAATTTTATTAATTGACTTAATGAAATGTCTGCTTCATATATGGGGAAGCCAGGGAAGAGATTAGAAGCTAGAGGCTCTGCAGTCTTCTCTGCACATGGTAGCATTGTTTTCTGGAAGATTTCACATTCTTACTTTAATAGCTTTTCCATTAAGTTCAATCTTGCTACAGTTAAGTTATAAATTGATACTTGCCAGAATCACAGTTACTGCCTGAGATATATAATGATTCAGTAATTTAACAAATCAGCAAATACCACATGTATTATTAGCTTCTAACAATTATTGTAGCCTTCCCACAACGCTCTCATAATTCCATTCAAAGGGATATAAACAATACTGTCTAATGACTGTTGTGAAAGAGGCCATGGAACTTGCTCAGGTAGTTTTTCTTGGCCACGTTAAGGAAAAGCTCAGGTTCAGAGG
Organism: Poecile atricapillus; assembly: GCF_030490865.1. Taxonomy (NCBI): domain Eukaryota; kingdom Metazoa; phylum Chordata; class Aves; order Passeriformes; family Paridae; genus Poecile; species Poecile atricapillus. The sequence continues at coordinate 9,598,719 of NC_081252.1, forward strand.
TGAACAAGAGTCATTCCTACCTTTATTATTTAAAATGTATTCTCATTGGCATTGTCTGCCAGCCTATTTACACAACAGTTTTTCCTGATTCATGCTTTGCCTCCCTGGATTGCTGGAGCCCTCGCTTTGAGCAGCACAGAAGTTACAATGGATGTGATTGTCTTAGATACCGAGAGGAAGCACCTGAGTCCTTCAGGTTCCTCCTCACACTGAGCTCCAGCAATACTTTATTTAATCATTTTCTAATCGAAGCCATGCAGCATTTGTTCCCTTTCAAGAGGAGGGAGGATGTCAGCTAATTATATGCTTCATACCAGGATGGGACCGATTAGGTAATTATGTATCTCCAATAGCAGAATCTTCTAGAGGAGCTGTTTCTTGTCGGGGGACTTTATCTGTTTTCCCTTTCTTTTCAGAGGTTTTTTCTCAGTAGAAATATATCCCTGGGCTTTTCTTTACCAGGATATTGCCACTGGAAAGTTGTATTTTACAGCTATCAAGGAGAAATTAAGTACAAACAGAAACACTAGGGAAGTATTATAGCAGAAGATCACATATAATGATAAAGCAGTAGCACTTTTGCATATATAGTACAAAGCACACCCTACACTAATGCAAACGCCAAGCACAGCAATTTCCATTATCCTTCAGGCATATTCATCACAGATTTTTTTTTTGGCCCTAGAATTAGCTTGGAGAGTAACAAAAATCAGAGGTTTTAAGTTGATTTCATTTGCTGAGATTAAAGCAGAAAGATTAAATAAACAGCAAACAGTGCCAAAATTGAAGTTTGGATATCAACATTGTCATTCTTGCAAACTTTTCCAGAGCTATAAATCTTCCACATTTTGCTCAAGGATTTTCTTTTTTGCTTTTTTTTTTTTTTTTTTCCAGTGACTTGATGAAAGGTAGCAGCACTTTATGGATATTATAAGTGGTGCAAAATGATTGGTAGCCTTGGGAATTCTCCCTGCTTGGAACGACATTTAAAATCTATGAAATTTAATTAAAAATACATATATCATAATTGCTGTGCATAGTTCTCTTCAGCGCTCTGCTGTCCCATCTAAACCATCCCATTTTCCATTTTTCCTGCACAATGGCTCTGAGCTGGCTGGCATGAACTGTTATGACTCTATCAAAAGCAGAGGGTGCAGTGTCAGAGCTTTTTCCCTCTGCTAAACCAGGGCACAAGCAATTTAGCAATTTAGCCTGACACAGTACACTGTAACCATTAAGCCACTGACCAGAAGTCCCATCAGAGATGCTCAACTTGTATAATCCTGAAGATAGCTGAAGCTTTAAGGATTTAAACCAGTTTCCTAGCAGGCCAGAAATCCCTCTTGAAGCATGTTTATAAATGTTTTATTTTTTCATCTGGCACTTATGCAGCTCACATTCCCTGCCCAGGGCAGAGGGGAGAGAAGGAGGGGGGGGTGTGTGGAACTGGATGATGTTTAAGGTCCTTTCTAACCCAAAATATTCTATGGTTCTGTTTTAGAACCCTACAAATAAAAATGTTTTCAGAAAAAGAGTGTGGTTTTCCACAAGTCTGTGTCTCCATGATGAGGATGAGCTTGTTTTGGAGAAAGCATTGTGATATTATCCCTTCTTTCTCCATCCAAGGAATACTGTATGCACATTAGAGAATGTAATGTTGAACAGCATTGATAAAGCTGAAAGCCTTGCCTGGATTTTGGTATCCACACCATAAATCTCACATCTTCCCTTGTTCTCCACCCAGAAACCTAGTGACAGCAAATGTAATCCCTTTTATTTGATTACTGTGAAGTCTCCTGCTCCTGTCAGAATCACTGATAATCCTCATGGACGGAACAAGCCCATGGTTGCGACAGAAATGGAAATATCACTTTGATATCCTCTTTTTCACACTGGCTGGGTGAGAACTTGTCCGTTTCTTGGCATCTGGATGGGATGCCCTCTGCAGCTGCTCCTCCTCCTCCTCCTCCTCCACTCTTAAACTTTCCTCCCTGTAAGACAAGAGCCACAATTACTGCCCTCCTCTGTGGCTTGTGTGGAAATCCATCGATGCTGTTACTGCCGCTCTCAGAACTTCTTTAAAGCTGGAAGTACATTCTAATTTAGCTCAGTTTAAAAAGTGGTTTTGCGTTTTTTTTTTATTAATAAAAGAACCTTTACTTTTTGTTTTTAAGCAGCCCTTTCAGATTCATATTTTATGAGTTCCTTTAGCTTACATTGGCAAAGCTATTGTCTCTCTTTCTTAGCAAGTCTTGAAGTAGTAAAGATATTAGTTAAGTATTACAAACTAACTAATTAGGCCTTCAATTATCATTAAAATTGTTTTTTTAACAGCTATCTGCTGATATGAAAACCTTTTGATCCTATAACAGGGCTTGAAGTATCACAGTGTTCAAAACAAAGATTAGGTTACTATTATATTAAATGTCTCTATTTATATAGAAACTATTTCTGTCTAAACATTACAGAGGAGATTGTATTATCACAAGCAATTATTTCAGAAATAATTAAAAGGCTTTTTCTCCTTCAAACTGAAATTTGAGCCCAGCTACAATCAAAACACTTCCAGTTTTGTTTTTGTTACATCAGCACAACCTTAAGAAGTCACCTTTAAGAAGACAATCTAGAGAATGCCTTAATATATTTAATATATTTAAAAAGAGGGTTATTTTCTCAAGGAAAAAAAAAAAAACTAGGAGGCTTTTACAGGCCTCTAAACAACTTAACAAGGAGGAGGTCTCCTGGTTTTTAAAAATATTCTGCTGAAGGTTGATTGCCTTTAAAAAAAAAACAACCCACAACAAAAAAAAGCAAAAAAACCCCAACCCCCCCCCCAAATCAAACCAAAACAAAACACCAAACAAAAACAAACAAACAAACAAACAAAAAACTAAACAGAAAAGCCCCAAAAAAACAACATCAAACTGGCTGTCTTAATTACAGTCTGTAGCAGCATCTCTTCACATTAAAGGTTATTGTCAAACACTCTGCAAGACAATGCTAAACCAAATGGAAAGATATAAAAATACATCTCAGGGTTTATGCAGCAGAGAGCTGGAGGCAACAGGCCTTGTTTTATGGTGAATCAAAAAAAAAAAGGCATTGTTCTCATTAACACTCATTGTATCTGAATGGAGCCAGCAATTGCCCCAGGGTCTATATAATTAGCTTTAACACTTGCTTTAATAAAAGAAGGATACAGGAGAATGTGAACTATCATTTTCTGCAGGTCTTAAGTACTCAAGGAACCTCTGCTAGGTTCCTTCTGCTAGGAAGAAAGACCCTTTTGTGCCTCTAACTAAAATAATAAAAACAGTAATAATAGCAACAATAATATCATTAGCAACTGGGTTTGTTTTAGCAGTGACATTTGTGTCTGTCTGTCTGCCCAAAAGCTGGAGGTGAGGAATGAAGAGGTACCAGCAGGGAGGTAGAGAGGCACCTTATCAGTTCTGGGGAGGCAGCACAGCAAACCCCTGCCCCCAGGATGAGGTTACAGAGCATCTCAGGAGAAAGCTTTCACTCACAAGGCAGGGGGAGAACAGGAGGACAAACGTAAAAAGGGATTAAAGAGACAGAAAAGGAGCATTTCCTGCACCCTTCTTCCTTCATATTGCAGTCATGCTGTACGCCAAAAATATCTTCTAATCCATTGAGAGAGACCCCCAAGAAGCAGCACAAGCATCCAGCTGAGACTCAGATGCCTTTGCCTGCAGCACTAGATGCATTTTTAAGGGCTCCCATCATGCACAGATCTGGTGTGACTCTGCTTAACTTGTGAAATCTGATCACAGCAGTAGGTGATACGACTTTAGGCAGAGTTGTGGCTCTAAGGAAGAGAGAAATTATTGTAGTGCAGTAAATGACAGCACCAGAAGCTCTGTACAACATGACTTTCAGCCTGATTAAAGCTGCCTTAGATGCCAAATTTATATGATCTTCTACCAGACTCATTAACTGTTTGGAGGCTGGTACTGATGGAGGTTTTAAAACAAAAGAATGTAACTCCTGAACCATGGAGAGTGAGATCACACAGCAGCTACTTCATCTCCTGTAGTCAGCTGCAAACAGTTTGCTGTGATTAAAATAAACATAATTATCCATTCTTATAGAAGAACAAAGGCATGATTTCTGTCCTTATAAATCAAGTCAGCACAGTTCACCATAACATTTTCCTACAAACAGAACATTACCTTTCTTTTCCTCACCACCGATGGCTCCAACTGCACCAATCTAAGGTCAACTCTAGTGAAGCTACTCCAGGTGTAAAGGAAATTTGGTTTTACTTGAGGATCATAAACCTGATGTGTTTTCTGGGCAATCTGAAGTGAAAAGAATCACAGGATGGTGTGGGTTGGAAAGGACCAACCCCCCTGCAAAGGGCAGGAACATCCCCAATTAGGTCAGCTTGCTCAGGGGCCTATCTAACAAGGCTTTGAATGTTTCCAGGGATGAGGCCTCCACCACCCCTTTGGGCAACCTGTTTTCACCATCCCCATGCCGAGAAACTCTCCCTCATGTATGTATGACCTCCCCCTTGTAGGTTTGCTCCTGGACCGGGTCTCAGGCTTTGTAATCCCTGTTGGGATTGTTGGACACGCCAGGTTCTACGTGTTTTTATGTCCATGAACCTGACTCCCCTCAGTCTGACCAAAAATGCTCCAAAAATAGGAACTAATATGTTCTGCAAAAGCACACGTGTCTCATTTTGTTTATTCCGAGCAGAAGCTCTGAAAAGTTACACCCTGGCAGATAAGACGCCCGTGCTCAGGTTTTAGGTCCATAGGGGGCTTGGAATGATTAAATCAAGGGAAAAACACACCAGAGGAGGAAAGGAGTTTCCTCCCCCATGGTCTCTGTTGCTGTCTCACCTGCTTTTAAGCCTCACCACTGCTCCCCAAAAAGCCAAGTGGTGTCTGTGCCTCTTCCCATGGCCCTGATGGATGGCAGCCAGAGGAAAGCCAGGAAGCAACGAGAGGCTGGAATATGTTTGCTCATACTTCCGAGGGATTTTGTCAAATAAAACAAGCCAAAAGCAGGCAAAAAACCCACACTTTGGAAAACCTGGCGCATGGTAGATTTACAAGCTCATACAGTGAAAAGGCTGGAGAATTAAAGCTGGGTGAAGATTAAACTTTTTGTGTTTAAAGACTTCAGGCTCAACATCTGAAAGCCACCCTGACCCAGAGACCTTAAGGGGAGGAAACTGCATTGAATCAGCTAAAAAAAGCTGCCTGCTCATCTCAAGCCCCCCATTTTTATGCCCGCCTTCTGCTTCTGTAAGTTTTACTTTAAAAATTTGAAGTGACAAAATCACAAAAGAAAATGCTTCAGTGATTTCAAACTTTGCAGAAGATTAAAACTGGAGCTGATTCTGAGTCTTCTTTCTGCAAAAGGGTTTCAATTTAGGTGAACTGCTGCTATTTTCATATATATAGCAATGTATAATGAAACAATGTATATATTATGTATATAATTATGTATGTTATTGCTATAAAAGACAGCAGTACCCTCATCTTTGCTTGTCCCAAATGCCTCCTCAGAGCAGCTAAAAAAGGAGCATTTTCTAGTTTGGAGGTAAAGATAGAGGGAAGGAAGCCACACAGAGCTTCGCACTCTGCATTTTGCAGGCAACGATGTGGAAGGGAGGATGGATGAGTCCTGTGGAGAGCGCCAGCGACTGCACTGGCTGCTCACAGAGCTAATGGGGAACATGTTCAGAAACCAGCTTGCACCACAACAAAGAAATTAATCACAATTTGTTGGCACGAGCCTGAAAACAATTTCTCTGGGTCCGTAATGACTGCATTTGTATTGGGCTCCGAGTCTCAACAGCATTTATAGTTATCAAAATACTGTACTATAAACATCATTTCACGGGGCCAAACTTCCACTGGATGTAAGGTCCTTGAAAAGAGAGTGTATCTATGGATGTTTTAAATCCAGATTGTAATTTGCCAGCACAGTCTCCAGTGTCTTGTGGTTATGAAAGTCTGCAAAGCCAGTGGAGGAAAAATGGCATAAATATGGCACGGGGAAAATACTCAAGGTTTTCCCCTGTCACCATGCCACAGGATTGGGATACAGCACAAGTTTAGCACAGTGCCACAGCTGGGACTAACTCATGGCTACAGCCAAAGCATATTTAATCTCTTAGACATAAACATCTTTTATTCTCCTTGAACCCAGCTTGAGCACAGGACTGGTCCAAGGGCAAAAAAAAGGATAGTGGCAAGAAAGCCTGCAATCAGTTTTTCATCTGTCCCCTAGGATGAAAGAGGAATATGTGAGTCATTTTCTTGTACAATGGTGAAGCTTGAATCCCTCTATGTCTGGTTAATGCCAGGGACTGGCCAAACCGTATTCCGCTGTGATTTGTCACAGATTAAATGCAATCACAGACGTTTCTGGAAGTATTTTTTCATGGGTTTTGAACTCGGCAATAAAACACTGCTCTCTCAGTGGAATTTCAGCTACAGAGCTCCTAGACTAACGCCTAGCAATAAAGTGATCAATAAGTGATAAATGACTGACATTCTGCTCCTATCCACTGAACAATGGAATGCTGAAGGACAGTGACTGTTGTTCCCGTGGGATTTACTTTATTTTCTGTACCTTTTCAGACTCATGCTTTGAGTCTTTTTACACTAATGTTTCATAAGCTGCTATTGAAGCAATAAAAACAGAGATAGGGAAAACATTTGGGAGTTACGCCTGCATTTTCACACACGATATTGCATTGTTCTTTCTGAGATGCTGCAGTCTGCTGGGAGGAAAGGGACTCAGGGTTGCTTTCTTTCATTTTATTTAACTAATTTTTAAAAGCAGTATGGAAATTCTTGCTGTGTGAAGTAGTTTTCCTTTTTTAGTCAGCCGTTCCTAAAGATCCTTCGCCCACTGCCAGATGAAATAGTAACAGCGAGTGAAGCAGCATTTATTCCATCATGCTCCGTTTGGATTACCTTAAACTCAAGCAATTCTCACTGTACAGCAAACTTCAGTCTGAATGGTTATTTGGGGATTAAAGTGGTTGTGGAAAACGAGCAGAGACGTTGTTCTGAACCCGGTGCTGGCGGGGAAACCCAGCCAAGAAGGGAAGGAAGCGGAGATGGGCACCTTGCTGATCTGTCTGGGCTGAGACAGGCAGGGTCTCTCCTCTGGCTCCTGTCTCTGGGGATGCTGTGCTGGCTTTAAGTACCTTCTCCTGCCTGCTCAGTGCTCAATGCACCCCGCAGGAGCAGGCACGGGTCAGGAAAAGCCAGCTCTGCCTTGGGGCCAGCAAACCTGCTGTGTGGATGTTCCCACGCACATCCCGCAGCGCTAGCGTTTGAGGGAGTGTACCTGGAGACTCCCTGATTAATCTCAGCTAACAGAGGGTGAACTGTGTCATAAACTGGCTGCATTTCATGTTTAGAGAAGGATTGAAGCTCTCTGAATAGCCCTCGGTTTGTTCCCGGGGGAGCCAAGCCTGCTGGCAGCCGTCAGCCCGGGTGGTGGCTGGAATTTATCCCCATGGAAGCTGCCGTGCTCCAGCCCTGGATGCGGCGACCACACCGCAGCCCCAGCAGGGCTGCACACAGCCAGCTATCGCTGGTCTTAATTGCACAACACACTTAGGCAAACGCCCCCGGAATGGAAGAAACACACTTAAATAACCTTATGTAATTTCAGGCTGATGAATGCACGGATTAAAGTCCTCCTCCGAAGGGAGGGGTCACGCTGCGCTAGCCTGCTTTCTACCCCGAGGCTACGGCAGCGCCCTGATATCCAAACAGAGTCCTCCCACCAGCTGTTCCCAAGCAGGGGACAGCCCAGACTACATTAGGAGGAGGATGAAGACATTTTGTCGCTAACTCGGTCTTCGGATCACACCTAACTTTTCAGGGCCCCCTCTGTCATTCTCAGCAACTCTTGGGCAGATGAGCTCCCATACCTCACATCCCATGCTATATCCACCCCGAGCACAGCCTTGCTGGTGTGGCTCTTGCCATGCCCCCGTGCTCTGCACTGACAGCCAAAAAATGAGCCCCCGGTGTGTTTCTGAAGGCTTCGATTCCCAGTCTCTCATTTGTTACTGAGGGGCAGCTCTCCGGATAGCCCGTGCTGCTCACCGTGGAGCTGGGGGCTCAAACAAGGCATTCCACTCTTCCCCCTGGGATGTAACAAACATACGTGTACAGACCAAGCCTCTTTTCCACATCCATCCTCTGTCTGTCCATCTCCACGCTCAGCACCACCCCACCCCCTAATAATTGTCCTAAATGAGGACAGAGCAGATTTAATTGAGCCTGGTTTTTCCATGTGAGGCACCGTGCCCACAAACCTAGCGGTCCTGCCAGAGTGGGAAAACTGGAGGAGCCAAGGAATATTTCAACCATGCTGTTACCTTAGTTGTGGAAACCTGTTTTGTTTCTGAAGAAGCAGATTAGGAGTGTGGGGAATATCAAGTTTAAAGCAACTGACGCTACTTGGCAACTTCTAGTCACTGTCCATGTGATCTGTGAAAATCCCAGAGTTAAATGCAAACAGATTGAAAAGGCAAACACAGTCATTATTTCTGCAGGGAAAGTGCTTTATCCTGGGGATACGGCTTGGCAAACTGGGAGCTTAGGAAATACTGGAGGGAGTACATCTGCTAGAGTAATTTTCCTTCTCACCTGGTTCCTACCGTGCTGCACAGCGGCACTGCCGAGCAGCACCATGGAAATACGCTCCTGCACCTGTGCTCCCCTTTGTGCCTGCTGTTAATCTGGAAAACACTCGTCTTTGAGAGCATGCATTCCCTATTACCAGCATCTTTGGCTTTGGCTAAGAGCTGGAGAGGCAGTGAATCAATATTCAAGTTTGTTCGTGCTGCTAATAAGGGAAGAATAACTCTGATGTTCCTGGGACTGTCTTGTCTCTATGCAAAAAAGGTCAATCAACTTCCCCACATGGTTCTAGGGCACAGAAATGCTCCTTCTAGTTTGTTGCAAAACAGGTTTTCAGCAGATGCGAGGAAATCCTTATGTTTCAAATAGTATCTTCACTTTCTGCATTGTATAATGATCATATGAACTGCTCCACATTTATTCCAGACCAAATTCTTTTGGACATTTAGTGGTATAAATCCACTCACAGCTTTAAACTTCTGTTCAGTAGCTGATTGTCCAGTGGTCTTACCCTTAAAGAACAAATATTATTTATAAAGTACAGTGCACTTTTTCTATCTCAGCCACTTGTTCCTGGCTTAGCTAACACTGACTGACACAGAAAATATTAATGATAAATACTCTGGGTTTGGAAATCCCTGAACCACAAACAGGTAGAGAACATTTTGGGGAAAAATCACTGAAAATTTACCCTGCTGTTGTACTTTTCTATTCCTATCTGATATTGGTCATTGCTAATGACAGATTGCAGGCCTGGATGAATTTCTGGTGTGTCCTGAAATGGCTGTTCTTAAATCCATCATCCCATCCTGGCAAAGAGGAAAGACTTACCCTTTTTAGAAAATAGGCTGCATGTAAATGAGCCAGCAGTGTGAGCCAAAAAGCATTTTAGTATCAATTTAGGCACAGATTTTGCTACCTCTCCTCAGGTGAAGGGAACCACACTCTTCAAATACTACTGTGGAAGTGGAATGCAAATGCTGAAGTCACGACCCCATGTAAATGACAATGTCCCTGAATAATTCTGTTCATTAATTTCACATGTTAAAAAAAGTAATTAGCAGAAGCATTTCAAAACCAACTCCATCCAGTGCTCTTGTGGGAAATCTCAGCAGAGCACAAGTAGAGTGAATTAACCACGGTGTTACCCGGGCCAACATTGCAACAGAGTCGGAGCGAATGTGCTTATGCCTCATTCCCGGTCTGCAGTGAACAGCTCCGGCAGCCAAATGAGGACTCTTAATTATGCACCCTCTAATCATCTCAAGATTCGCTTTAGCAGTAAAGTTTTTAGATGTGGCAAAGAGTCAGCTGCATTTTGAAGACTTCAGAGATGACATAAACCTTTCCTCCCTGCTTTCTTTTCATGTGGCTAAACCTCGTACATCACCGGTCCAGGTGCTTTTTTGCTCCTGTTTGGAGAAGGGCATCTGGAAGGGAAAGCATGCAACTTGGTCCTATCCAGCTTCTGAAACACTTCTCTGCTTTGAGCACTGTGCCTGTAAAAGGATCTGATCTCTCCACGAATACCCTCAAATGACAGCCTTCAGAAACAGGCATCCCCATTAATTTGTCAGCAGGCTGACAGCTAACCAAGGCACAGGGGAGACGTGAGATGTTAGCAGAGACACAAACATTCAGATTGCTTTATCTCCCGTTCAGTCCAGAGCGTTACATTAGCAGAAAACTGGCACTGGGACACAAAGGCTTGGATGCATGCTCAGTACTGCCTCTCACAAAGCTCTCACCTGTCAACGAGGCTCCTGGATAAGCCTGGGCTTTTTCTATTTTTTTTTTTTTTTTTTTTTGAAGGCTCTGATTGCAGGAGGAAAAATTAGCATAATTCCAGAGAGAGCTTGGCAAGCTCTCCCCCATGCCATGAGATGGTCCCTGGCCCAACTCTGCAGGAATCTGCTGGCAGAGCAGCCTCCAGAGTGGAGCTGACTCCTCTCCCACAGCTCCAGCAGCCAGCCAGGAGCTGGAGCTGGCAGCTCCCAGCTGCATGGACAGCCCCCAGAGAGCTGCACTGAAAATGCACAAAAAGCAACTAAAAAAAGCAACTGAAAAAACAGAAAAAAATAACAGGAGATGAGTTAATGGCAGACAACAGGTTATTCAAGGAGGCAGAATTGCCTAGTGCTGGGAGAGGCCCAGGGGCTTTTCCTGATGTTGTTTTGAGCCCGTTCAGCAACTGACAGAGCAAATGTATCTTCATCTCCTGTATTTCTCCTGAGTTTTCTGTGAAGTGCTTTGGGATTTACTGGTAAATAGTAACACCTTTCGTGAGAGCAGCATGAAAAAACAGCAACAGAACCATCACAATATTGTTAAAGCTGGAGCAAGATTGGAATGTTTTGTTCTTGGGGAAAACACAATGGTGAACTGGATAGCCAGCATCATGGAAAATGACAGAATAAATCATAATAAAGGTCCACTCTTGTCATTTATGGATAGTTTTAAAGTGTCTCTATGAGATTGCCTAATGTTCACCACGACACAACAAGAACACAATAGCTCTGCTCACAGACTTAACTCTTAAGAGAAGAAAACTTTATTACTTATCTTAATATTTCAAAACAACTTTTTTCCCTAGGAGATGCAGGCTTAAAAGTTGTTACATCAAAAAAGATTTTGAGGGAAGTAAAAAACCAAAATCAACAACCAGACCCCAGTGCCTTATTCTGTCCCTGCAACCAGCAAATTACATTTTAATTCTAAAGGTCAATCTGTTTATATTATCTACATATACATTTGGAGACTTCTTTATCAAAATGCCAACTAGATTTCTAAGTCCCATACCCTGTTTCTGTGACTCTTTGTGGCACAAAAGGATTAGGATTTAGATCAAGGCCAAACTCTCACTGCTGTCTCTCCAAGGGCCTCCAACCAAAAGGCTTTAGTTTACTGTGCCAACCCATCTCAGCTTTCTTTTGGAAAATACATCTAATGCACAAGCCAAATTGTTGCAGAGATCTCACATCTCACAGAAGATGTGAAGCATTATTTAATGTCATTGTGTATATTCCATAGAATGAGAGATTTAAAACGGGTGTTGTATAATTTTATTTAGATTTTATTACAGTGCTTATCTGAAGAAAATGTCCGTCTCTGGAACGTAATAGAACTTATTCAAAGATGAATTCAGTGAAAATTCTTTGCTTCAATGAAAAATAGCCACTGAATTAACGCATCTCATACTTTGTCATTTCAGACGGAGAACTTAACAAAAGAGGGTCAATAGTTGCTGTGAGAGACAACAGAAATCCACAGAAAACAAGTCAGCAGATAATGACAATTTTGCCATTAACCTAATTTTAGGAACCAGTCGAGCCGTGTGTGCCAGCTGCTGGAATCTGTGTGGACCAGAATACCTGAAGCATCATTTGCAGAAGGCACAGCCAAACTCCTCCTTCACACTCAAAAACCCTCTGCAGGGAAATGATGGTGGCTCTATGATCTGAAGGAGTGAGACAAGATCACAGGGCAAAAGGGTATTATTGCAAGAAAACTTTTCTCCCCTACCTTTCCTAATAACACATTCAAGAAAAATGAGTAGCCACCATCATTAGAGAGCTTTTGCTCAAGGTGAAAATACTACAGAGAAACACTCATCAAGGCAGTAATTAACAAAATCCATTTGAACTTGTAAAGAACTTACAGCAACTGAAATAGTGAATTTATTTGTCCTCATGGTATTTACAGTATATAATGGTCATTTTAAACAGAAGGACATGCAGCAAATCTTATCCTGCAAATGCTCAAAGCCACAGGAACCAATGCCAGGGTCTGAGGTTTGCTAGACTGGGCTGCTTACTGGGAACACACATAACGCTTCATTTAGCACTACATGAAAGTTAATCAAGTTTAATAACCTTTTCCTGAAATGTCCCAGGAAATGAGGTAGAAAAATTAAAACAGTTAGATGTCTGCTGAAAAGCAAATATATTTATTATGCACTTTAATATACACAGGGATTTTTGCTTAATATAATACAAGGAATAAAATAAAAATTTTACAATGTGAAATTCATTCAATGTACATTAAAGGCTATTTACAACCCACTCCAGGAAAAAGCAGTCTATCTGCAAACCAAGTTAACTGAGGAGTTCAGATGGGGAATATTAAGCATAACAGACATTTGCATAGCAGAGTAACTGAGGAGGGAAAACACCTTTTTAGTTTTAAAGAAACGGTAATGTTTTCAATACTGATCACAGAGAAGACAAAAATGCATCAATTGTGCCTCGGTATCTCCTAATGCATTTCTCTCCAGATGAGTTTTTCCACATGCACACAGTATTGATATCCGTGTCCACAAAACAGTCTTTTTCCCCAGCTCTCCCACCAAGAATTTTGGATGTCTTGTGGAGATGACCTTGGAAGGACCAGCAAAATGGGATGAAGAGAAACAGGATTCCTGTTTTATTTGGGCTTTTTGGGTGGTGAGAACTGCTGCCCTGGCAGAAGGAGCTGTGCTGAGTCACAGCTACACCCCTCTGCTCGCACCACTCCATTTACAGATGGGAAAGGGCAGAGCAGAGGGAACAACCGGGGAACAGCAACTTTGCTTGGCACAAAAACCCCTCACAAATGGTGATGCTAAAAATCACACGCAACAGCAGTGTTGGAATTACACAGACCTTCTGAGAAAATAGATGATTTAAAGCAATTCATGCCCTATTCCAAAGGGATATTCAAAATATTCAGAAGTTTCAGAACTGTCATTCTGAAAACATTTCTTACAGGTCTACTGTCTGCTGATTTGGAGAGAGGGTTTCCCCAGTCACTGTTTCAAATGTAAATATTATTCACACAAAATCCACCAGACTATCTGCAAGTTGCGGCCCCTTGTGAAATTGGCCATATTTTTACGTCCTCTGTCCACAAGGTGCAATTAATAACAACACAATAAAGTTAAATAAATATAATCCCAATGACAGTCAAGGTCAGTAGAAAAAATGTTGGCATTCAGGGATCCCTTTCCACAGAACAAAACATACACCTAATAACTAAGAAAAGCCATATTCTTGCACAGTATTGCAAATGTACTATACTTGAGGTTTGGAACAAGTTTGCTGAGAACATTTTGGTACTTTCTCTTTTCTAAACCACTAACCCTCTTAAGCCCATTCTGCCAGACTCCTGTTATGTTTATTTTATAATTGTCCCACGGGGACAAGAAATTCAATACATGAAACATCCAGAATAATCCATACTGCCGTGTGTCAGCTTCTAACATCTAATTTTACTATATGCTGAATGCCTGACTAGAAAAGATTCTTTTTTTTACATTTAGGAAAAAGCAAATAAGAACGGAGGTGCAAGATTTCCCAAAAAAAAAAAAAAAAAAAAAGTATTCTGATGACAGTTGATCATAATAACCAGACATGGAGCCCTTCAGTGCCTCAGAATATGAACTACATCTACATCCAGGGGCCATTCATCAAAGTTTAAGGATCTACTTAATCATCTATGAAAAATAACCTCAGCTCTCTATCATCTTATTTCTGGAATGATCAGAATTAGAGTATGAAAAAGATGAAATCCAAGCCTTTAGAAGAAATACTTGCATACAAAAATAGGCTTATTTTCTAAAGAGCAAGGCTGTATAATGGTGAATAGCAGAATATAGCTTGCATTTGTAGGAGAAAATGAACCCACTTGTTTCATTTTTTCACTTGCAGAACTGTGCAAGTAAGATGTGCACATTCAAAGGAAAAACTCACACTGCTCACTTTCACAACAATGACCTTGACTTTGCTCTCTTTCACACAAGTAAAATATTTCTGCTGTAAGAGCGGGAAGCCAGCTTTCCATTATCCACTCTCCCGACTGCTGATTAACCGTGCTCCAGGTACAGAGACACGCTGGCTCTACCTAATCCCCGTGAAGCAGTAACCACATTCATACAAGTTTGTGCTTTAAGGAGTTATTGTCTCAGGACAGGACTAACTCAGTAATCTCTGTACTCCCCAGGCAACGCTGTCGCTGTGCTTTTCCACTGCATTCTCGCTGCATATTCTCTCAGCCTCGCTCACAAAGGGTCTGTATTTTCCATGGTTTGCTCTACTGACATTCCCAAACATAGTCCTTTACCTTGGAAAAGAGAAAGAGCTGTTTCTAATGTATAGAGATACACAAGAAAGCAGGATGAGACCTTTTAGCACCTCAGACATACCCATATTAGTTACCTCATTACCGTAGCAGTAACAGAGGCTATTGAAGACCAAGTGTCCAAAATTTGCCTATTGCTTTCAGTGGTCCCAGTCTGACATCCAGATTTGGTGCTGTAGTACCAGAGAGTACATTTCTGCCTCTTAAAAATCCAAAAGACACTGCAGGTGATTGCAGTCCGACTTCTTTGCCACCACTGAACAGCAATTACACAGACAGAACAGACAAGTACAGTATTTATAAAATACTGTTATACAAGACTCGTAAATCTGGAGGGAACCTTTTGAAGTACACGGGGAACTGACAATACATGACAACAATGCAAATGTGACAAACTCGTTGCTTAGTTTCTTTAGCCACAGAAAAATAAATACAAAAAGCACTGCCTTTTCCATAACACAGTTCACTGTGGCACATGCACCTCTACCAAGCGATCTGGAATAGGAAATCAGAATTCCTGGTTCTTACCATTTTCAGCTGTGGTCAGGGAAATACAGCATGTATCCTTCTGCAATTAAAAAAAGTGCTCATTCTGTGTATTAAATACAAAGTACACAAAATAAAATTTTGAAGCACAGAGGGTTATACTGAGAAGGCAGCCTGAAAATGTAGGCACGTTACAGTAATTAAGGTAACTGTACTGTAGGAATCACATTCTTGAATTTCTAGGTGGACTAAACAAGCATTGCTTTCATCCCAGCCAGCTGATAAATCATCGGGAGCAGAAGCGCTTCAGTTCACAGCATCATGGAATTGGCCTGGAAGTATAAAATAAAAACATTAAGCTTTGAAATAGTCTGTAACACAAACAGGACTGTCAGAAATGGAGCTGTATCATCCCTAATCAAAGTCAAAAGCACACAACAACAACAACAACATGATGAGGAAAAGTGTTCCTGGCTAAGCCCAGTCCTGTGATTGATTCCCTGTGCTCTCTGCCATCCCAAGCAGCTACAAGGTCCCCTCAACAGGAGAGCTTCCTGGACAGGCTGGGAAGCAGCAGCCAGGAAGGAAAGCCATTCCTGTGGTGCTCCCATGGAGTATTTCTGATGTGATTCCCCACAGGTGACTCATTTATCCACCAGTCAGGGAAATTACCATTTTTTCTGCTTGAGATTTAGCAAAAGAGGAGGTAAATTACAGCCTGTGCCAAGCAATTCATAATCCACACAGAACTGTTCTAAACTCCCATCTTTAAAGTGACGCTCTGGAAGTGTTAAGAGGAAAGCAGAAGGAACCATTTGGTTACCCACACCTCATTTTTTTAGCCATTTGCAAAACCAAGAACTTCACTGAGAGAAATCCTGAATTTTCAGTAACACACCATTTGTTCCAGATTTAGAAAAGCCAAAATTTAGTATTAGATGTGGAATGTTCAGATTTCTGTATATGCTGTTTTAAAATCAAGGAAGATGGAAAAATTCACCAAACCCAGTCTTTTGATGACAGGTCAGGTCAAATGAACACATGCTACGTCAGAACCATGCAATGGATTTGTAATAAAGTATAACATGAAAGCAAAGTGATGAACATCAGGTGCAGGCACATAAGAGTTAGGAAATACAATCTTTAATTATACGTTTTAAAGTTTTATGGAAGCAGGAAAAAATTACAAATAAATTCTAATCCTGTTTGGGCATGATGCACTACTGTGGGAATCTGAAGTCCTTGTAACATTTTACGAACATTTAAGGACTTTTCACTCCCAGCTGACATTCCTCTCTATGCCTGTTCCTGCTGTCCTGCCCCACAACTCATCTGACCCTTCGGTAAAATTTGCATTTTACAAATGTGCAGGATCTAGTGCAGATATTTTTGAAACACTTTATTGTTTCAAACATTTTAATTTAACCAAAATGCCAACCTAACAGGGTGCTGCACAATATTCTATCGCTCTGCAATTCTCCAGAGACATCAGCTACATCTACAGATGTATTCCGTTAAAACCAATTTCCAAGACACTTTGGGAAATGTTTATGTGTTTCTGACAGCTGAAAACCTTCCATGTGTGGATTCTGCACCACCTGCAACTGTCCTAGAAACACTCTGTCTTTGATGACCTGCAGCAGAACTGAGTCAGAACTGGCAAGAACATTCTTGTTCTAAGGAGCAGCAGCCTGAGCTCTCCGAAATGCCGCATTCATGCACAAAAAAATGTTTTCAAAAATAAGCGAGCAAGCAGTAAGAGGTGGGCACACTTTTCATAAAGATGATGCTTCTCTGAAATTCCAATAGGAAACATACTACCACATTCCAAATACCCTAAAAATCACACACCTCAACAGGAAGAGGGAGAAAAATAGAACTATTTTAGCTGACTCACTGAAAATTCATGTCTGAGAAAGAGACTTGTAATTACTTTTCCAGCTTAAAATTCAGTATTGAAGAGGAGGTGATATAATTAAATGACCTCCACTGATTAAGAACAACAGAATGGTCAGAAAGTTGGTACCACTAAATAGATTATAATCTTGCACTGAGAAAAGCCACCTCTTTTATAGGAGGATCACCTCTACAGCAACAAAAATATAAAATTGAAGCTTTAGAATAGTATTTTATACTTATGCTTCACCCTTGAAATCCACATTCAGAAAAGTGGTTGCCTATAACTTATAAGAACCTTCAGAAACTTTCTGAGGAGCATCTTTGTAAATAATGAAATACAGACTGTATCTGAAAATGCCATGAACAGAAATTCTCATCTGTCCTTACGTTTGAAAATTAAATTCCACATCAGTGCTACGTGAAACTAATTGATCAAAGACAGTGGGGCACAATTTGAGCAGCTGAATTCAACAGACAACACGACAGTAATCCAGCTTCTCTAAGGCCGGTGCTTTGAGCTGACAGCAAAGGAAATACTTGCCAGGTTAAGACTAACATTCATCACATAAGCAATTATGATGGTAAGCGATAATAAAATGTAATTTTAGCACATTTTAAATGAAATGCAGGCATTTGGTTGCTTTGTGACTGGGTAAGTTACCTTTTACAATGGTGTTTCCTTCTTGTAGTTGAAGCTTGGGTCGCTACCTTCAATCTGAAGTTTTAAGGCTTGCTTAAGGCTGAGTTCCGTCTCTGCGGGGGGATAGCCTTCCAACACATCCTGATGCCCTCTGTCCTGCACTGTACGTGGGACAGAAACCCTGCCGAGAAAAACCTGATTGCTCTGAAGATGGTAATTTGGATTTGTCATAATGCCATTTCTCTTCTTCTGCTCCCCACTCTGTTGGTGAATCAGGAACTGCTGCTGAGATCGACCAACTTCTTGCTGAGCTGGAGGGACCAAAATTTTGCACTGTGGCTCTGGTGGCATTGATTTCAGTGGCATGCTCGTGCCAGATTTGGCAATGGGTACTCGTTTATCAAACTGAGTCATTTCATACTCTAGCACTTTGGGTTGGGAGGAACTACTCTGCTTTATTTTTTTCCCAGCTGACCCAGACTTGCTGGAGTTGTCTGTTTTGCCCCCTTTGTTCGCTTTCGTTGATTTCAAACTAGGTTTTACTTGGCTCCATTCAAACTCGCTACTTGGTGAATTATGATTTTGACTTAGGGAATGAGTTGTGGAAGAAGGGGAAACAATGGACTGCCTGCTTCTGCTGCGTGGCAGGGAATGCTGCTGGATTTGCTCCGTGAACGACAGGCTGTGGAAACTATCAATGGGCACTGTCTGAGCGGTGGCCGTCGAGGACGTGGTGCGGAGAGAGGAATTTTTGGAGCTTTTCAGGGAATTATTTGATAAAGATGACTTTTGACGGTCAACCGTGGAATCCGGAGACTCCGAAGGAGAACTGAAGGCGTGTGCAGGCCCATTGGATAATCCCCGCATTCCAGGCTGCATGTCTCCTCCAGTACTCCCTGAACTATTGGACTTCATGGTTAAGGACTGCATTTTAGAGGAGACTGATTGTAAGGGTTTCTGCTCCATTGTGTGGACTGGAGACGGAGTGCAACCATTCAGAGTCGATGCACCGTATTTTTCCAGTAATTTAATAATCTGGGAGTGTCCATTTTTGGCTGCAACCCGCATAGCAGTGCGCCCAAATTGGTCAGCGTGATTTGGATCAGCACCATGCTCCAGTAATATCTGGACAACGTCAATGTGCCCCTCTTGGGCTGCAATGCAGAGTCCAGTAGCACCTTGATTACAAGTGTGGTCAACCAGAGCGCCATGCTCGATAAGAAGCTGCACGACCTTCACGTGGCCTTGCCATGCAGCAGACTGCAAAGCGGATCTCTTCTCGTTATCTGCAGCGTTCACATCAGCGTGGTACGTTATCAGCACCTGCACCATCTCCAAATGGCCCTGCCAGCAGGAAACATGGAGTGCTGTTCTTCCTTCAGCATCGCTTGCTTCGACGTTTGCACCGTTTTCTAAAAAATACTCAGCCATTGTAAGCTGGTTTTCTAATGCTAGGATGTAAAGCGTCGGCCGCCCATCAGCGTCTTTGTAGTTCACATCTGCTCCATGGCTGAGCAGTAGCTCAACTATATCTCTGTGACCTTCTAAGGCAGCAACCCGGAGAGCATTTCTCCCATCGTAGCCTCTCTGATCAATGTTGGATTTATTTTCCAGTAACATCTGCACACAATCATAGTGACCTTCCTGCGCAGCTAATATGAAAGGTATCCGTCCATCGTTATCGATTTCATTCGTTCTAGCACCTTGTTCTATAAGAGCTTCACAGATCAACCTGTGACCTTCAAAAGCTGCCATGTGCAAAGGTGTCCAGCCTGCATCATCTCTGTGATTTTCATCTAGCCCCCTGTCCAGCAGAGTCCGTACTACTTCAACGTTGCCCTGTGCAGATGCAATGCTCAGGACTGTTCTACCTTCGCTGTCGATGCTGTCAACAGCTGCACCCCAAAACAAGAGAGTATTCACGACTGAGGCATGGCCCATGGAGGCTGCTGCCAGAAGCGGCGTCCGGCCGTTGTTGTCCGTGTGGTCAACATCAGCTCCCCCTTCCAGAAGCAGATCAACCACGTCCACGTGTCCTTCATAGGCGGCTACCAGCAGTGGAGTCATGCCATCTTTGTCACAGTGGTCGACTTCAGCACCGCGGTCGATCAGGAGGCTGACCACCGAGGCGTGTCCCTTACTGGCCGGCACACAGAGCGCAGCCACGGACAGCGCCGTCCTCCCGTCCACGTCCTCGTGGTTCACCTCTGCACCGTGGTCCAGCAGGTGCTCCACGATCTCTTTGTGACCCATGTACGCAGCCGCGATCAGAGCCGTCCTGCCCTCGTTGTCAGCTTTATTAACTTCAGCCCCGTGCTGGAGCAGATTCAGCACAATATCTTCATGCCCTCCCCACGCCGCCGCTCTCAGCGCCGTCCGGCTGTCAGCATCTGCGCAGTCCACTTTGACGCCGGCGTACAGGAGCGCGGACACCACCTCCGTGTGCCCCCCCCACGCCGCCGACCGCAGCGCCGTCCAGCCGTCGTGGTCCGTGTGGTTGACGTTGGCCCCGCAGCCGATGAGGCAGTTGACCACCTTGGTGTGCCCCTGCCGAGAAGCCAAGGTCAGCGCTGTTTGCCCGTGGGTGTCTTCGATCTCCAGATCCGCCCCCCTCGACACCAGCAGGTTGACCACGTCGAGGTTGCCGCTGTACGCTGCGTTGGCCAGGAGCGTTCTCCCGTTGGAATCGCACTGGTTTACGGACGCCCCGTTGTCCAACAAGGTGCGGATGGAGTCCTCCCTCTCCAGGGCCTGCCGGACGATGCAAGACGTGCGGTCATCTTCGCTGTTGACGTGAGCACCGGCCTTTACCAGCAGCTGTAACACCTCTTGCTCTTTAGGAATTAAGGTGGACAGGGAGTCTTTGACAGGTGTGCCGTTCCATATCATCCACAAAGCCAGCTCTGAAGTCTCCAACTGTAAATTAGAATTAATGAGATGCAATGCAAACTCTTGAGCTTCTAACGGCGTTAAATCCTTTGCCCGGCAGGTGTAACTCATGGCCAGCATTCTGTGTCCCTCTGCGGCGTTACACAAGTATTTCTGTGTACAGTGCTTTACATCCAGCAGCCACTCTGCAAAACTGTAATGAAACAAGATTTTTGTATTTCCAAGGCCATCGATAAGGACTTTGGACAGGACATCCAATTTGCGTTGGAAGTCTTCCATCGACAGCGTCATGTTTTTGGTCCACACCGCGTGATACAATTCTGTGGTGGTCAAGGGCCTGCAGGCTGCAAGAATTACATTAAGGATGGGCTGGACCTTTGCAAACTGTTTTCTCACAAAAAGTCTCTGACAGAGCCAAAGGTAGAGGCCATTTAATGTTCCTGGAATATCACGGATCTCCCGTAACATGATGAAATTCTCCACAACTCCATCTAGGACACGTTCCAGATACAAAAAGCAACCGCTGCTTTTGATGTGAAGCTGATTCAGCATTTCTGCCGTTTCTTTTGTGAGGTGTTGTCTCAGGGCTTCTTCCTGGTCCAAACGATGCAGAATATATTGCTGCACATCTTTCACAATGTAAGCCTTTCGGAGGTCGTCCAGACTTATTTTTCGAAAACCTGTTGAGAGGGGAGAAATTTGTAATTACTTCTGATCCAGTTCTGCTTAACTCAATGTTGAAAGAAGAGTCAATAAAAACCAAGACATTTTTGGGTGGGGAACACCTACAATAAAATATTTTGCCCTGTAAACACAGTAAATATAAATTAATTATAATAGCAGAAACCTCTGATAATTAGATGCACTGTTACCATCATCTACTATAAGAAAAAATATGTGCTATTAACAAAAATTATGAATTAGACATTGTGCATCTGCCTTGGACCATACTAAACACCTAAGCAAAACCATCAAAATGCAACCAAAATAAGATTATTAAGTATTATTATATTATTAAAGGAATAATCTCTTCTCCAATGTGGTTAACAATGGAACTCTAAGTAATTTTCAGCTACTTAGATTAAGACAATTATTATGTTTATTTAATTAAAGAAGAGTGTATTCGTACCTGCTGCATATGCATGATTAAATGTATATAAATCACCAACTTGACAACCACAGTTTCTTCCAAAAGCTTTTATGATACAGCAGAGACACTCAAAAATAGTTTTAAACATCTTTAGACCTCTGCTCATCGAAAATTACCTACTTTTTGCAAATGAGGACTGCGTTCTAGCTTAACACCACCCTGGTTCTCTGGTAGGTGACTCACTGTATAAAGACTTAAGTTCTCTCATATGATCTCACTGTTTTTCCAGCTTGTTTACTCTTCAGAGGAAAAAGGGACATTATTTCATACACGCAGACTGTGTCCATCCCCTCCCCACTCAAGGAAAGGGACACCGTTCCCAGCAGCACGTGCGAGGAAGTTCCCTGCGCAGCCTTAGCGGCCGTAAGATTCTCAGGAATGGGGCTGAACCATGGCACAGCCGTGTGGATACACAGCTGCCTCTGCCATTTCAAACATTTGCTCTGGTAGGGCCAAGGTAAGCACTTGATGAGGACCTACCCTCTCTGATTAATGACTCACATTGCATTGTTTGAACGCTGCTCTTGCGGAAGTTACAGGAAAGCCACAGAGGTCACGGAGGCAGCAGCTTCAGTGACTGTTTCAGGCCAGAACTGCACCTCACCTCTCCAGGGACAGGTTGTGATCCCTTCCTTATAGCCAGTTCAGCTAGTCTGCTCTTCAAACCAAGGCTAAGTAACAAAACTCTAAATTACACTGAAGGAAAAACAACCATGGATCAACGTGTTCAATTCAATTCTGGCCCCATCTCCATGGAAAAAAAAAAAATCATTTTAAATGAGCCTCTGAAGGATGTTGCTTCTAGATCTGTGTTTTTATTGTATTTAAACAATACTCTGTGGATCAAACTGCTCAGTCTGTGAGGTTGTTCTGACAGCAAATTCAGGCTGGTAACAGAGCTGTGGTTTTTGCTCCCCAGTGGCTTCAGCAGAGGTTCTGAATGTCCCATTAAGTCATTCAGTTAATTGTTTAGTCTACATGAACACTATTCAAACAGGACAGATGAGAACAGAGAGGCCAACTTTGGAAGTGTTACGAAAATACTTTGCTTTCCTTAGTAGTTATGGAAGCACTACAAACGGGACTGAATCAATAGAACACCTAAAACAAAATCATGCTTCTCCACAAAATGAGATCATGGGAGAGGACACTTTTGCACAGTCAGTTCAGAGGATAAGACTACACAAGCAAGACTGACTACTACTTGAAGATTTTTGACAGAGAAGGCCAGGAGGAAGAAAATAATCTTTCTCCATTCCAGAGGCTTTTTTTTTTTCCTGTAAAAAGAGACACATGAACAGCTTTATCCACCATAATGTGCCATAAATTCAAGTAATGTCCTAACCTGACCTGTTGGATGGCATAACTTATTGCTTTACTATGTACTTTATTAAAATATTCTGTATGTAACTCTGTGAAGCCCTTAATTCTTGCATATAACCCAAATAAAAAACTTTGCTGAGTAAGAGCAGACAATGCCCTGTGATTCTGCAGATCCCAAGCTCCCACTTGAAGTGAAAAGCTGTTTCTAGGTCAGGATCCTTCAGAAGATACAGAAATGAAAAAATAACAGCAAAGCCAGGGCACTGCTTGGTGCATGGACCCACAGTCACGTGCATACAAGGAGCTGTAATTAGAGACAAGTTTCCCTTTGCCTGGCTCATGTCTGCAGAGGGAACAGCTCTGCTTTGCTCAGTCTGGAGCAAATACAACCACACTGTTCTGTTCACTCACCTTCCTTTGAACTGCCCTGCTTCGCCTCACAGCGATCTGTCCCCGTCCCTTGGCTGAACGAGAACAGGCAGGGAGCTCTGCAAACTCATTCTCTACATCTTTAGACCTAAATGACCCTGCTCATAAAATCCCCAACCTCTCCCATTAATCCCACATCCTTCCTTCCGATATATACCTGCAAATGTAAGCTATTTTTATTTTTACATCGCTCAAGTGTTTTTTCAGCAGTGGATTTAATTTCCCTGCCACGAGAAAACCCCCAATGGACTGGCACAACACCAATCCTGAGATTTCAGCTGATGCTCAGTGTTGCCTGACTAATGATTACACTTCACCTCCCCTGACTCCCAGCCTTCACAGGAAAACTTGCAGTGATAGCTGTTTAAGCGCCTCTGTCTCAGTCTCGGGGCTTCAAAAACAGAAAACTCTGGCTTGTCTTGCAAGAGTTCTTTGAAAAACCATTTTCATTTTTGCTTCTCTAAATGGGTGGGAAAGTGAACATGATCATTTTGGATGTGATAACAAAAAACTTCAAACCCTAAGCACTCCAAATAAAAAAGTAAAAAAGGAAGGGTTTGTGTGTTAGGCTTTTTTTTTTTTCCCCTGTTTAAATGAGGAATCAGTGCCCAGAGAAGCTGTGGATGCTCTGTTCCTGGAAGTGTTCAAGGCCAGGTTGGATGGGACTTTGAGTAACCTGGGACAGTAGAAGCTGTCCCTGCCCATGGCAGGGGGTTGGAATTAGATGGTATTTAAGCTCTCTTCCAACACAAAACATACTAAGATGCTCTGATTATGTTGTTCCATACTAGAGCTAAAAATATTACCCTGATCTGCTCTTACCTGAGATACACCAAATATCTAAGCTCTTCAGAAAAGTAAGTAAATTTGAGAGGGCTTCAGAGCAGTTTTAAACCATTTGATTGGCTGCATGTTTATGGAAGCCAAAAATTGCTTTTTTTTTTCCTTTTTTTCAGTATTTCCATACATTCCTTTTTAATGAGATCCTATATATTGTATCTGAAAATAAGCTTGAGTAGCAAGAAGAACACAACATTCATACAGACCTTCACACGTCCCAGGGATGAAATGTCCTTTAAGGGCTGGGATTAACAAACTGCCATTGTAACAGAATTTTGGACATAACCAGGATGTTAATTTTAACCACTGCATGAAGCCATACTATAATAAGCAAATAATTCAAAAGAAGCCTGATAGAACTGAATTTTTTTAAAGTCTGAATTTTTTGTTGCTAGTTTTAAGAAGGAAAACAAAGCTATGTTTTTTTTCCTCCAAATATCTGCTTAAATGAAGTAATTTTACATTTCCAAACAAAGCTCCTGCAAACTTGTTTTTCAACCCTGCCCCATACAATAAGTCACTTTCATGGACAAGAAGCACCAAAATACTAAGAGAAAGCTCATTTTGTTTCAGATGTATTCCCATGAACTACTTAAGCTCAGCAAAACAGAAGTTACAGTAGACAGAACTTGCAGTCCCACGACCCTGCTTCTTGCATTGTTAAAATTTTTCTTACAACACATCACTTCCAACCCAATGGGAGCTCCAATATGGATTGTTCTAATTTATTACACTCTGGCAGTTCTGTAAACAAATCTGTTCCAAATGTATTCCTTGGCAAGACCTCGGGTCATTCAAAAGGGGAAAAAAAAGTATCTTGGTTATAAATACTTTTATAGCATGTCAACTTTTTCATACTTTTAATAGTAAAAAAGCTATTAACTAGCAAGTTTCAATACTTAAAAATACCCTTCCACTTTTATATCTTTAAATGGATTTACATAAGCACATAACAGAAATTTCAAGTACATTTTAATGTATTTAACTGAATTGTTAGGTTTAGAGTAATCCAAATCATTACAAAGATGGCAGTAATTTGGCATTATTAATTTATGCTGCTGATCTAAACATGTATTGAATTAGGCACTTCTGTGGGCATTTATGCACACCTGCTCAAAAAGAATAACTTATCCAGCAGAGTAAAGGGCACCTGGAGACCCAGGCGGCACACTTAGCTTTTAGTGCATTTGCAGTATATTGTGCATTACAAATTTATCCGCCTCTTCTGCAGGTGCTACGAGACACTGAGGCTGCTCTCGCTGGTCCGTGTCACTGCACAGAAGTTGATTTAATTACATCTACAGGTAATAATCCATTTAAAACAATTTAGTCTTTCCTCTTTAATTACAAGGCAATTAAATTCCAAATTCACACACAACTTTTTACAAGGAAATATGAAATTCCCTAGTGCAATGCTTTCAAAGTGGTAATGAAAAGAAAGGACACAGTAATTAAGAGCTCTCTATATATTTCCCAAGCATTCTAAATAATTTTTCTTTCCAAACCCCAAGCCTAAGCAAGAAATACGCTTTTTCAAATCTTCAATATTATAAAAGTAAATTTTACAACCACATAAATACAGAGTTTATCTTTTATAGTAAGAATCTAACTCCCAAGAAGACTTCAAAGAAACATGAAATTACCCAAATAAATTCAAACCTACAATGAAAAACCAGAGGGCAACTTTTATTTTTAATTTTGGAAGCAATCACTCCTGAAGTAGTCTCATGTAATTTATTTTCTGGAATGGCAGAAAGGTTCAGCTCCAAATCTGGTAACTGATTTCATCTGGGGATTCAGCAATAGAACTACTTGGGTAGCTCCAACCAACAAACTGAGGCTTCTGAGAGAAGCTGCATTGTGACTTTTTACTGTACTCCTTCCTCTAAAATTTTTGCATTTTTGCTTATTTTTTAATTTTTTTGGAAAAGCTGTAAGGTAAACAACCCTCCACATCTATTCAGACCAGTAAACAGCAGAAACATGAGAAAGACATGTTCCCGAGATTTCCAATCAAGAACAAATTTCCATAAATATCAACTCCTAAGAGTTCCTGTTTGTCTGGGACTGAATGACAAATAAAAGGATATGTGAGAAATGGATGACATTGTCACATTCAAGTGGGTGAATGGAACTTGAGCTGCCTCTGAGGCTGAACTGAACCCTTTCACCTCCACTTTTGATGTTTCATTGAATTTTGCAGTATTTTTCTGGTATTTGCCATTAACCTCATGAGAACTCTGGCTCCCTGAGATGTGACATCTGCACAGGTTGTGCTGCACTGCTGCACTCATGCTTGAGAAGGAATTCCTCAGAAAAATGTCAGTGTTTTACTGAGGGGTATAATCAAGCCAGATGCCACAGATACTCGATTTACGTGTCTAGCAAAAGAAGAAGAAATTAGGTAAATGCCTATTAAAAAAAGCCTTTCAAAATCATTTGTAGATATGCACTTTTGCCTATTTACCTTTATGCTGCTAATAAGAAATTAGCTGCTGCTCACTCCAATTTATCTATGTAAAATTGCCTGATTTTAAAATACCTCAAGTTTTCCAAATAATATGAGGGATTTTTCAAGACAGGGAATTAGTTTTGTAAGCATGACTCTTGTGCTTTCAAGATTTAGTCTCATTTTAGAAGAAGCATTAGAATTAGCCCATTAGCTAAAAGTGAAAAAAAAAATAAAACTATGTTCTGTGCCACTTTCATGCTGGAAAGGCCGTGTTGATGTAGCTGCTTGAGTGCCCATATTTGGAGCCAAATTATAACAAATGATGATATGGGAGACAACGTGGATAACCATGGGTGCAAGAGAGAACTGTTAAATTTAGGGGAAGAGGATGAGGAAAAGCAAGCAGGCAGCAATGTGGCAGTTGGTGAGAGAGCACATGAAGAGAAGGCAGTTATCTGTCCCTCTCCTTTTATAACTCATTTGGCATTTGCTCACTGTGGAGGGTGACCGCAGACTCAGCCAGGCATCATCTCACATTTGGTTCATATTTTTGAGGTTGTCTCTGTAGCCACAAGAGGCAAAACTTTTTTTTTTTCTTTTTCTTTTTTTTAAATTAATGAAAGCTGAGAATCTCAGTAAGGGGAAAAAATCTGTAGCACATTGTGCTACTACAGGATCTGGGAATACAGAAGGGCCCAGAGCACAAGCTGCAGCAGATGCAGGCACAGCTATTCAGTTTTCATAAATAAGTTGACACCAGAAGTGAAAGAACAAAGAGGATCAGAACAAACACCCCTCCTCCTTTTCTCATTCTTAAGAATGCTAGGGATGATTATTCACCACTGGCAGCATGAGGGTGACAGTGGGTGAGAAAGACTGGACTCTCTCTTCCATGTCATCACTATTTTTGGCTCAGGAGCTGCTTGCACCACTCCCATCTGTACTGCAGACCCAAAAAAGAGCATCATCAGGACAAGGCCAATGCAGCAAGCCTGCTTCCAGTCATTTGGTACACTCTGCTGAAATAAGAGCTAAACCTATTTGTCAGACAGATCTGGAGGAAGTTTTCACTGCACGAAAATTTTAAGTGAAAACAGATACAAAATTACTGCAAACAAATTAATATTGGTTAATGTGTATTTCATACCATACTCCAAAACTTTTTAACCAGAAAAAACTACAGATGGGATACATTTTCTTAATCAATCCTAAACTAATCCCAATCTCTCTTATGCAGTTACAGTGCAACTGATTTTTATTTGGCCCAAATACTTGATCTTAAATTCTGCCTGCCCACCAACTAAATTAAAAAAAAAAAAAATTGACTCAGCTCAAAGTAAACATTCAAATACCACAAAAGAGGAGAATAGTTTGCCCCAGTAGAAGACTTACTGTCAGTCAGTCCTTTTGCAGGCCAGAACCCGAAAAGAAATCCATATTATTTGCAGTTTTACAACACCAAGTTGCATAGTTTCTGAAGTTAACAGAAGCTTCAGCCATGCTCTTCGAATCCTCACTACACCTTCTGCAACCCTGAATATTGGCTGGTAACAGGAACATCCTCCACCACTGTATTAAATGGGCAGCCATCACATTGGCTGTAATGTCACATTTTCCTTTCATAGTGGCTAAACCACAACTTCCTCCGAATAGACCCTAAAATTTCCTCTCAATTTGTATCCAATTCTTTCTTTGCTCTACCTTTTCCACAGTAAAGATGGGATCATAATATCACACATCAATTTCCCTTATGCTATTCATCAAGTCATACTTTGTGGAAATGAAAAATTAACTCCCTGGAATTAAATTTATTTTAAAGGCATATCCATTACTTCTGCTGATTTTTCCTGTCAGGAATCCCATCTGGAAATATACTTAGAAGACAACAGCAATTTTTTAAGGCTAGTCTGAAACACTGTATGATTCAATGGAAAGGAAATAGGACTGTTGTGAGAAATTCTTGTCTTTTTTTTTGGCAATAATAACATATCTAATCAGCCAAATTTTGACAAAACTATTCCCATATGAATGCCTGAAGGAACCTACAAAGTTTCTTTTAGTGAAGCTACCCTGAAGTTTCTTTTAGTTGCCACATACTCTCAAATACCAGTCTTCATGTCTGCCACTGATTAATACAGTGCTTCATTCCAAAATGCAATTATCCCATTGACCTTCTGCCACTGTGGAAACGAGCAAGCCTATGGGTCTAAGTTCTATAATCACATTTTTGTCCTAATTGTGTCCTTAATACACACAGGCTTTATACACAGGCCTGGAATCCAGTCCAGATATTCCCTTTCATTGAATTTCAGAGAACTTCCAGTAACAATGTCATTACAGTGAAGAAATGTTCTCATGACACAGTAAAGCCTGGATGAAGAAGCTGCAAAAATTTTTTTTACTGCGCAAACTTTGCCAAAAGCAGAGTCCAAGAATCCACATCTACATTGTTCCTCTCTCCAATTTCACCTTCAGAGATTATTACCCACTTTCTGCAAACATGGGGAGAGATTTTATTGGGAGATGAAAGGAAAGCCTTCTGAGGTTGTAAGGAATGGGTGTATGCAGCTGAAATACTTCTGCACTTACACATCACCTACGCTGTTTGAAGCTTTATAAAATGAGCAAAGCAAGAGGAAAACTGAAAACACTGAAGAGAACAGGGATGCTTTGCAAAGATAAAATTTAACCCTAAAATGCTTGGCTGATTTAAGCTTTCCATAGTCCTTGGGAAACAGGGTGTTTTTTAGAATTACTATTTTTGCTATTGTCATTTTTTAGAACTACGCATGCAGGAGTGCTTTCCACCATCCCCAGGGCCTGGCACATACAACATCCCAGGTACAGGTCCCATACAGTTCCCGTACTCTGTGCTCACCTGTAAACATTTTTGTAACAGCTTTACTCTGCTTGCGGGCAGAACACAGCAGGAGCAGCCAGGGAGGGAAGAACTCGAAGTGGCTGGCTAAAATCTCTGCTATCGTCCCAGATAAACTCGTGGAAGTCTGTTCACCCTCGGAAACATTACAGCCCTCATCCACCGAATCCACCAGCATGAAGAGGCTCTGCTGAGGAGGCTTCATTCCCAAGAGAGGGAGCAGAATGCACCTGGGAAGGAACATGACACAAAATCAGTATTTTAAATGCATTCAACAATACACTGACTGTCATAGGATGAAGCTAGGATCAACTTAAAATACAAAGTTACTTTTTAAAAATAGTTACCATGGAAAATATTGAAGTAGACTAAATTTAAAAGAAACACTTTGAGCAGGTAGTGATGTAGTTCCTGTTTAGGCACCATTACTTTTTCATAAACTTCTAATTTATAACAATTTAAATTATGTAATAGTGTTCAAGGCTAATTAGAAGACTTGGAAAAATGTTGCTCCACTAAGAAACTACTTGGCCTAAAGTTTAAGGACTTCACTACTGTTGTCCCTGCCAAAGCTGTTGCTATCGCTTATCAGAAACTAATAGCAAACAACAGCTGGTGGTGAAACAAGAATCTAAAAGACACATGAAATATCAAAGCTCAAAGAGTTCAAGTCTGAATAAATAACACTATTACAAAGAACAGAATTTCTGCCATACCTTCACAAATAAAATGCAAATTAGTAGCAGACTGAGGCATTCGGTAGTGACTTTGATGTATTAGCTTTTATTTATATTGAAGCTGCCAAGCTCCTGTTACTGGGAAAGGATCATCTGCATCCTTGGGATGCAGCTCTAACAACACATCTGATTGTGTGGCTAAAAATTTCAAACTTGCATCTATTCTTGCTCTCTTTAGCAGGTGGTTCTTAAAAATATACCTAACTGCATTTACATGCATCTTTAAATAGCACCACAGAACCATCATGCATCTATTCAGTATTTCTACATTACACTACTATTTTTTGGGAAACTTCATAGTGATTTAGGCCTCTAAGTTTCACTGACTAAATTATCTTTAAGTACACTTGGCAAGTAAACTTTGACTTTACAGGAAAATGAAACGAGGTAAGAAAAATACATATCTGACAGTTTACTCTCTTGTAAATTTGCTGTTTGCACAGGTCCAGAAGGCATGCCCATTGTAATTATTTTTTGTTTTACTCAAGACCATAATAACCTTTTTTCATTTATTTTAGTGAACAAATTTACCTTCAGAAGACTTTGGTCAACACATTATCACCTACCAAGCATTCAAATGGGAATACAGGAAAATCGTGCCTGTTAATGCAAGAATTTAACCCCCTTCAGAAATTATTCATAAGCCTTGTTAGGGGGAGGTTTGTTATTTTTTGGTTTTTTGAGTGAGAAAAAAAGCAAAATGGAATAAGTGGTGTACTTTTCATGTCTGACAGTAATAGCAGAACTTAGCAGAACAGACTAGGGGGAAATTTCTTCAGAGGTATAAAAAGGAAGTACAGAATACTTGTGACCTGAAAGTATTCAGTATGACATGGCCTTCACCCTCTTTTTTCCAGAAGCACAAGACTACTGGAACTCTTTGGCAGTTCCTTAGCTAGGTACTCCTTCAGAGGATGCCTGACGTACAACTGGAATCACTGCTCACTAAGCTGGGAAGTTAAGCAGCTACCAATTTACAGAACAGGAAATTAAAGTAGCCATGAGGTTAAAATTACTTTCCCAAGTGATGCCAATCCCACAATGAAAGGAGGCAGTTGGAAATGACCACATTTTCCATCCCTTCCCCCACCACAATGCTGCCTTGCCCCCTCAACTATTTGTGTCAAGGCATTTTTCCTGCAACATTTCTTACCCTATCAAAACTAATTTTCTTCTCACATAGTTCTCTGTATGAAATTACTTTTTGAGAATGAATGTTACTATGAGATATGAAGAAATGGTAACGGTTATCTCAAATTAAAAATCTCACTTATAATCTATGTGACCCTAACAAAATACTTCAGGAGCATCCAGAAGCATTCTTGTGTCAGTTTTTACCTGTTGGGAACACCACCAAGAAAAACGAGCAGTCATGTCTGGGAATGATTCCCAAATCACTCTGCCTCCAAACAGGGCTGGAAGCAGATGGCTAAGGAATAATGTAAGCACTGGCCAAGCACTAGAAGACCAAATTTTACCAGTATTCTCAGCAGTCACAGCTTCCAGGGATTTTCTGAGATTCAGTCTTTGCAGTTAGCATCCCTTAACTGACCACATTTCCACAGGTTTGTCCAAGTCTTGTATGAGCCGGTTAAACCACGTGAATGCTCTGGCATCCACAACAGCAAGGCTGTCTGCAGCTGAGCTACACACTGCATGAAATAACCCTGCCTTTTGTAGTTTAAAAACCAAAATGTCCTTGTTCCATATGATATCCTTCAACTTCTGACTGCAAGGGGCAGCAAGTGGTAATGTCAAATTCCCACTATCTATGCCATTTGTACCACAGCCTCTCTGAGCTATTTTTTCCCAGGCAGACTAGTCCTAGCATATTGAAGCTGCTTCACAAAATGCTGTTCCACAGCCCCTTGTCTCCCTGTGCTCTGCTTCTTTCCACTTCACAATACTTGTATTTCTGAATATTAACATAATTTAAATTCCACTAGGAAAAATATATGCACATAAGAAATGAGGCACAATGACTTCTCCCAGCCTCCAACAATATTAATGAAAGTGCGGCATTAACAAGATATTGATCATGCTTTCTCTTTAAGTGCCCTTTGAAACTGTTTGATAAAATTCTGTTCTTCCGAGACACTTTACATCACGAGTTCAGAGCCAATGCCAAGGAACATAATAGTGAAACTTTTCAGGAAGTGCTGAGCTAATTTGCCAGAAGTCACATTATGTGACGGCCAGGGGATCAGCCCCAGACAGGTTATGAAAGGCAGGTCCTGCCTGACCAACCTGATCTCCTTCTATCACAGGGTGACCTCATCAGGGAATGAGGGGAAGGCTGTGGATGTTGTTTACCTAGACTTCAGTAAAGCCTCTGCCAGCGTCTCCCACATCACTCTCCTGGCCAAACTGGCTGGATGGTGGAGTCTGAAGAGAGGTGGGGAAGGGATTTAAACCCAGCTGGGGGCAGGTCACAAACTGTATTGCCTGGGCTCAGTATTGGGGCTGGCTCTGTTTTGTATCTTTGTCGCTGATCTGAACGGGGGCACCGAGGGAATCCTCACTAAGTCAGTCTCTTCTCCCAAGACATGGTTTAGTGGTGGACTTGGCAGCGCTGGGTTGATGATCTCGAAGGTCTTTTCCAACCTACACCATTCAGTGAGTCTGTGTTTGCCTCCATAACATGACTTAGCAATTCCACTCCCCTACCATTTCTTGATTACACAGGAAAATAACATAAATCAACACAGAATTAACAATGTCTTTTAAAGCACTTCCCTCAAGGGTGATTCATCTACAGATTGTTGTAACAGATTGCTTAATTGCAGAGTGCCTCTCAAAAGATTGGAAATTGATTCTCTTTACCTTCTGAAAGGGTAACAGCTTTATCTTTACAACTTTTATATTTAATACAGATATAAAAGTGCTTATCATTAACAACAACCAAGTTAACTAGTCAGTAAAAATTCAAAATCTCTAGAGAAAACAGCACAATTAGGTATTTTAAATGATGGAATTCATTTTAATGGCAATCTAATGACTTACTTACGCAGAGCAAAGATGTTTTACATGCTCTGCAGCAAATAGGAATTCCTCAGAACAATGAGCCATCCCACAGAATTCTTCAGGATTGCTACTGAGTTGACTGAACCCATGCAAACATGATTTTCCACACATGGAAGGAATACATACAGGCTATGCTGAAGTTCTGCTTATGGCTGGCCTTGAGATTTTTAGATCAGATCCTCAAAAACACAAGGGCACAACAGAACAGAGTAGAAAGACGGCAGCATTGTCCACAAAGGCTGGAAAGAGTCACAGTGGAGTGCACATACTTATTTAAAAAAGGAAAAAAAAGGAATAAAGCAAACACATTGCCAAATAGCAATTAATTAGGGGCAAAAGAAATCATAATGTGTTCCTCATATTTGACTGTCTCTGGTGTATAAAAAATTCAGCTATGTCACACTTAAACTGGGGAGTGTAGTGTCCTAAAAGGGCTCCCATTTCTCTACCCAGCTGCCAGCATTCACTACTGACAAACACACAGAACAAGAGTATAAAAATCATCTCCTAAGCAGCCAGAAGCAGCAGGGAAAAAAAAAAAAACAAACCCAAAGGAAAACACAACCACTACCCCTGATTTGTCAGACTCCAAGTGCTGCTGCTTTTAGCAAAGCATCACACACTTCAAATTTCATGATGGAAATGGCATATTTGGAAATCTGCTGCACTACTACTACTACTGAGCTCTTACCTTTCTTCATCTACACTGTGTAACAATGCTTTAACAAACTGCTGAGATTATATCTCAGTATTTCCAATTTGTATTCCCGACAAGCACCATCCCAGAGATCTGCATCAGGAATTTACAAACCCTGTTCTTTCCAAATAAAGTTAGAAAAAAGCTGACAAAGTCCCTATTCCACATAATGCCTCCTCCTGCTTTTTCCCACGTTTCTACACCAGATTCCTTGAGGATGTTCACCAGCTATTTGTCATATTCCTAAACCCTGCATATTGATCAGGAATACACCTGTATATATACTGGATTGGTGTCTTTGTGTATATGTATTTATATATAAAGAGTTTAACAATACCTAGTGTGCAACAAAGTAATTCTCAAAGCACTCATCTCAATCTTCAGAAAAGCAAGCAAGCATCTTCCTTCTTGTAAGTGGTTTACAACATGACATATCACAGCCCCTTACAATGTAATTTTTAAGACACTTATTTCCATTTATGTTGCATTGGCAAATACAGAAAATGAAGTGCACAGTGAGACTGTAAAGAAGCCAACTATATTTACATAATGTTGTAGTAATTTTTGCCAGCAACATAAGAAGCAGCGGGATTTTTGCCTAAAAATCACATGCTGAGACCTAACAAAAATCCTAACCACTAAGGGGGAAACCTGATGCTGCTGCCTCTTGCAGCTCTGAATCAGATGTAGCAGAAGCTCTGCTGTCCCCAGCCCACTGCTGGGGAACATGCAGAGAAGGAGAAGGCTCTGTGGGACAGTTAAGGGCTGGAAGAGCTGAATGCCAGGGAAAGAGGAATAAATTATGTTGGACAGAAACTACAGAGGGGAGCTCAGGCCACTGCAGGACAGAGGTACCATATAAAGGGAATAAATCTATACAATAGGGTTTTCACTGCTTCCACTGCTCATGGAGTAAACATCAAGAGCTTCTACACGCTTAAGAACAGAAAGCAAAATGCTAAACTTCAGGTATTTTTTAATCATCTCTTCTTGAAAAATTCTCACAAGTGACAGCAAACACCAGAGCTTGCTTCTCATATGCTTACAGACACATGTTCATTTGTATATTGTAATAATGCAGGGGTTGGTTAGTCGGGAGCATAATCCATTAAAGCTGTCTGTCCCCACCACCCCCAGTTCTCAATTTGCATTTAAAAGCATGGAGCCAGTGAAGATAAAGCTGTTAAAGACTGTTACAAGCTTCGGCAAAGACACACTTACACCAATAGCTGCATTTTTCTCTTTTGTTTTCCAAACTGCATTTGGGGCACAGGTCGCAATAAAAAAAGAATAGGTGAATTTAACTTCCATTAAAATTGACAATTCCTGCTGTTCAGCTGATGAAATATTACCCTCTTTCCAAGAACTTTTAGCAGCTGTATTCACGCAGAAAGAAAAACCAGAGCATCTTAACAAATTGCTTGTAGCACTGTTTGTAGAGGAGTGAATTTTATTTTGTCCTGTGACAAGGCATTTACATCTTATGGATGACTTACAGTAAACAGTTTATTTACCTGCCTTATAATGCATTCTGGCTAATGTTTAAAAGGGAAATTAATGATCAAATCAATAGCTGCTTTCTGTATATTACCACTCCAATTCTCAGCACTATATAAATGTGGAATAACAGGCCTTTCCTTCTTACTAATTGCCCAGCTGCTCATACTGGTAATAACATCCAGAAAAACAGACACACGGGAGCCTTAACTAACTGAGAATATTTATGAAATACGAGGGCTGTGAAGCACAGAACGATTCCACACTTGAAAAAAGCTGTAAAATATAACCTATAAGGCAAAAGTGAAGTGACCCAGTTGGATGTGTGCACACCTGTGTACACACTGATGGATCAGATCTGGTTATCGAGGTACTTGTTCTGTACTTTCTCAACAAGATAAAAGTGCACTGCAGCTGATTATGTCTTTCTGACTAAGTTATACTGGAATTAAGGCACACTCCTGGGCTACAGTATAATACAGATTATTGTTTCTAGTAAATTATTTATTTGCAGGCTGCACAGGAAGACAAAGTGGCTCTAACAATTCTACCCAACCATGGTTAATCTTATGAAAGATGGGGCAGAAAACAGAAGAGAAAAAAACAAAACAAAACAAAACCCACCCTCAGAATTACCTATTGGGAAAGCTCTAGGTGAAGTACACAGATGTAAATCAAGGGTCTGGCCTTTTCAGAAGTGGTGAATTAGAAACAGCAGGCAAGTCTTGTGCAACTCAATACCTGATTTTGCAATGTCTTGTAGCAACCTGGATTTTATCTGCAATTGTAAGGCAGACTTGCAGCCCCACCAGGAGAGCACAAAAGCCAGCTCTAGGGCATCAGGCCAGACAAAAGCAGAGTTTATGGTGGAACCAGCACCACTGGTCCCACAGAAACAGGCCATGCTGGACCCTGAGTATTGATTAGAGCCCTCCTACCGTCTCACACAAATACAGAGGTGATTTTTGGCTACAAAGCACCCCCAGTGGATCTACTTGTGGATTTACTTGAAACCTCGGAAAACAGAAGCCTTAAGAGCAAATATTTTGGTGTAGTAGTGGACTGCCCAGAACAGTTTGCAAACAACTTGGCTACTATAAAGGACAGACAACTGTGGCTGGAAACCATTCACAACTGCTGCCAGGAGCTGGCTGGCTGTATTTTAAATGGAATATACTTGCCGTATATGCTAACATATAAAATAAAGGTGTTTATATGTATATAAAAAAATCTGCATCCCCAAAGGCAAAGAGGGTACACAAGACAATGAAAAGATTTTCCCCAAACATGTAACATAAAAACAAAGGCAACGTATTCTACTCAAACTCTCACAGTTCTGTTTTATAGTCATGGAGAGGTCACCCAGTCCACTTTCCTACCTACAGCAGGATTAACTCTGTATCTGTCATCCCTGAGATACAACCCTAGGCATTCCTGAAGATTTCCACCAATCAGTACTGTCTCCCTAAGCAATCCATTCCAGTGCTTCCATGTTCTTGAAACTGGGAAGTTTTTTCCTTCCCTTCATGTGTCTAACCTGTCTTTACCTGCTTTCCTGCAATTCAAACCTCCTATTCCCTAGTGAAAAAATAGAAACTCCTATAATTTCTGCCCCACAGATAACACTAGGGTCATTATAAGGAAGCCAGTAGTACCCCAAATTTATAACCATTTTTCTTCAGTCAGCTGACAGAATTAAGGAACAGGCTGAAAAGAAAAAACCCCACAGGACAGGCCCCTATGAAAAAAACATGTTGTGCTGTCTCAGTTTGAAAGTGGAGTACTGATAATTAAGTACAGTTACTAAACTCTTATTCCATGTAGCCAAATATAGTTCTACCTTGCACATGGCCTGTTTGCACCAGTCTCATGCAAGAAATCCCTTCCTGCAGTCAAGATGGCATTTACGGTTATCCCTTATCCACATGTCCTGTGACTCTTCCAAACAGACATTAGATTAAATTTATCAAAACCAAACCATGTCATACCATGTAAGTTGCTTCTCACCTCTTTGTTATCTCCCAGATGCTTGCAAATAGTTTGTCTGACTATTTCTTCTGGCACTTTTCTTCTCGACTGACACATTTCTAATTCCCCATGCCTTTTATATCCCTTCTTAAATCAAGGCACTAAATACACAATTTTTCTTTCAGCTCTGAATTTTCAGCAATCCTGATAAAGATAACTTGTCCTTTGAAGACAATCAGTAGCAGTTGTACTCTATGTTTGGTATCTCTTTGAGGTTTTTGGCCTGAGCTATGCTTTTTTTTTTTTTGATCTTACCTATTTCTTGCTACTTTTAATTGTGCTAGCTGACTACAAAATGACTGTTTCTTAAAAAGTGGGCAATATACATGAGCACTGAAATTTTAGCTTTCCTACTGCTATGAGTTTTTTCATCCCAAGGAATAGCAGACCAACACTTGGTGGATATTGTCTTTTTTCTGCTAACGTATGTGGAGCTGTAAAATACACCTCAAGAAACATGATCAACGCACCTTGAACTTGCAGTCTTGCTCTCAATTTTACATTACTCTTTCACTTTCACATTTAGTGCTGCTCTACTTTCTTTCTGCCACCTTCCTGCTAGAGTTTAACACGTGAGCAACAAGGAGCTCAGTTTCACTGAACTAGACATTTAATACAGTGCTCTGAGACCTCAGTACTCTTCCCAGCCAATTCCTGTCTTTCATTATACTTGTCTTCATCAGATCTTACTCGCAAATCCTCTGAGATGGTGAACATTCCCATCTTTTAGTCTGTCTTTCTTCCTCCTCCCCTTCTGAGCAAAGAATCATAGAATCATTCAGGGTGGAAGAGACCTTTGAGTCTAACCATTAACCCACCACATGCATTTAAGATCACTTCATAATCACTATATCCAAAAGATTTCTTTCATTTCCTCAGCTGATTTTTTCCAATGTGACTGAAGCTAATTTATGTCTCCCCACTAGCTATTCTGTCCTCTTTGACATCAGAAGTAGATTGGCAGTAGTAGAAGCAGACTCCTGCTTGTATCATGCCTCCCAGCTGATGTTTATCTCCCATTTGTTATTCAAATTTTTAACCGTGCAGACATTATCATCCAAGTTCTATGCCATGGATAATGCCACTTGTTATCTTAAAGAAGCTTTGCTTACTTTAGCTTGCTGCTTTGGTAGGGAAAAGCACTTGTAATTTTACAAAAGACATAGTTTTGAGGTTTCTTAGTTACCAAGAACTCTACTTGGACAAAGCAGGTACACTCAGACACACAAGATGGGCTGATAGGTACTTGGCAGGTAGTTTGATTTACAGTCCATAAAAGATCAGGCTTACCAACAAACCTTGAAATAGAAATCTCACATGTTGGGCTATCACCACACATGATGTATGCATTTTATTCAGATTTTCCAGTGGCTTAAATTTCCTTACTTCATTCTAGAACTACAAGCAAGCACATTATGTACGAAACAAGCTGCTTTTTTTAAAACACATACCTGTTATACAAGTTATCCTGACAGATCTTTTAGAGCACTGAAATCAATCTTGACTGTACACTAAAATTTCCAGTTTTGCTTGTTCACCCCTTACCTTTTTCCATTAGTATAAAGACACCTAAGGCATTTGATTACTCCCTGACTTATCTACTTGTCTGTCCCATGACCTACATGACTAAGGCTATTTCCCCTCCTCCTCTATCCCCAGTTTTTGAGCTGTTGTCTAAGTTGCTGCTATTTAGATTTATTCCTGGAATTTGTCATCTACCAGGTTTTGCTTTAAAGCTCTTAGGGTCAAAAATCCATGTTTTTCTTTCTATGAAGCATCAGTTAAGTTCTCAATGGTATTTTTTTCTGCAAATCCATCTCTCTCTTTTTTAAAATATAGTAGGTGTCAAAGAACATACCCTTGACATCAAATGCATGAGATGAAAGCATCAAATCAGACTCACTGAAAACTATCATTAGCAGAAATTAGAAAATTGCCTATACTGGACCTTATTTTCCATATATGTAAAGTCAGGATAATACCTTACTTTGCAAATATTCAAAAGCCTGTGGCTGGAATGCAACTTGTAAGAGCGGGACACCAAAATAAGAAAATGAACAAGTTTATATATGCAACAGAATGTATTAAAATCACAAGGTTATTTTTAAATCATTTATGAAATCAAAGGTACAGGAAGTGAAATATACATACACACACATATATTATTTTCAGCTTTCCTTGTTAACTACCTGATTCCCTAGTCATAGCAGAACTAACATTTCTTTGTTAAACAAAAATGTAACTTCTATAAGCTGTGCTATCTGAACCCATTAGTGCACAACAGAGTTGAAATTCTTGTAGCTTTACATGCATTTGAATTTGTAGGTACTATTCTACATTTTGGAGATAGACAAAAGTCCCTTTCTTTTTTCTGTTTCTATTTATGCAGTGTATAAACACAACTGAAGGAACAGATACTTCTTTCCAGCTATATGATTGTATTTGCTGGCATGAGAGAAATGCTAAGCACAAAAAGAAACCTAAAAACTCCCAGATGAGACAGGTAGAAAACTGCACTGAATAAATTCAATTGTGTGGCTGTCATCAGGTATATGCTAGTTTACTATGCTCTATTATTCCATGACCATAAAACAGAATTCAGTAGATTAATACATACAATAGAAGAGCCACTAACCTTACTGCAGTTCAGTCTGACAATCCCCAAATTAATTAGATTTTTCCTACGCATTCCAAAGGGGAAAAAACCAACATTACTGATTGGAAAGTAGGAAGAAGAGCTGCAGTGGATGTTTCAGCAGTAAGCTGCACCTTCAGAACAGGGGGATCTTGAACTGTGCCAGCCTGGAAGAACCAGGCTAAACAACAACAGACATTTTAAAATCTTGATCATTCCTTCATCACGTTGTTCCACACTTGCCTATGTCATGTCTTGCACACTGTCATAAAGCACTCCACACTTCCACTACTGAACTGATTGCAGGATTATTTGTCCAACCTCATTTTGTGAAAATCCTCTGTACAAACACCAGATGAAAAGCTGTTGAGAATTTACCTTCCTAGTCAAGCACACTCAAGACCACTTTGCTACTCTGTTTGTGTTACCACATACCTTTATCCATCTTATTTTCCATCTTAGTAAAATGGACTATCCTAATGTTTACTGCAGTGTCTCAGCTGAAGAGGCAACAGATGGAACAGCTTTCATGTGTCCCATTCAAAATTACCCTCCTCTACTCCCCAAGGTACAATTCACAGCATATGTTCCTCATGTATCACTTTGGGGCCTTATCAGTTACCTTGTGGTTTGGGTTTTTTCATCCCCAGCCCCAAGCAGATACAGTTTCTCTGTTTTGCCTGTAAAGCTCCAATTGATGCTTTCCGTATTGTTGCCATAATTAACTCTCAAAATGTTGAGATTTAGGTTACCCAAAGATGTTGCCTCTGTATAGAGCATGATTTGGAGTAACATTTCTCAAAAACAAGTCTCAAAAAACACTTTCAGGTTAGCACCACGTTGGCCTGAATCTATAATCTTACAGCACTGATGCATTTAGCTTTGGAATTGATTTCGTAGCCTCATATTTATCAGCCTTAGTTACAACAGAACAAGTGACATAAACTACATCTTCCTCCCCTCCAATCATTTGTACACAAATTGTTTACTGTGGATGAAAACCACAATTTAAAATAAAAGAAAGTACTAACAAAAAAAATTATAGAAACAGAATGATTTGGTGTTGTGCTGTCGGCTGCTGAAGTTGCCATCATTTAGACTTTGAACATTTAGGGTAATCCAAAGACCTATAGGACAGAACTTCTCTTTTCATGGATCAGTCTCACTTTACCTACAAACAAGAGCTTTTTTTCTAATGTCCTAATGAACTCTGCTCCAGGAAAGTGTGGCAAAAGGACGGACAGCTTACTGTATCATGCAGGAGAGCTGATGTAGTTAAACCAAGACTTGTTAATTAACTGCTGTAAGACAGAGATCATGCTGTAATCCCATTTTTAACAGTTTTTCCTTCTGAGGTTCATTCCTACCTGCCTGTTACTGTCATCTCTACACTGCTGGTACTTTCCTTAACCAACCTAGAACTTCTGAACAGTGCTCTTCTCTCTTCCAGGACAACTCCATCATGCTTCAAATAACCTTAAATAAGGTGCTGCCAGGGCCCCTTCCACCTCTCATGTTCTAAGACACCACAGATCTGTAGCACACAACTTGCATCTTGCACAGCCAGGTGTCCACCTCTCCTTCACATAAGCACTACCAGCTCTTATTAGGACCTGACAAAGAAAAAAAACCACGGAAAAGACACTGCTGGTGGTCTGTGGATTCAAAGTCCACTCACATATGATCCTCTATTCCATCCTTCCTTTCACTCCCATCAATTCAAACAGCAGCATCCACAGCTGAGCCTAAAAGTCTGATGGCCTTCTACCTGCATGGTCCTCACTTTGTGTGAAGGTGTCTGCAAACATGTGACAGAGAGAAGGAATTTGTTTGTCCCTTTTACTTATATAAATTTCCCCATTAAATGAATTGCCTTCTTTTCGTGATTTCATTTTCAGTTCTTTTTTCATCTTATCACATTTTGATGTCAATAAGCAGACCAGGAACCTACCCACCTCCATTCCTTCTGGCACCTCCTCTGCAGTACCTTTGAACACCTCTGTACAACTCCACCCTTGGGTTAATGTAATTATTTTCTTGCCTTTTTTACCTGATTATTTATTTTTCAGCAGTCATTCTTCAATCACAAAGTGTCTTTGCATTAACCATTGAAAACACTGCAGCTCCTGGACAAAGACAGAAGATTTCTCACCATTCCCAGTGTATTGTATATACCACATGCAAGTAGCTGAAACCTCTTCAAGTCATTGCTTTCAGAAGGCAATATTTCAAAACTATCTTCTCCCAGTATATACAACACACTACATCCCTTCTACTTCACAATCCACCAAATCCTTTTCATTTTTTCATTGAAGAAAAAGAAGAAAGGAAAAGAAACCTAAACCCTGGCACAAGCTATGAACATGTGCACAGAAAACTGAAGGGAAGGGAAATAATTAACAAGTAAGAATTGCTATGAAGGTCCATCTAACTAACCAGCTTATAGGAAAACCTGTAAGGTTTAAGTCTGAGCCACATTGATTAAAGCCAAAATGTTAATGCCTATAGAAGTAGAAGACAAAAAG
Source organism: Poecile atricapillus (assembly GCF_030490865.1). Classification (NCBI taxonomy): domain Eukaryota; kingdom Metazoa; phylum Chordata; class Aves; order Passeriformes; family Paridae; genus Poecile; species Poecile atricapillus. The sequence goes on from NC_081252.1 coordinate 9,641,613, forward strand.
GTCTATGTAAGTTGTCATTATTAAAATGCCTCGAGGAAACTTTCTTATGGTAATTTAATCTGAAAAGGTTAAAACCTTAAACGGTATTATGTTCAGTCTGTAGGCTGTGCTTCCATACAATGAAAGAGGAACATACAGCTTGCTCTTGCAGAAACACTGACTGCTGCTATGTGACCCGTTAACTCCACAGATTTAAGGGAAAAGCCTAAAGAGAAACATGCCACAAAGTACTTAAGCTTCAGGCAATGCTCAACACTTCTAATGGTCTGGAGAACAGCAGAACACAGAGTTTCTTATGAAACTCAGCATCAGTTAAAACTCCAAAGGCCCAGTTACATATAAATACTGAGAAGCTCCAGCACAGTCAAGATGCTCTCACAAGAGCAAATTCAAGATGCTCTCACACAAGCAAATTTACCCTCTGCAACTCTGCAACAGGCTGAGTTGGCAGATTCTTTTTAACCTCTTGTGGCATGCTCTTACAGAAATCGTTTCTCATCTCACTCATAAATTGGTATGATTTTCAGCTGGTATCTTGGCTCCATCATTTTTGAGTATTAAATAAATCACAGATAAACAAAACAACTTGATTTTAACTCTAATGAGATCGTTTTTAGCTGAAAACTTCTACTAAAAGGAGAATTTAATCTTTTATCAGATCAAGCTCTTCTGGGCTAGTGTCCAACTAGCTTCAGGATTCTAGTCAAGCATAAGTGAAAGATGTAGGAATGGACAAAAATCTGGGACAGTACAAAGCAGAATGTTGCCTATTTACATATCTACAACATTGGTAAGAAAAATTCCCTTTAGAAACTGAACCCTTTTATTTAGGTAAGGGATTTTTTAATGCCACATTCTAAGGTGTGACCTGTGAGGACATACTAACAAAATGAATTATTTAATTTCAGGTTGAGATGAAAGAGAATAAAGCTGTATTCAAAGACATAAAAGGCTGTCCCAAAAAGGAAAAAGAGAATTTTTTCTCCATGTCTCTGGAGAACACCCTAAGTAGTAAAAAACTTAGATAGCAAGGAAAAAAACCAACTCAGGGTAACATATGGCTTTTTTTTTTCTGGAAGAACTGTGAAGCATAAGAGCAGATGAAGCCAGCATCTTCAATTACTTCTGTCTGGTGAAGGAGATGCTGGACTTGATTTTTCTGAGCTCCCCTTCCAACCTTCTCAAGGCTCAAATCAGTCAACTGCACATTTGAACCTGCATGTGGTAAATGTGTAGCAAACATACTGAAGATTTAACAACTTTCCTCTTTAAAAGGTCTCGTAAATTAATTTATTATGCATTCAGATTCTTCTTTGCATGAAAAAGGAAACAGTTAATCCTTGCCTTTGTTTCTACCATTTATAGCTCTATGAAATTAAGAGAGTCGGACAAAATCTATATATTCACACCCTTCTTGCAACCACTGGAGAGCTACAGCTCCCAAGATTGTACTGAAGCTCTGGCAGCAGAGGGAAAGGCTCTGTAGCAGCCCTTTCCAGAACAAAGTAGATTAGAGAAAAAGAGGTAGGTCACTCCCAGACAGTCTGAGACCTGGGTGAGAAAACCCGAGTCATTCATCACCTATAAAAGATTAATACTGAATTACTAATGTCTTCTGGAGAAAATTGATACAAATGCCTGCAGCTTTTGGGTTTCCAGTAGCCCACGCTCAGGTATTTTAATTGTCTCCAGTGTGCTGCCTCTCAGCTTTTCACAGCAGTCTCAGAACTTGGGTGCTGCAAGCTGCAGTAGAAACACATACTGTGGTTAATTCACTAGCGAGGAAAACTCCCAAGTTTGTAGGGTGCAATATCAAAATCCATTATAGTCAGGATACTCCTAATTCATCTCAAATTCACACCAAAATGAACTCAAATTTTTGCAATTAAGAATAAGCTACACCAAGCCAGCAAAAAGCTCACTAGCTAATTGCTCAATAAAGCCTATACATTCCATTATAATTTTAATTGTATTACTGACTTCAAAGATGGTACAAGGAGTTCTAAAAATGAACAGCTTCACACTTCATCTGTTATCGTTTACAACTCAATGTCTAAATCTTTTCCTTCATCTAAGCAGGGAAAATGCATTTCAGTACTGCAGACTGAAAGTCCCTGGACAAACGTCACAGAAAGTTTGCTGAACGAACCACTGTTTTTCTACACTGTCAGACAAAGAAGCCAGAACTTGAAATAAAACTTATTGCCCTGCATCATTTAGTTAGGAGTAAAAACTCCATGACCTACAATTTCCAACTTTCTGATGATACACAATTCTTGAGGGAAGAAAAAGGTAAATAACTTAGGAACATAGAAAGGCAATACAGGTGAAAGGCTGGGGGAAGGAAATGCTTGTTAGTACTGGCTGACACTCAGAGGTTTTTCCTCCAAATTCTGCCCTTTATGAGGTTTCCATTACATTGCCAAAGACAAAACACCAGAGGCTCAATCCTCTGGAGTTCTCCAAGCAGGCAGAAGGAACTTTACATAGATAACAGCAATTGGCACAACCTGCTGCACTTTAACGCTGTCCAAGGGTGTGACTCACACAACTCATACAAGGACTTCAAATTTAATCAACATAAACCCCTGCTTCAAACTTGCAGTCAGCAGAGAACCTTACATGACCTCCACACCTCTTAAACTCAAGTCTACAGGTATTTGCATATTCTAGAGAACTATAAAACTGTTTGGCTTTTTCCATCACTCAGCATTGTTGGTCACGTTGAATTACATGGCAAATGTGTTGAGCATGCAGAGATCAGGAGTTAGAAACAGAAGAAAGGTTGTGATAGTCAGGGAATCAGCAAAAGGAACCACTGAATTTAGCACCAGCTAATGCACAGAATGCATAGAATCTGGTGCTCTTTCTGAAAAAAAAATAAAAAAAAATACTTAAGCTCTGGGGTACAGCTTCCCTATTCATTTTTGGTAGAGGATGTAACATCAGCTTGAGAAAACTCAAAGAGTAATAGATTTGTTCAGCAGCTCTTTCTGGTTTAGTTTTGTGGCTTTATTTCTTTTAAATTTCTGAGGGTTTTGGGTCTCTACTGATAAGTGACATCTACTTACATGGGAATGCAACTTTAGCAGTGCACTAAGTGGAAATCTGAAATCACAGCTTCCTTCATTTTCCTGATAAAACTCACTTAGATCTTCTTACATCAAAGTAATTGTATGAGAAATACTTTAGTAATAAAATGTTAGGATACTTCACAAGGAAAAAACACTTGGACATCATTGACCCAAATTCAGTATGTGAGAAATAAGGATGCGAAAAGTCTCACAAGATTTGAAGTTCCCTGCAAAGATACTCAGAAGTTGGAAATAAAATCCTCCTCTGAGTGAGGGCGAAGCAGCTCCACCTGCACCAGCCTGCTGGGAGACGTGGAAATTCACCATTTTTTGGTGATTTATTAATTGCAGCAACACACCCAAGCAAAATTCAAAATTTGGTTTAAATTTGCACCAGACCAACACACATTAAAGGTGAGTTTGGTAGAAGTTTAAAAACATGGTGTTATTTGACATGTTCCACCTCTGAATTCTCTGTCCCAGAAGCTTTGGCCTTGAGTATCTTTCAAACTCAAGAGCAACTGCTGCAAAACAAATCAACTCTGCAGGGTAAACTATGCCCACACTTCTAGTGACAGACATTTTCTGGGCTGTGAATGAAACAAGCTCTGCCTCCCACCAGAAATCCCAACTGCAGCACAACACATGGGAATTACATGCCTTTCCCTACTGTCGGAAGGTGTTTAATGTCATCTCCTCTGTCTGAAAAACATAAACCAGGAACATAAGGGAAATGCCTTTCTACAGCCTAGTTTACACAAATTTCAGCATTATCCACAGTTTATGTCAGAGCTCCTCTATGCCCTCATGGCCTTGGATAAGTGGTATCTGCCTGTATTTCTATTAAATCACTGGAAACATAAACTTGTTGCAGCAAAACAAAACAAAAAAAACCCTAGAGATAGCACTGAAAAATTTGGGTTATTGAGCACTTAACTTTTCTGTATCAATAGGGAGGAAGAGCCTAATGGACATTTTGAATTAAGTTCTTTGTTTATCACATCATTTCCTAACTTCTGGTGTCTGTAACATCTTTTCCTTCCCTTCTGCTTTACTTTCACTGAAAATTTGAGTGCAAGGGATCCGCACTCTCCCTCACATTTTAAGCTGCTTTCTGCTCCAGCACTGAGTGCCCGATAAGAAAAGTGCTGTAAGTAGCTGTTCTTTCTCTCAGCTGTCAGTACACCAACAAATGCTAAATGCTAAATAGATTTGTATAATTCAGCCCTTCCGGTTCTTCAAAACTGCAAGATCTGACACTGAAAGAATTTTTAGGGCATTTAAAGGTTATAAATGCGTAAGAAGTTCTGAAGATGAGACATTAAAAAGCAAGAGAAATGTCTTAACTCTGGGGGCCATTACTTGCATATGTATCACTATGACCATCAGGACTGCTGGAAATCTATTTAAGAAACATCCTTCAGGAAAACATGTCACTATTTTAACTAACAAACTTTATATTGTTTATAAACTGGCATGTTACAACACTTTAGGAAGATTTTCTTTCTCAGTATTTCCAGGACAATTAGCACAAAAATAGGATGATATCATCTTGTTTAACACTTATGAAGAGAAGTCTTTCCATTTTAGGCCATGAATACATGGCTGGGTCTGGAGCAGCTGTGAAAAGCAGAGCAAAAATTTGACAATGCCTTTAAAGAAAAATCTTTCTCCTAGTGAATAAACTAAAATAAGGCAAAAATCGATGGAGCACTGAGACAAGCACTTTGTGCTTCTTCAGTGCCTTTACACAATGAGAGATGCAATCATCTGACTGGTAAGTCTTCCTAGAACTCATTTCACATTACAACAACTTTCACTTGACATAAACCATAAACACACCGGAGCAGAGGACTGAAGTGCTCAGTGGCAAGTCTTCGAAACCACGGAACATCCTAAATTATAATTTTGCTAAAACATTCCTTGCGCGGTTTACACACTAGCAAAGGTTCAATTAAACAAACAAATGATTGAGGTGTCTGATGGTGGGCAGGGGGTTGCCAAGTGCCTCTTGTTTGTGGACAGAGATTGTATCACTCAGCAGAACAAGCTCGTGGTGCCGCTGTCAACAGCCACCTCCTGGTCCCCTGCCACAGTGCTGAAAACTTATATTCCCAGCACAGCACCTTGTCTCTGGCACCTCATCTCCCTTAAATCTGAAACAGGAGAATGAAGACCATCCACCACAGCCGCTTTTGAGAGCAGGAGATCAGCATAAGCAGGAGCAAGGGAATACATGAAGGGCAAAAAGAAAAATCTTGACTGAAGCTGTTGCACCACCCCTTAAGTATTTTTAGTGTAATATTAGGAGTTCACAATCACTGCTGCAAAATTTGAGAAGGAAAATACTATTGCTGAATGTTGTGCCTATTTTATTTTTCCAGTACAAAACCAAGAACCTGTATACTGACCTACGCAAAACAGCCCATCATTAAACCCTATGTTCATAAAAATCAGTCTAAACAAATTATCTCTTACATTTTATATTTCTAGGTTGCATTGTTGTCCAAAGACATTTACCTATTTCCTGTTCTGTGCAGTAAGACACTCACTTTTAGAACAGAGGAAGGATTCCAGCTCTTACTGACAACTTGCCTGTACTAAATTAGTAAGATTTCCCTGTAATAGACTTTTAAACATAAACAAGCTCTTACCAGATTAATCCACTTTCATGATTTTAAAAGACTGCCTGAAGCTAGATGGCCAGTCTGCTATTCCGTTTATAGACACTTAATTGCACCCAGTTTTTATTCATTAGAATTTAAGAGGGCTTAATACCTCTGAAATTAGGACCCTAATAGCTGTTAGAAGTTGCATATTCCCTTAGCAGCAAACAAAAAAATCCAGAGCCAGTCTCGGTTTAGACTGTTTGTTTTAAGACACTACACCGAGAACAATGTAGACAGGCATCCTGTTTATTCAGCAGGCAAGGACATAAAGCCATCAGAACTAGAAGGCTCTTTTACACCACCATGACAATGAGAGCAAGCACTACGGTTCAACCTCAGTACTTGTCTCCACAATCTTAGTAATCAGGAAAGAAAGAAATAAAATAGAGGAGACTCATTTTATACTGAAAAGAGGCAATAAACCCTCAAGTACCACAAAAAGTTACACTGTTACAAAGTACCAAAAACGTTCAGCTTAACCAATATTCCAGAGAAGTTTTATACTGGCAACACATTAAAGCTCTCTTGATGAAGCCTTACCCCTAATGAATTTTCCTTCATTGTGACCCAAAGGAATAAAGACCAATAGACATACACTGACACTGGCTGTGCTCAAGACTGTACATTGTTCTAAGTATATCCATGGATATACACTGCCATATACATTTAATATATCCTTTCAAATATCCTTATCCTCACGGAAACAGAATTATCAGTGACATACTCAGGAGACTGTGGTTTGTTAGAGAACACCAATAAAAAAAATCTATTTGTTTTCCATTCAGCTTAGATAGCTCTTAAGGGGCAGGGTGAGCGTTCTTGATCAATTTCTGATCCCCTCAACACTTCGAAATACTTACAGAAGAAGTAGCAATAAAGATTTGACACAATCTGTGCATACTGTGAGAAGTAACATAAGGAGTTAATTGACATTTTCCTACCACATATTTTCAGACAAACATAAAACTGATGTGCTGGATCAGACCCAGAGGTCCATTAGCCCAGTTTCCTCTTAGAGCATGTTATTGGAAGCTTTTCCAAGGGTCCTGTAAGGTCTGTTTTGGGTCTGTGAAGCACAACTGCCCTACCTTTATGGCACATGGGAGACCATGGACTAGATATTTTCCACTCTGAAATCAATTACTTTCAAGTCTTTCCAAAATACTCAGTTACATCTGAGGGTACTAATATACAAATGTAAATAAATTCACTATTAATAATGAACTTTGTTTTAAAAGTAAATATTTATTTATGTCAGCTATAACGACAAAGTTAGATTTTTCCATGGTAAGTCTGCACGCTCTGACAGAGACAACAAGCCATTAAACAAACATGTTTGAAACTATCTGCATCTTAGGCTCACTGGAAGGAAGACCTAAACGGCAGATTTTTTTCTTGTTTGTTTTATTTTGGGTTTGTTTTCAATAGGGTTGGGTTTTTTTTAATTTGTTTTTACCTTTTAAACGCTTCAGCAGGGTTCCTCTCACATTCCCCGGGCTGCAAGAGACTTTGAATAGCAGGATCTCTTAGTTTGTCCTCATATCCCTGGATCAGTCCACTGCGGCATATCTGTGTGACTAAACCTCTAATAAAGCCTCCAACACAGAGCGTGTCAGAGTCCTGGGCCCTGCAGAAATGGAAGGCCAGGGCCTGCCGATGTAAGCCTCTTTGTAGGTTTGCAGGTGAGCTTGGCCACAGTAACTCAGTGCAGAGGGCTGTCTTCCCACTACCGGGCCCTCCTACCAACAATACACCCCAGGCAGCTCCTTTCCCAGAGACACCACCGGTGTTATTCCCAGGATTCGCTACAAGAGATGGTTTGTTGGCAGCACTGCCGCTGCAGCTTGCTTTCTCCTGGAGGCAGTGCTGAAGCTTGTGGAAAACCCACTCCCTACAGTAAAACTGCTTTCCCTGCAGCAAGCTGGTTTGAGCCATTTTATAAAGCTTCTTCTCTCGGATGTGTCATAAGCTGCGGCACATCTTCGACATCCCAGGAGCAGGGAGATGCGCGTTCATCCGGCACAGGACGATCTTGTGCGCAAAACTTGACAAGAGGCGACAGCAACCAGTCACTCTTCCTCGTAAAACTCAGCAGCCTCTCCTCCCCTGCAGGAAGGGTGTCACTCCATCTGGGCGCTGTGCTGGGACCAGCATGGCACAATCACAGCTCAGCTGACATCGTGCAGCGGTGGCTGGGACCAGCCCTCAGCAAGACCTCTGGTGTGGCTCACAAGTTCATGCAGCTCCATGGCTGCATCTGTGGTTCAGGCAGCTGTGTGTGCTCCCAGTGTACAGGGGAGACAATACATCTGGAAAAGCTGAGGGAAAGCCAACTTTGCAGTGTATACTGAATGCCTTTCAACTCTAGGCATTAATCTCTCTGGATATACATACAGAAAAAGCTGTCCATAATAAAATGTTCCTTCTGGGAATTTCATTAAAAAAGTGATTTCTCTTCAGAGTACTATATACACACACCACAAACGTGGCAAGTACCACCGACTAAAGCAGCCAGTCTGGACAGTGAGTTTTGCAGACTTCATACATCTGGGAGAGCGTCCGAGAAGTGCTTCACATTACGGTTTCTTATGCAGGCGATGGGGGTGAAAAAAAAAATGTTTACGGGTTCTTATTTCAATACATTCGTAGTGTCTTCTTCAGGGACTTGCATCTTACTGAACCTGTTCTCAGGTATCTCAATCGCAAGATGTCAGAAGAGACAACATCTTCCCCTAGAGCTCTGAAATAAAGGAGACAGCACTTTTAACCCTACATGCAAGTCATAATTCAGTCAGCTGCAAACGCAGACAACAAAGACCAAAGTCAAGGGCTTGTATTCCTCATTTTTGCTAACACTGTTAAATTAATCAAGAGAGTCGTTTTAAAGGAAATTTGCCGTTACGAGGTGCGATCAGCCACACGCAAAAAACCCAACAATAAACAATGAGCAGATATGACAGCGGCTTCAAAACCACAGCAAGTCTTGCATTTTCTCCCGAGGAGAACTGAATACATCCTTTCATCCCAGAAACATTCCTCCTAGCGAGGCTTCATCACCGAACCCTCTCCTCACCCCATTTTCCTCCTGCCGGCTGCGGGCGTTTTCGGGAGTTTGTGTGGCAGGGCAGCGCTGCTCCCCGCACGCTTCTTTGTTCGCGGCAGCGGCGCCCGGCAGCCCCGGGGTCACGGCGTGACACCCCGCGCCCCCGCCCCGTGCCCTCCGCGGCACCCCCGAGCCACCGCCTGGGCTCCAGCCCCGCGCCCCGCCAGCCCGGGCAGCGCCGCGCAGGCACGGCTCGGGAGCGGCTCGGCAGCGCGACCACCTCCCTCCGGGAAAAGCCCCGAGCAGCTGGGGAGCGCCCCAGCCCTTCCCTCTGCCTCTGGCCCCCCGGCGCGGCGCCACACGCCCCGTGCCCGCCGCCGCGCACACAGCCGGCTCCGCACGGGGACCCGGGCACCCGCTCCGCGCCCGGCGGGGACGCTCCAGCCCCGGGGCCGGTGTCAGCCCCGCCCGGGCAGGGGCCTCCTCCCGCCGCTCGCTCACCTCCGTCGCCGCCTCGGCGCGGCGGCTGCTCCAGACGGCTCCTCTCGCCGCTGCCCGCGCCCCTCCTCTTCCTCCGCCCGGCCCCTGGGCTCCCGCCCCCGGGCGCCGCCGTGCCAGGGCCGCGGCCACCCCGCTCCGCGGCTGCCTCAGCCCGCCCGGTGCTCTCCCTGCTCGGCGCCTCCCTCGCTCCCCGCTCCGCCCGCCCCGGCCCCGCCTCGGCCCGCCCCCCTTCCCCTCCGGCGGCGGGGACATCTGGGGCGAAGTAGTGCGGGGCGGAGGGAGACGGGCGGTGCCCCTCGCCGCCGCCCCGGGCTTTGTCCCGGCCCCGGGGCCGCCCTCCGTCCCGCCCGCTCCCGCGGCGCCTCCCGGCGCGGCCCTGCAGGGGGCGGCCGCGCCTCCCGCCGCGGGCCTGAGGCGCCGTCCCGGCCCCGCTCCGCGGCTGCCAAACTTGAGGGGGAAAGGTCCTGGCTGGAGGGGAGCCCTTTCTCCCGCGGCGCTGACACGGGCCCTCGCCTTAACACCTTACTTGAGTCGTCTTTCTGAACCAAGCACAGGGCTCCGAGCTTGATTTTTTCATTGCCTTTTGTCCTTGTGCCCCGAACTGGCCCGTTTCAGACAGAACTGCTGCTGACTGCCCCGACAGCCTCCCCAGAACGTAGCCCAAATTCTGCCCCTTTTCCACCTTCCCCACCTTGCTTACTGGGGATACGCAGATCCGAAAATAATGTTCGCAGCACTGTGAGAGCTCCAAGGGGCGTCCCACATCCCTCCCTTAGACCACGTTAAAGTGACCCTTGAGCTTTACAGTTTGTGGCTGCCTACAAACCCTTGGAATATGGAAGAAGCGAGGGTGAAACTTCCTCCAGGAAAACTTGGATATGGAAGAAAACAAGGTGGATCTTGCTCTAGGACACCTTTACGAGGGCCTTGTCAAGTCCCTTCCACCCATGACGACACAACAGCCTCTCTCCTCCTTTATTTTGTCTGTGACAGAGCAAGGGAAGGATTTTCATTGAAATTTGCTCCCCTTGCAGTTGGCTGCATTAGTTATGATAAGGCACTTTTCCACCAAGGATCAAGGTCTTTATGGCTGCTAAATAATTCCTTCATTTTAGCGCGGCTCTGTATGGTTTTGTAAACCAGGTAATTACAGCATTGCGGTGTACACACTGAATATATCCATAGGATACAGCAGAGTGATTTAGGGCCCTTCAAGGAGCGTCCCAGGGTTCTCTGCAGGAGCAAAATGAAAAATTAAATAAATTCGGTTGGTGTACTGAGGAGCTTAGAAAAACAAGTCTGTCTGCTTCAGAAAACCAGTAGAACAAGTTTGAAGAACCTTTGGAAGCAGTGAATTACAAATTCACAGAGCAATTGGGAGTGGGGGAGAAACAGAAATAAGATTAGTAGTAAAAAAATATTGCGTGGTTGTTTTGTTTTGGGTGTTTTTAAGCTTTCTGACTTGGTTGGGTTTTTTTAACCCTACACTTTAGGCAAGTAATCTTCTCTTAGGTTTGTTGTTTTTGTTTTTTTTTTTTTTATTTCCCAGCTGCACCACCCTTCCATTTCGAAATGTTGTGGAAACTCAAGACTTCCAAAACTAATGCTAATACAAGTTCAAGAGACTTTGAACTGTAAAATATTTTCTTTTTTTTCTTTTTTTTTTTTTTTCCTTTTAACAATAAAGGAATAGAGACAGACAATGGTTGGAGTGATGGGATTGCAGCTCTAATCTGTTGTACAGGCTAGAGGAAAAACAGAAGTTGGCAGAAAGAAAAATAAGTTAAAAAACCCACAAGAAATAATTGTAGATTTAACACCTTAAGAAGCAGATCTTGGCACAAGCATTAGACTGGTAGGTGACCCAAGGCGGGGGGAAAAAAGTGAAATTGGACAATGATGAGATGCAGGGGAAAGTTCAATTTCTGCTTTTCTGATGACCAAGACACAAGTGAAAACCCAGTTTTGATTAAAAGGTGCTGTCAGATTTCACAACATCCAGTGTGAATATAGTGAAGCAGGTGGAATAACAGCATGGTTTGCTAAAATCAGGTATTTAAGTGTATTCATGATGGAGTTAGAGATAATAACTGTGAAAATAGTTAACCTTTCCATGCTAATGCATAAATCCTAAACCAGATGACAATAATTTGACATAAAATTATTAGTCCCCTGAAACTACCTGGTGGGAACTGCATCTGAGCTAAGTTTCCCTTCAGGATATCACTCCTACAGCTGACACCAGGAGTATGAAATACTTGCTGGAATTACAAAGGGAAGAAGGAGAGGGGAACAGGAGTTAGAAAAAAATGTGGCAGGCAGGCCTAAAGTATAATTAGGCAAAATCTTGCGAGGTCCAAAGCATGACCTTTCAAAAACTTTTTAAGCTAAAGGTGAATGGCCATGCACTGACCTCCCCCTCAAATTATTTCTAGGAAGCAACGGCATATAAAAACTTTCAATGGTAAATCCTTTTTTTTTTGGAAAAAAGAAAAAAATCCTAAAAATAAGTTTAAAGGGTTAAAAACCCAAGGTTGTCATGAAGAGGCGCAGCTGCAATCTTTCATCTGTACACAAGAAGCTAAGACCCTAAAGTCAACCTTCAAAAGCAAGGGAGGCATTTTGTTATCAAGATTATTTGCATAGTACCTCCCTATAGCGAACGTGACAGCTCAGATGACATCATCCTAGTGAATTATTATAGCTAAGGGTCAGATATTTCTGATACAATTGTGCAATGTTGTAGTTAATGAGACAGTATCAGGATAAGAACCAAACCTTATTTTTGTGGTTTTGTATAACTCAGTTTGACACAGATAGCAAACAAGCCATGGTTTAATTGGCTGCAACCTTGCAGGCTACAAGGTTGACAGATAACGCCTAAAAGAAGATGAAATGGAGCAAAATTTCCTCTCTGAAAAAAACCCCACCTCAAAAAGGCTCTATACTTTTTTGTTTCAATGGTCTGAAGCTGTGGGAACCTTCCTAGTTAATCTGAGCCACGCCAAGGCACCTGATTTTAAATGATAGAATATTTGTATTGTGCATGATTTTAGGTAGGGTTTTGTATTTAGCCAGTTAAAGCTAAAGAACGAAGAAACTTCTAGTGAAAAGACTGCACAAAAAGTTGTAACATTCAGAAGTCTGCAGTAACACTGGAAAAACCTGGGGGGAGGGTTAAGCAGAAATATTTTATGCTTTCCAAATGATTTGCCACATCTTTTAGCGAGTATTAGGAAAGACTGCTATGTACTTTTCAATTATTTCAACAGTTTCAGTATGATGCTATTTGGATGTGAAAGCAGGCAGCCCTGACGGACGAGAGAGAACATAATGGATCTCAATGAGAAAGGCAGCGTGAGGCAGATCCTTGAAGTCATCAAAATCTGAGCCATCCTGTATGTACACAAACTTGGGTTTGCTTTGTGTGTGGTTTGGAGGGAGCTGCTGTTTCCACTTTGCCTCTGGGGTGCTTGGTGCATGACTCAGCCCTCGCGGGTCCGTGGTTGGGGTGCACGCACGTCCCAGCCAGCTCGGAGCCTCACAGGGAGCGGGGCTGCAAATCCTTGCGAGCTCGTCATGTCTTGGGTAGAGACATGGGCAGGCAGTGATTCACATCCAGAAATAAATGTTTTGCAAGGGTGGGCCTGAGGCGTGATTATCTACTTAAACACGGAGTAGTCATTTTAACAACTTTTGTAACTTTGGAGTTACTGATTTTCATGCATCATTGTCTTCTAATTCAGATACTTTCATTCTCTGACAGGTAAAATTATTGAGGCTGATGGTAAATAAAGATAGTGCAGACTTAGGATAACATAAGAATATAAACATTAAGAAAAAATTACAATTTCCCAAGTGAGTAGTGGAAATCTTATCACATGAAGCATTCAGGCAGAAACATTCCTCTGATACTGATGTTTCAGGTCTTACTCCTAAAATCTGTCTAGGATGAGATGCACCTTAATCTTGGGACTCTCAGTATCATATAAGATGCCTCCACAAAATCAACCTGGAAGTCCTGTTTGTGAGTGGCCAGTGTCCGGCCTAGGACCCACAGCCAGTCCCTGATCCACTCTGATCATCCATTGCCCCAGGTCAGAATCCCTCAGCTCCTAAATGATGCTACAGGGGATGGATGTCAAAAGCCTCAGAAAAGGCTGGTTAGTTCTTATTCACAATTATTAGATCCTTCACAGTCAGCTGGTCACTTAGTCACTGTACTTGGGAATGGACTCCAAGAGGATGTGCTTCCTGAGCTCCTCAGGAACTGAGTCGAGGCTAACCATCTTGTTCCTTCTTGTATTTTTTAAAGAGGAACATAATGCAGGTTGGTTTTGTTATTTTTTTTTTTTCTTTTTTCCCTGCTTATCAGGGACTTGCACTCACAATTTCGATTTTCAATAGATGCAGGCAATAGTGTTCTTTTACATAAGAATATAGCCAGGAAGCATAATAGCTCCTTTCTGTTCTTTCCTCGCCCTTCCTCATTACCAGGTAATTTGGGTAGGAGTACTATCTATCCCATCTATTGAAACTGGAGCTCTGTGAACAAAGGATGCAAGAATGATTAAGTTGAAGCAAAATTAAACAAAAGATCTGGGATAGGATCATGTGGTGGCTGGAACACTTGGCCAGGAGAGGAGGGAGCTCTATTCCCATTCTCCCTGAAAGGGAAATAGTTCCCACTTCCAGTCTGATAGCATTCATTTCTAGGTCATTACAGAACTGCCACCACAACATAATCTAGTTGCATTTTGGTAGAGAAATGGCTATTGTGCTTTGGGTTAGAAAAGGCAATTCTCTGTTCCTTGATACACAAGGGCCAGGGTCTGTCCTGTAGCCACAGAAAAGAGGAAGCAGGAGGTTTGCATCCACATACCCTCATCGTCTGTACAAATACATGTGTGAATACCCAGCAGCGGTGGATGTTAGTTTTGCAGCTTAATAACAGAATTAAGATACACCCAAAAGACCTGCTGTTCATGCCTGGAAAATATAATTTGTATCACATGTCATTTTAACTGTGCTTGTATCTACTACTGTGTGTTACTATCATCCTATTTGTACAATTGCTCCTCGCTGCTACGGTGTCAAGGAAAACACTCTGTTAGATGACTGTTTAAAATAGAGGATCAGGCTAAACGCTCTGAATTCTTTCAGGAGCAGCTTTTTTTGTTGCTCAGTGCTGATGTGAGAGCACTGTCCTCCCAATGTAGTGCTGGGATTGCACACTAAATTTAATCGATAGGCTTGGAGGCACTTTTTATGCCTCGAGCAAAACCCAGGCATTGGCTTTAAAGATTTGATGCAGCGTCTTTTTTATATATATATATATATATATATATATGTGTAATATTTATACACACACAAATATGCATCTTCACAGAACTTGGAAGATAGGAATCTTCTGATTAATAGTTGATGCTCAGCCTCTGATACTTACTGGGCAAGGGTTTAGTTGGGTGTCTGCAAAATGCATCACAACTTTTAGCCAGCTACAAAAACCCCAAAAAATCCCAAGCAACTTCTTTTAGTATCCAAGAAATGCACGTTGGGGTAGTGCTCTGGAGAACTGCGGTCTGTCCAGCCTGTGTCATTCTAATTTCAAATATTTCTGTGTGTACAGGAATATGAATCTGCTTCAGCTTCCTCCTACCTTGAAGTAACATGTTACCCAATATTTGTGCAATATGAATTGTGGTATAACATCACCATTCCATTTAATAACAGTTGACAATGCACAAGGCCAGCCAAAATTAACACTAAAGCAATGATATTCTTGAAAACAGGTGCTGCAGTTGATAAGTTGTCCTGTTGGATGAAAATATAATTGTCTGTTCCTTGGGAAAGGAAGAATTTAGATGCTGTTAAGTGCTGGCATGAAAATGTTTGTGGAGTAGAAAGAAAAAATTCCATAGCAGTAAGTCAAAAGAGAAAACTAAATCATGAAAGTGACTTTTTACGTGAATTGTTCCAGAAGTATATTCAGTAACATTCTCAGACCAGGCATGAAATGGTTACATTCTTAGGCATGTGATTCTTATGTGAATATTCAAAACAACTACAATAATGAAAGATGTTATGCTGGCACAAGATTCTGTATAAACCTAGAGAAACCTAACAAAATATTTGCTTTATGCGACACATGAATAAGCTGTGAACTTTGGGAAAATTTGTGTACAAATAACATAAGTAAATACATTTATATATATATGTATTTCTCACATAATCACAGTGTTTTCGTCAGTCTGTGTTGCAGGCAGTGTCTGAACACTTGTCCTGACCTGCTCTGTGATCTTGAGCAACTCATGTCACCTTACCTGCTTCTATTTCTCCATCAGTACAATAAAAATAGTAAATCTTTCCTATCTCCTTTCTTATGCCTGGTCAGATGGCAAGCTAAAGTAAGGTTTGCCAAAATATTTTGTACCACTTCAGTAACACAAGAAAGGCATAAACTTGCTCCAACCAGCTAAGGCTGACTGATGTGTTATTGAATCAGCATAAACTCTTCAGGCTAAACCAGAAGTAATAAATAACCAAAATACTTTTTGCTGTATAAGCTCTTACAAACTTCTGCCCTAAGCCTGTAGTAGCTCAAAAGCTCTTATGTGAGAAGGCACACTGTGATGCTATAATGAGTCATTTTAAGGCATTTTCTCTCCATCTAGTTTACCCTGGCTCAAGAGTTCCACGTTATTTGTGAATTTGTGCGTTTTAAACATTACACTGCAATCCTTTGGCAGGCAGGCTGCCCAGGTGGGTTAGCACTGGCTGCTGTCCTTCCTCGCAGTTTGTGGGGGCTCTGCAAATCATCTCTTCAGAAGTGAGAAAACAGCAGGATTTGATTTCGCCCGTCCTTTTAAACAAACTTCACCCACACAGCCTGTTTCCTGTGAAGCCAGGGCAGCGTTCTACCTTCCATCACTTTACCTGTAAGGGTGCTACATCTGTCAAATGCAAATTTGGGGTTATCTATAAGCTCAGCTTCCAGACTTATCAGCACTTTGGAAAATAATATGGAATGCAATCATGCCCATCTTTGTTCCTTAGCATAAGGCGTGCTCAAAATAGCAAATATACATCCTCCTTTCTTACAAAGAGACTTAAGGAACATAGAGCACCTGCATTTGCTCAGTGGGAGCACTGGAGGAGCCAGGAGCAGAAAGAGCAGGTTCAGAGCTGTCCTGGTGTCCCTTGCTGGCAAAATTCCTCAGGGAACAGCTCTGGCCTTTGCCCCTTCAAAACTGTTTCATCATCTTCCACTGCTCCGCCAAGGTCTAGTTGAATAGTTATACCCATTGCCTGCAGAATTATTTTTGTGCTCACAAAGTTAGTAAATACAAGTAATCAGCATAGTCCTAAAAATAAATTTGCAATATATATTTTTTTTTCTAGGCTGAGGCCACTAAACTCTTGTAGACACTCAGAAAATAAAATTATTCATGACAAATTGTAATCAACAGGGGTAAATATAAAAGATTTTTTAATCTGTTTCACTGCATCTATGAAACCACTTGATTAGTCCCCTTCTAACACATTTCTAAACACAGATGAGACATAGTGAGATGAGGAATTTTTGGAGCATATTTTGGATAAGTTTTCTTAGATTAATTGCAGATCTTCTGAATCTAGAAGAGGCAGCTAAAATATATCCTTAGAAATGTCCCATTAGACTTTGAAAATAGAATGCAAAAGACAAATTAATGTTGATTGAAAAACAGCATGTGCATTTTGTGTGGAAGAGAATTTAGTTTGGTCATTAGTGTCGTTTGATAAGCAGAATTTCATTCCCTTCCCCTAAATAAGAAACTTGCTCTGTTTTTCATCATCCAGACTGTTTGTTCTAATGGATTTTAGGAATCAAAAAAAAAATTCCTTTTAAAGGGATTGAAAAGGAAAGAATCAAATTATGTTTCCTCATGCAACACAGCAATATAACTCAAAACTTTAGACACATACTTGCACCAATGCAACTACCTTTTCCACTTGCTATTTTCCCACATGAAAAAGAAAAATAAAAATCAGAGGTTTATGGAGTAAAATTGAAGTTGGTGTGCCATAATAGGAAAACCAGTTATTTCTACACTTACTAAACACATAATCCGTGTGATTTACTGACACTTCAGAAGGTAAAGGTAGCTCAAGAAAGATTCAGAAAGTACATAAAACTGATTCAGGGCAGATACAAAGTTTGGATATTTGTTGGCTGTTCCTGTGAAATGTCATAAGCCACTACAACTCAAAATAGTCGTAGCAATACCAAGAACAGCAAGAGCTTCCACAAAGTTCCTGTTTTTCAGTAATTGACCAAAAGTTGCCCTGAATTGACAGATGCAGACTTTTCCAAAGGAGTTTGGATTTCAGTAGCATTTAGTTTGGCCCAGTCATTTTCACCTGGAAAACAAACATGATGATTGCTTTGAAAGAGCTCTTCATCAGCACTGAGTGTGATGGTGCATTCCTGATCTTCTACCACTCAACTTGCATTACCCAGCACCCTTCTCTGCCTTTTCTGTATGGCGTTAGCACACTCTGGAAATCCAAACTGAAGCCAAAATCTAGGACACAAGATCAAAGGGTTTGGGTACTGGCTGTTTCCATGTGTGTGTCATCTTCATAAAATCCTGTTAACGCTCTTATGACGCAGAGAATTGAAATGGAACCTGGGAGAGGAGGTAAAGACCTGGCTGAGGCAGCAGTGAGTTTATGAGATTGTTTTATGGAGTACACTGCCCAAAAGGATTAAAAGATATTTAGATATAGAGCAACACACATCTTCTTATTTTAGCTTTCACTTGGAAACAAGTGTCATAAAAAAGGTCTAAAAAATACAAATGGAGTTGAGGTTAAAAGAGTACAAATCATGAATTTGATGATACTGTTCCTCTGGAAAAAGAAAAATCAATCTATTGTTGAAATGCTGTATTCAGCTAAACAAATTTACCAGTTAGACCCATTCACAGATTTATTCATTTAGGTTGGAAAAGGCCTTTAAGATCATTGAGTCCAATCATTATTTACTTCCTTATACGTGAGATCCTGAACCTGCAAGAAGACTGGAAAAAAAGCCCAAAGTCCATTTTGCTGCATAGTCATAAGCAGCAGAAAAAAAGCCAAAGATAAATTGTCAGCAAGGCTCTACTCAGTCTTGGCAAAAATCACTCCAGTATTTTAGTGCTGAATATGCTTGGAAACATTAAGGCATGGCACACAGGACCTTGAAGCTGAGGATTTAGCAGAGGGGGAAAAAAAAAAAAAAATGGAAGGATTTAAATGGATTAAGGGGGTAATGGAACCCAGGCAGAAGGAGGTGGAGATAACTTTAGCTGTCTTGTAAATGAGAAGAGGCAGAGATGATAAATGAAGTTCTGAAGCCTCCACAGATTAAATTATCTGGGTGGGAGTCAGGTGTGAATTGCTGGAGAAGTGCAGGGACTAAAGGGATTTTTTATTTGCTAGTGCAGGTTAAGTTTCCCTTCAGGTGACACAGTCAGTGGTGGAAATGCTTGAAGCTGTGTCTTATATTATCCAAGGCCTGGGGAATAATTCTCAGTGTGAGAAGGAACCTTTAGTGTCTCACTAGAGACTCAGTGAAGTGAGACAGAAGGGCAGCACAAAAATCAACCTTGACAAACGTAGGAAAAAGTCATTAGTCACCATGGAAAAGACAATCTCACTATAAAGGAGAGGATTGAAAGTAGTCTGAAAATAACTGAGGAAGCTGCCTGTACAGCAGATAGACATGCACTAGAAATCAGTGTGTATCCATGACATCAACAGCTTTTCAATCTTATTGCAGAGAGCCTCATTTTAAAATACTTTTGCCTCTGTTTCCAGATTAATCTGTGTTTCTCAAGGGGTAAGAATCCATTTGGTGCCTGGGACTCCGCTATCATATCTGCTGTGTTTTTCTGCAGCTTTTAGCAGCTATTTATTCTCTTCCCCTTTCACCTCTAATCACTATTACTCTTACAGTAAATCAAACCAAACTGATTCAAGTCAGGTTTATCAGAAGTTCCATCAGGTTTTGTCAGAAAAATGGAAAATAAACTCAATGATTTCCTAATTAAGAATGATAAATTATGGCCGTATATGAAGCCACTGTATTAACTATCCACGTTAAGACACTCATTGATGCCACTGCCATAATAGGAAAATAATAATTTCCCTCCTTTGACAAGTGTTCCAGATCTCAGAAATCCCTGAAAGTTAAGTAGATGCCTTTTAGGAGAGTCAATAGCTAAATGTGTGTTTCCAAGGAATTTTAGAGTTGTCTGTGTTTTCTCTTGCACTGTATTCACAGCATTAAATTCAGTGGAAGAGGATTAAGTATTTTACTACTAATTCAGCATCTTATTACTGGAGGTAATAGCATTCATGTGTATCAACAGCTTTATAATCCTATTGACATAAAACAAAGTCAGATGTGAGCAGTACACAGGGATGGAAGTTGTCCAAGCAAGGCTCCATCCTCCCATCAATATTTTCTTTCACTAGTTTCACACTTGCATTTTCTCCTTGTTTGAGCCTGGGCTGGTTATGTTCATCAGTGTTTTGCCTTCCCAGCAGAGGTTGCCACCACTAAATCCCCGAGCAGCTCGTTAAGGAGCTTGCATGGTTCTTCCAAACCTTCCTCGAGATCCACCTACGCCACGAAAGCTAATCCCCTCCCAGTGAAATCAAATTATATTTAATCTGGAAATTTAATTATGCCACGGCAATAGGTATTTCTTGAGCGCTATAGATTAGGCGGATTAATCAGATGCGCGGGAGGTAGGCGGTTGGTATTAATAAGGCAAAATTTGTTTGCGCTATATGTACAGACAGTTCTGAAACTGTCAGCCAAAGCAGAAAGAAAGGATTTGCCTTGGTGCTGTTAATGAGAAGTAGATTAGTAGAAGCTGTGGAGTTAAAACAAAACTAAACCAGCCACCACTTTAAGCCAAGCAGAGAAGTGCAGAAACAGTGTTCATTTTTAGTAAATACACACCACTGGCTGCTGACTGACAGCTTCAATGTTATCTCACTATAAATGTATAATAATTACTTGGGTAATTTGGCTTTGTGAGGAACATTATTAATTAATTATTATCTATTAGAATTACAATCAACTCAGGAAATCAGATTCCTAAATACTCAGAATCCAATGCCTGCTTTTATACACAGCTTTTGGGCGGCAGCAGGGATGACGAGCACAAGCAGTGTTAGGAAAATGCAACACAAGTGTTTCAGAAACCCAGACTTTTCCTTAGCTTATGGCTGAACAGGAAGTGTTTCCAGCTCCAGGATGGGACAAAACCCCAGTATGAGCTCATTCCCTGTCCAGGAAGCGGCATGAAGTGGGAGCTGGCTCCAGGCACCGCAGGGAGAGCGCAGCGGCAGCAGCCCTCGTGGGTACGGAGTCAGAGCAGTGTGTGTGTGTATATAATTACATTCATGTTCTGATTATGGAGCCAGATGACTCCAACACGTGTTGCTGCTGTTCCTGGGAGCACAGAAAATTTGGACCACACCAGTTGCCACAAAAATATGTAGTGGCTGTCATCACGCTGGTTTGTAAGCAAGGCACATTGTCACCTCTAGGAAAACCTACTTCATTAATAATAACATCAATGTGACATTTCCATTTAATCCTAATGACTTCATAATTATTAATTACTGTCACTACAGAAGCAAAATCCCAGGGAAAGTGGGATCTCAGTCATATCATTCTTCACAGTTGCCAGGTATTTTTGGATTACTTTATTCAGGAAGAAAAAAAAAAAAAAAAAGATTCAGTCATTTCTGCTGAGAAACAGTCATCATTAATATAGAAAAACTGAAGGAGTCACTGAAGATTCTTCTGCCAGCCTTAAAAAAATAGAATTATAAACACAATTTCTTTTAAAAAATGTTATGACTGTTCAGTTTGTTCAGATCACACCTTGAAGTTGTCAGTGTGTTGAGCACACACATCAGATAATGTTGTTCAACTTTGGACTAAATCCTGCTGAGATAATAATTAGGCATGATCCTCATTGTCAGTGATTTGCAAATTTATATTCTATTACTAATAGAATCTATGCTAATTTAAATCTGCGTTCTCCTATTTAGGCTTTTGGTACTTCAAATATTTCATTTAAATTAGTGAAATGAAACCAATTTTTTGTTTTAATCAAGTGTTTTTTCTCAGATTATTTGAACTGTGCTCATTGCAATTAGGAAAAGTCCCATTTAGCAAGTCAAGGGAGAAAAATCCAAATAGTCTTCCACATAGTATAATTTTTTAGAGTTAGTTTTTCAAAATTATGGGATACTTTGAGAGGAAGGATTTCTGATGCATTTCAAATGTGTCAATATTTGCATCCATTATTGGCTTTGCTCTTTTTGCTGCATTTAACAGATTCTATATTTAGAGGAGAAGGTGAAGCAGACTGACTCCCTGTATTTTTCCCCACACTGAAGAAATGAGCCAATTACAGAGGACAAAGATAAAAGTGGATGAAAAATGGATTAAACTACACATATTGTGCTCAGTGAGGGAACCTGGTAATATATAAATGCCATAAATGCTATTTTTTAATAAAGGTTTCATATTAAAATTGTTTTTTTTCAGACCTCTTTATGGAGGTGGCTTGGAAGAACAGCAGCATTAGCCTGAGGTAACCTTCACCTAAGTTTCAAACTTCCACTGATGTATTTTAGATGTAACTTTGTGCCAGAGGAAGGCATGTAAATACAGACATTTAGCACATGCTTATCTACCCCACAGGGGTCTGTCTGCCTCTGAGAATCCAAGTTATTCAAGGAAGAATATCATGGATTACTTGGACACCTATTAAAAATTTGATCCTTAAAGCTGAATTGCTTTCCTTTAGGTATTCAGTGCGTGCAACCATTCAGATTTACACATAATAAATATATTCATGTGGAAAACCCACTTTAAGTCTTCATTGAAATGTAGAGCTCTTTAAAGCATCACTTAATATCAAATTTGTTTTGTCATGGTCTATTTATAACACAAATAGGCGAACTTTAAAAACTGCTTGGTAAAGAAAAAAAGATTACTAACCAGCAAATCTTTGGATAAGAATGAGCACCCCTCAATGTACCCACATCAGCTTTTTGAAACTGAGAAACATTTCTGCAGCAGCACTCAGCAGCACACCTTTGTTAAACAGGTGCTGATAAATGCATTTACCTGTGGAAAATGCTATGGGTATGCCCTGCAGCAAGGCAGGACACGGCAGTGCAGCGTTAAAAACAAGGACTTCTGCAAGAAACACGAGACTAGAAATGCTGTGACTGCTGTTGAGGGTCTAGAGAAGCATTTTGAGGAGCTACAGAGACCCAGAGGCACAGGAACATCTGGAAAGATGGGGTTTATGGCCATAAAACCACAAGCATGTCACACATGTCCAGCCGAGAGCAGTGTACCAAGGCTACAGATGTATTGAGGCTCTTCAGAGTCAGAAAATTGTCAGGGGAGAAAAGTTAGGAAGCCTTGATAGGGAAAGGTGAAGTCTATGCTCTGGGACGTGAGCAGAATAGGAAAACTTTGTTCTAAAGGTGAAAACCCAGTGGTTAGTAGTAAAAAACCAAGTCCCAGAATGGAAGAATTTAATTACAATGCCAACTGTACGCTCTGTAGAGTTCTAGGAGGTGGAAGACAGTATAACAAAAAGGAGGGCAGTGT
Organism: Poecile atricapillus; assembly: GCF_030490865.1. NCBI lineage: Eukaryota > Metazoa > Chordata > Aves > Passeriformes > Paridae > Poecile > Poecile atricapillus. The sequence goes on from NC_081252.1 coordinate 9,664,581, forward strand.
AGGCTTTAATTAAACACAAAGCACAGAGCTGGCCCTCTAAATCAATCATTATTTCTTGGAGGTAAGGACAAGTGCAGAGCAGTGTAAACGTGTGAAGAGAATTTTGGGTAACAGCCCTGCAGATTTCTCAGAGGAAAATGCTCTGACAGATGCCGAGTGGGACTACTTCTCCTTATGCTGAACCCAAAGGCAACAAAAAAATTAAAATTACTTCATGGCATCTGAGGAAAGTGTAAAAGAAATCTTGATGTGTAAGGCTTGGAGTTTATTTTTGCCCCAGGTTTGGAGGTATTGGAAAGAAAACAGACTGATAAGTCTGATTCAGGTAAAATTGAAGACATCACTTTTCATGGAAAGGAAACCGTTCTGAATTCCTCAAAGACTGATTCTCTTGGTCATCTTGCACAGCACTTAACCACAATTAAAACACTGGTCCAGCTCTTGATACCGTTCAACCATGCCAACATCCATAAACCTGAGCAGGAACATGCTTCCTGGACTTCAGGCGAGGATCTTAGTCCAGTGCCTTTAGAGGAAGTGGTCTGGAACACCAATCTGCCAGAGGATGAGAAAGCCTGCTCACCATCCTTATGCAAGAATCATGTCTGAGCAGAGTTCCTGGTGATCAACCAGCACCGGGGCTTTGCAAGCGAGCTGACAGCAAGCATTTATTTTTATTTTTAAACTCTGAGACAGCAGGTTCTCGGCCATGACATCTGTAAATGCCTGTCATTTAAATGGTGGGAAGGGGAGCACCATGAAGGCTTTTTACTTGCCAGTCAAGGCTTTTGCATCTCCCTGTCTTTTGGAGTTACATTTCCAGTCAGTGCTTGCGTGAACCTTGTCCTAGCATAATGTGACAACACCACAATCAGACATAGCCAGTGGCCTGGAACTTGAGGACACCAACCGTGACAGGAACAGGCTTTGGGTGGGGAGGCAGATGAGACTGAGACATGACAAAATAGTTCTGCTGATGACAGCAGGAGACTGGACAGATCCTGTGAGATAACCACACAGCTCTTAGATTTAGGATTTGTGAGAGGCTGTAGAAATGAGAATGACACTGACCTTCAGTGAATCCAACAGAAGTAGGCCAAAAACATGCAAGATTTCAAATCCACTGTGACAGGAACACAATCTTTGTACCTCCTTCTAGGTCTTGTGAAGGAACAGCTCCACCTGTGAACACTTGCAGCATGAGTTCTCTCAGACAGTTCTCTCTGTCCCTCTAGCATTAAAGTTGACTGCTGCTTTCTGAACAGATCAGAGGAAATCAGAGGAACAAAACTTATTTATCTACACCCACATTTCAGTCAGGAAAGGTTACAAAAATGTGTCCATTTAAAATCTTGCCAGCTCTGTGCAAATTTATGGTAATTTGTGAACATGAAGTACTCTAAGCGCGTAAAGTGCTCAGACACATTCTTAAAAAAATTGATCTGTTTGTAGTAAAATGAGCCTTTTGTTTCTCACTGACATGAGTCCCATCCCATGCAAGTAGCTGTGTCCCAGAAAAAAAAGAGAAAAATTACCTTTTTATCCATAGGTAAGAAGGTATCTTCTATATTTAGGGTTTTCTATGTACCATCTGACATGGGATAGTTGTATGGCAATATTTGCTCACAATTCCTTTGGTGACTCGTGTGTCTGCTTGGCTGCTCAGTGTTGATGTGCTTATTTCATTTTTGGAAAGAAGGAATTATTTGACTGGACATAGATCTAGGTTTGGAAGACTCCACATTTTCCAACAAAGCATTCTACAACCCATTTAATGGAGGAAAAAAGTATTTGGGAAACCAGTCAGCTACTTCTAGGACACGCTAAAGTCTTTTTACTGAGGGAAAAGACCTTGAGTCAAACATCTGGAAACAAATCACTGACAACATTCCTGCAGCTTTGAAGCAAAATGTGTGTTCAGGATGGAAGGCAGGGGGGAAAAACAAAACCTCAGGATGAGTTTCCCTCTTGCAGTCATCAAAACCCCGTGCATTTAATTTGTCCCAGTTGCTTTGGTCTGTCCCAGCAGTGAGAGGAGCCCACGCTGAGGAATCCCCCACGACTGGGGACAGCCCCAGATAACATCACATCTCAGTTACAATGACAGATCTGCCAGGTCTGCATTTCTACTCATCTGATGGCACAGATATTCTCTGCCACAAACATTTTCCATTCTCTTGGATGAAGTATTCTCTTTCAAACCTGTTTTCACTGTAGGGAACAGAGCTGGAACGCAAAGACACCACCTCTGGCTTTGAGCTGTAGCTGGGATGTGTTTGGTTGCTCTGAAGAAGCACAGACCTACTTGTCTTTAGCAAATGTGGAGTTTAAATACTTTTCTAAACACAGTTCTTTTCAAGACAAGTAGCAAACATGGACAGTCTCCAGTCCCAATGCAAATAAAAAGCAAAACATACTTCCCAGTTTCACTGTAAATAAAGTAACTGAAGCTAAAACTAAAGACACAGAATTCTGGAATATCAAACCATCATCCATAGAAGACCAACAGAAATATTTAAAAGAGCATTAGTTCAGGAATTGCTTAGTTTTCTCCATTTGGAAATGAAAATGCACGATAACCCATCTACTATGAAATAATGTGTTAATGTGACTTACTGCCTTATCAGGGGTTCCTAAGATAAATATCCTTAGATCTTGACCTTTCCATGATCTGAAGACCATACTTAAATCTTCTGATTACTTTTCTCCTCCAGAGGAACTGAATCCCCTTGCTATGGTGCAGCATGTGAATTAAGCCTCTCTTATAACTATTATATTTCTAAACTCATCTTTAGACATGGCAGTTTTTGTTTATTTTTTCAAATAAAATTGCAAAACTTTAATTCTAAGAAGTGTGTCATTATGTGAAATGCAGTGGTGAGATGAGCTTGCTAAATCATTTTAACTATGTCAGCTGCCATAAATATGTCAGGCTTTACTGGTGTGGTCATAACCAGCAGTTTTTAAGGTGTAAAGGATGGGTAAAGACTAATTTCTGCCAAGGAAAAGCTCCTTTCTTCCTAAGGAAAAACCCTAAGTGAGTAGGAATTCATAGAAACAATTACACCTGTCTGCCTTTACCCTCAAGTAACATGGGACAAAAGAGTATTTTGCAGAAATTTTGTTACATTTAACTGTATAATTTTAAACGCCTTTTCTTTCCATTTATTTTAATGTCTACAACCTTCATTTCTAACAGCCTGGGTTTTATGAGTTAACGTGCAGGGACAGGTGATTTAATGCTATTATATGGTACAAATCCCTTTTCCAGGATGAAAGGAATCCCCAGAGAATAATGGAAAATTCCCTTCTTCCTTTCCAATTGTCCTGTCTGTCCCTGCAACAAGATAAAGTTTCATTTTTCAAAAGCATCTCTGAGAATACATATGAACATGCAAGAAATTAATTATTATTGCACACTGATATATGCTTTAAGAATTAGATATTTTCAGTATTGGACTGCTTTTATAACTTCCTGTGGCATACTAGAAGGCCCACTGGAAAAGTAATTCAGGGAAAGTGTTTTGGGATTCAAAAAACCCCCCAGAGAATGGATTTCCTTCTCTATCTACAAAAACAAGTCTGGAACATGACTAAGGCACTTAAAGTTTGATTTTTAATAATCTTTCTGGCAATAAATTGCATTATATTCTACAGGTGGTTCCATTAAAGTGCAGTAAGTATTTTATAGTCAGTTGTAAGAATGAGTCATTAGGCCTTATCCCTACCTCAAACTTAAGAGTAAATGGAGAAAAAGGATATTAAATACAAGAATTTGAAGGGTCACAAGAAAAACAAAAATAATAAAAAAGTTTGGTTTTTTCACTGACACATATATAATAATAATTAATATAACAAAAATTCAGATGTACCAGTGTGGATGGCTCACGTGAAAGGACCAAATTAAACATCTGTTACAATATACTTCTCACATTTGTTCAGTTAATATGCCAAACAAAATGTTCATATTTCTAAACTCAGAATTTTAAAGAAGTTCTTATTTTACAAGTTGAAATTTTGGTGTCAATAATAAATTAAGAGTAACGCAGTGTTTCAAGCTGTGCTGTGGTAATCTGCAGGAGCACATCAAAAGTGCAGTGAAGATACTTGAATGTTTCTTTTTAAACAACAGTACAAGGGAAAAAAAACAAAAAAAACAAAACCCAAAATCCCCCCCCCCAAACCCACAAAAACATGCCAAAAAAAGAGAAAAAATCCAGAAAGAGCTAAATTGTTTGCATTTTTGCATCCTGTTGAGAAACTGCCTGACAAATCACAATCCCAATCCATTTTCAAATAATCCCTAGAAGGGTTAGAAGGGTTAATCCATAGAAGTTGTATCCTGTACATGATATAAACCAGATGCAGGTATATTACTGACTTATTTCAAAAGAATTGGGTTTTTCACGTTATCTAACATTTTCTAAACATTAAATAGAATTTAAAAGATGTGACTGAATCTGGAGTACAACTGGTAAAATTTCCTTTACTTTTTAATTACCTGCTTGGTCTGGTGTTTCTGTGAGTTCCAACAGATACTTTGTGCTCTTCCATTTTCAGAACTGCCTGGCTGAAATATCAATGATTAGGCTCTTTTTAAGCAAATATTTGCTCTGTAGCAAAGTTACTGTCATCAGAACACAAGGAATATTCCTCACTGAAATTACTACCTTTTGATTTAAAAAAATTTCCTCACGTACCTCAAAAAAACAAAACAAAACAAAACAAAAACCAAAACCAAATCCCCAAAAGCCTCATGAAGAATTGTCACAGTAATTTTTCAAAAGCCTTCTTTGGAAGGTTGAAGGGTCCTAAAACCCCCGGTGTGCCCTGCCAGGTCCTGGGAAGGACAAGGAGCCCTTGGGCTGCTGCAGCTCCTCCTGCTCAAAGGAGAGTCAGCCCTTCCCTGAAAGCATCGAGTCCCCTCTTTCCTGACAGGAATATTCCCAGCAGGAAGCCGTGCCATCAGCTGAAGACAGGCTGGTTTGGCAGGTCCTCCGTGTTCAAGCATTTCAGCACTCGTTTCTTGCTCTCCCAGTTTCCCCCCTTCCCCTGGTCTCCCCTATGTTCCTGCAGCGTTTTTTGGTGTTTTTTTGGGTGCAGGGGCAGCTTTTGGGTGCCTGGGTGCTGGTGGGAGGCACAGCTGGCTCCATAACTGTGCCTGCATCACAGGAGTCACCTCCTGTGTACTCTGTGCTTCCAGATTCCTTTGATTTGCTTTCCTTGGATTCAAATTGGAAGCAGCGTTCTGGCATACCAGGCAGGAGGGAAGATCTTCCAGGGTAAGGACTGGTGGCAAAGGCAAAGTGCAGTCATTCTATCCAAAACATGTGAGGAATGAGGTAATATGGGCTATTCCTCCCACTTCCTGCTGGATTTCAACAGAACTGCAGCCAGCTGAAGGCATTGATCTCAAGCTGCAGTCCTCTTGGAAGGTACTCCAAAGAGCGGGAAGTTCATTTACAGAAGAATTAAAGCCTGTTTCAAACCTCAGCGCTTTCTAGTCCAAGCTCTTTTGGCAGCTTTTTCTTCCTAGAGTCACACAACCAAAATACTTCTCCCTGATGGATGCAGAGGGAGACACTAATTACATATTTTCTCATCTAGTTTTACTATCTATTGAAACACAATGATTTACAACAGGCATGGGTGCACTAGAAAGCAAATGAAATTGGTGTCCACTGGTTCACCTCCTGAGGAACAGGGGACAAGCCAAGCCATGACTGAAAGTGTTATGGCAGGAATACACAGTTTTGACATTCCACTTACTAGAAAATCCAGGTCAGTGACAAATGATCACTTGTCACCCTGCTTCACCATTTACAGCAAGCAATAGGGCAGCTTTCAAAGTCTTAAGTACTGAGCATCCCCTGTGTGCCTTTTAGTCCATGTGACATGATTATAGAATCATGGTTTGGGTTGGAAGGCACCCTAAAGCCCGTCTCATTCCAAACCCCTGCCATGGGCAGGGACACCTTGCACTAGACCAGGTTGCTTAGAGTCCCATCCAACCTGGCCTTGAACTCTTCCAGGAATGGGGCAGCCACAGCTTCTCTGTGCCAGGCCCTCACCACCCTCACAGGGAAGAATTTCTCCCTAATCTCTAAACTAACCTTACCCTCTTCATCTTAAGGCCATTCCCTCTAGTCCTATCAATCCATGTCCTGGTAAGAAGTCCCTTTCCTGCTCTCTTGTAGCCCCTTCAGGTATGGGAAGGTGTCCTAAGGTCACCTCAAAGCCTTCTCCTGTCCAGGTGAACATTGCCATCTCTCCCAGCCTGTCCTCACACAGGAGGTGCTGCAGGCCCCATCACCTTCAGGGTCTGCTCTGGATCCCCTCCAATGAATCCAAAACTGCTCTTCATTTCTCCACTTCAGAGGGGACAAACATTGCCAGGAGGGTTAAAAGGGTGCTTTCACTCAAGTGTAAAACCCCAAGAAATGCAGAGTGTTGAGCAGCAGGACTGCTGCAGCAGTGAGTGTGCAGCACAGCAACCCAGCCTCTAAAGCTCTTTTTGATCACATACGCACCCTCTCTTACCCCTGTACAACACTGAATCATCTCCCCTGCATGAAAGAACTCAGCCTCTGTTTACAGAAACAGCGTCCCAAAATTTTATGAGATCCAGCTTTAATACTCGTGCTTTCAAAACCACAAAATATTTTAATTTATAAATCTTTGTGGCTCCTTTTCAGAAAGTGTTCCTGATGATGTCCCATTGATAGTGTTTCGTGTTAGGAACATCTTGAAAGAAAACAGAATTTGCCATAGACTTTCTGCATGCATTTGTCTTTGTACTAATCAACCATCTGCACCCACAATCTAGATATTTTCTCTCTCAAATTCTTTTATCATGTCTTATGGTCTATTCAGATGAGCAAATGATGACATTCAGCTCTGAATCCTGCTTCTTTTCTAGGAGACCTAGCAAAGCATTATACCTACATAAGGTTTTAAATAATTCTTGGTTTGATTCACCAGTTCATGACATCCGTAGATCATTATTTCATAAAGCAATTTATGGCAATAAGATGTTCTCCATTAGCAAACACAAGTCAAAGGAAAACAAAACACACACAGAATGAAAAGGATCTTAAAGCTACACGTTTTCCAGATAGAAGATGGGAAGATCTCCAGTGGAATCTTGATTTAATTCAAGCACCAGAGACTGCACGACTTGGGCTGCTATTTCTCCCTTTCCTACAAAGTAAAGCCTTTAACCTGACCTTGTGAAAAAAAAAAACATCTAAAGAGGCTTTTGTCCCGTAGAACACAAAAACCAATATTTCCTATGCTGTGATTATTTTTCTCATTAGTCAGTCTTGCCTTTAAAAATAATAAACAAAGCCATAACTTTTCCTTTGATGCTTTGGAGTGAGAAAAGTAATGATATCAACAACAATTTGATAATGTACTAGTCAACATTAGTCTTTATGTGGTTTGAATTTGCCTTCAGCATACTCCATGTTGCAAAGAGTCACTACAAGGAACTTCAGAGTTCATGCACTGTATGGATTCCAGAAGGTTCTTCCTCATGCCAGTAAAAAAAATGGAATTTTTGCCAAAGAAGCAAGTGGCAAATGGCTATTCCCTTAGAAGACCTGTAGGGTTTCAAGTGGAAAGGTTGGACTGTAGGATTTATCACCTTGAACATCAGGGGAACTTTGTTCTGATACGAGCTTGTTTAAAAGGTCTTTTTTAAGAAGCTACCCTAATTTAGGAAGTCAGGCATGAGATCCTCATAAAACCATCAGAAAATAAGCTGTAATGGTACTCTTTGAGCTGAAATTGTGTATGGAATAAGCAAAGCCATATTAAAACTATTCAGAGACAGCAACTTACACAGTCAGCATGTAGGACTCCTCTGCTATCCACATAACATTTAATTTTGTCATATCTTCAACCATCCTATCTGGAATCCTTAACCTGTGAATCCTTAACCTTGTTGTGCAAGTAGAAGAAATGAAAAGAAATTCTGTGTGCTTCAGATGTGTTGCCCTTCTAAGTCTGAAAGACCTCTCAGTATTACAATGGGAGTGCATCAGGACCTGGAGTTTGCCTGGATTTATGGAATATCAGGTCTTCAATCCAAACACAAAATACCACCAGTTCCCCAGCCAGTTTCAACCTGTTTTTCCTTGTGCTATGGCTTTTTGCTCTCTCCTGTGTGTCTGCTCTGGCCTATCCAGGAGGAAAGCCTGAGAAACAAACCAAATTTCCACTGAGCTGCTCATCAGCCCCAAGTGTGTGGGGAGCCACAGAAAGAAGGGCAAAAAACTGCACCTGTAACATGGATTGGGTGTTCCCAGCCTTTTTTGTGCCACACAGTTTCTCCAAGACAGTCCCATGCATTCTTTTTTTTGCCTCTTCAAAATGATTCTGGACTTTTCTGTTTTCTTCCAGAGAGTGGCTTGACCCATAGCAAAGGTGTTCTGTGATCTTGAAAGGTGTGAGGCAGTTCAACATGGAAGAGATTACTTTATTTATTGTTAGTTGTTTATTTATCACCAGTCTCTAGAAAAGCCTCTGTGTGGTGCCGTGGCTTGAGTGGAGGTACTCTTTGCCTTTGGCAAAATGTGTAAGGAAATTCCCTTTCAAACTTGCCACAGGTCTAAGTATCCCTCTTAAAACTGTCAGTAACTGAATTTTATTGCACAGCAGAAATGCTCTCATTCTCTGTCTGTTTACTGTATTGTAATTAAACTTCATGAAAGATACCAAAAACATGGCAAGCTTGAATTTAAGTGGAATAAATGATGGATGTATTCACACAAAACCTCCAAACTTGTACATTTTCTTAAACAAGATGCTTGCTGTCTCTATAATCTTTGGGGGTTTTTTGCTTCTTGTTTTGGTAGTGGCTGTTTATGTAGCAACGCTAACAGACACTTGATCATTCTTCTGATTTTAATTACTTCTGACATATTTTGTTTAAAATTCCACACTGCTGTTGTAAGACAGTTTTACTGTAGACACTGCTTAGTGATATTTCTCCCTGATGAAAACATCACAGTTAGGGGGCCCTTAAGGTCAAATATTTCCTGCTGCAGCTCTGGAAGTTCAGGAACTTCCCACCACATTTATTAGTGTTTTGTTTTCAGATAAACTTCCCACAGAAGAAAAAAAATACAGGCCTTAAAATTTAACTCATGATATGTCGTCAAACAAATCTTAAGGGACACTTTAATTAGGAAATTTGGCAATTTCGTCTTATAATTTTCTTACTTGCTAGTGGAAGGCATATTCTTTTTTAGGTTAATTTATTTCCATAGCCCAATTTCCTTTCCAGCTTCAGAGGACCACATGATAAAATAGCCTGCAGCTGGAAAAGGCAATGTGAGTTATTGAATCCAGTATTATATTACAAATAATCCCATCATCGGGATCTTCCATCCCCTTAGGTGTGTTTGTGGGCAGATGCTAGAGAGCAGAAAGGGACAGTTTTGTCCCTTTGTTGGGTCTACAGTGTGAAATCTTTCAAGTTTCTCAGTGTTCTCAAAAGTCTTGAGGACACCTGGGACCTTTCATTTCATCTCAAGGTCCTCTGAGGATGCTTTGCTGTATTTATGATACAGGAAAAACTTTCCTATTAAAGGAGCTCATTGCTTCTGCTTTCTGAGGCAAATCTGTTTTCTTTTCACTGGACATTCTGCATTAAATATATTAGTTTATGTTTTGTAGATATCCACCATAGTCACTCAGACACAGCTTAGAGTGTGAGGTGAGGAACATTCTTTATTCTTCAGCTTGGAGGTAGAAGAAAATAGTGGGGCAGATGATGGGGCAACAAAGGCTGAAGTCACACACACATCTGGAGGAGAAAAAGGCTGGAATCTGGTCTCTGCTTCCAATACGCCTTTTACATTAAAAAATAAAATAAAAATAAAATCCCTTTACTTAGAGGGATATGTATTTTTGGATAGATAAGACAGATAGATATCCTGTCTCACAGCTATTTCATCCTTATAGTCTGTCATTGAGAATGATATTTGTTCCCCTGGATCTTCATCCCCTTGAAAGGCAGGTCCCTCAGCCAAGCCAGTCCTTTAGGACCTGTCTAAAGCTGTTTGAAGTCCCTATGTAAAGAGAAATGTCCAGGGGACATGCATTTCACTGAGGATAGACAATTATCTTTGCATGGGAAGAAAATCCTTTGGAGGCACTTCCCCCTGCATGGCTTTCTGTTTGCTGTGAGCTCGGAAAAGCAAGACCTCAGTCGGGATTTCAGTGCCATCTGATGGGTCACCTCTCTGGGGACTGATGGAATCTCAGCTATTCCTCTGCACTTCCCTTTTAGAGGGTCTCACTTTCCTTTCTTTTATCAATTTCCCTGCCTCTCCGGACGTATTTCAAAGCAATTTCCTAGCAGCATGACATCTTTTATGGAATGTACGGTGATCTTCAGCAGGTTCCTGCTACACTCAGAAGAGGCTGACACATCTCAGCTGGATTTGCAGCTTGGCCTAGATAATGATATTCTGTATAAAAATATGTTTTCTCGTGGCTCATTTGTCTGTTCACGTTTGGGTAAGCAAGGTTATTTTCAGCTGAGGTTATGCAAAAAATATTGTGATGAGAAATGCAATTTACAAACAATGTCTTCACACTGGCGGCATTATCTATTAGAAGTCCACTCTGAATCTCATTTTTCATGAGTATACTCAGATGATTCGAATAATTAAAAAGCCTTGCATAACTTGAACTTCTGCATAGAAGACTGGAGTAAATTCTATCAATCCAATTGGGGATCAGAAACAATGTTTTATGGTGAAAGTTGTAATTTTGAGTAAATATAGCAAAGCATCATTTGGATATTCATTGATCAATATTAGAACCACAGCTTTATGCAGAAACAAAAGAGTTTTTAATAAAACAATAACAATAATGATGATGATGATAATAATGAGTCCAATACTTAGGGACTTCCATTTGCTAGCATAATTGCAATACTTATGTTTACACACAATAATTTAAGAATGCAAAATTCTCACAGAAAAGTTCAGAGGACAATTTAGTGGTGGTAGGGCTAGTTCCTAGAAAAATATTGGACACAATTACCAATAGATAATTATACATGAAGAAGTTGCAACAGTGTCATCAGTACTTAATGACTTCTGAACACATGGTACCAAATCAGAAGGTCCCAGGATTTTAGTTTGATTCACTCTGGCAAGAAATAATTGGATGAAGCTAGAGAAAGAATGAGTCAGAGCAGAGAGTAAGAAAAGCTTTTGGAAGCACTGAAATCTCTGGGGAGAAATGTAGTTTTTGTCACTCAGTGTCTTGAAGATGAGGTTGCATAAACATCCAGTGTAATGAATGTAAACCTAATTAACCTTCCTCAGAGGAACAGAGTGGTCTGAGAAATACCTCTCACTCCTAAAATGGAGTTGTTCTCTACCTGTAATGTTTATCTCCAGAGCTGAATCCAGATTTGCACTGTGGTTTAAAGATGTTCAGACATATTAGGACCGTGTCACCTGTGAGAAAGACGGGATTTTCCATGTAAGGGTCTGAATTTAGGTAGCTCTAAATTCTGGCCTGACCATCAGCAATCTCGGTTTCAGTATTAAAAGAGAAAATGTCTATTAAGTTGGTTAAAACTCTCTTGAATTAGTTTGCATTTGAGGTTCTCTGTTCTACTCACTCTCATGAGCTGATCAAAGGTACGTATTGCTTTGAATTTACTAATGAAATATGAGTCCTCAACTGGAAAGTTTGGAATTAGCCAAAATACGTGTGGTTGAAGGCACCTTTGAGTTCAGTTCAAAGCGAAAATTCAAGGAAAGGCCAGGTGATTTCTGACATGAGTTGGTAAGCTCCAGCTGCAAAGTGAACTGGAAAGGAATCTAGGTGTGAAACCCAGTGTTCAGGCAGAAATCCCAGTGGGTTGAGCAGGAGTACTGCTGCAGAGCGTGCGTGCAGAGAATAAGACCGGCTCCCTAACTTCCCTTTTGGTATTCCTCCCATGGCCAGAAAACACACACACAATACATGCAGGTGATTAATGAGTTGAAACTAATTAAAAAGTGCCTGAATTTCCACCCAAACACCGTGCCCACTTCTCTATTCCAGAGAGAGAAGTCATCCAACTAGCTAACTCCAAACTTGCTAAAGCTCCCCATGTGTTAGAAAGTGAGATTTGGGGTCTTTTCTTAGTTAATAAACTGTGGAGGCTACAGCAGGGGTAACTAGTACTGAAATCCGCTGAATTCTCTCCCAAAGGGGAGTGGTAAATTATGTGGAGTAAAGCAAACAAAGGATAGATAGACTGCTGTGGAAGCAGCAGCCATCCCTGGGTAGGGTGGATTTCCCAAAACTGCTCCGAGCGGGAGCAGAGTGCGGGTGGATCGCCAGCCTGCCGCAATTACCCACCCAGCTCCGTGACCTGCTGCACCTCACCTAATTGTGTTTTTGATAACAAGCTGGAGATATAATTAGAAGTGTAAGAGCAATGAAAGAGATTGTAGGTTTGTTTCACACCTTCTGATAAATGGGAAAATAATTGGATCCAGGATACTGTCGCGTAGCATGCTGTGTGGCTGATTCCAGAAGCATGGAAGTGAGGGAAGTGGGACTGTCTGAATGACTCTGGAAAATTGTGTTCAATCCCCAGGCACTTGGAAACATAATTTCATTTTTATGTAAGAAATTTTAGCAATAACTGTGCAGAATTTTTACCCATTTGGGGAATTATGCCATTTCTACTTGGTAGAGAAATATGAGTGCTTTGGTATGTTTAAAGGAAAAAATAGTGGGCTGCAAAAAATGTCAGTAGCTTTGGTCATTCTGATGTTATAAAAAGGCAAGTCTTAAATATTCAAATCAATGAATATTTGTTGATTTTTCAAAGGGAAGAGTCACACCAAATACCTGCCTGAAAATATCTTGGAGTCCAGTTCTTTTGGACTGATCCTGATTTTGCTGTTGCATTTGACTGCGCTTCACTACGCAGCAGGGTAGCTTTGTGGGTCAAACAAATCTGCAGCTTAGAGACTTGCTACTTAAATCTACAGACTGGGAATGAGCTGCCATTTCTCCTGGGAGAAGGAGACTGGCAAAGAAATTTCACTTTTTTTTTTTTTTTCTTTCATAGCTAAGGGCTGCTCATGATAGCTTTGGAGATCACTGTCACCTTGGTCACAAAGGGTCTGGCTGTGAAAATACCTGTGAAATTACTCCCTGAAATTTGGAGGTAATGGTTGCTTGTGCAGCGGTCCTGTGATGGAAAAAATAAATAAGGGGGAAAAAAAAAGAGAAGAGAAAGGAAGAAATTTGCTAAGCCCATGCATCCCTAGCTATGAACACCCTGCTGCAAAGTCAGGGTGACTTGTCCAGGGACTGTGGCAATTTGCAGAATTAGAATATCCAGTCCCTGATCAGCTGAATTATACTGACAAAAGCTGCCTAGATACCGATATGCAATAATCCTTTTCAGCATGGAGATTTAACCAGAAATGACAGCTTTCAAATGCTTATAGCATCATTATCTGTGCCCAGAAATAATCTTGGGGAAAATAACACATGAATCTCTACCAGAGGCAGTTGGAAGCAAGAAACTTGAAAAGCAATTTCACATTGCTAAATTCTACAGAAAAATGCTTTGCCATACATTGTGCACTGTGTATGACCTGCACATGTTGCATATGCAGCAGATACACTGGTCACAAGCAAACCTCCTCCTGTTTCCTGCTACATCAATAAAAGAGATGGGAAGAACAGACAGGCTACTATAAACAAGCATTCTCTCAGGGAGCATAAGAATGACTTATTTGATGGAAGACTACCATAGAATCTATAATTTAATATAAATTATGACTCAAATGTGGTTTTTTGTCTTGTTCAGGTCAATCCCATTCCATTTTTGTACATTTTACTGGGTCTCTGAGCGTCTCTAGCAGAATGTGATCACGTGGCATGATAAAATTAAGGGCAACAAATCTGCTGTGCCTTATAGCATCTTATGTATGGTATTGACAAATTCATCCACCTCAGAAATGAATAATTTATCATCATTTGTACTTTTCTGTGTTTCATCATAGCATTCAAAAGGAGCAGGGACCAGGCAGAGGTGTCAGGATTGCTCTTGGTGCTGAGCAGGACAGACCCCGGCTGACAGAAAGTCTGTGCACAGCACTGTTACTGCTGAAGTTCTCTCTTTGCTCCCTGCAGTGTCTGAGATAATTCCCTGTGTGCCAGCAGGGATTTCCAGGATGGAGCCTGGAAGTGGCTAAGCCATACAGCAGAGTGATGTGCAGAAAGAGAGAGGGAAGAAAAGAGTTCTTTAGGGAAAAAGCTTCAAAGGGTAAAGCTGTTGACCCTCAACTTAGTGTTGCACCTACTTCTTGAACTCTCCTGCCACACTGGGAGTTTACTCCATGCCACTGTAGGCACAGCCTTGCCATCATGAGCTTATACAATTTTTTACACATTCAGAATTGCTCATAGAACCCTCAGAGCTCTTTCTGTAACCAGCCAGGGACAGATTTGACTATGGTGGCTCTATTGATGGCAGCGAGACATGGGAACTTGCAATAGCCAAGAGTCTACTCCAAAAATCATGTATTAACTCTTCTAGTCGTGTTTGCAGCTCACATGCTCTTTCCACCTCTTTATTTTCATGGGATATCCGCAGTACAGCTCTTATCTCCAAAGAGGGGGTTAGCAGGCAGACTTACACAGTTTAAACCTTGCACTCAGCAATTCTTTAGGATCACTTCTCTAGTGAAATATGAGCACAGGTTCCCTTTTATTTTTATGTTGCTGGCTTCTGTGGGAAAGTATAACATTTTATTGGGGAGATTAATGCCTTGGGACACTGTATACAAGAACTCAGGCTGACAGATATTTAAATACATTAGCAGAAAAATAGGTTCAAAAATACTGCCAAGCATAGGCTTCATTCTATAATACCCCTGCATTGCATATATTATTTTTATTATGTTGGGCTGTTCCTGGCCTGAATTCCAGAAGAGCCCTGCTCCTCGAGTTACATTAACACTCTGTACCTCCATCTATACCTTTGCATCCATCGATCCTTTATGACCATGATCCAAAGAGCAATCAGGAAACCAGTGATTTGATGAGCTCACTCATCCCAGCCCTAAAATTCCTAACAGAGCTAAATATAGGACAAGGATTCATACAAAAGAAACCAAATGAGCAATATTTCCTGCTCTCCCTATCAATTGTGCTGTGCATTTCTGGATGCCTGCCATGAATATTTCATCTTGGCTTCTGATTTCCAATCCTGTTCTCACCTGGCAGAGCCAAAAAATAAATGCCCATAACTAAATATATATTATACATTTATAAAAGCATCTTTATCAAGGTTAAGAAACTGGCTGAATGTATTAGAAGATGCCTCACCATGTCCCTTGAGTGAAGCTGATGTCATCTTATTTTAGTAGTTGGGCTTAAATTTGACACTTAGTGTCTTGGAAGAGGCTTTTTTTTTTTTTTTTATTGTTTTCATTCACTAATGGCAATAGATAATTTAGGAACAGAGAGGCTGCCATGCAGAATCAGCACATCAAACTGCAGCCAGATACTTGAGAATGTGGAGAAAACATCTCAGAGGGATCATGAGTGTCTGAGAGGCTCTTGTCTTAGTCATTTTGCTATTTGGAGATGGCCATAAACTTTGAAGTACTTACCTTTTTTTACAATGCCATTTAAAAAAAAAACAACCAAAAAACCTCCCAAAATAACTCCAGTATCAAATATTCCAATATTTGTTTAACTTATGTCTTTATGAATCCACCTTGCCAGGTTCGACTTTCCAATGTATTTTTTAATGAAATCTGAATTCTCTGCTTTCCATTTTCATAAATCATCATAAATTTGAATAGTCACAGGAAAAAAAAAAAGTCTAAGTTTCTCATATGCTTCTTTACTTATGACTCCTTACTTCAAATATTTCTATTATTGTATCCAGTGTTGTGAAACTTTTTTAGGGAAATAGCCCCAATATTTTAAAGTCATTTAAAATGAAAGGTTTTTCCATCCCATTGACCATTCTTATTACCCCTCTCTCAGCATCTTTCATCTGCAATATCTTTTCTGAAACAATCTAATGAATATTCTACGCAATTTTTGTAGCTGAAGCCGTACCCTGAATTCTGATACTATTTTTCCCTGTGTACTTTGTCATCTGATCCACTTGTTAAATTAATTCACTTTTGGACGGTATATAGGAAGAAAGGGATACTACTGCATCATTAAACACAGCTGCAGGGTTATTGCCAGGTCCCTTTCTTAAACCGAGGCTTTTGGACCTCAGCAAGTAAACAGTTCCCTCTGGCACTGAACTTTGTCACTTCTCATGTCATAACTTTCCATCATCAGTGAGCAGCCTTGCTCTGCTGCTCACTTTCCTTTCAGGTGATTAGGAAATACATTAAGCATTTAATCTAACACAGAGCCTTGTGGTACTTTTAAAAAGTAAACCTAAACCACTACTCAATTTCCTACCTTGCTTCTGAGTCACCAGAATGTTCTGACTTTAATGTGGTAAATGCTCCAGGACAAGAATTCCTTGGTAAGCCCGTGCCTATAGAGTCATCCAGGTTGTGTTTTATGAATTACTTGATTTTTCCAGTTTGAATCTTCTGATAAAAAGTGAGCTGACTTTTTCCTTGCAAAGGCCATTGTGTTAACTCACTTCTGCTACAATACCAGACAACTTCATATTCTGCTTATAAGTAACATTTTGACCAGATTTTCAAATGTACAGAGGTCAGGGTATCAGGTGTCCCATGCTAATTCTTTTGCCGACCTCTCAATCGTTGTTTTAAACATCAGCTGTCCACAAGTCCTCCAAACCTGGGGTTGTTTTTAATGAGAGATCACGTATCTTTGCAAGCAGCTCACCATTTTTGTTTCTGAACTCCTTCAGGAGTCATGAATGTATGACATCTGGGTGTCCAGAGTGATAGCAGGAGACAGCTTAGGAAAATAAAAATGAGCCTTGTCTATAAATCAGCCTGGCAAGGTGCCACCATGTCAGTAGTTCTTGGAAACCTTGCAGTTCGAATTTTTCTTACCCAAGCCAGGTAGTCATAGCTGCTAAACTAGGCTTTATTCTATAATCTGATAATATGTACATTATTAAAATCTAAATTTTGGGAATATTCATCATTATCGGATCTATGAACAGGCACATATGTAAAGAAAAAGAGAAAATTAGGGGAGGAACATATTTTATACATTTTTACATCTCCATTTTTTAATAGTGGTTTTTGTTTGGTTTTTTTTCTGAGAGCTAATGTGTGTTTTTTTATCCTTGAAGTAGAAATGAAAATTTTAGCTTTGAATGTTTCTGGGAGGAAGATTTTATTCTTCAAGAAGAAGAAAAGGACAAAAAGTCCCTGTCAAACAGCACATATCTTGACTCATTTTAGTAGTGCTAGATGCTCATTTTGAGAAAGTCTTTCTGTTTAGAGACACCTTTTTTTAAACAGAGGGTGGTTATAAGATCACAACACAAACACAACTGTGCCCTGTGCATTGTTTTACACATTAACAACAAAGCAAGATTTTTTTTTCCCCGTTCACTAAAGACACATGGTTGATTTTTCCCCCCCCAAGATTTCTTGTATTCAGCGCCACAGTTTCAAAGAGCTGAAGCTGTTTTTATCTCTTTTCTCCTCCTGCTTCATTGCAGGCTGTGGGGTGTGGGATGACTGAGGAACCTCCTGGTCCTGGCTGGGGGCAGATTTGAAGTGAGGAGTAGCAGTGCCATTTCCTCAGCGAGCTCCTGATGACACTTTTACCCCAGAAGTATTGTGGTTTCGTGGCTCTCTGTGCACCTCAGGGCTTCCTGGGTGCCTTTTGAAGCTCCCAGAGGACACTGAGTGATATCAGGAGCCCAGAAGACCCGAAAGGGGATAGTCAGAGGGCAAGCCTATGAGGAATCTAGATGCTGGCAGTGTGTGTTTAAAAATAAAGAAAAAATAGACCAGAATAGTATGTGCATGGAAAGCATGGTGAAAAATCACTCAAGGCTGCAGAAGTGTGCCTAAAGAAAAGCTATGGGTGTCCCATCCCTGGGAATGTTCAAAGCTGGATGTGGCTCTGAGCAACCTGGGGTAGTGAAAGGTGTCCCTGCCCATGGCAGAGGGGTGGAACTAAATGATCTTTGATGTCCCTTCCAACCCAAATCATCCTGTGCTTCTGTGATAAAGATACACTCTGAGCAAGGCAGTTCAAACATTAAAAGCAATTCCTGAATGAACGGGTTACAATTTTTCACATTTTTTTTTTCCTAGTGGAAAATCATATTCCCATTTGAAATTTCCATTATTTTTATCAAACTGCCATTTTATTCTCAGAAATACTGCCAGATAGAAACTGGATACTCACTTTGAGTGCCTTCAGTGCTAAATGAAAGAAGAGAGATCATTGTTTCAGCTGCCTTGTTCTTCAGGACAAATGAAACATTGAAATATTAAAATTTCCTGAGGCTAACAAGTTTTAATTTCACCCTTTTTACACAGGAAGCAGATAGATGTGGTCAAGCAGATGTCTGCAGGCATGCATGGTATGATCATGTGGTGATTAGAAAGTCATATTTTTCTCCTGTTTCCAGGGCTGAATTTCACACATTCAGAGCTCCAAGAGTTCCCAGTTTAATACAGGATCATAAAATCACGGAATGGCCTGGATTGGAAAGCACCTTAAAGACCAACTTCCTCCAATCCTCCTGCCATGGGGGAAAACCTTCCACTAGATCAGCTTGCTCAAACCCCCATCCAAGCCTGGCCTTGATTATCCCACAGATTATTTATCCTGTAGATTATTTCATAGTTGCTATTCCTCTTGAAACAAGGGATTGACTCCCAAATAAACCATTGCAATGGTTCCTTCAGAGGGAATTTTTGGCCAAGCATCTGCACTTGATCTAGAAATTCTCAGTCTTTGGCTGAGGACATCTGATGGGATGCGTTCAGGGGATGCGTTTGGAAAGACGGAATGCGGCACACAATGAGGACCAGGCTGCAGCCTGAGGCTTTGGTGTCAAAAAATATTGCAGTTTGTACAGCAAGGTCAGTTTAAGGCTGAGTTTGAGCGCTCGCTACACTCAGATATTTAATTTAAACAAAGCTGCTCTAAAGCCCTGCGTTTCAGAACAGAAATCAAAAGTTAGGAGATGAGAACCTTTGGGGTTTTGGCGCTCTGCAGTAAAGGCTGTGGAGTGTTTAGACAGAGGATTTTTTTTTACCAGAGTCCAAGAAACTAAATCATGGATAACAGATTGAAATGGGCAGGGAGGTCTGCTGTCCTTACCTATTCTGAATTAGAACTAATATTAATGATTGCAATTAATTACCCCAAAGAAAATGGCTTTATTTCTGCTAAAGCTTGAACTGGGTAAGTTACAAGAGACTCTCCCAACACCTCCTGAAATGCTCTTCTTCTTGAGTGACCACAGAGCTTGTTTCTGCCTGTCACACTGAGAAAAATCCAAGGTGTTCCTGTTCTGTTCTTTAAACCACCTATCCCATACCCACTGTGGGCTCAGGTGCACAGTATTTTTCAGAGTAAAAGCACTAAAAAAGACAAGCAAAATGGATGATTTTGATGCTGGGACACTTTGGTGACATTGCAAATCCCTCGGGTGGGATTTGAGAGCTTGGTAGCAAGCAGTATATTGCAGGCTTGTTAAATGGGAGTTACAGCTAAGCAGACAAAAAATAAAAATGAAAGAAAGATGAAAAGACGGGGAAAAGAATGGGAGATTTCTCCCAGTACAGAGAAGCAGTTGACCCCAAGGAAGATTTGCCACGATTTTCAGAAAGTACGAAGGAATGTGAGGGGGAAATCTGCACTGCCCTGACTGGAGACAAAGGGACCTTATTTTTTGGGGATGCTGATTCCCCATGTTTCCCAGAAAATCAACACACATTAAATTGTCTCTGACTGAACCAGCTCCTCTTGAAGAAGCTGAAATTATTTCTTACTTGGGACAGCCTTGCCCTGGGTAATTTTCTCATGGAACACAAACCCCCTTGCGAGGTTCATCTGAGCTGAGCTTTCATCCCCTAAGCATGCAGCCAGTTCCTTAACCATGGACTGTCCTTCCTGCCCACCATAAAGCAGTTCACTGCAGGAAATCAAAGCCAAGTTCAGTTCTTTCCCCCTTTAATTCCAGAGTGCCCAAAGTGTTGCTACACAGCTGCATAAAACTTAAACTTGACCCTCGGCTGCTTTTGTCCTGTCACCACGGAGCCACAAGATTGAAGAGTTCCTTCTCAACTCGGCCACAGCATAGTGGAAACCAAAGAGTGAGCAAACGTGGGGATGCTTTAAATAGGGTGTGCTTGCATTTTTAGGGATGGGTTCTCTCCTGGTAAGAGCAAACAGAATCTCAGGGCATCATTGCTTTCTGTTTGTCTTGTCTGTGGTGCCCTGGAGCTACCTATAAAGTTTTCAGTTTTGAAATTAAATGGTGCTTAAAGTGATGTGAAAAGACATGAGTCATAAAAGGATGGATGTGTCTGTAGAAAAAGAGTCTTTCCAGAGTATTTAATCATTTCTGTGAGTGGCTCCCCAGTATCCATTGGACTGGGGAGTTCTGCAGGAGGGAGCTGACAAAAATCTGTTAATGACTTTTGCACTGAAGCTGGGGCACCGAGCTGTGAAACCAAGGAGCAGGATCAAAACTCTCTGTGAAGTAAAGTGAGGGTGTTCCACATTTCACATCTTCCCAGGATTGCTCCATTGCTGCCACTGGAAAGGAAGTAAGAAAATATGAAAAGGTCCTGGCAAAAGGAGCTTGTCCCTTGAATTTACCCTGTAAAAACGAAACCAGGGATTTTATTTCATTATTATCACTTTTACTTAATTGAAATATTTCAATGGAAAACATTGAATGGATTTGATAAAATAATAACTATTAATAATTATTTTAATAATTAATAATAACTGTTTAAGAAGAGGTTTGATTTTTGCTGAGCTGGGGGTACAAGCCTGGGTGATGGATGTACATCATTGTTGCGAGGGGTGTTTTCTTTTTGTTCCTGGAGCTGTTCTGCAGTTGTTAGCAGTTAACAAGTCCATTAGAGGTGCCTTGGAGAGTGCAGTCGACAGACACTTGTATGGGGTTATGAATGCATGCAGTGTCTGAACATGCTCCTTGGCTCCTACATAATAAACCTGAGGAAAAATAAAAGCCCTGTGTTGCTATGGGAACCTATATTGATATAAAAAAAGTGTGGATAGTTTCCTTTGTGGGTGACAGATGCAGGACACTGGTAGCTTAGCCTTTGTCACACTGCCTGGCTGTGCATGTGTCACACTGTGCGTTTCTGTCAGCAGTACTTCACATTTAAAAACCAAATATCTTAGTGCAACATGGCTGGATTCTGCTTTTTTAGGGTTTTTGAGTTCACATAACTCAAAGCACTGTTTGGGAAAAAAAAAAAAAGGAAACAAAACACAGTTTAGATTTACCCATGGCAACTGAAGCTGGCATAAATATACGTCTATTTTTAAATCACAATACTATGCAGCTCTGCAACATATGCTCATCTGCTTGGACACAGTAATAACCATCCAGGCATTGCAACTGTCCTTTAACTCCTCCTTAGCCAAATAATCCATGAGGGGGCCTACAGTTTCCCCATGAGGCTGTAGAAATGAGAGGGACAGCAGGAGAGGGAGCTGCACCTGCTCCATCGAAATGTTAAATAAAAGCACTGAAAAGGGGAGTTTAGAGGTGATCCACGAGAGGGAAGATGCTGTGAGCACAAGTCCTTTGCTACATTCACTGCTTGGAGCTGTGCCTCAGAGCCAGTGCTTGGTTTCTTTGCTGCTTTTAGGTCGACATGCTCCATCCAATGCTTAGGACACCACTGAGCTCCTGGAAAAATAACCACTTTGAACTGCACCAAAATATGAGTTTGGGGTGCTTGCTTTTTTTTTTTTTTTTTTTTTTTTTTTCATGGTGAGGAGGGATGAAGGAAAGAGAAGAGAGTGATTAAACCCATTGCTCTGGGAGCTTTATCTTCCTGGGCCAACAACATTTTTCAGAAGCAGTGAGAAAGCAGAGTGTAAATGCTAAAATTTGCTTTGTCACTGGTCAGCAGTCACTGTGTCAGGCAACAATTGATGCTGTGTTGTGCAGGATAGAGGTCTAACCATGTTTAACTGTGGAAGAAGTGGAGGATAAAGGGAAAGTAAATCTCCAGAAACCTTGAAATGTGTGTGAGAGGAAGCCCAGTCATTCAACCAGAGTAGTTAGTGCCACAAATGGTGTCAAAGTAATCAGCTGGAATTAGGGGAGGCAGAAATGTTCAGTAATGTTAGATATGATTTGATTGTAGCTTCCAGTTATCCTCCAGCTCATGGCATTCCTTCCTGCTGTCACAGCATCCTTGTTTCCAGGTAAGGATACTGAGTAGAGTTTCCTTTACTGATATGAAGCAAATAACAGAGATGCTTGACTTTTTCAAATTAACTTTATGGATAAGCTGTGCTGCGTTTGTGTTCTTGATGTTCTTGGTTTTTAGGTGTGTTTTTTTTTTTTTTTTTTGACAGTCAAAACTCAAGAAGAAAAAAAATAAAGGAAGGGAGTTCAGAGAGAAAACCACAATAGAAGGAAAAGGTAAATAAATAAGAGTTCTGCTTAATTTAAGGCCCTGACTTTGTATTATTGTGACATAGCACACCCAGTATTCCACATCAGAGAGCTTTTTATAGACCTTTTCTGGGGTAGCTGCTGCAGTGAATATAACATGGAGCCAAAGCAAGGTTTTAAACAGGAATTATTTCTTCTTTTTTGTGGTTTTGTTTTGAAATCTCTTTTGATTTTAACACGGTTTTCCTACTTATATTGTTTTCTGGTTTGTTTTTCCAGCAAATAGCACAAGACACCTTCTTGTCACAGCAAAGACATTGGATGCATTTTCTTTTCAAAGCATAAAGATAAAAGAGGAAAGAAATGTGTAGAACTGAATTATAATCAAACAGCATCCTCTTTAACTAGCATGTTAGGTCATAATACAGATATTATTTTAAGTAATTAAAATTCCTGCCATTTCCAATGTCAGATTCAATTAAACTCAGAGGAACACAGAAAGTACAACTTTGTTATGCTATAGCATAGACATTTGCATTACAAATTTTGCTTTATAGTCAAGCACACACGACAAAAATTATTACTGTTGTTTATATATGCTATGAAAAACAGTAATCCTCTTTTTCAAACACTTTGGAATTGTTTCTCCCCTTAAAGGGACACAATGAAGTCTTAGTGCTCTGTATTTAAGACAGCCCAGGCAAAAATAAGACCTTGTTCATATAAATTCATGAATGTTTAGCTTGGTGTACATGAGCATACCCATAGGGTCTGAAGAAACTACTCATGAATGTAAAAATAACCATGGCTGGATGAGTTTATAGGACAGGTCCTTGCCATTAAGATAAATTAAGTAATAAAAAAAGGTTGGTCAAAGAAGTTCTTGTTAAAATCTCCTCAATCCAAATGAAAGAATTGGGAGTGAAATTAAAAATAGATTATGTTTTTAAAGAAGAATAAAGAATTGACTATTATACTCATGGAAATATATGGGAGTGAGCATATAACTATAGATTTAATTCTAACCTAAGTCAAGTAAATGACTATATAATAAAAAGTGTAACGCTAAAAAAAGTTCAGAATTAATATTGACTGTATACCTATGCTATGAAAACCCCAAAACTAGAATAGAATTCATTCTGTATAGTTAAGAAGACAAAATATAGTTTGTCTTCACAGGTGCTGAAGCAGCAGTCTGTTTTATATACCAATACAAAGAAAATTGATAGAAGGAGGGGGAAGCATTGCTTTTATATCACAATAATTTTCAATAATTGCTGTAATTTTCTGGCTGCCTTGCAAACGCCAATTGAAATCTGTACAGCACATGAAACATAATGGAAGATAATTGGAAATGCACTGCATATCATAATCATTGTTCAAGTTATAAAATTACACGGACAAGTCTATATTTCACTGTAGCATGTAATCTATCAAATGGCAGACAGGCTGCATAATGCAGGTGACTGCCATTCTTTTTGGGGAATTGTTGAATAACTGAATGGTTCTGTACAGCAGCAGCCTTTTCACAGCACCCTTCATTGCTTCTGTGGCTGAAGGGTTTTATGCATTGCAGAAAATTTGCTGAGCAGTTTGAATCCCAGGGAGCACAAGGTAGGTCTGAATGACCCTGATGAACAGGTTAATATGTGGCTTATTCCCAGCTCTTATATAAGAGCCCTTACTTGAGCAAACTCCCAGAATAATCTGACTTTTATTTCCTGAGCCAGGCAGTGAACTGCATCTCACCCATCGCTTCAGTGTAGCCAGTGGTATTTCCCCTTCCCTTGCTTAAATGTCTTGCTGCTCTGAATAAATGAAACTTTGCCATGCTTAGTTTCCCATAAAATATAGAAAAAAATAAAATTTAAAAAAATACATATATATAATGGATTCTGTATTGTCTATTCTATATTCTAATCCCCTATTGTTAAGTGACTGTGAAACTTGGTATGTGGTAAAGGCAACCACCTGCACGTCATGGAAAGCCAAGGTATGGATGCCCAACATGAAACTGCAATTTTTGGCAATGACTGCTATTTTTGGTGCTCATATCAAAATTTAGATGACAAATGAGACAAAATTCCCTCATTCACAGGCAAAAATATTAAGCCCTGCCACATGAAATGTCATGCTTTGGGCCGTTCCCAAACACCAGGCTTGTAAAAAATTCTTCTCAGGTAGTTTAAAGTTACTCTGCAGTAGTGGGTTTCTGAAATATGAGGATTTTTAATACTCAAAAGAGCAGAATTTGCTGAGTCATTTTGTCTGAAAGGGGTAGGGATTTTTTTTTTTCCAATTGCCATTTTTGGCAGCCTGTTTTTGCTACAGACATCATAATTGCCTGAAATGGAGTGCCAAAAAAGAGGCTGATGGGAGAATCTCAAGACAGCAAATAATTAGCTCAAAACAAGGCAAGAGTTCCCACACCAATAAAAGTTGCTCATTCTGTTGGAATTACAGAAAACCGTATCATTTTCTTGCTGTTGGTGAATCAATGGTGCTATTAATTGTTGTGCTGTTAATTGAACAACTGTAATTGTACAGTCACTGCTGCAGTTTCTTCCCACACAAATTAGTTTTAAAACAGTTTGCCTTGAGGTGAACTCACTGGTACCACTTCATTTTATTCAGCTGGACATGGAAACCATAATTTTGTCTGGCATCTGGTGAAATTTGAAGCCTCCATGGTTTCATTAGTTTCTCAAAAAGATAAAGCTAATGAAAAGCATATTTTCCAGCAGTCCAAACTCTGTCAGGAATTAGAAAAAAAGCTACTGGGAGCTTTGCCTTTTCATATTTTAGAAGCTAAAAAATGCCCTTGACTTTAAAACCAAATAGGAGTCGTTACTTTATGAGGTTATGGGGCAGGCTCTCATAATTGAATCGAGCAGAAACAGAAATCATCTGGCAATGAAGGTTTAGGTTTCTCTGTCTGTAATTTCTGAGCAGCAGCCTGAAATGAAGGCAGCCCCAGGGATGTGCTGGACCGGTGTGGATGTGGTGCCTGGGGACGTGGCTCAGCGCTGGGCTTGGCACTGCTGGGTTATCAGCTGGACTCCACCCTAGAGGTCTTCTCCAACCTAAATGATTCCATGATGCCATATCAGGCAAAGACAAGAGCATCCTCCCCCCAGTGTCCCCCCAGTGTTCCCTGATGTTTTCTGCACTGATGTGCAGTGGTTGCTGTGCTGCCAGATGCCCTGCAATGCCTCCTGACAGGAAAGAGAGCATGGCAATTCCCGAACTCCTGGGGCAGAGAAATTAATTTGGACTCATTGAATCACATCTTGCTCGAGCACTTGTCCATCCAGGAGGTGAGCCTTGCCTCTTCCACAATCCCTAATGACAAAACAGAAACCATCTATTGATTTCAGCAGGGGCCAAAAGACATGTTCATTTTCAAAATCCCTCTTTAATACAAGGATTGTCCTTGGCGTCAAATCAAAGGGAGTGGTGCCTGTGGATCAGCTTCCTCCTGTGGACTGGCAATGGATAAACCTGCCCACACCAATTGTTGAGTGAGATCTTACCCAGCCTGATGCTCTGAGGAACTCCTGGTGCAGCAGCCAGCAAATTCATCCTACTCACAAAGAAGCAGATGTTTAGCAAAATAATTTGTGGTAAGGCTTGTTTTAGCACAGAGGCAAAGAACCCAGAGGCAAAGGGCTTTGGTAGGAGAGCCAGTGCTCTTTCAGTGTGTTGGAGCAGGATCTGGAACATCCTCTGGTGTATCTGGTCTTTGTGGAAGGTGCCAGGCTGGTAAAATTTAATCTGTATGGCTTTATAAAAATTCGTACAGGCTGAGCAATTCCTTCAGCTCTGAGCTGCAGCCCTGAACAGACAGGCATCTTCAGGGTGACAAAACTGCTTGGTGCCACCGCTTTCTTTCTCCCCTGGAAATGTTCCTTATTAACATTTTCCATTTCTGGGTGGATTTTTTATTTTTTTAAAAATTTATTATGCCATTGTGGATACATAGAGACACCTTTTCTGGATGCATAACAACAGACAGCAAGGCCAAATGATAGCAGAATGTCATTGCATGTGATGAAGCAGTGGCACACAATCTTGCAGACAGCATTAAAATTTCAGTCATGTCCTGTCACTGAAAAAAAAGGAGAAGAATTTAAACAGATCCAGAAATGAGCATGATTAAAGACACAGGGGTCTTCTATGTTAGAAGCAATTTAAAATATTAATATTAATTACATTTGGAGAAGAGAAGAAATATAAACCAAGGGATGATATCAAAAAAGTGAGTCATGAACTCCTATTTTGCTTAATAGAGAACAATTAAATTTAAGAATTAATTTAGAAGAGATATGGGAAGTATTTCTTTTTAGCATTTCAGACTGTAACGTATCACTCCAATGTATGTAAATATCCTAGCAGAGTTAAATGAATTATCTTTGATTTGATGCAGAATGAATGTTGTTTTTACATTATATGGGTTAAAAAAATATTCCTCAAGTCACCAATCACCATCTTTCACACACAGAGATTGTTTTCCAAAGTAAAAAAAAAATTGAATAAAATACAAACCACCAGAAAAAAAAAAGCCCTAAAGCAATGATAAAAAAGCCCAACAAACCCCTCCTAACTCCCTCCTTGCAAAGTTCTTCTCTTTTTATGGCTTGGGATAACACTGAGGAGTTGGTATATTCCAGGTGGAAGAGAAAAATTGGTGTATTCATTTCAGTGCCTTAACCTTGCAGTGAAACCTGCATTCTAGGGAACCAGTTCTGACCAGGATGAGACAAATGGGAGTTTTACCTGGGCATAAGGGAAAGGAGTAAGATCCAGTTGGGAACTGTGTGTAAAATACAAAATAACCCCCATATATTGCCTTTTGTTGGCAGCTGCCAGCCATGGTCACAGGGAAAGCCAGAGAAGGTGAATGGGCATTTTCTTTTTTATCCAGTTTAGGTGTTGGGTTAGAAAACACACTGGCATGCCATTTGTAGGAAAACTAGCTCAATGACATGTTCCATAATAAAATAAGATTTTCTTCCCCTTGATTCTAAAAATCAAATGCAGAAACGGAATTTATTTTGCAGCAACGTCTCTAAGGAGTGTCTTTATAGTTGCATATAGGCCACGCAAAACTTAGGGAGTGGAATACTCCAGATAGTGCAGTGGAATATATTTAGGGCTAGCAAACTGAATTTTCCCCAATTTATCTGTGCAGAAACGAGCATTTCCTATTGGGAAACTTTAGTTGATCACAGAAAGTGCCCAGAAGGGATTGTGCCTTGGGGAGGCTTAAAATGGGCACAAACAGAAAATAAAAAGGCACTGAGAGAACAACAGGCACAACCCTCCAATGCTGGGGCACCGAGTCCATAAACTAAAAGTTCTGTTCTGCCTCACATTGCCTTGAATTATTCTCTGCAGTGTTTTTTGCCTTGCTTTTGCCTTGTGCTGAGCTCCATTTTCATCAACTGCCTTCTATGACAGGAATTTTTAACTACAAACTACTGGGATTGTCACGGGGTTTCTTCTTTTTAGGGGCCTATTACTCCATGTCATTTTGAAATGACCAACTTTTTCATCCCCCTGAATCCTCTTCCTTCTCTAACTCCCATTCATTTCTGCATCTTTTATGACCTCATTACTATCTATATTTCAAAGCATATTAAATCTAGATCCCACATGAGAAAAAATTAGAAAAGACAAGTCACCCTTAAGTCTGTCCAGATGAAGAAATTCACAGAAACTTATACTACATAGAAATGGTTTGTTGCTTAGGAATTAGTGCTCTGTCCTTACTGATTTCTTTGATGTTATTCATAGCCTTGTTAGGAATCAGGATTTTAAACAAAAACACAGTTATGGTTTATTTTCACTTCAGTGTTTCCCATTTACAGGATCGTTGCTTCAGAACTTAGAGTGCTTCCATAGGAATAATTAAATCCTCCTGAGCAAAATGGGAGTGGTGTCTGATGGCCACCTACTTGCTTATCTCACATCAGGGGTGTCTGGAGTCTGGGATGGCCTCTGGGATAATTTTGGACTTATTTTAAGAGTAGTAATGGTGGAGGTTGAGCTGTAACCTCTTCTCTCTGTCTGCTTCCCTCCGTTGGAGCAGAGCTGAGATAATGTAGGAAAGGCTCATCTGTCCAGGGGATTCCTCCTTGTTGGTAATTTCCTTAGGAAACTGGAGTCTGCTGGAGTTTCAGGTTTACAAAGCTATGGAAGGAAAAAAAAATATCAGCTACTGAAACCTGAGCATACTTTAGCTGAAAAATAATAACTCTTCTCTGCAAGAGATTTCAGTAGTTTCCTTTCTTTTATTTTGGAATAAAAATTAGAAATTTTCTTCCTTTCAAGTAGATATGCTGGTGCTCTTCAAGAGACTGAAATGCCTCATCCAGGAGAAATGGAGATAATCCTTAAAATCCATGCTGAAACTTTGTTTTTCTTGTCAAGGTCTGTTTTAATCCAGATCAGTTTCCTGATCTAATTGAGTGGCCACCACAAATGCATGTGCTAATAAATGCTAATTCACCTCAGAAATGAGAGCCAGGGGGAGGGACTACTTCATTCAGAAGCATTTGTTTTGCTCTTATTTTAAAAGTGTTGTATTTATAAGGCATTGTGGTTTTCATGCCGTACAACACTGGTTGTTAATTTTTACAGTGGAGTGGCCTGAAATTAGGAAGTTGTCTGTACAATTGTTTTGTTTGACAGTAAGAGCAGGAATTACCAGAGATGAGCAAGTAATTCAGGAGATAAGCATCTTTAATTAGTCTTGTCTGTGTGTTCACAGATAATCTGTAAATTAATATTCGCAGTTGTCTATCACGATCTTTTCATCAATAGATGGCTCGTGAACAAATCTACTGTGAGTATTTGCTTCTTTACAGCCTGGATAATACTTGAGTTATGTAATTGTGATAATCTAAAATTAGACTTTTTCCTGTGGTCTAGTCTGGATATTAATTAAATTTTTTATCATAAGTGTTTGGGAAGAAAAGCCCGTTGGGAGGATAATCTCTCAGGAACGGTAGCTGGAAAGAAAGGAATAGCAGATGCTTCTGTTATCAAAAGCTGTTTTATGACAGATAGGAAGATGGGTGAATAGGTTGATGGATCAACTTTGATTGAACTCGGAGAAATACACAGCTTCTAGTGGAAATTTTTAGGAAACGCTTACACCACCAGTAAATTTTGGATTCTCCTCTGTCTTACTCCTTTCCACAAGAAAGTTGTTAAATTGCATGATAGAAAGCACACAAAGCAGGGAAAGGGACACCATTTATGTCTTAACTTCTCTGGGTGAATTACTTGCCAGACTCCAGTTGGTAGCATTTTCCAGGGACATCTGGGGCTTTGAAATTATGTTCAGATGACATGATCCTGGTTACGTTTTTCGTCTCTCCACATACACAGAAAGTAAACATAAGCAGGTGGTTTTGATGCCACTTATTCAAATTAGCATCTGAATTTTTGAACAGCCTCTTTATCAGAGTTTGAAGATGTGGGGAGTCGTGTTCTCTTTTTATTCTTTGCAAACATTTTGTAAAGCATCTTTGATACTGCGAGTTGTCATCCCAATCAGCGGTATGAAGTAAATGAGTCTGTTTTGGAGCTGAGAAATAAATGCTCTGTGGCTTGTCTTTCTTAGTAAACCACCTCTTCTTCTTGGAAATGTTTATGCTCTTGTAGAACTGAACTGAAGAGTTCTGTTCTAAGAGTTCTGTAACTAAGAGACCGAAATGTGAAGTACAGGAATTTCTGTTATTTGTATTAAATCAAGATTTTATTCATAGTCTCACAATAATATTCTTTTATATATAATTGGTGCTGTGGTTTTCTTAGTAAGATATCTGTCCTCGCCTTCATTTTGTGTTATTCTTGATATGACATCTCTCATTAGATATTATTTTACTGGCATTAAAGAGAACACTACTCTGAATTCTGAAGCTGCTCCCTTTGTCACAGTCCCTCTTGTAATATTAATGGCAGTTAAAAATAACTGGCTCTGTTTTTTTTTTTCTCTGTTTCCTCTGCCTTGCCTCCTGTGTGTTCTGGCTGAATTTTTATTTGTGTCTCTGACAGGCTGTATAGGTCTCCTATAGCGATGAATTCACCAACCAAATCTTCCTCTCTTTCAGATAAAAACAGTTCACTGCTGAGTGCGTGGTGGAGATTTTGCTTTCATTATTTATGAAAACAATCATGCTGGTGTTTTTCACTGTCTTCTCTCTGGTAAAAGGGCAATTTTGTACTTACAAGCTCAGAATAAGCTTTAGTAAATTGAGGTTGAAGCAGAGCAAGTCTCCTTTGCTTAGTTAGGAAATCTGGGCAGTGGAGATTTTCTAGTGGCCAGAGAATGATGTCCCAGACTATCTACACAAGCATTTATAGATGTCAGACTGAGCATAGGATGTGTCAGAAATGTCCTCCTGTCCAGACTGGGATTAGGACCCAAAAAAGTTGTCATCCCCTGTCATGTGTTGGGAACCAACATAAAATTCCACAGCTTCTCCTGAGCAGTCAGAGTTCAGCAGGGATTGCTGGAGACAAACATTTCTCCGAGTCACCTCCAGGAACACTTCCACAACTGCTAGGGTGCCAGTTAGTGACAGATAAACAAACTGACAGCAAGACTCTGCCTCACAAACCTTACAGTTCACAGAATACTAGCAGTGTCCCCAGAGGATGTATGAAATACATGTGAATGAGGGGTGTGAGGCACTGGAACAGGCTGCCCAGAGAAGCTCTGGATGCTCCATCCCTGGCAGTGTTCAAGGCCAGGTTGGATGGGGCTTTGAACAACCTGGTCCAGTGGAAGGTGTCCCTGCCCATGGCAGGGGGTGGAATGAGATGGTCTTTAAGATCCCTTTCAACTCAAACCACTCCATGGTTCCATAATGTGTTTCTGAATACAGAAATGAAATGCTGAGATCACTGTTGCAGGCCTAGCTATAAAATGCCACTCTCCAGGAGTTTTTGGGAAGGAGGACATGTATCAGCTATGGACAGAGCTGTATTGTGACAGGACCAGTGCAGTTCATCAGCTTTTGGCTGCTTGAACTCCAGAGCCGCTCAAATAATAGCCAGAGGATTCACTATTCCAATTTGCACAATGCCCTTGGAGTCCTTCTGCAGTTCCTATTTCTAAAACCTCATCATTTTTTTTTTTTTTTGTGGCTATGCATTACTGAAGGAAGATAATATATTTAGAAACTATGTCGACTTCATTCCGCTGCTTCAGCCGATACCGGATGGCCTTGGTGCGCATCCCTAATCGACAGCTGCAGATATCTGCAAAACTACTCGTGGATTTCATTTTGCTCCTCCAGACCAAAGCCTGGAGCCGTATATTCCCCTCAGATATTTCCCTTCCTCACTTAAAACACCCTTCCTATGATTTTTCTGCAGCAGGAATGTTTTAATTGATCTCCTGGAGCCCTCGCTTCCCGCCGCAGCGAAGGCAGCCCTCAGTGGCACGGGTAGTTCATTAAGCCCTTTAATTCTTCCTGCTCTCGTGCTGCCTCACACAGCCTCACACTGCCATTTTTAATGGCAATAATCAGCACTGAGGCAACCTGAAAGGGGAGGGGGAAGGGCAAGCTAAGGTCTGACACCGGCGACAGAAGACAAGATCGAATATAAATAGATGTGAACCACAGTTGTGGCATTACTATCAGAGAGAGAAGCGTGCCATTTTTTTGTTGTTGTTGCAGAAGAAGATCCATCTGCACACATGGAGTGAATTCATAGTAGGTACAAACCCCCTTCTGGACAGGAAAAAAAAAAAAAAAAGAAAAGAAAAAAGCTGTTTCTCTATTGTCCAGGTGTGGTCTTCTTATTAGTTATAAATAATATGAATACTGCATACATCTGTATGTGTGTATACAGCTATAAATGCAAATATATATATATAAACTCATACAACACACACATTTACATAGCATAAATTCCTTCATGAGTATAAACTCCTTAATATATATAAACTCCTTAATATATATAAACCTCCTAATCCCATGCACTACAGAAAATTTATGTCACTTGGAGATGGAAACACCCAAACCCTTCTGGCGACACAGACAGCAGCTGAAAAAGACCATGCTGCAATTAAAATGGGGTGGTCTCCTAAAGGAAAACTTTATTAATCTTCTGCAGAGGCTGAATGTATAAACATTAAGCAGAAGGAAGGAAAATGCTCTGTGTGTTGAAGTAGCTCAAGTTTATATGAGAAATTTTAATTAGAGAGCAAATCCAATGTTTCAGTAGGCTGCAATTGCAATTTTAGAATTATCTTGCTTCAGCAATTCCAAATTTAGCCCTCAAGACATCCACTTTCTCTATAATAAGCCAATGTTGAAAGTTAACAATGAATACATGTAGTAAAGCCACAGAGCATCTAGGAATAGAGCTGTTAGCGTTTCACCAAGGCACTCCAAACCTTTCTTGCATCATGGTATAGCTGGGAGGGGTGGGGGCACAGGGGAGGGCTGAGGAACCACCATTTGGGCAATCTGTGTATTACAGAGCTGGGAGCCCTTCAGCAAGGGCAGCTCTGACTGCTTGAACATCGATGTTTTAATGCACTGCTATAAATTCTTATGCCTTGAACTCCAGAAGAGCCCTTGTTACTGCACACAAAATAAACCCCAAGCAAGTGCAGAGTCACAGCAATTATGTTCTACCAACAGCAAGAGATCAGGTCTGCGTGAGCTCGTAGCCAACCCCACCTGCAGCCCCATGGAGCCTGCTGTGCACACCTGGGCAGCACCAAGACGCTGCAGGAGCTCTGCCAGGGCCAGCTGAGTCTCTCTCTGACAAGGGAATGAATCCATGGGAGGCTCTGAGCCAGCCTCTGCATCCATCCTCCCTTCTTCATGGAAAGGTGCAGAGGCAAAGGACGTAGATGAAGATTCTGTGTAGCCCCATAAGCCTTGGTCATATTTTTTTCCTCTGGGAATCGGTGTTTTTGGCATTATTTAAGGCAGCCCAGCTATATTTTGAAGGGCAATAAAGTGCTAAGCCAGCTCACAGCCTGCTCTTGTCTCTGCATCCTGAGATATTGATGCTGGGGGATGAGACAATGGGGCTTGGGGAGGTGTTCTCATTCCCAGTTTCCCCAGAAGCTCTGTTCAAAAAAAGAAGCATATTTGCCAAAGGATAGGTTATGCAAAATTGGCAAGATGTTTGTCAATTTGTAAAGTTGCAAATGTAATTAGTAGCTCATTTTCATAAGAGGTGATTTACAGCAAAGAGATGATGCTGCCTTTGAAGGTTTCACTTTTGTGCATTTCTAAAAGAGTGCACTTCTGTCTGATGAGTCCCCTTTTCAAGAGCAGATGACAAGTGAGGATTTTAACAGCAGAGTTTATGCCTAAATGCTTTTTTTGGGGGGCCATAATTAGCATTACTCCTTCAGTCTGGGTCTCCTGTGGATGGATGGATGGATGGATGGATGGATGGATGGATGGATGGATGGATGGATGGATGGATGGATGGATGGAGGAGACTACTCCTAGTCTGGCTCCATGGTTGTGCAGGGAAAAGGACTGATCCCTCTGGAATGCTTGGTAGCAGACTGGGCACAGCCCCTCCAGTGTGGTGGACTAGGCCTGGTAAAGGATGTGAGGAAAAGAAAAAAGAGCCAGACAGGTGGTCTAGAAGCTGTTTGATAATTTGGGTTTGTTAACACTGTGATGCCACAGGTCCCTTGCTTTTTTTAGGGTCATGCTCAGCTGTTTGTGCTAGATGGGATAACTCCTACACACCTGCACCTACCAGGGGCTGGGGAAGAAAGAGTGTACCAAGGAGACAACATCTTTCACGCAGCTATCACACTGCTGCTGCACCTTTCTGCCTCTTTTCAGGACAATAAATGTTCCTACAGCAGCAGTCTGCCTTTCTCCTTACCCACATCAATGCCACATTTAACTTATATTGCTCTCAATGTGGTGTTTCATCTTAATGAGCTCTTTTCCCTTGTAGCCTCTCTTTTATGCTTTAGGGGAGAAGTGGTTTTGAACCATTCCCATTTTCTGCCCATGACCATGGGCTGTCAGTGTCTGTTGTAGCTCAGGTGAGGTGGGACAAGGTGGGTTTAAAGCCAGCCCAGCTGTCATCAACACATTTCAGCCTCAAAGTCACCTGGAGGATGCTGAGCAGCAGAACAACAGGCAGTGTGTACAAGAGGAACGAAGGAGGAACCAAGCTAAAAACAGCACATGCCTTGTGAAACCATGAAGTGTGATCACACCTAGGACACCCTGCTCTCATGGGCACCAACTCTGCTCATGGAGGAGAGGGGTTTAAAATACGCCATTGACCAGGATGCTGTGTGGCTTCTGCAACATCCTGGCTGTCACTTTATAGACTGTACATTGCATGCTGATTGCATTTTGATGTGATGTGCTGAGCTCTGTGGGGCTTTCTCTCATCTAAACCTGCAGAAGATCAGGATAACCCAGCAATGTACACACTGGTGCGTTATTTTTGAGGAGGACCATGATTTGTGCGATCCATCTCCTCATCCCAGACAAAGGACGAGGAAAGGCTAACACAGCAGTGTGAATGTATGGCAAGGAAATAATTTTAATGCTTTAGTTGCACAGAATGAGAATGATGGATGAATTCTGGTTAAACAGGATTGCCTTTTCATCTTGAATGGCACGTGTAGTGTTCTATGTAGTTTGAAACAGTTCAATTGTGGCTTTTTTCCTCTTTGACTCAAAGCACATCTGAACTAAAATAATAGTAATAAAAAAGAGCTGAATGAAATTTTAAAAGCTTGCTTAATGAGACAATTCCTGTCAGAGTCTCCCCGAGCCTTCATCTTCTCCCCTGTGTATGAGTTAGAGTGCTAATATTTCTGTAACCTTGCCCCTGGTTGCTGAGGCTCCGGTGCAGCTTTGAATTCACTGCAGCGAAATGAATGTGCTTACAGGGATGTAAAAAGCCATTAATACCCAGCCAGGTCAGTAGGGTATTTACACACTGCACTCAGTTTTACTTTGGAGACCATCCAGGAAAGGTTTTGGGCTGAAGAAGTATCTGTCTGGGTAAGGAACTGCAGAGGAGCAGGGCATGGTTCTGTCTCAGGATAACGCTGCAGTGCAGCTCTGCAGAGCTCCCTGTAAGCTCCTGTTTGGCCATGCACTCCTTATCCCATCACAGTGCATATATGCAAGAGGCACAGGCAGGGACATGCCCTGGCACTCTCCTAAATTTAGAGTTTGGCAGATGTTTAAACTCTCTTCTGCACGCTGAACTATATTTAGAAGGTGTGGCTCTGATAGCAAATAATTTTCTCTCTTTTTTCCTGCGTTTAGACCTTTTGAGACATATTTATACTTTGGTCTGTACTACCTATTGCCTAAACACAAGGAGATATACTGCTTTTATGGTGTTTTTTTATAGCAAACTAAATCTTCAGATATGGAACTGCAACTGCTGTTGTAGCTTAGATTTATCACCGAGATTTTCTCTTGGTGTTTGATCCATTAATCCATCGCTAAGACCCAACAGCTTTTGACTTTGAATTTCCTGGTAATGTAGCTTAGGTATAGGTTGTTTTTCTCCATACTGCTCCTCATGGGCTAATGGCACACAAGGTTTCACAGCCAAAGCCCAGCCCTGATCCATGCTTTCCCTGAGTGCCACAGGTTTTTTTTTTTTACTTGACCAGGTTACAGCAGGAAGTGTTTAGGTCGCTGAGAAGAGAGTACAGGGACCATCCTTAAGTCATTCCCAGGGACAAATTCTGGTGCCTCTTGTTGCAAGTCCAGTCCTCTCTTGGAATCACAGAATTGCTGAGGTCAGAAAAGACTTCTAAGATCATTGACTGCAATTCTTAAACCATCACTTCCAAGTCCATAACATGCTTTTTCCTTCCCCATAGCCTGAGCTGTTTCTTCTGCTTAAATATGAAGGCTGAAACCTAATGCTTCAGCAGGTTTTGAATAAAGTATTGCATGATGATGATGATGATGATAATTATAATAATAAAGTAACCACAGATGTATGTTGTGGATATATTAAAACAGTGTTTTGTTTAGTTTCATTGTTTAGGCTGAGTTGGAGGGCCACCTTTACATCTTTAACCTCACTTAAAGGCCATCAGGGAAACTTGGCTCACGTCTAGCACCCTGGTGCTCCTTACAAGATCTGCTCTTCCTATGAAGACAGGTTTCCACAACCAGTGGGAAAGTCTGTGCATGCCAGAGGAGTGCTGGGCATGGTTCTGAGGAGCTCCTACCCCACACACTGGGAAGGAGATCTCCAGGTCCCCTCCATAAACCAGGGGAGCCTGCTCAGCCAGGCTCTGATTCTTCCTCTAAGCTCCAGGAGAATGAGCTGGGGTGGTTCTGCCTGGTGTGGAAATTCTCCTTTGCCTCTCTCTTCTCTCTGGGATTATCTCATCAGGAATAACAAAGAGGAGAGTGCTGGGAGGCTGCTGTTCCATGGTTCGGGCATGTCGCGCAGTCTTGTGCCTCGGGTACCTGCAAAGGGTGCCAAGCCCTTACTAATGTTCATCTCAGATCGAGTGCTGTTGGCATAAAATAGCTGATTAAAATGATTCCTCATTTCTTCCTCCTCCAGCATTTCATTCCCTGAGGAAAGGAGTCTGTATTGATACATGACTCAATGGGAAAAGCGACTATTCTTTTCCACAGGTATCAAAAAACGTTTGGTTCATTTTTCTCCTCCCATTTTCCTTCTCCTCCAAGCTCCCAGGCTGTGTGGAGCCACGCACCAGCTGGAACTCTTATCAGCTTCCATGGGGATCCAGATGCCCTCTAAACAGAGGTTGTATGATTCACAACTCGCAGCAGAGGAGGGAAATTTAATACAGCAAACAGACCAGGCTGGAAATCTGTGGAAAGCTGACTTGTCTTCCTTTTTCCCCGGCTGTCACTAGTCCATCTTCCTCCCTTGCTTTCTGTTGCTCACAGAAAGATGGCCACATGGGAGGTGCCTGTTTTGGAGGATGTTATGGAAAAGTTCTGGAGGATAAATACCAGGCAGAGATGTAATCTTACTGTGTTTTGAGCTTGGGCAAAGCCTCAGTCATTTGCACGGGAGAAACAGCATCTGTGGGCTCTGTCAGAGCATTTTCTTGTGCCTAGGAGTGCCCAGTGTTCTGGTCCCAGTCTCTCGTGAGTGCTGCCCAGGAAACACAAATACACCCACGTGTCCTCAGGCTGTGACACAACAGGAGGTTCCCTTGCTTACAGCTGGTGTGGGGAATGCTTTTCCCGAGCCACACATGTCCTTTTACAGGGAGGAAAGGCTTGTGAGGGGGAATGGGAGCAGAAACAGCACCTGGGCTTGCTTTGAGAGCGCCTCCCACCCTGTGCCAGGGTTCTCCCCTCAGCACTGCAGCTGGCAGCGAGGTAGGACACTCAGTGTCTGGTTGCCCCCTCAGCTCTCCCCAGTCCCACCAGCACCAGAAACCCACTCCAGCTGAGCTGCCACCCCTCCTTGCTTTTGAGGAGATGCCTTTGATGAGGCAGAGAGAGCACAGGCTTCACCCTTGCTACTGGAAAGCTGCAGCTGAGGGTGGTCCAGAGGGCAGCCTCACATGTTCCAGGGAGGCAATGAAGGATTTATTTCCTTCTGTATCTAGCTCAGAATTTTCATAACTAATAAATTAAATGAATACTTCCAAAAAAAAAAATAAATAAAAAAAAATCTCTGGCTGACAGGGCTCTGAAAAATAATCACATAATCGTTCAAATTTTTTTTCCCTAGTCAGTTATTCAGATAGCACCCAATAAAAAATGCAAAGCTGGATTGGTATGAGAGGTGGGGAAAGTTTTAGCTTAGAATAACAGAATTAAACAATCAAAACACAGTAAAAGATACATTCCTGGAGTGCAATTACATTATGCCAAATGCAGACATGGTCATATATATTTGACACCTATAGCAGTTTGGAATTGTCTGATCCTGTAATATTTCTGAGATGATTAACTGCAGCTCAGTTTTGTGCACTGCACAGCAACCTGAACCCAATTGCTAGCCATGAACTCCTGGGTGCCAGCTGTGTGTTTATTTTCACAAGGAATCTGCAACTGAATAATCAAAGTGGTCAAGGAAAATCTGAAGATAGAAAAGGTCACCAGAATTCCAGTTTTAGTCAGCAATAAAGTTGTCATCTTTAAGGTCTTTTCTCCTTAAAATAAAGGAGAAAGGGAAAAGAAAAATAGGTAGGATAGTTTCTACCTTGCAGATTTACTTTTACAGGTTGTTTCCAAATTCAGGGGGAAAAACCTCCAAACCCTGCATGGGTTTTCAGTTCTTCAAAGACTTAAGTCCTGATATCACAAAACAGATAGACCTTGGACAGAAATGAAACTAAATGAAATTAAATATCCATGAATACTAAATGAAATGAAATTAAGAACTCTGCATTTTACTTAGATTCAAAACCTGAAATGCTGAAACTTATCTATCATGGCTTTAAAAAGCTGGTCTGTATAAATTTTGTTGTGTGCCTTTTCAGTGTTGTTTCAGATTTTTTTTTTTGTGTGTGTTCAGTCTTTGCTTTACTAGGTTCAGAGAAAATTGCTTGAAGCAATGGCTTGTACTTTCAGATTCTGTGTTAAAATTGTTCTCCTCCAGTATTAGATGTTGTCTCAATGTGCTTATATTTGTGTTCTGTATATTGAGAGATTGTACCTCTAGATACACTCAAATGTGACTCCCCAAAAACAATGTATTTCCCTGGAAAGTGCCTGTCATTAAATGATTTCCCAAAAGTGGCTGCTTTCCATGCAAAAGATTTATGCAGGCTGATAACTTGTTTGACACAGGCTGTCAGAGTCCTACCAGATGTTTAGTTACTACCGAGCTCTGCTGAGATGGACGCTGTGAGCTGGAGGCAAAAGCTCCTTTGCAATCATCCCTGTCTTCCAGGAGACAGGCAAAAAGCACAGAGAGCTCTGGAATTGGCCAGGAGATAATTCTTCTGTTAAAAATATTTCTCAGGAAACGTGGAGATGATGCCATCATTTCTGCGGGAACACCTCTTATCCTGTGAGAACACATCTTATCCTGACACTTCCCAAAACTTTTCCACAGAGCTCCTGTTGGGGAAGTGGAGGTGAATGAGAGTGAGGAGTAAGGAGTCTGCTGACAGATGGAAGCAGTAACTACCTAGCAGAGCTACCCAGGTTTGGGCTGTGGGAGAAGAAGGGTGGCGTCTCCTTCTGCTTTTTAGCCTGTAGACATTTATTGCCCTTCGGTCAGATTTCCATGCTCCACCTCACAAGGGTGGAACTCCATCAGCTTTCCTTAAATTATTACTGGTTTAGACATTGTTATGTTTTTGGAGACCCTCCAAATTCAGCCTAAACCACTGAGTTTTACATGGCTTCCACTCAAACCCATTAATTGGCATTGGTTCAGCTGAAACTTGGTCAAAGCTTGACATCAGCTTAGCATATATTTGTGAATTTTCAAAATGATGAGTGCTGGGTGACACATGTCCTCATCGTTTCCATTACTTCCTAATGTAGGTCTGCAACAAGCCAAATCTGATGTGTCTAAGATAAAATAAATTCATTAAGCCAATTTTTATTTGCATTTTGTCAGACTGTGATATTGATCTGCATGCATTTTAAGACACAAGAACATTGTGCCTATGTCCTGGGAGTGTTTATTGACCAAATACAGGTCAGCAGATGCTTAGCAAGCAGCTTTTGCCTTTTGTAATTTTTTATTTTTCCCAATGAAAAAGGTTCAATCATTTAGAGTATTACAGAAATAATGTCAGTAAGCTATAGATTAGACTTCAGAGCTCCACAGGATGAGAACATTCAACAAAAAGAAAGAAAAATGTGCCCATTTAAAAAAATGGAAGTGAAGCAGCTGGAAAGTACCTGAGGAGTTTGCATTCTTGATTCCTCTTGGACTATTTGTCTCAACATCAAATATCATACCCATCATAACGTGTAACATGAAGAAATGCAATGGCAGATCAACATCCCTGGATATTTGGAGGATTCCACTGTATTGGTCATTCAGTGTGTTGCAAATCACAAAGGAAATTAATCTATTCAACCTATTATTGACCTTTTCCCTTCCCCTCTTCCTTTTTCCCCCCAGATCTAGCATCAAAGATAGGTCAAGAATTTTGCAGGTGGGGTTATAAACTTAATGTGAAGCTTTAATCTAGAATGTAAGGTGTGGAAACATGCTTTTAATATGTGTGTGTGGAGACTGTTTTTATCAGGGGAAGTATTCCTCTGCCCTGGGGTTTTTGTTTGTTGCTTCAGCTGAAGAAAATGAGGCTGTTAATTTTGAAAGCTTTAAATGACAGCCCGAGTTGATGAGGAAAAACTTGCTGCTGCTAACCATTCACCCACAGAATTTAATAATGCAAATAATTACAGAAATAATACAAAGTGCAAGCAGGCAGCAGCAGCATCTTTGTCAGCTGTTTTTATAAAGAAGCCAGAAACCTTTGAAAGGAGAGCAGCAGAGAGGAGAACAGGCACGCTGGGATAGGGACCTGCTCTGTACCAGCAAGGGATTTAAGAGCTTCTTTTCATCAGTTCGTGCCAGCAGCAAGTTTCATCTCCAAAAGCCAAAAATTTGGTTTTCATGCATTTAACTTCTAGCTAGTTGGGGCCTTTAACAGGAGCCTTGTCCCCTTCGTGGAGGCTCTGGAGCTTTGAAAAGTTTAGCTTTTGCCATGCCTAATGCTGCTCTGCTTTTATGCTAAACTGAATAAACACGATCTGCTTTAACGCTCACTTTCCTTCTGCTTAGTGCTTGGCACCCAGTATTAATAAAAGTTTGTTTTGTACAGCTGTGTTTCCCTGGACCCACGAGGGACCACATGGCCTCTGCGTGCTCTGCTTCACTGTCAAGAGACACGGCTGGAGGGGATTTGGACATTATACTCAGCATATACTAAGTTCAAGTACACTGCTCTTTTCCCATGCTTAGCCAAATAGTTTTCCGTGTAAGAGCTTGGCTTGTGGCTTGGGGAGGATGTGCCTGGCATGCTGGGGGGTGCTGGGGGACAGCTGAGAAACATATGGCTTCAAACCACGATTTTTTGCTTTCCTTATCCCCCAGAATTGCAGGAACTGTGAGTTTAGAGCACCCCTCCAGGGCTTCTTTAAATTGCATCCAGCTGCAGTGGCCTCTGATGGGAATAGTCCATCACAGCGGTCAGCAACATCAACACCGCTCCCAGCCGCAGCTCCCAAAGCCGTGGGCTGGGCTGTGGCCATGCCCAGGGGCTGGAGGCATCATTACTTCTCCAAACATATTGCTGGACCTTGTGCTATCCCAATAAAAACGCAGACAGAGTCCTGGGAGAGCCCCAGATGAGTGAATCCTGCCAGGTGACACGACAGTGACAGACTGGACCGTGACTGCAGCGCTGTGAGGGGACCTGGCTCCACAAAGGGACTTTAACAGTGTTTACAGCACACTTCAGAATGTGTTCTTAATGGGATTAAGGTCACCCAAGCGACATGGGTATGACAGGAGGCAACACAAAAATCTATGGCCTGGTATGTCAATAGCAGTGAAATAACATGGGGATTATGCAATTATTTTCAGGAGCAAGTTAACAATCAGAGAGCAGTCACGCATTAAACCATTTATAGACTGGAAATAACAGCTTCTTAACCTACTGTAAACACTGATTTTTTTTTTTTTTTTGCTAAACTGTTGTAAAACATGAACAGTAACATGCACATTATATGATAGCTCAGGGAAGACATAATAAATGCTAATTTAAACTGAAACAGAGCAAATTGGGCAGGCTTGGGCTGTGGAAGCACCACCATCTAAATCTAGAACAGGTCTTGAACTAAAGATGTTAAAAGGCTGAAAGGTCAAACCATCCAACAGCTTCTCATAAGGCTTGTTCTTTATGGAATATGAATTCTCTTATGGAATCTTTTTCCCCTCAGTCCCTTCCTCCCCCAAATCCTGGGAATATTAAGGAATGCACAAACCAGATGACCTCTGTAGAAAGATGAATGAAGCTATTATAAAGAGATGAGTGTCTGCAGATGGGGAACAGCCATCCTTTTTTGTTGCTTCCCTCTCACTGTAAAGTGTAGGAATGGAATCATGGTCCCATTAGTGTCAGAGTGAAAGTAGCCAGAGAAGTGATGGGTCAGGGGATTCACCACTGTCTTATGCATACCAAAACATGAGAATCTCGCTTGGCAAACCCAAGTAGGTCTTTCCATTTTTGCTATTCCTGAGCTTGCAGAGGCTCCCATAGCTCCTGCATTTCTCTTCACTGCCCACATCCTTGATGGCAGCTGGTCACAGCAGACCCTGGGCCTGCCCCTGTAATCCCATTCCCTGTTGGTGTGAAGAGTCGAGTCCCTTTTCCCTCAGTCCTGTAGGGCTCTGCTGAAATGCTCATCTCGGGGTTGTGGTAGCAGTGGGAGAGACAGAGAAATGACCAACATATTGGGAAGAAAATCTGATAAGCAATCTCATGGAATTGCACCTGTCTCCCCACTCCAGACAGCCTCCCATCCATGCTCTGCCTGACTTGGAAGGTGCACTTCAAATCTGGCTTCCTGTATCTTAAGGCAAATCCCTGCATTAATCAAAAGGGGAATGGCTCACTGACTTTCAGGCTCTCCTTCTGCCACTCTCATTTCTTCATAGGATGATTTTGGAAGCAAAAAAATACAAAATAAAGCAAAATGTGAAATTAAGAAAATTAATACCCCCCCCAAACACTATGTTTCCAGCCCAATACTCAAGGATGAGAGCATGCAACTGATGGGAAATAGATGAATGCATGTATTTTCTTTGATCTGCATGTTTCTGTGCCCTTTTTGTGTTTGTGTTTCTCCAGCAAATGGGGTTGGGAACATTCTGACTTTTGGGTTTGGGTTGTTTGTTGGTTTTTGGTTTTTTTTTTTTTTTAATATTTACACTGCAAACATAACATGAAAGCATTTAGTTTGACACTAGTCATTCCAGGAATGCCAAATTCAGCTTGGTGCACCTAAATTGCAGGCTTTAAACCTGATGGGCATGACAAGCTCAGATTAAACCATATTCTTCAATGGCAAAC
Source organism: Poecile atricapillus (assembly GCF_030490865.1). Lineage (NCBI taxonomy): Eukaryota > Metazoa > Chordata > Aves > Passeriformes > Paridae > Poecile > Poecile atricapillus. Next base: position 9,708,200 of record NC_081252.1, read on the forward strand.
TGAAGTGAAAGTGGACTTTAACCCTCCTTTTTGAAAGTGCTTATGATTTCAAATACTCTTCCAGAAGAACTTCAAAGTTCTACTTTTGCTGATCAGCCTCATTTTGTGGGGTTTTCCAGAAAATGAAATTAAACTCAACAATGGTTTCAGAAGAGCCAGACATAGTCTGATTGAAGGTTACTCATGTTGTTTTATTTCCTTTCCTTGGTTTCTAACTTACTTTGTTTAAAACTTTTTTCTAGGAAATGACCAGCTTTGTGATCCATTGATTCCTGTATCCCTCCCAGCAGTGTTTCAGGGCTCAGGAGGTCTGATCAGTCCTTGCACTTCTCCTTTGAGTGGATCTAGCAGCACACTCAGTGCCATCACACCCTCAGTTTTTGTCTGTGCCTGGCAAATCTTCCCACTTCTGAAATACCTCCTTGTGAAAAGGCCAGGACCTGCCAGATTTATGGAGAATCCTGTCTTCCAACTAAAGTTAAAGAGCTGAGGAGGAGTGTCCCAAAACAGAACTCAGGCCAGGACTTGCAGACATTTGTGTTTTCACTCAGCTGGGTGATTTCATCACTGGAATATAAAAGAGTGGGAAGTCTCAAGGATTTTACAGGTGAAAGAACTGAGGCAGGCTGGTAGATGAGTATGAAGGAGATATATGTCTGTCCACACTGACATACATTCCTGTCTAAAACCCAGAGTAAAGCTGCTTTTGAGGAGAAAGCAACAAAGGTGAAGACCAAGGATGAGACTCAGCACCTCTGTAATGGGTGTGAAGGGTACCACGGCTGGAGGGACTGTTCACAAGGTCATACAGTGATAGGGCAAGGGGTGGAAGAAAGTATTTCCTGTGAGGATGGTGAGCACAGGTTGCCAAGAAAAACTGAGGATGTCCCATCTTTGGAAGTGTTCAAGGCCAGGTTGGACGTGCTTGGAGCAACGGGTCTAGTGGAAGGTGTCCCTGCCTGTGGCAGGGTTGGAACAAGATGGTCTTAAGGTCCTTTCCAGCCCAAATTGTTCTGTGCATCTATGACTCTGTTCTATTATTGCAGAAATGAAAAGTCACAGAAGGACCAAAGTTTAGATTCTGTCCAGAGAAAGCATCTTTTCTCTCAGAAAGATGCTCCAAAAATGAAAGTATTCCATAAGCACACTCAGAGATTGGAATCACATGTTCCTTGAAATGAAGAAAGTCACTGGCTGCCTTGACAAGGCTTCCCAGGGAGCAGAAGGTGAAGGAAATGAAAGAGGAAATGCTATTTTAATGCCCCAAATTCGTTTCTATATCCAGTACAAGAATCAGTCACTTGCGTTGTTAAATGCGCTAAAAGTTTCACTTCTTTTTCTTCGGAAAGGTGACTCATGGAGTTATGCTGTGCCAAGACAAACTCGTTTATTCCCCTTCACTGAGCATTTTACTTTTCCTGCAGTGTACCCTGCAGGAAATCTGAGAGTTATTGGGACTGTCAGGATTCCTCTGTTAGGACCAATCAGTTTCTATTACTTTTTTCTGTAAATTTTAATTGTTACTCCCTTTCCTGTATTACTTGAATAACATGAGCTGTATAGAAATAAAGAGCACAACACTCAGGAAGGAAACAGACATGCAGTGAAACAAGAATAAGAGTACCAAGTGATAAAATAAAAAAAATGCTGTAAGATGAGTTTTCAGATCAATGAAATGCTTGTACAGGATGTTGAATTTCATGTTAGAGCATCAGCTAAGTCTTCTCAATCAATAGAAATTTATTTTTCATTGGGTTAAAAGATATAGTGGAGAAAGGATGCAGTGGTATGAGGTGCAAGTGATAACCAGGCTACTTCATGTAGAAGTGTGGCATGCCAGGATGATCATCCATAATTGCCTAACTGGCCATTTTCTGAGGATTAAAAGCCCAGACTACTGTTTAAATAATGTCCTGGTCTCAGCAAAAGAACTGACAGAAATAATAAAATTTATCTCTCCCAGTTAAATATGATGAATGTCCTCTAGAGAAGGGCTGAGCTTTGTGAAGCTGGTGGGTGTGTGGATTTCCATGTTTTTTTATGATGCCATGGCTGGCTGTTCAATCACCTCCTACAGAACCCGTCGTGCGAGAGGATAAAGAGACTGATAGGAAATAAAGGGGAGCTTGTGCTCTGCTCCAATTTTAGAAATAAGAATGCTGTATCTATTGGATCGTGAATTCTCACATCTGGATCATCAGCTCTCACAGTCCAAGCTGGGATCAATGCTCTGCTTTATAAACTATTATTAGACATTCCCTGGGCTAGGAACAACGATCTCCTTTCTGCCATACCAGACGAGTGCTCTAATTGCTGGTCCTTGGGGCCAGTCACTTGCTTGCCCGCTTTGAGCCTTGCTGGGGCTTTGCTAAAATGGTTAAATATTCAATAGGTGTAAAGGAGACAGGCCACAGCCTGACCAGCCAGGTAGTCATGGGAGAGATGGGGAAAGGAACAGGGCTGGAAGGGTAAGGAAGTGAGCGAGGGTTTTCCCCTGGCTTTTTACAAAAACTCAAACTTTGTGAGCTGACTGGGTTCCAACCCTGCCTGGAATTCTCTAAGCAAGAGAGAGACTGCCCCCATAAAATCCCCTTACTTCTCTGCTAATCAAGTGAGTGCCCAAAGCACTTCTCTGCCTGACTTAGGGCAGCCTGCAGGTCCTGATATATACCTGGTCTGGTTTGGTGTTCTCTTTGTACAGAAATTCCCTGCTGGGCATGAGAAATCTGTCATAAAATGTCTGTTTCTGCAAAAACAATTGAAATTGCTGTTGTCCACCTCCCTGAAGATGTACAGGACATCTTCAATAAAACTTTGTGAATTCTTTACTAATATTTTGTTATGATATAAATATAAGGGGAGGGGGAATGGCATGACTGGATTTCTGCCGTTTTTTGGAGAGTAAATTATTCCAATACACCCATGTATAGCGCGATGCATCGGGCTGCAATTTTTTAGGCTTATAAACATCTATAAATTGGCATGCAGCTATTTACAGCATTTCTGCGTGTCCTTTTCCACATTATGTTTTGTTCCAGATTACAGACTACTGTCTAGTGTCTCTAAGCATATAATTTGTAGCAACAAACACTCAGACATGTATTTATAATACATGCTGGGAAGAAGCTGGCTTGCTAATCCTGCACTAAAAGCCTTAGTTATTTTGTTCAGGATTTCACCCTCAGCAGTGGCTCTCACAATTTCTGCTCCTATCTCAGCTGCTAGCTGCTGGATAATATTTTCTTTGTCCTAGTCAGGATAATATGCATTTAAACCTTTTCAGCAGAGTTTTCTGTGGCCAAGATGTGTACAGATGCCATTCTCAAGTTTCTATTACGTTGAAACCCAGAGGAATTTATACCCAAGGCAGTAATGCTGTTTTTGCATCCATAGCAAACTGCTGGGGATGCTGGCATATATAAATCTGGTTTGTACAGCAAAAAGGACCTGCCACAGCAATGCCACAGCATTTCTTTCCTGATCAGAAAAAAAATAGTGCTTTAACCTCTGGAATCTATCTCCAGGTAGCAGTAGTGGAGGAAAACCTGGATATTGTCATCCCTGAGTCTGGATTTGGGGTCTCAGATTAGCGAGTATTTAAAACATCCGTGTTTCACGGATAACGAGGAATGCCATTTATAATTAGCATTTCACTCCATAGGAAGTGATGAGCAACACACCCAATATTCCTAGGATTCTGAGGAACTTGTACATTTCAGCCTGGCAAGTCGATATCTCCAACAGATTAAGGAAAAAACATGCCAGCTGGCAATTAGGCTCTGAGCCCTGGTCACAGAAACATCTGCTCTCCTTATCGTGTGCTTCAGTTCTTATGTAACCATGCGTGTCTTTCTCTCTGTTCAGAAACCATTCAAGCATATAATAAATAAAAATCAGTGTATTGAAACCTCCTGCATGGCCTGACACCTCCTCAAGAATTTATTGAGTCACTTCAAGTCACTGAAAACTCCTGTGAGATTTAGGAGAAAATAGTGCTTGTGATGCTGTAGGTGGGGATAAAATGACAGCTGATCAAAGCACTAATCCTCTTTTTCATTTAGAATATAATTATCCAAACAGGCAGGATTGAAAAAAAAAAAAAAAAGATAAGTAAAATAGAAAATAACTATTTCCAAGTTATACAGTAAAACTGCAATGGGTCTGACTCAGACTTCTGACTCTGTCCAGACTCACCACCCAGCTCTGTTCTCCTCCAGCTGAGGATATTTGTTTTCTGTGGAAAAGACCTTCAGGATTACAAGAGCACAAGGACATTTAGCAAGTTTCTTGATCAGGGTGTTTGAACACCCAGACCGTGGAACACAACTCTTGACTTATCCATTGCAGCCCACATAGACATGGCTTATAATATAACACAACATATTTCCTGTAAATGCTCTTATGCACATCCTTATAAAACTGTCTGAAGAACTTGGTCTTCTATGGACAAAATTAAAAATCTTTTTTTTTAAACATAGTTCAGCTGAACTAAAAAAATTTTTTCATGGTTTCTTGTGGGCCTGAAAAAATAAATTTGTTTTACTCAACTCCCAAAAATTAGATTAAGTTATCGTCTTAAGTTTCTACTAATACAATTAGTAAGAAATGTATCAGTATGAAAAGTGATGGATGTAATATATGGGTGGATATAAAATAATATTTTACTTCACATAGGCTGTGTCAAGGTTAAATCCCTTGATTTTGCTGCTTCATTTCCTCCCTCAAGGTAAATCAGGAGTTTGTAATCTCAGGTATTGGCACTGCAGAAAGCAGCAATCCTTTTGGAGCAACTTCCTAGGCAAGCCTTAAAGAACTGGTTCTACCCCTTTTTTGACTGCATCAATCTGCTTGTCCTGTCTCCTCCACCATAGAAATTCCATAAGCACTTTGCTTCTTTTAGACTTTTTTTTTTTCCCCCCCAGCAGTTTCATTATTAGGGCAGGAATAACCAGAAATGAGTAAGACTGTGGAAACAGGCTGCTCTTGTTGTTTTCACACACGTCCCACAGCCCTCCCTCTCCTGGAGTCTGAGCAGCCTTATCATGAGATAGTTGTTAAATGGAGTTACCAAATCTGACCTAAAACACTCAAAGAAAAAAAATTGATTTATTATTGTCGTCCAGCAGGGCAGTAATTGCAATTTTTCATCATTTACCAAGCGCCTGTGAGATCACTCCTAATGGTTTTAGGGTAGCACTTAGGCAGAGTGTAAGCTGTGGGATAAGGATATGGATAACAGCGGAATTTCGGGCAAGATTTAAACAAACCCTTCATGTGGGCTTACAGTTCTATGGCCTTCAAGGATTTTACCTTCTGCTGACCTCAAACTCATCATCCCAAACTGCAGAGATGTCAGGACATCATCAGTTCTGGTGGCATCAGACTTTTACAAGTACACTCATTGCTAATCACTGAGGAATTAAGTAATTCAGTCAATTCACCCTTGTCCTTGATTTCCATTGGTAATGGATTGAGGCTTTATGGCAATATATGTCTGTCAAAATCAAAAAATAGTTTAAGTTGGTATTAGGGTTTTAGGCAGACAAACAGAGAAAACAGGAGGAAAATGAACCCCTGGAAACTGCAATCCTTGTGCTTCACGTATTCATATTGTATGAAGTTGTAACTTCATCACCAGAGGCAAAGTGGTATCTCTGTGTATGTGTGTGCGTGCTCCATCTATGTGACCCACAATTAAGTTAATAAATGTAATAGAAATAGCATCAAACAAGTAGAAAAATGCTAAGAATGTCTTTAGTGCTGTGCTGCACTCTTGACTGTTTTCACAATGGCAGAACTCTCATTAATTCTCATTATGTGAGACGAGTTAATGTAATTAACAGTAATGTTGTTGTGTCATGATACCCTAAGGATATATGGAGGCAGTTTGAAAGGAGAGGTGAGAGAATATTTTGAGTGAAGTGATACAGCTGCAAAAACCAGGGAAGCTTTTTTGGCACCCTTCCTCAGGTTCCTCAGGACTGAGGAGATACATCAGCAAAATTGGTCCATTTTTTCTAACCTCCAGAAAGGCTCCTGTGCCCAGAAGTTCTGGGTTTTTTAAAAGCAGCTTTAGCTGGCCTGATGAAAGTTTTTACCTCTCCTGAAAGCTTCACCTGACTACACCTGAGCACAACAGATATTGCTGATACCAACCACAAGAATAATAAAATAAATATTTCCTGCTCTGAAATCCCCCTTCCTCTATCTTCACCGTCAGGTACGAGCTGCACCACAACTCCCACCTTATTAAAGAGAGAGGATTGTAGTAAAAAGAGAACAGACTCGAGTTTCTATCTGCAAAAGCCCACTCATTTAGATGATGCTGCAGCAGATGTAGCAAATACCTCACAGTAAAAATATTTCCAAACAAGAGATTATCTTTCCTGCCTGTCCATCCTTATGGATATGCGTTCCTTATCTCCTGCTCAGCTGCGAGAGCCTCCTGTGAAAAACAGTTTATGCATTATTCAGGCTTAGTCTACTGATAGAGTAGATTGACCTTGTCTCCTGTGAAAAGAAGCAACTTTTTTCCTTTGTGGTGGCTTGCAGAAGAATAATGGCTGTGATGATAATGAATAGCTTATTCATATTTCAGAAGTGGAATACCGACAGCATGCTAACTAGAGAAGGTGAGGGCACATGGGAATACAGTGCCAACCTCTTAACCTTGAAGAATGATTAAGGAACTTTTCCTTTTGTTAGGAAACTCTAATCAGCCTTGTAATGGAACGCTTGATGTTCTCTTCCTCACGCCATCCCCCTTAGCCTTTCCTAGGTCACAGCTACTTCCAAGCCTCGCTGCAGTGCAGCTGGCTCCAAGGGCCATGCGTGCTCTCTGGTGATGCAAGAGCCTCCCCCCAGACAGCTTAAATATTTGGGAAAGTGAACCAGCCCTAAGAGGGAATAACTGGGTGGCCCTGGGAAGAGAGAACATCAATAAGAACAGCCAATAAAAGCTCCTGGTGTGCTGGGCACCAGTTCTGGAGTTCCCAGCATCTCCTTCATCCCTCTTTGTGTGGGCAAGCCCAGCCCAGAACCCTTTCCCACTTGTGGAGGACAAGATAATGTGTTATCTCTGGTAACTCTCCCCTCCTGAGACGGATGGACAGCCAGAACCAGTCTCTCTCCAGGATACAACTCTGATTTGCAGCCATCAGGGCAGAAATATTGAGATCCATTCAGAGGGAAGACAAAAAAGCAATCCAGATCATGACAGAAAAGAGCGATAACAGTGCTTTGGGTTGTTTATTAACTATGACCCCCAGAAAAAGTTATTTTCCCTGATATGTGCCAGCAGGTATTACCTTAGTGGCTTATTTAGCTATTTTCACTGAAAGATGTACAAAAATTCGTAGAGGACTTTTATTCAACAGAGTCCCACATCTGACTATCTACATAACAATTTCATATTTCCAGTCTATGGCTGTATCGCTTTCCAAAGCTGAAGCAAATCTTCTATTTTGGAACCATCTGAGCATGAAAACGGTAATTTTTACGCTCTGGGAGGTCTGATCCTACCTCCATTAGAACTGACTGGAAAATTCTGATTTATTTTAGTGTGGGCTGGACTGGGTGCCCGTAAAATGTCTCTGATGCCCTTTTGCATTTTGATGGCTGAAAGTACATGAATGTGGCATGGATTTGAGAGACGATGAAAGATTTATAACACTCAGTCTTCATTCAGTAAAGGAAAGGGACCAATCTGGAAGTTGTTAGCATGTAAAACCAGGAGCTACAAGCTTGTGAGGGAGAAGTGATTAAGGTACCCATTTCCTACCCTCTGTATGTGTCCTGTCTCTAAATCAGGTGGTGGGAAGGGGGTTGTTGTTGGGGTTTATGATGGGAGTGAGAGCTGGTTAATTCTGTCAATAAGTGAAATAAGTTACCTGTTGGTTGCTGAAAGTGCAGAGGTTAATTAAAATTGTAATTGCTGTGGCCTCAGCAGAGAGGTCACAGCTTTCAATCAAGCGTGTAGGCTGCGGGCTGGTTGCTGATGTCCCTGCTGCTGGCTGGTGTGAACAGGGCACAGAAATTCCTCCCTGGTGGGTCCCTGCAGGGAGTCTCCTGCACAGAGACATGCTGGCTGTTTGAAGCCAGAATTGGAGAGAATTGGTTCCTGACCCACTGTAAAAGGATCATCATAAAGGGAATAGAGGGGAGCCAGGTCAGATGGCAAATGCGGTCTTTGCAGCAGGATGTTGGCTCTAGTCAGTGCAGAAATGATTTCCCCCCTCTTTGAAGACTGGTGGGTGTGTGTCACCTCAACCATGGACAGAGTAGAGCAGGAGACAAAGGTGGGGGTACCAGAAACATAGAAAGGTTTAGGTTGGGTTGAAGACCATCTTATTCCTACACCCTGCCATGGGCGAGAACACCTCCCACTAGAGCAGGTTGCTCACAGCCCCATCCAGCCTGGCCTTGAACTTAGTGATGAGCTCCCCTTATCACCTGGATCCTGGCTAGATTAGCTGGGTCTTAGGTCTAACCTTCTCAGAAATAAAAATGGTTATGAGAAGTAATCAGACTTCGCTGCCACAGAGGTTATCTATCCATAATAGAAATACTTCTGGCAGAGGTAAGTGAAGAAGTTCAGGTTTTTCCTTTCTGCAGAAAGAAAAAAAATTAAAATTTGAGAATCATTTAAAAAGGACTAAAGGGCCTTTAAGGAGAACGGGGAGCTTTTGAGCTGCAGTTTCAAAGTGGCCTGACCCAGGAATAGAGGTTGTTGATTATTGTTACTCATGGACAGAAGAAAAAAAAAAAACTCAGGAGGATACAAAACATTGATTTTCACTTGAAGGGTACAAGGTAGTGCACAAAGGTTTGGTGAAAAAAGAAAAATCTATAATTTAGGTGCACAGAAAGCAGCAACCCCTGCAAGTGAATGTGAGAGTGTAAGTATCAAAAAAGAAGGAAGCATTTTGTAAACTTTAGGTTTGGAAGCAAGGAAATACCACATTAACCTGTGTGACAAGTATAAGCTGGAGTATGGTTTCAATTAAAATTCTGGTTTATGTTAAAAAATAAGTTACTCTGCTAGTGTTAAAGAATAAAACATACCCAGTAAAACAGCACTTATTATTTATTGCACTTCTGTAAAACTGAGTATTGTTAGGTGGTGAAATGTGATAACAGCTTCAACCTTTGTTACCAGCATATTACAGTTATATTTTATAATTCACTTACTGCCCAGCCAGCAATGAAGTGTGTTTTTCCTAGAAAAACCAAAAGCTTGGCTGAATGGCTTGGAATGGAACATTCCTCCCTCAATAGGTCGTGAACCTTCCCAAGGTCTAATCACAGCAGAGATTTCCTTAGAAATCCACGGGGAGAAAGCGGAATCGTGGGACGCAGTTGTGCAATACCCTCCTTCTCTTCCTCCTGCGGAGGGGAAGCAAACCTGGGAGATGCCCACAGGCCTGGTTTGCTGTGCAGATGCTGCAGCACTCACAGGTCACTTACAGCCCCTGAGTGAATGTCAGAGCTTTTGTTTGCATGCAGCGAGCGCCCGGCATCAGCGGAGCTGCCAAAAGCAATCTGTGAGGAGCTGGGGATGCCAGTGACACCCAGCACGGGAGGATCGATACCTGGGCTCTGGTAGCTCCAGGCTCATGGTAGAGACTCCTTCTGAGACTCTCCTGGGCTGGAAACAGGAGCAGGGAACAGCGCATTGTCTTTTGCGAGCCATATCACAAAACCTTTCGCCCGGGAGCGACTAAACGAGTCGATATGTTGCTTTTCCCCCTGCCTGCTGAATGCTGGCTCTTCAATATTTAATAGGCTCCTGGCAGTCGTGCATCTGGTGTCTTCAGCCAGGAGACCGTGACTGGCAGGCTCCCTTTCCCAGCCAGGAACCACCAGCAATTCCTTTTGGACAGACCCTTCTTTTCCTGCCTCTCTTTTTTGCTGGCTCCTACCAGAGGAAGGGCAGCAGGCTGCTCAGGTGTGACCTTTGCTGGGCAGGTGCTGTGCAGAGGTTTCAATAACCATCCCACAAGGCTGAAATTCCAGCCATGCTCCCTCCCTGGGACAGCTCCAGCAGCTAAAACCTCTTCAGAGAGAATTGCAACCAAGCCACAGATATTTACCCATAAATGATGGGGTCACTAGTGGAAGTGTGAAGATGGGAGTAAATAGAAATAAAAAAGAGATTCAGAGGGAGAAAAGGATCTTGAGCCAGTTTTACTGCTGAGGTCAATGTCTTGTGCAGCTTCTTGTACTGGGGGACAGCCTATGGAAAAAAATCCTGTGGACATAACTGGCCACACATCAGGTCTTGTGTGTTTGAAGGAAACAAAATACATTTTATGTGATCTTAGTAAATTCCCAAGTACCTGAGTCGTTCCTGTAACATTTTGCTAATAAAACTTCTGTACATATTTCTCAGAAAAATTTAGCATGGATGTTGGCATGTATATCAATTAACTGTGGACTTGGTCCACCGAAAACACGTTTATGAGAAAGATTTACGGCATGCTTAGGAATTCCCTTAAAGAAATAATGTGCAAGCCCCTCACATATCGCTGCAGTGAAAAGCATAAAAGCTGCAGAGTATGTGTACATGCTGCAGATGTATTCAATTTTACCAAAATCAATGGAGTAACTGTGGATTTGCTACAGTGCAGCTTTACCACATTCAGTGCACAGAGTTTATAAAATCTGTGAAATTTTCTGGGGTATTTCAGAACAAAAGATGTTGAATTATCTTTGTTGCATGGAAAATGTGTGCTTGAAAACTGTTTTTCTAGCGAGCCATAGATCTGATGCAGAATATAAACTACCTGTCTACTTGGAGCTGGATGCTAACCTGAGAGCCATTAGTCACCATAATCCTCTGCTCAGTGACAATATTGGATGTGCATGAGGGTGGATTTATTGCCACTGATGAGATCTCAGCCCGATCACCATTGGAATTCAGGCAACAGATGGTTCTCCAAGGAGTTTTCCCTAAGAAAGCAGTGTATATAACAAACAGTGCCTATATGTTTTTGTGTGTTTATTCACAGCATGTGGGTACATGTATCTCATTTAGTGTTGCTCTTTTTTTTATTTTTATTTTTTTAATTGTGAAATTTTGCCTTTTTTTTGGTGTCCAAGCTGGTTTTATAGAGCAACATTTTTCATCAGTTTTCATCATTTGCCATAATTTTCCCACAACTGCTCCAAATTTAAAGCTCTGGCACCAGACTGCTCTAAGAACTTCAACTCCTGCCTCTATCCTTTGTAACATCACCTGTAACCCCATTCATCCTGGATTATTGCTGTCCTAACTCTCACAGAGCTAATCAAGATATTTCCTCCATAGCTTATAAAAGCAATCCCATACTTTTAACAAGTGCCTGTGTTCTGCTGATTTTATCTGTGGATATAAGCTCTATTTTTAAGTCAATGTATTTTAGTGCCATTAGAAATGCATTAAAATGGCATTAATGACACATTCTGGCTCTTCAGCTCTTGGAAGTTTGATGTGTTTGGTGTGGAATTGCCCTGGTCAGGGTTTGCTTCTTTCAAGGATCATGAGCTTTTTCTCCTAACCCCATGGACTCTCCTTGTCACTAAAGTGAAGAACCATGGAATCTTTTAAGTTGGGAAAGACCTCTAAGATCATTGATTCCAATCACTAACCCTGCACTGCCAGGCCCACCACCAAACCATGTCCCCAAGATCCACATCTGCTCATCTCTTTAATGCCTCCAGGGCTGGTGACTCCATCCCTTCCCTGGGCAGCCTCTGCCAGCGCTTGGCCACCCTCCCATTCTTTCCTGTGCAATATTCAGTGGGGAACAAGGACAAGAAGGCTGAAAAAAATCCCAGATGAGTTCCTGAATGCCTGATCAGTGTCTCTGTGAGCAGGACAGGGCAGAGCCCCAGCCCAGAAGCAGCTCGCTCACGGCAAAGATCGCAGCTCTTCGTGCTGCTCATGGGCAGGATCCAAGAGCTGGGGTAAAATTACTGCTCCATTATTTGGTTCTGGACCATTGTTTCTGTAATATAGGAACAGGCTGTGAAGAATTATATGGTTACTGGGTTTTAGAGGTAAATAAAACTGATGGGTGGGTGGTTCAGCATCAGAAAAAGAAGCTTTTACAAACTTTTCTTCCTACTGGAAAGCAGAGGAGATATTTTGGTCTCTGTAGTGCTGCTCATTAAAATTGGAAGTAGTTGGTCTGGTGAGTTTTCCAGTTATAATGCACCTAATTCTACATTTTAAAAAAAGGAAGATATTTCCATATTTTCCTGAGATTTTTCTTTACCAAATATGAATTCTTATGCCCAACCAGCCCTTAAAGACCCCTAAAAAGTCATTTTCTCAGCAGAAGAGCTGCCTAAGACCAACAAGCTGCCTTGACTCTTTCTGACTTGTCCAGAGATCCTGATAACAAGAGCAAATGAGGTAAGAGTAGTTGATATTCTCTCTTAAGTGCTCAGTACTGCAAGGGTTGAGGATTGGTGGAAGCCTGGGTGAGACATTTCCAGCTCAGGGCAGGTGAAGAAATCTGTCTCACGCAGTGGGGGAGGCTGGTGCAGCATCCCCAGGAGGCATTTTTATTCTTCAGAAATTCTGCTTGCAATCACAAGCTCCTTTAATCGTGTCTTTTTTTAAAGTTTTGGACCTGACATTTATTTTGGATATATCCTACTTCAGTGGCATCTCAATATAGAGGAGATAAGAACACCTTGTACTTGTTGGCCCTTTGTTCATAGTGGAAGAAGGCCATGTGATGAGGTGTCAGTGTTACTTCTCTGTTTTCTTAACAGGGGTCACATATGCAGCTTTGCAGAGAGCACAGAGAAGAACTTTTTTCAGGAGAGCTGATCAAAAATATTACAACACTCAGCTGAGAATTTTAATGGGAAGAAATAATATTATCATTTTTTGACAGAAAAGCATGGAAGGGGTCATCTGTGCCCTACATGCTATTACAGAAGTAATGCTGCATTTCACCATCTAAACACTGCCTGCACCCTTCTAGCCTTGTGGTATATCAAAATCAATATATGACCCTATGCAAAAAGGATGGGGTGGATATGAGGGTGAAACCCAAGTTCTCCTTGCTTTCCCTGGGGTCAGACTGGCTCAGGATGGCCCAGGGCTTGGGCTGGCCCTGATGACATCCAGGCAGCCCTTGTCATGGCACTGCAGAGCTGGCCACAGATGGTCAAGGGAGCGTCTCAGCCTGAGACCTGAGGGAATATCCTCTGTTCTCACTGGCTCTGACTCACCTGGGATCAGGCCAGACTGGTTCTCAGGTGCAGACCAGACAAACATCGTATTCATTTAATTTTGGCCATAAGTCAGACCTCTGGGCTGTTTGTATTATCTCTCCGTGCTGTCAAAACGCAATGAATCTTTTCCCAAAAGTCTAAAGGCTATATTTTCCAATCTCTTTCCAAGCCTGCTTGTACTGTCTGGTGCATATGTTAAAGGAGTTGAGCAACAATTCTCACGCACAGCAATTACTGCTTGTTTTTTGGAGCCACCAGCTAGGACTGGTTTTGCTTCTGGTGCCTCAACAGAGGTGGGAGTAAAACGACAAAGCTGAGATGTTGGTGTTACTTTCACCGTGACCCCATTTCATATGTGCAAGGTTGCTGTGCCTGGTGAGTGCCACATCATAGCTCAGAGTCCTGCATTTCCCTCATGCCTGACATTAGGATATCAGTATTTGCTTGATGGAGCAGTGGAAATGGAAAGTGCATCCCTTCTCCGCATAGGTGATGAGATGGGCCTTCATTAAAACACAGAATTTCCCAAAGCACTAATTTTATAATGGCCACGGAGTTGTGACTTGGGAGATAAAGGTGCCAATTTGCAGCTCTCTTTATTATATTAGTTTTATGGAGCTCTATTAGTTTTGGCTTTTTGGCACTTCTTTGACAGTTTGGAAAGAATTCCCACTGTGTAAGGAGAGACTTTGCATAGGTGCTGACACACAGCGAACAGCTTCTTTTAATCTTGGTCCCTACAAATCATTAAGGGCTTTGGTGCTGAGGCTGTGACAACTGGGAATGTAAAACTGGGTTTATAATGAAAAATCCCTTTTTCATTTTCAGTCAGCATCACATTGAATAATCACTGTAGTGCAATGATTTTTTGGGACTATTGTTTCTTGTTATAAAGGAAATGTCTGCTGGGTAATCAACACTCTGCTATCATCTCTTTCTCCCTGTGATACTGCAAACCTATTTGTGGTACTGGTGCCACAGCAGCAGGAATGGATGATGTCCATCTGCTGAGTCGTGATCTCCTTTCATTGCAAGGGAACTTTCCTGCAGCATTTTATTTCCTGCTTTAAATAACTTCCCCATAAGACAGACATTCTTCTCTGAATACACAGATAACAATGTGACCAGCATTCCTGCGAGTCCATCCAAGAGCTGCTCTCAGCCTAAAAAAATATCCTTAAAAGCTCTCACTTGTTATTGACTTAGTGGGAAAGGATTTGGCCCTGAGATGATCCTTGGGTGGGTATTTTTTGTCCACGTGGCAAAGCATCATAGTGCTTTTGACAGCAGAAAGATTTCCCACAGCGTGGATATTCCAGGGTCTGCCACCCTTGGCAAACAACATATTTATTAACAAAACAGTGTTTTTTCAGGATAATGTTCAGCACTTTGACCTTTCCCCCTCTCTCTCACACAGTCATTTTTCATCTGCTTCTTGCCATGCTGAAGACTCTTCCATGGATTTTCTAGTGCCGTGTAACAAGGAACAGAAATTGCAGTCGATGCAGTTCAGGCCTGTGGGAATGTAAAGGCATCTTTGGGTAAATAAACCAAAAATAAGAGACAATTCACGAGACAGCTCTACAGGCAGTGGGAATATGAAACTGAGGAGGAATGCTGAGGGGAAGATCTGGGGGGACACACTGTGAAAATAGCCCATCACTCTTTTTTTTTCCTTCATGCCCACTCCTGTGGTCTAATGTGAACTCACAGATGGAGCTGTGTGATGAGCCGGCACCAAGGAAAACATTTTCCGTACAGAAGAAATCCAGTGATTATCACATGCAATCAATAAAACTCTGCCTATGGATGTTCCAGACAAGACTTTTTTACGCTGTTTTGTTTGGTTTTCCCCTGGGCTGCCTCTTTCCCCCCCACACCCACACCCACACCCACTGGGAGCCCCGTCCCCAGCTCAGGGACCAGCCAGGCCCAGCTGCTCCTGGACACAGGCACAGCTCACAGCCTGCGATCCAGGCTTTGCTCCTGCCAAGAATTCCTTGAGGCTGACCGTATGTGTTGCTGACTCAAATGGCAGAGAACACCCAGAAAAGCCTGGGAGCACATGGATCTCTTCCCAGGAGGGATGAGGAGGCCGTGCCAAGTGCCTATTGAATTCCAGGCATGTGCCATCCTCTGCTGCCGCCCCACTGCTGTTGAGCAGGCAGGATGAAGCCGGATCCAAAGAAACAGTTGTTGTGGAGTCAGGCTAAGGATTCTCTGGTGGAGGTGGCTGGGATGACAGATGGAAGAGGGAGAAGCATGTTTTCTAGACACACTCCAGCTTTTCCACGTCTTTGCTATTTCTAGGATCTGAAGCATGAAATTTCAGCCGTGAAAATATTTCTGCATTGAGTTTACATCTGGGTTTTATCTCACCTGAAATCATGATCTCCTTACTTCGTATCCATCAGCTCTTCTGGATGCTCTTTACCCATTTTTTTTTCCCTCTTTTCACTTGCAATAAACCAACTAAGAAATGAACTCACCAGTAAGGAAGGTCACTCTTCAAAGTGCAGCATAATATTTCATTTATAACCACAGTAACATTTATGGTCTCCGTGAGCTAGGAACTAAAAGAAATACGTTTTGATAACCAGGTAATAATTATAGTGTATAATAATTCCATTAAATTCACTGGTAATCAGTAGCTACCATTCACTGCTAAAATGCATATTTTAAGGATGAAATGGATTTTTCAAACATCACATATAGGAAGAGAAGAATCCTTTAAGATGATAACTCTGAAAAATGGTAATGCTAATATGGGATGGAAAAATTACCAATGCAGTTAGGTGAAAGAGAGCATAAAATAATAATAAATAAAATCTTCCTATTGCTCTGATGGTTTCTATTTTTTTTTTTTTTTTCAGTCATGCCTCATGCATGACCATTTTCCAGAGAAATTCATTATTCATACAGAAGTAAGCCTATGACAAGCAGTTGTGGTGTTTGGGTCAATTTTCTCATGAGGAGACCAAACTCTCTTTCCTTTCTCTTGTGAAGAAACATCTCTGATAGTGGAAAGAATGATTTATATGGAAACAGCCCTAGAAAAGACATAAACCTGCTTCTTTTCCCATACACTTATAACAAGGGTAATTGCTACATTTTGATGTCAGTGTAGGTAGCAATTTGAGTCTTATGCCTTATAATTTAAGAATGTTATTATAAGGTGGAGAACAGAATTTGGAAAATGTAACTGCTGGCAAAATTAATGCTGATCAATGCTAATATTATTTTATGTGTTTTGGCTCTTCACCATACTGGGGAGAAAAAAAAAAAAAAAGGGAAGCATATTATATGCAAAAATCACTTCTTCATCAGTCTAACTCTGAGATGAATAATGTGCACAGGAACTCAGGAGAGCTCTGGAGAAAATGAAAATAGAACCCAGTGTACCAACTCTTCTGTGCCAATGCCTAGACCAGCAACACCAGCATGTTTTCACTTAAAATAATATTTTGAGACAAGTACTTAAAAAGGAGGAAGAAGTCATGTGACAACAAGTTAATGGCCAAGAAGGGGAGAAAAACAGTATAATTGGTTGCTTAGTGTGGACTGTTTTTTTATATAATTAGTTACACACAATATAAATATAACTATAATACTATAAATATAATTATAATATTATATATAATTCCTAATATATATATTAAAAACTCTCCAATATTTGCCTATCTATCAGAAAAGACAATTTAGGACCAAAAAACTGAACTGTACAAGCATCAAGTACATTCCTGGTGAGTCAACAGCATCCCAGCGGGCCTGGCCAATGGATATGCATTGATACCCTTCTTTGGGAAACTGCCTGGCCCCATTTCTCTTGAAAAAGCAGTGGTGGATGTAGCCTCAGGAAAGAGCTCTGATGTCTTCTGGTTTTACCCTGTCTGAGAGTCATGCATGTTGCCTGCGCAGACTTGGCAAAGTGAGGCTTTATGTTGGGCTTTGAGAAATATTTTCAAAAATGCTGCCCAGATGACGAGTGACACTCTTCTACACAGGAATAATGGCTTACCAGTGTTATCATGAGCAGGCATTTTCCAGCATCTGAACTGCATGGCATTAATGAGGTGCTGAGCAGCCAGCTGTAATAGAGCAGCATGTGGGGAGCTGATCCTCAAGATTTATGATGCATCTTTTGGTCTCTCTTTGGTCCATTTCCTTAATCATGATGCTGATTACCGGGACAATTGTTTTTAGCTCTCATTTCGTTTCATTTTACTTTCCTTGGAAACCGTAATGGACCCTTGTTGGCGTTTTTTTTATTCCTTTCCAACCTTTAAATCAGCTGCTCTTCTCCCAGGCAGCCGCCGGCACGGAGAACACCTTGCAGGCACTGTTGTGTTAAAGGCACCCAAGTGTGAAGCAAAATAATTAAATGGGGCTGACATGGCTTTCAAAGGGGTTTGCTGATCTATCCAGGACAATTAGAGGGCCTCCAAGCCTTGCCCAGCCACTTGCAAGCAGGGCAAGTGTATTCTGCAGAGAGGCTTTTAGAACATTAACCAGCATCAGACTCATTTTTGTTGGGTTTTAAGGAGGAAGCAGCTGGCAGAAGTCCAGCCTTTGAGGCTGGCTGGAGAAGGGGCGAAAAAGATCTGACTCAGGAGCCCACTCCCAGTTACTTATTTTTGGTTTTTCACTATAACTCAACCTATTTTTTTGCAGCTAACGGGTATTTTTCACTCCACATAGGAAGTTGGGGTGTATCCATCATGCCAGAAAGAGCCACAGCGGAGCAGGTCAGGGGTGGCATGGAGTAACCCCACTTGGCCCAAAAAATCAGCATACTCTTGTATGCAGCAAATGAAAGACAGAGGAAGAAAGAGTTACTGATAGGGCTAAATAACAAGTGAGGCTGAAAAACAAGGTTATGTGCTATAAATCAAATTAAATACAGCCCTTAAGCAGTGACTATTAATTACATGCTTGAATTGAACTGTATATGTTACTCATCTGTGGGGCCAGTATGACTGCTCATCAGACTACTACCGAATCCAAACACAAGCTTAACTTCGGGAAATTAAAAACTGAAATATTTTCAGTGAAATTCCTGACACAAAGAATCAGGTGTGAGCATCCAAAAGGGGACAAGGTGCCTGCAATGTCCACTGGGTGGAATTTGATTTCTTTAGTCTAAAACCAAGGGATTTGTGTATTCAGAAGGGGATGGCTTAGGTGCACAGGGTGGGAGAATGCATTTATCCAGTCACAGTCCTATCTACGTGCATGGTATATTGGAAATATACTATACACATACATAGTATATTGGAAATATACTTGGATATATAATTTACATTTCTAATTTATTTAATATTTTATATATTTAATTTATAATAAATTATGATATAAAGGTGCATGTAATAATTTATATTATACTGTGATCAAACCAGCAGCAGTAGCACAATCAAGGGTGAAATGCTGCTGTGGCACAGAGCTGAGAGATTTTTAAGACAAAGCACTGCATGTGGGATTTCACATCTACTTAGATGTACCCTAACTTTTGTTGTCAGACTCCAGGCACTGCAGACCATGCATAGGGGCATCTGCTCCTCTTCCTCAGCCTTTCTGAAATGTAGTAGTTTGAAGGGCCAAAAACGTCTGATTTAAAAAAAAAAAAAAAAAAAAAAGAAAAATTGGTGAATTCTAATAATTTAGGAAGATAAAAAATAACCCAACTTCTAACATGTTGCATTTTGTTTGAAAGGATTCCTTTTTCATTTTAAGTCATGTAATGACTACAGAAATTCTGAAGTCCCAGCTCCACAAATTCTGAAGTGGTTTAAGCAAAGCTACAGTACTCTCACTTTCTGACAGGTAACATTCAAACAGTAACGCACTGTTAGAAGAGGTGCCTGGTGCATCTGGCAGGAGTTAAGCAGCTAATGTTTTATCAGCTTGGAGTTAATGATATACACACAATTAGTGCTTCTGCCTGTGTTCTCACAAGATTTCCAATACATCACCCTGGAAATGTTGTCTGATTTGGTGTGGTGAAGGGACTCTGTTAATTCAAACGCCAGCAAACTTAACTAAATGTTCTCTCATTATACATGTGTGTTTTAATGACAAGCTGATGGGGCAAGGTAGAGAAAGGCTGAGAAAGGAGACTGCAGGAGTTTGTGGGAAGTGTTCCCTCTGCTCCATCTGCTTTGTGGCACCTTCCCTTGAAGGAAGAGAGAGGGAGAATGGAGATAAGCCTCATCTGAGCCTAACCTCTTTTTCCCCAAGGTTGTTCAGATAGGCTGTGGTCATCCCCCCTGTGAAATTCCACCAGTGTTGGATCACATTCAGAAGTGCCTGGGAATGAGAATCAAGCCTGTGAGGTCTATTGCTGCTTGCTTTATTGCACATGCAAAACTTCCTTTAATGCTGGTGGGACAGCTGCAAAATGCACACATGATTCTGTAGATGTTCCAGCAAAGTTAATCAGGAGCAGAGGGCAAGAGAAAAAGTTGACCATTGACAACTTTCCTTGTTATTTTTGTTTTTTTAAGTGAAGTTATCATGTAAGGTTTGTGTTTTAGTTTTGTTTGTGGGAACAAGGTGTAAGTGCACCCAGAAGTCTGGATTCTGGCTGAACCATTTTGGGGTGGCCTTAATGGAATACGTGAATGTGTTCTGCACAAACGTTTTCCTTCCCTACACAATGGATCAGAACTCAGATCTTAATTCGCATGCTGAGCCCAACCGTGGATCAGGATGAATGACTGATGAGATTCTGTCCTTATTTACTGAGCTATTTATTCAGCTATCAGGAGCTTGGTATCCAAAATTAACCGTGCTACTATAATCTCAAAATCACTTGATAAGACAGTAGGAGCCCTGGGAGTTATTTCTCTTGTCGAAATTCTGGAAATTGGTGTTTCTTACGTGCTGTGGCTCTAATTTGACTGGAGTTAAACAGCCACAGTGAACCCCACATGGTATGAAGGATGACTAGTGAGTGAGTTCAAAATGAACATTTGCTGATATGTTATGCCTGCACCAGCCCAGTGATATGAAAAAACAGCAGATATGATTAGGAATGTGAGCCCTTTGCTGGAACCTTTGCAGTGGTAAAGCCTTTCTGCAGTCAAATGATTTTGGGACATGCCTGAAACTCAGGGAATGCAAGTCACGCTCTGCTTGACTCCAGAGACGTTCCCCTTAAGTCCTGGGAGAGGGAATGGCAGCATTTAGAAGACATTGGAGATAGAAATGGGATTTCTCTTGGCCTGGAGTCATACATATGCAGCTTCATATGGAAGCTGCTGATTTTCTGTGCTCTCAAGCTGCTGTACTGGGCAGGCCAAGGACACAGGGACTGCAGTGTTCCCATCCCTCACTTGGTACTTTTCATTTCTCTTCCCTGCTACAGACTTGTGCTGCGTTTCATGCCGAAGCAAGCACAGACTGCAGGGAGCAATGCATGTTGTTATTGTTTTATAAAACATTGGCTAATGATTTACTGTGAGCAAGCATGACAGCTTCTTAATCTTCTGGGTGGCATCATAGCTAACTTTCCTGCTCTCAGCGCTTCTCAGTGCTCCATTCACTGCTTGGCAATTAGTGCCTGCTCCTCTGAGCTGCTGGGCAACCACAGATCCCATTTAATTCCGTGGAAATAAAGCGCAGAGCTGCGCGGTTCCTCCGTGTGCCTGTCACAACAGCGGAGCAGAGTGCCACTTTCAGGGCAAAATAAACAAATGATGATATAATGAATGATACAGTCATGGAGTCATTAAGGCTGGAAAAGACCTCTAAGAGCATAGAGTAAAACCATTGGCCATTAATCACTAACATACATTAATAGCTCACTAGGCAACGACAGTGCTTGTGAGAAACTCGTGCTGTCAAACCCATCTGGAGGAGCTTGAAGTGAGGTTGTCAGCCAGGACACCCTGAGCAGTTTTTTCCAGGATGAACACCCCAGCTAGCAGGTCACACTGAGCTATTCACTCACGTCAACATTGGTGGCAGGGCCAGGATTGGTGGTGCTTGGAGAGGGGCTGCAGTGCTGGGCTCGTGGCCTTGTCCTTCCCAAACCCACCAAGCTAGGGCAGCTCTTGAAATCAGCCAGCCAAGAAGGGGAAACCTCGTGGCAGCTGCAGAAAGCCGCTTTTGGAGCACGTTAACAAGCCAGAATGTATCTCCATGCAGACATTTCTCCCCGGTCTGTAACAGTGGAGCGATTGTCTCACACTTCACTGTGCACTACACATGGGCAACAACTAACACTATTTAAAGAAGCATGCAATCCTCCTTCCCAGAAGCAGTTGTAACACTGTGAACAAATATCCACAGGGAGAAATTTCCTTTCCTGCCTTTTTCCCTCTTCCTTTTTTATTCTAGTCTAATCCGAAGCACTGCAGATTCAGCCATCTATAAAAAGCATGCCCCCGAAAGGAATTCGATTTATTTTTGTGAAATGAATGTGTGGCTTTTGTTATGCATGGCAGGTATGGTTGGAATCCAAGTAGGAAAATTGTATTTTACACTACAGGCCCTTGGGTAATGAATTAAATGGTAACACCAACATATCTAACAGTGAGAAATGCCACACTGTGGAGACAATTTCAAGAAAGCTGAGTACACAAACTGTGAGAGAAGAGCAGGGAAGCTTTTCTTCTGTTTGTACCTGCATTGTTTAGTGATATTCACTCTTTTTTTTTCTTTCTTTTAAGGAAGGAGATATCTGTGTTAGAATAGAAGCTGAATTCTGGTCTGCTTTATCTATGTAGCATCCTCAGACACTGCTCCCTTGATTGCCCAGCACTGGCATCCCCTGGCTGCATCCCAGACACCACAATGTGGAAGGGGAAAAAATGCAGGCTTGGGACTCCCCCTGGAAGAAATTCAGAATGAAAGAAGGGTATCCAGAGCATGAAATCAATGTATAGGAAGGGTTTTTAAGTGGTTCTGCATCTGCTTTATGCCAACACTTTAATGAAGGTTTGGTTTCTGGTTTGGTTTTTTTTTGGTTTTGTTTCTTGCTTGGAGAAGGGCCAATACCAAGCCTGGCTGAGCATCCATGCTTTCTCATTTCTAAAATTCAGTAAGCTTGCAACAGCAGTTTGCATTTTGGAGGGTTAATTTTTCATGAAAGAATTTGACTTCAGCAATTGCATCCTGGAGCAAACCAGGCTTATCTCCAATCTGATGGTGGTTCAGAGCATTAACCCAAAGTGCCACTTACCCTGCAACCTTTGGGTGCCTGGTCACTGGAGCAAGGTACCAGAAGACTGCTTTCAGGAAAGCATCTTCACAGTATTTCAGGGATTATTGACAACATGTGTCTGTCTTCCTTGTATACACCCACAAAAGGAAAACTGTCCTCTCCCCGCTCCTATCCTTCTCATCCTTCAGGATGGCTGCAGGTTATTATAACTGCTTTATTATAATGGTTTATATTCATATGTCCCTCCATTTGTGAGTCAGTGCTATCCTCCAAAGTGACACTTGGTTATTAAACATTAATAATCTACAGCAGAAAAGCAAAGTTTTAGCACTAGGGTCATGCAACAGGTTATTTAATACAGAATCAACAGTGTATTCAGGTAGGTCTTTGTTTGTCTCTCCAGCACTGGGGACTGTGAAGAGGGACAGATGCAGATTAAATGCCACTTTCTAAATTGTATCTTTTCATATTAATAAGAAAATTAACTTCAGGAACTGAATAAATAAAGAACAGGTAAGGGATGCGTGAGAGAGATGAGACATTGGACTTGAGACTCCCTGTGTAAATAAGAGAATTACTGGCAGAATGCTCCACTTTTCCTCTCATTCCCATAATCTTCACACTCAGGCTGTTACCAAGGAGAGGGGACTGAACCAGGATTTCCCATCATTGCCCTTTTTTATCCACCTACTTTACAGGGAGCTCTGAAAGAAATCATAGGCTGAATTTAACATGCCAGCTGTACCAATCTGTGGGCAACCTTGCTTTCACCAGCCAGCAGTGTGGCCTTGGTGGGAACTTTTGGATTCCCTCTTATTAAAAACAGCAATGGACTTTCCAAACATGTCTGCTCTTCCAGGAGTATTAAGAATACATCACAGCCCCAACACTTATTAACTATACAGTGCCTTTCATCCAGGAAGCTCAAAGAGAGAAAATCCTAGCCCACATCCAAGTTTAATGTCTCTCTTCAAATATATGTTTTAACTGTGTTGGCAGGTGGAATACCAATAGACCTGGACTGATTGGTCTCATTGTTATTTCTATTCAAGTCCAAAGGAATTTTATATTGCAATGAATGTTAAGGGATTTTTTTAAAAAAAATAAATGATCAACATAAGTTGAAGGGACATTGTCAAAAGTTAATCTTGACTGCAAGCTCAGTATTTTAAATTTTTACTCTGTTTTCAGTTTTTTTCTGTAGGTGATCAGAGAACCCAGCACTATTTAAAAGCAATTTTGTATTTCTACTTTCCAGGGCAATAGTTATGCTTCAGTAAGTTCTTTTTCATCTTATTTACCAATTACAGTAAAATACTGCAAGATATCTAATCACAAACAGAGGGGCATTTAAAAAAGCAATATTTAACTTCTCAGAAACCCAAATGCTTTCAGTTATCTCAAAAATAGACACGGAAAGCTGTGTCAGTATTTTATGGAAAATGAAGAACAGGAGTCTGCTAATTCTTAATTTATTTCATTTTTAATCCCTGGATTTCTGCCTGGATGTTGTTTCCTGTGAAGCATCCTCATCTCCCCTCTCATTTGGTAGATATTTCAATGCATAAAATGGGAAGCGGCACAGGGATTTCAATGAAAATGGGACAAGAAATATGTGGTGGCATCTCTGCCTCCAAGTTATGGGGTGTGTGCCTGTGTGTGTCCAAAAAACTGTGTGAGGGAAAACGAAAGGGGAGCATTTCTTTTGCACAAAGAAGTTGACTTTCTGGAAAGCCTTCTCACAAAAATATTAATTTTGTCAAGTAGCCAATGTTCTGTCAGAACACTTTGTATTCCATGTCTTTTAATTAGCCCTAGTGCTAATGAAAGTCCAGCTCTGTAATTAGTGTAATGTGAGACAGGGAACAATCCGAGTCCCAGCCCGAGAGTTTGCGACGCTGAGGGGACGTGGTTTCATTTTCTGAACTCAGGACATGAGCTCAACACACCTATTGACAAGAAGAAAACTGCTACTTATGAATGCTTGCAGATTGAAGCTTTAAATCTGAAAACTGAACAGTTTTGATCTGGAAATCATTTGGAAACAATAAGGTGCTATTTTCACAGCCATTTCCTAGAAATGATCAAGTCTTGGTGTTTAGAATTTTTAAAAATAATTTCTTATGACCATGGAGAAATGATTACTTGAGTTATGGTGATCTGGGAATGATTTTTTCTGGAGCTTAAGCCAGAGGTATTAGAAATGAAAGACTGGACAGTGCTGCCATACTCCATGGGAAGATTTTTTAGGACAGGATTTGCTAAGGTCTAAGGTAAATCTTACACAGGAGCACCAACAGACCCATAGAATTTAGCTTGGTAGCTCCACATATTAAGTCCTAATGTATTACTGCCCATTAATGAGTTGTCCTCTCATCTATGGAGCAAGAAAGCAGGTAATTTCCTTCATTAATAACACTGGAAAAGATGTAACACTTTTAAAGTCATTTTGCTGAATTCATCCCACATTTTAAATCCACACTTTCAGAGCTTGTAACTGACCTGGCCATTAAGCTCTGCTAACATTTGTTCTTCCCACTGTGCCAGGGGAGGAGCGATTGAGGACATGGGGATGAGTACAGCGCAATCTATTTTCAGTATTGCCACCAAAGCTTGGAGAAAGGCTTTCCAGATAAATTAATTGCAAAATGAAGCTTTTTTCCCCTCTGCTTCAGCCAAAAAAAGTGGAGGGAAAATACACATTACACATCATCTCTGATAATCCTGGTATTGTCCTTATGGTTATTTCTTCTTTTCTCCTTGATGAAATCCAAGCTTTATCAGAAGTAAGATCCTGGTTTTATAAGCAAGGGATGCTATTTTAGGAAGTGTTGGTGAGTCTGCCTCATGTTCAAACAGCTGCCTAATGATTTAGCTTGTCGTCACACACTGAACAAACTCTTAGCGCTGAGCAAATCGTTGTTATCTGATTACCTTCATTGCTTATCTGCATGATAATTTGGGAATAATTTAAATATGATCACCATTTAATCAACAATCATACATAACATGAATACGATGTTTTCTAATTTTGTTTCCATGTACAAGTTGCCTGCAATGTCTCCTATGAATGTGAAGATTAATTATACATTAATTAATAGCTATTTATAACAAAGGTCATCAAATTAGTTTCTGTGACCTCATTACCGCGTTGCATGCAATCTAATTAACTGATTCAAAGGTTGTTTCAAATGCCTGTTAGAATGTTAAAGTGTCTGATCCTCTATATAGGTACATCTGACATTTTCTAGGAAATGGAGGTAGATTAAGGGAATTTACTTCAAAAAAACCACAATATTCTACTTAGGTAACAGTAACTAGGATTCAGATATTGAGCATATTTCCCTGAAAAAAAAAGTAAAATAAGCCCTATTTTTATTTTTAAAAAAAAATTTTCATTTTGGGTTTGTGTGTTTTTTTTGTTTTCTTGTTTTCTTAGGAGTCCAGAACTGTGTCTATTTCTCTTGGAATTTTCCTGGGTAATCATGTATATAACTATGAATGCATGAATAAAATAACTTAATGCATGAAAAAAAATCACAGCATGCAACAGACAGGAGAGAAATAGTGAAGTGACACTGCTGAAAAATGGCGTTTCAAAGGACAAAGAGTTACATAAATGCAGGCAGCACCCAGTGGAGTAATAACACCTGGGCTCAGTCCTGCTCCACAAAGGAAGTCTGTGGTGGCTGCACTGCACAGATGATACTGGCACCAGTTCTGGTGCAGGTGGGGGTTTTCCTTTTGTGTTCTTTTTGGCTTTTCTTCAGGGATCATTTTTTTTTGTCTTTCTGGAAAGTCGAAATCTTAAAGTGCTTGGAAAAGAAACAGCAAAAATATCAGAGCATGGCTGAACATCTGGATGGGGAGAGGACATTTTTTCATTCCAGCTCCTTACTTGTCTGCATTTAGCCATAGCATATTAACATATTTATGTGAGGAAATTCATATTAATAGCGCTCAGCTTATCTGCCAGGAGCAAAAAGCAAATGGATGCAGAATATAAAGGAGCAACACTAGTTGTAGGATTCAGACCCCTGTGCCTAAAAGAAGGGAACAACACAGCCTATTCTTACATCTGTTGGGGTTGGCATATCAATGAAAGGAGAATTTAGCCCTTGCAGTTTAATTTCACAGCAAACATTAGACCTATCTTGGAAGGAGCCTGTGTTAAATATTAAAATGTAGCCAAAAGGTTGCACAAAACTAGATTATTTGGCATTCTCATGCTTATAAGTTTTAGTTGTTTGTTTTTTTTTTAATAAGGTAATTGGAATTGATCGCTTGATTATAGTTTTTGTTAGAAGAATCTTTTTCCCTGATAAATAAAAATCAATGCATCCCTGAGACATTTAATTTTTTTTTTCTTAAAAAACCCCTTTCTGATAAAATCTCACGAGTTTGTCAATACTCTTAATGGTTTTCAGGAAAAAATAAAAGAGCTACTCTCACAGGAAGATAAACTCCCCAAGCCTCCATCCTGGGGATAAAAGAAGCACTCGCATATGCTGATGTTTTGCTGTTTCACTGCAGATCAATACCCTGATCACAGCAGTGATGGTAATTACAGAGCCTTTCCTCTGGGAGCTGAGGATCCTCTGCTCCCATGGAATCAGCACAACTCAAACGCCTTTGACGTCTTCTGTGAGGCTTTGGAACAGTGAAAAGCAGGAAAACAGACTAAACACAGCCTCTGTTTTATGGAGCTTCTCTTGTTTTCTCCTGCTTCCTTTTACACACCTTTGCTAGAGCTGGAGTGCCTCAGTCTCCTTCTCTGAAGCTAATCAATGCAGAGACCTTGTAAAAATAGCCCTTTTTCTCCTTCCTTTTTTTAAAAAATTTAATCTGTAATCAGTTTAGGTTCCTGCATAATGCTTTTTAAAAGCAGGAAAAATAGCTCCCCTCGCCTTTTTGTCTCTTTTTGAAGTGTTTTCAGAAAAGTAGATTTTTTTTTTTTTTCCCTGAAAAATCCAAAGGTTTAATGTTTAGGAGGTGTTTGGCCTTGCATGAAAAGCTAAGTGGCATTTTCATTTTAGCATCTGTATTCAGAAACATAATTTTTTGCACTATAAAAAAAACCACTGGATGTCCATGGGGGACCACAATATTGATATGGTGGAATTTGATATGGTGGAATTTGGGAAGGTTCTGTGTTTCCAAGTTGTTTTTTATCATGATTCAGAATATTTCAAGTTGCTTGTTTCTTATTTTATTTTTTTATTTTGGTTGGTTTTGTTGTTGTTGTTGTTGGTTGTTTGTTTTAAGGAAGTGAAATTAGAAAAGTTTTGATAAGCTTTGTCACAAAAGAAATTATTCCATGTGGAAAATATCCCTATCACACCCTCAGGAGTCATGTAGTGGTCTGTAGGATTTCTCATCCACCACGGAAACCTGTTTTCTTTCCAACTTCCATGCTTTGCATTCCAGACACTCCAGAGCTGGGGCTCTAATGCTGAGTTTGTTCTGAGAAGTAGCCATGATCTCTTCTAGAGCTATAAAAGTAAATCTGATACAGTACTCTTAACAACCTGTAAGTCCAAATATTTAGTTGAGGTTGGCAAGACTTTCTCCCCTAGGGGAAAAAAAAATAGTTTGTGAAACTGGTAACTGCTGGAAGCAGTGAAGTATTTTGATATGTAGAGACAGTAGGTAAATGAAAGCTATTCTAGATGATTTGTTTATCATGCTTTTTGATCAAAAGAAGAAGAAAGTGTAGCAGAACCAATACTTTCAAACATTTTCAGAAACCCTATTAGTTGGGTCTGATGTAAAGGCAGAAAATATGAATTAAAGATACAGGATCTAACTTTGAGTAAAGAATCTTTTCCAAAATCAGCAGGAGACAAATCTGAAATGTCTGAAAGGTTTTGTTTTCCATAAGATCCCAGAATTATCTGATGCCAGCCACAATGTCCTTAAACCTGCTTACTAAGGAACAGGACTGCATGTCCCAGATGCTTCCTCTTGAATCTGAGCAGAAACAGCCTAAGGACAGATCACACACAAGTGTGCAAAGAGGTTTCTTTCTCTCTGAAAAATAAGACACAGAACTGCGTAACAAAATGGCAAAAACTGCTTCTTGCCTGGAAGGTGGGTGTCTCCTTCCAGGGGCACAGGGGCCAGCCATTCCTCCCTAGGTTTGACAGAGATCTTTTACATTGCAGGTAAAGGGGCTTTTAAAAATTCACAGGGTGTAGACATTTTCAGTTCCTAATTCTCTTTTAAAGAAGAAAATACTTAGCCCTTTTTTTAATTAGAAAATACTAAAGATAGAATCAGTATTTAATGTCTTTTGGAGGGCTTCAACCCATCATTCCTTATGATTTTTTTACCACTAGCTCTGCTCAGGAGCACCTTGAGGAAATCAGTGGGCGCTGCATTTCATGGGGAACATTGAAAACTCAGTAATTCATGCTTTTTAAAACAAACCTGGGAAGTATTTTGGCTCCTTAAGGTGACCAAGTAACCTAAGTGGAAGCCTATTTCCATTAACAATTAAGTTATTGGTAGGGAAACCAGCTGGAATATTTTTCACAGCACTCATCTGTTGGATCCCTGGCTTTTCTCTCCCCCTTTATGGTACGAGGTCGTTTTGGGCAAAATGGATAGTGAAGCTTAATAAACACTACTCTCCATTGACTCTGCTTTGTGCAAGGGAGCTGGCAAGACTTAAAGTCCTTAATGGATATTTAATGGTGGATGAAATGAGCTTTCTCCTTATTAGCACAGTGGCTTATTAGAGGCTGGTCACCCTCGGTAAAGTGCTCGCCTGCCTCACCTCCCAGGCTCCTGCTGGAAAACCCAGCTCCCAGGGATTAACTCAGATTCCCTCACTGAGCACTCTTACAGGAAAACTTCTTTCAGGAGAACCACAGGCATTGTCTTCCTGAGATTTGGGTGTAATTTGCCATTCCACTGAGATTATCACATTCTCCCCTTTGATGTCTCTTTATAGGGAGTCTTTAATGCCAATCCCCACTCCACTGCCATGAGTCAAAGGTTAAAAAAAATGGTTCTTGGGGTTCTTTGCATTTTCCTGCTCTGTCATTACATCATACATATGATGCTGAATTTTTAAGGTGGCTTTTCCTGACCAGAATGCAACTATGACATTTTTGGATCCCCCTTGGCTTGAAGCTGAGGTGAAGGAGATCAGAATGGGACACAGAGTTCTTCTAAATTTCAGTGTTAATTGGAATTTCAGTGCTGTTGATTTTTGCAAGAAATGGAGGCAGTAACTGATGTATAAGGAAAACCCTTGGAGAAAGAAAGGTCTGAACCACAGAATGGTTTGGGTTAAAAGGAACCTTACAGATCCTCTAGTTACAACCCCTCTGCCCTGGGCAGGGAAGCTTTCCACTAGACAAGATTGTTCCAAACCTCATCAAACCTGGCCTTGAACACTTCCAGGGAATCTGCAAGATTGTTGTGACACACAGGGGGAATGAGCTACTGCCATGGAAATTCCTACTCATGTGTGCACATTTTCAGAGCAGTGGATGGCCAAGACCATCTCCAGCAGGTAGAGAAGAGGTGTCTGGCTGTGAAGCCAGCAGGACTTCATGGATCTGGATCCCGTTTCCAGCTCTACTCCGCGTTTTCTCTGCATGTGCTCATTGCTGGACCAGCCACCCGACTTTCCATGGCTCACAGCTGTCCTGGCCAAGTCCTTTTATCAGCTTCTACAAAGCTGCATCTAATCTGCACTCAAATACTTACAGATTTTCTCCCTTGTTTGACAGAGGTAAAATATTATTAACTGCGAGGGGTTTGGCAACTGCAGTGCAGGCTGACATAAAATATCTGAGTAGCAATTCACATAAAATAAGGTAGCTAGAGATTAGTGTATATGGCTGCATGAATACAGTCACAGGTCCTTATTTGAGGGTTTAAATACAAGATGTGAAAAATCATATTTTTGCCAGCTTGGAAAATTCCTTTTTATGCATTGTGCAAATCTGGGGGGGAATTTTTTATCTCCACCTGCTGTAAGTGGAATTTCAGCCATGGGTTTCAGTGCATCTGGATTTTTTTTTGTCAGTTTTTCTCACTGAAGACAAAAAGTTGCAGATATGTACACGATCTTGGGAAGTGGCCTGTGCTGCACACTCAGCAGAAGTGGTTGTAGCTACGGCATAGATCACACCTTGGAGCCAGTGAGAGACTGAGTAAGTCCTGTGAAAGGTGCCAACAATTTTCTTCCTTCAAACTGAAATTTCTGCAGCAGCCTTGGCATAGCAATTATTAAATCCATGCAAAAAGCAAAATGTTTGTTAAACACATTACCTAAGGAGAATATTGGAAATTTTCTGTCTCTCATTTTTAAGTGACAAGCCTGACAGAGACACCCGTCAGCTTCTCTCATTTTAGAAAGGAAGCCTGGTTTGTAAGTAATTGATCTGAGTTAACAAGTCCAAGCTTGGGAGGAGTTCAGGAAGGTGTTTGTTTGCCATCATCACCTGGACCCCAGGGTATGAAGACCTTTTTCTGCAGTGAGACACAGAATATGTCATGTTCCTTGTCTGCCTCCCTCTCTCCCTGAGCTTGCACTACTGAGGCTGGAGCAGGCAGGGGCAAGGTCTGGTCACCCCACAGACAAGGCATAATTTTTGCTTAAAATGTCCAGAATTTAATTATTTTGCTGAATATCAAGGATTTAATTTTTTCCTTTTTTTAACTCATCCCAGAACTGCTACTAATATTATTATTTTAAGTGAGACCATGGAGACATGAAGTGACAATAAAGGCAGCAGAGGAAAGCAGGAATGCAGCTGGTGGGAAGTGTGGCTCTGGCTGGTGGATTGGAGAAGATGCTGGTGGGGCTGAAGTGATCACATCAGCTCACAGACAGGGTTGAGGAGGGTCTCCCTTGAGTACAAGAGTGACAAGAATGGGAACCTTGGAAGTGGACTGCAATGTTAGCTGAGACTCTGGAGGAGCCAAACACTCAGAAGGGTGGGGAGGAGTGAGCGCTGTTGGGTGCTAGTGGAAGGGACCTCAGTGGGAATTGGGCAACTTTGTAAAGTTTCCAGGGAAGTTACAGCAGCTTTTGGGCTGTAAGGGGATGGTTTGTAGGGGGTTTTTGTGGTTTGAGCAGAAGGAAAAAGCTGAGAACCAGGAAAAAGCCGTGGGGGAGGAAGCCACAGGCTTTGGGTAAGACATGTACCCACAGTGCAAGGTGGCTGTGGCTTATTTACCTTGGAAAGGCTCGCAGCACTTTTCCCTACTGAGAAAGTAAAACACCATGAGTGGTAAGTACGGAGCTTCAGGAGGCACAGGAATTATCAGGAGTGGCTAAGTTAAAGCTTGGCTCTTCCCCCTCCTGAGGCTGATGCAGCTCTTCCCACCCCATGTCTGCCTCTGCATTCCCTCTGCCAGAGGCAATGGAGGGCAAAATATTGTGAGTATGAGGTAAAGGTAGGAGCTGCTCCATCCACCAAGCTGGGCACCCATCCATCCTCCTGCCTTCCCTGAGCCTCTCGATGGAGCTGCCAGGGGATCACCTGCCCCTGAAGGATCCCCCTGTGGCGATGGAGAGCAGATCCCTTGCTGCCACATCAAAGTCTGTTTGCTCATTTCAAAAGGCTTTGGGCTCAATACGGAGCTATACAACACCTAGGTGTTGTCTGGCAACTTCCTCCTGCTGTGACAGGGTGACAGTGGGTTTGGACTTTCATCTCCAGGCATTCCTTTGTCTCCTGGATGAATTGGGAGCTGGCCTGAATCAACAGGAGAGCCCCCAGTCGGAGAGATGCTCCAAGCTGCTGCATTTCCATTCTCTACATACTTTCTGTGATGTGGGGCCGCATGCAAAATCTCCCAGTCTTTGTAATAGAGATGCTCAGTCCTGTCCTGTGTTCCTGACATAAATTTCCATTTCTCATATTCTGCTATGCCACACTCTAGTGAAGCACTTTTTTATTTTTTATTTTTTTTTAAATCATTGTGAAGCTCTAAAAACAAGTAGAAATATCCCAGTTTTGACCTCTCAATCAGCACACATGAGAAGGCCATCCACCATGATTACTGGAGTTCATAAATGGCCTTATGAGACTGCTGGAAAAAACTCCCTGAAATTATATTAATTTCTTATTTAACACTGTTATTTTCTTCTCTGTCACATGAAAGATGATTAAATGAAGGTCACCTAAGGTCAAAATATCTATTCAGCAGTTTTTAGCCCATTTCCACACATGCTCTGTGAGCAGGGGTTACAAACATGACACCAGTTTCAATTGCATACACTGATGCCTAAGAAATAACGAGCTGATTTATGAGGGCTGTACATTGGGCTGGAACACATTTATTTGGTTGTGGACTCTTCAGGAAGATCAGTGCCCCTAGAGCACTGTATACTTTAGAAATGTGCAACATTTCAGAGCATCTGCAGTAATGCAGCATTATAATGTTACTGTAATGTAGTTCCCCTTTTGTGATTTCTTATTAATCAATCCTTTCAGTGATGTAACTCTGCTTATTTATGAACAGGAGATCCACAGTTTAGGAAGAGCTCTCCTTTTTCTGGAGTTTTTTTGCCACTTTCATTTGTAAAAGCTGCAGAACCAAAGAAGCAGCTCTTTGGAATAAAACAGGTATTTTCTTTATTAATAATTCAAACGATTAGATTTATTTTGATATCTATCCTTTGAAGAACAAACAATAGGGCTATGTTAATAACCTTCTAGTTTATGGAGGGCACATTTTCACCTTATATTAGTTCTCTTAGCTGCAGAGTTTTAATTTATCACAGCAGAGGATCTGCACAGATATTTCTGAATTCATAAAACAAAAATAAGCCCTGCAAAACTGAGCTGAAGCTTGGAAATGTATTTTCTTCTAAGCTCTCTAGTATTTTTATTGTGGGCAGAATATACAAAATACGTAATCATTATACATTTAAAATGCCATGTTTTTTAAAAAATTAAAAGGCATCAGAAAAAAACAAACAAGGAGGGATGAGAAAGGTAGAAACATGCTAAAATTTTACAGCAAATTTCAAAAATGCTTCAGGTAGGAACCAGCCCATTAAAGGTGAGCCTCCCCTGGATGAGATGAAAAAAGCTGCAATTTTTAGATAGAAAAAAACAAGCGGGGAAAATGAGCTTTAAAAAATAATTAATAATAAATAAATGAATGGATAAATAAATAAGTTCTGAAATCTTAGCAGATTTATCCCGCTGAGATGCAATGTGTCATTTTGCCTTCAGCGTTTCAGAATTCACCTCGGTAATTATGGATTGCATTCAGTATTTAAACCCCTCATTTAAAAAAATAAAAAAAAATAAAAAAAAGATAAATAAAAAAAAAATCCAGCAAATAATTGCCTGATAGAGCAGTTGCCTATCTGAAAGTACGTAATTAGCCCCTTCCCTCAGCAATTGCTACCAGCTCCTGTCAGAGACAGGGGAGAGGAGAAGGTGCTTCAAAGACTTGTTCTTATGCTTCACGGATTTTATAACAGATTGAAAAAAAAATAGAAAATGATGATATTATTAATACCATCATGTCCCTGGAGAAAGGACTGAAGAGCTCTGCCACCAATCCTCCTGTGCTGACAGCTTAAAATGGTCCTTGTAAGTATAGATCATAATTAATAAAAATGACAAGAAAACACTGTGTCTGAGCCTTCCCATTTAAAAGTGGAAGTAATTGTGTCCCAGTAGCCCTGTGTAGTGCTGTGGAGGTGTTGGGCACAGGAGGAAAGCCCAGAAAGTGTCCCTGTCACATCCCTTCCGATTCCCAGCGATGCTCCCGCTGCGAATGCCAGCAGTGGATTTGGCTCGCTGGTTTTCACTCAGTGAAAGTCAGGAGCAATTATCACCCATGAAGACAAAGGGATGTTGATTAATATAAAAGAAAATTGTAAGTGTTCTCTCTGGTAATTTACTTTCAGAGAGGTTGGGATGCAAGGAGACCCAGCAGGAAGGGGAAGAGCTGGAGCTCCCTGCTCGGAAATCCGTCACAATGTTTGACACCTCTACCTTTATGTGCCGGCTTCAGTAGCTTTTCCAAGTTCATCTACATTCCAAGCACTAGTCTGGGTGAACAACAGTAATAAGAGAGAGGGCTAAGCTAGGAGAGATCATGCTGAGGCTCAGATTACTTGTTTCTCCTCCAGCAAGGATTTAATGCACAGAACAGCCCAAAACTGGGCTGCCCAAGAAAAAAACTAATGCTGTTGCCATGTATTTAACACAGATTTTGGCAGAACACATACTAAACCGATGTTTAATACTACTGTAAACCCTGCACTGAGTTGTTCATTACTCAGCTGTGATGTGCTTTCCCCTTTGAAATGTTTCACTGCCACCAGTGCTGGATTCCTGCTGGATGACAAAATCCCTCTCCGGAGACAGGGATGCTGCAGCTCAGGTATCTAATTGCTGTTGATTGAGATGTATCCCACTAACACCCCAAAACCCCAAAAACCAACAAAAACCCAACAACCCCCCCCCAGAAAAACAAAAAACAACCCCTCACAAAAAATCATACCAACAGAGTTTTTGTTTTGTGTCCTCGCTCCCATTGTGCAATGCAATACAACACAATATTTATAAAATGAAATATTTAATAGCCACCATGCTTATGGTTTTGTTGTGCTTCCCGCTTCAAAACAGTATTACTTCATGAAAAAGAAAATCCAGTGGGCTCTCCTGGGAGTTGACTCAGGTGAGGAGTGGATTGCTGAGGTTTTTCCAGTCAAAGAACCATGTATAGGTAACCCAGAACTGCCGTTTCATTTCTGACTCTAAGGCTGACATTTCTCAAGCCTTGCCTCAAACCAAACACAGAGATGACCCAGGGAGTGTGATCCTGAATGTTTTTCCCTCTGTTTTCTACGAGGCATGTCTCAAAATTAAAATGTCAGTCTATTAGTAATAATGGGTGTGTTCTTGCCAAGAGGGAATAATGGGATAAGTGCTTGGCACCTTCAGGGCTGCTGGACATGCTTGAAGAGGTGGATGTGGAGATGCACCCTCACCTCCTGACCTCACCCTGGTCATTCCCTGACTTGAGGGAACGAAGAAGAAGCTGGGAAGTCTGGTTCTGCCAGGTGCCTGCCCTCTCAGAGGCTCTCTGCTGCTGTTAGGAGATGGGCAGGGACGTGATTTGGGGTCCAGTGGCTTCCCCACCCCTGCAGAGGGAAGGACGTGCCCAAGCCCAACCCTGGACGCTCCCCGCTCCAGATGTCCCAGGAACTGCTTCTGCCCAGTGTTTCTATTTAAAAGACATTTCCAACAAGCTTCGCATTGCCAAGATAAAACTAGTTACAGGATTTTTCTCCATTCACGCCCACACAAAATCTTTTCATTTGGAGGTCATTGCAGGGATTTAATGGCACTCAATGGGTTTTTTTTTCATGAATGTGGAACCAATCTGATCTCAGGGCTTACTTATGTGTTGCTGGGACATCTCCTCATGTGGCACTGAGATAAGTTTGGCATCAGCAAAACCAGGGGATTTCTATTCTGTCAGAGAACCCATTTTCCTTTCTTCTTTTGTTTCCCATAAAATCCTGTTAGGGCAGAGCCGAGTTCTTTAAGCAGGCTGCAAATTCATTGAATCAACACTGTTTGTGCTCAGCTTTTCTTCCTCACACTCCATTAGGAGGTGAAAGACTTGAAGCAGAAAATCTGGCGCATGGCAAGAAGGCAGAACATTGAGATTTTATAACCAAAACTAATCTGTGGATGCAACTCATGAGGATCTTTGAAATTTATTGAATGGGAGGCTGTGTTGAAGCCAGCATAGAGCTGATACCAAAGCACAAGGATTGTTTTGCACATAATCTCTAACTTGTGTCAAATCATTTAATTACACACATCTATATAAAATAACTGTTTTATCCTTCAGTCTAATAGCAAATTAGCTGTTACTTAGAAGATCCATGAGATCCACTCTGAAGACCAAGCTGCATCACGGCACTGATGATGTGTGATCTCCAGTGATATTCTACCGTGTCTACATGCAGGATTGACCAAATGCTCCATCTTCCAAAAGAGAGGCTGTTGCAGATTCAGCTGATTTTCTCAGTTTTTATCACAGAAAGAACTGTTTCAGCAGGTTCACCCTATAACCAGCATGGCCTTGTTCCCCCACAATACTTCTTCCCATGCAACTGTTTTTATAAGCAACTTGGAAATGTCTCCCATTAGCTGCCAATAAAAAACAATCATCTGTGGCAACTTTGACTGCTCAGGTAATGTCTGACTGCTCCATCTGTATAAAAGATGTTGTCCAGATCTCCTGATGATACACAGAGCTTGCGAGCCCTGACTGTAATGGCGAATCATTGGCTGTATGAAGGAGACAAAAGAAAATAATTTCTTCTTAAAAGTCCAGTTCTATGAGAAAAAAAAAATCGAGAAAGGGGTTTATATATTTTTTTTTTTTTGCTCTCCGATCTGTGAGGTGTGACCTGCCTTTCTCCTGACAATGCCTTGTGGGGATACCGCGTGCTGCTGTGGGAGACCACGGGCACAAGGGTCTCTGCATGATATATTCAGTACTTTTTCTTTTTTCCCTATTTTTACCACTTAATCTAAGGGCACTGTTTCACAGGACAACCCAGAGAATTCTCACCAGTTTTACCATAGTCCCCAGAGCTTTTAAGAGGTGAAACAGAGTTTATTGCTTGAATCACAGAAGTTATATGTCACTGTTATGCAACTGTATCAATCACCTCCTTTCAAAGACTCTCAAGAGAAAAATTGAAGCCGTCATCCTCATTAATGAGGTAAATGCCCTCGGGACAACTGGTGGTTGAAATATGGTGTGTTATTTGTCCTGCCTCCTCTGGACATTGTGTTTCACTGTGCTGATGTGCATTGTAGATACAAATAAACACAGTCAAAGGCAACCTCATGCTATAACTTCTCAAACCTCTTAAAAATGAAAGCTCTCCCATTTGAGGAAAGCTTTTAATTGCTCTGGAGTCCGTCTGTCACTTGCTCTATCCACCAGTCCTGAGCCGTCAAACATTTTGAATTACCTTGTCTATATGCCCTGGGACTTTATAAGAGAAAAAACTCTAAGTTTGTTATCATTACGTAAGATTTTGACACCATTTAATGCCTGTTTTTCTCTCCTTGTCATTTAAACCTTTACCTAAGAGCTGCCTCAGGTCTGTACTTCATAAGTTTCATAAGTCTTGAAGCGTTTTTACAGGAATAATAAATTCATGTGTCAAGTACAAATACCCAGGTTTAACAAATTCAATCTCTCTAATATGAGGTAAAGGAGAAAAGAAGGGGAGAAATAAAAACAGAACACCCAACCTGAACATTTTCCTTGTGAGAGGCATCCACCACCAGCACTCAGGTGAAAAGGTGATTATCTCCACCTAACACTAT
This sequence comes from Poecile atricapillus, assembly GCF_030490865.1. Classification (NCBI taxonomy): domain Eukaryota; kingdom Metazoa; phylum Chordata; class Aves; order Passeriformes; family Paridae; genus Poecile; species Poecile atricapillus. Next base: position 9,745,946 of record NC_081252.1, read on the forward strand.
GGTAGAATCTAGCCCTCATATCAACATTTGAAAACTAGCAATGAACAAATCTCTCTGCTTAATGACTCATATGCAATTTGAAATGGAAATAGAATAATATGTTTGAAGTCTGTATTATGCATTTAAATAGATTAAAGAGAGACTAAACAATTAGCGATAATATGTGTGTGCATTAATGCAGGAGAGAATCAAGTCTTTCAAGTCTTTTAGATTGCTGAGAGGCCTCCCTGGTTTAAAACTGGGAGGAGAGCTGGCTCACTAAAGGATTAAAACATTATCCTACAGGGTAAATTCATATTCCTAATGCACCAGGATATTTTTGATCCTCAGATGAAAGTTTTGCAGGCTGAGATAAGTAGATTGTTTTGGATATCTGAAGAATCAAAAGAGATTTGTCCTCCAAGAGAACAGAAGATGAGGCAGGGGGATGTCCTGATTAACACCAGAGGCAGTGCCTCACTCTAATACAGGCGGTGGTGGTGATGTCAGGGATGGGGCAGGTTGCTGGAGCTGCAGTAACTCTGGAGCACACAACTGGGATGTGTGGGATGGCTTCTTCCCACCCTGAAGTGGTGGCAGGAACGGGCTCTGCCTGGCTCGCATCAGAGAAGTCCTGACTGAAGCAATATGGTAATTATTTACTGCACAGAGCTTTTCAGCTAGCGTTCTGCTATAAATATTTAGTTGTAACACTGCGATTCTTTCCCTGGCTACAGCGCTGCAAACTGTAGTTAAATCTTTTGTTATTGTATTTCCCCTCTCTTGAGAGCTGCCCAGAATAACTCAAAGCAAGCCTTTACGAAGAAATGCTTGTTCCACTACCTAAGAGGAATACTGTAACATTTATCCTGAGTGGATGAGGAAGCCAGGCTCTGAAAATCAAGCTGTAGGTTGTAGGCATCAGAAAACACACACTTTTCAGCTTTGGGAAGTAAATTAAACCTTGTGAAGGCCTGATCTTTCTCAAACTGCAAAATATACACCAAAAAGAGCCTCATTTTAAGAACTCTGTTTGCAGTCCAGATCAATATTTTTAAAATCTCTGCACCCATACTTCAGTGAAATGACTCTGCAGAGTGTGCCAGGGCAGACCCCTGGGGTGCACTAGGAGCTTAGCTGAGGAGATGTTGGTGCTGGAAAACTTGTAAGAGCTGGATTGCTTGGGAGAGTGGCTAAGCAACAGCTTGGTTTCTGGAGTTGCCATGTCACACAGCGAGTGGATTTTCCCTCCAGAAGATTTTTAGGTAGTGGGATCAAGCCAGTTCTAGCTAACTGGTAATGAACCCTGCTTAACAGTGTTAAAACCCAGAGAAATGTTTCCAAAAATAGGACAGGTTTCAGAGGCTGAGGAAGCACAGCTGCTATAAAGGAGGGCAAACACCCAAAGAAGGAGCCTTTCCCATGTGTTAATTTAAAACCCTTCTGTAAATGGATGATAATTTCTACATTAAATATACATGTACACACTGTTAATCTGTTTGATAAATATTTCAGTGCTATAATGCTGTTGAAAAAAAAAAACAGGGCACTAAGCATGGATTTGGTAGTGCACTGTATATTGTATACACCTTCATGACTCTGTATACAGCAAGCCATTTTTCTTTTCTATTTTTCTTTTAATTTTCATTTTTTTAAATAAGGAAAACTGAAGGCAAGTTCAGGTTGGATGGGACCTTGAGCATCCTGGTCTCGTAGAAGGCGTCCCTGCCCATTGCAGGGAGATTGCAGTGAGATGATTTTTTAAGGCCCCTTACAATACAAACTGTTCTGATGACAAAGACAAAACTGAATTTTTCTTCCAATGGTTTGGGGCAGGGCAGGAGCAATCATGATGCAAATCAGGCTTTATGTCCTGCATCAGACACCTTTTTTCTTGTGGGAGAGATTCTGCTGAGGAAATAAATCATCAGATTAGAGGATGAGGGCACTGTCAATATCAGTCTATGTTTTTAAACCCAATTGAGCTACAGTCCTCTTTCAATGGAGAGGTTTATTGGAAAGCACCTTTCTGAGGATGGAGATCGCTGTTTATTGAAGTGTCTTGCTCAGAAGGAGGGTTACATAAACCAGGGCAGGTTCCAGAAGACTTTTAAGGACATATAATAGCTCTGCTCTCCCCCTGGCACAAAGAGATTTACCTCTTGTCCTAGACATGCCAAATTTTGAGTGGTGGCAGTCAGAGATGCTGTGCCAGAATTTAGTCAGGCCTGTAAACACCCAGCCTTCAAAGAACTGCCTGAAACAGATAGTGTTGGACCAGGCATGTTTTGACATCAGACCTGACCCTAGGTGCTGTTTGCAGATGGAGGATGTTGACCTTTTGATGAAGAGCTTTGATATTGAGTCCATGAAAAGCAACATCCCCTCCTTTTAGATCTGTCCCAAATCCAGTGCTTGGCCTTAGTTCTCACTGAACAAAATTGCATCCGAAAAAGCAGAGAAAGGGCAAGGCCCTCCTATGAAGAGAACCTTGATTTATGATTATGTTCACAAATTAAAATCTTGAGTGATTCAGGCATGTTGCCATTTCTCTGTGAGGACTCTAATCACAAGGGGTTTGTGAAACCTGAATGTTTCACGGATTGCACGATGAGTTATTATCAGTCCAACGGTTCCGATCAGAAATTGTAATTTACAATCAGAGCTCTCTGTTCCTTCTTCAGATGCTTCAATCACCCAGGTGGGACAGAAACCACACGAGAGGTCAATGGCTAATCACAGAGCCACCTCTGAGGCAATCCTTTGTCACTCGAGCGTTATTCATCCAAACCGTTCTGAGCATATTTATTAAAGAATACATGCTATCATGATCGGCTCGGTAATGACTCCCTTCCAGTCTGGATAATTTTCAGAAGAAGGGGAAAGGACAGTGGAAGAATCATAATTGCAACATGATGAGAATACCTCCCACCTTCCCCTCCCTCGCCACTACAGGAGCTCCAAGGGGTAATTGGATATTCATGCAGGAATAGGCTGAGCAGCTAAATCACTCCACACAGCAGCAGAACGCTGTCTTTTGTTCACAGCAAACTGGAGGTGAATGTTGCAAAGGCAATCCTTTCCAAAATGCCTTTTATTTTCTGAAAAGGCATCACAGTTACTGAGTTGCTTGAGAGACAGTGAAAAAAAAGATCATCTGCACAGGATGTGCCAGTGCAAGGAGTATTTGTCCACGCACAGCATTAGGAAAGCTAAATTATGGAGAAGAAACAAGTGACAAGAGACACATGGAACTGGAAGTTACCTCTGCCATTATCATCAGTATGAACTATGGGGCCATTTTGTTGCCACAGGACTTAGCAGACCCTCTCGAACACCCAAGTTACTAAGAAGACTGAGCAATTACTCCAAAGATTACATGGCTTTTCTCTCAGCCCTTTATTTATGAATGCATTTTTGACTCAAAAAGTTGGCTGTTTCTTTTGTAGAATGTCAAATGTTTAAGCGGATCCCATTGTATGTGGTATGTTGAGAATACTGCAAATATTTATTTCAGTAGTAAATTATAATTTCCTGGTTTTCCACAGTGATGAAGGGAAAATGCACATCAATTTTACAAAATTGTTGTCATGGTACCAGGATTATTTTTGTTGTCTCTGCCTGCATTTTTTTTTTTTTTTTTTTTTTTTTTTTTGTATTGCAGGTTTTGTGTGGTCATTCCCAGAATTTTCTACCATGCCTATTTTTCTTCCTGGAAAACACTTCTACCTCAGTGCATTGAGTTGTATGACAGTATCCTGAATCTAGGATCTGATCAGCAACACAAACAAGTATTTTCTATGACCAGTAATAGGTAGAAATAATTTGCACTAAAAATGCACCACAGAAAATTAACTGAAGCAACAAAGCTGGAGAGAAGGGTAAATTGGGCAAGATGCTTGTTTCTGTGTGTCCCTCCTTTCCCCTTCATGTCTGACAACCCTGAAAAAATTGTTTCTGCCTCTAAACACCAGTCAGGTACAACCGAGAAGGAACAGGATGAAGTACGCAGCTCCCAGCAACAATTCTGAACCTCGAGCTGAAATGACAACTGCAAAATGACCAGCAGGGAAGTGCAATTTCTCCAGGAGATTCCCTGTCATCCCTGTTAATGACTGTCCCCGTGGCACTGGGCAGGAGCTGAAGCTCCCAGGCCATTTGGACAAGCCGTGCCAGAGGTTAGGAGGCTGCAATCCGCAATCCGGGACGGCATCACCAGTGCTGGAAAGCATCCAAGGAGGGTAGACAAAAAAAAAAAAGAAAAAAAGCAAACCCAAAAACACAAAGGGGAAAAAAAAAAATGCTGGAAGACAAGAGAAGAGAAAAGCCAAACCACACATCTGTAAGAGGTAACAAGAAACACGTGAAAATGAAAACCACCTCCATGTATGTCAATATTTGCCATCCCCAGCAGTATGACCCGCAGAACAAAGGCGACGGGTTCCCCGCTGCCTAGTGACAGAAAGGAAAACAAACACTTCCTACAGCCCCAGCCCGGCTGCAGGGCCCGCCAGTAATCTGGTATTTATGTATTCGGCTCCGAGGAGCACCTCGGCTCCAGAAACGCCTGGCATTTCGGCAGAACAAGCCCCTCTTTGGGGGGCTCACAATGGGCGGGCGGCAGGCGCGGGCTCCCCGCTGCGGCCTGCAGGAAGGGCCGGCGCTCCCCGCCCGCCTCCGCCGGGGAATTGCTGCTCATTCATGGCAACAAAGGAGCACAGCACACGTGTCCCCACCTTTTTCTGCCCTGCCTCGGAGTATTTAGGGATTACCGTGAGATCCCACGCTGGGGAGTGGGGTGGGAGGAGTGGTGGGGGGAGATGACTTCTCGTCTTCATTCTCCTATTAAAAAAAAAAACAAAAACGCTTTTGCAGGATCATTCCCAGGCAATTAGTCAAATCAGTGACGTAGTTGTCATCAGATGAGAATGTAACACGAAATCTGACTGCTTTTCACATTGTCTCAGCCCTCAGAAAGCACAACTGCTTGATGGGAATGGTCCAGGAGGGTGAGGGCTGCTGGTGCCTCACACGGACCCCAATCCCCCCCACCCCACAGAGCCTCCCTTCCCTGCCTCACCAGAAATAAGAAATTATCATCATGCCACGGGCAGCTCAGACACCGCGAGTCACACGTGTCTTTCCTTGGAAAAGATCAGGTTTTGGCTCGTTTGGCTCCCTAACCTGTCTCGAAGCTGAAGGGATGCAGGGCCAAGGGGCAGAGGGGAGCAGCAGTGTCCCCGCCTTGTCCCTGGCCTCAGCGTGGCGGCAATGTGGCAGTGAGGGATGCTGGAAGAAAAGCGGTGTCTGCCAGCACTGTCCCCAGGGTTAGAGAGGGCGTTTAGCCTAACTTTGTATTTGGGATCAGCTCAGGCATCGCACACAGGTATTCTTGCCCCTGAGTCTTTTATTCCTCCCGCTGTCTGGGTGAGGGACGCCTCGGCAAGGTGCTGTCCTGGGAGGACTGCGTTGTTGGTCCTGTCTCCCTCTGCTCCCTTCTAAGAGGAAGGGGGGATGTGTGGGAAGATGGATTCATTTGCAAATGTAAATAGTGGCTGTCAGAGAGGGCAAGGGATTAGCTTTACATAAGAAGAGAGAGGTGGCACTGCATGCTGTCAGGCTCATTAGGGAAGCAGGAGCCGTGTAGCTGGGCTATTTGGTAATGATCTACCCACTCCAGCCTTCCTTTGTTTCTTTAACAACCCCTCCAGCTCAGGCCAGGCTCCCCGGGCTCCCACAATCTCTCTTTAAAATACTACAGGCCTGAAACATTTTAAGACAGGTCAAGAAATCTAATGCACGCCCAGAAAGTGTCTGTACAAGCTGTATTATTTTTACAGTAAACCTACATCGTTGTCAAGCCACTTAAACGTGGAAAAGTATATACAAGTGGGAATGGTGCTTACCATGAGCACAACACAGCCAGCATCCACCAAAAGTCATCCAGTGGTGGATGCACTGACACATGGATTAGATTTAGATTGGATATTAGGAAAAATTTCTCTCAGAGACGGTTGTCAGGTACTGGAACAGGCTGCCCAGAGAAGTGATGGAGTCACTGTCCCTGGAGGGATTTAAAAGACACTTGGGGACTTGGTTTAGTGGTGGACTTGGCAGTGCCAGACTTGGTAATTTTGGAGATCTTTTCCAGCCTAAGTGGTTCCCCGATTCTAAAACCTCTCACCTGGGTCCAAGCTCAGGCCTGTAGGAGAAGAGTGGATTTTAGCAGGATCAACATACGGACTATGCTCAGTGCACAGCCATCTAACAGAACACAAAATATCCAGTGTGGAGGTGCAGCTGAAGGTGGCAGAGTGCAGGTGGAGAAGAATGGAGAGCATGAGGTCAGCAAAAGCTAAATTACCTTGACAGGAACTCAGATCGTGCTACCCATTTTGGGCCCAACAGGTGCTTCAGGCCAGAACAGATGTGCTGCAGAAATACACCTGGGAATTTCACCATCCAGCTCCTGAATCAAGCCCACAACTTTGGCTGAAACCCAAATTTTTTTAAAAAAAGTCTTACTCATTACCACTAGAGCTGTGGATTGCTGGCTTGTGAAAGGATCCCCCTACCCCACAGTTCTCTTCTTGTTGAACCCTCTTCTCCACAGGCATTTATACCCATATAAAAGCAGAATTCACTTTAAGACTTCTGTATAAACCAGCTGAAAATCGGTCCAAATTCAACACTTTTAAAGCTTTCACGAGGGGTTTTTCTAGGCAAAGAAGTAGGTACTGGATGAATTTCTGCTCTCCCTTCCCTACTTAATGGGAGAAAATTGCATTCCACATTTCTGTTTTTCACAAGGACTAAGCTCCTTGTAGTGTGAGGGTGGTGAGGAGAGTCATAATAAATTTTCTAGTCTTTCAATAAATGCATGTGGAAGATTTTTCTATGAAAAGTGCCTTTTCACATTCACACAAAGGAATTTGCATTTACATGCTTCCATGCTCAGGGAGCCTCTGGCTTCATCACCTTGTCTTCCCGACTGTGAGAGTTGAGGTCATGATACCCAGGTTTAACTAACCAGAGTTTCTCATCCTCTAGGAGATAGGGTTTTGTTATTTTTTGCTAACAACTGCACATTTGCTTGCAAATGCCACATTCAGGTGCAAACAATAGAATGTAGAGGAATATAAATTTTCTACAAGTCATGCAAACAAGGCATCATCCACATCACAGCTCAGGCAAGAATACATTAAGATACATGCAAAGCAGCCAAATGAGCTGTAGATTGCTGTATTGATGGGTTTATTTTATTTATTATTCCTTCAACTGTGGCTTTGAGCTAATAAAGCTTTATTATGCACCTCTCTGCACTGACAAAGGAAATAATGATATTTACTTGGAGAGAGAAATACTATAATATATCCCAGACCACCTAAGCTATTTTCTTATTTCTGGGGGGTCTACAAAGGCACTTTATATCACCTTGAAAATATGTTAATTCAAACATGGATATAAATTATTCTCCTCCTTATAGCTGACAACTTGCCAAAAAAAACCCCAAAAATGGAAGCACTACCTGTGTTCTCTGAAGAGTGCTAAGAGTCTGGATAGTGCTATTGTTTTCTGAGAAGAGACTAGCAGTAAAAAGGCCAGAACAGTGTGAAACGAGAGTACAAAATAAAGAGAAAGCATAACAGTTCAAGGTTTAATGCAATTTTCATTTAGTTTCTCCTAGAAATGGTGAAAGCTTCAAAATACGATGGATTGTTGCCCAGGATTTGAATTCATGTAATCTTTTAAAATGTATGATTATGTTGTCTTAATGCAATGACTTTTTGCTTTTACACTCTTCAGTTTTTCTGGTCCCTGGTGTTCAGCTTGCTCCATTACCACTGAGAAAATGCAGAAACAGGACATATGAGAAACCTAATTAAATTGCAAATCTTCTTAGAAATCCATGCAATCTACTCTTGCAAGCTAAAACTTGTTCAAAACTGCGTTGATCATTTTTTGGATCCATATCTGAAATGGACACCACTATTTTCTTCCCTTTTTTCATCCGCTGAGTATTTTTCTCCCTTTTCCAATCTTCCTTTCCTGGAAGAGGATCTAGGCTCTTCATTAGTGAACAAGTTGATTTTTTTGGCTCGTAAAGTGCAGGCTAGGTTTGGTTTCATTTTCCTTTTCCTGAAAAAGTGTTTTACTCAATTGAAGAGAAAGTGAGAATTCATCCAACATCCTTCCTCTTAAATTCTAAAGTACATAACCTCAGCTAAGAGATAAGTTACTGTGGGTGAGCCCTATTTCCTGGAAAATTAGGCACCATTTGGTTTTGTTTTGGTTGAGTTTGGCTTTGTAAGTGGTTGAGTTTGGCTTTGCTGGGTTTTGCCTGTCTCCCACATCCCATTCCCGCACTCTCCCGAGCCATTGCCGCTCTTTTGGCTCTCCCTGCGGAGGTATGTAAAAGCAAGGCATAGTTTTCAAGCTTTGAACTTTAATTAAATAGGTGTGGGCTACACAGTGCAAATATTTCCTTTCTCCCAGGAAAGTGCAAGATGACACCAGGTGTTATTTGTGCTCTCCTTCCTCTACCCCTTGTCATGCTCACTCTCTTTCTGCTCTCCATATATAATTATTCAAGACTAAAGAGGAATCTGTTTGCTCTGGGAAGGTTGGCAGGTTTGATAGATAAACAGACTGATTTAGTGAAATTAATGTTTGCTAAATATCATACTGCTGTAAGGCTGTATGATATGAAATCTTAATAAAAGCATGGATTGCTGTCCATAAGCATAGAATCGTGGAATTGATATGGCTGGAAAAGACCTCCAAGACCCTCAAGTCCAACCCTTGCCAACTAAACCAGAGCATTAAATGCCATGTCCAGTCGTTCCAGGGATGGTGAGTCCACCATTTCCCTGGTGCTCACACCAGTGTTTGGCAACCCTAATGCAAAAATATCTCTGGGGAATCCTCTGAACCAATGTGTGTTGATTGGCATCCAAAGACAAAAGTGATCAGATTTAATCATGACATGGCTTACTAGGCTTATGTATCACATTAATTTCCCTGAAGAGAATAAAGATGCTTCTGTGGAGGGTACCTGGGTTAGCACAGTGTATTCTGGTAAGATCCACACTGTTAAAATTGTTGGCTTTTCGTCTCAATCTGAGGCAGAGGGACACCTTGGCACACACCTGAACTTGCCCAAGTATTAACCCAGGCTAGTTTTACTCATGTTTTATACCTTAGTAAAACTAACCTGCAGATCTCTGCTGCCACCATGTCAAACTCAGTGCTAGACCCTCAAGAGGAACAAATACTTCAATAGAAATTAAGTTTCTGCACCTCTTTCATAAGAACCTTTTATCTGTTCTTCTCTCTTCTTGCTCATACAGTTTTAAAGGGTGCCCGGGGGTGGAAAGACTCTTTTTAATGTTAAACAATGTCAAACTTTCTAATTTTTTGTAAACAAAATAGAGAACGGTATGTGTCTGCTCATATATATTAATTATGTCACTCTGCATTGAAAAGATGGAGGTTTCCTCATACAAATAGTCTTTGAAATTGACTGTAGAAGAGTCATAGGTTTGTGTTGTAAGGGACCTTAAAGGCCAGCTAGTTTCACCCTCCCTGCTATGGGCAAGCAAGAGCAAACTCTACTTGAATTAAAAATAAAATAGACAAGTCTAGGAATCCAAGACCATTCAGTGTTTCTCAAAAGCCACAGTATTGATTAAAAAAAACCATTTTGAAAATTTGTTTGGCTTTTCAAGCGAAAAAGTTTCCTTATTCACCAGTTTTCAAGAGAAGGTAACTTTAAACATATCCCCTGTTAACCAGAAGTTAATCCTACACAAACAATAAAGACTTGGCTGTGAAAGTGGGTTTTGCCCTGCTTATAAGGCTCCTGGGGGAAAAAATGCAATATAAATTCATCAAAAACCCAGCTCAAGAGTCTAAGTCTGCAAATACCTGCACCTGCATATATATGTGGAAAGTAAGATCCCAGCTCAACAAAAATCAGTGGGATTTCTGCCCTCAGCTCAAACAAGGTCACTGTTTCTCCCTGTGAACAGTCAGATTAAATGAGAAGGACTGTGTTTAATCAGCTACTCTGCAAGTAAAACTACTTGCAAAGGATTGTGTCCATGTTTTTAATTCCCTCCTAAATTAAAGAGTAATTATTTCCAAGTGTCAATTTTATTATCTTGGTAATTTGTCCGTGCATGAATCACTGTGCCAGCTGGGCAGGCAATAATGTGAGCACCACTCATCTTAAAAAAGGGGTTCAACCAAGCAAAATGCTGAACATCCTTTGCAGACACTCTTCTTTGGAAGGAGCAGAGCAGGCTCTGCTTGGCTGTGGATCCCCAGCTGTTGCCAGCACAGAGCTGAAGGAGCAGTCTGCTGGTGTGAAACTCTGAGCAAGCTTCTGGCTTGAAACTTTAAGAGAAATAGGAAGAGGATACTGTGAAGGTTTTTCCACTTTACACTGGAAGAGGAATTTTTAATAAGCAGGTAATAAATAGTTTTCAGAGTCAAGAGGGGAAATCACAAGCCGTCTGCTTTCTTTGCATGAAGTCCAAGTTACATTTCCGCCCACATCTTTATCATTACGCACCATGTCAGAAAATAAGAGTGGTTATTGACTTAAGCACATGCTGCATTAAAAGCCAGAACTGGAAACCAGTGCCATCCTGTCGTGCTTTGCTGGAAACTGCCAGAAATGTAATGCCTTCAGCTTCAGATGAGCTGTGAAATGTGGACCTAAAGAGGCTTTGTGGGAACTGTCATCATTCCTGTTTGTGGCAGAAGCATTGAGCAGCCTGGCAAAGTGAACCTTAATTTAGACAGATTGGATCCAAACTGGCTTTAAGAAGGAGAAAAACTAGGTTCATGACAGATTATTTATTTTAAGCCATTGCCAGGCCACATCTCAGGATTTTCCTTAAACCTTTCATATCAGATGACGTGTCATGTGCTGCACTTCACCAGCAGCTGCAGCTTCCCTGTAAATATTTTATGTGGCTTTGATTAAGCATCTGTTTTGCTGGCACGTGGCAGCCCGTGCTTGACCTTGACTCCTGTCAGGATAACTCACACCTCAGGGCATGTCAGTGTCTGGAAGTGCATTTGAATCAATCCCCAGCTTCAATAAACTGGGACATCTCACCGTTGTGTGTCCATGTGAAATGGATCTTCTCCAGGAAGAACAGTCTGGTGGAGCAAGGCTTCCCCTCTCACGTACTCCTGTTCAGCTCCAGCAAACATGTGCAGCACAGACGAAGGCAATATGCAGGAACAGAAGGTGTCCATCTTCTGGAAGAAGCAAGGCCTGAGTGGGAGCTGACTGCTGCAGGTTTCTTCCAAAGAAAATCAAAACAAGGACTAGAAATGTGAAAGCTTCAGAAATAGCATCATTCTGTTGCTCAGCAGGGAGTGAAGTTATTCACTGCCCCCACGAAAATTACCTTGTGCTCTCACTGTAATGGTTTTGATATCTCTGTGCCCAGGTGAAGATAAAATTGATTTTTTTTTCCTTCCTGAATTTGATTTAATGCAAGACAAAATATTTTATAGAGGCAACACTCATGCTGTTTGTATCAAAATACAAGTAAAGAAGCTACAAGCTCTATTACAGGGCAAGCAAAAATAATAATAGGAGAACTGGGAAAATAAAGAGAAATAAATAAGATGCAGACCTTGTTTGCTGTCCTACATGAATCAAGCTGCGTTTGGAACAGTTCAAGGCCAGGCTGGATGGGGCTTTGAACAATCTGCTCTTGTGGAAGGTGTTCCTGCCCACACAGGGGGTTAAAACAAGATGGCATTAAGGTTCCTTCCAACCCAAACCATTCTGTGATGCTCTGCAGCATTAATTACTCACATTTATCAAACTTGGGTTTTTCCAAGAACTCAAAATAAGGGTCTGGATTCTTATTTCAGGGTTCAGCACTTCCTTATCTGAACAAAATACTCTACTAGTTCAGCAGAGAAGATGGAGAGTGTCCGTCAAGGATCAGAGGTGGCCCTGCACATGTCCCAGAAGTGCCTGGCAGAGCAGATACACTTAAAGAGCTGGTTTCACACAGCATTGGCAGACAAGTTGCAAGGAATTAGGTGTCGAGAAGTGAAAATCTGTGAACTTCAGAAGATAATCACATGCCTAACAGCAATCCTAAACATATTTAAAAATAGCTGTTTCTGTGACCTGGAAGCTGCTGGGCACCAACAGCTTCTGTCACTTGGAACCTTCCAAACACATTTCCAATTAAAGCTGCTGTTAGCAGCAGTGCAAGACAAGCTCCGGCTTTCTGTGAAAATGGACCAAAGACACCAGCCTACAGCTTGTCAGCCTTCTCAGCCTCTACCTCTCCTTTTCTTGTGGGGTAAGGAAAAGAGGTTGTGTATCTCATTCCCACTCTGGTAATGGGTACAACCTTTGTCAAGTCTCCCCCAAATCCTCAGGCAATTACAGGACACTTTCTTCAGCTATCAAATAGCAGGTTTGAAATTTTTCAAATGCTGTCATTCCTGCTTGCTGTAGTGTTGAGAGGTTTAAGGTCATGAGCAGACAAGTATTTCCACAGTGAGTCCTCAGCACTTGCTGCAGCTTCAAATCCACCACAACAGCAGGGGCTTTATAAGCGGAACAGCTATCAGGGTTTCAGGTGGTGAAAGGAGAGATGTGTGTGCTTGCCCCTCATGTTATATGGCTGTGCACACTCTTGCTAAGAAAGCTGGATCTGTGCTGGACCCGTTAGCAGATTTATGGCTTGCTTTGCAGCTCTGTAGGTGACTCAGGGAACAGCACAGTAGCTTCCTGTGCTGGTGTTTTAAAGCAGGTTTTCTGTTACTGTCGATCACAAGAGCCGTCTGTAAGCTGAGATCTTTCCAGGGCTTAATTCTCAATGTGAGGGCTCAGAGGGACCCCTGCTTTCAAGGGGGAGTGGGGGTAAAAATAAAGTCAGCATAAGCTGTTTGTCCTTGAGCAACTACAACGGTTTCAATTTCCTGACAGAAAACTTTGTCCATGACAGAAGCGACAATTGCCCTACAATTCAGTGAGGAAATGGTTCCTCCATGCTTCCAGTATGATTTGAGTGCCTGTGCCCTACATTCTTGCAGGGTGCAATATTCCACTTGAGGGATGCTCTTGCTAATCAGTGGGTGGCTGCAAGTACAAGTGCTTTCACCTGGCATCTTGGAAAACATGATTTAGATGTGAAACGTAGACCGAGTTTATATCCAAGAAATGCATCTGTGCCTTCAAATGTATCTCTTCAAAGGAAAAAAAGAGAGAGACATTGAGAATGAAACTTAATATAAAACTTTGCTGAATGTTTTCAGGTCCTGGTAAACTCTTTTAGAAACACAGAAAACAATGGCAGAAAGAACTACAAAGACAGGGTCCAATGGGAGTCTGTGTGTCTAAGTGTTTGTCCCCGTGGAGGTTTTTTGGTGACAGAGCCTACATTTCCAAGGTGGGAAATTAAGTCTTTCCTCAAGGCTGGTTGAGTGTAGGCCCACATATTTCTAAGTCAGCGGGACCAAAATCAGTTCCTCTTGATCACCTGCCTCTGTCCTTTGCTTGAAACAGGACAAACAGATGTTCCCAGTTCCTACACATCCCATTTTATAAGGGATTATTATGAGAAAAGCTTATTAATCTTGTCAAGTTGTTCAGAACAGTGCTTGAAGGATTATTTAACAGCAGGTTCTCTCTTTTTTCCCCCCCTCTTATCCATTTTATGCCTTTTCTGTTTGCTCAGCAGTTTATAACCTTAGTCATGGTACGCTGCCTCTCCCATAGAAATGGCAGTGCTTTCAGTGACAGGCATTTGACATGCTACAAGGAGCAAACATAGGAAAAGGTAGGGCTAACAGGGTACCAGGCAAAAACAGGGACAGCTTTGCTTTTCTTCACATGGTAGAAAAGCGGAATTTTAATTATCTAAAAAGGAATTTTGATTATCCAAAGTTTTTTTGCAAACAAGATTAGTTTGGGGCGGTTTTATTAAGGTAAATTTTTTTTTTTCTTTTTTTTCTTTTTTTTTTTTTCTTTATAGTCTGTATATGTGCCTCTTCAAGTTTCTATTCTCTCCCTACTCTTTGGCTGTCCTATGTGCCTTAACAATAATTCATCTTTCCTCTTTCAAAAACTCTCTCCATCTGGACCTTCTCTCAAACTACTTCTGGTCTGTCATGGGAATTGCGTCCAATAATTTCTCACCGTTATAATGTGCTGGTTTGGGAGAGTTCATTTATCATAAAGCTCGTTTCAACAAGAAAAGAAAAAAGAGTTGGCAGGTTCATATATCCAAAAGGAAACAACACTGGGAGTTATAGACCTGGGATACACAGGTCTATACACAGATTTGTAAAAACAACTGGAATCTGCAGCTACACTCAGTTACGATTGATGAGGATCCAGAATACTTTTTAGCAGCAATAAAACATATGTCCTGTAGATGAGCTGCATGAAAGTTAGAAATAGTTGAATATCTGAGTATTAATTTCACTGTTTTATTAATTAAAGACTAAGTGTTGTCACCCTGTGTTCAGAAAGTTGCTTTGATCTAACTGTATGTCTGGGATATGAAAGCAAAATGATAAATGGCATTTAACACAGCTGGTAGAAATGTTTTACAGAGAAAGACTACTAAACTATTACAGTAATAATTTGCCTTTCTTTTCTGGGCTGTTCTGAAATATCTTTTATCTTGGGAGCTGTACAATAACACAGAAAGAATAAGTACAACAGGACCATAGAAGAACATAGGAAGGGACCTTAAAGATCACTTCATTCCAAGCCCCTGCCTCGGGCAGGGACACTTCCCACTAGACCAGATTGCTCCAAGCCCCATCCAACCTGGCCTTGAACACTTCCAGGGACTGGGCAGCCAACCTGTTCCAGGGCCTCACCACCCTCACAGGGAGGAATTCATTCCTAATGACTATCTATGCCTGCCCTCTTTCAGTTTCTTTTGGTGGTTCACCCTGCTTTTGTCAGGTAACTTCTTCTGAGATCACCCCACTGCCTCCAAGCCAGAACTGCCTGAAGCTCCCCAAACCACTGAACTTAAATGTAGGGGGAGAAAATAAATCCCAAGTTCACAAACCACTGAGTTTCTGATCACTGAGAGCAGTTTTTCCTATATCTCCTCTGTGGAAGGGAAAGAACAAAAAGAGGTTGCAGATTGTTTTGGCCTCAAGAAATAAATCTGATGCATTATAGATTTTCATGAGGTCTCTGGTTGTTCTCTTTTTGCAAATCGCTTTCTGCTTTCTCCGGAGCTATACATACATTTTTCCCTTAAGATAGCCAGCTTTTTCTTTAGTGGAACTAAGGGGTCATAACTCTAGCTCTGTGGCAAAGAAGCAGACAAATATCTGAAGTTCCCTGATAAATATACATATATCCCGGAGTTTCAGGCCAGAGCGAGTGTTATTCAAAATTACAAGCCTCCAGCTTAAAGAACAGCTAACAGAAATGCTGACAGAAACTAAAGCTGCTCTAGCAGCGAGCAACTGCAAACAACTGAACGTTTTTATGCCCTTGAACTATTAATTATTCTGCCTTGGAAGGATTAGAAAGGACTTCTGACTGACCCAAGTTCTCCTTTGAAAACAGAGAGAGAGAAATGCAGTACTCCCAGAGTCCCTGACTAGTTTAAGGACTTATTTGTTAAATTTAAGACCTGCCAAACCCAAGCTATTATTTTCTAGCTGCTTTGTATCCAGCAGCTTCTTATAAGAAGTGACTTATGGAACATTTCAGGGCTTTTATACCAGCAACAATAGGCAGCATAAAACTTGTGGGATAGGATATTAGACTGAAATACCCACAGTATATATTCATATACAACATTCTATATAACAGCAGAAGACCTATGAGGGGTTTCAATATAATTAACAATGCCATTAAAAATTGTGGAACATCATTAAATTTGATTGACATGCTGTGAGTAAAAATAACCTAATTTAGCTTTCTTTGTAAAGTCGAGTATTATTTAAAGAAATTGGGTGGACTTTCCTGGTAACATAAAGACTGGGTTTAATGAGTTCAGTGTCAGTATTAGACTCCTCTTCATCTGTAAAACAGATGAAATACTTAATTTACTAGCTCATTTTGACTAGGCCAATTCTAGTTTTTAATCTAAACATAGTTTTCATTTGGCTTTGAACAGAAATGTAGACATTTCCACTAAGGAAGAAATAGTAATAATAATTGATATAAATCAGTTCATCAGTACAAGTGAAAATAGGGCTAAACTTCAGCCTTCTGTTTTTTTAAATCTTGGCACTTTGATGCAAGATTTCTGAGATTTTGAAGGAGCCAGTCCAGAGCCTAATCCAAATAAAGTGATTTTGCTTTTATTTACTGTTACATAGGAGCTCCTTTTTGGAGGCGAGTACAGATTTTTACAAATATTTAGTCCTGGCAAACATTTGATGACAATTAGTAAGAAAGAAATATTTTCTCAGAAATAATTTCCCCTCTCCAGGGGAGGAAAGGAAGTTTTATTTTTTGTGAGAAATAGTTGAAACATGAGACAAAAGTGTTTTGTAAAGGTCTCAGATGTGTGGTGTTTCATAGCTTTTGGTGGTGTTTTCCAGCTCCACCGCTCACATTTCAGCACATGCAACCTTACCCGACATGATATGCATGCATCTTCAGTGTCTTACATAATGTGAAATTCCCAAGAAAAAGGATGGGATGGGATGACTCAGGCTCATGGGATGCAGCTGCATGGATGGCCAGGAGAGAAGCTCTTCCATTCCAAAGCATGGTGCACTGTCACACTCCTCACGTGCACGGAGGGATAAAGCCCAGGAGATGGAGACTGGCTTTTGCTCTCCATGAAGCCCCTGCATTAACAGCTCCCTTCTCATGGAATTTCTGAGGAGAATGGCACAGCTCTTGGAGCTTTCAATGCCAGCTGCTGAACTGAGCCGTCAGCCCTGACCGCTCGTCTCTGCAGCAGCCAAGACTCCAATGAGAATTCCCATGTCCCGCTTACTTATGGATCAGCCATAACCTTTTCCTTATCCAAAGGTTGGCTGCTCCATGGTTATCTCCAGCTGGAGAGGATTTTTCCATATTTTGCTTCAGCCTGCCACTGTAGGAGCAGAAAATGCAAGCTGCAACTACAGAGCAATGTCTGAGGATGTGGTGCAAATGGGGCCTTCTCCGTTATTTTCTTTGTTATTGGCGTTCGAGTTCCAGCACAGACTCTGACTTGTTAAGGCTGATTTTCCTAAAACATTTGTTAATGATTTATATTCCTTCTTCAGTATTAATTTTAAAGGGCTGAGAGAGGTTTGGACCGTTACATTAAATATATTAACATGTAGTTTTGAGAGTATTTCTGGGCAGGCATGCTAAATTTGAAAATTCAATGTACTCGCAAAATTGCAAGGATAAATCAAATAACAACCAAAGCATTTCCTCAGACCAATGGGTTTAAGTGCTCTCAACAGCTGGAAAAAGTGCAGACTCTTTGCTATGCAAAATTGGCACGTATGGATTTGGAGCACAGACAGAGCTTTGCTAAACTACAGCAATCTGTCATGTTTAAATGTGTTTGTTGTTAGCAGGGCACAGGCAAAATTCCATTACCGTGGTGTACTGAGAAAAAGGAAACTATGCTCATATTGGGAAAAAAGGCTTTTAGGAGCCAGCTTGAGGTAGAAGGGGGATTTGTAGTTGTATCTCTATAGCATTTTCTGTTTTAACTTTTTAGAGGTTTTTTTTTTTTGTCAAGAAATGAAAAATAAGTTATCAAAACACAAGAATTCACCACAGCACATGACCCTGAGAGTCAAATTTAGGACTGTACCACATGAAATCTCATATTTTACAATTATGTATATAATCCATAAAGAATCTTAGCTATTAAAAATAGTTAATAATAAAAACATAATAGCTAATAATAAAAATGGCAAATTCTGTTGCTGCATGTTCCAATGGAACAATCACAAACAAAGAGTGAGCTGTTCTGTTTTTTTCTTTATGCTGTTGATGTTTCTAAAATTCTTAAACTTCTACAGGCATTCATCAAACTTGGGGAAATAAAAGAAGAAGAAAAACGAGATAGCATGCAGAATCCAGGTATATCTTCATTTTCTCATAAATATTCTCTCCTCTGAACACTGTCAGTCCTTTGTTTGCCTTTCCAAGATGTAGCTGTAAACCAGTTTTTCAGATACAAATAAAATTTTCTTAAATTCATCAGCAGAGAATAGTGATTTGGTTTTATGGGCCCATAAAACAACCCAAGACTGTGGGCATTTTGATATAATGTTGTCAATTAGGATCTATAATGTATTCTGGGAGAGATCATAAGAAAAGTGGCAGCAAACTCATTTTTCCCTTTCAAAATGATCACCTGCAATATGCAATAAAATGCAAGGATGTACTCGTAAAAGAGCCATTGCTGTATCCTCCCTAATATATATGCAAATATTTCATCACTTTGAAACTTCAAGGCACACGAGAAAGCTGCTGGAAATTAATATCAGCTTCCAGTTGTCCTATAAATCAGAACAACAGCTCTTCCCTGAATAAAGTACCTGCTTAGGGGAGTAAGCTGCTTTGATTAAACGGTGATGGGAGTTGGCCCTGCTTGGCATCATTGCCGATCAGTGGCAGAGCCTGGCTCTCCTCCTTCCTTGCAAATTCCAGGATGGCTGCTGGAGGGCCTTGTGTTGCTCTCCCCTTGTCACCATCACCTCTGCAAGGGGAGAGCTTCTGCAGTTTAAAGCACATTTTAGTCTTTGGTCACTGTGTCAAACTGATTACATTGTTCTGCGGGAATCACAAAAGTTGATAGGGCATGAAAATGCCGTGGTTAAGGATGGCTGAAAACAACCTGGTTGAATGCCTGGAAAATATGCAGGTGTTCATCTGAAAACCTCTTCTGAAATCATTGGTGGTTGTGTGTTCTCTGCTTCTTGTGCCAACACCAACAGGAGACTTCACCCTCCATAGCAGCAGGAGCCAGCAAGGTCCTTACCCACACCAATGCTTTTCTGGTAGAAAGCAGCCTGAAGGAGGTGATCAGCATTTTCCCAAAGTTTGGAAGAAAATACGTGTTTCTCTCTGGGGCTGAATGGTCACAACAAAATGGTGGCAGAGGAGATGGAGCAGAAAGTCAGGAAGGTCACGCTGCAATGCTGCCCACAGAGAGGCTGCAATAGGTAGGGTCCACCCAGGAGCAATAGCTGCTCAAGCAGCAGCAATTTTTAAAAGTTCATAAAGTGTTCTTGTCCTCAGTAGATGGAGAAAAAAATCATTTAATCTCTTAAGGAAGATGGTAGAGGAGAAATAATTTGTTCACAATTGATGTGAAGGCACAGAGAAATGGGACATTTATTTTAATGGGCAGCAAGGGCCAACAAAAAGAGATAGTGCATCAAAGTCATTCGCAGTTGTCCTCCTGTGTATGCACACTTTTCTATCCAAAATCAGCCTTCTTATCCATCCCTGCCAGAGGAACACTGAAAACAAAATCTGGTGCTCAGAGCTCAGAACTCAAGCAGCTCAAGCCAGCTAATTAACAAAGTGGTTCATTACTGCTTGCAACCAAGTGTATTCTCTTTCTAGACTAACTCTGAGTGTGTCAAGATGCTCTGGTGGAAGTTTATTTCACAGGACAATTGATTTCTGTGTCTGAAACAGACCTGAGAAAATAACTCCTGGCAAGTAACGCATTCAATAAATAAAGTTTCTTCCCTTTCCCATGCTCATCTTCCAGATAAGGGGTCCCTTGACTGCAGTCAGCCTTTGGAATGTTTGGAACACCTGCTTGCCAGCAGGCAGACAGCCACTTGTTGCAGGTGTGTTCTTCCAGGGCTGTTTTGGCTGCTAATTCATGACATTTCCTTGCTGGATGCAAAAATCAGATTCAGAAATAGAAGTTTCACATCTTTTGTGTTTCTTCCCTTTTGTTAGACAGATATCAACCATTCAGTGAAAGATTTTTGAGTAGGCACGTCTTGTTTTGCACATCAGGGTTTGTGCTAGCGCAACATTTTAAGTAAAAGAAAGAAAAAATGGATTCTTTCCCTGGCATTTTGTCATTCTAACAGTTCCCTGAATTTCATGATACTTTTTAATGCTGGTGCTAGTAAAAGACACCACTTTGAATGACAGAATCACTCCTTTCCCTTCACATAAAGGCCACCAAGTCCTTGATGGGACAAGATACTGAATCCCAGTGCAACATTACTGCCCTGCACGGATGTTGTTGAGGTGGTTTTGCTAAAGCTGGACCTCAGTAGCAGTCCCAAAAGGATCTGTGGTTGTGGGGTTTTGTCTCTGTGCCCTTTTGTGACCTGAACAGGCAAAATCCCCCCCTTTGAAAACCCTGTGTTCAAAATCCACTTGTAACTCTGACGGTCAGTGGGAACATTGTGCTGTGCAGCAGGCAGCCAGCACCTCACCTGGCTCTCCAGGGGTAACTACCTGGTTATCTCACCCCATGGGGGGGCTAAAGCAAGGGGTTTTAAAGAGTCTATCTGGAGAAGCACATAGAGCTTAAACCAGCCCCTGAGCCAGCAAGAAGTTGTGCTTCCAGTCTTGCTGAAAAAATTTTCTGTCTCCTTAAGGCTGGTCATATTTTCATCAACAACGCAAAAAACCTCTAAACAAAATACAGTTGCTAATGTTTGCAGCGAGACTAAATCAAACTCAACTTCTGAAAGTTACTAGAGCCATAGTTTGGCTTTAACTGGTAAAGAAAAAGTCAGTTAAATCTTACTAAATACACAGAATTCTTCAATGTTACCTGCCGTGCTTGCTGCCACTGCCCTGCCTTGAATATGAAATGCTCTTTCCATTGTGGTGGATCTAAACAATCAAGGCAATGGGAAGAATCAGTATATTAATGTGGTACCCATGATGCTGAAAATAAACAAGTGCCTGAAAAAAAATCAAAATATGGAAAACATAATATTTTTCTTTTATTTCAGGAAGCACACTGGTGAGGGAAACAACTCCAGGAGAGGCATAAAGGCATATCAGCTTTAGAGACATGAAATCTGCCACACGGTTTGGTTTGAATGGTGCTGAGCAACCCTTCTTTTTAGCTGGTGCCTAGGAATACAAATTGTCTACTAAATATCTGCAGCTGCAGTCTGCTCTGCTGTTGAAGCGCCTGCCGAATGTCACTGCTGTTTGCTTTGTACAGCAGAGCGAAGCTGGGAGGGTTCAGGGGAAGGCAAAAGCCACAGGAGCAGTGCTCAGACCTGTGTATTAAGCCTGTGGTTTTTAATGTTTCCTTCTTTCAGTTCCTCCTGGTTCTCGTGGTTTGTTTGGTGAGAGGCAGAGAAGTGACAGCACGAGGATGGCTGAGCAGCCTGGGCTTGGTCAGCCCCGTGTTCTCTTTGAAGTAGTTATTATTTACTACTTGTAATGCAATAGGGTCTGAAATGGCCCAAAATCTTTTCAAGGGACAAATGCAGACTAAGGGGAATGTTATCTTCTAAAGGGCTGAGGGTTTATTGATTTGGTTAAGAATGCCTGTTGTATGCAAAGTGTGTTCTGCAGCACAGCAGATCCCGTTATAAATAACACACAAATGGCACTGGCAGCCAGGCTGAATGCAGAGCACAGCTTTAGCAACAGCTAGTAAAGAGTCACAGCCTGCAAAAAGATCACACTGAGCCTCGAGATACAGAGCTCCTGTGACCCTCCAGGATTTGATAGGACGTGCATCTTTCACCTTCAAATATCAGTGAGTAGCAACAGCAGGAAAAGAAGCCACAGGAAGGTTATATCCCATCACATTCCCAAAGTCAGAGCTTTCTTTCAAGTCTGTCTTATCTCTAATTTATGACTGCTGGGAAACCAAAGTCACATTTCTTTTGGTGTTTTGTTTTTTTTTTTTTATTCTTTATTTTTAAATTTTATTTATTTATTTATTTATTTATTTATTAGTTAAAAAGAGTGAATCTATTATAATACAGTGCTAGACCACAAGACAAAATCAAATGGTCACATTTTAAACACTTCAATTCAGCAGTTTAAAGTAAAATCTCCTTGTTGGGTCATGCAGAGGAATACTCTGATTCTGTGATACATGTATGTGGAAACCTCAGAAGACAAGGTGATCCTCTCCATCTCTGAATTCCTTCATTTAGTGTCACATTATATCACCACTGTTCAGCCATGAAGTACTTCAAGAAACAGAGACAGACATACAGTACTTTAAATAATTTCAGCTACCTGTATTTATCAGGAAAATAACCTTAAATAACAAACTTTAAGTGTAGTTAACAAAAAATCTCTCCAATTCAAGGTATTCCTTAGTCATGCTTTAAATTCCAGACATTATACTATTCAGACACACTCGAGATAATCTTGGTTGTGTTTTGAGTAGCTAATCAACCAAAAGATTATACTTGAATCTTCTAAATTAAACTTAGATTCTCCAGCAAACATACCCCACTTGCATCATGCTTGTGCAACACTTCACATTGGGGATTTTATGATTAATCACAGATCTGGAAGAGGAGTTCCTCTATTTCTCATAGTAAATATATTATTGAAATGTGGTTACTCAGAGCTGTGCAACATATGCTACATGTAGTAGCATGAGTACAGATTTTTGTGACAAAATATGACAGCTGAAGTGCTAATGAGTGACAGAAATGTGCTGTTCCATGGAAATATCTGAGTTCTTTCAGACTCTTACATTTCTCAGCAGGAGAGAAATGGGAGTGAGTGAACCATGTACAGTAGCACATTGAAATGAACCCCCCTTTTCTGCAGATTTTTTGGGGTTGGATGAGTATTTGTGGGTATATTAAAACCAGTCACGTCTATGGATGACCTGCTTTCTGGAGTGGTGTGCAATTCAGGGTTCTGTGCCCACATATGTCTGAAAGCCATCTTCAGCCACCCAAAATTCAGATTGGTGCAGTGTAGACACCTCTGTGAGACTTATTTGTAATCAAGTGAAAGAGGCAGACACCTCTAAAGGCCAACAGGGTGTATAAAATATGTCCATAAATGAGACATCCAAGGTGCTTACCTCTGTCCATGATCCCAGAGAAAGCTGGGACACTGGTGACAGAGAGCCCAGACAGCTAACTTGGATTAAATATTTATTTTTTTAGTGTTTTGAGTGCTAGAGGTAGGTGAGGAGTCACATCCTTATTCACCATATGTTCATTTATTCTGAGATAGTGTAAAAGGTGATATGGCTGGCATGATGGTTCTGCTTTCCCCTCTTCTGTATGTGGAGATTTGCACTTAGACTTACCTATTTCATTACTTCTAGTGTTTTGTTTTCCATATAATCACATGTGGCTTGTATCAGGTAGGTACTAAGCATTTTATTAAACTGCAGATGGAAACAGAAAAAAGTTTTTTGAGGCGGCGTGCTGAAATTTGATTTAATTTCCCATAGCTACAGGAAAGCAAAGCAATTGCCACTATAAATATTGAATGTTTGAACATTAGTATGTTCTTGAAAGCGTATTGTTAGTTTATGGGGTCGCTGCCTGTCTCAGAAAGATAATTTTGCTCCCAATTTGGTGATTAGGAGTTGCTGAAAAGAAATTAAAATCTGAGCTAAGAAATAGCTGCACAGAAAATATTTGTAAATACAACACTGGACACTTTCACTCTAAATTAAAAATATTTAAGAATGTGTAATTTTTTCTGGCCCATATATTACATCTACGTTTTAAAAATATTTTATCAATGAACGGAAAAACTCCCAATGTATCTGAAAAACAAGACAGATAATTAAACCTAGGAGAATTCACTCTGAATGTATAAACACCATTGATAATACTGATAAATGCACCAAAGCTGCTTTTCAATAAAAAATAATAATTTTATTCATGGAGTAAATGTTCTGATAAAGCTTCAAAATCACTGTGTTCCGCAGACTTTTTTGACAGAGACATTCTGGTGCTGCTTCCCCCCAGACCCCAATGCTGCTCT
Organism: Poecile atricapillus; assembly: GCF_030490865.1. Classification (NCBI taxonomy): domain Eukaryota; kingdom Metazoa; phylum Chordata; class Aves; order Passeriformes; family Paridae; genus Poecile; species Poecile atricapillus. Next base: position 9,769,839 of record NC_081252.1, read on the forward strand.
CCCTCTCACCTGCCCCTCAGTGCTGAGGCATAAATCCATTAAATATGATTTTCCAAGCTGGGTTTCCTCCTCTTTGCCACTTATTCTGCAGGTGCTTTTCCTTGGTATTGTGAGAGCTCCCGTTTATTTCCCTTTTGGATTTTAAACCAGCACTTTGGAGCAGTTCCCACACTGTTTGCTCCCCCAGTTGGCTACACAAAGCTGTTAGAGACGTTTTATTCAGTAGAGGCAGCTGGCTAGGCAAAGGCAACGTTAACTACTATCATAGCTATAAAAATAAAACAGAGTTTAAGATCATAACTGTAGCAATAACCTTGCCCTAAGAGTATAAAACAAAATGGGACCCATTATGGATATTTTTTTTTTATTGCCATCTGTCACGATTTCCATTTTGGATGATTCTGGAACAGTTTCATATTCTCTTCACACTAAACAAGCTTGGAATAAAATGCAAGTTAGAAGGAAAAAAGATAGCATTAAATCAACTTGTCCTGGTATGTGCAAACATTGCCATCATCATCCTGATTTATTCCTTCCTGGCTTTTAGGATGATGGCATGTGGTCTCCATTCCAGTGAGAACATCCAAGCTGGCAAGCAGGGAGCTGCACAGAGGTCCTGAGCATTTCTGTTTGAGTAAATCTGCTTGAAATCACACTAAAACAGAAGGGACACAGAAACTAAAGCCTCCTACCTCTTCCAGAAGGCTTTTCTAAAGAGTTTTGGGTTATTCTTCCTGTTCCCAGCTTGTCTCATTTCCCCAGTGTTTACTGATCAGCAGAGAAGACTTTCCCTGAGTGAAAATCTCTGATCCCTTCTCCCCTCTATGCCACTGACTGCCTTTTCCAGGCTTTCCCTGGAGAGGAGGTCCATCAGGAGGGAGAGACCTCAGCAAGAAAGTCTCCACAACTCACCAGAACTGCACTTTGTGTCACTGTGAAGGTCACAGCAGAGAATGTGAGATCTTCTGTGGGCGACTAGGGAAGGGGATCTGACAATAGGGTAAGCAGTGGTATCAAAAAGCTTTATGCCAGAAGAGAGTCAAAGAATCACAGACTGGTTTGGGTTGGAAGGGACCTTAAAGATCATCTGTGTCCAATATCCCTGTCATGGACAGGGACTAGAGGTCTGCATTTTGTACAAGAGATAGTGTAAAAAGGTAAAAAGATGGTAATATGGAAAACAATATTTCTTCCCTTTTAAAATGTCAAAACTGTTCATGGGAATGAGGTGAAAACTAGTGAAAGGATCATTATAAACAGAAGTAATGCACTGAGGGATAAATATGACTCATTGGGAAGGAGCCAGCCTAACTTGTGCAAATGACAAGTATGAGCCATCTGTCTACCCAAGTTTTGGAGAAGGAGGGGTTGACAGTGTCACTGGGTATTTTGGGATGTATGATCTGGCTGGAGGAAAAGCAAAGGGACATCTTCCAGAGCAGGGGAAAACACATTTCTGTACCCTCACTGCAGACCCCAGCACTTCATCATTCTGGCTGCACCCAAAACCTACTGTCAGCACCCAAAAAACTACCCTCTGCACCCAAAATCTACCATCTGCACCTGCTCCATGCTGCAGTCCAGATGCCACCAGAGGGACAGACACCACCTCTTCATTACCCACTGCTTTGTCAGCCCTCAGGCCACCTGGGAACCAGCTCTGCCATGATTGTGAGGCTTGCTGGCCAGGGCACTGCTAAGCATCACACAGCCAATATTTCTAGCCTGGCTGCTCACTGCAGAGATCCACAGGAAATGCTGCCGCCAGCGATGAGACCCCATTTGTAATTATAGAGCTGTACTGGAGCTATCAATACTGACCCCACTTAAGCCAGGGCCTCTGTGTACACCTCTGCCATCAAATCTGTGTCCATTACGGGCACGCAAAGCTGTGATTTACACCAGCTGAAGAGCCCAGCCTAGATGGAGTTACACTATCACTATAAACACATATCATTTTAATTCAATCCCACTTCCACCTACAAGGCACTACAGGCTTCTGTGGGAAGAGTGTAGATGGAATAACTACAAATACAATCAGAAGTTTTTGATGGCATGGCTGTGTAGACCCAGCTATGCTAGAATTATTTTTATGGAGTGTAGGTACAGAAAGGGTCACACAGCAGGTGAAAACAGTCCTTAGCAACCCCCAAAATATGAAACTAAGGGATTTTAAGGCTAGAACTTGTCACCATATTAAAATATCCTCATCTGGATTGGTCCATGCAGTATTTCCATATTTCAGGTGAAATGATTTTAACTTTACAAGGTTTGTTTATGAGAAAATACTTTAAATCCAAAGTTGTTTAGTCACCAGCAAAACAATTTATAATAGGTATATAGTTACAAATGCTTATGTACACTTCTAATTTTTGATTTCACTGACTCTTTCCTAATGAGAGGAATTGATGTAATGTAGCTGTAGAGAATTTACTTGAATTTAACCCCTCCTTTTTTAAGAAAATCAGTCTGAATTAGAGAATTTATTATTACCAGGACAAATTTTCAGTGCCACTAAATTTAGGGGTGAAACAAAGCACTTGGGCAGAGATCCCTGGAACAAAGTAAAGCAGCTGCTGACCTGACAGTATAAAATATCCTACAAATGCATAAATGTGTGACATATGTTCTCTGGAATATTTTTGACACAATTTTGGCTCAGCATACTGTGTATGTCTTTCCCTAAATGCTATATATAAATTCTTGTTTAATATTCACAGAATTGTGTACCATTTCCCAAAAGCATAAATTGCGAAGATAATATTTCTCTGTCATTAAATGTTTATGTCCTAAAATAAAAATTCAAGGTTAACATCATCTCCCAATTGCTGCACCAAAAAGGAAACATCACAGAAAATACACTTGTAAGTGTATTTACTATTCACTTCTTCCTGCAGCAGAACTCTGTCATTGAATAATTCATCCCCTCCTCTCCAAGCATCCAGTTTGCCCACTCCAAACAGAAAAATGATCTCAAAAAATAGTGATTTCCTCCCAGCAGTCTTCTTCTTCCAAAGGTGTTGACCGGGTCACAGCTGTCCCCAAAGAAACACAAACAGATCCCAAAGTATGAGGCAGCCTGCAAGTTCCCTAGCTCATATTGTCACCTCTAGCTTGGCTTTGACCACAGCTTAGTGCCACAAACATCTTTCTCCTACTGGTGTTTCCAAAGAGTTTCCTGTGTGGGGAAAACATCATATCATGGAATGGTTTGGGAATGGACCTTAAAGATCATCTCATTCCAAACCCCTGCCATGATTAGGGACACCTTCCACTAGACCAGGCTGCTCAAAGTCCCATCCAACCTGGCCTTGAGCACTTCCAGGGATGGGGCAGCCACAGCTTCTCTGGGCAAGCTGTGCCATGGCCTCACCACCCCCAGAGTTCTTAATATCTAATCTAAACCTACCCTCAGCCTAAGGCCATTACCCCATGTCCTATCCCTTCATGCCACTATAAGTCCTCTCTGTCTCTCTTGCCCTCTCTGATGGTGTATAAATAATGATATATTTACAAAGGGGAAAAACTGTTTGCATGTTGCATGCCAGACTTTATTCGTTTACCTTTGCAGGGTCGAACTGAGTTTTCAGCATTCAGTTCCCTTGGCACTAGGCAGACTTGTCAGAAAAGCAGCAAAATGCAAAATGTGAGTTTTCAGAGGGAAGAAATGTAAATTTTCCTCATAATTTTTTATGTTCTAAAGATCTTAATGTTTTACTAAGTAATAAAGTTCCATACTATTAATTTTTATATGATCTACATACTGGTGAATGAGTCTATGCCCAAAAACTATTTCCCATTCTGCTCCTATTTGTCTGGTATAATGTTATTTCAGTCAGGAGTAAAGCTGCTGCAATAAACCATTGTCATCAGTGAGTTGAATCAATATGTTTCCAAGTCTTATTTCAGACACTGTCGTTCCCATTGCGATTTTTGTGGATGTTCTGGTACAAATCCCACATGCAGAAGCAGCAGCACAAATAGTGAGAGCCCAATGTCTGGATCCATGCTGTGGATTTGGGTTTTTGTGCTTACAAAGAAATGAAACCCTTAATTTGAACAATAACTGTCTTTTTCAATCAGGCCACACGATTACGTTTGTCATTTAATATGATGCCTTTGCAATGTTCTCCTGTCATTTGTTGGTTATGGAACATTCAAAAATGCCCAGAATGAGAAAGATACAGAAAATTGCTTGCAACTAGTGGAAATACCATTTCATTCTGTATTGGTGTCATTCATCATCATTTCTTGCCCATGAAAAATGCTATGTCTTTTCTTTCTATGATCATTATTAAGGGAAGTCAGAGAAGAGACATTATTCACCAAGTCTCATCAGCTCAGGCTGCTGCTGGAATGTGCTATATGCTGGAAGCAGTTGCAAATTCATTTCCCAGCTTCCATAATATCTAGAATTGTACATATTACGTTACAGACCTGCCTACTAATAGTAAAATGTAACTAAAATCTCCTAGTGTGAGCAGAGGGCTAAAACTAATAAGACAATAGAAATAAAAAGCTCAGGTTTAAAGAAAAAAAAAAGAGCAGGAGAGAGTCAACGAATGGCTTGAAGTAACTATGGTCTCTACCTTACTGCAAAAGGATCAAGAAAAATTCTGATTTTTGAAGATTGCCTAAATATCTAAGAAGGTTTCTCCATTCCTAATGTTTACTTCTATAGATAAACCTTCTTTTAAGGAAAAGGGCTTGTTGCAGAAATTACGGGGTGAAAACAGATGGCCCATGTTATGTAGCTGGGAACCTTTGGTGGTCATCATGGTCCTTTCTAATACTAAAATAAAACATATAAATATTCTCGGATTTACCAAGCAGTTTGTGCAGTGCTGTGACAGCTTTGTGTAGCAAAATCTGTAATTAAGATTATCTGGTAATGTCTTAGCAGGGAGGGACAGTGATGCGGCCACATCCACACGGAGAGCTGAAATCAGCATTAATGAGTGTCCTTGGGCTTCTTTTGCCCTTTGCCTTCTCAGACCCCAGCATTTCTCCTTCTCATCCAGAAATCATCCCTGAAAAATTCAAGGCCAAGGGGAACTGTGTTCTAATTGAAAACAAAGCCTCGTTGAGTAAGAGGATCAGTACATTTTACTCAATTAGAGTCTGTGCCTGACACCGGGAGCCATAATTTATCTGGGAAAATTGTGCCTGTAGTTATACAGCAGCCCTTCAGACTGACCTACATCCTTGGGGAGCGGGGCTTGTTCTCACATTCCTTTGAACCCGTGTCTATGCACGCTGCTGATGGCACCAAGGAGAGGTTTGGGAATTGCGTCCCCTCTCAGTGGGCTCAGTGTTGTCTGTTTGCGGCTGCAGACCGAGCAGGGGAACAGAGCACAGCAGTAACTGGTAACGAGTTGACTTCTCAGCCTCTGTGGGCAATAAGGTCAATTTAACAGAGAAAAGGGGATCAGCAAAGCATTCCACAGTGACTAAATTTAGACTTGCTGTTTGGGTTCAGTTCCTTGTCAAAGCACTGCTTTGTTAAGTCACCATTTAATCCTGTGACTGATGGGGATCTTCAGCACTTCTTCTGAGTTGTTACTTTCTCTGGTCTCACTCTTTAAAGTATTTAACACTTCTAAATCTCTAAAAAAGGACACTTATGATTATCTGTTGTTTTTCTATCAGTGTTCTGCCTCTTTGGGTACTTGGAACAGCAAGGACACATTTGGGGATCTGGATTTTATAGTACCAGTTATATCAGTCACCTGTGCCTGACATCAGCTTACAGTTCACACAGTAGCACCTCTAGAAGATGAGCTGTAAAGCTCCTTGGTACCTGAGGGACATCACCTATGACACTGGTACAGGAGCCAAATATATCAGAGTCCATTCTTAGCAGGGGAATTAAAGGCACTTCACCAGTGAAATGACAACAGAGTGTGGACAGAAATTTCAGGATCAGTACAGAAGAAAATATGGTCCTCAAGGTGCTGGTAAATGGCAGAATAAATGCAAATAGTTACTGGGGAGACAGGGTATGGTGTTTAAAAAAAGACTGGATGTGGCACTTGGTGCCATGTTTAGTTCAGGTGTTAGGGCATGGGTTGGGCTAGATGATCTTGAAGATGTCTTACAACCTAGTGATTCTGTGTGATCCTGTATGAAGAGAAATATTTTTGCATTGTAGAGATATTGTAAAGGCTCTTTAGTGTTTCACATTCATTGTTTCTGTTTTTTTTCTCCCTCTAATTACCTTTATTTTAGATGAGGGTTGTATTCTGCTGGTTAGCCTGGTCATTACTCCTGCTGTTGTTGAACTTATCAGGAAGGGACAGTGTATTTAGAAGTTAAACATCTGAGTTAGCTGTTGCTCCCATATCCTTCCTGTGTGTTGGCTAGCTCCACACCCATACACCATTTTCCCCTTGCCTGTACCTTTTCCGCTGCCTCTTCCTTTCTCCTCGGTTTTCCTGTTTGATTCCCTTTTTTGCCTCATTTACCACTTCTCTCTGGCTCACTCTTAGATCATTTTGTGTCAGTGAATAGGAAAAAAGCCCCATTTTCTCCTTACACCATCACCTTCAGAGAATCCTTTGCCTTTGGTGCCCACTTGGAGGAAATAGTGACTTTTTGTGTAAGATGGTGCCACACCAGGTAACCAAACCAACTCTCAGCCCACACGGCCACTGCCTTGTATCGGGGCAGATCCCAACTTACTTTTGAATGAAATATTTGCCTTGTGTGGATCATTGGACACCAAGAAAAAATTCTTCACTGGAAGGGTGATCCAGCATTCTATCAGAGTGCCCAGGGCAGTGGTGGAGCCACCATCCCCAGAGATATTTAAAAGATGTGTAGATGTGGCACTTGGGGACATGGTTTAGTGGTGGGCTTGCCAGTGCTGTGTTAACAGTTGGACTTGGTGACCTTAGATATCTTTTCCAGCCTAAACTGGTTTTTATGATTTAAGGTCTAGATATGGAACCTACAAGTAAAAACAATTCTCCCAAGATGCCATTTTTTTCCTGCTAGTGTGTCTGCTGTGGTCTTATTGGAAAACCTCTGGGCACATGGCTCCTCAAAGGGGTTTTAGAGGGCTGGTAGAGAACCTGACTGCCCTGCTTTGCTGCTTGAGGCTGCCTGAGGTAGAGTGCCAGGTGAAGTGCTCACTGTAGGGTGAACAGGAGATAAATGTACTCTGCCACTCTGCTGTGTTTATTGATCATGCTCAGAATGTGTTGGCTTGAAGACAAACAGCCCAGAAATCTCAGACAAGAATAATCTTTATGTGACGCTGTATCTGTGAAATACAGATTTGGAAACTTCCCATATATAATGGAACTTCTGCACAGGTTGGACAGGTTTATTCCTAGTCATGGGGATTGCTCTCCTGCTGTAAACACCCACCATGTCCCTTGCTGCATCTCCCAGAGCAAATCACACAGAGGTTTTCACATTTTAACAATCCTCTTTTCCCATTGTACGGCTGGGAGGGACTTCCTACATTTCGTGTAATCAGCATGCAAATTTGCGAGCTTCCCATAAAATCCTGCAGTAAACAGGATAGATTTGCTCTAAACAGATTTCATCCAGTAACAATTTACTATAAATTCAGCTAACATCAACACACTCCTATTTTCCTTTGTGCTTCTCTAACTTCTTCTTCGTGTTGTAGAACAACGGGAGAAAATTGCTGCTATTTGTCCCCGGACTGAGGTATTTAAATAAAGCTGAAGACACTACCAATAATGGTGATACTCTGGGAGTCAACTGAATTCCTTTTCATTGTAAATGGAAAGTTTTAAATGGAATTATTATTATTGGAACCAATTGGATTCAGCAAAAGTGGTTTGTAGGTGTTTCAGAAAACTGAAATGGAGATAGGTTATTAGACATTTAATACCTGAGATACAAAGCAATTTCTCAGAAGCTCTGTTTACTGAAGTGTACTAACAAACTATAGATAAAACAGGCTTTTAGGACATTATTTAAATAACTATTTAAATAACCTAAAATTCACCCCGCCACTCTGTTAGAAAAGAAAAACAAATCAAGGTGGAAATTCTAATCCTACACAGGCTGAAATTCCTACATGCTAGTTTGTTATGCTGAAGGATATTGGATAACAACACAGTAAGAAAGCCATAAAAACTGTAAAAAAATCCTCACTCAATGGATTTGAAGCTGTATGAGGTTGGGACATGGCAATGGGTCTCACTGGCCACTTACAAAGTGTAGGTTAAAATACACTCTCTTGATTCATAAGCTAATGTTTTGTAATAAATGCTCTCAGAAACCTGTTTTTTTGGTTTTTAAGTAGTCTCATTAAGGGATAAGTGCACAAACTAAGTAGATACTCAGAGGCAAACATCAACAGCAACTTGGGCACCAAACTAGAGCTGCATTAAAACTATTCAAGGCTGCTGGCAGAGCAATAAAAGGGCGACAAAATGGGCTGATTTATTTTAAAGGCAACCTAAACATTGTGTTAATGGTGACAGTTGACAGTGGAAACACTGCTGAAATTGAGTGTGAGACAGAGGTTTTTTTCGATAGCCACAGGATGTCCTTGGAACAGAGTCTGCATCTCAATGAGCTGGGTGCTACTCACAGTACATTAGAAAGAAATTAGTTAGGGTTGAACATAATTATAATGTCAGGGTAGTTTCCAGTCTGAGATCCATCCTTCTGGCTAGGAACCGTGTCATAGTGAGCAAAAATTAGCTTGCTTACAAATAGACAGCAGATTATGTCCAGACCTAGCATGATGCTTCCCTCCACCTTTCTGCTTCCTCCCACTGTTTCTTTTTGTTTAAAGCGCAGCTATGAGACTCACATCCCATCTCAGCTGCTTTTGTCAGGACAGCTAATGAGCTGGGGGGGGATGGGAAAAAAAACAACACTGGAAATGGGGTCATGGAGAGGTTAAACTTCATGAATTTATTCATTGGGATTCTGCTCATGCCCTCCTGAAATGAGATGTCATCATTAAAATTGTGGATGACACTGTTGCATAACGATGCTAGAAGGACATGAAGGAAATAGTATTTGTTTAGACTTTAATATATGACTGCGATAGGAAAACAAGCTCAAATTGTACCAACCATGTCAGAAACATACTGAAAACAATCTGTGCAAGGTGTTTGTAAGGGAGAAATGCTCAAATTTAATTAAAAAACCCCAACAGCAACAACAACAGAAAAAGCAAGCAGTGATATCAACATTCTTTTCTACTTTTCTGGAATTACAGTTGTGAGTTGTGGACAACATGAGTATCCTGGGAATAACATTATTGTTTATTCCATCACGGTAATTTTGATATAGCAGAAATATTGACCGTGTTTTTAACAGAGGAAAATTGTTTGAAAAGGGAAGAAAGCAGAGATACAATCAATTGTGATGGAGCCTGGGAGGGCCAGACTAATTGGAAGTATGACCTGGAGCTGAGCAAGGGCTCACAGGGGTGGAAGGTGATCCAAGGAGCCATCCTTTCCCCTGACCCAAGGCAGAAATCAGCCATGCCTGGGGCAGACCTGACAGGTGACATTCTGGCTTCTTCATAAAGGTTTGGAATCCTCTCCCAAAATATTTGGTTTAGAGCATTATTATCTTTTGTTCTTAGGTGCTTTTCAAGTGGCTAAAAGAAGTCTTCCTTGCTGGGTACATTAGTTTGTGCTTCATCCACAATAAATCCTATTCCCTTTGCCCTTTGTGTATTAAAAACTGCCATCCCACCCTCAGTTTTCTGTCCCTTTGTCTTTCAACACCCCTTCTCTCATTTCAGGGTGTGTCCTGGCTCCCATTTCCCTCCGAATTCCTCTTTGGCTCCATCACTTAAAACATCTCCAGCCCTTCCTGGCACATTGCAGGATGCAAATCTAATAAGCCAACTCTCAATTCGTACATCCAGCTCATTATAACTGGAAGTCTCAGTTATGGATGGTATTTTCCCAACCATCCTCGAGACTGCCTTAATTTTTGAGAATTTATGGGACTCTGAAGGTAAGCCAGTTGCCCACAGAAAGGTTGCTGGCTCATCAGTGAGATTTACAGCCCACTAATGACTCCATAATAAAGTAAATACAGAATTGCTGGGCCAGCGGGGGCTGTCACAGGAGAAAACTGACAGCAGTTTCTGTTCCTTTCCAAAGCCTCTTTTTGCTCCTGATGTGAAAGCAAAGCAAAGCAAAGCAAAGCAAACCTAAAACACAAACAAAAAACAACCCAACTTGGTCTGGGTTTCAAGAAGAGGCTTGAGTTATAACAAAATAGGATCTTTCCAGTTCAAGATAAAGCTCAAGCTTCTGGTGCTCTGCTTTAAACGTCGTCCATGAGATGAAAGGAAGTCAGGTCTGAATAAATACTGAGGAATGCTAAACAGGATTTCTACCAAACAATAACTAAATGCCCTGCAGAAGAAAGCCTGCTTGCTGATTATCCTCCAGTGCTGTGTAATTACCATCCATTGAATCGTGACGCTCCTGTTTGGAACAGCCTCGGCTTTACAACTGAGGAAACAACATATAGGAGGCAACATCCCAGGAGATGCTGATTGTATTGGCAGGGAAGGGAAGTGTGCACACATCCAGTAGATAAACCAGGCTGTAAATTGATTTTAATGGAAATGAGATTTCCTAGGAAACAAAAACCTTTATAATTTTCTTGCGGTACCTATGGCGCTTTCTCTGCTCTGCATTGGTGTTGCCTGCTTGGATTTCATATTGATCTGCCAGAGATTGACTTTCTGGATGGCCCTTATCACCACACTTCATGGGTTTTGTACTCCTGAGCTTTCAAAGGCATTGCTGTACCCCTACTGCTGGATCCTTCCTCTTCTAATCAGCTACCCTGGGAAAGAGAGAGGCTGCAAATCGATTTTTCTTTTCTCTTCTTCAAGTCAAAACATTATAGGATGAACAAAGTACCATATTTCTCAGGGATATTAGCTAATAAGTGATAATGCATCAGAGCACGAGAAACTTTTTAATCAGGGCCCTTATCTGCAGAGCTCCAATGCTGAGAAGTGCAAAGCACCTGAAAGACAAGCCCTGCCTTTGAAAAAAAGCAAACCTCACACATTGAAAATAAGCTATTTTCCACTTGTCTCGGTGCATTTAAGGACTACAGCTGCATAACCTTAAGCAAGGCAGCCACAAAACACAGGTTCTTTTAGTAGCACGTTGGGTTGGGTGACTTTTTCAGAATACTGTATGAGCTGAGGGGTTTTTTAAGCTCAAGTAAACAGATGAAAAAATTCAATGCAGAGAGGCAGAATGAAAAAAAATTGACCTGGAAAATATCTCATAAATGGAACTGCAAACACTGATCTTAGTAAAAACCTGGAGGAAAATGCCAGCCAGAATTGCACATTACCCTGAAAAGAACAAAGCACTTTTTCCTAGAGCTACTGAAGCCTCTATTCTACATCTACAGGAATATGGTATGTTTTACATTCCAGGTGTCCTCAGCTCTCTCACTTCACTCCTTGAGACATTCAGTCTGGAATTTGTTCCATGCAAATTGTCCGTACATGGTGGACAAGCAACAGAATTGTGCAGATTGTGACAAATTAGTCCATTTACTTTCATTTGCTGTCAAGTATTACTTGGAGATGGGGGAGGTTGGAAAGTGGAACAGCAAAGATTTTCCAAGGAAATGGCAAAAAATTGCAGACATAAGCACATGAAAGCTGAACTGTAAGGTGGTGCTGGGGTACAAACTGCTGTCCAAACTACAGACAGCTAGGGCAAGGAAAATCCATGTCAAAGAGGGAAATTTGGGGAAAAATTAAGGCTGGGATCCTCCTCGAAGACCTAATTCTGCCAAGGGGCTGTTTGAAGTGGGCAGCTGGTAAGTAGGGCTTGGAGCAAGGTACAGAAATGTCATAAAATTACTTCTTCATTTTGAATAATTGCACTTTTCCCACAGAAAATTATGATGTTGTTTCAGGAACTCCTACAAGCCGAAACAGAGCGAGCCAAAATCAGCAAGCCCCATACGCCACTTCCTCTGAGGAAGGCAAGATATGGCGCTTCAAAGCCCCAGTCATCTGGTCTCTCTGAAGGCACTGCTTTTTCCTTTGAAATCCTACTTGAAACCCATATTAAATCATTTAAGCTGAAGGATGATAGATTTATATTATAATTTAGGAGGAAATTCTTTACTGTGAGGGTAACGCTGGAGCAGGTTGCCTGGAGGAGCTGTAGATGGCCCTGTCCTTGGACGAGTTGAGGGCCAGGTTGGATGGGGCTCTGAACAGCCTGGCCTGGTGGAAGGTGTCCCTGACCATGGCAAGGGATGAGAACTGGATGATATTAAATATTCTTTCAAACCAGTCTGTGATTCTGTGATGATTCTGTGATGATTCTATTCCCATTCCAGGCACAGCTTGTAGGGACGGAAGGAAGGTGGCTGTGCTATGTGGGCATGGAATGATGCCAAGGTGCTGCTTGGTCATTCAGTCCCTTACTCGAGGGCACTGATACCAGGGACAGAACGTGTACATTGACTGTGAAGTGTTTCACAACGGTGCCTTTCATACACAGGTAGAAATTACATCTGTGCTGAAGCTCCTGACCCCAATCCATAATCTCCATCTGAGTTTCCTCCAAGAAGGAAAAAAAATTGTTGGCACAATAAAGTTATGCCTGACCTCAGATCTTAATACAGAGAGACAAGAATCAGCAGGCAGAGCTCTGGAATGACAAGAGCTACCTTATATTCTCATTTCTGGCAACATTTCTGCCGGAGACCGGAGGGAGTCATTGTGTCCCTGTGTGCCCTGCTTTCTCCATATAAACAGAGGCAACAGTGCTTACCCTCACAGAGGTATTTTGAGGTCTGTCACCAAAGATTGCTAGAGGCATTTAGAACTGCCTGGGAAAGTTTGTGGTTTTTGTTTCCTAGAGAATAACCAGGATGTGCAGCTTCTACACAGCTTTGAGATGTTTACACGTGTCTGTTCGACTCAGCCCATTGCCAATACAAAGTTCAGGAGGACTTTGGGAACCTCCATGTATTTATTGTCCCTTGACATGCACGATAATTAGGCTTCAAACACATGTTTGGATCTCCTGTCACTGTTTCTCTCTTACAGGCAATTTCTACCCCAGTTTCCCTGTTGTACCTGTGGAAGAGGAGGGAGAGAGATCTGAGTAAAGACACACTTCCTTGCAACCCTGCTCCATCTCTCTGGGAACTGAGGCATTGGGACAGACCCTTTTTCCCATGTCCAGCTGTCCTAAAGGCAGTCTGAGACCCTGGCTGGCTGAATGATGCCTCTCCACGATGTCACCGTGGTACAGGCTTGCTGTCACCTGCTCTTCAGTGCAGACTTGATCTTGACTGTGTGAATTTGACCTTTTTAGTTCAAAGAAAATCCCATATGTCTTTATCTACAGGGATTTTATTCTCCTAAAAGAAAAGAGGGCTGAATCATTTTGGGAGATCCATTTCCTAGACCTCCTTATTCAGTCTCCTCCTTAAGTCTCCCTCTTACAATGAGATAGAGCCCCTGTTTCTAAATTTGCAGTGCTTCTCATCACACAGGGCACAGACACTTGAAGCCCCTTTGAAGGCTCCAGATTTTTTGTTTCTGGGGAGAAAAAGAGAAGAAAATAAAACAAGAGAAAAACTGCCCTGGGGAGATGTGACCAAGCTGGTTTAGTGGAAGGTGTCCCTATGCATGGCATGGGCTTGGAAATAAATGATCTTTAAGGCCCCTTCCAACTCAAACCATTCTGTAAATCTGTGAAATACAAGGACCAGAAATGCAGAACCACATGGTTGTTGCTCCAAAGAGCTGTTCTTAAAGGCTCAGAGATAAAAGATGAAAATACAAACACTTTATTCCCAATCTAACTCTCCTTTAACTCAATCATTTTTCTAGTTTCAAAAGTTCAGGAGTCTCTTGTTTAATGTTGGTGATTAGATGGTGCTTCTAGTGCCTTGTAATTGTGTGATTTGATACAGATTTGTATGTGAGAAAGCTGTGCTTTGCCTTTGCGTACTCCACTTGTATGAAAGCTTGGAGCAGATTAATTTATCTCCAGAATGTTACACCTCTCTGACAAGTGCACACTGACAAAAAAATTCATTGCACTTGATTTTGAGGACAGTCAGATTATTACAGGTCATTTTTTTCCTTCTTGGTTTGGCTTTACTTTGCTTTTTTTCCCCCTTAGTTTGGTTCATTAATCTTATCCTTTCCATCCTCTTTCCTTGTCCTACACGCCGTCCTCTCAGGTTTCCTGTTTGATGGCTGAAATATAACAGGGAACAGCTACTTTTACTGCTACCTCTGACAGCACAAGTAGAAGCAAAAGGGTGATGAGGCTTCAAATAACTGCCACAGGTGCCTGCAAGTTGATTATTAGTTTCTCTTTCATTTTTCTTGATTTGGAATTAAAGGGAAATCAAACAACCCAATGCCTCTTAGATGATCTTTAAGGCTCCTTTCAACACAAACCATTCAGTGATTCTGTGGTACTGTGCAGAGACAGCTGGTGCTCACTCACTCCAAAAGTTTCTTCCTATCTCTTAGCAATATAATTTCTTCTGCTGTGGAATCCAATTATTATCACTCCTGCTTCTCAGATTTGAATGGATTTGCACTAAAAGTTTTAAAGCAATAAATGTTAAAAGACAAAAAAAAAAATCTTCCTGAAGACATGAAAGGGTTATCAATGTGAATATTATCTGCTGTCATACAAAAGGACCCAGTGGCCACTAAAATTGGAGTGGTTGGAAGAGGTAGCAGCCTGTAAAGCATCTCCCATGGCTCCACTGGTGCTCTTGGCCTTCAGCAAGACACAAAGGACACCTTAGAAGACAGCAAATCTAGTTGGCAAGATGATCCAACATGACTACAGCTGTTTCCAAAGAGCAGCAGGCCCAGAACAATGCTCTGGTTGAGTGGCAAGGTCCATCCATCCAAGAGCTGAGGTCCATTTTTAAGGCCCAGTGCCCTGCTGGTGCCACTCCTGCCTGTCCTCCCAGCTCATTCAGGTGGAGACCTTTGGTTCAGTGCTAGCTCTGCTTTAAACAGCTGATTTCAGCCTCATTTCTTCCCTGGGTTTGTTTGAAATTTGTCTGAAGGCAGATCCTGTCTTTGCCCCTCATGGCATCCAGCCACTCGGCACCGGCTGTCCCAGCACAGCTGTGAGGCTTTATTTAATATAAATCTGCATTTTGGAAATGCTCTGGATGCATTCTTTTTAAGCCATGGAGATGTCTAGCCTTCAAACAGAACATCAAATTGTAAATAACGTCACTTGTCTTTAGAGCAAGAGATGACACTCAGTTAATAGGATGGCAGGGTTCATACGCCACCCGATAATTAAAAAACAAGAGGAAAGACAGACCACTTAAAAGGGTTTCCCGCTGTGACAAATTCCATGGATTATAACATTTTCATACTGCTCTAAAAAGCTACCATGTTGGCTGTAAATTCTCCAGCAAGGGTAATGAGTTGTAGGAGAGTTTGCCTTTCATTTGTTTTGCAGTCTGATGCCCAATCCACTCTGCAAATAAAAACACGATGCTTGCATCGCTTGATCAATTGATTCAAAACATATCTTAAAGAAGCAGCTCTGCTCCCCCTCCAGTGCCTAATTTCAGTTGTCTAATTAAAGCAATATCATTTGCATTTCTGAGGTATGTGGCTTTTGCTCTGTACAAATAAACACCATGTCTGTGATTTAATTATTTTCTTTTTTCCTCTAGCAGCTCACTTTTCATATCTTTCTGTACATTTGCTTCAGTTTATTTATTTATATTGTCTTTATTTCTAACTGAGTATCATGAACAAATCCCATCCCTCCTTCCACCAAAAATTTTTGTGGCAGGGGCCAACTTTTTTTCTTGTCTGCCAGCAGTCTCTTAGCACAAAATCCTAGTTAAAGCCCACTTCACAGTAGGTAGCATTTCAAATCTTCATGGGCTCAACCTTTACATTCCATCTGCATCTTTGTGAACCTTGGAATAGACCAAGTTCTCAGATTTTATTTTTTTTTTTTCTTGTCCAAATTCTAATGAGAGGGATCACTCCTCCCATCCTCCCATTTCCTCCTGAGATTGAAATGCAGCCATCTAAACCTCTACTAACTTGTTTTGAAGCCAGCTATTTCCTCAAACAGTTGCAGAAGATGAAAGCTGTTGATAGGGGCTGGAAAAGTTTTTTTTTCCCATGTTCCATCGGTGCATGCCACTTAAATCCCTGGCTTTGCTCCCGTATCTCCATGTATCTGAGCCCCCATGGATAAACCCCACAGGGCTCACACAGTCCTTAGGTTGACCTGCCAGGGGTTTGGTTTGCTTTCTGCTGAGCAGTTTGGTAAATGGGCTGCGATGGCAGCAGCAGAGGAGGTGGGAGAGGGGTTTTTAGCATTTAGGGTTATCATTTCACATGCCACTTCAGGGGGTCACATTTTTCCACCCTTGCCCAGCCTGAGCAGCTGCTGAGCCAGCTCTGGTAGAGCTTTGTGTGCAAGGCAGGAAGGATGGAGAGCTTTCTGCTTCAGCTTGTGAAAATAGGCATTGACAAGGCACATTTACTGAGCATGGCAATTCAAGACAGCACAGGGAATAATAGGGCAGATTTAGGGAGAAAGGAGAAAAATTTTTGTGATGAGGGTGGTGAGACACTGACACAGGCTGCCTTGAGAGAGGCAGAGGATGCTGCATCCCCAGAAATATTCCAAGCCAGCTTGGATGGGGATTTGAGCAACCTGGTCTAGCGGAAGGTGTCCCTGCCCCAGGGTTGAACAAGATATTCTGCAAGATCCCTTCCAACCTAACCCATTCTTTCATTCTACGATTCTATGATTTTACCAAGTCATTGATTGAAAGATTAAAACCTGCCTTTGACATCTGCATGGTTGTACTATCAAAAGCTATACTCTTTCTGAAGGCTGCATGTGACCAGATTGTTAGGAGAAAGCTCCTGTTCCTTTTTTGTTGTCCCTAAAGTTAGCTTGATTTCATCTGAGTCAATCCCATTCTTCGCACGTCGTGTTCTCCATACGCTCGCTGCCAAATTTACATCCTAAAGCTGGCTGTGTCAAAACCTTCTGCACAATTATTTTCTTCTCCCCTTCTCAAATTTAGATATTTTCTTTCTGGGGCTGAATCCTAATTTCCTTCTGTTTGTTGCTGTCCTTAGTTTCTGGCATCTTTGGGGTGGGGCGGGATGTTTCCACAATCCTGTTGGTGTTGGGAAGCTGCTGTGTTTCTATCCCATCAGCTTTCCGCACAACTGACCATAAAATTAATCATACATTCCTAAAACCTTTCAGAGCACTGTAAAAATTACCCACTAGGTCCATTTATTTGCTGTGCAGGGTTTTTGAAATTATTTTACTCAATTTTTTTTTTTGCTGTTCTGGTCTAGTACTTTGCATCTCAATGCTCCCATTGGTAAAAGATAAAAGGGGGATCTAAGGGCCACATAAGTGGGGAGACATGTAACCACTGGGCTCTGAATCATGTTTTTTTTCCCCTGCTTTTGTTTCCACTGGCATTGGCAGTGTTCATAACCCAATAGAATCTGTTAGAAAATGGTCTTAAAAGTGCAATTCCCTTGCTGCTTGACTGGATTTGTCTATGGGTTTTTTGGCCGTCACTGAAGCGTCGACTTGAAAATCACTGAAAACCAACATTTTCTAATGAGTAAGACTTTAGCAAGCAGGTATTTAAATAAAGAACAACAGAGTCCACTTTTCTCTCCACCACAGCTGCTTTTGATGCCATTGAATACTGTCAAATGGGTTAGAGTCATGCGTGAAGTTTGTCACTTCTGAGCTGCTGACAGTACCTACCTCAATGTGTAACACGCCGTGAATTCTAAACAGTTTTATTGAGGTTTATTGAAGTATTGCCATCTGCCATGTAGCACTATTCTTCCCAAAGGCAACTGGGGAAAACAAGGCAAAGTGGCTGCATCTTGTCATTAGGAATTTTATTTCTGGGAAGTATGAACATTCGAGTTGCTCAATAAAATTAGTCACTGTGCCATGTTCAGCTCATCTCTTCCGTCACAAATATGATACCAAAATCCAGTTTCCCACTTAGGGCCTTCTGTGGTTCCAGATACATAAATAAGCAAGAGGAATAAATTTTCTTCAGTTTCATCTTTTTATAAAAACTTAATAGCTGACAAAACTAGCCTTCTTCTCTTCCAGATTTGTGAAGGACACCCTCGCTGCTTCCCAGCATGTTTCCATCAATACTGAAGGATCATGCGCCGTGACTGCTGCTCATCATGGACCCAGCTGTGGTTTCACACATCAGGAGGCTTAGCATCTCACTTAGAGATTCCTTCAGATTCCAAAATATTACTCAGGATTTTATTCAGTGTCGTACTGAAGACTTTTTCCACGATATCAAAAGAGTTTGGGTTGGATGAGACCTTAAAGAACATATAGTTCTGTCCCTCCTATTTTGGGCAGGGACACGTTCCACTAGACCAGGCTCCTCCAAGCACCATCCAGTTTTATCATAGAGGAGAGTAATCAAGCAGAATACTAGATCTCTCAGCAAAACATAAGTTTTATTAACAGAAATATGTTTATCATATACTGAAGAATGCCTATTATAAAATAACCATCCCAAGCACCACAGTATCACTACTTCATTATGTGCTTTAGGCCGTTTTTCCCAAGGTAATGTAAAGGTGTATACTCCTTGGGAATCCTTGTGGTAAGTTATTAAATGGAGGTTTTTTTGTTTTGTTTTGTTTTAACCTTCAAGCCCACTACAAATTACGGTATCATTTTAAGTGGTGAAATGGAGAAGGTCCTTTTTAATTCAGTCTCTCTGCCTGTTCCACACTAGAAAGAAGAGTTATTTTCTTTGGAGACTAATGCTTCGATAAGATCTGTCTGTATCCAACTATCTGATAAGCTGGGAACTCGAGATCCAATGTCACCTTTCATTTTACCAACTCCTTTATCTGTCCGTAGTGCAGGGATCTGGGGATACAGTTACTCCAAAGTTTTCAGAATATTTTCTCAGCCATAATTTATAAATTAAACCACTAAAGAATTTTCTTTTTTTTTTAATCAAAAATGAAATAAGATTTCCTGAAAGTACAAAAAAAGTAAAAAAAAAATAAGGTTTTAAAGGACCAAAAGCTGCAAATCATATCTCTTAGGGATGTCTCTTGGCATTTGGAGTGCAAAACACAAAGTTTTGCCACTGTTATTCAGTGGCCACATGTGTTGTGCTGGCCTAGCATTTTGACTGGACAAGTAAGAAATTGGTTAGTTCGGTAAAACATTGATCAGGCTAACAAGCTGTTCTTCACATAAGTAGATAGTTACCTTTTTAATTTGTAACAAAAGTTTGTGCAAAACAGCTTGGACTAAGATTTTGAGATGCACCTGTTCCCAGTATTGTATTTTGATCTGACCACCTGAATCTAATTTAATGTTTAATGCTCTGTTTTGAAATTCAGGCTTGCTACTTCAAAAGAAAATGGCCTAGAAAGACAATTTAAATAAGTAATGATCAGTCAGTTGTTGTTATTATTATTATTATTATTATTCAGGAGAGGCTGCAACATAATGTATATTTTAACACCAATGGGGTTTATATAGTGAAATTATTGTACTAGTAATGTGATTAGTAAAAATTGCAAAACAAAACCCAGTTTTTAAGTTTCTTTTTTTTTTTTTCTTTTTTTTTTTTTTTTTTAATAGCCTCAGTTTGGGGCTATTTATTTATTTATTTATTTTAGTTACTGTATCAATATCTAAAGCAAGGCTTTTCACAGATCCTCTGTGTGGCATTTTTTTATGCTCTGATTTGACCATATCTTGCCTTTCCCGATTAACTCACACTGATTTCCAACCTGGCCTCCTCTGTTTAAGCTTTGAGATTAGAAAGGCTGCCTAGCACGTCCCTGGGCATGCCCACTCCACCTCTTTTTATCAGACAAAGTCATCGTGGAGGAGGAATCGCAGGAATCTCACTCTGGGCTCCGTGAGCCATTAAGGCTTGACCTGTGACTCTGGCATTCCTCACGTCTCCTGGTGCAGCCATTCCTCCGCTGCCACAGCAATTCCCAGCCACTGCTGGCAGAGATGGCCAAAAACAAAAAATCAGAGATGCTTTGATCACCTGCCTTGCAGGGCACGCTTCCTGTAGAGGAAAATTACGGACACTGTTCCACCGCTCCAGCTACAAAAGCGAAAACTCAGTGTTTTCCTTCTTCCTAAGTCGATAGATGGAAAAATAAAAATACAGAAAGTTCAGGTGTGATTTTGACTATTTATGTCTGCCCAGTGAGGAAGATGCTCAGCTGATGGGACTGCTTTAGAGGCGTGATGAGAAAAATTATCATCCCACATTGAATCCCAAGGGATTCCCTGCACTAGTTTAGTTGACTATGGGAAATGTGGCTTTTATCTTTTTTTTCCCCTTAAACACTGGAAACAAAAAACTGTATTTCCATTCCTAACCTACCACCTTCTCATGGATGCATCATCTTCGATTCAAAGGCTTATCCCTGAGCTTGTTCCCTGTCTTACACTAGATTTTCATGTGCTTCATACTTCTCATACCCTTTATATAGCTGCGTGGATATTTACATAACCACATGATAATTTATATTTTCAGATGTCTTTTGTTTTCATTAATTTTTTAGAAAAGTTGTTCTGGTGCTTTGTTTCCTGAACACAACCTTACAAATGCTACTGAGAAACAAATCAAAACAAATTACATAAGGAACGCAGCCTGAATAGTGCCAAGGTTTTCTTTTTTGCACTGCACATGCAAAGTTTGTCTAGTTAATTAAGAACAAACACAGCACAACTAGCTCTTACAACAGGAATTTAATTTCCTTGAAGCTAAATAAAGACCAAACAAAACCGTTCTTGTCACAATTCCCATCTTCAAAGGAGTTTATTTATTTCCTTTATAGGTCTGGACAGCCTTGAGCTCTCTGTGTTCAGATTAAATCAGCTCCAGAATCCTCCTGTCCCTCTTAGCTGTAAACAATGTTGAAGTGGGAATGATACCTCAGGATTGAAGCTGAAGTCAGTGGGATTAAGTGGAAAATGTTGCCAAGAAGCCGGAGCAGCCCTGGCTGGGACTCCCACGGCCTCGAGCCCCAGCAGGTCTCCATCCCTGGGGAGCAGCTGAAGACAGCACCCCCAGTTCCCTGTTTATTTGCTGGAGGGGGCATCTGTTCCAACCACAGCAAACCAGCACAGAGGAAGCAGCACATGCGAATGTTGGTCAATCTGTGTGATGCACTCAATGACCTTCTGCATTTTCTCCTTTTTTTTTTTTTTTTTTATGTCTTAAAACTGACAGCTGCACCTCCAAGTTACAAAATTTAAATCACTTTTGTCCACTACATTCTTATTTGTAAAGGGTTTACATCCTTCACAGATTACTGAAATAAATCCCAGCATCAAGTCTAAATTTTTGACTAGCCACAAATATTCCAAATTTTCTCTTCACAGTACATATATATATATATATAAATAAAATTCTTGAGCCTGTAAGCTGCCTGTGAGGAAAACAAATTGTCACTTTTTTAAGCTGCTGATTGTGAAGCTAGGTGTGAGAAATCAATCCAGCCCAGGAGTGATGAGTGCTGGATGCCTGGTGAGGACCTCAGGGGCAGCACAAGGAGGGGGACTGCAGCCTAAGAGGTCACCTGGCATGCATTTCTTCTGTGAGGATGCTTTGGGATGCTTTGGCATGCAGAAATTTTGCCTCTATGGTGTCAGGTGAGGACAGGGATTTGTGTGAAAGCTAGAACGAAGGAGCGTGGGAAAATTGATTTTGGAGCATGATATCTTCCTCTCATCTGCTGGCATTATTTGATAGTTTTTGATATGCATTTTAAAAATAGCTTGCTATGTGAAAAGTTCAGTTTTCGTTGTAAGGTGTGGTCTGTGCAGAATGTGCTTCAGTTCAGAAAGAGGGCCCCTGAAATTTAATAGCCTTGGCTCTCCATCTTGTACCTCCTGGAGCCCAGAGTTTTCCAGCCCACTAGTAGCCTAGTCTGAATAATTCCTTGATAGAACACAGGTCATGCATGGCATCCTTTCATCCCACTGCTTTTTATGCCATTAAAGTGAATAAATAATAAACAAATTGGATTGGTAGTAATAAGCAGAGAGTAAAACAGTGTTTATCAAGAAAATTATGATGAATTATCCTCTAAACTCTGCTTAGGATGAAGAAACCCATGAGGAAGAAAATGCTAATTTTATTTCAAATTAATTTCAGCTATTTATTATTAGTTATAAATGTATATTAATACATAATATATAAAATTATATATTGCATATAATTCTATAATAATGCATAATATTAATTACAAAAATGCAACTAAGGCATTAATATACATAAATGTATATTAATTACATTCATACTTTTGGAACCAGTAAAGACAAGATTGCATGCCTTAACTTAGAATGGATAACCTTTCAATTATTAAAGTAGAAATTACAATTACAGTATGAAATATGGTGAAAACATGCTCTACATAAACTGTATGTAGAGCCCATCAAGATTATTCTCCTCCTTGAACGGGGAATTTTTCCTGTCATTGCTTACTGAGGAGAACACAATGATTTTGAAAAACTTTAAAAGTTATTTTAAAGTAATTTTTAAAAAGGAGTAGTTCTTCTCAGGATACACCTGTGTCTACAGAGAAATTCTGTTCTCCAAAAGCCATTTTTTTCCATGAAAATGATGCTTAATTTATGCAGACAGAATAATTTTAAAACACTTTCAATTCCATTTTTTATCATCATTGTGACAAATAATCTGATCACTTTTAGTTTTTAAAAACCAGAAAAGGTGACTATCTCTACCAAGCTTGTGACTGAATTCTATCATCATCCTGGGCATGTTTTGCAAGTTGTCTGCTTCTTAATCTCTTCTTATAATTGCAGAAATAATTGCACGTACCCTCATTTGCACAGTACTTTCAGATCCAGGGGGGAATATACTATAAAAGCATTAAGTGTTATCTTACTGGAGACAAGTATATTAAAAATTACTTCAAATCTTGCATGGAGAAAATGTTGCCAGACCTGAAACTAATTTTTATTGCATCCTTTTCGTATTACACAGGCAATAATATATCTGTCATGAAGCTTTCATGCATGCCTTTTTTAAAATTTTTTATTTGATGTAATTTTGCAATTAGTTCCACAGTATAGCTCAGGAGACATATGATAAAGGTATTTAGCTGTTTCATCTGTAGCATGCATGAAGGTTCAAACATTACCAAACTGATTTCCCAACCATCCTCTGGGATTGCAGACTGGCCATGAGCTGCTGGTGAGCTGCACCTTGCCTGGAGAAGTCATCCTTGAGCTCTGAGCTGTCCCACGACCATCACCATTGTCAGCATCATCACCATCACCTGTCCCACTCTGGGGTCTGGGAAAGCCACATAACCCACCACTGAAATGGCCTGCTTGTTTTTCTAGTGAAGAAAAGCAGGAAAAGTCAGATTTGGATGGGAAAAATTTCCAAAAGACTTAGTCACAAGGAAGGTTTCGGCACGATAACACTGAAGAGGAAATCCTATCAGTGTGAGCAAGAGCTAGAATAAACAAGTCACTACAAATACTTCTTTCCCCTTTAATAAATATTTGGCTGAGGTCATCAACCTTGCCTGAACTGGACCTGTATTTGATAACACAGATCATTCCTTCCTCTTACAGCTGAAAAGTAGGTTTGCTTGTCTTAGAAATCAGAGCTTGCAAATCTGTTTGCACCCAAAATCTGTTTTCTTTCCTGTAAATCAGCAAACAACCAAGAGATGTTAGTACTCAGGTATACTGTAAAACTCTGATTACGTGATCTCTATTCTTGGTAACCAAAACTACTTAGTGAATATTTATTTTCTATCCCAGCCCACAAATCAGTTTTTTTTTCTGAAAAGTCATGATGCTCACAGCACCCGGAGCCATGTGCCTGTGAGGGACAGACAACCCAGACTTTAGCAGTTCACAGCCACACCACCATGCCATGCACATAACTGATGATGCAAAAGGGATTAAGGGACATGGGTCTCCACTTTATCTGTCTCAATGACACTTTTTGGTTTGTAGGGAAGAAATAATTCAAGTATTCTTCTGGCCCAAACTGTTTTTCTTTTGTTTCAATACACTCAGTTTTAAAGTGCTTACGTACACAGGGTGAAGGATGGGAACAAACCTGAGAAGCACTGAAATTGGTTATGGCCAATTGCAATGTGTTCCAATTCACCTTTGCTTTATTCCACCTCTGCTTTCTGAATTTTCTACCTAAATTTCAGGCCCCAGCCTGGGTTTCACAAACTCTCTGTGCCAAATTTTGTGGCCAGCAAAAAGAACTGGGGTCTTTCCAAGCAGCCCTTGGCTTTTGAATGTTTTCGCAGCTATCAGCTATCTTGGCATCTGCTGCAGGATTATTTTCTTGTGCCTCATATCTGTAAGTACATGGTGTCTTGTTGAAATGCATGAGATATCAAAATATTCAGAGTCCTGAAGAGACAGAAACCATCCTGTATGTTTGGGGGAAGATCTGTGGGATTTCACAGGCAAGTGTGGAAATTCTTCCTCAAGTCCTGCGAGGTTTGCACAGGACGTGCTCTGCTCTGCTCTCCTGATAACTTCCGAGGAAACTGCCCAAATTCCTGGTGATCAGAAACCACAACAGCCTCATTTTCCTTGCACTGATGCTGCTGGGGCAGCAAATTCTGAAAAAGTCATGCTTCCATCTGTAATGCAGTCTTTCACATAGCCAGAGATCTCAAAGGAAATACAGCAAAGCTGTCGTAGCTCTGTGTGAGTGCCTCGGTAAAATACATTATGTCCTAGAAGCTAAACATGGCACAAATTGCCAGGCTGTCTGAGAGCCAAGATGTTCGATAATTTTCTTATCTCAAACTGTGTCCTATAAATTGGGTACAGAAAGGACTCAGAGATCAGCAGAGTCTGCAGATTAAAATACCACCACCATTTATTTTAGCTGAGGAAAGGGCATTATGGACTGGTGCTGGATAAGGAACCCCACAGGGAGGGAAATCCTCAGACCCCCAAAATTTGTGCTCACCATCGCATCTGCTGCCTTACCACATCAAGTCCCCCTTCCACAGGCCATGGTGTAGATGTTTAAGAGGAGGAAAATTTCTCAAGCAGTTTTCCACTGCTCTATTTCTTCTAATATTATTTTAATCAGTTTCCCAGCGTGCTCTCAGTAGATCCAAAGAGTGAGCAAAGTCTTTCTGTGGCTAATCTGCTGACCATAAATCCTCAGACAGTAGTGAAAACTTGTGTGACCTCATGGATAAAGTGTTTGCTTCATATTTTGAAGGTCATAAATTCAAATCCTGTTAATAGTCTCTTTTTATTAAATGTCTCATAGCTTATTTTCAGTGGTATAATTACACTCTGGGTCAGTTAATTATTACTGAATTTTTCCAGCAACAGCAAAAAGGGCAAACTACCCGCTAGAAACAACTTAGAAAGTAATACTTACAAAATGATTAGCAATTTAAACAGTCCAATTAAACGAGACAATTAAGTTTAAGTAGTTTCCTCATTAGAGTGATTTTCTCTGCTCATAGCTGTATAAGAAGCCTTATAAGGCTTTGTGGGAACTGGGGAGCTCAATGCATTTCCATGAATGTAAGTGTTCCATGACTGGGGCTCATATGTATGTATCTGATGAAAGGATTTGGGCTGGGGGAATTTATAAGCAGGCACATGGGAGAAGTCAGTCAGAGAGGGAGAGAGGGAGATCTATTTTCAATAATAGACTCTCATTTGCCTGGCTGAAAGAGACACCACAGGCCTTTCCTGGGTTTGTTGGGAAGGGCAGCCCTATTCAGTGCTGTAAGAGCAAAGACCACTTTGTTGTGAACCCATATTTCTTGGAGACGTGGGAACATAGCCCAAATTAAACCTCTCTCCTGTGGGTCTTTGTGGTCGTGCTGCTTCGTTAAGTAGCTGTAACACTTTGGGTGGAAACGCCTCGATTTTCCCAACTTGGGGGAACATATATTTGATTCTCAGGGCTCGGTGCCAATGCTTTGGCTTACATTAAACAATGCTTAACAAAATAAATAATAAGTCATGAAAAATGTGGAGATAGATAGATAGATAGATAGATAGATAGATAGATCTAAGATAAGGTATAGTTATGTGCTAGAAAGTCAAGCCTGTGTCCTTTAGTCATGTTTTAGGCTGTTAAAGAGATTTCTGATTACCAGCTGTGTTTTATTTCCCAATAGCTGCTTTCTTTGTAAGTGTTGGGTGAATGCAATGATGCCAGGCAGCGTGGAAATGACAGATTGCTCCAGTGGCTCCCTGGACAAGCTCAGGCAAGCCCAGCGTGGCTGTGACTCCTGGGAGAGCTGGGTGAGACCATAACAGCTCTGTGTTCACCATCAGGTGTGTGCCAAGAGAGGGGCATGGGGCTGGGGAGAAGAATTTGTCCTTGCCCTGGAGGACTGCAGCTCTGACAGCAAGTTGGATGAAGGGAGCCTTCAACAGCTGCCAAAGCCTAAAGCAAACCAGCCCCGAAGGGTTTTTATACCTGTATAAAAGTGTACAGCTTTGTATTTATAGAGTAGCGCTTTTTTTGTGACAATTTTATCTTAACGTGTCAGAATTTAAAAAGAAATGAGTGGCATGAATAAGGGAACAAATGCATTCTTTCCAGAGGTGACTTTCAAACCAAAGCCAGGACCATTTGTCTTGAAGCTCATTTCACATTAGGATGTGTTTCTCACAATATGTTAAGCCCTAAGGGGAATGCTAAGATGAAAAATGTGTTTTAATTATTTCGTATGGGTTAAACAAAGAGACTTGAAACTTTATCTCTTCTTTCTACAGCCATCCATGCATGAAATTAAGAGAATTCTATAATGTACACAGTAGAGAAATAGAGTATCAAGAGTACAATGAGGTTGAAATCCAGCACAAACTCCACACTGGATGAAGAGGGGAGGAACTTCTCTGTGTGGAAGTAATCCCACAAAATTCCCTTGTAAGGTTTGTGTACAAGACCATTGTGTGTCTCTGCAGTTATTTTGCCTTGTATTAAGGATGGAATTAATTATTAATGGCAGAGAGGAATCTATGAGAGCAAGCTGAAGTTGTCATTGGTAACACACAGTGATATAGATAATTTCATGTAATCTGTGATATATAGTGTGGAAATACCTAGTTATCCCAAAGATGGAGGACATAATTGCCTGGGGCAGGAAGAGAAATGCTATGAGGTAACCTGGTGTCTGCTTTCCTTCTCTGGGGCAAAAATCATAGAATCACAGAATGGTTTGGGTTGGAAGGGACCTTGGAGATCATCTGGTTCCAATCCCGCTGCCATGGGCAGGGACACCTTCCCCTAGACCAGATGAGTCACTGCTGTGGCCTCTGTTTACCCTCAAAGCTGCATGGCTGAAGCCAAGGAAAGTCAATATTCCCTTCTCCCAGCCCGCAGGCTGGTTTGGCAGCCAGGGCTGACATGAAATAACACTCAGAAGGCGTTCAGTGATCGTGCTGAGCTCTGCTACAGCCACTCCGAGGTCCTGACTTGAGGTGCAGGCGTAACAGCAATGAAATACCGATGAGCTGAGGGTAGCAAATGACATTTTGGAGTGCTCTCTGGGGAGAGATGAGCAATTTTCAGACACCTCTATACTGCCATACACAAATGTGCAATCAGTAAAGGCAACCTTAATGTTATGTTTTCACTGGGAATTTCAAACACCTGTTGCATCCCAGAGGAATTGGACACAGCCTGTGTGTTTGATGAAGATTGGTTTGGCTTGTGCACTAGCACACTTTTGGATCATTTCTCCTTAATCAAAATGTAGCTCCACCAAGGAGTAACCGATTCAAAAAAACCTACTGTCACAAATTTTAATTTGTAAGATGTTACTTGTCAAAGAAATTTTCTCTGTTTCTTACATGATTGAGTGCCAAGTGATCGCTCTTTTGTTTCTGTAAGACTTTTTAATGGAAAAAAAAATATTAGGGATGATAAAAGAATAGCTAAATAGGGTTCATGAGTAACAGAAGAAACCAGAACTGTGTATTAGAATACAAGCTGGGAAAATCATTCATTTGTCATTCAATTAAGAAAACTATACAATAATTTATTTTTTCCCTATTTTTTATTTCTCACTTATTAACTTTTTTGTTCCCTAAATTGTAATTCAGAAAGGCCTGAAAGGAAGAAAGTGCAGTAAAATTGGTACACAAGCATGTTATATACACAGAAACTCTTTAAAACTCAACTGGGTTTCTTTAGTCTTGCATTGGATGATCTCTACTGAGGTTGTAAAATATATAATCCACTGCCAAGGAAGAATCCTAAACAGTGTAAACTGAGAAAATGGCATTCTTCTCTTCTCCCAGCTGCAAAAAACCCAAATAAAATCTAGAGCAGCCATATTCTGTTACAAAGCAGATGTCTGAATATCAGTGCTATCAAAATCCATGACTGTACTCCTCTGTCAAACTGTGGCCACCATTATGGCTCCCTGAGAACAAATTCATTTGCAGTTTTGCACAATCTGTGTTTATGTTTTTAATTTCATATGAATTCCATGACTTATTTCATAGCAATGAAATAGTAAGGAAAAGTTAATTAGTCCAAGCAGTGGAGAGGAGCAATTAGCACTCCCCTTGTGAAAAAGACAGCGCATCTTTGGAAAACACAGGAAAACAGCAGGAAATTGGGAAGGGGGTGGGGAATGTGTTTACCAGATAAGGAAAGAAAACATACTAAAAACATTGATGCTGCAGTGCAAAGAGTCAGTGCATTGGGCTTTCAAGTGGTACCTCTTCCTCACTGTGGATGTCCTTTATTCTGTATCCACTGCTGGTTTTGCCAGCCGTCATCAGATGCAGAGATCAAAGGTAGCGGGTTGATGTGGGATGCAATGGATGGCAGCAAAGAAAAGAAGCACCCAAGGAGAACAGGAGCAGGTGGCTTTACTGTTTTTGTATTAATAAAGTCAGACACACACACGTGTGCAGGCTTGGAATTAGATCCAAACATCACTGCAAAAACTGGGAAGGGAAGGAATACAAGGAGTTAACAGAGCCAATCATTGTGCGCTAAGTAGCTTTGCTGAGTAGGTTTGCTCAGGAGAGACAGTTCATAGATTCTGAGTGTTTGAAAACCCTCAGAAATGCCTGCCTGCCATCACTTGTCTATCTTTATGCAGCCCTTGGTGCTGTGTGTATTTGAACTGTTTATTTGGATTGCGTTTTGTTTACTTCCTCTGGTTTGCTCCTGTGCCGCCCACAGAAATCTCTTGGCTGCTGTCCCCAAAGGACAAATAGTGCAGCAAAATAAATATGTAACATAAGAGAGGAAAAAATAAAAATGGGAGAGGCCACAGATGTATTTGATATGACAAATAGCACAAAAAAGGGATCATGAGCCCAGTTTCAGTTCAGCAAGAGCGCTGCTTGCCTGGTAATTACCTCTGCCCTCCTGCACTGGATTTGCAATCTGAAAGCTGTCACTTTTCAGACAAACCAACCTCAAAACCTACTACTGAGTAATCATGCAATGCAAAAGTGAACTACATGAGAAAATGGAAGAATTTGTCTCAAGTAACAGAAGAAAATGTGGGACAGAAGTGTGCAAGCCAAACGGGAAGTGTGCAGAAATTGTTGATGGCGATGATGTGTGTGAGTCAGGGCTGTGTGCTGGACTGTGGAATCTGAAGGTTTCAGGAACAACCCAAGAAATCTTTCTGGAGGGATTTGTACTGTGCCAGTGAAGGTTTCCTATGGGGATGGCAGTTCCTCGAACCCTCCCACTCTCCAAACTCCCAGTAGTTTCTATAGATAAAAATCATAGAGTCATTTAGTTGGAAAAGACCTCAAAGATCATTGAGCTCAACCATCAGCCCAACACTGCCAAGGCCACCACTAAATCATGTCCCTCAATGCCACACCTACGTGTCTTTTAAATGTCTGCAGGGATGGTGACTGAGCTGCTCCACTGGGAAGCCTGTTCCAGAACTTAATCAGGCTTTTGGTGAAGAAATTTTTTCTAATATTCAATCTGAACCTCCTCTGGCACAACCTGAGGCCATTTCTTCAATCTGTCACTGGTTGCCTGGGAGAAGAGGCAGACCCCCACTTGCTACAGCCTCCTTTTAGGTGGTTTTAGAGAGTGATGAGGTTTCCCTTGAGACTCTTTTTCTCCAGGCTAAACACTTCCAGCTTCCCCAGCCACTCCTCTGGGAATTTCTGCTTCAGACCCTTCACCACTTTTGTTGCCCAATGTTTCAACCTTAAGATTGTCCAACAGCAGGGATAAGCAGGATCAGCTCCTTGGGAGAAATCTTAATTCACAAGAAAAGGTTTCAGGAATGCCAGGCTGGATGGGTTTTTTTTGCTTAGCCTCAGAAGGACAGTGGGGTGTGCATTTTGATAGAAGAAAAACCAAGGAGGCAAAGCAGGCACATCAATGAGCCCCAAGAACAGGATATATCCCCTGTCCTGCTGAAATCAGTGGGCACAAGGTCACCAACTGCCCTTTGGATGCAACTGCTGCTTTGGCAGGGGGATTCAATCTACTCATGGAAATAAAGACTGGCTTTCAATTATACTGGTTTTCCATGGACTATTTACAAAAATAAGTAATTTCAGACAGTTTTAGTTAATGCCCTTCATAACCAGCATGTCTCAGAGCTCCCAAGAAACTCACAATCCTGAACTATTTAAATCAACAGGAGTCTTTGACGGCAACAGAGTTCTCCGTGACTTCCAAGTGGTGAAGGTGGAAGTTTACAGCAGAAAACAATATTGTGTAGTCACTGCATTAAAACATTCAAACAAGGGGAAAACAGGAGAAATTAGGGTAAGCAAAACCCTTGTGCTTGTTTGTGGAGGCAGGCATGATACGCCTCAGGGGTGCTGTGAGCACAGAAATGGAGTCCAAGTGACTCAGCATCCAAGACAAGCACATTTATCTTTGGGACATGTTCATTGTTCCACCTGCATAATGGCATATTATATTTTATTAAGAACAGAGCATTATGGCAGAAGTATTTACACATCTCTAATGCACACAGCCCTTTTGTACAATAAATGTTCCATTGTTTTCCCGTCAATGGCAAATGCAGTTGCTCTGCTCGTGTATTTGTTTTTCTCTGTGGTGATCTGTAATTCTGTTCAGAGTTTCGGTGTGTGTCTCATAAACCATAACAGCCAGAAGTATAGCCAGCTCCTCTGTGACTCCCAAATTAACAGCCAGAAGTATAACCAGCTCCTCTGTGACTCCCAAATTAACTTTTAACCTTCAGTTCCCTATTTCCTATGTAGCTGTCACAAAATAAATACCAGCTCCATGGCCACTTGTACGCAATAGTCCTGGAACCCTTTGGTGTGCACTGCTACAGGAAAAAGGAAACGGGACTTTAACTCCTGGAGACCTGAGTCATCACCAGCCTTTGCAAGTGTAAACAGTGGGAAGCATATTCAGAAAGCAGAAATGAACAAAACATTCTCTGTGGAGAAGTCAATCCTGCAGAGGAGTGAACCCACTCCAGAGATGAGAGAACTCCCCTGTCTGAAGGTGGTGTTAAAACAACAGCATTAATGAGGGCATAGGAAAGGCAAACCAAAACAAACCAATTAAACACACTATTTTATGTTTTGACCTCCCTTTAAGCCAGCAACATAATAATCATGGGCAAAAGTGTTTTTAAAAGTCTGCTTTACTCAGGAAAACTTTAAAACCTGATGTGCTCTGATAAGAAATATTATTTTAAAGTAAACCTGAACTAAGGGTTTAGAGGTAAATAATAGAGGCCTGAATGAAAATCCTGGAAAGGTTTTAGGTTAGGTCAATGAGCTTACTGGCACCTTGAAAATAAGTGCTGCCTTCAGATATCTGTTGCAACAGAAGAAGCACAACCACAGCATATGACAGGATATTCCCTTATCAGTTTGAAAATGAGGCTCCCAGACCGTCTCCCACAAGCTTTCAGATGTTTTATTTAATGATGATTTCTTGGAATGTGAGTGAAAAATCCTATGAAGAACAGATTATCCCCTCTGAGGGCTGGGACCTAGATAGTAACATACAAAATCATTTTCCTATTTGCTTCCTTTCCAGATGTCCTGGGAACAGAGCAAGGGAAGGGCTTGCTGTTGCTATTAGGGTGTTCTTTTTATGAGAGCTGCTTTGACAAGAGGACTAACTCTGAAGTTTTTCAAGCTTTCTCTCAATGTCCTCCTTTACATCAGCCTAGGGGTGTATAGAAAATTTGGAGAGGGACTGGAACCCGTGTTTCTGGTGAAGGATGCTCTAATCACAGCATCCCACTGACTGCCTGCAGGTACCAGGGGATGCTCCAGGTCCCCACTGCCCTTTCCTGCAGGTACACTGCCCCAGAGCTCAGCTGCAGCTGAATCACAAAATGCTGTTCTGCAGCCACAAAGCCCAAGTAAAGCCCTCTACAACAGCCCTGTTTTGATTTTGCCTGTTGCTGTTTTTTTGTTCTTAAGTATCCAGGAAATTATTAAGCGTAAGCAACTAAAGGAGATAAATTTTCTCAGAAACAAGACTACCAAATGTTAAGGACCAGTACAGCCCCACAATGTGAAAGGTTCCTCCACAGTCACTAACAAGGAAAAAAAAAGAACACCAAAACCACAAATGAACCCACCCACACCACACTCCCCCAAACCAACCCCCCAAACCAACCAAAAAAACCACAAGCCCAAACTAAAAGCCTTTTCTGCCTTGAATGCTCCTTTCGAGGACTTTAACTCCCCCGGGCTGCACCCACAAGCCCAGGTGAAGGACATAGGTTCAGCAGACAAGCCACTGATGCAGTGATGGATAAATTTATATCAATATAAACCTTGGGCAAAGAGTTTAAAAGGCAGTATTTATGTCTGGGGGTGAGGTCTTAGCAGGGAAGAGCCAATATCTAGTGATGCTTGTTGGACTGGTTGGAAGGGAGAAGGTGAGTTTATTTTCCTTTAGTTAGAAAGCAAGCAAAAATAGGGAATATGTAAAGTTATTTCTTGTAAACTACTTTTTCTTCTAGGAGTGAACTGTAGTCCTAGAGGAAGAGGGATTTTATATTTCTTGGTGCAATATAGGAATGAGTGTTTAGTGAGACTGAAGGCTGGTTTCTATCCTTGAGAAATGTCTCCTGTGACAGCATATGAGGGAAAAGAAAGAAGATAAAAGGCACAGTGATGGTAGAAGAGGCATGAGAGATAATTTATGCAACTTCCCAAGGTTTCATTCCGAGGTGTGGGAAGAGGTGAGGGCAGTGCAAACCCCTTCAATGTCTATTAACCCACCGTAATGGTTCTCAGACCAGGTAATAATTTTTAAAGTTGCAGTTAAAACGTGAAAAGATTAAATCCAGGGTTTCACAGACAAAGGAAAAGTGCACAGCTGCTTTGTTGTCTTGCTACTGATTACAGGGTCTCGACTTAATGATGATAAGCCATGGAACAGTTTTAGTAAACCAGCCTATAGAATTAAAAAAATGCAACAGAGGCTTATTGCAAATATAAATTTCCAAAGCCTATGTTCTGCCCTTAATTTGTGTTTTTCTAATGATGCAAAAGATGTATAAAAATAAAAGATAATTATGAGAAGGGGCTTGGCGGTTAAAGTAATATTTCTGCAATAAAGCATCTGCAGAAACATGATAGTAATTCTGTTGAGTTCAAATACAGTATGATCATGAAAAGTGTAATTAAATTACAATTTAAAATATGTGAACCATCTGCACTGCAGTGTGAGTCGTAGTGCTACACAGGGAATATTGATGATGAGTTTTGTATGGTGTAGTCAAATAAAATCTACTGAAGCTCTTCCTATTTTCCAGTCCCTTCAACATTTGTTATTAGTAGAGCATTTCCCTTTGCCTTGTCTAACTCACTGGTGTTACACTTCCATGCCTCCATAATTGCTTCCAAGGCTTTGCAAAAGCTGAACCTAATATGTTTTATCTTGTGTATGCTTTCTCCAAGTTCATAGTCAAAGGAATAGAAATGAACTTGCAGAAGAAGCTCTAGCTGGATTGTGCTAATGCTAGCAGCAAATATGTGAAAGGGTAGCAGCTGAACTTGATTTAGAACTCTGGTGGAGACATGAGGTTATCTCTAATATTGCTGGTGGGGTTTCTTTGCCCTTGAGAGAAAGCCATAAGAAACACATCAGGAAAAGAGCTGAGCTGATAAGCCAACAGGTATTTTTCAGCTCCTGAAAAATGCTTGCTTGGTTTGATGTAATTGTTGATTAAAAGCAGCACCCAGGGATGCGTTTGTTGCTCCCGGCTCCAAGGCTGAGGATCAGTGGGACCGTGAGTGGATGTCTGGAGGCTGTGGTGTGTGTGCTGCAGACACCCTTCTCCTGCTGCCTGCCTTCTGGGATGGAGAAAAGTGACATTTTCCCACCAGGAATGAGCCCAAGCCCCAGGCTCCCCAGCCCTTCCACACCTGTATTAAGGGCTCCTGCAGGGCAGCAAGTGGCACTGAGGACCTGCTGCCCTGCAGCTGTCACTAATGGGCTGTAAAACCTCCCCAGGAGGTGGAGGAGCTTTCTGTGCTTTGCTGCCTGCCTGGCTATCAGCAAATAGCACCTTTCCCTCCCCAGCTCTGCCTGGGAGCCGGGATGCAGGGACGGGACGGGACGGGACGGGACGGGATGGGATGGGATGGGATGGGATGGGATGGGATGGGATGGGATGGGATGGGATGGGATGGGATGGGATGGGATGGGGCTCCAGCAGCATGTTGCCAGGCAATGCTGTACAGGAGCCTTGATCCTGCTGTGATTTCCACAGCTGATGGCTTTCAGCAGCATCTCAGGCTGGTCAGAGCAGGATGGTGCAGGGGGCAGGCAAACAGCAGGGCCATTAGGGGCTCTGGTAGAGAGGGAGGAGAAATTAAATGGGAGCACTCTCTGAAGGGAACGAGCAGAAGCAGTGAGGAATGGCTTGAATATTCCGAGAAGTCATTTAAGGAGGCAGGGCTGTGCAGCTGGGCACGCTGTTGAATCTGAAGTGCAAACTGAGCTGGCACTCTGTGGATTCCATGCCATTTCTCTCTCGTGCACTTTCTGGTTAAGAACAGATGTAGGAAAATGTTGCTGCTTTGCTGACTGAGGCATAGGGAGCAAAACTTTTTGTGTATTGTGGTGAGCTGGTGTTTTCCTGGACTGTGACATGAACTACTCTCTACTTTAGCTCTGATTCCTGAAAATCTGAAAACATTTAGGACTGGATTTGCCACTTCACTCTCTTGCAGGCTTAAATAAGGAGAAGAATTAAAAGCAGGGAGGAAGGGTCAAGGACAGTTTGTTTTCAGTATTTGTCTTGTTGTTTTATTTTATTTTTTTTTTTAAATTGGTTTCAATGGTTTTGAGAAAGATAAAATCTTTTTCGAGGAAAAAGAAAAGCAAGAATGAAGAGGGCTTCAGACAACATATTTTGCATATGAGTGTTATGTAAAATGATAAACAACCAACCACCACTGGGAGCTGGTGCAGAACTGATGCTGCATCAGGTATCCCTATATATTATGCATTGATGTCACGGGGGACTATGGCTAAATCCAGAAATGTAACCCCAAAGCTGTGCCCAGGAGTCTGAGGTGACTGAGTCTCCAAGCTACAGAGACTGCATCTTTTGCAGGATTTATTTTTGCATAAGTTTTGAGTTGAAATTAATGAAACATTAGCCAACTTCCAGTAAATTTTGGAGTACACTGAGTGAAATCAGTCATGAGTAGAATCCCACTACAGCAAGAAAATTGCCATAAATACTGCGGGTCTATAAAATCTATTGATGGAGATTCTTTTCTATTCTAGTTTTGGCAGGACACTACTGATAATTAGAAATTCTGAGGGGATTCCTGTTATAATATTATTATATTATAATATTTCTGTATTAGCTGAGGACTGTGATTAGTTGTGGCCAGAGAGGTGTGGAGCTCCTCATCCTAAGGAGAGACTGCTTCTGTAAAACAAAACCACCACTACAAACGTGCCCTACAGAAAAAGTTGAAAACTGCAGTTGTATTGAAAATGCTAGGTAAAGATCTTTCTTTTTAATAATCAAAATATGTTATGTAGACAAAATCTAAGTGGTTAAAAGGAATGTAAAAGTTATTGATTGCTTCCTGCTTCCTGTAGAGTAGAGTGCTGGCATCAGGGGGTGTGCTCCTGGTAGGCTATTTTTATTAATTGTATGTGGTGTTGCTTATGCATTTAGAAATACTCCTAAGTGATGATTTTCTTGCACCTAAATGATCCTAATTTGATTGAATAAATATCATCTCATAGGACTAGCAGTATGAGTAATGCTCATTGATCTTTCTTTTGCTGCAACAAACCTAGATTTGCATTTTTACCAATTCTTAAACATAGGTCACAGGCTGTTTATTATTCTTAAGATGATTTAAAAAGCACCCCACCATGCCATTGAGCTGGCTGTTCTAAACCCTTCTTTGCATTTTACATAAAGAATAAGAAAACTTAATGTCTTTCTTCAGGGTGAAATATGGCTATATTAGACCAGTTTTAAAACCAATTTATTGTTTGTCTGGAACAATTATACTTAGTTCATTGAGATTATCATGCATGATTTGCATGTCTAATAAATAATGTATATCCCAGCTAGTCCCTGAAACCCCCAGAACAAAGACAAACTCCCAGGGGACTTCTGGCAGATAGAAATTTAACATAAAATATATATAAACGTCTTAATAGCTTAGCTCTTAGAATTTTCATTGGGGCATCTGGACCAGGTTCCTGCCTGCTGTGGTGCTTCCTATTGTTCAGGACTTGCCTTGCAATAGCTCTCTGAGCTAGAGAAGCTTTACTCCATTGTGCTAGTTTTGAAACACAGCAACTGTCTGGTTTTGTGTGTGATAGTCAGCATTGTCAAATCGTGTAGTGAAAATTATCAGTACTGAGGTGAAAGTGAAACTGGAGGTCAGGGGCAGAGAATTGGCAAGGGACATTCTTCTGAGCTGTACTGCAGCCATGAGCTTGTGTTTTTCAGCTGTGCCAAAAAACCTCCGAAAAAGAGCAAGGAGCAGACAATATCAAGGACTAAAAAACTACCTGGCCTCCTGGGTAGGTCTAAAAAGTATTCTCCATGCCCTGGGTAGGTGCTCATGTGGCTCTTCCTGTCATGCCTCCCTGCAGGGGCGAGCCAGAGCTGGGACATTCAGCTGCAATGCAGCGCTCTTGCACCAGCCCTTTGACCAAGGCTGTTAGTGCACCTGCATAGGGAGGCTGCAACATCAAAGGCAACACATGAAAGGGAGAAAAAAACATCCCAGTAAATTTAGGGATTTGATTATTTGTGTAAATCATCATAGATACGGCATCTTTCTTTGATGTAGCCAGCGCAGCAAAAGGTTGGAAGGTCATACTTGGATGTAAACTGCTTTCCAGCTCCGGCATTGATCCTCCTCCAGAGCAAGGTTGTGGTGCAGTGGTTTCCCCCCTCATTCCTCCCCCCTTCCAGCATTTCCATACAGAGCTCCTGCATCTGCTGGAGAGAGCAGTACCAAGAGATGCTGATGAATAGCCCAGTCTTTCTTTTGGCATCCTCAGAGCTTCAAGCTAACCCTCCAAATATGAGTTATAAGGATATTTCAATGAAGCTTCAATGTGCATGCTGAAATCTTCTGGGAATTGAGCTAGAGGCACCACAATAAAGTGATGTTTTTTTGTAAAATCAGGTTCCTGCTAGAAACAGGTGCCCTGAACCTGGGAGATGCAAACTGGGCTCCTCTCAGTGCTGAATGTCACTCTGATCTCCAGTCCCACCCAGATCAGAGTGAGCATATTGCTTTTGAATCAATAAAGGCTATATCGAAAAAGCTTACTTAGTGTTCAGAACCTTACATGAAAGCATCTGCTGTTTCAATCATACTTGATCAAGATAACTGTAGCTCATTTGCTTAAAGCTAATTAGCTGGGACACTGTTATCAGTCTCTGCCAAATAATGTGGAGTTTTACCCAGGAAAAGCCTGCATCGAAGGAACTGGGTAAAATCCCACATTGCTGCTCCATGGCAAAATAGCATTGGCTGACTTACCAAGCTTGGTGCAACTGTTTAAATGAGCTGCAGTTCTTCTCCTTGGTGCCCTGCATGGCGTGGAATCCACAGGGCAGGCTTGATGCAGGAGCCCATGTGAGCATAGAGTCTGAAATGCAGCTCAGGCTTGCTTTGACCTCACTCCTGCAAGCCCCTAATCGTGAGAGAAATCTTGGTGAGGTCAGGGTTGTCTTAATGGAACAAGACATTTTTAAGGTCTGATTTTGTTCTTGTATTTCATAATGCCACAAGACCTCTGTCTTCCTGTGCTTTTAACAGAAAAGCTTCTTTTGAAAGAAAAGAATTCCAAGGCCATTTTTCTCCTCAGTGTAATGAGGGAAGTGTTTTAGGGCTGTGAAATTGAAGGAATAGAGATGTTCCTGAAGTGGAACTCTTTAGTCCCTTATGTCATTATCATTCTATGGGGATGGGTGAATTATCAATAATCACTTTGGAGAGGCACGATGTCCAAGCTCAAGTCCAATTGTTTCTGTGGATTGGGCAGACAACTGGAGAAAAGCAGAGATGTACTGACAAATTACCCATGGGATATTACAGTGATCTGTCCCATGGGGTTGTTGAGTGGA
Source organism: Poecile atricapillus (assembly GCF_030490865.1). Taxonomy (NCBI): domain Eukaryota; kingdom Metazoa; phylum Chordata; class Aves; order Passeriformes; family Paridae; genus Poecile; species Poecile atricapillus. The sequence continues at coordinate 9,808,465 of NC_081252.1, forward strand.
TTAATTAGTGATGCTTGGTAAAAGAGTCACAATTAATGTATTTTATTAGCCTGCTTTTTTTTCCCCTTTTATATCCCCTCTCCATGAAATTGCCTGTGAGAAGCCTATGGACTTTTAAAAATGCATGTAATTGGGATAACAGTCTGGATTTCAAATGCTCAGACAGCAAAGCAACCTTCCTGTCTGCCCTGCCACAGAGAGACCATGCAGATCACAGTCCCAAAACGATGCTGCAAAGGTATTCCCTTATTTCCTCACCTGTCCTCTGAATTGCGTAGCTGAGGGGGGAGCTGGCTCTCACCTGTCTGGGACCATAACCCCTCGAGTTCTGCCCAGCTCCAGGACACTCAGTGAGTGTGGGACTCACTGTGAGCAGGGCTGGCTGTTCACTCGACCTACAGTCTGTTGTACAGTGCTCCGCTCCAAAATTGTTGCTGTCAGGCAACAGCGACATCCTTCAACAGCTTGTGCATCAGTGAATGAATTTTGCATTTACCAAAGCAGTGATGAGCTGCTGCAGGCAGTGACCTACCCTCTTAAATCAATGAAGACGACTTGGAGGAAAAAATGCCAGTGGTGATGAGTTTAGAAAATAAAAAGCACATTGTTGGGGTAGTATTTGAGCCTGTACTATTGAGGGGAAACAGATGATCTTTCAGATCAGACTAGCAGCGACTTAAAGATACTGTAATGTTTCAATCCTGAATTCCAGACAGCTCTGAGAGAGGAAACTGCCATTTCCTATCCCATAATAATGCATAATTACTTTAAAAATACTTCAAATGCATCCCGAGGCACTGAAAAATATCCTACATCTTGAATACAGATTATGCACAGAGTACACAGGATGAAACAGGAAAAGTGTTCTTTGAAAAGCATGCCTCATATACATTTGTGTTGCTGAAAAAATTTTTTGGCTTTTCTAAATTAATTTTAATTGTGCAGTCAATTCATGCTGGAGTGGAAGTCTCTAGTGAGGTAGAGAAAAATACATTATATTTTCTTTACATGGAAGTGGCGTTTTAAAGCATCACACAAAGAAAGAAAATTACATCTGCATCATAGATTCTGTATTTCATAGCAAAAAAATTGCACTTTAAATCTCGTGATTTAAAGCAATGGATTAAATAATATGCATGAAAGCAGATCAGTCACTATCATTTCAGAGAAATTATCCCTTCGTGGTTTCAGAAGGAACCAGGCACTTTATGGGGTGGTGTGTCAGCGAGGGGAATTAAAATTCTCAGGAGTTAATTGCTTGGGATTAACTTTTAGATTCCCTGAAAAAATATACCCAGGAAAAATGTTTGTCTATTTTTATTTCTGGCAAAGCTGTTTCTTCTCATGTGAACATCTCACTGAAGGTAAGATCCAGGTGTAATCCCCAGAGGATTGAAATTAAACCAAGAGCAGGCAAACTGCCTCCACAGATGTTCATCCCCTGCCCTGATAAACAGTGATGGGGCATTGAGGTGCACACATTTGAAGTCCTTCTGACTTTTATCCCATCTGATTAGATTAATCATGGGATTAAGGAAACATGTTAGGAAAGGCTGCAGCACTTTGTTGTTGTGACAGGCTTTCTCTGAACATCTGTATGCATAGCAAGGGTGCTGTTTATCAGCAGCCTTCTGTGAGGAAAGGGGAGCAAACCACTCTGGGATTGCATCCCTGGCACTGATTCCAGCACAGACTTTGCTCTCCTGCCCAGGGATCCCTTGTATTCCAGAATGACTTAAGTCAGCAGAGCAAATAGTGACAACATGCCCAGACCTTGGAGGGAGGATGATGCTCCAGTGGGTCTCCAAGTGCTCTTGGAGAAAGCTCTGGCCTTAAGCTTGCTGCTGCAGATCCTGCTGCACCCTGCTTGCACTTAGTCCCGATGGGGGAATTGCTTTGGAAATGGTGTTAGACACCAGTGTGCCCAAAGGGAGCCTTTCACTCCCCCATGGTCCCTGTCCTCTCTCTGGCAGTGCTTAGTGGGACAGGAGAAGGGCAGCCTGGGCAGGAGGGCAGAGCTGGAGGCTCAGCCTTCACCAGCTGGTGCACTTGGAGCTGCTGCTGTTCACCATCTTGTGCAAATCCAAGGGGGCTGACAACATCAAATAAAGTATTGGAAATTGCATTAACAGTGCTCCAGGTAGCAGTTTGTGAAATAGCCAGTGACTGATGCATATGAATGACTAAACCCATTAGCTTTTCCTGCTAATATTTCCACTAATGATTTCCAATTGGTTTCTCTAACAAGGGAAGCCACACAAGGGAGGTGAAAACAAAATCATTTGGTCTGTGCTAAGTAAAGCTGCAGAAAACTGTACCGTTTTAATAATTGGATCTTTTTTCCTTGCCTTTCTTTCCCTGAAAGCATACAGGAAAACTGACAAAAGACCCCATCTAATAATTGGCTTTATGTCAGTGTTCTGTATGAGGCACTGAAGAGACAAAACCCTCCTTGAAAGCCCTGAGGCGAGCTGCAGGGATGCAGCCAGGCCACTTTGTGGCTGTGCCTCCATCCCCTGGGCTGCCACAGCAGCTGTCACCTCCTGCGTCCGAGCCAGCCTTCCCCAGATAATTGTTCTGCACTAACACAAAGGAACTTTGCCCTCAAAGGCAGCCTCTAAAACCCTGCCAAGAGGCCCACCTTGCTGCCATGCAGGGGGTTTCTCTGGGACCCTTTTCTGCTCTGGTGCACGTTTGCTTTTGCAGCCCCACCACCTTGCACCGTGTGGTGTTTGTGCAGTCAGGCAGCTCGGCCCTGACATCTTTTTTTGTGTGTTCCTGGATGTGTGTGTGACTCTGACAGCTTCAGTAACGTGGTTTGTTCTTAGCTAGGTCTGTGTGTGACAGCTAACATGTAGATTTGGATCTGTCTGACATCCCTTCCCCAGAGCATCTGCCCACCCCTGGGCAAACCGCTGCAGCCAGCTCTGCTGTGGCAGCTTCTCAGTCCCCGGGTTCAGAAATACCTGTGGATGTAGATCCATCCAAGAGCCTTGTGTTTCCAAAGACTGTTTTCTATTTCTGCTTAAGCATCATCACTAACCAAGCCTTCTATTTATGCCTTTCGTGTATTTATGTACAATGAAGATCCATCAAATTCCTTTCTTAAGCACACAGAAAACTCAAGTAGCATTTAATCTGCCCAGTGCAAGGGCCTGCTTTCTGAGATAGTTGGCATCAAGTTCTTTTTAAGAGACTGAAGTTTTCTCTTGAAAGTTGTAATTTACCCCAGGAGAAGCCTGGGTTGTGCTGGGGTCAGTGCTGCTGCCACTGCCACCTCAGATCTTGGTGCTGTCAGGTCACCCAGGTGCTCTTTCCAGGTGATGCCCTCTGCTTTTATCTCTCTTTCCAGCTTGCTGCTTCCATCAGCTTTTCATGGGATCCCTGGGGACCCTCTACTCTCATCAAAAATGCAAAAATGAGGTGCCTAACCTATATGTTTCTGCTGTTCCTGGAGGTGCTGTGCAGTGCTCAGGTCAGACACACTCCTGGGACAAAGGAGGTTGAGCATTGCCCTTAATCAGGTACATTGCTGCTGGTACTGCTCTTACTTCAGACAGGATGGGGCTGGATAACTACAAAGTTAGGGATAGACATATCCCTAACTACAGAGTTAGGGATGCAAAATTATATATTATACACGTGTATGTATATTATGCACGTCTGTATAATGGGTTTGTTTATCAGAGTTGGCCACTGGACTGAGTTGAGGGAGGTTGTTTTAAAATTGCAGCCCCTGCACCCTGTATTAAGCCATCCAGTGCTCAGGTTGCCCTATTTATGGCTATGTCTCACAGCCCTGTTTAAAAAAAATAAAACACAACAAAACAACAAACCTCAAGTAGACATATCCAGTTAATCTGATAAAATGTCAAAATACTTCTATGTACAAGATAGTCATCTGCAGACTTCCTATGAGTGCTCTCTGGGAATAATGGCAGCCTTGTTCAGGGAAAATACCTGGATAAAACAGCACCTTTTGAGGCAGGTAATCATCAGGGAGATATCCTGACAAAACAACCTGCATCAGAAATCAGCTGTAGCTTTTGCTAGCAAATAAATAGCTGCATCCCAATATCACTAAAATTAAATGAACATCCATCTGCTATATGTAAAAATGGGTGTAGCCCCTGCTCCCCAGTGCAGTCCCCTCTAAACCAGTGAGGCTGTGAACTGATGTAATTAGAAGCTGTGTCTTGAGAGGCAGCTCCAGGCAGGGCAGAAAATGATGGCTGGTGGCTGGACCAACTCTTCATGCACTTGCCATGTGCCTCTGTGCTTGTGGTTTTCATTTCTTCTGCAAATACCAAACATAAATAACAAGCTGAAATTTTCCTTGTTGGAAGCCAGCTTTGTGGTGGGCTTTATTTACTGCTTATTCCAGAAACAGTTCATTAATTCTCAACAGGAGAAAAAAAGAGTATTTTTCCTTATTAAATAATTCTGGCAATCCTCTTAGTATGTTGTCTTAGTATGTGTCTCTTATGTTGTTGGGTTTGTTTGTTTGTTTGTTTGTTTGTTTGGTGTTTTTCCCTAACTGTTCTCATTTTGAGGCAGAACATTTATATTTGGGAAGGGAATTATCTCAGTAAAAGAGTTCCCAACATGGTAAACTTTTGTCTTGTGTCATGACACAATAAATGGCACAAAAATAAATATTACTTCATTTCCATTCTGATTCTCTTTTCCTGTTTCATCCTCTTCTGGACAAAGAGACACCAGGAAACATGGCATGTGAGCATCATAAATTGGAAATAACTTCTTGCTGTAAGGCACAGCTTCAAACATGACTTTCTCCATTTCAGCCTTAGATTTTCAGCCTCCTTCTTCCCTGTGCAGTTTCTTAACAGTGCAACAATATCAAGGATTAAATATATATATATATATATATAAAAGCAGAGTTTCAATGTACGAGTATTTTGCTTCAGGAACTCCCTCTAAACCAGAAGCTGCCTTGAAGGCATTTTGTAATTGCCTGTTTTAGATTTTCCTACACCTCTGTCTCCCATCAGAGCCAGGGAACAATTGATCAGAAGCAAGAGGATGACTGTATTAACTTCATTTTGAAGCTCATTTTGAGCTGAAATTGGAAACTCGAGACAGTCTTTGCTCTTGAGAAACTAAGAGTCGCTTTATAAAACTGTGAATTGAATTTAAATTCTGGTCTTTTCTTTCTTAAATTGACATTTTTTTCCCCCCAGTGCCTCCTCATTTTTATGAACAAAAGCTTGTGAGGTGATCACTTTTAGTAGATTTTAATGATGCTTGCAGGGAGATGTTTCACTGTCAAATGTACCACTCAGAAGAATGAAGAATACTCCGGTGAAGAAGCTTATTTTCAAGTTAAAAACAAGCCTTTCCCTAGGTGCTTGGGGAGCAGTGTTTCAGTTCTTCACCCAGGAGAGCAGCATCTAACTGCTTTTATATTATATTATTATATATAATATTTTATATATAATAATTGTTTTATTATGAACAATAGATTATAAGTCTAAATCCTGTGTGATGAGCTCAGCTGGGACATGGTGCTGGCAGCACCAAGGTTTTGGGTTTGATCCCCATATGGGCCATTCCCTAAGGAGCTGGCCTTGATGATCCTGGTGGGTCCCTTGCAGCTCAGAATATTCTGTGATTTTAGTGATCATTTAAAGGATTCTCACATTTGTGCCACTAAAGATGAAATGCCTCAGACCAGAGGCAGCAAATGAGGACAATTTTATAAAAATTTCATGTGTGCAGGAAATTTCAGATAGTCTGGCTCAGATGCATTTTATTCCTTTTCTTTGGAAAAAGAGCTTTCAGCTTAGGCCTGAGAGGGGGAAAAAAAAAAAAAAAGAAAAAAAGAAAAGTTTTACATCTTTCTCATGTTGTTTTGGATTCTTTTTGTTTCCTTTTCATTACCACGGTCACCTAATTACTCCCTGTACATGTGTGTTTCCTCTTCACCCCCCCATCATCTCTGCTGCATCCTTTCTGGGTTTCCCCTTCCATTTGTTTTCAGCTTCAGCCCCACTTCTGGGCCTACTGATCCCTATGTCCTTGTCCTAATTTCTTTTCCAGACTGAACTCATTTCCTTTCTTGGCCATATTTCTCCTGACCCTGTCCAAGCTTCCTTTACACCTGCCCAGAGCTCTTTTCCTGCCAGACCCCAAATAGAGGAGCTGTGCTTTGAAAGTCTCTTAAAAAGGCCAAGCATTGGAAGACAGAGAAAATGTTTTTGTTGTTTGCTGCGTTGTTCTGAATCCATACAGCCCGTGGTGATCCAGGTGTGGGTGTCAGTGAGGATTGCAGCAGATCTTGGGTAGCCTGTACCCTGAAAACATTCCTGAGCATAAAAGGACAGATGCAAAATTTCAATGAATTAGTGTAGCTCAGTTGTGATAATCAAATTATATCTTACACCAGATGTGGATTTGATCCCTGGAGGAGGAGGATAGCAGAGATTATGAAATAAAGCACATTGTGTTTGCTGGTTTGTTTGTTTTCAGTGCAATAAACTTCCAGAGCTTTGTTTTGCATTATGATGACATTGCTGGCATGTCTGTACTTTATCCCACGGAAAAATTTTGTCCTAGCCTGTTCTGCTCTGAGCACGAACTTCTCCATTTACACTGCCCTTTCTGGTTTCCTGTCTTGCACTTGGAATTTTGGTTTCTTTGCTCACTTTAATTTAAAAGTCCCCCAAAAGCTGGTCAAGCACAGAGCATTAACCCTGTTAAGATCTCAATTTGACCGGAACCTGTAAAGTTTCATCCCTCACAGCTCCTCTTGCTTTAAGATTAGTTGGTCCAGTGTTTCCTACATTAGCCCTATGCAAAAAGCATCACAGGAAACAACTTGGAGGTTCATGGCATTCAGATTGGAGAAGGAATCTGCAGTCAAAAATCAGTTTTTGATTTAAACCTGGCTGAAGCAAAAGGAAAGACATTCAGAGAATGGCCCTCTGCCCTCCTACATGTTATAATGTGTGTGTGTGTGTGTGTGTGTGTGTGTGTGTGTGTGTGTGACCTAAGGAGGGTTGTAGAGTTGCAGCTATCCTGTCTCAGGCTGTGATTTTGCCACATCTTAAAGGAATGAGGCTTTCAGGGCTGGTCAGCCTTTGGGAAACTTCCAAAGCAAAGTTAAGTAAGTGCTAAAATGAGTGACTTTGGTGATTTAAGAGGTGGAACTTCCGTTTCTGTACCAATCTCCAGACAATGCCCCAGCATGGTTCTAAAGAGAATTATGCTTTATGGGTGTTATGTTTCTGAGGAAAGGGAAAATGGTGATCTATTGGCTCATGTCTTTATTTTCTGTCATTCTAGGATACACTATAGGGAAGTTTTGTTCCTTAAAAGTAGAGGAGAACAATTATACTGGGGGCAGTCAGATTTCCTCAATAATTTCTTGTAAAAGTTGCAAGGTCTTTGAAATGCATCAGCACAGCACTATATTCTTATGTATATTCTTATGATAGGTCAGGCATAGTAAATGTGGGCTATGGCCACTGCTTCTTAGTGATCCTGAATGAAACAGGGAACAGCATCCAGAAGAATAATTTGCAGAATGCTGCTTGGTATATTGGTTCTTGCTAACCCTTTATACCACAGGCTGAAACTTCAAAGCCTAGCTCTTGTATCATGTTTTCAAAGTAATTTTGTGTGCATATTCAAACCATGCTCCTGAGCTCAGAGAAGTGGTACTTTCTGCAAGCTCTTATTTTGATGCACTTAAAGGGTCTTGCAAGATGCATCTGATGGCTCTCTCTGGGAATGCATCCTAGAGCACTGTGTGCAAGCAGGGATGGATTAAAAAAATAGCTGGGGAAAAGTCACTGGCATAAGGAGTCTAATAACTTTTGTTGGTGGTATCTCCACCAACAAAATATAAATATATAGATATAGATATATAGATATAAATGTGGGGAACAGCAAGAGGTCCTAGCTTGTTGTGGTAGAGGGAAACTGGCAGCAAGAGAAATAGAAGTAGTTACAGGCCTAATATTGTTTTCCCCATTTGGAAGAACAGCTGTACTACTGAAAAACGTGAAATGTCAAAGTCAGGTAAACACTGATTTCACACTCATTTCCTCCTGATACGTGAACCCCAAGCAGGATGGTGTTTGCAGTGTTCTCCTTTAGCAGATGCACTCTGGATTTGATAGAATATCTCCTGTTGGACTACAAGCTGTCCAGTGCATTCCCTGCACTCCATCAGCACCTCTCTGTGATGAAGATCAGCTGCACCACTTCCCAGAGGGCTACAGAACATCTCACAAAACTCATCTTTCTTCTTGGCACTTGGGGGTCAGGGGATGTTTTTGGAGTTGGAGGGAGTTTCTCTCCCTCTAAATACAAATGACCAGTTCCAGCCCTTGGAAGTCATCGTTTCCTCTGGGGTGCAAGTCCAGAGTGCTTTAGTGACGAAAACCTTAAGGTATAAAACCTCTGTGGAAAAGTGGATTTGTTTGCTTCATTTTTCAGAGACTTCACCCAGCATCAGGGTTTCACTGGCTGATGGGCTACAGGCACAGAGCAAGGCAGGTCAGCATGAGGAAAACTTGCAGAGGCAGCTGCAAGGCTTAAAAAAATGAAAAAAAAGAAAGAAGCAGAGCTTTAGAAAAGCCTAATTCATCACCAGGCAGCAATCACAACAGTTATATATAAATGCAGTCTGTGCAAAATGGAGCCACGGCAATTAAGCTTGTGACTTTTTTTGTTTTGTTTTGTTTTGTTTTTTTAATGTGGCTGGAGAAGAGGTTTTAATTTGTGGTGTTTAAAAAAGCCCACCCTCCTCCTGTTTCTAACATCCTTTTTGAATGTTTTACTGCATCTTCCAAAATGAATTTGCCTCCATATGTCATAGCCATTCCCAAGGAGAGATGTCTGGTAGTATTAAAGCCTATACATAAAACACTTGGCCTGTGATACCCATTCCGAATATCGTGGGGCTTAATGCCCTCAGTCACCATAGAAAACTCTGATATTTTAAGATGTGTGTATACTGTGCAAGAGGGAAATACAGGGTAAAAAATTCAGGCTGTCAGACTACTCTGATGGAAGCTGGACAGGCTACTTTTAGATGCTGAAAGAGATGTAGAATGTGTTGTACTTAATAACTAGAAATTCTATGGCTTCTTTTTGCCTTGCTGTTTCAGTCTCTCAGTTCACAAAAGGCTTTACAAAATCACCATGCTGAGTTCCAACCAGATCAAATAGCAACATCAATAGTTATTATAAACCAAAATGAGATATAAAAAGCTTTATTGCTTCCAAGATAACATAATAGCTCTACTTATAATAGGAAAAACATTTAAAAGAAAGGATGAGAATCCTCCTTATAAATCCATGGCTAAACCTAAGAAAGTTCTTGTTTGCTGTTGAGGCAATTCCAGGTATGTGCCAATCCACATTATCCTGTTAGGCTGTAGGAAATTCCACTTACATCATTGACTTCCTGCTGCTGTGGAAAATAGGTTTTGGTAATGGTTCAGAATTATCCCTCACCTGCCTTGTGCTTCAGTTCTCCACCATGCCAGTTTAATTACCCAGAAATTATTAGTGCAGTCTTTCTCTTTCTCCTCCTTTCATTACCCAGCATTTCCCTCCTATTTAACAAAATCAAGTTTTTGCAAGCCAGAGCAAGACTGGGATTTAAAGCAGCTAATGCTGCTCAGAGCAAAAAAAACCCCAAAAAACTCCCTCGGTCTAAAAGCTATACTGGCCGCAGGGAATTCTTAAACTGGGGAGGAAAATGTTGGTTTCTACTACTGGGAAGGGCTGTGATGCCCATTTGCAGAGCTTTAAAGGCCAGCTACAATTGCCAGAGCAGGGGGAGAAGCGTTTCTCACGATTTAATCCGAAATGCAGCCGTGAGCTGCTCGATTGGGATTGCTGCTGCACATCAGGGGTGCCTGACAGGAGCTGCCCTTTCTGCCTGCTGACAGATTCCAGAGGTATCAAGTCTCTGATAGGCCAGGCTCAGCCCTTGAAGGATGTGGCAATGACCTTCAGTGAGCCAGCTGGGGTGGGATTTTTACTTTTTGGTTGAGGCACCTGTGAGACTGAAGCAGAAGGGATTATTAATATGGGTGGGTTTGCACCTTGTGCTTCATCCCCCTCAGTTTCACTGTGGATAATGTGTATTTGTTGATTGTGTCTGGTAAGCAGAAGGAACAGATGAGAGAGAAAATAAGGAGCAACATTCACAGAGGGAAAGAGACAATCCTGATGGCACTGGCAGCAATTTGTGCTTTTTACTATAGTTCATATGTTTGTAGTATTATCAAGGATTTCCTAAGGCAACACAGCAGTAAGGGCAGCTGATCTTCCTACCCCTTTGACTGCTGAGAAGAGATGCAGAGCCTAAAATGGCTAACACTATCTTCCCTTGAGAGTAAGTGCTTTATTGGTTTTACATTCACACACCCAACAATATATTTTTGGAAGGTGATCCTTACCTTAGCTCTGGAATAAATATTTATGGGTATTTATGGTGAGCATTTTGCAACTCTTGCATTCCCAAGCAAGGGCACTCCCGCATGAGCAGGAGGTGCTATGCTCATCCATTCCCACCCCCCTTTTTTGGGTTTGCTTTGCATCTGACGTGCTTGACAGAAGCTCCTTCCAAGGGCAGACATTTCCAGCCCTGGAAATATTCTTGTTCACTCAGATTATTTTGCTGAGAAAAATACCCTGCTGTGATATCAAACGAGAAGAAAACAAAGCAGGAGATGTGATTAATGAGCTGCCTGCTGATGTGGGGATGAGTGGGTAGCTTAGGCACAAGGGCAAAACTAACCAGCTAAATCTGGGTGCAGAGAGGGTTGCTCAAAGTGATAAGGTATTTGCATGTGCTTCATTCTCAAGCAGCTATCAAAATTCAGGATCTTGGATGCTGTTTATTAATAGTGAAACTGGGAGGCTTTGCCATTTGTCAGCCTACACGGGTAGTAATTAGCCATTAGAGTGCAGTCCTGTTTTTGTAATTAACTTTGTGTCAAAATTTCTTTGTTCATTATCTGTGGAGAACACTCACAAAACAATCAACATGCATTTTGCTAGGTACTGTTCAATGACCTCATTTTCTTCAAGCTATTCCCTTCTGGTATTACCCCGAATTCCCTTACTGCTTGCTATCTGCTTCCTCTGAACGTGCTTTGGAGGGATTGAATTAGAATGGCATGAGTTTGAGGGCTTTTTTTAATATTATTTATTTTTAACATGTATATGAACACGCCGGAATATTTGAGAAATCTCATGCAGCATAAGTAAATAATACATAACTTTAGTGTCTGTGTTTATAGTCATATCCAGAGGCTTAGTGGGGTCTGTTAAAAAGGATTATCAGACAAATATTCATGGCAGGCATCTCCTTTAACCTAAACCCCTTTTGTTGGAGTCTGAGATGCAGACTGTGTGCCCTTGTTTTTAGTGTTTAGTTCTGAGATTCAAGAGAACACTGAATTTCATATAATATGAAATTCATGAGCATGTTTTCATGGTGATACATGAAAACAAATGTTAAAGTTAGATAGAAAAAGCTAAAAGTGTAGGTGTGTAGATTAGAAAGTTTCTTAAATCACTGGGTGAAAAAGTTTAGAGAACAGGAGACAAGATGGAGGATTTAGGGTGTTGTCCCTTGTCCCTTCTTCTTTCTTCTTCATGTTCTTCTCCTAGAGGTTTTTGGGTAATAGTAAGTGATTGGATAGAAAATGCCGCAGTGCATCACAGAGGTGATGGGTCATTGGGTCATTAAGAAAAATAATATACGTGTCTATTGTTAATTGGATAAAAATAGGTATAAAGATAAAAGAACTGCGTAGTTCGGGGCCATTTTGTGCATCAGACACGAAGTGTGCCACAAGGCCTTGTTTGTACCATCAGAAGAAAGAAATGTTCCAAATTGCAAAGATTAACCTTGTGTAACCAGCCTGGAGAGACCTGTTAAGTTTTGTGATCACCTGTTAATAAACACGAGAAACAAGATTCTAACGAGCTCAGGAGTTTTCTTCGAATCATAAAGACTGAGATAAGTGGAACTCCCCACGAGGGAGGATCCCAGAAGAATTCAGCCCAAAGAAGGCTGAGAGACTAGAGAAAAGCTGTATTCACAGAGAACTGAGCCCAAAGGAGGCAAAGAAAAAGAAAGAGAAATTACACCTTTAACCATCCCCATGAATCACAGTTATTGCACCATTTCAAGAACTCAAAAACCAGCAGAACCTGTCTCCCAGACCTTATTCTTTCCACTTTCCTCTCACCAGCTGGAAATAGGTGGATTTCTAGCTTAGATATCGAGGTGGTCAAGTGAAGGCAGGGTCATCCTGTCATACCAGGACAAGCCAGCCCTCTGAATGACCACTTCACTGCTAGAAATGTCACTAGAAAAGGAACTTAGTGCATTTCTGCTTTGCCCATCACTAAGGGAAAGCCTAACTGACCTAAAGGAGATTCTTCTGCCAAATTCCAAACAGAAGCCTCCACGAGGAGTTGCATGTCAGTCACCCTTTCTCATCCCAGGGCTCCCTGACCTACTCCGGGGGCAGAATTGGTCTCTGGCAGCAAGGAGCAGGGATTCACAGTGTTTATAAACTTTCTCCTCTTTACCCTTGTCCATGTGCCACCCTTAGGCAGTGCTTGGAGAAAAAGCATTTATGGGGATTAATTGCATTTTTAAGAACACCACCCACAAGCTCAAGGTGTCCTCCAAGGTTTCTTACTCTTAAAGTCACCTACAAAGGAAGAGCATCAGCACCTGGCCCTGGCTCCTGCTCTTTCTGTCCCCTCTCAAGGCACCTGCTCAGCCCAGCACTGGTGTTCAAATGCTCATATAGGAAGGCTCTCCACAGGGAAACTTGGAGCTGCTGCTGTGTAAGTCCCTGCAAACCACGGCTTAGCTGAGCGTTGTCCCAGGTTTACAGCTCTTTCCTTACAGCCTCCTAATTTCCCTTTTAACCCCAAAGCAAATTGAAAAAGGTGGAATATAGGGAATTCTTTTATTTCTGGCAAGCACACCACCTCTTTGGTTCATGAAACCAAACCAGGTCTCTCTAACAGATCTCAGCTGCCTCCATTTAAACAACAGGCAGCCACCAGGTACAGCACTGCTGCCGTCCGTAATTGTAAAGCAGCTCGGATAGTGTAACACAAATTGGCTCCCAGGAGTCATACAGACTAAACATAATAGTCCATCAGCTCTAATTTTCTTTAAAAGTGGTTGGTAGGAACTGCATTAGAGCAGGAAGTTAGGAATCGTGCATTACAGAGGCTGTTTGCTTGAACTGCTCTCCCAAAAGACAATTTTTTTCCTAAGTATGCACTCTTAAATGCAACAGCTCCCTTCTGTACCTATTTTCTTAGGTAGAGGGATGTTTGTTTGTTTGGGGTTTTTTCTAAAATTTTGGGGTTTTTTTAGATAAAAAAAATAAAATTGCTATTTTTTAAGTCATGCTGAACTTCTCAGAATGCCTCAGGGCAAGTTCCAGCATTCACTAAGTGAACATGTGTCTTCCTTAAAACACGGCAAACAGAAACCCCCTGTCACTGAGTGGCCCTTGCCTTTTCTGAAAGTGAGTAGGTTTAGATTAGATACCAGGGGAAAATTCTTTACTGTGTGGGTGGTGAGGCCCTGGCACAGATTGCCAAGAGAAGTTTGGGCTGCCCTATCCCTCGAAGTGTTCAATGCCGGGTTGGATGGAGCTCTGAGAAACCTGGTCTGGTGAGGGTGTCCCTGACCATGGCAGAGGGGTTGGAAGTAAATGATCTTCAAGGTTCTTTCCAACCCAAACCCATTCTATTACTATTTTTGTGTTTATAAGTGTGGCAAGCCTAGCTCACCTCCTTTATTTCCTCCTTTATTCTGCTTGGTTGCATGTTTGCTTTCAGCCATCTCCTGCATAAAGTAAGGGACCCACCTCAGTCACTCAGAGCAGTCACCCCTGCCCCTGTGTGCTCACAAAAGGGCTTTTTGTGGGCTGACCTGAAGGCACTCACCCTGCTGCAAGGTACATTCCCATCTCCTTGTGCCCAAAACATACAGCAATTATTCTAAAATGACAGTATCGCATTTGCTTGCTTCAAAGCAGCAGCCTCTTGGCTTTCTCCTTCCTAGCCCCTCTCTCCCAGCCAGCCTGACTTCTGAAAAGAGGAGAATCACTTCACTTTAATTGTGGATTTTTGAGGTGAGTAGTATATAGGGTACTTTGTGACATAGCACGGAAGACCATAAAGCTTTAGAAAAAAAGGTTTCCTATTTATGGCAGAGCACCTTGTTTTCCTGTGAGGCTAAAAGACACAAAGACCCTCTTTCCCTCTAATCAGGTTACAGCAGTCACAATATGGCTCTCTTTATAGGGGTCATTAGATCTTTTCTTTGGGGGAGAGAGAGTTCTTCCCATAGCTTTGATGAATTAACTCTTTTGTCTGCAGCAGAAGGTGCTTCCCTCAAGCAAGGTTTTTTAGGCTCCACAAAGCAATCTCCACTGCCTGGAAGTTGCATGTTTATTTCACTCCCTTTGTTTGCAGAGATACTTTCCGAAGAAAATACCACACAAACTTCACGCTACCTCAAGGGGCTTTCTTTACCTGCTGCCTTTGTTTTTCACATGCCATCAGGTCTCTGGAGAAACCTGGGAAAACGATCCCAATTCTCTGACAGCATAAAAACTTTTCAGGAGGGCTGTCAGTGAAGACACTTTGGTGCTCGTTACCCAACCTGAATTCTGGACAGCAAAGGCAGAGTGTTCTAATTTCTATCTGCCAATGCACCAATTTTAAGAAGGAATCATTTTCAAATTAAATATTTGTCTTCATTCAGCCGGGTAGTGTATGCATGGCTTAATATCTCACATGAGTTTGTTCCTGATTTGCAGCTTCTCTTCTATTTAGAGCTAAGCTCTAAATATATAGGTACAGATATCTAGAGGTTAGAAGAGCCCGTTGCTACAGCTTTCCATTAAGGAAAGTAATAACAGAAAGTTATTGTTACTAGGCAGTTTTTCACATCTGAGGAATTCTTCTGCCAGAACCATGGAAAAATGCTAAATGTTCCTCTGAGTTGAGATTTGCCTATCTGCCTGAATTTATGGTCAGAAATAAAAACTCTCTGTGCTTTTCCTCTTGGGACTCATCCATTACTGAAGTGTCATTTCCCTGCGAAGCCAAAGAACCACAATGAAGCAACTCCTTTCTGAAAAGAGGGTATAAAAATGGTATAATTAAGTAGGCAGAGGAGATGTTTTGAGGGAGCTGCAGTAATCTTGGATGAAGCAGCAGTCTCCAGGAGGGAAGCAAACCAGTCACCTTGCAAGCATGTGAATCTACAAGTGACAGATTTTACTGTAGCCCCAGACGATATCCAAAAAGTGAATAATATCTCATTGTATTATACCCAAGGAGTATAAAAACCAACCCATGCCATCCATGGATACTCACTGTAGCAAACAGGGAGAGCTCCAAGCTCAGATTCTCTGCCTGTGCTCTGCTCTTGCAGAATTTGTGGGCAAACAACATGGTCTTAGATGGTCTTAGAGGGCTTTTCAGACCTTAATGGTTACAGATGATGAGGAAAATGAATGCTGGTGGGATGAGGGTGAAGGAAATCAGTCTCTTGGCTACCCTGCTGACCTCTGGCATTGACCTTGTAAAGGTCTGAAGACAGTGGCCCAGTTTATCCACTGCTGGAAATAGAAGGATCACTGCTAGCAAACATGATTCTCGTCATTTCCCTCCTGTTCTCTGCCCTGTCTGGCAGGAAACCCTTCTGCTGGCAGTCCCTGCACCTTACCTGCTGTCTCTTGCCTGTTCCAAAAGTACCAACACTCTTCCTGCTGTGAAAGCCTGAATTCAGTTGGAAAACGACAGTCAAAGATCTGCCAGCTCCTATTATACACACTATACTGGTCAGTGGATGGTAAAAAAGGGGTTAAATATGTCCAAAAGGAGACTGGAAGGAAAATTTGAGGAAACCACCTAATTATGTATTATTTAAAACAAACAAACAAACAAAAAATTTAAAAAATCGAGGCATCAAATTTATGCTGTTAGGTGCTTTCCATAAAGCCAAAATAAGGTGATGGCATCTGAGTAAAAGCTGAAACATCCATGTTTTCAATCATAAAACCCCATCATGAAAGCACAGATGTCCATGGCACTGCCATGTGTGAGACTCCCACTGACTACAGCCCACACAGGATCTGGAGGAGCACCCTGGAGGGAGGAAACCTACAGCTGCCAGCCTGGGCAGGTAAAATTTTGCAACCTCCAGCACTCCTTCAGGTGACCTGAGGTTTATCTGGCTCTGCTGGTTTATTTTTGTTAGACTTTCTTTTCAAATGTAGCATTCACCATTCTGCATCTGTATCAAAATGATTTGCAATTTAGAAGAGCAAGGATAATTAGCGTCTCAAGGATCCTCTATTTTTGCTGGCAGTACTTGGCACAAGTTAAAATGTTACCTTTCTTTCCATCTCATTCTTTTGTTCATATATATATATATATATAAAAAACACATGACAATTTTTTTCTCCACAATTTTAATAATACTTTGAAAAATTGAACAATACTGCAAATAATGTGCTGCTTCTAAATTACTTCTGAGACAGAATGACATTGCAAAAATGCTTTAACCTCATGAAAAGCTTTGGCTGCTACTCAGTATTCTGCTCAACTTTGTTATCAGAAGCAGAAATGCATGATTTCTCTTCCTTAAATCCACTCTAATTCTCCTTGTGTGTTATAAGGTCTCCTTCCTTCAGGAAATGAATCTTTGTTCCACTTGTAAAGGAAATTTTCTCCTTCCTAGATCATACTGAAAGAATTTTAGTGGTTTCTAGAGAATTTAAGGCTCCTGTCACAGCTTTTTTACTTAAATTCCAGCAATTCTATGGGCTTCCTTAATTTTTTTTTTTAGGGCTACAATGGCTTTTCTTGTTGTTTGTGGCTTTTTTTTTTAGATTGTTTAATTGAAATCTTAAAAAAAACCATATTTAAGGATCACCAGAAGAGTCTTTTTGTTACTTCCTTTTACCTTCAAGAGCACATACCTTCAGTGCAGGTCTGCTTATTTCCTCTACTCTTCTGGATTGCTGAGCTCCTTCAGCCTTAATCATCCTGTTCCATTTGATTTATTTCCCACATACCTAAATTTGCTAAACAGTCTGCATAGCCTTGTCTTAATTAGCAGCTTCTGGGCCAGGCAGTCATATAATTTAACTGGTTATTATTTGTACTTCAGAACTTTTAGTCCTGCCTCTGCGTGACTTCTGAGCCATGACTCTGCTGTCCACCAAAAACTGGGACAAGGATGTGCTCGGGGTTGCATTAAGGGTAGAGACATTCAGAAAACTCCATCTGAAGCCGAGTTCCACTTCAGGTATTGCTCACTCTCTCTGAGGTGTCTTCTGTGAAAATTTAATCAGAAAAATCAGCTGTGGGCACAGTGGCCAATACAGGGGATGTGATCAGGCTCTGCTATCATCTCTGCAAGGAAGATGATGCTGTTCTCCAGGCTGCTAATTCCATATCATCCTTTTGATCCCACTTCCTCCTAATGATGTGTTTTGTTAGCAAGCAATACTAATTATTATGGCATGAGGTCGAATGACCCAAACCAAACAGATCAAGAGCAGCCTGGCAGCAGAAATTAAACAAGAAAGCCATGGCAGCACAACTGAAAAAGTAGTGGGCTGCTCTTCAAAAGTCTTTTCAAAACTGATATTGCCATGCTGCGTTCATGCAGTAACTTAAAGGACAATCCTTTTTAACCAAATATTATTCTGGCAGGAAAACTTAAGGAGTAAGTTAATAAATCTAGTCTTTTGACATGAGCCTTTTGAAGAATATTTGCTCCCACTCATGTCTCGTCCTTACGCCACACTCTTGGTTTACACTCCTGGCTTGTTTGTCCCACATAATAAACAGTAGGGCCAGGCAGCAGCAGGCCAGCAGTCAGAACCTGCTGTGGCCCCAGGATGATGTGAGATGGCAGCTCCCACGTCTGCTGGATGGAGAATGCCCCGCTGGCAGCCCATCAAAGCTGTGTGTCCCCTCTCTGGTGTGGCTGTGGCAGCCCCGAAGCGCAGGCGGTGCAAGACCCGCTGTGCACTGATCCCCCACGTGCCCTTCAGCCTGAGCACCACCAGAGCTTTGCAGCCCTGCAGATGCAGCTGTCTCATTGTCTCATTTCCTCGTGCCACGTTTGATATATCCAAATCTGTCAAACGCCAGCCGCTGCCTTTGGAGTCATCCAAGGACTCGGACTCGAGCTTACGACTGAGCCTGTAACAAATCAAGCAGCAGAGACAGTGAGGGCCCATTCTGCCTTCCAAATGAGGTCAACCCAACCTGTTTTATTAATATTTTCCATTCATAAACCCCCTGGTCTGCATGACAGCTAAAAATACAGCTGCAGACACCAAGATGTACTGCTAATCTTTGGGAAGTGTGCAAGAATAATTGAATAGATGCAACTGCCTCAGCAAAAATCAACCTTAAAGCTGGTTTTGGACTGACAGATACTTGACCTATGTTTTCCCTGATGTTAATGAAAAAACCCACAAGTGAGGTCTGTCAGCAAGAGGGACAAGGAGAGTGTCTATTGGGGAAATGAGCAGTTGTAAAAGCAGGAATGCAGGTGGATGTTTCTGGATCTGATGGAGAGGGGAAGATGAGGAGGAAGCACCTGCATGGCTCACCCTGGGTGTCACTTTTACACCAGTGCTATTGAAGAGCACCAAGCTGAACAGAATTGCTCTCACCTCCATTCTGGGTGGCTGCCATTGTGTTTTATGCTCGTCAATTTAATATGGTAGTTATTTGAAACAGGAATTGATTGACAGGTCTCCTTTTCACAGTCCTAATTATTGTGGAATCTTTATGAGGACACAGAAAAATGGGATCATATTTGACTTCTTAACAGGGAAAAAAGTCACTTTAAACCAAAGGGAAATGAACACTTCTTACCTTCACAGCTGCTGCCCTCTTTCTCAGCAAGACAGCTTTGCTGTTCCAGTCTGTTGGGTTTATTATATTTACTTTTTTCCTCAGATTCATTCATTAGCACAGATAACCTCAGCTTTACCTCTTAATGATCTCAAAACAAGTTGCTAGAATACCTGGGGAAAATGAATGCTCTGAAATTACAGTGCTGCTGATGAAATTGGTGGTGGTGGTGTCTTCACTATTTTGACTATTACTATAGTCATAGATTTTGACTTCTCTCCATCTGTCACCTTCTACACCAACTAATGCACACAAAGAAGCCAAAGAGTGGGGCAGACCACTTGTGAACTCACTTTTTTTTTGCTGACTTAATATATTCTGTCCTACCTTTGACCTCAGCTAAAACCTGTAGGAAGAAAAAAAATTATTATCACCACCACATCAAAACTTCTGGCTCTGTAATATACACTGGCAGTATTTATTTTTCTATGCTACTCATCTTTATAAATCAGTCTTGCTATGATTTTTTTTTCCCTTCCTTCTTTCTCAGGCCTGCAAGAGTTGATTTTGCTTCTCTGGGGGAACTACAGAAAGTGGTGAAGCTAATTATGAGAGAATAGCTGTAGCTACAAAAATGGTAATTTCTGATAATGACTTCTTCATTATCTTGTCTTCTGCAGCATGAATACAAGACCCATAGCTTCTGTTGCAGTTAAAGAGGTGTTTGTTGAGAGGCAAACAAAAGAATATCCTTAGCATGGAAATAATAAAATTTACTGCAATTCAGCTAAACATTACACTGACAGCAGACAAATAATAATTGATGCTTTGCCTATGACTTTCAAAATAGAACAGTTGTATTAAAATAAGAAAAATAAGAGCTGTATTTATTCAGATGCTTTTGTTTTTCACATGTTCCTTCAATATTTGAATCCACATCCTTAAAAACAAAAAGCAAATTGGAAAGCTGTAAACTTGCCAGCAACTTCGCAGACCTCAACCTTCAAATCATCTCTCTGCAGCTAGGTGACAGATAATTTATTGTCTTACTGGATTATGCAGATGTTGAAAATAACATGAGGTTTACTTGGTTCCACTGTGTCCTGCTAGGCAGCTTGGCCTCGCCTCCACAGTACTGGGATTTGGCTGGCCCGGCTCTCTTGGATTCTTTGATGTTCACATGCTCTGCTGGACTTCCTGGGATTTGCTCCTTCCTGATTAGGAAAAAAAAATTAAAAAAAATAAGTACTTTCCCAAGCCCATCAATTCCTGGCACTTCCCTGAGCCATGAGTCACAGGAGGCTAATTGAATCAGTGGCGCTCAATTCCCTCCATCCCAAGACCTGCCCCCGGCAGCCCACACCGACTTCAGGGAATTGCAGCTGAGAGCTGCTGATACGCTGGATATATATAGGAGAAAGAAAAAAGGAAAAAAGAAGGATTTTACGTAAGAAGGAGTGAAATGGTGACAGTTAAGTGACACCTGAGTAAATGTGGGCTTGCCACCACGTTTATGTGGGCTACTCTCTGGGATTTTTTTCAGACGGAGACAGATTTCACACCTCCCTGTTCATTTATTCTCTGCCATCTATGCCTGAGCTTGCTGTGTTTCCCGTACCTTGCCCTGCCATCCCTTGTTTCAAACCAGAGAGACAGGTTCAGCCATGCCCCACCTCAGAGTCCAGCCAGATCAGCCTCAGAGGGACCTTCGAGCAGCCTGGCCAGAGGAGTCAATTCCAGAGACACTCAGGGCTGTGAAAGGCAGGCTAGCTAGGTAAAATCCCCAAAAATGAGTCACCAGCATCTTTCCACACCAGCCGCTTTCCCCAGCTCCTGTGGTAGCTGTTACACTTGTCAGAGGAGGAGGAGAAACGTCTGGAGCCTGAGCTGGAGCGACACAAGATCCCAGGAGATGGAGGTGAGGCCACAAGTCTCCACCTGCCAGGCAGCCCTGGAGGTGAAGGACTCGAGTTCCTTCTTGCACGCTCCCACTGAGGCACAGACAGATTCTGCAACGCCTCTGATTGCAGTTCCTGAGGTTTTCAGAGCAGCCAAAACACACCACTTACATAAAAGAGCGAGAGAAGCTGAATCTTCATGCTGAGAGTGGATTTCCACTGGAGTGGTGCATATGGAAGGAAAATGAGACCTTCAAGAGGGTTTTGCTGGGAGGTTGTGTCCCTTTAGCACATCCTCTTCCTCCTGGAAAGACGGGACCCCAGACACTTATTAGTTCTCAGGTAGTGACACTTTTATTTTTTTTTAATTAATTAATTAATAAATACATATTTAACACCGGGAAAAGCCTAGAGGAGAAAAACCTGCCAGCTGTGACTATCTTAAAGAAAAGCCCTATTGACTTGCATTTAAATGCAGCTGTCGCTCGCCGCTAATAGCCAGCAAAGCATCGCTAAAACACTAAAGCAGGAGTCCCGTGTGCCTGCAAATCACCTCCCTCTGCTGCCATCCCAACTGCACAAGGTGCCAGGGGGAAAATGGGATGCGGGGAATGCCAGCACATGGAGCACAGCAGCCTGTCCCTCACATGCTGCTGGTGAGGGGCACAAGCAAAGCCCACCGTGCTGGTTTCGCATTAATTGCTATTTAGTAAGAGGGAAGCTCTAGGGGTGGCTTGGGGGTTCCATTTGCCTGCCAGAGAGGATAGAATTGGGCTGGACAGCAGGAGCTGCAGCTGCTCTGCTCCTGGCTGCCTCTCCCCGTGTCCTGTGTCAGCCCCTGCGTGCATAAAGCGCTATTGTTCCCAGCCCAGAAATGGCCAGGGGAGTGCTGGACAGCATCCCGCAGCACCGGGAGCCCCGCGTGTTCCATCTCACACCCACACAGGCACAGATGGAAACAGCCAGCTCCAGGATCCTGCCAAGACCTCAAAGACTCTCAAAGAGAGCCCCTGACTCCAGCCTGTCCCTCATGGGGACCGCTCGGATGGGTGGGAATGGACGGACATCCCCACTGGATGTGAGTTCAGGTGCTCCAGCTGGCACATCCCAGTCCGGCGGCCACCGTGAGGAAAACCTGTGTAATAAATAATGAATATCTGGTAGCAAACTAAGTTAATTCTTTGTTCCTCACTTGGGATGGAATATTTGACTTTCACGTGCGATTCTGGGGTTTTTCGAGCCCTCTGAAACACTCGTGAGTGTAGAGTGACATGTACCAGCGATAAAAGGGACCACTTCCCCGGCGCTAGGTTTTAATTCTGCCTATAACAAACACTTCTTTCTTTAGTATTTCTTTCAACTCCACTTTTGAAGTTGATTTATATCTGCCTCCTGTTTTGCTCCAGTTTCAATCTTCTGGCGGCGTTCCTTGCCAAGCCAGCCTAATGCCCACATGAGCCCCATTAAGCCACATGCTTCTGTATAGGCAGCAGTACATGTTTTTTTCTGGGCTGAGCTTTGTTTGCCAAATCTGGGCCTGTATTCACAGATAATGACTTCCTTTTTGTCCCCTTCTCCTTCTGTGAGCTTTTTGTTTTTCCACACGCAGCCTTTTCAAAATGTAATGTGACCCTCATACATCATTTTTATCAGCCTTATAAACCCAGCCTAGTACAACATATGATGTATGTAAATTCATGCACCTAAAGGCAGTGAGGAATAAATATTTTAGTCCTCTGTCAGGAACAGAGGGTACCTCCAAGGTTTTTTCCTACCTGAAATTATTAACTACAACAGTCCTATATTTAGAGTAAAAAAAATAGAAACACCTTCTTTTTGAGATGTCACTAGTCATTTTTTTCAGATGGCTTCAGATGATTCTGAAATTCTCTTTCAAAGTCACTTTTCATTTTGAAATGTACTTTTATGCCATATTTAAAGGGATTTATACTATAAACCCCTTTAAGTAAAAAAAAATAATTCAAAAAAGGGGACCGAACAAATACAATTTTGCAGCGTTATTTCACAAAATGCCTAGGAGCTTTAACCTGTTTTTCCCACTGATGAGAAGATATTCTGGGGAAATGCAAAAATATACTTTTGGTATTCAACACAGCCATATTTGTAGAGTTACATCGGCATGCTGGATACAGGATGGTACCAATGAGGCCTGGGTGAACGGGGCTTGGCCACAGCATCACAGGATGTTTTGGGGCTGTCAGGGGCCTCGAAGAACCCATCTCTGCCATGGTAGGTGAGCACAGTTTAGAGCTGGAAACTCGTGAGGAGAGTTGATTTAGGTGGGGAATGACGGGGAAGTTTTAGTGCCGTGCTTGGCCCAGCGCCTCCAGCCGCGTCCGGCGGGGAGCTCCAGGCCCGGCCTCAGGGAGTCACAAGGGGCTATGAGGTTTCACTTTGTCACGCTATATCCCCGTCTATCGATACTCCCTGATAGCATCTGGGGTTTCTGAGCGCTGCAGGGACTCCTTGTAAATGGAGCCGCCTCAGCGCTGTTTGTCCTGGACTGAATGCGCTGGGGCAGACAAGTGATAAGGGACCTACAAGCTTGACATCAATACACAGTTGTGCTGTCATAACAATACCGCCTCAGCCTCTAGGTTACAGCTTCTCAGAAATGAGGAATGCTCATTAGGGGGACAGATAATTGGGAGCGGTTTCCTCGAAAGGAAAGCCACTCCAGGCACTGCAGTGTGGAGGGCAGGCCTCCACAATGGTGGCGTTGTTTAGAAGTCATTGGCATCGGCAAACAAAAATCTATTTAATTCACTGTTACGGTCTAAGGGGGGAAAAAAAAAACAAAACCAAATCAGGAATCTCTTATCCTTCTGCTCCAAAAAGAGTCAAGAGATTCAGCAAATCTCCCTGTGTCTGTAGGTAGAACAGGGTCATGTTTCTGAAGGTGTTAATATGAGTGCCAGAGGCTCCCTTTGAGGTGTCTCCTCTCCTCTGGAAGATGTGTGATCAGGCTATCCTGGCAAATACCAGCACTCATGGGAGCAGAGCTGTAGGAATATTTTTCAGCGATGACTGTAATGCAGAATACTGTGATGCACTTTCACTTTAAAATACTTATATTTAGGTTTAAACGCAAACATCCCTTTCACCAAATCACCCTATACCTCTCAAGTTCTTTAAAATTTACAAGGACAAAATAAAGCCATTAAAAAAAGCCCAAAAACAACCTACAGCTGAATTAAAAGTGTTGTACAGACAAGTATCTCCAATACACAAACACATAGATATTCAGTCTCTACCCTAGAGCTCTTTATTTTGAATCTTAAAAGCAGAGTCTGAAAGACCTGCAGACCAAGCCAAAATATCTCATATTCTTCAGTTTTTTCAATATTAGTGCTAACATTTATTAACTGCTACAGGGGAGACAGCACCCATGTTCTTTGGGCCATATCTTGCACTTGCCTAATATCCAGTGTTATGTCCATATTTGTTCTAACTCCTTTCCCCCCCTTCTTTCTCTCCCCTGCCCCCTCCCTGAATCCTTCCCTCTCTGTAACATGCACCCATGGACACACATTATGGCCAAAAATGAGAAGACAGAAGTGAAAGAAGTCACAGGAAGAGCCTTCAAGTTTCAAATTGCAGAATGAAGACAGTTCATTGCCTCTGTGGAACCCAACATAATTTTCAGTTTTAAAATTATAAAATTGTCAGGCATGCATATGTTTCCTTGTCGTAAATAAATTAATTAATAAATTTATAGCCGTGAAAAAATTCCTTGCTAGCCACCAGTTGCACCTCAGTAGCTCCAGTATGCTTGGCACTTGACAAACAGAGAGATAGAAGTGAGTTATATGTTGCTATGGTTTTATGACCACAAAAAGAAGTCAAGGAGAACAGGTATTATAACATTTAGACATTTCTTTCCTCTCTGTCCCTGAGGGATTTTTTCAATGGCAGTTTCTGCACTGAGAAACAGCAAAAAGAGAAAACAGAGAGGAAATCCTTTAATCGCATCTTTTACTTACAATCTGATCCCTGGGACACAGAAATGGTTATTTAAAGAAGAAGTTTGTACCTGAGATGGAACTTTTCAGTTCCTGGTTGGCAAGTGGCACTGCATGTGCTGACCAGGGTGGGCATTTTCCTCTGCAGTGACAGAGCACACCCGGTGTCCCTGCCTTGCCAACCAGCCAGAGCAGCCAAACTGCATCCAGGAATAGCTACAGCTATGGCTGGAAAAAGCATTTTTTTTTTTTAATTTTTTTTTTCATTCTTGCAGCTTCCATTCTATTGTTATGGCGTTTTATGAACTGCTGCAGATGAATTGTGCTCCTTTTCTATGAAAATTCAGCTTTTATCATCTTTTATTCCTTCTCGGGGAGCGTTAATGGGTACAAAATGGAAGGGTTGCTGTGACAGTAATGCCACACTGGGAAGCCCTCACAGCAGAGGTTCCTGAGCCAATTTGGATGTTAAAGCAGCCCCTCTCTGCTGCTCTTTCCATCCTGACAGAATTATGATGTGCTCCTCAGCCGACCATACATTATTGAAGAGTTCTCTGGGTAAACACATGCTGCTGCAGTCTCTGGCTGTAGGAGACACATTAGCCAGCTGAAACTGCTGTGACAGCAGCCAACTCCTTTCATTTCCTCTTCCAGCTCCTGCCCGAATCCAAAATGTGCCTTCACCATCTCTGGACACAGAGAATGCACCCTGAAGAATGATGAGAGGCTTTTGTCAGGCTTAGAGTTTCCCAAATGACATGGGGAGGTTTAGATTAGATAATAAGAGCAATTTCTTCCCTGAAAGGGTGGCCAGGCATTGGAACAGGCTGCCCAGGGAGGTGGTGAATTCACCATCCCTGGAATTTTTCAAATGGAATGTGGATGTGGCACTTGGATTTAGTGGCGTGCATGGTGCTGGGCTAATGATTGAACTCAAAGATCTTAGAGGTCTTTCCCAACCTCAATGGTTCTATGATTCTCTGATCTTTAATGACAGGCTTTTGCCTGTCTTCACTGGCCATAAATAAATTTAATGCATCAGTCTCTGCAAGACAGATAAAACTGGCTTAATTTTATCATTGTCTCTCACTAACTCATCATGGACAGTGTGAAAATCATCACAGAATGAATATTACTGAAGGTTTCAGATGATGTGGACAGCTCAAAGGATCAGGGCAACTCTGATTACAAGTGCTTCATCCCATCCAAAGATAGTTCTGTCCTTCAGTGCCCCTACTGAGGAGGTGGGGCAAGACACACTCCAGGCTATATCTCATTTCTACCTATGGCTTATGAACTAAAATACTGCAAATTTCATCCAGTGTTTGCATGAAATAGGGTAAAGGATCCTTCTTGCTGATTAATTAGCATGGAAATTTAATACTAGCTGATTTATTGGCTTACAAATATATTTTGACCATTACAAGAGTCTGCTGGACACACTTGCAAGGTGAAACCCTGGGAATTTTTCCAATAATTCAAATCAAGCCAAGATTGACTTTGATCCAGTAGAAGTGAGATGAACATTTTATCTCCTTGGGCATCTTTCAGAATTTTGAAACTCTTGCATGTATATTTCACATATGAACATATGCAGCCTTTTATGGTAAACTCCTGGCTTGATTAATCTTATATTTTTTTTCCTAGTTTACAATTACTGGATACATGGAAAGCTTGGAAACAGATGAATTTGCATAAGATCGGATTTTCTCTACCTAAAAAGTGATAGTAAATATGCCAGGGAATTTCATGCTCAAATAGTCTCTGGTATTCTACTAAATTTAAAAATGGAACGCTTCGATTTCTCTTTGTTCACAGTACAGACACTGATTTTATTTTATCCTTACCTCCTCTATTACCAAGTACAATTTGTGTTCCAGGTTCTGGTACCAGATGCTATTATCTTGAAAAGCACTTGATATTCCTGAGTGTGTAACAGCCAATTCTATTAAATTTTTCACGGGTTCCCATGTTTCCATGCAGCACTGACAACATCTTGTTAATCAGGAAAATCAGGTTTGCCCAAGGAGGGAGAAAAAACTGTCAGTATAAACAATGGTGAGATCTTTCCCTCATCACCTGAATCACACATTTTTTAATAGGAAGGTAAAAAATTATGTTTTTTAGAGGATAGAAAGAAATTCAGTTTTTCCAGGTATCCAATGAAGAAGGATAGAGACATGCTCTTCAGGCTATGATGAGAAAAGTGTTGTCTGAAGTCGACATACACCAAGCTTTCAGACATCATTTTAGGCTCTAGGAGGAATGATGACAAAGCTCTGCTCTAAAATACTGGGTAACATTGAGCTAGCAGTGAATATAACAGGCTGTTTCATTTCTGTGGTGCAGAATTCCAGAGAGTAACAGAATCCAAGAGGAAATTTGGCTCAGTGGGGTTAACCTTGAATGGGAAAGCAATGCAGTGATGTCCACTTAGCAGAAACAGAGAGAAGAGAGCTCTGTAAAAGAATGAAAGCGTGGCTGTGCTGCTGGCACACAAGCTGGGAAGGAGGAGGCACATGAGCAGGGTGCTGCTCCACAGATCCAACATACAGTCCACAGGACATGTCGTGATCACTGATGTCTGTTTTTATTAAAGAACAGGCTTATCAGGTGGCATCAGCAAGGCTGTAAAGGAAATACTACAGCCTGGGAAACTGAAATCAGTGGAGATGTATTGGGGTACTGAGCACAGCCTTTACAAATGCTGTAGGAAACGAGAGAATAGTGCAGGTGGACGATAAACAGGAGGCACCTCAGTGAAAGCAATTTATGGAGCATTTTCTCAGTAGCATGAACTGATTTTGTAATCAGTGCTGATAGCAGAGCAAGGATCTGTGCTGTTTTTACCTTGAGGCTCCTTTGTTCAGGAACAAAGGGATGCAGGACCAGCCAGGCAGCATGGGGTCCCAGCAGTCCCCAGTGGAGCAGGGCAGGATAAGCCTCGGTGGCATTCCCAAAAATATGGGCACCTGCTTCAGTGCAGGGGGTGCCTTGTCCACCTCACACACACAAATCCACCTTCAGCAACCAGCCCAGTGCAAAACACCAGCTCCATTTGCATCATTTCATGTTTATGCCACAAGTTTATTTGTGGATCTAGCAATGCATGTGAACTCAGGCAGCAATTCCTTGTGAAAAAGGAGGCAGTTTGCTCTACAGCAAACTGCTATAATCCAAAGATAGTGGGAGGATCCTAATCAAGGATTGGAGCTATTGTTCTGGGAATCAGTTATGAATTATTGTTTTCCTACATTTAGTCAGCATATCCTCCACAATATCCCATCTGACAGTGGTCAGAAAGCCGGTGTGCACGGAATTTGTTGGCTGCAGGATTTAATTGTGCCTTATGGGGATTCCCTTCTGTCATTGATTTGTTGGATATTGATCCATATAACTGGAGGACCTTTTTCTTTTCTTTTCTTTTCTTTTTTTTTTTTTTTTTTTTTTTAAATAATTGATCTATAAACAGGCATTTGAAAGAAAACAGACTAGGCAAAGAGAGCTTTCATCTTTCAAAATTCTGCTGTTAAAAAGCCGACTAATAATCGTTCGATATCTTGGATCATGTCTTTTTCTGATGGAAAAAATTGAATATTATTTCAGGGAGTGAACTGAAGTCGGAGTCATCATTTAGGTTTTTTTTTATTGTTTCATAAGACATCCAATTATTTTTGTGATGCACAACAGGTGCAGGGAAGATTATTCATCCAAGGGCAGAAAGACCTAAGCACAGAGCTGCTGTTTAGACAGTGCCACCTTGATTATCCAAACATCGTAGGGACACAGAATATGTTTGCATAATTAAGGCCTTGGCTAATGGTAGTGCTTTTAAATACAATTAATAGCTTTCTGGGGATACAATTATTTTGAAAAAGAAGGAGATTGTGGTAAATGAGGTTCAGATAACTGTGGTAGAACTAACAAGATTGTTCAGTTTTGATACTATCAAAATATAATAGCAGATGACTTCCAGTCATGATATGTATTAAATTTAAGAGAAAACACGAAAGCAAAATTATGTATATAAAATGTAAAAAAATATGTTAGGACAAATTCAGAGAATCATTTCATTAGCAGTTTTCATTCCTACTCATTTGCGAGATGGTCATTCTCACTTTGTTCAAGGCTCCTTCATACATGTGCAACAGAAATAAGATACTTCTTTACAGTACCATTTGCACTTTCTAAAATGATCACAGTCATAGAACAATTTGGTTTGGAAGGGACCTAAAAGACCTTCTAGCTCCAAACCCCTTGGGCAGGGACACCTTCCACTGGACCAGGTTGCTCAGAGCCCTCTCCAGTCTGGCCTTGGACACTTCCAGGGATGGGGCAGCCACAGCTTCTCTTAGGAAAGGGATGCAAATATCATGCAAATCCACATAACACAGTCCCTCTTAGGGCAGGGAGACTACACCTGCACAAAGGCAAAGCATCCCAGAGCTGTTTTCAGCATCCCCGGGCACTGGGCAGACATGGGCAGGCTGGTGGTGCTGGAGGTCAGGGGCAGCCACCAGGGCTGGGCTGGGCAGGGCAGGCAGGATGGGGGGACATGGGGGACACAGAAAGCTGGCTTTGTGTCCAGAGCTGCTTGGAAATATAGTCCATCTTTTCATATGCTCAGAGACAGCCAAAAGGGGATATACATAGATGCTCCAAGAAAATACTTAGAGTATTAGTTTTCGCAAAATCTTTAACTTTTTTCTTCCCCCTTTTAAAAAATAACAGAGAGCTACTGTACCCTGCTGAGACCAACATCTGTGCAGACAATTAAACCCTTTTAGACTCTGAGCAGGGGGGAAACTCAGAGGAACTGGCCCCTTTCTACTACATCCTCTGAAGGATTACAGATAAAGAAAAGATTTTGCAAATAGCTAGGCACATACATAATTACAAAGAGGTCCTGCTGATTTGTTTTTAAATAAATTTGGTTAACAATGCAGTTTTATTTTCTGAAAAATACTGATATTGGCACTTGGTTCTGAAATACAGCACTAACATCTTTGTTGTAAACCTCTTCTGGTAGGAAGCCAGATCTAAGACAACAGAATAAGAAGCTGAATAAGTCCTTGGGTTTTATTCTTCAAATTTCACAGGAAATGATTTATAAAACTTGATTCACAATATGACCCCAAGAGCTCATTACACAGCATTCTGCTTTCTTCTTCTTTTTCTGTTGCTTAGCTAGAGTTGGGCAAGTGGGGCAGAATATTTTTGCAAGGTATTTTCACTAATTAAAGTGTTTTTTTTACCTAGGATTGTACTCAAGAGAAGGACTCCCAACAAGGAAGGACACCACTGTGGTATAGGTGGTTCAAATGTGGAGTGAGCTCAGTCCCTGCTCTTTGTAGTTTAAAATCTCAATGAACAAGGTAAGCAGTGAGAAAGGACAGGAAAAAGGAAGAAGAAATAAAAATATTCAATTGCAGACACCTTTTTGTAGGAACTTTCTGCTTCAAAAATAAATAAATAAATCTTTCTGTTGAAATTATTCTGACCCAGGGCTGTGTATTAACAGCTCTTAGTGCTAATTGCTGTATGTGCTTCCTAGTGCACACATTATTCCACAGAAACAGCAGAAACAGAAGTCCATACATCTATTAAATTACTTTTTTTTTTTTTTTTTCCCCCTGGGAGATGCCCACCAACAATTTCAGGTTTCCAGGCAAACAGAGAGATTAGCTGTGGTTCTCCTTCCCTGCACCCATTGTGCCTGCCTGTGCCTTCCCTTGTGCTGCAGGAGGGAGGGCTGAAGAACAGGTGGGTGCTTTTGCACACAGGGATTTTGGCAGTGCTTTGGATCGCTGTGATGAGTGGAGGCAACGCTAAGGAAAAGTGTGGTGTGGGAAGCATGTACCCTCTTCAGTCTGAGATGTTGGCATGTGACACTTCCTGCCACACAGAAAATCTGACCTGCCAAGATTTAACCCCTTGGCGTATACTTTAAAAAAAGCAACAAAAAAGTGCCATATATTAATGGCACAATATTAGGAAATGATTTTACAACATTTCTAAGCTGTCAAACCCAGTACAAGTATCTACATACAAGTCCAGGTTTGCAACAGCCCGAGAACCTCCGTGGGCACAGACTGCACCTAAGAACAATCTGCCCCCCGCGCCCAGAGCAGTGACTTGCCAAACCCATTTACCCTGAGACACCCTAAACACAAACACAGCAGCTCCCTCTAACACCAACCAAGCACAATTACTGCTGCACACTCCCAGAGGAATATGGAAACCGACACAGAGGGAGAAGTCAAGTTAGTTTTTGTGAATTTTAAGGAAACATGACCTGCAGCAGGAAGAGTTCAATGCTGAGAAACTGCGGGGCAAGGAAGGGAATAATCTCATTACTATGGCTCTGCTCCTGGTTCTCTGCCCCAGCAGACTTCCACTCCTCTCCCCAGCATCCACATTCCCATGTAGAGAAATCTGGGGGAAGAAGCTGGGCTGTTCCCTGGTCAAGGCCTGGGTCATGCTGCTGCAAGGTCACCAGGTCAGCAGCGTGCTCTTCCTTGGCAAAGGCAAGGAAGCTGCGCTAAACCAAAAGCTTTCTGCCTTCACAGGTCTTCTCATCCCTTCCAGGCTCTGCCTCCTATTTTAAAGTCAGTGCTCTGTCAGGGAAATTATAAAGGAAAATTGTAGTTAGAATTTAAGGCAAATAATGTTTGCCCCCATGTCACCTGCACTGTCACCTGGGGTACTAACCTTGCTGGGCACCAACCCTGTTGTCTGCAAACCTCAGCTGGGCTGGCAGAACAGAAATTCAGACACGAAGAAAGGTTTGTTTGTAAACAGACAGATAAACCTGCCTTTCTGAAAGCATGATTTTGCTTCTTATTTAAGCATACACCTTCAAGCCAATCTGGTTCACAATAACGCTGCGATGGTTTCAAGAGACACCAAAACTGGAGTGATGGAAATGCTTATTTCAGTGTGAAAATACCAGGCTTCCTAATATTTAATGTCTTCATATATTTGTTTCAAAATGTGGCTTGGATTATAAAGACAAGCATTTTAAGAGCAAATAATTGTTTAGTTAAGGTTGCACACTGGATTAACTTCATAACAGGATTTATAGAACAGGTGATTATGAGAGTTCGTCTAATAAATGCCCTAAAAATGAAAGAACACTCCTGCCAAAGCAGAAATAGCCACTTTTAGAAACCTGCAGTGCCTCCCCATGGCCAAGCAGGTGCTCTCCCTGCTCTGGGGTCCTCTGCATTCAGTGCACTATGTGTGAAGGAATTAGTTACATTAGTTTGAATAGTTGTATTGGTTATGTTTAGTTTCATCACTGTTGTGCCTCTTTCCTGCCATGCTCTGGAATGGTGACTAGTGGACGGCTTTCAGCTTCTCATTAGGATCACAAAACCAGAAACATTGACAGAAGCACCATTTAAGTGGGGAGGGAGGGTGGTAAATGCTTGTTACCTCAAAATTAAATGGAAGCAGTCATCTGTAAAACAGAGGAATGGGTCAAATGGAATGGGCAGTGGCTTTTCCATATGGATAATGACTCCTCAAGAAAGTGAAGCAGCTTAGCCTCAAATGAAGCTTGCATGAAAATAAATAAATACACTCCCCCACCACCCCTTGCTAATATAAGTGATCTGTACTACAGCAAATACTTCCAGCCAGAATTTATTTGCTCCAGTGATCCTGATGGACCCTCCCAACTCAGCATGTTTTAGGATTCTCTTCTGGAATAATGCAGAGCATACACTGCAGACTGTAAACAAAGCATTCCCTAAGGAAAATCATGGCAGAAATTTTAGTGATTCCCAGTCAAAGACCATTTCAAATACTGAAGAGGTGTACAAAAAACACCTTCTGGGGTCATTCTCCCTTTTCTTTCATGATCACTGTGATTGTGATCAGTCTGTTCCTATTGCTATTTCATTCCCAGACGGACACACACACATAAATATCTATGTGAAATTATGCATACCAAAGAGGTTTATTATTAAAGTTTCCAACAACCTGAAGCCCGGGACATCAAAGAGCTTTGGAGGGACTTTGCTCTCTGTTCAGGGGAGGGTTTGACTCTTTCTGTGTTTGACCCAGGTTGCTCCAGCCCTCTAACCACCTTCAAGATCAACATTTTGAATAAATTTCAAGAGAAAGTCCTTATCTGGCCCAGCTCTGGGTTAACCTGTCGTTTTGGTATTTTCAAATTCCTTTGCTCAGGACTTAGCCTCCCCTTCATGGGGCATTACAGCTGCCTCTCCAGCCACAAGAAATCATTCCTCATTTATTGTCACCTGATGTGAGTCCCAGCCTTCTCTGACAATTCCCATTCAGCACTTAGTGTGCTATATTTCACCGTAGAGTAATGAAAGTACGTTTCAGGATGACATTAAGTAGTGATATAAAGTGACTGTGACTTACCCTTAGGGTCCCTTCATAATGTGTTGGAGTTTTAACATTACTTGCAAATTTTTATAAAAATAAAGTTCTACCTTTAGTTCCTTAATCAGTGAAAGACTAAATGTTTAATTAACATAAAACATGATGTATTTCCCCTTCTGCACAGCCTAAAGGCTCCAAGGTTTTTCCTCAGCGTATCAAAAAGGCTCCCTAATAAATCACCATATGCTACTAAAATAAAGACATAATAAACTTGTTCTGTGTTTTTCTGGGACTGATTTAAATATGGGATTTTAATTTTATTATCAAGCATGAAATATAATAATTTACTTTAAGGTTATGTAATATAAGGCCTACTTACATCTCACACTACTCAGTACAGAGCCTGTGTGCTGTTTGTCCTTGAATGCTTCATAATTCTTCTTAACATTTCTTAAAAAACTTGAGGGAGGTTGTTGGGCTTTTTTTCTTCCCCTATAGAGAGTACATATTTCTGAATATTATGCGGATACTGTTAAATTCTTTCAAAATACACTTTTCCCTAGCTTTGCTTGCTTTATCCTCTAATCTATCCATGCTGAATTAAGCTGCCATTGTAACCAAGTTCATACCGAAATTTTATTCTTCTGAGCGCCAAGTGGTTTGGACATTCATGGCCTTTCTTCTCCAAAAACTGCATTTGAGATGCTATAGGTACTTTATTTCTCTTCCTTGAGCACCTGGCATCATGACAAGAGAGTCAGTGAAGCCCCACTTAGCATCAGGGTGACTACCAGTAAAGCTGTTGGGCTCCAGTGAGCAGATTTAACTTCCAGATTTGTAGATTTGCTGAGCTCTTTTACTGGATAATAGGTGGTATTTCTGATTTAGAGACTTTAGGAGATTTAGGTTTTAGAGATTTTAGGTTGCTTTGTTTAATGAAGACTGAGTAAGTGCCCAGCAGCCTGACAGTGACTGTGTACAGTTGCACGATGATGTGTTTCAAATTTTCTGGATTCCAGACAGTTCATTTTCCCAGTGTCTCACTGTCAATAATTGCACCCCATTACTAAACTCCATCAAGAGTATGGACTACAGATGCTTGAAGAAGTAATGAGGTGCATTCCTTTAAACAGAAAACAAAGACTAAGCCAGAAAATAAAAGCTCTCCAAATGTTTAAACAGTTTATGAGAAACAAAAAAACAAAACAAACAAACCAGGAAAAGGTCAGAATTGTTTGAGTATCTGGGACATAGCAAAATTAGCACTTTTAACTGGTTACTAACTATGTGCTCATGGTCCAGGCAAAAGATGCAGCCTAGTTTCTCTCCTCAGCTGAACTCTACCATCTTGTGGGTTCCCAGGAAATTACAATTTCAGTCTTAAAATCAGCTTAATAAGTTTCTCCACCTAAAACAGCTGACAGCACTGCTTTTGTTTGGTTTTTTTATGACTAAACAACATATTATGGACAAAATTAAAGCTTTTTTTTTTTTTTTTTAAATTTACTCTTTCAATTTGTGGCTTTCCAAGTCATGACAACATGTATGCATTCCACGTATTTCAATATTTCCCAGTTACTTTACAAATTCCTGATTTGATCCATGGAAGTTTTACTGTGACAATAGAAAAGAGAATTAATTATACAAGCCCTTGGTTGCAATTTAGGCTTTTGCACCTTGTGACAAGGAAATCAGAGCACTTAAAACAAAAGTGAACCAAAAACAAGCACTTGCTTTGGGATTCTTCTTTCTTTCTCCTGGTCATGAAGTTATCCTTAAGTGTCAGAGATCAGTACAGTTTTGGCTTTAAACTGCAGGATTTCTACTTTTTATGTGGTAGGGTTTTTTGACCATAACTTTTAACTTTCTTCTTCTGTTCAGGTGTGATGGGATTCTTCTGTTCATTTGATGGGAATCTGACTTTGAGTGGAAATAATGCTGAATTTAACACTCGAATTGTAGAGGATATTTTTCAAAACCTTTAAAAATGTGGCAGTGCCTGACTTCAGCAGGGTTTTGCCAGCAGCCAGGCCATGAGTTATTAAAAAACACCCCTAAACTTTAATTAAAACAAAACCCAAAACCCACAGCCACAATATACAGTTAAGGGCACTGTGGGGTGCTCTAGCTGTTAAAGGGAAAAGAAAACATGGTGTTGCAGAGCAGGTGTTGAAAAATTAAACTACTGAGTTCAGACCAGTATATTTCTGGGCTATAAAACATGGCTGGAAAAACACTTTAATGTTCTTTTTCCAAGCTGAGCGAGTCTATTAAGTAATAAATATCAAAAGGCCAATTCAGCTCTCATTATGTGACCGGGATGGGAACTGAGAATTGAACCAGGCTCTAAAACTCGGATGCTGCTGTCCCTGTCTGGGAGGATGTCATTCTCAGTGACACATTATGACTACCCCAGTCTGAATTTTTTAGTATCACAGCAAGTGAAATTTGAATGATATGCCCTGTTAGTCCTCATAACAAGAGCAGGACTCATGGTGTATTATCCACCTAATAATGAAAAGGTAGGGTTCAACAGATATTGATTTAAATCAGTGTTATTTGTGACTGCTCAATTGCATCCTGAGTGACTGCTAAATTGCATCCTGAGGAAAATGCTATAGTAATACTTTATTTCTGGAGCATCAAATGAGAAAGTGGTGGAGCAAAGGTGTTTTCCACTCTATCTGTCCCTAATTGAAACATAAAGTGGTGTTAAAAAATCAAATGCAGTTAGTAAAAGGGACCAAGAGTGAAAAAGTTCAGTAAGAGAACCAAAGAAAAATAGATTTATTCATTCATCAAACACATGCTGCACCCTCTAAAGAAAGAAATGTCTCACATCAATGAAGACTTCAATGAAGTTGGGGTCCGTAGATGATCACAGAATGATTTAGGTTGGAAAAGACCTTTAAGATCATTGACTAAACTGCAATGATGCAAGTGTGGGCAGAATTCCAGCTGCCTTCAAGGGATAATGAGGATGCCTAGTGCCAAGTCTTGCATCACTCAGGAGTACGGTGCATCAAACAGAGCTTTTGTGCTCTTACCTTTAGCTCATCAAATATAAAACACAGAAACCTACCTGCCAGGTCTGCTGAATTCATAACCAGTTCCTGTTCTGGATGGAGAATGAAATTCTCTCCCTGTTGTGATATCCAATTGCAACCCTGAGACCTCTGAGGGCTGTGTGAGATAATAGGTATGTATTCAATTTTCCTTAGACTTACCCAAGGAAAAACATTGCTTAGAAATTTTTTCTCCCCTATAACGCTTTTCACTTCATTCATCAGCTCTCTGCTTCTGTACTGTCTGTGCCTTCCAGCACAACATTTCAGCAGCATCATGGCCCACTTCAGGCAAAAACAGCATTGGAAGCACATTAAACGTGACAGCCAGATGTGCTGATCTGTTGACAATGGACACTGAGGTCGTTATTCAGATTTTGCAGTGGAGTGTGAGCTGGACAGTGTTGGGATTAGATTGCTTCTTCCATATCTGGAGGTGAAAGCCTGATGAAGTGTTGGGAGGTGTTATCAAGAGCTGGAGGCAAGACAGAAAGTGCAAAAATGACCTATTCTTCACTTTATTTCCATTCCTGCAAGTTATGAGTGGTGCAGTGCTTCTTAGCACAGTCTTAACTCTGTCTAAATGTATTTGTGCTAATCTAAAAGGGGTCAAAAACTCAACCCACACTTATGCTGGTGAACCACCAGAGTAATTCTACTGACATGTACAGACTTTATAATAAAGATATTACTTTATACCTACCAAAGCTGCTCCAACTTCAATTGGCATTTTCTTAGCCATTAGAATAACTTTTAAAAAAGTACAGTTGGTTTTAAAACGTCTTCTAAGTTTGGCTACATTAGAAACAGCTCACAGTAAAAAAAAACCAAAAAAACAAACCAGTTGCAATGAGAAAATTATTTTGAAAAAAATTCCCTAAATTCCCTGTCATTATTTTTGTTGCTGGAGATTGTCTGTAAAGTTTTATTTACCTTTTTGTAAAGATTTGGATTTAAAAAAGCAACTTCCTGGATCCTACAAAATGGAATTTTGATATATTGAAACACTTCAGGAATTTAAAGGATGTCCCTATTTCTTTTGTGAAGGACTCATCTAGAAAAACATTTTTACATCTACAGGTACAAAAGGCTTAAGAAAATTGTGTTTTTGAAAAAACTCTGAGATATTTACATTTATTATATCAGGTCATTGATATAATTGAAAGTATTAAATCACATGGCCTGTAAAATGGCAAATAGATTTTGTTTGATGCATTCTTATGTGTTGCAAGGCTTTGCAATGTATCATTTTCTGTTAATATAATGCAAGAGGCACATGCTGGGATCTAATATTGACAATCATTAGTTATGATTTTCTAGAGTAGCAACAAAATGGTGCTATAAAACCTATTGTCTAGATATTCTCCTGTTTTCTGGATATTCTTTCTTGCTCAGAATTTTAGCCATTTTGCTTACCTCTGATGTACAGTATTTAAAAGGCTGATGTTTTGCTTTCATACATTTGAATTTCCATACCTTTGCAGCAGCATTTCTTATTTTGACATTTGAGAGAAGAGCCCAGAGGGAAGCACAAACTATGGGCACAGAAGAGCTTGAACAATGTCAGAACGAGATTTATGCCTGCTCCACATGAAAAATAGCTGGTTAGTGATTCATTCTGACCTATTAATTAGGGAAAGAACCAAAGTTCCTTTCAGGGGCAGAATGCTTCTCTGTGCTGTGTTTTGGACTTGGAGGTCAAATTTACCTGCCAGATGCGAAAAATCCCATGTAGTGAGGAAAAAACTCCAGTGATTAAGATGTGGTGAATGCTCGAAGAGATGTTGTAGCGAAGGCTGACGATAAATTATGTTGGTAATCCTCCCCCTCCAGCCCATATAATCTTATTTCTTCGTGCATAGCCTATCAGTGTTGGTTTTGCCGGCTCATCCAAAGTGCCAGCACTCTTGTAATAGCAGTAAAGAGAACAGCTTCCGAGAGCATCCAGCGAGCTGCAGGCAAGGCTCGATGCACGCCTGTAGGTGGAGTTAAATAGCAAAGAACTGCTGCAGAGAGCGGCAGCGCCGGGGATCCCTTCTCAGCTGTCCCACTCATTTATCCCTCCCGCAAGAGGGGAGGAGGAGGAGGTCTTTACACCCAGAATAGTTTCTGGGTGACTTATCTCCTACCGAACTAGTGCAGCTAGGAGAAGCAGAGCGCCTCGAGGCAGAAAAGCCCTTCTCCTGCAGGTCGGCAGCTGAAAAATGAATAACTAAACAAGGGCTGAGGGCAGCGGTGTGCCAGAGGAAAGATGAACTGAGGCAACAGCGCTGCCGTGCAGGGAGAGGTGCTGGGCTCAGCGTCCCTCACAGCTCGGCCTCGGGGTCGGGGCTGCTCGCTGGGGTGAGGATCCACCCCTGGAGGAAACAGGGATTTGCAGAAATTACTGGCCCGAGGTATCCCTTTGTGTTAGATGGCAATACGGGAACAGGAACCACCTCTTCTTCCTTGCTGCTTCCAGTCAAGATTGCTGCTAATGTTTATTTGATCTCCCTTTCTTTAATTATATCCAGGGTACTAGCAGGGAACAAACTGCTTTTGACACCTTATGCTTCTACGCTCCCCTACTATTTTTCCCACTTCTTTTCTCACTTTTCCGACTTTTCCGTGCTGGAAAATACACTGCCAGGTTCATTAACTCTGTCACAGGGATAAATAAACCCTGAAATTTGCTGATCCGCTACGCGGCAATGCTGGATTCACCTTGCCACTTTAGATTTACCTGGCCACTTCAATTGCTAGATTCACCTGGCCACTTTAATTGCGAGATTCACCTGGCCACTTTAATTGCTAGATTTACATTGCCACCTTAGGTGCTATCTATAGATTTGCGTTTACGACTCTGCTCGTATTTAAAGATCAACTCGTACAAAACTAAAACTTTTGCTGCCAGCAGGATCTTCCTCGGGTTGTTTTTTTATTGGGCAGGAGGGGGCTCTCTGTCGGGCGGGGCGCTGCTCGGGCCGTGGAGGACAGGGTTCCCGCGGGATGCTCCGGCACTCCCGCTGCCGAGGGCCGGGCGGTGACGGCAGAGGGCGCTGCCGGCCCGCGGGAGGCGCTGCCAGCGCCGCATTTCCCGGGATAACGGGTCCCGCAACTTCCCTCCAGAACTGCATCCAAAGTAAGCGCGGCCGCCGCAGCCGCGTCCCCCGCTGCGCGGGGCAGCCCGACCCGCTCCTCCCGGCCCGCCGGGCTCCCGGCTGGCTCCCCTCTCCAGGCGGGAGCGTCCCGGGGCCCCCCGGCCCCGCTCCCGGGGGCTCCCCCCGCGCTCCCCGCCCGTCCCGCTCCCGCCGGGGCGGCCCCTCAGGTGCGGGGGGCGGGCCGGGGCGGGGCGGCGCGGCCGGGCGGCCAATGGGCGGCCGTGGGGGGAGCCGGCCCGGCCGTCAAGAGGGCCGGGATCCATGAGCGCCGGGCAAAGTTGGGTCCGGGCGGCCGCGGATCAGGGACCGGCCCGGCCGCCGTGCGCCCGGGCATGCCAGCGGGGCGGCGGGCACCGCGCGGGAGCGGCGGGCCGCGGGGGCCCCGGCGGTAGCGGCGGCGGCTGCTGAGCGGCGATGCGGCGCGGAGCCCCCGGCCGCCCCCCAGCCCCGGAGCGGCGGCGGGAGGAGCGGCGGCAGAGGCAGAGCCGGAGCGTCCCGTGAGCGCGGAGCGCCGCCGGCTCCGCTCCCGTCCGCGTCCGGAGCGCAGCGTCCGCGGGTGCCGAGAGAGGCGGCGGGCAGGGCAGGGCAGCGGGAGCGGGGCAAGCGGCGGCGCCGGGCCGCCCCCTCGGGGCGCTGCGCCCCCGGCTCGCCATGGGCCGCCCCCCCGCCGCCCGCGGGCCGCCGCTGCTGCTGTCGCTGCTGCTGCCGCTGCTGCCGCCGCTGGGCAGCGCCGCCGCGGAGCCGCGCCAGGTGTTCCGGGTGCTGGAGGAGCAGCCGCCCGGCACTTGGGTGGGCACCATCGCCACCCGGCCCGGCTTCACCTACCGCCTGAGCGAGCACCACGAGCTCTTCGCCATCAACGCCACCTCGGGCGCCCTGCACACCCGCGCCACCATCGACCGCGAGAGCCTGGCCAGCGACGTGGTGGACCTGGTGGTGCTCTCCAGCCAGCCCACCTACCCCAGCGAGGTGCGCGTCCTGGTGCTCGACCTCAACGACAACGCGCCCGTCTTCCCCGACCCCTCCATCGTGGTGACTTTCAAGGAGGACACGGGCAGCGGGCGCCAGCTTATCCTGGACACTGCCACCGACGCCGACAGTGGCACCAATGGCGTGGACCACGGCTCCTATCGGATCGTGGCCGGCAACGAGGAGGGCCGCTTCCGCCTCAACATCACCCTCAACCCCAGCGGTGAGGGAGCTTTCTTGCACCTGGTTTCCCGTGGAGGGCTGGACCGGGAGGCCACCCCCACCTACCAGCTGTTGGTGCAGGTGGAGGACAAGGGCGAGCCCCGTCGCCGAGGGTACCTTCAGGTCAACGTCACCGTCCAGGATATCAATGACAACCCGCCCATCTTCAGCCAGACGCTTTACCAGGCACGAGTGCCCGAGGATG
The DNA here is from genome assembly GCF_030490865.1 of Poecile atricapillus. Classification (NCBI taxonomy): domain Eukaryota; kingdom Metazoa; phylum Chordata; class Aves; order Passeriformes; family Paridae; genus Poecile; species Poecile atricapillus. The sequence goes on from NC_081252.1 coordinate 9,849,223, forward strand.
CGCCCGTCGGGGCCAGCGTCCTCCAGGTCACTGCGGCTGATGCCGATGAGGGCACCAATGCCGACATCCGCTACCGCCTGGAGGGAGGCGATGGTGGCAGCGGCGCTGGGGACGGGGCTGGCAGCCTCCCCTTTGAGGTGGACCCCGAGAGCGGGGTGATCCGCATCCGTGAGCGCCTGGACTACGAGATGCGGCAGCAGTACTCGCTGACGGTCCAGGCCATGGACCGCGGGGTGCCGGCGCTGAGCGGCCGGGCCGAGGCCCTCATCCGCCTGCTCGACGTCAACGACAACGAGCCCCGGGTGAAGTTCCGCTACTTCCCGGCCACCTCCCGCTTTGCCTCTGTGGATGAGAACGCGGCCCCCGGCACGGTGGTGGCCCTGCTGACGGTGAGCGATGCCGACTCTCCCGCGGCCAACGGGAACATCTCCGTGTCCATCCTGGCGGGAAACGAGCAGCGGCACTTTGAGGTGCACAGCAGTAAGGTACCCAACCTCAGCCTTATCAAGGTAGCGGCCGCGCTGGACCGGGAACGCATCCCGGCTTATAACCTTACCGTAGCGGTGGCAGATAACTACGGGGCCCCACCGCCACCTCCAGGCTCCCCCGACGGGGCGCTGGCAGCTCCCGTGAGCCGCTCCTCGGTAGCCAGCCTGGTGATCTTTGTGAACGACATCAATGACCACCCACCTGTCTTCGGGCAGTCGGTGTACAGGGTGAACATCAGCGAGGACGTGCCCCTGGGCAGCTACGTGCGGGGCCTCAGCGCCACAGACCGCGACTCGGGCCTCAATGCCAACCTCAAGTACAGCATCGTCTCGGGCAACGAGCTGGGCTGGTTCCGCATCAGCGAGCACAGCGGGCTGGTCACCACGGCTGTCCCCCAGGGTGGCACTGCCGGGCATGCTGCAGGCACATCCAGCTCCAGCGGGCTGGACCGGGAGACTGCTTCTCAGGTGGTGCTCAACGTCAGCGCCCGTGACCAGGGGGTGCAGCCCAAATTCTCCTACGCACAGCTGGTGGTGACCATCCTGGACGTCAATGACAACAAGCCTCGCTTCGGTCAGCCTGAGGGTTACCAGGTGTCCCTGGCTGAAAACTCGCCATCAGGAACTGAGCTGCTTGTCCTAAGTGCCACCGATGGGGACCTGGGGGACAATGGGACTGTCCGCTTCTCCCTGCAGGAAGCCGAGCCAGCGCTGGCAGCAGTTGGCCCTTCCTCTGTGACCCCTCGCCAGATGTTTCGCCTGGACCCGGTTTCAGGCAAGCTCAGCACCGTCTCGCAGCTGGACCGGGAGGAGCAGTCTCACTTCTCCTTGCAGGTCTTGGCCACTGATTTGGGCTCTCCTCCCCTCTCGTCGCTAGCCCGAGTTAACGTGACCATCCTGGATGTGAATGACAATAGCCCTGTGTTTTACCCCGTTCAGTATTTTGCCCATATCCAAGAGAATGAGCCAGCCGGAACCTACGTGACCACCGTGTCTGCCACGGACCCCGATCTGGGACCCAATGGGACAGTCAAGTACAGCATCTCAGCTGGAGATACCTCCAGGTTTCAGGTCCATGGGCAGACAGGGGTCATCACAACAAAAATAGCCCTTGACAGGGAGGAGAAAACTGCTTACCAGTTGCAGATCGTGGCCACTGATGGTGGCCACCTTCAGTCGCAGAACCAAGCCATTGTCACCATCACTGTGTTGGACACACAGGACAACCCCCCTGTTTTCAGCCAGGGCACGTACAGTTTTGTTGTTTTTGAAAATGTTGCCATGGGTTACCACGTAGGTACTGTTTTTGCTTCCACCATGGACCTCAACACCAACATCAGTTACCTCATTACGACGGGTGACCAGAGGGGCGTGTTTGCCATCAACAGGGAGACGGGGCGGATCACCACAGCCAGTATTATTGACAGGGAGGAGCAAGCATTTTACCAGCTGAAGGTGGTTGCTAGAGGTGGGGCGATAACTGGGGATGCTGTGGTCAATATAACTGTCAAAGATTTAAATGACAATTCCCCACACTTTGTTCACGTGGTGGAAAGTGTAAATGTTGTTGAGAACTGGAAGGCTGGGCATACCATATTCCAGGCCAAAGCTCTTGATCCCGATGAAGGTGTTAATGGCATGGTCCTTTACAGCCTTAAGCAAAACCCAAAGGGCTTGTTCTCAATCAATGAAGAAACTGGTGCTGTAAGCTTAACGGGGCCGCTTGACATAAACACTGGGTCTTACCAGGTTGAAATCCTGGCCTCGGATATGGGGGTGCCTCAGCTGTCCTCCAATTTTATCCTGACTGTCTCTGTCCATGATGTAAATGATAACCCGCCAGTGTTTGACCAGCTTTCCTATGAAATTACTATCTTGGAGTCAGAGCCCGTGAATTCCAGGTTCTTTAAGGTACAGGCTTCTGACAAAGACTCGGGAGTGAACGGTGAAATTGCTTACAGTATAATTGAAGGAAATGCTGGGGATGCCTTTGGCATATTTCCAGATGGTCAGCTGTATATAAAAAGTGAACTGGACCGTGAACTTCAGGAAAGATATGTTTTACTGGTTGTTGCTTCTGATAGAGCAGTAGAACCACTCAATGCTACTGTGAACGTTACCGTGATTCTGGAGGATGTAAATGACAACAGGCCCCTGTTCAATAGTACCAACTATGTGTTCTACTTTGAAGAGGAACAGAGAGGCGGGTCGTATGTGGGTAAAATAAATGCTGTAGATAAGGACTTTGGGCCGAATGGTGAGGTCAGGTATTCATTTGAGCACATGCAGCCGGATTTTGAGCTGAACACAGTAACTGGGGAAATCAGAAGCACTCATCAGTTTGACAGAGAAGCTCTCATGAGACAGAGGGGAGCTGCAGTATTTAGTCTGACAGTCATAGCAACAGATCAGGGGTTGCCAAAGCCTCTGAAGGATCAGGCAACTGTACAGATCTATATGAAAGACATCAATGATAATGCCCCCAAATTTTTGAAAGATCTTTACCAAGCTACTATATCAGAATTGGCAGTGAATCTGACACAGGTCCTAAGAGTTTCTGCCTCGGATGTTGATGAAGGGGTTAATGGGTTGATTCACTACTCTGTAATCAAGGGAAATGAAGAAAATCAGTTTGCAATAGACAGCAGCACAGGCCAGGTGACCTTAGTAGGCAGACTAGATCATGAGACTACTGCCTCATATTCCCTTGTCATCCAAGCAGTGGACTCTGGAGCTGTTTCCCTAAGTTCAACTTGCATGTTGAGCATTGACGTATTGGATGAAAATGACAACAGCCCTTCCTTCCCTAAATCAACCTTGTTAGTGGATGTCTTAGAAAATATGAGGGTTGGTGAACTTGTGTCATCTGTCACTGCCACTGATTCTGATTCAGGTGACAATGCTGACCTCCACTACAGCATTACAGGGACAAACAATCACGGGACTTTCAGCATCAGTCCCAACACCGGGAGTATTTTTCTCGCCAAGAAACTGGACTTTGAGACACAGTCTCTGTACAAGCTAAATATAACAGCAAAAGACCAAGGAAGGCCCCCACGGTCCTCTACGATGTCAGTGGTGATACACGTTAGGGATTTCAATGATAACCCTCCTCATTTTCCTCCGGGAGACATCTTTAAATCAATTGTCGAGAACGTTCCTGTGGGTAGCTCTGTCATTTCTGTGACTGCTCACGATCCGGATGCGGATATTAACGGGCAGCTAACCTATGCAATCATCCAGCAGATGCCAAGGGGGAATCACTTCCGTATAGATGAGGTGAGAGGGACAATATTTACCAATGCTGAGATCGATCGGGAGTTTGCCAATCTCTTTGAGTTAACAGTCAAAGCCACCGACCAGGCTGTTCCCGTGGAGTCCAGGCGATTTGCTCTCAAGAACGTGACCATCCTGGTGACGGATCAAAATGACAACGTCCCCGTGTTCATATCGCAGAACGCCCTGGCGGCCGACCCCTCGGTTGTGATCGGTTCAATCCTAACCACAATCATGGCTGCGGATCCTGACGAGGGTGCCAATGGAGAGGTGGAGTATGAGATAGTCAATGGAGACACTGAAACCTTCATCGTGGATCGCTACAGCGGAGATTTAAGAGTAGCCTCAGCGTTGGTGCCTTCTCAGCTCATCTACAACCTCATAGTTTCTGCCACCGACCTGGGCCCTGAGAGGAGAAAATCCACCACTGAGATGACTATAATTCTGCAAGGGGTTGATGGGCCTGTTTTCACTCAGCCCAAATACATCACCATCCTGAAAGAGGGCGAGCCCATCGGGACGAACGTGATATCCCTGGAAGCGGCGAGCCCGCGGGGCTCCGAGGCGCAGGTGGAATATTACATCGTGTCCGTTCGGTGCGACGACAGGAGCCTCGGGCGCCTCTTCACCATCGGCCGCCACACCGGGGTCATCCAGACCGCTGCCATTCTGGACAGGGAGCAAGGAGCACGGCTCTACCTGGTGGATGTTTACGCCATTGAAAAGTCGTCCGTTTTGCCCCGCACCCAGCGAGCAGAGGTAAAGTTTTATTCAGTAGTTGTTTCTTTGTCTTTGTACTCCTGTGTAATTCCAGGACTGTGATTGATTTTTCACTGAAGTTGTGGTGTCAGTGTTGGACAGGAGAACTGGCTCTGAACAGCTCCTGGAAGTTCTTGCCATCTCTGCCTGGCTAAATCCCTGGGATGACAGGTCCCCCTCACACACCTCCAATTTAGGTTACTTTTTTACGTAACTCACTGATGAGCATGAAAATGGCTTTGTTTCTCTTCTTGGATGTGACAGCTGGTAAAAGTGTAACATTTTAGCTGGAAACATCCATTATCACAAAGCCATTTGCCTTGACTGAAGGGTCTTTAAAGGTTTTCTGCCTGACTAGCTTGAAAAGCAAAGGGTGGAAACCAGGTTTGGAGCATCGTCTGTGAAATACAAGTGTTTTACTTGCTCTGCCTTCAGTCACAGAGCTGATCATTCATGCTGTCTTCTGCGGTAATACCGAGAAGCCAGGTGTGAAAAGGAGTCTTATGTTTGCTTGAAATTGCAGCCTCTCCTGGAAATTTGGGGCTGGCACTGAGTGGTTCAGCCAGCAGAGGATGGTGGTAGTGTGTAGTGGTTCAACCATTTCCCTCTCTGGCTGAGCATACTCAGTACTGCATGGCCCTACAGATCCCACAGCCATGCTTCCTTCTGGGATTTAAGTCCTAGTTTTGATATTGTGGTGGCTTGCAGGTTTGGGGGACTTTTTTGTTTGATTTTATCAAAAGTGGTATCGCCAATTCTTACTTGACAGCTGTGGATTTCTTCACAGCTGCTTTTGTTGTTTCTTCTGCAGGCTAAGGATGATCTGTGTAGGTGTGTAACTTTTCTCTCCTATGCTGGCAGTGACAGATCCTCTCTGAAGTGGTTGTCAGGGAATTTGAGCACTGCTCCATCTCAGAGATGTGATCCTGTCCTGGTGTGTGTGCAGCGTGCTGCTGATGGCCACGTTTTGACCAACAGTAGCATATTGGAAAATGACCTGTTTTAGTAGTGCTGCTGGTTTAAATAATGCTATTTTTGTGAGAATATTCCTGTTGTGCAGGTCTTTGTACCCCTGCTAACAATTTGTAAAAGACACACCTTTATAATTTTTTCCTTATTGTTGTGTCATATATTTTCTTGACGGAAAGTTGTTTTGAGGGTCAGGCCTTTGTCATTGGGCACTTGGATCATGACCCCTCAGCTCTGAGTTAGAGCAAAGAGTTTCTTGAGCTGGGGAAGAAGGACTCATAGGAGACCCAACCCTATGGCTGTAATATTCTTACATGTTGTAAAATACATGAGTATTTGCTGAGCAGGGAAGAGAACAACCATTGAAACTTCAAACAACTTTTACATTGTTGAATGCAAACCACGTCTGAAATCACAAGCAAATGTTTTATTCTGTAAAGAACCCTGAGAGGCATAATTGTAGTTAGAATTTCCTATTACTGGTTGTATCTTTATAGCCTCTAAAATGTGTCTTCTCCCAAATGTAATTAGCTTACTGTGCTTCTTTATAAATGTATTATAAATTATAATCAGCTTTCAACTTTTAAAAACATAACCATATGCAGTCTTCCTGTTAACTGATGGGATTTCTCTGGAAGGCTTTTGCTGTCCAACACAAGAACTACTGCAGTGACATTCTGTGTGCAAGCTGTCAGTGGGTGCTGAATAAGCAACACAGCATTTTTCCCATATATTTGTATATTTTTTTTCTATTTGTTTTTCTTGGTTTTGGTTTGGATTTTCTTGGGTGGGTTTTTTTGGTGGGGGAAAAGCGTGAATATCGTATATTTTCTTTTTTCCTTCTCTTATGAAGAGTGTGTTGGGTTTTGTGTCTCAGTATGGTTGAAGCAAAGGGAAAAATGGTAATGGGATATTCTGAACAATGTCTACATGATTATTCTTCATTGCCTGCTACGCTCTCTGCCCTGATGCCAGAAATCATCTTAATTGCACTGTGGCATGTGAGTGAGCCACTGAGCATGGGGAGCTGCCCAGTGCTAAACTTGCTGTCTGAGCCTGGTGAGGAGAGCAGCGGGAGTAAGGAAGTTAATAGATCTTTTGTCTCATACAGACTCCAGGGTGACAGATACCTGGTGTGAAATAGAGATATTTACAGTTTCGAAACAGTGACCCAGCTTTGTCTTGCCAGCAGGCAGCATAAAAGAGGAGCAGACTTGCGTGAAACCACTTGCTCCAGAAGTGAATTAACCCTTGTCCTTGGGAAGTGGTGTGATTCCCCCCCCCCCCCCCAAATTCTGTCACTATTTTATTCTATTTATCTTTTAAAATAATATCAAAAATATGGAAAAGATCCACCTAGTGCCCTAACTGAAGAAGAAAGTATCTTTCCAATATTTCTCACCCATTCCTGGGGTTTGCCCTATGGGATCAGACTAAAGACCCACTGACTGCACAGATCCCAGGGTTCTGTGTAGGTGCTTTATGAACAGAGTGTCCAAGGGCAGAATTTTGCACAGGACTGTGGGGGATCCCTTGCTGAACCCAAAACAGCTGACATACCTTGACATTGAAGGGTTATTTTCAGTAAAGTAACAACAAAATTTTAGGAAACAAAGGGGTTTGTTTACAATCTGTGGGTTTTTTCTTAGCATTAGCTTTTATCTTGTGTGTGTTTCTGTGTTTGTTATTACTATATGGAGAGAAAGGTGGTGGTGGTGGGGTGTGTATCAGGAAAGTGCAAGTGGTGAAGTAAAGCTTTCTTCAAGTACCAAATATTTGAGATTTGTCAAGAAAATGCAAGTGCTTGTTCCAGTATATTTTACAGTTAGATGGTGTAATTTTGGATGATAGTCGTTGAATCTGAAAGCTTGTTTTGTAATTTAATTTTGGATTTTTATCCTGTTTGTAATCTACAGTGACAAACAAGATGATTTGACACTGTGTTAATGTGTTTTGTGATCAGTCTTGGCTTTTCCCCCTGCTGCATTAATCATGAAGTTAGTACAATCATCGCTGTTGATCTCATGTGAAAAAGAACAATGTAGGTGTCCTCCTAAAGGGGTCCCTTCAGTTTGCAATTCTATACCTTTTAAATGTTTCTCTTAGGAAAAAGCCCCTCAGCTAAACTCCTTTTGCTTGGCTTTCCAACATAAATTCTCTTTCAACCTTTTGGGCAGGGCTGAGGGTTTCACCACCCTGCTTTTATATGGCTTTATATTTAATATGATTTTATATTTAATATGGAATGACTAATGCCTGCTGGCATCACTTGCACTCCTCACAGGAGTCCCCTCAGCCCTGCCTCCCCACACAATGACCTCGTGCTGAGGGATATTTTGGGTGGCGGTGTGCTGCACCCTGGTTTGTGTCTGGCAGCAATAACAGGAACAATACCTCATCTTCTGTGCTGTGTTACCAGGGATTAAGAGGAATTAGATGGGCTCTCCAGTTTGCATGTTTAACCCTTCAGTGGGTGGCTTCCTTGAGGGGTTTGCTAGGAACTACTAGTCCCTGTGTGTATCATTTATGGTGATGTATATATCACCTACACCCATTGAGAAGGGGTAACACCTTGGGAGGGGAACTCCTGGTTCAGTTCAGCATCTTTAATACACTTTAAATAGGTTCATAGCTCCCAAGGAAGGGAGAAGAAGGGTGTAAATGAGGAAAGGGTACTCAAATGAAAGATTTATTGATTTAAAAATGGAAATACTTGGAGAGGCAGATCTGTGGTCCTGCTGGAGCTTTTTGCTTGGCAATGTTAATATCCTCTTAAAAGAGGGGGGGGGGGGGGGTAATCTTCATTTGCAGACAGGGAGAAATGAGACACTGGGTTTTCTTTTGTGCTTGTGCACTTGCAGCTTCATCTTGTGAGTATTTCATGATTGACACTGTTGGGGATCTTGGACTTCCGAGCCGGGGAAGTGTTCTTTATTTGGGCAAGATGTGGGGATTTCAGACAGTGCTTAGTAAAGATGTGGAAGTCAATGAAGAAAGGCAGAGTGAATGGCTCTGGCCTCCTGGAAAGACAATCACAGGACGTTTTGCCTTGAGTCAGTAGGAACTGCAGCCATGGCCATAAACCTGGGATTGCCTGGTGTAAATAGCTGAGGTGGAGCTGTTTGTCTCTGCCCAGGCTGTGTCCTGTGGCTGAGCTAGCTGTATGTCACTCCTGCATCCCTTGGGCTGCATCCCTTGGGCTGGGTGCTGCTGCAGGGGTGTGGTGTCACTCATCATCCCATTGGAGAGGAAAAGGGGTGGCCTGGTGGGGCCAGACACTGAAGGTGCCATTTCATCAGCCAAGCTGGCTGATGGAAGGCCTTAAATTTAGTAGGGGAATTTGAAACCCACTTCAGAGGAGTCTTATCTGGCATGTCTCGTATTTACCAGCACAAAGAAGAACAATGGGGTTCTCCTTGTATTCATGCTATTTATAAATCGGTTCATTCTTTAATGATGCATGGCACATCAGTTGTTGCCTGACAAAGGAAACTGCTTATGAAATGCTGGAGTAAACAATGAAAATCTGCTGCCTTGTCCCAGCTCCAAAGACACCTTTCTTTTTCTTCCTAAAGCTGATATTGCCCATTCTGAGAAATGTGTAATTATTTAAGTTACTGCTATCGTTTGCACAATCTGAAAAAGGATCTTGAACTAGAGTGGGAGATGAATGTTCCTTATGTGGAAAACGATTCAAAACCAATTTGTGTGTTTTGGTTCAAAGTAGGCTCTTTTTTCATCCTCTCTAATTTCTTTAATGATTCCACCTTGCTACACGTTCTTAATATCTAGAATTTCTCATTTCTTTGCAATTTTAGCAGCCTTTGGGCATTTTTGCATGTGAGGTCACCTAATAATTTTTATCTCAAAAATCACTAGACTTCTAAAAACAACATTCTTTATTACGGAAAATATTATTTTTCATCCGTCTCTAGTGCAAACACTAGAAATAATGGCCAAAAAAACAGGGCAAAATTTTCATCTGCTTATTTTTGCTAAGTGTTAAATTCTGCATACGAATCTCCAAATGGTTCTTGGGTCCTATCAATGTTAATGAGGGAGTCCTTTTCTGTGTAAAATGATACCCCCAGAGCTGAGGGAGCACGGGGCTCTTTCCATGTGTTAGGTGAAACAATGAGTGGCTGCCCATTTGCTCCAGAAGCTGGTGACCAAAGGCTGCTGCCCCTCTTGGTGTCCCCAGCCCTCACCTTTATCTTTACTGTATCTTTACTGGGGCGAGACTGTGTTGGTGGTGGTGTCTGAGATCTTTGCTCTTGTCCTGTCCTGTTGCTTGTGCAGCTTCTGTGAGACTGCACCTCACCAAAGGCTGCTCCTTCTCTTTGGACTGGCAGAGGTTTCTGTGTTCTGAGTCTTTCCGAGCTTGAATTGCCACTTCCCACCCTTCCAGGAGCAAGGTGTCCATTTAATTTATATCAAAGCAAGCCCTTGGCATGGCATAGTTCTGCTGGTACAGTTTGTTTTAACTGTGTCTAGGCTAGGGGGTAGCATTACTGTTAGCTCAGTTTGGTTTCTTTCTCTGTGCGAGACCTTGTGTGGAGACAAGCCCTAGCATGCTCGTGTTCCAATTTAAAAAAAAAAAGGAATTTATGGTGACTAAAATTGAAGTGAAATGAAGAGTTTTCCTCACACGTTCCCCAAGTCTGGAGAAGAGATGCTAGATCAGAATGGTGCATTGGTGCCATACTGGTTTGTTTCAGTGAATTTATAGCCTGGCTCGGCTTTGCCAAAAATAATACCAGATATGATAGAGAAACTGTGTCTTTGTTTTACTGCGACATTTCTCTCTATTCTAATAAATCTTATTTTTAATTAGACCCTCAGTCTAGACTGTCAGGCAGGTTTGTTTTTACAGTGATCTATTTTTGTTTACTTCCTCACAGCGAAAACATTCCAAAAGGACAGTAGAACAGATGGAAACTGATAGCCATGATCGCACTGTAAAAATACATCGAGTTGCATTAGTTAATGCAAAAGAATTCCAGAGGGCTTGTTATGAAGTGGTAATTTATGTGCCAACAGCTAAGCAGAAAGTAATGAAAATACGAGTTTGCTTCAGCATTTCACGTCCTGCAGCCATCACACATGCATGCTGATGGTAGGTAGGCTGTGGCTTGTATTGACACGGTCTTAGTAAGTGATTTTGGTCTTAAATAAAGTGTGTAAGGGTTCTGCTGCAATTAATGCAGACATCCAGACCTACAGACAGAAAGGCATTCAGCAGCTCTGAGGCTCAGACAGGTGGAAGGAACTCTGGAGGCTCCTTTTGGAGAAGAGCATCTTCTTTGCAGTTCATCACCTTCCTGCCCTCCACACTCTGACCCAAAGGTGGCATCATCCCATGGCCAAGTCTGGGTTCCCTGCAGTGGCCATGTGAGGGAATATGACTCCTAAGAGCCCTGAAGCCGATTCAGATTCTCTAATAGAGCTGAAACACAAAGACAGGTTTTTTTCTCACAGATCTTTGACTGAAAGAAATGGGAATAAGTATTTTATGTATTGGCCCTTGTAAACAATCCCTCTTCAGCTCTCTCCTAGCCCCTTTAGACATTGGAAGGTGCTCTGAAGTCTCCCTGGACTCTTCTCCAGCCTGAACAGCCCCAGCTCTGTCAGCCTGTCTTGACAGAAGAGGTGCTCCAGCCCTCATATCATCTACTTCTTATTAAATTCTGTATGAATGGCACTGATAAAACTGATGAGCTGGAGGCTTTGTGTTTTACAAGTAACTCTTGACTGCTTTCCAGGCCGTTAGTTGGATCTCTCTTTTATGGGGCATCCTAAGAGTACGGAGCATGACTGTCGCTGATGGGAACAAGGAGAGGATTTATGAGCTGGGTTAGGACAGCAGCCACTTTTGGAGGTCTCCATCACCAGATGGAGCATCATGACTCATGCCTGTGCTCTCTCCTGGAGAGCAGAGATGGACCAGCAGCACCCATGTGCGTGTCCTGTCTTTGGGAGCAGGGTCTGCAGTCCTGCCAGGGGCTTTCTGCCAGGTGCCACGTGTGGAGCTGCTCTGGGCTGGGTCATAACTCTGCTCTGATATGCTGCTGATGCAAGTTTATCATCTGCTATTGAAGCAGAAAATAATAAAAGACAACTTTCAACCTTATGAGTTACAGTAATGAGTGTTAGTTATGGTTATAAAATAATCGTAGCTTTTTTCCTCGAGGATTTCTTTGGAGATAGTTTGTTTAATTTTAATGCTTCTGAAGCCTTTTTCAGATCTTTTTTGTCTAAAATATAAATGAGAAGACCATTAATTTAAGGTTTTAAACAAGTGCTTCATACCTAGACCTCTTTGGGTTTTAAGGCAAACATTTTACTTTTGGTAGCTGCAGTATAATCCAGGAGAAGACTATCAGTTCTAAGAACATGTATATGATGTTTCATCCACCCAGATGTGTAGTCCTCTTTCTAAGCAATGAACAGAATTTATATCCTACTTGTACCAAATTAATTTAAGTAGCATCCAACACTAGATAGCGCTGAACTACACAGAGCCATGCTAATTGGCTTTCAAAACAAGAACTTGATGTGCAGCACCCTGAAGCCTTTGGGGAGGCAGAAAAACCAAGTCCACACCACAGGGCATGTATGCATTTTAAGACAGGAAAAGCACTTCTTTAAGCTGGAGGGGTGTGTTTGCCATGGGCGCTATGTATGGGGAAATATGTGATTTTATTTCCCTCAGAGTGTACTAGGAGATAAATTGTTCCTTGGAGAGCAGGAGAGAGAGCTGAGCTGAGTGCTTTTCTTGTCAGCTCCTTTCTGGATCATTTTTGATAAATTAAGAGAATTCTCCTGAAACACTTCAGAGGAATAAATAAGATGCCAGAGCTGTGCTGCACATCTGTAGTATATGTGTTTAAAACTTGACTTTTCCATAGGGGTTTTCTTCTATAATGTTACACTTCAGGGTTCCTGGTGCTTTCCCCATTTTCATTCTTTATTCTTTTTAATACAACATTTCTTTTTAATCTATCAAAATGTCATGCTTCCCAAAGTATTGAAGACACATTGCTGTTACAAGGCTGTTCAGAAGCAGAAGGCCAACTCAGTAGTTTATTGTACTCTTATTCTTTTGAGACCTGCATTTCTGAGTGTATTTAAATGGCTTTTTTGTCTTCCTGAGCATGATTCTATTCCCTTTGAAAGTTGCCTTATGCCCACTTGTTTTGAGGAAAGAATTTGAACCTTTATGACTTCAGCAAACAAATTAATGGAAATCCAGATTTTTAACCCCTGTAGGGTCATGTCAGTTTGTCTGGAAACTAATTTATGGTGTGGTGATTTTTCTTTCCACTGTTTTCTTTCTTTGGCAATGCCCTTAACTCCTGCACTTCAAACTAATGAGGAATTAGCCTGTTTTATTTTATCTTTACCTATGAATTTCTAAACTCCAGGTAATTCTTGTGGTCAGCACTGAAAGTTGTGCGGGTTTTTTGGCATCTCTTTGTTTTTCGGGCCAAGCTACCAAGTGGGGTTGAAGCTCCTCTGAATGAGGTTAGGTGATTGTGTTGAGACCGTAATTAATTAAACATATGCACCAATACCTTGTGTTTTCAAGTCCTGGAATGGGCAGACTCAGAATGCTGCCTGACCTGCGCCAGCAGAGAGGGGAGGAAGAGGGAGGGGACTTCTTCTTGCAGGGCAGGATGATGTGGAGTAGGAGCAAGCTGCACACACGCCTGCCAAAATGCTTGGATCAGACTAGAGGAACACAGATGGCTGAGGCTGATAAAGGTGTCTCTTATTGTGTTGGTTTTTCTTTTTTTTTTTCTTTCTCCTCAGCACTGTTTTGAGTTTGTGTGTGAGGGACGGGTAAGAGGGGAGGAAGGCAACTGCATTGTATGATATGTTTATTTTGATACATTTTACAGGGTAGGAAAGGAGTTGTGTAAATTCAATACTCCTTCTCGGTAGGACGCCAAAGGCTGGAGCTAAGCCCTCCTTTTAGGTTTCTGTAACAAATGAACAATAATGGATCTTCAGGGATTTATGTCGTGCTGTCCAACCTTCAGTTCTTATCTGCTAATAGAAAAATCCCCATCCACTGCTGAAAGTAGCTCCTAAAAATTGGACTGAGAAGCCTTGGAAGCACGTGGCTGCCTCTGCTCATAACCAGCTCTCCTCTTACGTGGCCCCCTCGTGTCTCCTGGAGCCCCAGGTGATTTATCACTGTGGTTATTTATTTATTGCCATGCTTTATGCTGTCTGTGTATAAATATCAGGTACATATGTGTGTATACAAAAGACACACATGTATGAATAATGTCCTGTCCTGCAAGAAGGTGGTTTGCTTGGAGGAGGAAGCCAGCCCACTGCAGGACAGGAATGTGTTAAGGAATAGCTTAAGTCCCACAGACTCTTAATCTGAGCAAAGCCCAGTTCTTCTTAGCATTTGTTATTTATTGTTCCAGAAATTAACTGGTCACTGCTATCTGGAAATGTCATGTCTGAACTTTAAAGCTGCTTGCAGGAATAAATCACTGCCACAAGACATGGTGGCTGTTCCAAGTCTGTCAGAGCTGTTCCACCCATGAGCAGCACCATCCATCAGGGTGAGGCTGAGGAGAAGGGGGTAGAAGCAAGACCTTTTTCCTCCTCCATCTATTTAAAGCAAAATCTTAAAGAGGCAATTTCTTTAGAGGGCCTTAAGATTCTTGTCTTGTAAATGATGGCTCTAGTGTTGCTGGAAATCTGCAAGATGTTCTTCCCGGTGAGCATGGAAGAAAAATGGCACATGAGACTTCACCCTAGGGCAAGTAAATTTCATTTTGAAAGTCTTTTCTCAATTTGCAGTCATTAAGTTGAAATACCACCCTTGTTTTGCATAGAATTTTTTTGCATTAAAAAACTATTTGCAAAGTCACGCTCCTAATGGTGTTACTAAGCTTCATCCAAATCAGGGCTGCTTTGGTCTGTTGTCATCTAGACACTCTTCATCCTTCCTTGATCATCCCACATGTGTCTGTTTTTAGAACACCTGTGGAAATACAATTTACAACACTAAGGCTGCCCAAAGCTGATGGAGTGAGACAGCTTTTCCTTCTGAGATTGAGTGCCATAAAAATGAATGTGCTTTTCTGATGCCATGAGGTCTCACATGTGCAAAACAGTCTCTTCCAAAAATACACCACAATATTATGATTATTAATTGTGGCTACTGCTATACAAACAGAAAAATAAGTTCAGCCCAGCTACATTCCCCTTTCTTAAAAAAAAAAAAAAAAGCCTTTTTTTGTAAGAAAATGCTACTTTTTTTTTTTTTTCTGTGAAAATATAATATTGTTATTACAGCTTTAGCTCTCTAAAGGATGTATGAGCATGAGAATCTGGAGTAAATGAAAGAAATTATTACTAAACAGTGGACTGGCTTTCCTCTGAGTGATGCTAATTTTCCTTCACTGTAACTCTATTTTATTTAGTTAAATTGCTCTTAATTTACATTGGTATAACCAAGCAGAAAATAAGGCCCCGAGTACATGAGAAGGACCTTCTATTTGTGTAAATTCAAATCTATATTGAAAGTGACACGGGGTAAACACTAAACATCTAACAAAAAGCTTGGCCCTTGCCAAGGAAATAAGGAAATCAAGACGTTCTGGAGTCTATAATTAGGCACTTTACATGGCTGGAGCTCTGTAAAAAGGAACAGAAGACAATGGTGTTAGCACAGTACTCCAAGGAAAAGAACCAGGGATAAATTCTGCTGTGAAGTGGGCGACAGGGCAGCTTAATGGGGACCAGTTTTGTGGGAGCCTGGGCTGAGAAGTCAGACTCTATAATATAATTTGTAAACAAACACACTGCTCCCTCCTCGTATAGTTAAAAATAATTGAGTATTAATTTAAAGGCTCTCTGTTGTGGCATAGTCTCAAAAAGACAAAAATTGGCTGTGTTGTCTGACTTATGTTGGGGTAGGTGCTTGATGTCCACAGTGGGACCTGCATGCCTTGCTTAAAGCAAGCCACTATATTTGGGATTTGGCTGAATTTCAGTAGTAGATCCCAAAGTAGATGCAGGTTTCTGTTTATGCTGGGAATACCAACCCACAAATCCTTCAGGAATGCTTGAGAGCAGGTTGGCGGTGACAGGTCCACTTTTCTGAGGCTCCAACTTCACCTGCAGATGGACGGGTACGAAACAGACTGTGTGAAATTCAGTGGTTCATAAATACTTAATCAAGTTTAGGTGGCAATCTGCTGATAAGAAATTCAGTTTACTCATTGTTTTTTTTCTTTTTTAATTTTCATTTCAGAAGGTTGTATTGGAATGAAAGAATTGCTTTTAGTGGGCTGAAATATAACTTTCACCACCCCTACAAAATCAATTTTATTATGATTATAGCAAATATCTGTCTGTGTATTTCTTCATTTAAAAAACAGAGGGCTGGTGTTTAGTAGAAAGGATTCTGAAACAGAAACAGTGCATTAAATTTCCTTTGCAACTTCCAGAGACATTGATTAATTGGGACAGTCAGCATGGCTTGCTTTTAGAAAGAAAAAGCTTAATGATTAACAAAATTCTTTTTCTGTTCCCCCACTGAGCATATAAAATGGTTATAAAAGAATGTAGAAGAGGCACAGTTGGAGTTGTTGTTGTTCTGCACAATAAAAACACAGGCAAATATTTCACAATATACTAAATGTAGCCAGAAACATTAATTTCCATGTGATAGCTATCAAGATCTTAATATAATCATGCATGCTCCAGGTCATTTGATGGTTTTGGGAGAGAAAAGCTGTCACAATCTGTGGATTTTAGGTTAAGGAACACCTACATTGAACGATTTACCAACACTTCTTTTTGTGTTTTGTTCTGCTGGAATTGCAAACCAGGGATTTAAGAAGTTTTTACCAGTTCTAAGCCAAATGACATTGCTCTGGCTTGACATTTCTAAGTGCTTGGTGAAAAGTAAGGAGGCTCGAGAAGTGCCCTTTGGAATGTGAAATGTTTTTGTCATCTGGGGAGATGAGGGCTTTGTCCTGTAAGGGAATTGTGACCTTGTCTAACATAACTGACAATGGTTATCATATTCCACTTGTAATTCCATGTTGTTGGTTTCCACCAGCAATGATTGCATCTTGCTGAAAAGTGCAATTATGTACCTCCTGAATGAATCCTGCCCCATACCCAGGGGTCTGGAGATACCAGCATGTATGTGGGACACCACAATTTTTTGCTCCTGTTCAATAACATCAATTGCAGTTCTCTGCTCTTAAACCAGGGGTCTTGAGAGAAGTTATTCTGGTGAAACTTTGCTCCTTTAGGGAAGAGCTGTCCTTATGTTAGCTGATAGCACTTTGTAAATTGCTGTGGTTTTTCCTTTCTTTCTTCCCCCCCAGTCGTGTGAAGGAGAATAGTAGGATATAGCTGTGTGATTCACCACAGCTTTACAAGTACCAAAGTTTATGTAATGTAGTGGCAGTCTTGAATCCATTTAACAGATGTTATGCATAGATTTAGGTGAAAGTTACACCAGCCTAGCTTCAATGGGATGACTTTAATTTATATGTTTTGAAAGATATATCCTATGTTGAACTACTTTATAAATATGCCATTGTAGGTTTACACAGTCAATGCCCGTCAGCAGCTTCCAGATCAATGCTCTCATCTGGTAAGTCCCCTAAAAGTAATTTTCCCTCTAAGATATTAAGCCCAGTCAGTGGTAGTTTCCCAATTTCCAGCTTGTGCACACCTATGTATTTGAAATTTAGTTCTGTCACGACAAAGGATGGAATCAGGTCTCTTACAGTGTGTGAATATCTCGTCAGAAGGATTTATGGCTTCAAGTCCGAGCCTAACATACACTTCTGAGGGATTGTTTGTGTTACAGGCTGATAGGTTTTGTCTGGCTCCCCTGGGTTTTGAAAACATTGGTGGGATGGTGACACGCTGACAGGATGGTCTGGTGGTCTCTTGTCTTGAGGATTTACTGTCTTTTGAGGAATGTAAATTCTAGTCCAGGCTGGTTTTCATTAGTTTTTTATGATGACAGTGGCTCTATTTTCTGAAAGTGGCCTGCACTGGACATTGGTATAAAAGCATTCAACAGGTTTGGAGCATCTGGACAGTCTCCTAGGACTTGGTTCCTTTCCTGTGTGCCTCTTCTGGGGTGGGAAGGGTGGACCTTGCCCTCAATGGGACTGGCCACCATACTGTATCCTTGACGGAACTGGAGCCAAAGAATAACCCATTTTCTTTAGAGTTTTCTCTATACTGACCCTTCATCTATTCTTGTTCTGTCTATAAAATTCTGCTATCTGCTCTTATATCTTTTTTCATAATTAACTTTTAATCAAACAGGAACTCATGCTTTTAATTTTAAATAACATAACTTCTTTATATAATATTAGTATAATATTATATAATATTATATAATATTAATATTAATTAATAATAATTAATAATTAATAATAATAATTAATAATTAATAATTAATATTATATTAATTATATAATATTATAATATTTATATAATATTAGTAGATATTCTTTTGAAGCCAGAAATGTTGCAGTGGCTGGGTTTTACTTGTGCCTTGCAACAAACCTGCCAAAAACTAGGAAGGATTTCTGAAGATTTAGTTAGGGGTGCAACAGCTTCCTCATTACTGACCAGCCTGGGTGGATAATGGATTCCAGGAATGAGGGGAATGAAGGAATGTAGCTGCATTCCAGAGCTCCAGGACAAATCAGGGTTCTCCACAGTCACAGTGGTCATTGAGGATGAGCACTTGGCTGATTGCAAAGGGATTTTCCCCAGGCATGGAGGACTCATGGCCCTGATCCATTTAAATACCTTTACTGTAGAAGACAGGTACTGTTTTTTTTTCTTGAAATTTTATTCTAGTTTTCTCTGTCATTTGTGGCACCCATGGGATTTAAACCCCACTGTTAATTTCCAAATTAACTACTATTATCTATGTGTGTATTTGTTTGAGTGAGTAATCATTTGTATTTATTGTTTTTGTTTAACACTTCTTCCTGCTCTGTTACTGGCAGCAGTATTTGATTTATTTCTGTGATTAATTCTTGCCCCTTTGAAATCCACAGAGCCTTTAAAAAAAAGAAGAAAGAAATCCTAACAATAATAGTAGCATTCAACCTCCTTTATCTTCATTTTGTTCCAGTGCAGTGGTGGATATTCCAAATTCTCCATGGTAATAGAGAAGTATTTCAGAAGCAAATATCTTGCCAGATCTTTGCATTTTCACTACAATTATTGCTAAGGAGAAAGAGTACTTTATCAGCCATAGGCTTTGTAGCGCCAGAACATGGATGTTTAAAGCTGATGCAAATGAGAATTCTCTTTTCATTGTGAGTTTACTGCTGAAGCAGTGCAATTTTTTAAGAACCAGGGTTCTTTTCTCAGCAAAACTTGCCTGGCATCTCTTTGGTAAGCGAGCGGCGCAGGGCATCCCTGCGGTTTCTTACAGGCGGAGCAGAAAGGTCTCCTTTAGTGGGCTGATTCTCTTACCCAAGGGATTATGTGCATTAGCTGTTATCCCTTTGTGTGCTACATTCATAACTCTGCTGCTCAGGGCCTGGAGTGACCACGGTGGGACTGTCCTGCTGACACGGAAAGAGCACGGGCAAAAAAAAAAAAAAAAAAAATTAAAAATAGAGCCGAGTGTTTGGCTACTGCAAAGGCAAGTATTCAACCAAAGATTTTTATGGGTTGGAACCATAGAATGGTTTGGGTCACAAGGGACCCTCAAGACCATCTTAGTTCCAGCTCCCACCTTCCACTAGACCAGGGTGCTCAGAGCCCCATTCAGCCTGGCTGAATATCCAAATCAGTTCAGCATTTGTTTTATTCTTGTACATTTGCTGGTCTTGGCCAGACATCTCCCACCTTTGGTGTCACATCTGGCCTCCACTGCAAGCAGGGAAATAGTTTGTTGCTCCTGGAAGTTCTGCCTGATGTTTCAGTGGCATGAATAAGGGTTTGTTCCTACACTGTAAATCTTACAAAATCAAGGGTTTGGAGCTGTGGAGCTTCTCTACATTAATCAAAGGCACATTCCAGTTGCAATAACAAGTACATTGTTTTTCCAGTGATAATGTTGTATTTTTGTTGTTTCATTCCTGTAATTTAATCCCATAACTGGCCTCCTACTTTGGTCTGAATTTAGAATTAGCACTTGTAGCATTAAACTGCTGTAGTATCCATTTGTTCTACTTGGAGACTTTATGGGATAAACACCACCCTTTCAGAGAAAATACCTATTTATTTATTCATTAGTTTAATCTAGGCTTTTTATACTAAAAACAGCTCTTATTGGGTAAGGGGTAGTAATAATCACTGTCCTTGTCCAGGCTAATTGCCAAATACTCCAAATTAAGGGTATTCATTAAGTAAACCCATGAAATAAGTGATCTAATAAAAAAAAAATATGTTTAAAGAGCTTTCATCTCCAGTGAGATTACTTGCATGAGTCAGTTGAAAAAAATTCACCTTTGTTCCCTGACATTTAAGAAATAAATAGCTTGGAGCTACTCGTTATGTTGTAGCTACTTAACACTTGTTTAACTACCAGTTGTTTTGTGTGTAATACAGAGGATTAATTCTGGAGAAGTTATGTATGATAGCTAATTTGATATTTAAGACTTCCTTAATTGCTAGGGTAGAGGATTACTGACAATGAAACTTTAAAAGGAGTTGCTATGCCAATAATTAGTAATAATAAAACTGCATCAATTGCCTTTATTAGTGGCATTATACCTTATTAAAAGTTTGTGCACCTCCCAAGTTTTGCCTCTAAGGCAATGGGCACTGAATCCAGCCACTCAAATATAATGCAAGACAGAGAGCATGGAATTGTCTGCATTTGGATTAATGTATTAAGAGTCTTATTTTATTTTTTTAATTAAACTTCTCCCTTCACTGGGGTTTGATGGACATTCCTGCCAGGGTAAGAACATGCATGTTGGGTGGAAGAAGAAACTAAAAAGCTGTTTTATGCATTTGTGAAAGCAGAACCTTTATGAGAGCATTGCATTTGGGTCTGTCATGTATGAGTGTCCCTGTGTCAGCTAAAAATATGTGTAGAGGAGAAGGAATTTTACTTCTCCTTACAGGCTTACAGAAGTTTTCATGTTGACAGATTACTTTCTGAGACATCATTTTTATGTGGATAAACATCTCAATCCAAATGGTGTATCAAGTGTGGAAGACTGTAGGCACGGGTATAAATGTGTATCATCATTGTATCATTACCTCTGAAATATCTTTGAAATATTTTTATGGCTGTCACCGGAGCTTGTGTTGCTGCTGTGCCCCTGGAAAAGATGGTGTATCTCCCTGAGGATAACGTATGGGTAACTCCTGAGTGTTCCTGATGATGTGTTCCTCACAGCATTGTGTCATAGCCCAGGAAAATTAACAAGGAAGCAGGGAAAGGCCACCATAGGGAAGGATAAATGTCTGGTGCAGGTCCACAGTGCTGGGCATGAGTCCCAGCTGGGCTCTGTCACGCTAAGGGGATTACTCAGCCTGTGCCGTGACGGCTCGCCCAAATTGTGTCGGAAATATTAGTCACCTGTGAGCTCAGATTAATCAGCTTTACACACTTGTGTTTGGCAGGTCTGGAATAGGTGCTGCCAGTTTTTTTCCCTGTAGTTTGAGAGGTAAGTCACCTAGGAGCACACCCTGTGGGGAATTCATCTATACCAGCGCTTGAAACCCCTGCATCTGCCCTATTTGCTGGGACCTGATCACTAAAGGTCAGAGAGCCCCAGGGTTTGCTGCTCGTGGTCATGTCTAAAGGAAGTTTTGTTATCCATTTGACTTCGAAATAGCTACTTTTAACTAAAGGATTGCTAAAGATTGGGACTCTGTCAGTTAAATACTGTGCTGAGTGCTGCTCAGTGTAGTTAAAAGAGCACACAAAACAAGACTATAACCTCGCTACTGAAGAAGAACCATCTGTGTGGGTAATGTTTGTACTGCACTGTTTTGAAGCATAATGAAGACAGCAGAATAAGCAAACTAAATTTTAGCTGCCTTCTAGATGATCTTACTCAGTTCTGAAAGCTGCCTGCTTGGCTTTGAAGCATAATGTTAACTTCTAAAACTGTTCAATCTCTATTACAGGATGCTTTCCTATTATTAGTGTTTTTTTCTAGCGGGTGGTTCCTACACCCAAAGGATTTTTAAACTGGTCAAGTAAAAGACACAGCAAATACTTGAATAAGCAAAAAGGAATAAAGATGCAGGTGTTAAGATTCAAAAAGAAGATGCCTGAGAGGAATTCTTGCTCCGTGAACCAGGAGAGCTGCCCAGAGCTGCAGGGGGTTGCAGTGGGTGGAACAACAAGTTTCAGGCGCAGAACACTTGGTGTAACTCTGGAGACAGAACCAAATTGGAGGTGATGCCTGTTGGATAGAAGTGATGGTGCCTCAGGTGAATGAATATGTTAACTGAGCTATGATATAGGTAGCCTTCTGATTAATTACAGAAGATGTTATGTTGATGTAACTTATTTTCAGTGTCTTTTAAGTTCTTGGCACTGTTGGTATAAAGACCATCTCCTAACACCGCTTGTTAGAAATTTGTCCTTATCCCTGTTTCATTGCATGTGAATATTAACTTCGAATTAATAATTTATATATTTCATTCAAAATTTGTCTTAAACTGTCCCAATGAGTGCAAATACTTGGTTGTCCCCATAGTATAATTTTTAAGAGCTTTGGAGATTTTTGCCTTATATGAGCCTGCTTTTAGAGACGTAGTTCAGTTGTGTTCTTGTGAGCTGCATGGGATTACTCATTTCTTAAAGGCAATCAAGTTTTTCTTACTTAACTTGCTGCCGACAAGTGGCTTTTTTAAACATAATGCTCTTAGAAGGTCATTTGACTTTTGAGGGTTATTCACGTTGTTAGCCCAAACACTAAAACCTTGTGTCCTTGGGTTCTGATTAGTGACACTTTAATAAAGTCATTTGAAGTTCAGTAGACTGAATTTTCCACCTTTTCTAATGTTTCTATGGTCACAGGGAAGCGACCTGTATTCAATCTTTTAAATGCAAATCTTTTGAAAGTTACTGTGCAATTTTGTGTACCAAGCTTCTTCATGGGTTACAGAAAGCCCCCCTATTTTTAAAACAGCTACAGCAGTGTCTTTTCTCTTTCTTTTCTGTTCTCCTCCTCTCTTTCTTTCTAGTGATGTGACAGCAATTGACTAAACTTGGGTCTTTTGGGATAACAAAGGATAGAGAAAAATCTTAAAGGTTTTTATTGCCTCACTTGTTTTTTTGGCAGGGCCAGGACAGACGAAGGCCTTTCCACTTGATTAGATAATAAGGCTAACGTGGTCTTTGAGTGAAAAATATCTTTGCATTCTGCTCTTCTTTTTTCACCAACCCCCCCAAAAAGGGGGGTGGCAAAGGAGAAAACTATGCCTAATCAGCAACAATTAAATCTTTCATGGGGAACTCACTTTGGAGGAATTAATGCATTTTGTATTGCCTAACAACTTGAGTGAACACTAACAACACGTGAGAACTGAGGGGAAGAAAAATTATGGCTTTTTTTGCTCCTTTTTTTTTCTTCTTTCTGATTCTTAAGGAACAGGGAAGGGCAGGTCATTGACTTGATTTTCATGGGAAGATTGACTCCGGAGCGCTCGCATATCCAGGAGCGGAGCGAGGGGGTATTGACAGCTGGGGTTTGGGGAGGGGGGCCTGCAGGAGCAGGGATTGTGCCATGGCTTGTTGGGGAAAAACAAGGGAAGATGGAAAACAAAGCCCAGAGTGAGGGAACAGTAGCTGCAGTGTCCCGGGCTGAGGGGCCGCCGTTCCTTGGTGGTGGTTGCGTGTTGTGCTTGGACTCAGTGAGCTGTGGTAGAGAAATATCAGTGGAATGAGAGGGGCTGCCCTTAAGTGGGGAACAGCCTGCTGTAAAAGAGGCTGGAGAAGTTGTGCTGTGTCTCCCCATGCGTGCTGTGGTGCTCAGTCAGCCCTTTCAGACCTTCTCACTGCCGAGGAGCAGCTCACGCCAAAGAAATCTGGGAATCCAGGTGTGTTTTGCCAAGGTGTCCTAGTAAGTTCTACAGGCTAAGAACAATAACTAAAGGTGTTTTTTTCATTATTATTTTCAATATTTCTTTCGTCTGACACCTGGTTTGCTCGTACTCTGTGATTAGAAATAATCTGGATGCTGAGGTGTGCTGGCATAAATACACCAGTCCGTCTATTCCATCTTTCTGGATCCTGGGTGTGGACACATGGATATTCATCCAGCCTGCTCACCCCCTCTCCTCAGAGGGGAAAATGCACGCCCTGTCCTCTGCTTGTTGTGACCCTCTTGCCTCTGCCAGCATGTCCCAGACTTTTCCCTCCTCCTCCTCCTCCTCCTCCCTTCACTTGTGCGTGCTCATTCCCAAAACGGTCACAGCCCGCAAGACCTCGAGTCGTCATTTGTCTCCTTTTATCCCATTAATCCCGTGTCTTTCTCGTCCCTCCCTCTACCTCTGCCATTATTTCCCACCCTCACTGGGTGCCAGCAGCTCTATCCCCAGCCAAGTTTTTCTCTCTGCAGTGGTTTTTCCAACTTTTTCCTCAGGAAGGTTTTGGTCAGTTTTGAGCATCACGTGTGGGATACAAGGTTGTTATTCAAAGTAAATATTTTTTTTCCCCCCCTTAAGAAGTCCACACTTCAGGTGAAGTTGCAATTCATTAAAGCCTAACCTCATAGTCTATTAAAAAACTTCAAGGCAAATTAAATTTGTTTGTGGTTGTGCAGGTAAAGGAAGCATGGAAAGAGCCCAAAGTTTGGCCCTTAATTGCTTCCTAAGACAGGACTCTCTGCCCTTCTTTAGGCTTCTTCCTTGGCACCCAGGCTTTCTGTTGGGCTCCAAAATGTTCATACCCTTTGGAGCAGCTGAGCAAGCACCTCTCCTTGCTCAGGGTCCCACAGCTGGCTGTGTGACCCAGTCGTGAAGGTTTCACCACTGCACACAGAAAAAACACCACCTAAAATCTCAGAACCATTTCCCTTTTTTTCTTTTCTTTTTCTTTATTATTTTTTTTTTTTTTTGGTTTTCACCACTTAACCAAGTTTTGGCAGCAAAAGCTCTGTCAGCTGTGTCAGACGTTTCTTCATTCAGTAAATGCAGGTCACTTAGAGCTGGGAAACTGATTGGAAGCTGGAAAAAAAATGAGAAATAATAGTTTCCTTACCCAAAAATAATGAAGAAACTGTGAGGAAATGAGATCTGCTAGTTGTGTGCTCCTGGAGAGCACGGTGACAAGAGGTGATGGCTGGGTTTTTCCTTCCAGTCTCTGAGGCCAAAGGAAAGGCAAGGAGGCAGGAGCTGTCTTATAGTAGCTTTTTTCTGACTCGCATAAAAATAACTGTGGTGGTTTTTTTTCACATTTCTCAATATTTTTCAGACAATTTAACATGGTTTCCCTGAGTATGATGATGATAATAAAGTTAGGTACATCTTCATAGCCTTATCTTACAGCCAAAGCTTCATTAATTCTTCTGAATTGCCTGTAGTGGGCTTGTGAATATGTATTGAGATGTGCAAACATATAAAAGCTGTTTGTTTTATTTAGATGTGTATCTGATGTTCCTCTGAGGAGTGCTACCTCCTTTAATATGCAATACCTCCCTCTGTTTATTTTTGTCTTTTTATAAAATAATTTTTGTCATTAATTGCTCAGCTGGTCTTGTGAAAGTTTTGGGTTTTTTTTATTTTTTTAAACTCTTGTGAGGCCCATCAGCCGAATTTCCCTTTTTAGAGAGCTGGGGTTCCTTTTGCACATGCAGCCCTTAATTTACAGAGTTGCTCTGAATTGGAGCTGTTCTCTGCAAAGGCACAGAAGAGCAATCCAAGGCAAAGTCCATGGTTTTTGATGCTGGCTGAAAGCAAACCGACCCACACTGCCCAGCATCCAAAAAACCCTGGGGTTAGCGCTGCACAAAGATCACTATAGGAAGTGGCTGAGTTGTTTCTCTTTTCTTTCCTTGCGCTGTCTTTTATCTGAATCCCCGCTTTGCTTGAGCTTTAGAAGTCAAATGAGCAGAAGAAATGCAGTAGATGATTTGAGATGTGTGTGGGAAGAATGGGAGCTGAAAGATTGGCTTTCCAAGGGCCTCGCTCAGTTCCTGCCTTCCCAAAGAGACCGCGGGGAGGTTATTCTTCCTGACTGCATCTCTGCAGCAGAATAATTGCTTTGAGGATGGTGCTGTGGAAAAACATTTATTTCAGATTGTCTTGGTTTTAATGGTGGTTAAAAAACAAAACAAAAAACCAGCAGCAGCAGAAAAAAAAAAAGGCAAGCAGCAGAGGGTAGGGAATTGCTTTGGCTAAATTAAAGAGCTTTATGGGTAATTTAATAGGCATACATGGCTTCATCAAAATCAAGCAGGAATGTGGGCTTCTGAGCTTTAATGACTGTTCTGTTTCACAAAGTGGCTGTTGTGAGTGCTGGAACATTGCTATGCCTTGCGAGCTCCTCAGTCTGGGTGGGAGTGGGGATCTCTCTCTGTTTGGGATGTAGTGGGGATGAAAGGATGCAAAGGAAGGAGAAGGATCAGGTGTCAGGAGGCCCTGGTGCACTGAAAGCTCAAGGCACCACAGGAAGAGGGCTCTGACAGCAAGTGTCTTCTACCCCTTTACTGGGGATCTTCCAGCAAGAAGATCCGTGAGCAAACCTGGATCCCATAAGGAAAGCTCTGTGAATCCCATAGGCTCTGTAGCACCCACCAGATCAAATGCTGTCCTCAGCTTAGACCTGAGGTGTCTTAACCAATTAGTCCTGGGAAGCAGCTTCCAGCTGTAATCAGTCTGATCTGTAATCTCTGTCACCTCGTCCGGCAGATTATCCATTTTTAGCTGATTTGAGGGCCAGCAACCTGCACGTCCTGGCAAACCTGTGCTCTCAGGTCACTCCCCCTGCCTGCAGTGCCCCTATAGCTGCCTCCTTCCTTTCTGGCAATTCAGTGCCTCTCTAAAGTCTTGAGAAGAATTGGCTGAAAAAGGAACATCAGGTCAGGAAAAGATGATGTTCGAGTGTTCAGAGAAAGCTGTGTATTATTGCTACTCATTCAAGCAAAAAGCAGGAAGAAAATCTGCTTTCGTTGAATCCAGAGCTAATGTATTAAGATGACAAATCGTGGTGCTCCATGCTGTAGATAGACAAATGTGATGCAGTGATGCTGCATAACATACAGCTGAATAATAATAGCTGAAAAGAACTGAAGGCACAAAAAGTGAAAAATTAATTCTTGAAGATTTTGTATTTCTGCAGGCAACTGCCTTTTTCATAACAAGATATTTCATAACATTGCGGCTGTTACCCAGTGTGTTTCTTAAGCTGTAGCCCTTTTGTCTGAAGTGGAATGAAAAAATTTCTGATCCAACCCACTGTGCATATTTAGTGAAATTATTCCAACAGGAGAGTTGGGGTGGAAAGTCATTCCTAGACATTCCTAGTTAACATGACTTACAAATATTTGTCACACCTTCATTTCTGTCCCACTGCAAAAAGTGAAAGCGTTTTCATTGCCAGCCCCCAGGCTCCAGACCTCACTGCTGGCCTTTCTCCACCCCATGCTTTCTGACTTTTTGGAAATCCTGGGTATTTTGTATTTCTACCCTTTTCTAATCTCTTGCACACTGAAAGGGTGGAATCTCTGATTTATCACTCTCATTGTTTGTATCATGCTAGACCTCAAATATATCTATTCTCTATCTCCAGCTTTTATTACTAATAGTTTTCCCAAGTTTCTTGGCACTTTGTTTTTCGTGGTTGTGTGGTTGGATATTGCAGAACTGTAATTTTTCTGAAGTCAGTAAAAATCCCATTTCTGTTGGTTGCAATTAGGATTTCACGATTGTGATGAACAAGCTGATTCTCTACTCGTAGTTTCTCAACCTTTTTTCTCCGTGCATTATTAGAAAAAAGGCACACATTGCTCCTTGCAATTTGGGATGGGCAATTTGGATGAGCTGATGCAGTTCTTGTAAGTTAGACAGCTTTTATTTCGAATGCATGTAAGTGATTAAGTGGCTTGGCAGCTGGTCAGAGTGATTGCTTAAGGACCGCAGCTCCGCAGTATCTTTCAAATGGAAAACAAGCCAGTAATTTAGTGATATCATTGAGAAACATAACATTCTTTCAAAGCAGGCAAAGATGTTATGCACGAGGGATAGACACCATCCCTGCTTTTGGCCTCTGCTGGCTCATGCATTCCTATATGCTGCTTTGCTCCACGATAAGCGAAAATGAACGTTGAGTATTTTCTTTAATCTGGTGCAAACTTTCGCTAAAGCCATGGGAGGCATTAGAGCGCATCCAGCCTGGAATTACAGACTCTTGCTTTGTGCTGTGTTAATTGGATTAAGTTGTTAGTGTTATCTCTTCAAGAAGAAGAGACAAACTCTCCCTGGCAGTGTCACTTAGCATGGGACAGCCTGTTTGTGTACAGAATGGCTGTGCTTTGTTGGAGTCGTTGGGAAGCAAACTTGCAGTGCTGGCTTGGCAGCAGGGATAGATCTTTGCACCTATGAAAAACAGTACAGATTATGGTCCAGAAATCCCTATAATTCACAAGACAAGATGAGCAGCTGCATGGGAAGACATAGGCACACCAAAATGAGTCTTCTGAGTCTCGCTCCAGTGCTGGCCCCTAGGTTTGTATAATTTTAAATTCCTACTGACTTTTTTACTGACAGCGTTTGTGGACCAGTAGAGTGTGGTCCAATATGGGCAGGGTAATTTCAAGCTGCAAAAGCCACCTCGTAGTTCTACAATGTTGCTCTCATTGCATACTGTTCATTTTCAGGACTGAAATTAATCACTGTCAGGCTTGTACATAATTCCATGTTTGGTCCTAATGCAGTGGTTGCAGAGCTCGTCTTTAACCACACACGCACTTATTCTGTGGGAAATATATTTTCTCAAAAATGGACAAGGGAAAGCTAACAAACCGTGTCTTGCTCCAATTTCCTTCGCAGAAAGGCTTAGATGGGTAAATTGCCTTTCAGAAGGCATGCATTAGTGCAGAGCAGTCTGCAGTATTGTGTGTTTTGGGTGGATGCTGCAGGTCTGGCCATGGCAGTACCAAAGGCGCTCAGGATGGCGGGCCTGGCTGTGCTTTGTGAGCGATGGCCCACTGCGGCTTTCCTTACAAATCAAAGCAGCTTTTAGGTCTTGCCCAGCACAATCCTCATGTCTCATTATTCCTGTGAAGGTAAACCAGTCTAAAATTGGCACAGGCGAGCAGGCAAGAGTGGGGCTGCTTTGTCAAAGAGCTGCCTGCGTCGCAGCTGCTTCCTGTGATTGACGCGGCCGCATCCGGAGAGGAGCAGCCTGGCTGCTTGCACTCCGCAGTGTTTTTGGTCTGTGGTGTGTCTCACACACTCTCCTTGGTGGGTGCTGCATTCCCCAAGTGGATAAAAAGCCTCCTAGTCAGTGTCTCTGTCCTTGAATTATTTGGGAGATGAGGTGGGTGCTGCTGCCGACACGCACAGTGGTACTGCTTCCATACCCTCTCCTCTCCATAACTTGGATCTTCCCTGTCTGTCTTATCCAGCAATGAACTGAAAATACCAATTACTGGGTAATTTGGCCTTGCTTGGGGGAATAAAAGACAAGAACTTGCATGTGTAATCTTTAGCAATGCCACAGCTTTGGGGGAGGGAACGATGATAGCCAGAGGATCTGTTTTAATGGGGTTTCAGATCAAGCTTGCATTCTTTGTGTGGCTTACAGCTCCTTCCTGGTGCAGGGCAGGGCTGTGGGGGAGAGGGATGCCCTGTTCCCCCTGCCCATCAGCCTTGGAGGTGGCCCCCAGTGGTGTCCCTGTATCCCTCAGGCTGGTACCCAGCCTGGGAGCACTGAGGGCAGAGAGGATTGGGAAAATCCCACTGAAGAATTCCTGTAAATTGAGCAGCTCCTTGTGGTCCCAAGAGCAGGAGTCAGCCTGAAGGCTCAAACAAGCCTGATGTTTAGCAAGTCAGTGTAATCCAGCCCCTCAAGCTTTATCAAATGCCACTTGCTCTGGTTTTGGTCTGTGTGATGTGATGTGCGCTTCCTTAAATTATTACATGGAGCAATGGCATTAAGATAACTTCTGTTTTGTTTTTTTTTTTCTACTCCCCCTAAAGGAAGGTGTTTCCTGAGAGAGTGCCAGAAAAATTCCTGTTTGTTTGATAGGAAGTGTGTGTGATGTTAGGAGAAATTACAGCTTTAAGCAGTCAATGTTTGTGGAGAAAAGTTTGCTCCTGAGGAGGTTTCTTAACAGTGCAAACTGTTAAGGCACACAAATGCTCTCAGACATGACAAATTAAAAACAAAAATCCCCAAATCACGTAACTAGCAGGCAATTTAGGTAAGAATTTGTTTCTTAAGCCCAGTTAGTAATCTGCCTGTAGTCAGGGATATCAGGCAACTGCTACCAGGTGGCAACATCCTGAGAGCTAAAGCTCTGAGGAAGGGTGTTTTTCCCTACCATAGCAGATTGTATTTGCAGACCGAATTGCAAATGTGTCAGTTTTGAACTGAGCCATGAGGTAGTTTGTTCTGAAGTAAAACCTACCGTGTAACTGAGTCAGAAATGGAGAAAAATCTGGAATTTAACAAATGGCGTTCCATTCTGTCCCCCAGGTAGAAAGTAGTAACAGAAGAATTGACTAAGAGTGGACCAAAAAAAACTTACACTCACTTATATTGTAGGGGAAAAAAAATACTAAAAAGTTTATTAACTTGATTAAAAATAACAAAACAAAACAAAGCAAAACACAAAACTTGTTTTCAGTCGTATCATTCTTCTTTCCATTAACAAAATAAACTCTCTATACCCTTTCCCCAGCTAATGTTATTCTGCACACAGTGACATTCAAAAGCCCATTGACAAGCTGCAAATGATGTGTGAAGCAAACTCCAGGATTAAGTTTATAACCTTTCCCCAGGGGGAAAGAATTTGGAGGCAAGAATGAATTTGGGATGGTAAAACAAAAGGGTACAACTAAGATTGATCAGGAAAACTCATACTCATATTTAGCTAAATGAAAAATACCAGCCAATCCTAGTTTATGTGGTATCCCAGGGGTTTTCCACACAGGTATGTAGGACATTATTTTACAGCTCCTTCTTGCAGGTTTTACTGCTTCCTCTAATGAGAAATCACATCTCTCTTCAGCTTTGCAGCTGGGATTTGGAAGCATGATAAATAAAATATAAATGGTAGAAGACGGAGGGTTTGGATCCTGTGGATATTGTTTGCATCTTGGGTTCTGAAAGGCATGTGCCTTCCTCCTGTGGGGGGTTGTCATTTACCACTGGGTTTGTTGTGGGATGGGTGTGAATAGGCTTTGGAGGCCTTTAGACACTGTTAAATCTCAGATGTTAATGAAGTGATGGAACTAGGGACCTCCTTCCCTGCAGTAATCAAAGAAACAGCTAGTTCCTTCACGTATCCATAAGATTATTTCCTTTCATCTGCCAGTATTAGTTTCTTTTGAAGTCATTTAATCTTTGCTGGGCCTCCCCATATAAATTGAGAAAAGTTATTTTAAGCAGCACAGTGGGGAAGAGGCAGTCTTGTGACAGATCGTTCACAAAAAGAGGTCTGGCCACAGGAGTTAACCCCTGTCACCCTGGCATCATCGAGGACCCTCCTAGTTAGCTGCTGCCAGCTGGATGCCTGGGTGAGCTGTGCCCAGCCAGAAATGTGGCTTTACTGGAAATAGGTAATTGAGGAGAACTACAGTGAAAGGCAGCTAAAGGCCTGCCAGAACTGCTACTTCTTCTTCAAAAAGAACAAACAAACAAACAAACAAAAAACAACAAAGCTTGGGTTATAAAGTCAATAACAGGTATAAATGGGCTCCTGGGAGACTTATAGATACTCTTAAGTAAAGTAAGCCTGCTGGGGTTAAAGAGGAGTTCAGCCATTCCCACAAAACAAGCTCATAGAAAATCACAGAATGGTTTGAGTTTGAAAGGCCTTTTGAAGGTCATCTTGCCAAGTCATGATGAACAGGGACACCTTCCAGTACATCAGGTTCCTCAAAGCCCTATACAACCTGGCCTTGAATATTCCCAGGGATGGAATATTTCCACCTCTCTGGGCAACCTGTACCAGTGCCTCACCCTCCTCATCATGGGAAACTTCTTCCTTATGCCTCATCTAAATCTACCCTAATTTAGTTTAAACCCAGTGCCCCTTGTCCTGTCACAATGGACCCTGCTAAAAGTCTGTCCCTGTTTCCAGGGGAAGTCCCCTTTAAGTCCTGGAAGGCTGGAGTGAGGTGTGGTGGTCTGAGCAGAGCTGGCTTCCCAGCGCTCCTCCACGTTACTCCACAGAGTCTGCCACTTGGGCTTTTGGCTTGTTTTTGTTTGCTGACAGCACACTTAAGGAAAATGACAAATCAGGATGACTTGCTAGCGGCTGCCAAAAAGGCGGAGAGCTCCTATGTAGAGCTGAGCTCCATCAGCAGGACAATACAACCGGACACAAATTCCTCTCGCCAAGTTAAAATGAATGCTTGGAATGAGAGGTCAGGGCCCTGCGGCGCTATTCCATCTGATGCTCCATTATCAAAAATATGATAAATTACTGTCCTCTTCGTGGCTGTGCCAGTCCTGTCCCCCTCTCGATCCCAGAGTCTTGTGTCTTCGTTTTTAAGGACATTTCCTCTCTTTGGGCCACTCTGTGCTTTTGGCACTTCTGCTCCTTCTGCCTGGGCCGCTTTTTTTTAAGGAGGGGCCGTAGTTTGGAAAGCACAGAAATGTGTTCTTTCAAGAATTCAAGACAGAAAATATTTGGCAAGGTTTTTTTGTGAGATATCCTTTGGAAATACCATAGTTCAAAAGTAAATATGAAGTAATAAATTCAGATTGACAGGAAAAAATTTTTGGTAATAACCAGTTCTTTTCATATAGGAGTGAAGTTGGTATCATCTGTCTTTTTAATTGCAAAGCATGAGTTCATATTTGTGTTTCCAGCCCTTCTCTCGACTCTCAGCCCTCACCGCCTGGGTTGCAGATGTTCCTGCTGTGTCCACATCAGGGATGATGGAAAGAGGCAACAAACGACCTACAGAAACTAGCCAACTGAATTATGGAAAATATGCAAACACACATTATCTTCTGCTCTTCTCCCAAGTACAAAAGAGCTCCTTGTAAGCTGTGTAAGTCCTTAAATTCTCCCAGAATTTAAGGACTGGCCTGCTGTGGCTGACCCCTCTCTCCATGTGTCAGAGGGGGTGGTTTCCAGTGATCTGATACTGATGTTTGGTGTCTCCAGGTGGTAACCTTAAGGTGAAAGGCTGTGGGTCCTCCCCAGCTGTTGTTCTGTCTGGTCTTTCTGTCAGAGATGCTTCTGTGGGGAAGAGTAGGGACAACAGGTGATATTTTACTCAGAGGTGGGTGGTTATCCTGAGGTGGGAAAACAGAACAGCTGAAGTCTGTGTTTGTGTTTGGCCCCCTGGAACAGCCTGGTCCTACACCCCAACTATTTTTCCTGTGCTCACTGTCAAGCCCCGAGTGTGATATTTTGGCTGCACTTACCAAATACCACGGTCAAAAATCTGCATGGATTGTTGTGTGGGGAGGCCACACGTCATCCTGTGCCTCTGGGCTGCGATATCCATCAGACACTTACTTCTGTGCTATCACTTAAACCCTTGCAGCAGAAAACACGTCCATCCCGTGGGCTGTCCCGTTCATGTGTTGGTGTTGTTGCACCTGTTGCTATTGTCCAAGCCAGAAGATGGAGGTGATGGCAAAAGCAGACGGAAGCCACGGCTATCTGCAGGGAGATGTGGCAGCAGCCAGCTGTGAGATTCCCTCAAGCCTGGATGAGAAGCTCTTGCTGGATGTCTGGCTGCCTTGTTTTCAAACAGCCTTTTTTTCTTTTTTTCCCTTGCTGCTCCTTTGTAGTCCTGCTTTATAAAAGAAATCAAAGAGCAGATTACAGTTCTCTGTAGGGAGAAAGGAAGGGGAGACCGTTGCCCAGATCTTCTTTAGAGGTTATCTCAGATGGTTTTCAGATGATGGCAGAAGGGGAGTGTGCCAAGAAGTTGAATCATACAGTGTCATACCAGAGCCTCAAGTCCTCCAGAATACTTTTGTGTCGCACATAATGCCCACATCTTGGATGCTGAGCTCTGAAATGTTTCCTCAGTGTTCCTGTGGTGCTTTGATGAGAAAAAGTCTCTTTGAATTACAGGGATTGGTTAGCTGTCTTTTAGAAAAACAAATTCCGAGTGGTCTTTGTTAACCACTGAATGATAGGTTTTTGTGGCATAAAATAGAAGTTCACTTAGACTGCACATTTTTGTTCTGAAATCGGCAGGAGGAGGAAATGCTGATATGGGTGTATACTTGGGAGGAAGATTTATCAAAGAAGCATATATTCACACACCCTCTCTTTTTTAAAGTTATGGCCAGTAAATGATAGGCTTCCTTCCCTTGTTTTTGTCCGCCAAATAGATTTCTAACGAAATTATTTATATGCACTTCCATTTTAAAAATATAAAGCATCACTGGGTCAGTGCAAGGGCTCAGCATCCAGTTTAAAGTGGGAGATTAGGAAACTTCAGGCACAACCTCCAGCCTTTCCTGTCAGCACAATTTCTCTCCAGGAAGGGAAGATGGATAAAGCGAATTTCACATTTTATTGTGGATAGTTTGCGTTATCAGTTTCTTCCTGTCTATTTTAACATGCACTAATTGCAGAGGATGCTCCTTGCTGTTGGCTGGCTTAGCTCTGTAACTTTGACCATTTTTATGGCTTTTTGGCTGCTTCTACTTGAGTAAGGCTCATGGT
Organism: Poecile atricapillus; assembly: GCF_030490865.1. Classification (NCBI taxonomy): domain Eukaryota; kingdom Metazoa; phylum Chordata; class Aves; order Passeriformes; family Paridae; genus Poecile; species Poecile atricapillus. The sequence continues at coordinate 9,883,526 of NC_081252.1, forward strand.
GTGACAGTGGCAGTAGGACTGGTTGTCATGCTCCACTCCCTTGCAGCATGAACAGGTCTTCTCCTGCCTTCTCCATCATCACAATACCTCGTGAGTTATGAGCTACTAGTCAGAATTGTGAGTTAGAGTTACTTTTTAAAAAAATCCAAGCAAACATAGAAAAAATGAAGGTTATCCAACTTGCAATCCTAAAATTCTAGCTACTGAGGGAAGTATTTTCCCTACACCAAGCAAAAATATATGTATAGAAATACTAGACTTAAGCTATTTATATTGTTGAAGTTGCCAAGACAGTCAGGATGTGAGTTTTCAAGCAAATGAATGTGTGTATGTATGCTTGCACAGCCTTTCTGCATCGGGGACATGCTTCCTGTTTCCTTCTCAGTGTTTCTCCTAAAATTAATTTCTTTATGACAGTTGACACAATTGGCTACTTTTAGAGAAAATGCTATGAGTGAAGGGGAAAAAAAGTTACTGATCTTAGTCTTCCTGTGAGTCTGAGTGATGCTGGTGGTGATTAGTGAGTACCACTTGTTTTAATTGGTGGTGTTCAAGCTGTAAAAACCAAGGACATGCTTAACCATCAATGACTAAACCATCTCCTCAAAGGCTTTCTTTGTACCTGGGTTCAGAGAGCTGTAATTCTGGAGAAATGTTTCTCTTCTTACACTTTTGTAACCAATCTTCATGTTTTAATGGACAGCCACTGTCAGTTTTATGGTTCCCTTTGTCTGAAGCTTCATGCTCGTTCTTCCCTCCCCGCTGCCCCTAAGGTGCTGTGGCCCTGCAGGGACCACGTCCTTGGCAAAGGCAGAGTTGGGCTGCCCTGCCATGTTAGGAATGTGCCACCCTGGCAGGGCACAGCCTGGGGAGGGTGAAGGCTTTCTGAGTGCTGGTCCTTCATGCACCCTTGGCTCTGCATCCCCCTGGGAGGAGATACCTCGAGCCTGTGCAGCAGGGCCATGAGGATTTTGGGACCCCAAAGGGCTTCAAGTCCTACCTGGATCTGTCATCTCAGAGATCACTTTGTTTAAAACCCTACACATTTGTGTACTTCACTGTTCTGTTTTAAAATCTCCCCCTTTTGAATAAAGAAACGTGCAGAAAAAATAGTGGGGTGGACTGAAGCGATGGGCAGAAGCTCCAGGGATCTTTAGGTCGGATCCAGCTGTGCTTTGCTGTGCTGCAGCAGGAGCAGCAGAGGGAGCACAAGCTAACACATCATTCCTTTACCAAGAGCTGTACTGTCATCACTGATGGCATTTTGCTCGATGGATGAAGATCAAGAATGAAAAAAAAAGCCCCAGCCTAGCGAGTTTGCCGTAGGATAGGAGGATAATATCCCCTATATTAAATGCAGAGGGATACAGCAAATGGAAACGTATCCTATTACGGCTTCTGTTTTAAATTTTATTCTCTCTGTGAAGCTCCAGGTTGCATGATGTCAGTGCAGTTTCATGCCAGGCTGCAGCCGAGGGAAGATCGATGCAGTGTGGTTTTGGAGGGCTATGGTGCCATCCTTCCTCGTGGTGTTCTCCTGATAGACCTGAAGCAGCAGATTCATAATTTTAGATATTGGAAAGGAAAACGATGATGGCAAACAACTGGCCAAGTTGTCTTTGGTGGGTAAGATCAGAGCCATGAGCTGCTCAGGTTCTTTCAGCACACTGAAGCCTGGCCTGGCCTCCAGGCAGGATTGAAAGCAGAGCTCCATTTTGGTTGAGTTTACAGTCATGCACAAAAATTAATTATCTTTTTCTTGAAGTCCGTGGTGTCCTTTCAGACCTGGGCTCTCTTTGTCCATGCAGTCCTTGCCATCCTTCCAGGGCTTTCAGAGTGGATTGTCATCAGCAATGTCACCAACTCTTATTTTTCACTGTTGTCTTAACCCTTAGGCGTGCAATTTTGTCAGTTGTTTTCCCCATAATCAAAACTTTGGACAGCTTTGGGTTTCCTCCTGCCAGTTCCCAAAGCAAAGTCCCAAATAAGGTCAAAGAGGAGAGATAAATTATTTTTTTTTCTCCCTCTGGGAGTTTTAATAAACCAAATGCAAGCTTTAGTTTTTTTTCCTTTAGATTAGAAATTGCCAATAGCAAATCTTTGCTTTGTTGAATTATTCAGCAGAAGTAAAGGTTACTGAAACGTGCACAGATAGATGGCTGGAGACCCAGAGCAATAACTTCAAAAAGCCCTGGCAGCACTGGGGGCAGGAGCCATTTTTGCTCTCAGAGAACAGAATTGTCTTTGTGCAGATAAAATAAAAGCAGTGGTGTGCTTGGACAAATTCACCCTTTGAGCCTTGCTGTTTTATTCAGCAGTCTGCTTTGTTTCTGAGGCCACTGCTGAGTGTACTCTGCAGATAGGCATGGGCTGCTAAGAGTGCACAGGTTATCTGAGCAGGTCAGGCAGCAAGGACATTGTTTTCCAGGAACACTCGTCCAACACCCAGCTGCACAATGCTCAGGAGCTGGATGCACAGATGGTGGCCTTTACAGTATTTGTTACCTGTGAAATTAATTACCAGCTTCATAGATTTTTAATGTGTAATTTCCTTGATGGCTGCTTTCAAGTATCTTCTGGAAATGGCTGTTTGTTCTCCTAAGTATTGATTTTAGGGTTTCGGGGAAGCTTGCCTGGTATATCTCATTCACAGCTCTGCCGTGAATCTCCACAAGGATCAGCTGGGCTCTGAGCATGTAAGCTGCTCTTCCCAAATTTATCTAGGGTTTTCTGTGGTCTACAGCTGCCCAGGAGCCCATCTCCCACGGCCATGAGGAGGGGATTGGGCAATGAATAGCATCAGGCTGAAAGGCCAAGGAGACCACTGTGATGTCCAGCCTGATCCCTGGCTTTCGCAGGCCACAGGGCTCCTCTGCTTATTGAAATGTGTCCCTGAGATAGCTCATCTTTTCTAAAAGGCTGATTACCTCCAACACCAGTAGGAAAACCTTGCCTGGTTTTATTCATGTCAGTTGTTTTCCTTATGGGCAGTCTCATAATAGGTTAGAACATGGTGAGATCCAGTTACCAGGCTTGTTTGTGTGAAGCACCTACTTATAAAAACATTGAAAGTCTAGTGCAAGACCTCTGGCATTGAATATCTGCTACAAAACACGGTGGCCTGTTATAGTCTGTGTTTCTACATGACTCCCTTTCATTTTCCAGAAGCAGGAAACTAAAGGTCAGAAGCCACAAGTTGACATCACCATGGCCTTTGCTGTTGCCAACCACTGGTAGAAAGGTGACTTTATCCAGTGTTGGTACTTTACCCATAATACTCTTAAACACAGTAGTTTTAAGGAAAACCTCCAGATGCTGATATTGGTGAGATAGATTTTATTCTTCTCCTTTATAATGATGTTGGTAGTGTGAATATGATTTGTCATGACTTGGTTTAGCTTTAGCCAGCTGTTTTTTATTGAAAAGCTGATCTTGTTTCACCAGCAGGAGGGCTCAGAAGTGACAGAAGTAGCACCCAAAGACCGAAATTCTAGCATCATCTATAAACTTCTAGCACTGGCTGGTTTTGCTTCTAACCTTTCCTGTTTGCTTAATATAGAAGCTGGAGATTAATCTGTGGCATTTTTGTGTGAGTGAGCTGTGAAGGCAGTTCTCTTCATATGCGCTTCTGTCTTACCAATATCCTGTGTGGGGAGAGAAAAATGGACATTTGCAATAGAAAACCACTGTAATTTGTGCCTTAAGTTATTTTTTGAGGTTGACAGCGCAAAAAGCATTATATGAGCATACCCACCTGTGCAGCTGTTAAAAAAAAAACCAAACTCTTAGCTTTGGGACTGGATTCAAGCAGACGTTTTTGCAATTGAAAGACCTCTCTGTAAATAACGAGGCAATGACAATTGGGTTTGGCACTTCTCATTTCTTTTAATGTTCCTTTTTTTGGCCCTGAGGAGCGGGGTTTGGCCTCTGGGGCTGTGCCCATGGGCAGTGTTTGGCAGTGTCCCTCCTGGTGCTGCTCACTGGTGTGAAGTGCTCCTAGGCTGGCCTCTCTGTTGAGGCTGTGGATGCAGGGAGGGGACCAGTTGCAAGGAACAGCGAGGAGTTGAGCAGTTGTACACCTGGCAGATCCATTTGTTCATTTCCTTAGATCCAGGGAGAGTTTACTTTACCCTAATCCAGTGTTCAGTTAGTAAATTCTGCTGCGAGGCATTGATCCTGTTTCCAAAATCATTTTCCCGGGTCTTGAGGGAAATCAAGATGAGAGTAGGACTACTTGATCTATCAGAGCAGTGCTTGAAACTGCACATACCATGTCATTTTAAAGAGAAAATAGTGATACAAGAAGCTAGAAACCCCTTTTGTCTCCAGAAGAGCTGGAAGGAGGTGGTTCTCTGCACAATTGATGGAGCTGCACAGTAGAGCTCCCTGCCAAAAAGCATTGTATGTGCTGGAAGTCAAGATGGGTTCAAGGGAACATTGGACAATGTATAGAAACCACATCCTGCTCAAGAAATCCTTGAACTGAAAGTGGCTGGGAGCTGGGGAGTGTGGGGGGATTTATTCTTATATGTGTCCCAGTGCTTTTTTTATTTCCATGGTTTTACACTTGCCTTTTCACTCAGAATTACAGAATCACAAAATCATTTCAGCTGAAAGAGACCTCCAAGATCACAGAGCCCAGCCATTAACCCAGCACTGCCATGTCCAAACAAACCCAAACCCCAGCAATATGATACATTTTGCTTAAAGAATTTTTCTGTGCATGCTTTTCATAAGTTCTTCCACAACATGACAGCTGTATGGAATGGAAATTGGGCTCTTCTTACTGCACTAGTGAAGGCCTGCACAGGTGAACCTTTGCTCTGACTAAATATGAGCATTTTCATGCTGCTGCACAGCAGTAAAAGCAATAAAAGGATGGCTTCTGCAGCTCCATCTCGTTATTGGACAGCAAAATAAATGTTATTTTGGGCTTGGAGCATCAAGGGAGGGATTGCTTAGTCAGTTGGACAAATTTTAAATGGCAGAGCTACTGATGCTTTGTAAAGACATGTCCAGGGAGATTGTAAAGCAGCTCTTAGCATATACATTTCTCAGAGTGCTTACAGAAGTGCCTGTCTGGGATACCACAGGTACACTTGATCCTCTCTTTGGGCATGGGGATGAACCAGCTAGCTGATTTCCAGATTTTTCCAGCCTTACTTCTTTTGTGTTTGTAATGCAGGACAGAAGGCCTTGGCATTGCTTTGAGGACTGCTAATCCTAGCAGGGTTGGATAACTCAGACATACCCAAATTTTAGGCCAAGCCATGATATAGTGCAGTTAATAAACTGCAATTCAAGCTGCAGTGCCCTAAAATAGGAAGAAATGTGTTCTAAGCTGGAAAGTCAATTGAGGTGTTTACAAATGAATTGCTGTCAATTGCAGGAGGTTTTTTTGTAGTGGATTACCTTTCTCCCTGTTAATAACTGTGAGTCCTATAAACCTTCTGGGTAGGTTTCAAACAAATAAAGACAAGATGGTTTTTTCACCCCCCCCTCTTTTCCAGTAGACTGAAAAAGAAGGAATGGCTTGCTTCCAACCACTTGTGCTAGCAAACACTTACCTGGGATATTCTGGTGGTCTGTTAAGGCACATGCAGCCCAGGGCATTGCATTGTTCTGGCAAGAACAAGGGCTGCCAAAAACAATACTGAGCTGAGGTTTCAGCTTCATTCCTTATCCACTGCTGCTTTCTTGATGTGCATCCCTTTTTCAGTCAAGAGGATGTGTCTTACAGTCTCAGGAAGGGCAGTGTTTTTCTGACCCCTGGGTTCATTTCTGAATCTTTTCTTTTTTGGCCATCATTTCTGTTAATAATGACAGATTCTCAAAAATACTTCTTTTGATTTGAGTTTGCAGTTCTTCAGCTGCTGCATGGGTGGAAGAGGTTGACTTTTACAGCATTGTGGGAGGCCCAACAGAAATCCATCATTTCAAAAACCCGGGCAGAAGCTGGTTAGCTGGCTGCCTTTCTCAGAGCATCTTCAGTGTAAAAGACACCAAGGGTTGTTAAAATATTCACGTGCCACTGTAACACTAGGGAGGAGGAGATGTCACCCAAAGAAGGTCAGAGTGGGGTTAAATGAATAAATAATGCACATTCAGAAGCTGTGGGCATTAAGTAAAGGCTGAGTAAGCCATAGGTTTTATTTAGGTAGCGTGAAGTTTCTTATCAAATCTGTCAAGTCTAAGGCGGGAGAGCTTTCATCTTTTGCTGTCTTTTTTGGTATAAGAGTATTAAAGCAGTGTGTAGATCTCGGTGTCAATATTGCTTTTAAAGCACATATTTGAAAATACCTTCAGGTATGTATACATACATTAGGGAAAGACAGCAAATAGATTTAAACCTCATAAAGGAAAAAGCCCAACCAAACCTGAGATATTACTGTGATTCATATCATGTTATTATTTTTAAAATTTAAAAAGTTACTATTTTTAAATTGTACTTTGGTGTGTTTCTTTGATTAGAAGTTGAAGAAGCAGTCTTCCATCATGTACTTTGTCACCTAAATAGGGTTAATAACTTCAGTCTTAGGTAATGATTTGTATTTTTGTGAATGTTTTGTCACATGATGTAACTGAAGCTTGAAATCCTAATGTCCTTTACAGGTGGCATGCCAAAATAGATGATTAATGTTCTCTGAACTTTACAGATGATAATATGTCTACCAGAGACAGATTTCATCAAGAGAGTGAAAGGGGTAATTAGAATGAAGGACAGCCTTGCAGAAAGGGGAGACATTTGTTATTAAGAGCCCTATAAAAATATTTCCTTCTGTAAACACAGCTGCTGTATGAAATGTTATTTTAAAATATATTGTGAGTGTCATATAAACGTCTAATTGACAGCTGAGATATTGCAGAATGTAATCTGTGCATGTGGGTCAGGAGAAGAAAGCAATAATTCAATGACGAGCCTTTTTTGACACAGTAGTCACAAATCCTAACTTTCTGCGTGCTTCTTGCTTACAGATTTAGGTAATATTTAGCTTTTCTTATGGGACTTAAGTTGTCCAGGACGTGTCTCCTGCCTGTAGTGCTGGTTTGAGCTGGAGCAAGAGCCTGGTTAAACCCTCTGACACGGTTTGTGGTGGGCAGCAGAGCAGTGTTTCCCTGCATTTTCCCTTCCAAGGCTGGCACAGCCACCTTCAGTTGGCCATGTGTAGATGGCAGCATTTACCTACCGTGCTTTCCTCTCCAGAGCCTTCAGGTGATGGGGATGATCGGTTCTCAGCGCTGCACAAAATAGTCTTTCAGAAAAGGAAATTGGCTATTTGGGCTAAAAAAGGGCAGTTCTTGGTGTTGGTGGGTCCTGATGAGGAGCACTGCCCTTGGACCCTGCCTCTTGGCCAACACACTGGAAATGGTGATTTTCCTTTCCCAGAAACTGCATTCCTGTTTGTTGGGGTGCCATCCGAATCTCATTGTTTTTCACAGTGAAAAATCTGTATGAGAGCCCTCCAAACTGTTTTTGCCTATTTGAGGTTTGCCTTTTTTTTTTATTAAATTGCTGCTTCCTCATTATTCAAGTTTAACTTGAGTAAAAAGAATGTGAGGAATAGATAAATTCTTACATGTCTCTCTTACGTGTAGATTTTTCCTTATTTATTTTAAATCTTTTAAGTAATTGCGTGCATAAGGATTAGATTTCCCCCCCAAAAAACAAACAAACAAACAAAAAAAATATCTTTTGCCATGAAGTCCAGCTTTTCAACAATTAAGATACATTTTTTTGGAAAGTAAACACTGCATGGCACAAGGCAGCCTTTTTCATTTTGCAGCACTGGGTAAAGTTAAGGAGAATTTTCAAATTTTATTATTGCACTTTTCTTTTGACCCAGTCTATCCCCCCACTCTGAGTGTGCTTATAACCTGTTGAATACTAATAATAATACTAATAATAATAATAATAATAATAATAACGATAATGATGATAATAATAATAATGATAATAACAATAGTTATTATTAATAATATTATTATTATTCCTCCTCCCATCACGTTGCACTAAGCAACCCAGCTTATTGCAGGCAGCTTGCAGGCAGCAGCTTCGGGGCAGGTGAGTTCCTGGGACGTGTCTAATGCTGTGAGAAACACTCCAAAATGTGATCTCATGGAAACTTACTGAAAATTAACAGATCTCTCTCCTTCTCCCAGGATCCCATAATCACAAACCATCAGAAATAGCATCCCAGTGCTGCACAGGTCCACTTGATCCCTGTGTGCTCCACCACTGTAAACCTAGTGGCCAGTTAGTTTGTGGAGCTGCCTTGATTATTTCCACCTTGTGGAACAACAGATTGTTTAATTTTACACCAGTTCACACTTCTGCTGTATTGCTCGTGCACACACCTGGGGGAACACCTTTTAACTTTCAGGTTCCAAACCAAGTGTAGTAACTGGCATGTTGGCTTGAGAGGAAAAAGCTGGATCCATAGATTTCCTATCTTGCTGATTCTGTGTTGTTTCTTTGATTTAAGGAATGACTGCAGGAACAGGGACTAATGCAAACTCTGTTGCCTCTTGATAAATACAGTAATCTTATTCTCAGACTGTGGTTGTAGGAACACATTTTACTCCAGTGGGCTCAGCTTACTGGACAACAGTTAGGTCAAATGATGAGGAAACGTTCAGTATTTGCTAGCAGGGATCACAGTTCAGTATTCTACCTTCTGTAAACTCAGAATGTACTGTACAGACTGCCTCTGCCCCAAGGAGTTTGCAGTACAAATAGAATCAGAGCAGAGTGCACTGAGGAAAGCAGAAAGGAAATACCTAAGATTGGGGGAAAAAAAAAAAAAAAAAGAAAAATCTTCAACTTATTATTGTTGACTCATATTTCTGGCTATTATATTAAATATAAAATGAGATGAGAGCAAAAAACAATACCTGGAAACTCCACGGTGTCCAAGAGTAGGAGAAATATCTCTGTACAAGGGTTTTAGTATTATAAGATTTTTATAAGAGTCCATGACTTTGCAAGTTCTGTTGCCATAAGGATTGGCAGTGAAGCATAGTAAAGCAATAAAAGGGCAAGGCGGGGAGCCAGATACTCCTGTTTGTAATTGTGGTGGTGATGTGCAGAGCAGCAGGAAGAGCAAATCAAATGCAGATGGTTCCTGTATGAAGGCCTGACTTTTGTTGGTGATAGTGCTCAAGGTGGTGTTGATGCTCTCCTATCCCTGAAAAAAGGCTTGCACTGGGGATCATTTAAAAAGGATTGCAGGATCGTGCCCTGCACGTCATGGATGGTGCTGAGCTGCAGTCTGAGGCTTCACTTTGGTTATCCTCTTTTCTCACTGAGGTCTCTGCCAGGCCTTACCAACCACTGGCAGTCACTGTTCACCTAAACTGCTTCCCAAACTGTTGTGGTATTGACAGAGAGAGGTTGGGAGGAGCCCACACATTTTCCAGCAGAGAGGTGGGGCCTCATGTGCCTTCTGTGTTCCTGGCAGTGACTTCTTCTTCTTCCTAGACTCTCCTTCCTCCCAGCGCTGCAGCATTTCCTCCTAGGTGCTAACCTAATTTGGTTCTAGTACTGTGTAAGTCCTTCGGTTTTTAGACAGCTTATTACCTTTCTTTTTGTGCTTTAAGGCTACTATAATATAATTTCTCCCCATCTTCATTTTCGAGACTGAATCTCATCTCTTTCAGTATCAGTGGGTCATGTTCAGTGGCCGTAGTCATCATTGCTCCTCTTTCCTGAGTGTTTTCCCTTGGTTCCACACTGGATTCCTGCACTGGAATTTGGTCCAGGGGTTGGAGCTAGGGTGAGCCTGTGAGCAGCAGGACAGAAGGCTTTTTCCCTGTGCCACACGTGTGGCACTCCTGCTCCATGCCATGGCATGTGGCTCTCCTGTCCTGTATCTGGGGCACGTCACTGGCCTGTGTTCACATGGGAAGACCCTCCTCTCACAGAGAGAGGTGACATCTGTGGCTCTTCCCCTGTGGCAAGTGTTGCTCCCTCGCTGCAGGAGATCAGGTCTGCTGTACACAGTTGGCTGGCTTTTATCTCCTTGCTGCCTCCTGGGTGCCTGTGAACCCTTTCCTTGGCCGCCAAGGTGGTGTCCCTCTCCTTTTGTGTTCCTCTAGGGAAAAAAACATGCACAAAACCTTTTACTAATGGCTTTGGAATGGTCCCTCCTCCTTAACCCCCTGGCTTTTCCATGAGAAGTGATGATGACACGGAGCACAATGTGTCCTAACCTAAGTGCCCTCCAGAAGGGACAGATCAAACAGGGCTGGGAGGCTGCTGGTAAAACATCAGAATATATTGACTGTGCCTCGCCCACGGTGCTGCCTGCCTGCTCAGGAAGAATATTGGATCGTGCACACAAGAGCAGTAAAACCTGTGAGAAGACTGCAGGTAGAGAATAAGGCCAGCGAGGAAAGCCTGTGGGAGTAAATTCTTCAGGGGTTAGAAGACAGACACTTTCCTGGTTTACCTGATTAGGGAGAGACAGATCTTAACAGCAGGGCAATCATAATAGCAAGGAAAGGAAAATAGGCAGGCTTTTGGAAAACTGTGCCTTCTGTGGCACCACCACTGCCCCAGTAACTCATGCAGGAGGGGATGAACTGTGGGTGATGTTGGGAATGATAACTCAGGTGACCCACTCTTCTTCCCCTCAGGAAGTGACAGATCTTTCAAATCCCACAGCACCACCAGGCGAATATTCTGCCAAGGAAAGCAATTTTAAGCTCTTCATGAATTAATCATGCTTAATTCATACTTTTATGTTAATACACCCATAATCATGGCAACTCAACCCATGTATAACTGTGCAGCCACAAACAATGGAAGAGACCCAACAAGTGCTCTTGTTGGCATATATTAGCACTTGGAAGTTGCACCCCAAACGTGGGTGTCACTGCTGCTTCAGTAGGACAGGAAAGCACAGACCAAATTGCACATCTACAAAAATATTTGGGCCTCTTCCACTTGGTGCTCATGTGCTTGGCAGAACTGAGACTGACACTGAGATAAAAACCTTGTTTGCCAGGCCTGGAATAATCTCAGTGGACACTTGGGAGAGGGAGCAGCCATTCCCAGAGGGTGCAGCTCTGCACAGTGCTAGCAGCAGAAAATAAAGAGGTGGTCTCTGTCAAATATTGAATTTTTTTTTACCTTGTATTTGAAATCAACTTTCCAAGACTTTTTGTAGGCTTTGAGGATATTCAGTCGCTTTGAGGTGTGTCCCATTTTGAATTCCCCCTAAAATTACTTGTTTGTCCATCCCTCCTACTGGAATCCCCCAGGAACTGGTCAAGGCTTCCTCTGAGCTAAGTATTGGTGTGATAACCTTCAGAAACCTTCTTCCTAAAATATCAGGGAGGGTTGATGCTGGCAGCTCTCTTTGTGTTAAAATGTGGTGCTTTGTTTGTCCTGACCATTTTGTTTTGAGGAGATTTTTGCTAAAATACATTTAACAGAACATTTTTATTAAAGTCCTGGTTTGTCAAACACAATTGCTAGACAATGAATTCTTATGATGAAGCATCTCCCATGGAGATTATTCCTTTTGCTAATTCCTGGAAGGCAGCTCTTCAGTTTCACACAGACATTTTTGTATTTGAAAACATAAAACCCTACACATACATACCCTTTTAAAACTGAGCTGTTGTCCAGTGGATCATTAGCTTAGTCACATCAGTGTGTTCATATCCACTATGTGAATTTTATGCTTTTGGTTTTGTTTTTTTGTTTGTTTGTTTGGTGGTTTTTTTTTTTGTTTTTTTTTGCTTGGCTTGCAGTTGTGAGCTGATATGTTGTCATGGGTTTAAGGTTATTGTTGACATTGCTGGGCAGCTGTACACGAGCAGATGCAAAGGCTTAAGAGCAGATGCCATAATTACAGAATTACAGATGTACTCATTAATTCTTGTTTTTAAATTTACCTCTTCCCTTTTTTTTTTTTTTTATCTCTCCCCCTTTTTAAATGGTTCTCTGTAAGTGCCAAGTGTATTTTCCAAGAGTGTCTGCTGAGGATGGCTCACTCTAAAGCACAGCCCTGTATACAATGAAATTTAAGGCTGTATCTGGTAGTAAACGCAGTAATAACCTGATTTTTTTTTTTTTTTCTTCTGTGCATCAGCTCTGTATAAGTTATCTAGGTTACTGGAGCATTTGGCACACAGCAAGCATTACCTGGCCCTGTGCCAAGTAAGACACAACTTTCGTTGCTGTGGTGCCTGAGTTGTACAAATAAGCAGCTTTTTAGGGAGGAAAAACACATCAATTGAAATGGTCAGTCACCTTTCCTTGGTCACATTTGAGAGAAACAAGATGGTATCGTAGCCATTGTGCAGAGTTACACAACTCAGGGGGGGCGTGTGGTGAGAGTAGCATAAATCTTTTCAGTCGGCATTATTCTGTTGCATGGTTGCTGTTTTGTGTTTTGTAGCAGATGACTCAAATAATGGACCACGTTCTGGCATCGTTACTGAAGCCAGTAGGATTTACAGCAGCAGGATTTTTGATGTAAGTTAATTATGAATTCAATACCAGGAAATAAGCTCAAGTTTAGAAGAATTTAAAAAAAAATAATAAATAAAATTAAAGTGCTGCTCTGTTTCTGTGTAGTCTGATGCTATTATTTGTCAAACTGATTAGCAAATATGTGGTGTTAATCGAGTTAGTCTTAATAAGATGCATACATGAATGTACCCAAAAACCAGAGGAGCTGAGCTGTCCTTGTACATAAATGAGAAAATTGGATGAGCTGCAATGATACAAATGTGGTACAGGAAGCTTGATTAGAAACTACTGGTGAGGTCAATGACTGTACAGTATAAAAATTAGTGCAGAATTTGATGTTCTTTGTTGTTTTGTGATGATTTTATTAGTTCAGCAACATATTTATAATGTTGTAGCTTTATATTAAACTAAAGAGCCACAAATACTGGTGATCATGATTTGCAGCACACTTTCTAAACCTGCAAAGTAGGAAATTAATAAAAAACCAACATATACTAAGCCCAAGAACTGAAAGTTTGATGTTCATCGTGCTTGTACTGAAATGCAGTGAATAAATATGATTTTGATGCTACTTGCATATTTTTAATGTCCTTCTGTGCCAAGAAAGTAGTGATAGTGTGCTTTGTGTGCTGCTTTTTAATGCTGTTCTGATGTCTGCGGTGTTTTACCAGGGGCTGCTGGAAACACAGGAAAAGACTTTTGTCTAACATAAATGGAAGAAGGATTTTTTCCTAAGTGTCAAACTACTTTAGGTCACTAGGAAGTTGTTTTGGGAGTCCTGTTTGCATTTCTGCTGGTTATTAGGCATACATTCATCAGCCTGAAAAGTAAGAAATGGATTGAGGCAGCAGGTGGGGGTTTACCAGAGGTGCCAACAGGTGCTCATGTGTCCTGGGTATGGGAATGTCCAGGAGACCTGGGGACCCCAAAACACTGAAGGAATGTTGGAGCATTTGGGCCCCTCTGGCACATTCCAGGTCACCTCTGCTTGATTTATCCCCTCCAAGCTGTGCTGTTGGTCTGGGCTTGCAAAGCCATATGGGGAGGCTCATTCTGCTTTGTGAGGTTTTTCTTTGTAAGATGGTTTTTTTTGGTTTTTTTTCATTTTTAGTTTTGCTTTTGCTTGTTTTTCTCTAAGGGCTAAGATGGGAGAAGCAGTGGAGCCGACACAGGGTATAATTATCAAAGGCCTCAGTTGTATTGCTCTCTGAAGTCAGCAGGCTGTGGGGGAAATGAAAGGGGGTTTGGCTCAGCCTGCTTCCCTCCAGCTGTGGGTCAGACCCAGTGTGCAGTGAGGGCTTTGTGGGCAGGATGGGTTTGGGGAGGAGAGGTGGCTCTGTATCTCAGACATCATCACAAGGCCATTTGGAGCTGCTCTGCCATCCAAACATAACGCTGATATCAAGCCCAGGGAAACAGAAGGGTTCCCTGAGCTTTTGTTGCCCCGTAGACCAGGCTGGCAGAGCTGGATATAAAGGGAATCACAGAATGGTTTGGGTTGGAAGGGACCATAAAAACCATGGGCAGGGACACCTTCCACTAGACAAGGTTGCCCCAAGCCTTGTCCAACCTGGCCTTGAACACTTTCAGGGGTGAGGCACCCACAGATTCTCCGTGCCAGGGCCTCACCACCCTCACAGTAGAGTTTCTTTTCTATAGCATGTATTAATACAAGGCAGACTGGAGGTTCTGGCAGTCTAGACAGGACCATAATGTTTCTTCTGGCTTTTCTCATTAATTTTGACAGATTTGAGGGGTTTGCATTGCTGCACAAAGAGATTTCAATTAACCCTTCTAACTTGCTTGTATCATAGGCTCATTCTAATTCACTCAGCAGTGTTTGCCAAGTACCTTAGTCCATGCTGTATATATGTGCAAATGAAGGCATTAACCTTGCTGGAGCCTCTGGGGATTTGTTTTGGGGTGACTGAAATCAAAATGTGAGTCCAGCCATCAGTTAGCATTGTTACAAATACTCCCCCTTCATTTCTTTTTACTGTTGTTATTTTAACCCGAATTACTGCACTCATAACTGTAACTTTCTCCCTGGAGCATGTTGCAAATAGATACAGCATTTTGCATACCATCTCATGTCAGGGAATGGCCATGGCCTTTTTGGAGGGCACCTGTGACTTACTGGACTTCAAGAAATAAGAAAACTCTTCTGGGTGTGGAAAAATGCACAATTAATAGTCAAATATACCAGCAATTCACCATTTTGAACAATGTCTTCTTCTAAGACAAAATATGACATGTCACCAAATGGCAGACAGCAAGGGAGTGTGTCAGTGATTAATAAACCATGAAGGAAAGGTAAATAACAGCTTCTGCTTTCCTGTACTATGGTTTGGTCATAGGAAAGGCCAAAGGGGTGACTTCAGATCACACGTGCTTTTTGGGGACTGAGGTTTCTTGCAAGAGGTTTCATTCCTCCCCTTTGTTGTTAGTGACCATATAGCTTTTGGATAATGTCACATTCTGACTGAAAGTGAGGAGTGATGAGGGCTTAGGCTGGCAGCCAGATCTGCTGTGAGCTGCACTGTACCAATCACATCACTTTATACCTCTGTCCCTTGTTTTTCCCCTCTGGAAGACAGATACCATAATATTTTATCACTACGAAGATGCCTTTAATCATGTTGGGGAAAGTCTGCTGGAAGTTTTAATTCATTTCTCACAAATGCTTATATTTCAAGCAGTATGCTTCTAGATGGGTGTGGGTATTTTCAGCTATAGAGTGTTTTTAAACAGAACATCTGCATCTCTACTTCCTATGCCATAAGAGAAGCAAATCCCTGTAAAGCATACCATGATGTCTTTGGGACATGATGCTGTCCCTGTTGCTCTATCACCAGCTGTTCATTATGAAATTATGTTGGTAATTACGTTGTTGTCACCATTAACATGATGAGCTAGTGGAGGCATTTGAGTTGGTGCCATTTTTTTAATTATTCAGAAGTCTTTGCCTGCCTTATTTTCCTTCTTTCAACTGCTTGATGACTTTCTCAGAAAGCTCTCAGATTTATTACACTTGTACCTAGAAAGTACTTCTTTTACAGAAAAGTTTCGCTCTGTCATTCCTCTGTGTTACACTTAGGAAAATAAAATGTGTTGCACCTTATGGAAGGATCAAACCAGGCTGAGATTTAGGAGTCTTGAGGGGGATAGGGTACAAAAGGGAATGATACAAAAAAAAAGAGGAAACAAAACCCCTCAGCACTGTTTTTTAGACCTCTCCATGATGCCCAGGTTTGTTGCTGTAATTTCCTTACTAAGAGTTAATTTCTAACTTTCTTTGGTTTTTTGTATTAAATTTTGCCTACTCTGTTTCTGTTTTCCTGCCCTTTAATATAATATAATCATTTAACTGTAAGCCATTCCGATTTTGTCCTCAAAATACTTTTTCTTTTTTCTCAATTGTCTATAAAACTATTGAAATGCTTCAATTGTGAGCATACAATGAATGATCATCCTCTAATCTGTTCCACATGGATGGTGGGCCAGTTTGTACATTCAGTACACAGCACTCCTTAATTCAGTTAAAACCAGAAAGACTGAGACTGTTGTAACCTACAAGATCTTTAGAAAAAATGTACTTTTTAAAAAGAAAAAAAATTCCCATGCCACATCATAGACACCCTATTGAAGACACAAATCAAAGGAAGTAAAACAAGGCGAAAACACAAAGAAATTGAGCTTAGGTTCAGTCTTCAAAAGACAGAATTATATCTTTTAGTTGTGTATTTAGGGGTTCTTGAACCCTGTGAAGAATTTCTGAATCTTTTATGGTTACACTTGAACATTTATTCTGATTTGGTTTGGGTTTTTTTTGGTTTTTTTTTTTTTTTTTTCTGTGTTCCTCAGAAGGGAACTGGTGATTCTCAGCTCTTCTAAAATTCCTCCCATACATTTTAAATATCCAGAGACTTGTAGTAATGACCAGTGGTGGTGAACTTCCCAAAGGATCAAAGATCTGGCACAATCAGGATAATAACTGGAAAACCCAAGTGCTGTAAAACAAGGAATAGCTGAGTCACTTCAGTCGGGACATCAGACAGGGACCCGAGCATGAAAAGGTTCTTTGGTTTCTCCTATGCTTGAAATACCATGGGAACCATTCTCTTGTGGTATATCTGCTTTCTGCCACACTGAAATTAAGATATGCAGAAGTGCCAGTGTATTCCTTTCTCCTTTCTTTTTTCCCCTTTAAAGGTCTACTAAGATAATCAGAACTCAAAGTTTTTACTCGATTGAAGGGAGGCTTTGGTTTGTCACAATTGCCAGCTGCTGGAGATATTTCTGACCCAGTAATCAGGGCTTGCTTAGGACTATCCACAATAAAACCCAGTCAGCGAGAGATTGTCTGTGGTGCAAAGTCTGGGTGTTGGGGGAGAGAGATGTAATATAGGAATATGTCAGGATCTGGGCTATTAAAATATCTCATTATTGATTGTAGCGGCCAGAGAGCTTAACTTGATAGTTTGATGTAGGTTCTGCATCTAGGGAAGATGTAGTGGATATTTAGGAACCAATAAAAGTCAAATCTCTGAATTTATGCTCAAATAAAACACTCCATATTCTTTATTAAGGAAGATGACTGTAAGAATCCCACATAAGCACACTGTTCCAGCTATTTCTGTGAAGGTCTGGGTTTTTTTACTTGATTTTTCTTCAGTGCACAAGGTCATGTGTGTATTTACAGATATGGTGAAATGATATGCTGCAAAAGGGGAAGATCTTTTTAAAGACTTTTTAATTAGTCTTTAATGCTTGATTTTCTAAATTTGCTGTGTCAAATCCAAAGTCCAACAGCTGAGTAAGAAAATTCAAAAGGTAAGTGAGGGAAACTTAAATTGTTGGCTGACATGAAGAATTCTATAAATGGAGTTTCAGCCACCTTTCACATTCCTAGGCCAAAGGAAATGTGTTATTCAGCTATTTAGAATATTTTTGGAGATGAAAGTTTGTAGCTATATGCAAATTTGAATCTTCATGGTTTGGTAAAGGACTAAAATAGTGGTTTTTATTCAGCTTCAAGAAGGGCTTTATTGCAAAACCTCATCACCAGAAACAGCAATTTTTTCAAGAAAGGATAATCTAGTTGGGCAGAAAAACTGGGTTTTGGAGGCATGTAGGACTTTGTTTTTCGTCCAGGTGTAGGAGCTGGTCTAATAGTGCATCAGCCTACGGTTATCATGTAGGACTTTCTTAATAGTTGCACTCAAGGTTCCATAGCCATGGTGGACCAAAAAGATAACTGGGGAAAGAAATGCCTGAAGATCCAGCTGCCTAAATAAAAATCCTGATACATGGGAGGAAAGCAGAATAAAGGAGAGCTGGTGTGCCCAGCGAGTTGAAGTTCTTGACCCTGCCACCGTAGCCTCAACTGTCAGCTGGCTCTGCTGAGGGCAGCCACATGAAAAGGTCCATCTGTGGCCACAGAAAAAAGCCTTTCTGGCCTCAAGTGGCCTGTGGCCACCGGGAAGGGGCCCTCCAGATCTGACACCAGATGTGAAGCTGCTGCACAAGCCTGCAGTCTGCAAAAGAGGAATATGGTGAAGATGGCATCTCCCTGAAATCTGTAGGAGGATGCAGAAATACTTGGAATTTCTAGCCCTGACCATTCCCTGCTAGCTGTCTGTTGATGCTGGTGGGGGGAAGAAACCTTTAGGCATTTCTATAAAATGGGTTTGTACTTCTAAACGTGAAACAGGAAAGCAGAGTGTTGGCCTTGTGTGTTTTATTGGCTAAAGTCTATTTAGATTCTTATAGAGATTCTTCTCGGAAAGGTGCCACATATGAAATCCTCGTAACTGCAAAGCATCAGTCAGCATTCAGTCCTGTATCTTTAATTCCCTTGCACTCTCAGAAAAAGTCTGTGCTTTCTTTAGTGTCTACACCATGTTTCTGCCATGGCTCTGGGTAAAGAGGGATTTTTTCTGCTGTTTGGGCAGCTTTCAGTGATGGGATGGATTTATCACATTGTCCTGATGGCTGCATGTGTCTTAAATGTCACACCTGTAAGTTTAATTAGGTGATTTATTTAATTTAGAGGTGTGACATTCCCACTCTTGAACTTCTAATGCTTGAATTTTCTAACTTTATCCTTTTTTTTTTTTTTTTTTCTTTCTGGCACGGACTGAAATGTTCTTACCGATTCAATCCATTTCTTATTACATGGCAGTAGACCTCATTTAATTAAATACAAAGTTATAAGCCAAATGGTTCCCAAATGTATACTGATTTAAGAAAAAAAAAAAAATCTAAAAAGAAAAAAACCCAAAAAAACTCACTAGCAAGTGTTTGCCAAGTGTTTGTGTTGGTTTGGCAGGTATTTGGAATTGAGCTTGTAACCAGAGGTAGGACTAGATGCAGAAGGAGTAATGCCTTTAAGAGAAAGTCACCCCTTTTATCTGGGGAAATGCGGAAGGGCCATGCCTGTGTGCATATCCAGCATCTGTGGAAAGGATGGGTGGCTGGAGAAGTTTTTCACGATCCTTAGTGCCAGCCCAGCTCTACCTTGGTGCCACTGGATTGCAGTTTCTGGGCAGACCTGGGAGAGGTCATCATTCAGGATGTATGAGTGTGTTAATTAGTCCTGTTGAAGTGGAGTTCAAAAGAACTCATTGCTACAATCAGTCTGTTTTTGAAACTATGAATGTTGACTGACCTATGTGTATTACTCTTCGACCAGTACTGACAAAATAACCTGCAGATTGTTACGGCTCTGGTGGTCAAGGCAGGGGAAGAAGAACTGCTTGTGGCATTTCTTATCAGTTTTATCCCTTGTACCAATTTGATGTGTATCTCTCATTTGCTGTGAAGTTGGATTGTATTGGGTTTCCATGTTGATGATTCTGTTTTGATGTGTGTTTTAAAGTCAGCATGCTGTTACTTTGTTAAATTAGCCAAGGTTTGAGTAGCGCTTTCCCTAATCCAGTTTTAATTCCCTCTGCTGCATGTGTCTCTTTCGAGGGAGCAGAAAATGATGTCGTGCTTAAATTGCCCTAAAATACCAATCTCAGAAAGAATGAGAATTTTAGCATTGCCTGCTTTGTCTTTAGGAAAACTTTTTTTTTAATCTTCTGGCTTAGATATGTCAGTGTCCTGTCCTGGCTGGTGGCCTTCTGCTGGGACAAGATTGTTTCTTCTCAGTGTCTTTCATCTGGATTTTGGCAAAAAAAGTTAGATGTAACCACAGTAGGTAACGCATTTCCAGACAATGCCTTATTGTCTGCACAAGCTGGATGCAGAGACCTTGCATACTACTTAGAATCAAGATTAAATTACCAACCTTTTGGGCATTTTTATGTAAAATGCTCTTTATTATGCTTTTCTCATAGCTAAAGCATGAGTCACTTGCAAGCCATAATAGATTTTGGCTATGCTGCATGATGAAGTGTTCTGGATGCAGTGAAACATTTAATCAAGACTCCAGGCAGTGCAACTCCCAGTGGTCACCTTAACAGATAGGAAGAAAAAAAAAAAGGAGAGAAAATGAAACAATTATGGCACCTTTTCTTTCCAGCACTAGGATCAATATTTCTTAGAGACCACAGAAGGAAGTAGCTTCTTTTTGAATTTTAATTTTAAGTGATGATGAAGGCAGATTTACACCTGATTTAGACTAGGTGTAAGGAATAAATTTTCCACGAGGAGGGTGGTGAAATGCTGGCACACGTTGCCCAGACAGGTGGTGGATGTCCCATCCCTGGGAACATTCAGTGCCAGGTTGGATGGGGCTCTGAGCAAGGTGAAAATGTCCCTGCTCATTGCAGAGAGCCTGGGCTAGATGGTCTTTAAGGTTGCTTTCTAACCCAAATTTTTCTATTGTTCTAGGATTTTTCTGATAATGTCAATTAAATCACAGTGCCTGTGAACACTCTGGTCTCCCAGCATTTTATAGCCATGCTTTATAAAAGGGTCTTGGTTGAAAATCATCCAATCACCCTATTAAACTTTACATAATAACTCCAGGAAGGTTCTGCAGTATTAAAATACCAGAGTTGGAGCACACAGATTAAAACTACCTGGGAAATTCCAGCACTACAGATTAATCATAACACCATTTATAAGGATCCACACATGTTTGTCTCATGGACAAAGCAAAACATATTTCCAAAGTGCATTGAGCCCTTGGTTTCCAAAACAATTTCAAGGCTGGTAATCAGTAGTAATTCCTGATTCTGTGAGGTAAAAGGGAATATTTCTATAATCCCTATTCTAAATTACTGTTGTCTTGTGCAGGGTTGATCTTTTATTTGATTTGAGGCAACTGGAGTGGGCAGTGGTGGGGCCCAGGACAGTTTTCGCATGCTGTCTTTCATTAAGCTTGACCTCAGACATTGGAATTGAGTCTTTGAAACCTGGCTTTTTAAAATATTTTTTTTTCCCAAACAGTGCCTTTTTAGCACTTTCCCCCCACATTTTCTCCCCAGCTGCAGTCTTCCCCCTGTTAATAGTGGGATTCTTAGCAACATTACATTTCTATTTAGCAGGTTTGCTGGCCTGCAGCACAATAGACTAATGTGATTTTTATTGTGCTAGCGTGCGCTGGGATTGTTTGCCTCCTGGAAAATGGGATATTCAGATGCCTCATTCAGCATCAGCTATTGCCTTGTCCCAAGGTATTTTCTTTATAAATGGGCTTTCCATCTTGTTGTGAGAATTGTAAATGTGCATGATCAGTAGTTCAGGTTTTTCACCTTCCTGAGCTCTGCTATTATTGGGTACTCAAGTAATTTCAAAGCATAAGTGTTTATTTTTCACCCTCAGACTTACTGTTTCCCAGTGATTTAGAGCAAGGTGGGAAACTGGTTCAAGATGGGCTATGGGGATTTTAATATTAATTAATTAATTAATATACAATTTTATTTCTTTTTAATAGGATTTTTCTTCTTTTTTTCCCCCCTGAAAATGTACTTCCAGAAAAGTGCTATACTCTGATCCTTTATCTCCCCATTCCCTTGCCTCTCCAGTTTGGAGGAAGCACCCATGCCCTGGTCCTCAAGCACTGAGTGTAACCCCAACTTCGCTGGTGTGAGTGGCCAATCTGATCACCCAGGTCATTTAAATTAAGGTCAATTAAAAAAAGGAATCTACGCATGCATGCCTGTTTTCCAGGATTAGGGAATGATTGCATGCTGCACAAGGAAGAAGGCTGAAGTGATGAAGGCAAGAAAATAAAATGACTGTTGTTGGCCAGGCTCTTCAGCCAGTGACATGGACTGGGTGAATTAATAGTTGTATTCTTTGCTTTTATCATCTCGAATGATATTATTTAGAATATTTACCAAGGGAGGGGGAAATAAAACCCTTTCACTTTCATTCAGTTCAAATTGATAATGTGCTGCCATGGTCTCCAGCAAAGAAGAAAAAGCTCCTTAATTTTGTTTTAAGATGAAGGATCATCTAATGACTTGGGCATAAACAAAAGTCTTCAGTGTGATTTGTGGCCACGCTGCTCATAGATTCTTAGATGGTATCTCCTGAGAGAGGCAGTGAACGTCACGGCAGCAGGCAAAGGGATGACTCAACACCATATAAATTGAAAGAAAAGCTGTTGCCTCTGCACTCTGTTTGATCTTTAATCAAATAGCTGCAGCGTTTGAAGAGGTATTGAACGCGTGAGGCATCTGGGAGTTCCTCCCTTCTCAGATCGTGTTCTATCTATAGATCTCTGATCCAGTGTGTGCCATGGATAGCGTGGCTCCAAGCAAGAATTACTCTTTTGGGACTCCCAGGGAAACTTGCTGCTGCCATGAGAGCTCATTCATGTTTCCTGTGTCATCTTTTTTTCCTCCTCTCATTGTCATTTGATAGGTGGAAGAACTTCAGGAAACTGTTCTGTCTGTAAACCCTCCTGACTTTGGACTAAAAGAAAAACTAAATGTTAATAACCGTAGTAAAACAGAAGGGTAGGGTCTGGCCAAGTGAGCCCATTGGTTTATGGAAGGTGTTATGATTGGTTAGAATCTGGCACATTGCCTTGCAGGGCGATGTTTTATTTTACATACCTTTGTAGCTCATAAACCCAGTCACTAAAATAATTTCTTTTTCCAGAATAAAACTCTCATTTGAAGCTTTTTATGTTGAGCGTGGAACTTGTCTAGCCTGTTCAGTAATAGTTACCTGGGGTACTAGTATTTTTGAAGTGGAATTGGAGTTTTTGCTCTAAGAAGTGTAACTTCATCTTTTAGCAGCTGTTTCTTAATTCAACAAATTAGTTTGAATAAGCTTAGGAGTAGTTCATGTCCTAAATGCTTTAATAGAGCTGTGTGCTTTAAAACTTGGGGTCTTGATATGATTCCTATTATCTGTTAACAGCTGAAGTTTATCTGAATGGGAAAGAACTATTTTTCTAACATCTACATTCAGAGTAAATTGAAGCAGAACTGTTTGAGGTGAGTTCTGCCCTGCCTCAATCTGTTCTGAATTTGTTGAGGGAGAAAAAAAAAAACAACAAACCAACAAAAAAACCACAAGAGGCTAATTTGAGCAGCAAATAGGAATTCTAACAAGATCAAGGCAATTAATACTTCCCCTGCTTTGAAAATGTTTGTGACAACAGGCTGCAGCAATCAAATTGTCACAGATGAGGATGGGCTGGCCATCTGTAACTGTGGCAAGGGCAGGGCATTATTGTGAGAATGTTATTAAGCCTGTGAAGGAGAAATTTGATTCATGCACAGGGAAATTTGTGGTATTGTTTGGCTTTCTATATTGCCGGGCTCTGTGGTTTGTTGTATGCCTCTGTTTTTGCATCTTAGCTTGAGTCAAACATTAAACAAGCACACAAACAAAACTAATAACAAAAAAAAAAAAACCAGGCAAAGATGGTTTGCATTGAAACTGATATGTAAAATTACTGTGTTTATTTTACGAGGGTTGGTAAATAAACAATGTTTATTTGTCTGAAGAATAAGCTCTGAGGGAAAGCTTTGATTTTTTTTATTTTTTTTTTTTTCTTTTTTTCTAGATGTATTAAATGTGTGAAGGAAAAGCCCTGTACTAGACTTGGTACAAAAGTAGAGTGATTTTGTGGAGATTAACGTGCATATGGATTGACCAAAACTTTCTGATTTTTTTTTTTTCATTTTCCCTTGAACAACAAAAGCAAGACAATATTATGAATCTATTAATCACTTTTCCATCACAGTCTTAACAGATTTAGGAGAATCTGTAACTATTTGTGTTCTCATGGCTTCTGCAGAAATTCAAGGCTGTTCAGAGAAGCAAAGCCCCCATCAGTACCTGGACCACTGGAGAGGGAAAGTTGGAGAATAAAAAAAGGTGGAAAGACGCTTAACTATCTTTGCTGTTTCTGTGTTTTATTATATTTGAGCCCTCTGAGTGGCAGCAACAACTTTTGGGTCTTGTATTAAAGTTGCTTTTGATACAAATAGGAATTGAGGCTTTGTCAGATGGAAAGTTGCAGAAACTTTTCTTGCAAAGTGCAGTACTTTGAGTGCTGTGAGGTGCTTGGTTTGTGTTGCCTCTGCATCCTAGATTTGCAGTGAATGACGAGTTCGAGGTCAGGGAAGAATAATCCTCATTTTGGATAGATTTGGAGACAAAATTGCCCAGATTTTGGTGGCATTTATCACTTTCCATGTAGCCTGGGCGTGTTGCTTCCTACAGCTCTACAGGCACTGGCGGGTAATGGTTCCCTGCTTCCAAGGTTTGGATAAATCCCTTCAGCTCCCTGTGGTGTATTTGAGGTTTCCAGGCCTTTGGTTTCCTAGATATTTATTCTTGTACATGCTGCTGTTGCTGGTGGGTGGTTTGCCACCAGTGTGATCTGGGAGAACAGCAGATGATCTCTAGACCCTTTTGAATGTGACTCCTGTGGTGCCAACAGCTGGTGACACCACCATGACCACCTTGTCTTGCCTTCCTTAAGTCCGGGGCAGAATTACACTTAATTTTTAATTGGTAGCATATGATAGAAATCAAACCATGTATTTCCTAAAGAGACACACATTGATTTCTTTATGCAAATGTGAAGTGGAATTAGAAAGACAGAAGCAGTGGATTGGGAAAAGGTTTCATTTAGATCTTTGATTAAAGCTTTGTGGTTTTTTTGTGATTTTTTTTTTTCTTTTGTGTGATAAGATACAATCTTCCAGCACCCTGTGGCAATGGAAGACTTTGTGGTTGTGGTTCTCCTGTGGGCTTCTGCTTCATGTCAAAATTTATGGGATAATTTCAAAGTGAAATTAATTTGTGAGCTCCTGGACATTCAATTCACATCCGATCTCATTCAGAGGATGTATGACATCCTCTCTTAAATGAAATGTAGCAGACTCTTGTTTGGGGAAAATGTGATGCTTTTTCTCAGATCTTTCTCACAGATGTCTTAGACCAGGCTGGATGGGCCCTGAGCAACCTGGTGTAGTGAGTGGCATCCCTGTCCCTGGTAGGGTGGGTGGGACTACATCATCTTTTAGGTCCCTTCCAGCCCACACCATTCTGTGATTCTATGATTCTTGCAGTGAAATTTCTGCAAAAGAGTGCACCTAGAGATCTTACTCCCAGTTCTGTTTGTAAGCTGAAGTAGTAAATTCTAGCAGAAGTAAAAAGATAGCTTTAGACACAGATGCTAATTAGACTTAGCCAATGGTGAATTAAGAAGCAATACACATTATCTAAGCCCTGTGGGTGAGTAATACTTCATGGTGTAAACGCTCTTTAAAGATGTTGTGTTTTTCTAAAAAATTCTTATCCTTATTTGAGAATTTCTTATTTTTCCACCATTTAAAGCATGTCTTCGGTATAAAATACAGTTCCTTTGCTTACATTTGAACTGATTTTTCAGAATAAAATTACCTCTTTCATTCTTCCTTTTTTCACTTCTCCGGAATCTGACTTTGTAATTCACTCATTTGTCCACCGATCCTTAGCCATGAGTATTCCTGGATCCTCACTATTTCACATAATCCAAGCTGCAGGCGAGGCACAGCTCCTACCCCAAACCCCCCAGAAGCTGTCATGTATTTTTCATATGATTTGTACAAAGGGTAATCTCTCATCGTGAAAATGGGTTCTGGTGGTGAGGCATCACCCGCAGCTGAAACATTAGCTGTGAATGGCACGTATGGTAGGGAAAAATGAACTGCAGAGCTGTGCAGCTGCTTTACCTTGAAAGCCTGGCTGGGGAAGTGCTGCCCTTCGGGGAGGAAAGCAGGAAGAGTGTGCTGTGCCAGTTCACAGGCAAGGAGGGCTGGCAAAGTCCTTCGTCTGTCATTTCTACCACGTCCCTCCCGTTTCTGTGATTAAATTGTCACCCAATCTCCTTGCAAACCAGCCTAGGCTGGTTTCTTCTCCCAAAGTTTGTGTCTGGTGAGGTGGTTGTCAGTCACTGCTCGTGGTGCTCTGCTCAGCACTCCTCGTGCTTCTGCTGCCAGGGATATAAATTTAACAATAAAACCTTCTGGGCTGATCTGGGTCAGGCTGTGAATTGTTTTGTGTACCATTTCTGAATGACCAAAGGGATGAAATAGGGGATAGAAAAATAAATAGTGGCCTGCTATAAAAGACCCCTGGTTTTGCCTCCACTTCCATCACACATAGCTATTGTATTAATACTGCACTAATACTAATATAATATTTCCTCTGTGTTTGGGATCATCATGGTGATCAAGACAGAACAGCTTGGCAGTTGTAGGTCCCTATGAAAACAGAACAGAGAAGAAAATGTTACGACAGGGGACTAGAAACAGTGGAAATTGTAGACTTTGGATCACCAGAAATGTCTGTGTTGGTTATATCCAGAGCAGCCCAATCCATATATTTTCAGCTGAGTGCATGGACAGTCCTCGTGGGTACGGGCATAGCAGATACTGTAGTGTAAATGATATTTTATCTGTCAATCCAGGCACCTTCTTTAAGTCATCCATACTTTTGCATTTTACCTTTCTCTGTTCCTTGGTTCTTTCAGCTACTCCTTTTCTCTTTGGTGGGTCTTCAACGTTTGGTGACTGTTCAGTATTTTGGGTCCAAAACCATACATTTTTTTCCATGATAAATATAAAACAGCTGTGTCTTCTTTTTCTATTTCATTCCAGACCCAGCAACCAGGGAAAACGTAGCTCTGCATCTTCTTGAATTAGGATCAGCAGGGCAGCAATCTTGCCTATGAAAAACTAGAGATAAAGATCACAAAAAAAACCTTTCAGGAGCTATCATTCTTGGAAAGGCATACAAATATGGCATGTGAAAAGAGCATTTGTTGAGTTTTGGATAGGCAGGGAGAGTAGATGCTAGTGGGTGCTCCTAAAGTAACGTTTGTGCTTGCAATTAGAGGAGAGTTTTGAGGGAGAGAGAAAAGCAGATTATTTGATATAAAATATATTAAGTGCAAGGGTGTTTTTTTCCCCCTCTCGGAACGGAGAGTTGCCAATATATAAACATTTCAGAGAGAATTTTACACCACCTCATCTTTATGTCAGGCAGCATTTAATGGTTGAACGATCTCCTGCCCCAGCACTTGGCAGTTATTCTCCAGGGGCTGACTTTGAGGATTACAATGACAGTCTATCAGTGGATCTTTTCCAATATAAACTAGACTAGGACCATTTAAAATCAGTCGCTATCAACAAGTCAAATTAACTTTATTTGTGTTAGAGGTTTTCCTAGGAGTATTTTATAACAACGTGGAATTTTAATATCCGGACGGGCTTTTCCTAATGCTGGTGTGATTTGGGAATGTGCTAATTCATGTGATTAAGAGCAATTTACCTGATTTCTTTCAGAATTATGTTATTAGTAACATTCAGGTCCAATCAGTGTCCAGGTGCTCACTCAAATTTTTTCCTATTCCTCCTTTTTACAGGTAGAAATAACACTTCAAGATATAAATGACAACCCACCAGTCTTCCCCACAGACATGCTCGATCTGACTGTAGAGGAGAACATAGGAGATGGATCTAAAATACTGCAGCTGACAGCCATGGATGCTGATGAGGTAGGAGCATAATTTCAGTTTTGAGTGTTGGTAGTAGAAGTGCCATTCTGGACATGTTTTTTTTCCTGTTTTCTTCATCCCTTTGTGTGAGCTTGGCCTTAGGAATCATGGCAGTCATTCACAAAGTTCTATCCACTATTGTGGAGGTCTACACTAACTCTGAAACCAAGGTCTTGTAGTTGAGCCCAGTTCTGAGATGTGCAATGAAATTAATTTGAAACAAACCTTGGAGAACAAGAAAAATTCTGATAATGCCTGCTTTCACTTTGACTAGACCTAACAAAGATCAAAATTATCCCTTCCAAAAGAAGGTTTTATTTTACCAAAAAGAGGGGAAAAGAAATAATGATGAAATGTGTACTCTGCATTAATCTGTTTGCAAAATAATTTTGCCCTCTTAGATTCATTACGATGAGAATGCTGCAACTAAGGTGCTATGAAGAAACTACCGTGCTATTGATGCATTCATTTATTTTAGAAACTTAAGTTATAAAAATGTTAATCATGTTATTTTTGCTTACTTGAACTGCTTCTTTCCGTGAAGAAAATGACTAAAAAGTCAACAGATTAACACAAAAAGTTTGTGTTGTCATTAAAGTGCAGATAGCAGACTTGACAGTAATAAGCAGTTCTTGCTTTCAAATAGTGGGGCTATTCAAGCTCCTCAAGAGAATTTTATTCCTGGCCTTTTTTGTGTTAGCTTGGTTAGTCTTCCTGTGATTGTTCACTGGTGTACTTAATCTCGCCACTACAGAGGGAACCACGGGAACACCCCCGGGAATGGTGCAAATGTGACTGCAAATATTTTGGTTTCCCTTTATTTTCCAGTAGTAGCCTGATACGCAGACAAAAGCCAGGATTTTGGAAAGGTGCACTTCTGTAACAAAAATTCTAGCTGCTTGTCTTTCTTTTAGGAAGTAGTAAATACTGAACTACCACTCTGTGGTGTGGTATGGAAAATATATCTAAGATCATAGCAATATCTTATGCTCCTTTTTAACCATTCCTGAACTGCACCTAATCTGTTACCCATTCTGAAGCACTCCGTCCAGTGGGAGGTGATTTATTACCTTAGAGAGAAATCAGCCTTTTTATCAAAAGGAATGATTTCAGTTTCCCCACCAGATTGAGTTACAACATTTGTAACTCAGTCTCTTTACAAAGAGCCCAAGTTTTCCTAGCGATGTGCAGCTTAGGGTCAAGATACCTCTTTATTCCCCCGTGCTTTTTGCAGCTGAGGGCACAGTATAAACCAGTATCACACGTGGCTCTGGTTTTAGCTGCACTCTGTTAGAAGGATTCTGGCTGGTCAAACACAGGGTGAAGAATGTGGTCACCTCTGAAAATTCTCATGAGATGTGATGGCTAAGCCAGACAATTGGAGGAAAGCGTGTGACGTGCCC
Source organism: Poecile atricapillus (assembly GCF_030490865.1). Lineage (NCBI taxonomy): Eukaryota > Metazoa > Chordata > Aves > Passeriformes > Paridae > Poecile > Poecile atricapillus. The sequence goes on from NC_081252.1 coordinate 9,912,375, forward strand.
ATGGCACACCTGAGCACACAGACGAAGCGCCGCACGCAGCTCTGCAGGGCTGGGCACCTGCAGAAGCCTGTTTTCTTTCCAAATATCCTTTTGTCAGTCAGCTCATTCTGACTCTTTGAAACAACACCCCAGAGAGAAAGTTTGGCATGGGCACTCTGGTAAGGTCAGGTAACTAATGCTTGTCTCTCCTCTCACAAATACAACCGGGTGTTTATCTCTGTTAATTTGCTTTTTTAGGCTGGAGTATTTGAAACAGCCAGAGAATTCCTTTCTGCCTCATCTCTTTGATCTTCTGTTCATTGCAGAAGTGCCACTGGCATGTCAGCAGCAGGTTTCAGCTGTCAAATCTGAGCTCTGGCCTGGCACCAGAGGAGGGCACAGTAAATACCTGCCTGCATTTCCAGGCACCATCAGTACGCAGGGTTTAGGTTCTCTATCTGACGTTAAAGGCTACCAAACCTTCAGCATCCTTAAGGCTGTCTTGGAAAAAGAAGTATGGGACATTTTCCTATGTAGTATTACTTTTCCTTAATTTTCCTTTCAACCAAAATGATCAAAGTCCACATGAATGCTTTTTTTTCCCCCCCAAGAACAAATTAAGTTTTTTGACCCAAAAGCAAATGCTTTTGACTTGCAGCACACCCCAAGAGCTCAGAACTATGATTTTAATGATGTGTGATTTGTCACTTTGGGGTTTTTTATTTACATGGATAAATATATTTCCATGCAGAAACTGACCTTTGAGGGGCTGCTGCAAGCATGGCTTCCATGAGTTTCTCCCGACCATGAGCTGAGGCTCTTGCCATGCGTGGTGGCTGGAAGTGCTGCCACATAGCTGCCCCAGGTCCCCCCTGCTTCCATGCCTCCCTCCCTTCCTCTCCTGCTCCTTCCATCCCATCTCCAGAGAGCAAGAAAGGCAGAGCTGATCCCACTGGCAGAGATTTAATTTAACCTTTAAAGATAAAACGAGAGTAAACATTGATCCTTATTAAGATGTCACATTGCTCGGTGATGCTGGTTTGAAACGAAAACAGGTAGCAGAGTTTTTTGGTATTGATTGGATGAAATCCTTTTATGAGGAGTGGAGCACAAAGTATCTGGGTAATCTCATGGTTTCACATCTCATAAATAAAAACCGTGTGGGTATGTGTCCTTACTGTGGGACTGAAGCAGGGACTGGGCAGGAAAGCTGTTTATTAAAGGAAGCTGTTCTGAAAGACAATCTCCAAGCTCAGTTACTGGAACAATCCTTGTCTTACTGCAAGCTGTGATGTGGTTTTCCTGGCAAATGACGTGATTTGACCACTTCTGGTTTGACTTAGGGAGCCAATGCCCTGGTGACATACACCATTATCAGTGGTGCAGATGATAGCTTCCACATCGACCCCGAGTCGGGGGAGCTGATAGCCACCAAGCGCCTGGACCGCGAGCGCCGCTCCAAGTACTCCCTGCTGGTCCGCGCCGACGACGGCCTGCAGTCCTCGGACATGAGAATAAACATCACCGTCAGCGACGTCAATGACCACATCCCCAAGTTCTCCAAGCCAGTGTACTCCTTTGACATCCCAGAAGATGCCACTCCAGGTAAATAGGACTTGGAAATACGACCACTGGCCTCTCAAGTGGTTGTTTTCTTCGTTTAAGGCTGGTTTCATATGCAGGAGTGTTGCTTCAAAGGGGGGCTGTAAACTAAAAAGTACTTAGATCAAAAAAAGTATTCAAATACCGTGCTCTACTACATGTCTCCAGGTAAGAAATGAATATTGCTTCCAAGATTTTATACAGATTGCTCTTACAAAAGCAGTATCTGCCAGTAGCATCTTAGAAGCTTATTCCAAAACATGAATAAACCAAGGAGATGCAAATTACAAGGTGATAGCTTTCAAGCTTTCATTAGGATTTTCATAAGCATGGGAGTCTCAGTTTGGGATAACTAAGGTTACCCCCATGGCTCAAACTTTTGCACTCTGCCCCACAGTCCCTCTCCCAAAATTTGGTGGTGTTTTGCATTAAAGGATTACAGTGCAATCAGCTGTGCCTCGGGACTCTGATCTGGAAGTAATTGAGATGTCTGTATAACACAGAGTGCTTTGGTTGCTGATCCTCAGCCATGCTCTTTTCTCTCAGAGCCTTGAGTCTCAGTCTGTTTCCACAGGAATAACCCTGGAAAAGGCAAGCCTAATTCCTTCCACATTAAAATGAGACTTCTCTCGTTAATCGTTTATAGGGTGTACATTGGTGCTTTATACCCAGCTTAGCAGTGATGGATGCTGAAGGAACAAATTGGCTGATTTTGTGTTAAATTACTGCATCTTCTCCTGCTCTGCTCTCCAGCAGTGCAGGAGCAGCTGGCAGGCTCACCCAGAGGGGAAGGACCATGGGGTTTCCCCTTCAGGGTTCCACTTTCTATCCCAGAGAGTAATCCCTGTTCCCCTTGCAGTTAAAGAAATGTTTGAGATAATTAAATGGGTGTGAAAGATACCAGCATATCCAACTGGATTAAAGGGGGTTACAGCACTCTTCTTTGTTCTGATGATACAAGCAGTTTTCATTATCACAGTGCTTGCAAGTAGTCAACTGTGCTGCACGTAGTTCATCTGGTTCCAGGGAAAGGAAATTTAATGATTTATTTTCTTGGAATTGAGCTGATCTTAATTATAATTAATGTTCAAAATACTAAAAAGTGACACTTGATTTCCAAACTCTAGTCAGATAGGTCAGTCATGCGAGGGCAGCTATGCAGAAATGAAAACACTGGCACAAATTCACAGGGCGTTGAATTTCAGAAAGCAGCAGAGAACAGACCCCTATAAGGTTTCCAGTTTTCTAACCGCAGTTACCCTGCAAAGGCACTGCTTCAAAAAGCAGAGCTGGGCTGTGCGGTTTGTACTCACATATCGGTTTCTGCATTTGGAAAGAAATATCCAGAACTTGTGATTGTCTGCGGCAGAGGGAGGGTCGTCTGAGTCATAGGAAGACAATACCTAGCAGGAGAAAAGGTGCTTTTGCCCCTGCTGATACCTAATCTGCATGAAGATAAAAAACATTCTTGACCCTTTCTTACGGTGTTTGAGTAAAAGCAAGAATATGATGTCCCTTTAAGCTTTGAAAAACCTTTTGCAATAGTTGCTCAGACAGCCTGGGGGCTCTTGGGTTTCTCGGGGAGGGCATCTCTCATCTGTGGATGTGCTTGGTGCTGCGCTGGCTGTGGGCAGCTCCCTGTTGCGAGTGCCTGACGGTGCCCTGCCGTTGTGCCACGCAGGTTCCTTGGTGGCTGCCATTCTGGCCACCGACGACGACTCGGGCGTCAATGGGGAGGTCACGTACACCATAAGCGAGGATGATGAGGAGGGAATCTTCTTCCTGAATCCCGTCACCGGGGTCTTCAACCTGACGCGGGGCCTGGACTACGAAGCACAGCAGTATTACATCCTCACCGTCCGTGCTGAGGACGGGGGAGGCCAGGCCACGGCCATCAGGGTGTACTTCAACATCCTGGACGTCAACGACAACCCGCCCCTCTTCGGCATGGCCTCCTACAGCACTTCCGTGATGGAGAACCTGCCCCCGGGATCCCCCATCCTCAACTTCAGCGTCACCGATGCCGATGATGGTAGGAGCTCCCTGACATCCCCTGATCATAAATCTGTGTTTCGCCTTCACAACCTATTAGAGGACTTAAAAAAAGGGGAAATTAGGGCTACCCGGCAATTGCTGCTCTCAAATGCTTAAGTTCACGTTTAATTTAGACCTAAGTCTGCCGAGGTTTTTTTTTCTGAAAGTTTATTAAAAGTTCTAAAGAGGGTTGTGGTAATATCAGATGTTACCTGCAGTCATCTTAAATGTACTATAAGTTTTAAGTCTGTCGTGAAGACAGTTGTCATCTTCAAGGTGTTGATAGTGGACGTTAAAATGCGTATTGAAAGAGATCTTAGGAAAATTTCCCATTGAAATAAGCTTTAATTTTGGGATTATTTATGGCATCTAGAGGGTGTTAATGTGTTGAGTGTAAAAGATACAATTTTTATAGCTTGCTTAACCATTTTGCCACACAGCTTGTGCCTGAGCAAGAATAATTATAGAATATGACCATGAAATACATAAACAGCATTCCATCACATACCGCATTTTCTGTTGTCCACAGACATTACCCGGTGTGACTAAATGCAAAGCTCTTCATAACACCCACAGTGACTTTGCAGGTGAAGGTTATTTTTGTGACATGTTTAGCAACCTTGCCTCCTCTCAACCTGACAGGGGCTCAGTGGAGCCCGTGGAAGTGTCTCACACTCAGATGTGCTTCAAGGACAAAGCACAATGCTTCGAGGAATCCCCGTTTGTCCACCTAAATTGACTGAACCTATCAGGATCGCTCAGCAAAGCAGTTTTTCCTCAGGAAATGCTGAGTTGCTGGACTCCAGCATTTTTGTGGGGAGATAAATTTTGCACTGATGGATGGAATTTTCCATGGTAAAAATTGTGTGACTGGTTTTGAGATCAAACTGAGGAAGGGAGAAGAGATTCCACGAGATAAGCCAACAAGTCAGAAGTCATAACTTTGTGATACTGGCTGTTTTGTATGAATCTCTCTTTCACCACACTTGTTAAGGCTTTTATTTTATGTATACTAAATATAAGTTTGAGGAGGAGCTTGTGCTTGTATCATGCATACCTGGGGAGGGGATTGCTCTTCCAGACTTGCAGATAAATGGGTTTGTGTCTATCTCCTCTTCTATTTCTTATTTTCCTGTCAGGACTACAGCACTTGGTTTCAAACCTTTTTGGAAGTTAATTTCACTTCACCATTATGAGTCTGTTTTCCTTTTCTCTTGCACCTCATACATTAATTTCCATCTGTGCGCAGGATGGGAACTCTATCATAGCACTGACATATCAACTCACATTCATCACACACTCAGTTATCAAGGAGGCAAATGAGTATTTGAGGAGCAATGCAATGAGAAGTCAGATATCTTGCCTTTTATATTTTCTGGCACACTTGCTTTTCTAGCAGGCTGGATTTAAAATTAATAGGGCAGAAATATCATTCCAAGAGCATGCCAGGTTGAGTTCTCCCATAGGACTGTAACTTAAGCAAATGTTATGATCTATTGTTGTTTCTGTTTCAAGCCCAAACTTGTTATCTTGCGTCATTTTATATTTATCTAGAGCACAGAAATAGCTGGTGCTAGTATTATACTCTTCTCCATGTGCTCCCAGATAATGCACTCAATACAATTTCGTTGATTATTTATGTTACATGATCCTATAGTTTGAAAGAGCTCTGAAAAAGACATTGTTTTATAATGAGGTATGGCTGTTGTTTTAGGATAAACACTGATAAAAGAAAGAAACATGGTGATAGTGAAGCTGCTCCAATTTTAATTTTTCTTGTTCAGCACACCCCTTGGGAAACAGCAGCTGTTTATCTCAGCTTGGACGGTTTCATATACAGGCCCATAGCAAATATCAGCTACAGCTCTTGGATATTTAATAATATAGCAATATAATAATATATACTAAAGACTTAAACACATTCATTTTGAAATTCAGATTTTATTTTTCCAACAAAGAATTAACAGGAAAAATCTGAGAGGAAAACACGTGCATGTTTGTCAGTTTGTTAAAATTTTAGTTAGGTATTCCTCCAGGCAAAGCTGGTGTTATTTCCCAGTTAAACTCTGCAGGTATTTATAGAATGGCAGGGGGAAAGAAGTTTCATTTTTTGTTTAATTTTTTTTTTTTAGGCTTATTAGTAAATAAATAAAAATAGAAACAAAACCCTTTAGAAGAGTGTTATCATGAAATTGGTGACTCCATGTCTGTCTTTTCAGTGTTTTATCAGATGAACCCTCCAATTAAATAAACCTAAGGTTCAGCAAAGAGGATGTCTCTACATTCTCCTTAAGAAAAGCCCAGCTCCAAATCTTGGAAGCGGGGGGATGGACGAGCTGCACAATGCCAGCTTGGCATGCTGTGTTTGAAAAAGAGAATGGTTCATTATTTGCCCTTCCTGGCTCCACTGATATTTAGGCAACTCTTCTGTTTCATAGTTTAATTTATATAAGATTTAGCAGCATGAAAACCTATGAGAATACAGGAAAAAGAATGAAAGGTTCATGGAAGTGAGATAAGGAATAACAAGCTAATTTTTCTTAGGAATAAACACCACAGAAAACACTGGGGAGAAGCAGGGTTGGGAGGGAGGGTGGGAGGAACAGAGTATTTTTTGAAGTAATTTTCCTTTGCAGGACCCAAATCCTACCCATCTCTAAAAATCTTGAATTTACAGAAAGTACTTTACTGAAATCAAGTCTTTCATCCATATAATTAGTCATTTGAAAATACGACTGAACAAAAAGCAGAGTAGCATTAAACTTTCACTGTCCTTCACTTGATCAAAGTAATGGAGAAACACTAATATCTGGTAGATAAATGTATTAATTTCTCTAATTCAGATATTTTGTCTTTCATGTTTGGTTCTATTCATTTTATAATTTAAATCCTACAGGAGGAAAAAGAGAGAGGGAAAGATGCCAATTACAGTAGCCACTGGGGGGAAAGACACATTGGACAAGATTCCTCAAGTCTGAGCATAATAAACAGCAGAGATTAATAACTCTAATGCAAGGATAATTTTATTATCAAAGCAATTCACTCGGAGAGAAAAGAGCTTCTGAGTAAAAATGACAAAGTGCACAGCAGTCAGTGAAGTGGGCAGCTTTCTTTGCATGAACAAGCTAGTTTGAGGGGTAAAGTAGTAGCTAATGGTTGGTTAATTTACTAACCCTAAGCACATTCTTGATTATGCAAAACAATTTTTGAAGTTAACAGATTTTGAAAGGACAATTTTTGAAATTAATTAAAACAGGAGTAAGATAGAGGGAGGAGATAAAACTTTTTTCACATTTGGAAGTTCCCAATAATTAGTTGTTTAGAGTGAACTGTGGAATCGAAGCAGTAACACACATTGTTTCCTGCGAGGAATATTTAAGGATATTTCACAGCCCTGTCCAGGTTCAGGATGCATTTCCCTTAGCAGAATGATAAATCTCTCCCCTGACCATAATTGCTAGTTATGTTTTGATCATGAGATGAGTGAGGGCTGTTCATCTGATATTTTGGAATACCATGCCATATATGGGAAGCATACCTTTCCCCAGTATTCACTCTTGGCTTGCTGCAGCTAGGCTTGGGAGTTTCTGCTTGTGGCTTTTTCTAATTGAGTGGAAAAATTCAAGAAATAATTACATTAATAATAATGTTGCTTAGTTGAACTGGGAAGAACAGAGGAAACCAGATGTTCAATGAGCAGCAGAGCTACTGAGTCTTGGTTTCTGATGGAAAACCCTTCAAACCCTTTTCCCTAGCCCTTGTAGGTGGCGAAAAATTACTTTTGGTGCCACGGTGCAGCTCCCGCTGAATGAAAAGCCGAGATGAACCCTGCCAGTCGTTCCCTCTGTGGCCTCTCCAATTAACATTCTCCCTCTCTCTTTCATGAATATTATCTTCTCAGAAAATAATAATTTCAAAGGCTTCTGTTCCACTGTGAAACTTGGCCGAAATTAGCAGATGGATTCAAAAATGGTGGTGAGGAGGCTGAACACTCAACGTGATTATACAATCCTCATTTCTGTAGGAAAATTAAGAAAAATTTCCTGTGGAAATGAGGCCAGAAATACTGCTACTTAGGTCAGTGGGATGAAGTCACATTTATCTACCTTTCTTCTTCCTCCCCACCCAGGCCCCAACTCTCAGCTGTCCTTCAGCATCGCGTCCGGGGACAGCGCGGGGCAGTTCGGCATCGACAACAGCGGGGTGCTGAGCATCCGGCAGCCCCTGGATCGGGAAAGCCAGTCCTTCTACAGCCTGGTGGTGCAAGTCCACGACATGGCCCCAGTCCCAGCCTCCAGGTACACCAGCACAGCCCAAGTTTCCATCATTCTGCTGGACGTGAACGACAGCCCCCCGAGCTTTATCTCCCCGAGGCTGACCTACGTGCCGGAGAACACGCCCATAGACACGGTGGTGTTCAAAGCCCAGGCGACTGATCCCGACAGCGGTCCCAACAGCTACATCGAGTACAGCCTGCTCCGGCCTCTGGGAAACAAGTTCAGCATCGGAACCATTGATGGGGAAGTGAGGCTCACCGGGGAGCTCGACAGAGAAGCCGTGGCCAACTACACCTTGACTGTGGTAGCCACAGACAAGGGCCAGCCGTCCCTCTCTTCGTCGGCGGATGTGGTGGTCATTGTCCTGGACATTAATGACAACAACCCGCTCTTTGCCCAAAAACTTTACCAAGTGGAGGTGGCGGAAAATACTTTGACAGGGACGGATTTAGTCCAGGTGTTGGCTGCTGATGGAGATGAAGGGACAAACGGGCAGGTCCGCTACGCCATCGTGAGCGGGGATGCCAGCAGTGAGTTTCGGATCGATTCTGTGACGGGGGTGATAACTGTGGCCAAGCCTTTGGATAGAGAGAAGAAGCCCTCCTACACACTGACTGTTCAGTCATCTGACCGTGGGAGCAGCCCCAGGACCGACACCACGACAGTCAGTATTGTTCTGAAGGACGTTAATGATTTCATTCCCACCTTTGAGCTTTCACCCTACTCTGTGAACGTCCCCGAGAATTTGGAGACACTGCCAAAAGTTATTCTTCAGGTGGGTACATTCAGCAATAAATATGTGCCTCTGACAATCAGTAGCGTGCCTACGTGGTATTAAGGCACAGTGTCCTTCCTCCAAAATTAAAAAGGGGCAAAACAGTGGAAAAGTTGCCTCTTGGCTTTAACTGAATTTGCAGTCTTTGTTGTCCTGTTTTCCTTTTTGTTTGTATGGGTGAGGTTTTTTTTTACCAAAAGGTAATATTATGCTTTGGAGTTCTGTTTGTATTTTCCCTACCTATCCTCACACCTCACACCTCCACTGGGACTTCAGGTGTCTGCTCTATCCTCTCATCTCATTCTCAACTTCCATGCAACAAATCTCTCAATCTGGTTGTTGCCTGCATGGGATGAGGCTGTATGCCAAATATTGAGAGAGAACTAAATGGATTCTGACAGCAGGACATGCAGTGCTTGTTCTCATACAGAGCTTAGCCTATACCGGGTTGTTTGTGGTGTTCACTGAGCCCCAACACAGTCTTACTGTATTTACACTTGAATAAAATAAATAATCAACTACTTAGTATTTTCAAACTACGCTTTTTAAATCCACCACCACCGTGTTAAGTATTCATTTTTCAATTACAGCTAATTTATACCTGCGGCATTTGCATTAGTTCAACCCGTTAATTTGGATTGTTATCACAGAGAATGCCTCCTCCAACCCGATGTAATTTTACAGTCCTTGATATGTGTTCTGCTTGCATTGCTTGTGTAGGTTGTAGCAAGGGATGACGACCAAGGGCTGAACAGCAAGCTGACCTATGTGCTGGTGGCTGGCAATGAGGAGGGAGCCTTCACCCTCTCGGGCAGCGGAGAGCTGCGCCTGGTGCGGAGCCTGGACCGGGAGGCCAAGGAGCAGTACCTGCTGCTGGTCACAGCTGCTGATGCAGGTGAGGCAGCCAGAACATCTCCTCTGCTGTGGTCGTGAGGAGAATGTCACATTTGGGACAGAAAATAAATGTTTTGGTGGTGGTCCCAAATGTTAGTGGATGGAGATTGGGTAGCCATGCTGAACAGAGATCTCTGCGGGGAGAGCTGGGCTTACCTGATGTCAAAGGGAATTTGGTTTCTGGAAATCAGGATTTTATTCCTATATCCAGTTGTCTGCTGTTGGTAGTACTCACTACAGATTTAGGTAGGTAGAATTTTTGCCCTGCGGTAATAAGTGGCCCTACCTAAGTCATAAGAATTTCATGTGTGACTACAAAGAAACAGTTTAAATGGCAATAAAACCCTTTATAATGTCATCACAAATGTGCAGAGGTTGCATCAGTGGCCAGAAAACAGCTATGGACTCCCCAGTTAATCTTACTGAAATCTTAGCCCTGAAAGGAAATAAGAGTTTGCATTTCAATATTTTAATATTCTGCTTTGCTCAGCATCCAGTCATATGCTTGTTCCACAATACCAAATGTATTCCAAGTTCTTTCATTTAAAACAGGACATGAAGTCTTGTTATGAAGATTAATTGCACTTTCACTTGAGGTGTCCAAGCCCAAAATTTTGGTTTCAGATTTTGGTGTGAGTATTATTAACAGAGACATCCTGCATCATACTTTGGACTGATCTTCGGTCTCCCATGGTTTGATGGATTTAATTTACTGCAGAACTTGTTCCTGCTTTCTAGCAGTAAAAATAGAACTAAAGCCGACTTGTTGACAAGTGAATACAGTTTTGTTTTCTGCCATGCTGTGTGCAGTGTCTTGTGCCAGTGACAACAGCTATGGCTTATATTTTCCTATTGCAGCAGTGCTCAGGTATTCCACAGTCTGAGCACAGCCGAAGCTGGAAAACACAATTTTAAGGCTTGAGGTATCATTTGTCTTGTGCTTTGTCTGGAGATGGCTGTGTGCTTTATGGTTTTTACACTGTAAAAAACAAAATCTGTTACTCTGTAGCCTCAAACTGCTCACTTGTGGCTTGGACTCGCTTGGGCTTGAGCATCCTTACGCTCCATCAGAAGCTGAGGCCGGATTTGTCTTGTTGTCTCCTTGGTCTCTCAGTCCAAGCTGGCAGAAGTCAGTGAGGGCTGTACAGAACAAAACACCCAAAGACTGAACTGATAAAAACAGTGTCATGCAGCCAAAAATTATTGTCTTTCTTGTAAGAGGGAGGGGAGCAGAACTCAGCTGTACCCCACACCTAGCGCTGTGTGTAAGTCAAGAATTTGATCAGAGAACAGGCTTTACCTGGATTCCAGTTCATGAGAAAACCCACAAAATCCAGGAGATTTAATCAACAGTTTAATGCAGCAGTCCAAAATGAAAATATTTACTTGTGTTGGGAGATCTCTGAGTTTCAGGTAATCCAGGGAGACGTTAATACATGAAGTGTGCATGGGACCTTTGCCACAAGTGGCTGACAAGAACAGCAGCATGTTTTATGAGTTCCTGTGTTTAAAAATGTAGATATCGCACTGATTAAACACTGTTTGAAACTTCCTTTTAAAATTTGCTATGTTCTTGTAAATCCAACTCACAAGTTCCCATGCCCTCTTGCCAGTGTTAAAATGCACTAGCAAGTGTGTTCAGAAGCAGCTGTTCAGGAGTAACTTTAAGCTAAATGCAACTGCTCTACTGTGCTTCCCTTTACAACCTGACTAATCCACAGCTGGTGTGATTTGGGATAGTTTTCAACCAGGCTGGTGAACAACAGCATTGGCTATCGTCTTCTGGTTGCACTGAAGACTTGTTCTGAATTCATGCCAGCAAAGAATACATTGAAAACTATGCTAGTCATGATTTATCTAAAACATCACAGGAAGGAAGAAGTTTTCAGTAGAAGTCAGTGGCAAAAATTGCAGGTGGGATGGGAACCATAGGCACAGTAGATATCCAGGTGGTACCACACTGGCTGCTGCTAGTCAGTGCTTGCTTCATTAAATGATCTATGTCCTGCCATACTAGCAAAAAAAGATGGGAATGACACAATCTTGAAATGGATCATAAAAGCGTTTGGAGTATTTATGTCCTTGAGCAGCTGCTAAATGTTTATAAAACAAACTCTCACAGGCATGTCCAACTCTTTGCCTAACATAACCATTTCTTTTGAGTCTCTTAGTTTGTGTTTGTTTGGTAACTCTTAGTAAGAAGGGTTTTGTATTTGGACCATTCATCCAGAAATATGCACGCAAGACAGGTAAGGAAGCTGTGTCTGACAAAGTGTTGAAAAAAGCAGACTTGTCTGAAATTGTCCACATCCATGTTACATTTGAAAATGCATCAAGGAAAAGGTATTATCCTTTGCACTTTAAGGTTGGCATTTATTAGCTGTAATAAACAGTCCTTCAAGTAGTCTTTTGCAGCCCAAAGAACAGTCTTGCCATATATGGTGCATCTGATTTAAGGTTTGTTGTTTTTTTTTTACAGATAAAAATCATGGTACACATCCAGATGCAGTTAACTCTGGAAAAGTCCATCAAGAGCAAAATTCTGTCTGTCCAGCCCTCTTCCCATTTTTCTTAGGGTCTGCATCTCCATTTTTATGGGCTGCACTGACTGGTTTAAAACATTCAGAGATGATATCCTGCTCCTATAGAAGACTATGCCAAATCTTCCTGTTCTTTCCAGGAAGCAGACACCATACATACTTAGAAGCTCCATTAGACATAAGAACTAATGGATTCCCAACTTAGTTTTGGCTGTCTTCCTGGTCTCCTTATCCATTATCAAGGATTTCTTGCTTTTCTTACATTTATTTTGACTTCATCAAGTTGTGACCGGATTCTTGCTCCATTACCTTAGCCTGTGTAAGGGAAGTTGCTGGAAGAAAGATCACTTGTAATTTTTCATTATTTGCATCTCCAGGTGTCCATCCAATGCACCTTTATAGATTTACAGCATGTTTTGGCAGCAGGTACACTGACTACAGCAGCAAGGGAAGGATTAGGACGTGGTAAAGTGTGGAGCCAGCAGGGTTGCATAGGATACAGTGCCTGTGCCCTGAGGGATCTGTGCACTCTTTCACTGCACACAGGAGTGCTGTTCCAGAGACCAGATCTTAGTCCTGGGCATAGGAGAAGCCTTGTGAGTTAGGAAGAGCTGAGCTGCTCATAAGCACTGGGGACAGGTCAGGTGAGGGACCACTGGTGTGACCACGTGTGCCAGCAATGGAAATCCGGGCGGTTGTTGAAGAAATGCTTTCCCAAGCAAGAGCTCCCCTCAGGCCCAGAGAAGTCAGTCATGATATATGCACTGTCCTGGCCCTGGCCCAACTATTCCTTGGCCTTGGCTGCTAATCCTCCGCCCGGTCCTCAGGGTGGATCATGGGTCGGTGGAGAGTCTTCCCTCCGTGCTGGGGGAGGGAAAAGACAGACAAAACTACTTCTGGCGCTTGGCTCAGTGATTTGTGTCCATGCAGCCTGCCTCATGCCCAGTTTCCACAAGGCAGGCTGCACAAAGGGTTTTGATTCCTACCTTGGTTTATCATCACTCTTCCCTCACTTTTGCACTTCCACCGTGCTCTCGCTGTGGCTGGGTCCTGCGTTCTGGGCCGCCGCTCTAGGCAGCGGGGATTTATGAGGACACACAAAGCATCCATCACTGGGAACATTCAGCATCTTCCAGAGCTGTACACCTGTGGCTTTGGTTAGAGAAATAAAACATAATTCAACCCCCAAGCTTAGCCATCCCAATTTAGAGACCCTCTTGCAGCGCAAGCTGTGAGACCAGAGGGCATGAATTATAAATCCAGAGACAGGCAAAGTGATGGACTGTGGAATAACAGGATAGTGTTTAGATTGCAGATGCTGCCCCAGAATGTCTGCTAACATAAACGCCAAGAAACCTACACACAACTATTTGAATGTGTCTTCACGGGTCTGCTTCTACCACATAAATCTGTTCTGCTTTCCTGTACCTTTCTTCATGGCAAAATGGTTGGGAAAAGAGACTTTCTACATTTTGTTTTCACCCCATCTGGTGGGGATGCAGCACTAGGTAAACATTCAACTCTGGCAGCATGACAAGAGCTGGTGCAGCTGCTTTTATCATCCATGTCTTTAACTCTTTGAGCAGTTTTCTGGACAAATGTTAGCATTCCAACAGTCCTCCTCCTTTTATTTATTGATTGCAGGGATGTGGAGTAGCACATCTGGAAACCTGCTCACTGCCCAGGACTACTGTTTAAATAAACTGCAGCCACCATCTCTTGATTGGGTTGGTCAGAATGGCACATTGCCACAATAAAGCCAAAATCAAATTGTGATGTTTCTAATTAGAAGCTGTGTTCCTGTGTTTTGGGGTTTTTAAAATTTAATTTTCTTAAATAATCTATTTACTGATTTAGATAAATAGTCCTGAAAGCAATGAATGAGTGAACTGGTTATTATATTTAGTTAGCTGTTCTCTGTATACATCCCTGGCCTGGATGAAAAACAACCATACGTTTTTTCTTTAGAAAATGTTGTTCCCCAACTTTTGCATTCTTTCCTTCAAGAATGTAGGAGGGCAACCAAGCAGAGAGGTTATATCCTTCTCAGGAACTCTCTTCTGAGATAGGCTTTTGGTTCCCTTCAATCCTAAAACCAAATGAAAGATGACAGTGCAGTTGTGTTGGCTTTATAACACATTTCAAGATATTTCCTAACAACAAAAGGACAGCTGTATTTTCTAGTAATGTTGAGAAAGTCTTAAGACTCAGCACTGTGTGAGATTTAAGTGGCTAGGCTTAAAGACATTTGTACTCATCCTGTTTCCCTAGCAGACACTGTATTTCCATCTAACGTGGAGTCTGCAGTGTGAAATGATGTTGCCTGAAAAAAACTAATATTATTTTTAGAACAAATTTAGATATCTTTAAATTTTTGTGCTGTCAAAAAGAACAAGCTACTCACTTTTTTCAGCTAGAGATGTCCTGCTTGCACAGGTTTTCTGTGAAATGTCTAAATACACCCATTGCTGAGGCTTTGGTGAGCTAAATGAAGCTGATGTCTGCTCACCTTGGTGCTTAGCAGTTGACAGAAGGATTGCTCTCTTCTGTAGTCTTGTTTTATGGCACTGCTCTTTCAAAATGAATACTGGGTTCTGTCCCAGCTGGGTTCAAAATGGGTTTCAAAATGGATACTGGGTCCTGTCCAGCTCCATTTCTTTCCTTGTATTCATGGAAGCGCTTCCTTGTGTAAATGCTGTCTGCTCTAGACTAGTTTTAGCGGTTTTCTAATCCACTGGCTTTATTATTTTTGCTCTTTTATTACTGGTACTGAAACTATTGATGCAGTAGTTCTGCATGATTTTTTAATTTGTTTCTAAGTGGCACCTGGGGAGAACTGAGATGGTGACACTCATCAATGAGTTCACAGTGTTCATATTGTCTTACCATCCTGTAAAATCAGGAGACAAGAGAATTTGAGAGCAGCATTTTGTGGCTGTGGGAATCTAATAGCAGAGTCTCGCCCTCACAGAACCTAGAAGCTGTTAGCACTTTGACATTTTTCCCTAGAAGACAAAGGCTCCAGAAGCTATTTAGGAAGAGCGTTCGTGGCAGTCAGTCCGATGTCCCCTGGGGAGTTACTGTCAAGGAAGAGAGCGTGTCAGTGTCTATAGGATGTGACGTGCTTCCTTCCCAAAGGAGATGAGGGCTTCAGGCCATCCCTCAGAGAACTGCCCCACGAGATTCACAGTACAGCCCCTGAATGCCATTTGAGGCATTTAGTCCCCTTTTTGGACTTAAAGTTTCATTATTAGATCACTATTTTCTAAATAGTCCATGAGAGTCTGTGGGCTAAATCCAGGCATCTAAGTTCCTCTGGGGTGGGGTACAGGGGAAGCTTATATTCAGGTTGGCAAAGGGCTCAGGCTGGCTGGCTCAAGCTGAAGTATCTGTGAAAACAATGAAAGATTTTCACTCAGATTAAAATAATGAGTAACACTTCGTTTTCAAACCAGCTCAAACTAGTTTTGGGGGAAAAAAACAGGTATATCTCTTAAAAAAGAAAAAATCAGGTTCATTGATTTAAACTGAAAGCAAGCTGGAATATAATGCTTAATATTTAAAAATTTTCAAGTTAGAAAGAATTATGTGATTTTCAGTTTTTGAGCTGTTACACTTCCTCCTTCACCTCTTCATTCATCCATCTTGCTCTGATTAGTTTGGGACTTCTACATCAAAATTAATTTTAAATTGTTCTTCTGCTTACATCACTAACCTGTGAAATTCTATTTCATATCTGCTAAGGAGATCTCTGAATGTAATCTGTTTTGCAGAAGAATACTTAGAGTAGTTGTTAAGCAGTTTATCAGCCTTTGAGAAATCATAAGATTTTTCCAGCCTTGGTGATCTTAAACCATTTTTGAAATTAAACATTACACCATATAAATTATAAGTCTGCTAGCTCAATCTTCAAATATAAAGCTACAATTTCAGGAAGCCTTAATTGCAAGAATAAAACAGGTATGACATGCACATATGGCCTGAACACTTAGCCTGCTAGTTAATCTTCTCTATTTATACAGGTTTTTTTTAAAGTGTAGTTCAGTATTGTGTGTTACAGGAATTTCGCAGTGGGATATTCAGGAGTCAGTCACAAGCTGTCAAAAATTGCCATAGTCAGCAGTCCCTGCAGGAGCCAGCTTCTCTGTTTTTTCTGTTTACAGCAATAACTTATAAGAAGGAGGAGTAATTTGGTGGTTTTAAGAAAATAATTATTTTAATGGTTCTGCCCTTCTTCTGAGCTGCAGTTCTACTTTCTTCCCATCTCACTTCTGCCACCAGAGGCCTTGGGTGGGGCACATGTCCATGCCCACTCTTCCAGCACTACCTGCTTTTTGCAGGCACAGGGAGATGATAAAATGGTTTGGGATGGAAGGGAACTTAAATCTCATCGAATTCCAACCTGCTGCCACAGTCAGAGGCACCTTCCATTAGACCAGGTCACTCCAAGTCCCATCCAAACTGGCCTGGGACACTTCCAGGGATGGGGCAGCCACAACTTCCCTGGGCAACCTGTGCCATGGCACTGCCACCCTCACAGAGGACAATTTCTTCCTTGCACCCTTACAGCCTGTCATGTGCCACGATTTTTATGAACATTAAGTTCAGCATTTTCCTTAATTGTCCTTGTTTTGAAACATTTGGTAGAAGGCAACTTCTTGCTCTGGATATAAACCATTTCTGGCTAAGAAACATGCAGTATATATTTGTGAGATTGTTGAGTATCTTGAAGCTGTGCTAAATATATATTATCCTTTTTCTTTGTTGCACATGTTTTGTTCTCAGTCCGTTTCTGTGTTCCTGTAGGTCTTTAACAGTGCTGCTCCAGCTTTTTTTTTTTTACCTCTCTGGCTTAACAGCTGCAGGAAACTGCTCCTGATCAGAGAAAGAGAGCAGGGATAGGGAAATATGTATATACACCAGAGGCCTCAAAATTGCCTCTCTGTGTGCCTGCAAGTCCTGTTCTTTCAACAGCATATTAAATCTATTGCAATGTCATGTTGCCCCTGTCCTGAAGCTCCAAAGCTTAATGAATTCATAGGATGCAGTCAGCCAGGAATTTTGTTATCCAAATTTAAAACCCATGTGGATAAAACCAGATGAGAGATCCCATCGTGCATCACTGTTTTGGGACAGAGTTTTCTTTTTCACTCTCAATGCAGGTGTGAGTTATCTGTGTCTGTGCTCATGCACCAGCCTAAGTGTGGCTGGACATGTTGTTGCTTGAGCAAGGTTGGACTCTGGTCTAGTGATTAATTTATTATTTTGTTTTGACTTTTTATGTTCAAATTTAATTCTGTTTGCTCCCAGCTTATTTAGGATGCTATATGTGGGATGATGCTGACTTTTCTAATACCTGATGTAGCACAGAAAATCCCTGAGTTTTTTCCTTGTTATATAATCCTTGCAAAAGTACAGATCTGTCCCACCCATCAATAAAATCCTTGGTTTTTGAAGTTCAAGTTCTGTTAAATCAGCTTTGGGATCAGCTACTGCTTTGTACCTAACTATGAGATAAACTCAAATTTGGAAATTTGAAAATCTGAATTTCCTGCATGGTCTCATTCAGTCGCCTGCTGAACTGATTGACAGTATGGATTGCTTCAAACTTTTAAATATCTTTTATTAGCCACTTATTTCAGCTTTTGTCTCAAAATAATCTAGGTTTGCCGGTTTTTTTTACCAGCATGACAGTCTGTGGTAAGAAATTGAGTAAGAAGAAAACAAAGCACAGTCAACATACCCAGCCAGGACAAATATTTGTGGTGCAATCTCATTAAAAGGCCCACTTTTTCTCATTTCACAGATGCACTTTCTTCTGTGTTCTTGGAAAATTAGTTAAAGTCATCCATGTTCCAAATCAAGTTTCATGTGCACTGGAAATTCAAAGTGTAATGCAGGCTAGTTGCATTTTCACTTAATCTGGCTCTGTATTTATTTTAAAACTCACCAGTTGAGTGAGGCTCAACACACTCCGTCTGCATTTAAATTAATTTAGAAAGATTGGCCACTTTATTGTGAGAAAGGGCTTGTTTACTTGAGTTAAAAAGTTAATTCTTTGTGATAACACATACAAGTCCTGGCCCTGGGACTCATTCACTGAGTGTTTGACTGGAGAAGTGAAATCCGCTTTGTTGCAAAGCAACACGTTTCACTGAGGCAAAAATTCCATTTCTGTTAAATCGTTTTCCAATTTTCAGGATAATGATGTGTTTAATTTACCATAAAACATGGTAAACTGCCTGCAGGATGAGTCTTGATTAGTCATTTAGATTCATTTTATTTAATTTTAATCCCTCTTTTTTTATTTTTTTTTTATTTTAGTGAAATGTATATGTGGGTTTTTTGCTTAAGTTTATTGTTTGTTTTCTAGCACGTGATTTTGATATTTTAATGCTGGCAAAAACTTCTGAGTTCCTGGTTTCTGAAAAGAATGATAGTTTTACTATCTGCTGTGCTAAGCATGGTGCAGACAGGACCTAGAAACCATTAAGGCTTCAAACAATATGTGGATGGTGTGCTGGACACATTCTCCTATTTCTAATTTTTGCTGTGAGCCAAACAGCACCACGCAGCCGAGATAATTTCCAACAGCATAATCTTTTCCTGAGCTTTCTTGAAGAACCTAAATGGCTTTGCAACTTTCCTTTCATGGCTTTTTCGTGCTGCTCCAGTGCACTAAGTGCTCTCATCATTCCCCAGTCACCCAGATGTGGTGCGGAGAGATGAACACATACCAGAGCAGACGCTGCCATGTGTTGGGAGATTCCAGGGAGCCCAAAGAGCTCACCTGCCCCATTCCCAGAACAAGGGACAAGCACATGGCACTCCCCTCTTCCAAGGGTGCATGGATAGAGCAAGGCAAAAGGGAAAGCAGTCTTCAGGTGCATCCCTGGTGGGTGACTTTGTGTCTTTGAAGCATCAGCGCAGGTTAGGGCAGTGAGTGGCTTAGGATGAGTTCATACAGAAAGGTGTGTTGATCTCTCTTTGCTGGTTATCCAGCATTTGAAAAGTTGAGATTGTCAGGTTAAATGGTATTTCTCCCCACTGCCACCGTGCTGCATTTCATTTCCTTTCATCTTACTTGCATTACTGCACTGAGCCAATATTTCTCATCCCACCTCTCCTGGACAGGTAGAGTAAAAAAATTGAGAGCGCCTGTTGCAACTTTAAAGGTAAAACATTGCAAACATCATCATATTTTTTTTTGTGGTGATCAGCCTCAAGCAAGCATGGGTGGGTGAATGGAGCAGAAAATCTGCTGGTAATTCTTTGCCAGTCCCACCTTGCAGCTGCCTGTCTGCCCCACATTCCACACTGCTGTTCCTTCATGTTGCTTCCCCCAGTGTCCCGTGCAGAGAGGGGAGCCACAGCCCAGGGCTGGCCCAGCCCAAGGTGGCCTCTCATAACCTCTCTGTAACTCATCCCTCACCACTGGCCTCCGAGGAGCAGGCTCCCAAGGTCTGCTCCTTCTCTTCATCCCCAGACACATGTTTACTTGCAGATGTAAGCGAAAAAGCTGAAATTTTTGGAAGGACATCCGTGGGAAGCATTTTCCCCCCCTGAACCCAGCGTTACTATTTTGACACTATCCCAGGTTAATCTCTGTTTCAACAATGACGTGTGTGGACGTTTGGGGGACTGTCTGCTTAGTGTATATGTACAGCTGCCACCTAGAAAGTAAACTGTGCAGCTCATAGAAACAGACCTCAGCACACAGAGATGGGAAATTCACAATTATAATGACAATAATATATGAATGGCACCATCTTATAAATTTTAAAGATTTGATACTCACTGAACGGGAACAGCCAATTCAATCTCTCCCATTCAGCTCACACAGTCAATTTTATGATCTCTCATTATTCATCATTTGGTTCCTTCACTCCTCCATCCTCCTAGAAAACTTTTTTTCCAGCATGGATATTCTAGGACTCTGTGAGACATAGCATTTTGGGATTTGAAAAAAAACCCTACTAGTTGTATAACACTAGAGAAATGTTCTAAGTGAGGAGTGACAAATAAATACTTGCTGCTTCTGCTGAAAAATAGTTCAGGCTATTGTGAAAAATCATAGAAATTTTTAATGCAAGTTCACTAAGGGAGAAGTGTATGTTTCTTTGTGGCTTTATCCCTCAGGGCTGTTTTTAAAAGTACTCAGAGGCTTGTGTGGCTGTGTACAGCAATTTTAGATAGGTTGTAACATGTCTGGTTTATTAAGAATGGTTTGGGGTCATCTTGTGTGTTTGGCTAATATTGCAGAATTTACACTAAATTTATTGCACTTATTTATGCAAAATATTAAAAGCAGTTTGAATAAAATAGGGGTGATGCTCTACCATAATAAGCATTAACTGACTTGGGGAAGATTTGCTATTGAAGCAAAAGTAAGAAATCTGGGAACTCAGCCTGACCATGGAAACTACTTCTCTCACCACAAATATGACATGTACATTTTATGAAACCTGCTTATTACCAAGGGCCAAATTCTGTGGTCCTTATGCAAGCACAGCTTTCACTGGAAGTTCACTGAGGACGGTAGAATTTGGCCCCGAGCTATTTCTTTTCCATATGAAATTACTTCATTTGTAATTTCCTCTTCTTATATTTCTCAGTAACTGCAGAAATGTGAGCTAGTCATTTAATTTCAACTGAGTAAAAGCTTTGAGGACTCTCTGTGAAATTGCAACTTTGTCTTTCGGTGTAATAGAAGAAAGGAGTAAATTTGTGGACGTGATATTTTACTTAGAGGAAGAAAAACATATCTGGATAGCTACACAGACAGGAAACCAATGTAAATACGTGAGTTTTTCCATCCAAGTAAGATGAGAAAGGTTTGGGGTTTTGAACCAAGGAGCAGTGACTTGGGATGTTACAAACAGCTGAATTAATATGGGACTTCTGGGATGTCTCTGTGAGCACTCTGCAGCCACAAGCTAACGTTGATGAGGTCTGGGTTACTTATGTTACCCCAGCTAATTTTGTTGGTGTGGTGCTCAGCCTTGGCTGGTATAGTCCCTTCACTGAGGCTGACACAAATGAGCCCACACTGCGCTGCGTGGTGCCTCTCAGACACTTCCATGCAGGAAGGGGAATTGGAGAGTAAGGGATTGGGGCATGAGGCAAAGGTTGGGATCTAAAGGCGCTGCCACCGCTGTTCATTTTTGTGACTAAACCCACGGTGTGAATCTTCTGGCCTTGGCTTTGTCTTAGCGAATACATTTGAAACAGCAAGTTTGAGTTTTTAGCTGTGAGCTAGCTTTCTTTTCCAAGCTGAATTGCATTACTGATGCTCTTTGAATGTGACTTACCCAAGATTAATTTCTGAATTATATATAAATTGTTTAATCAGCTGCGAAACTTTACAACTTTCAACCTTTCATTTCATTAGCTGCGAGATGAATGTCAATAAAATGCGCTTGGAAGGCCAGAGCTTGATGACACACGCGGCAAACGCCGCTGAGGACTCTCTTTCGTTTAATGCAGTAATAATAAACACTTCACAGGCAATATTTCAGCAATCAAGAACACTTTTGCAGGCTTTTCTATCTATATGTGTTTGGCTAAATGACAAAAACGTGAGTTAAAAAAAAAAAAGAAAAAGCTAAAAAATGAGTCAGACTTATTGCTTTAATGTAACCTTCCTGGCTGAAAGCGTATTAATTGGCAGGGTGAATTACCTCAGAGCAGAGCAGAGAAAGGCCTCTATTGTGTGATGTGAAACCTATACTCCTTTGGCTTGCACGTTCTTTCCTCGGCATAGTGATCCTTCCCCTCTGATCAGCAGCCTCCAAACCCAGCCTTGCGAGATTTATAACACCTTTCAATTGGAAGCTCTGTCATTCAGCGCATTTGGGCATTAAACCACGTTACTGCAAAGCACTTTGTGGTGAAAAATCTTCCTTCCCTTGCTGAGGCTGCTCCCAGTTTCTTCCCGCCTTGCTTCTTCAGCCTTCAAGGGTTAACGTGGGAAAACGGTTGTTATTTCTCCTTTTATATAAGAACTTTGTGTTTGGAGCCCTTGCCAGGAGCAGATGAGACCCAAGAGCAGAGCCTGCCTCCTTCCCAGCCCTGAGCTCCAGCAATAACCTTGGATAGCAGTGACCCAATCATCTGCCGGGCTGGAAGGACTGGGGCGGTCACGCGGGGCGGTCTGTGTTCCATCAAGTGACAGCTCCGTGTAATATGCCTGCCTCACGGCAAGGACTCCACCAGTCTCTGGCCCAAAGCATTTCATTATCCTCGCTCTTTTCCAGTCCAGCAAACGCTGAATTGTTGTACCTGAGATGGAAGGGGAAAGCCATGCAGTCTTGGGTAAAACAGGCATGGTTATCATCTGTCTTTGGAGTAAAAGGGGCCATAACTTAAGTGTTTTATGCTCTGCTATCACTTCTTCCTTCTCCTTCTTATCTCTTCAAAGAAGGGAATGATCCCTTTTTTCCAGGGGAAGAATTTGGTCAGCAGAAGATGTCTTGCTGATTCTTGGCTGAAAAGAAGTATAATGAATGGACTGACAAAACTAACATGAACTTGTAAAAGTCTTCATTGTCTTTTTTTGGAATTGACAAAGGAAAAGCTTAAGAGGACAAATACTGAGAGATTGCACATGAATAAACATGCTATTTCATGCTTGTTGCTACTCATCAGAGTTAAGTTTAGAATAAGAAGGAGGATTAAAGCCCTGGGTTAAATAAGTTCAGTCTGATTTCCCGTAAGCCAGTATCCCGTTGGAGCGAGCATTATTTTCTGCTATAGATGGTTGCTTCTGCAGAGAGAATGAGTCTGAACAGGGCTGGAGACTCATTGCAACCTTCTCACCCGCTCCCAGAAGGTCTCCCCAGGTCAGGGGTGTGACCGGCAGTGGAAAAGCCACACGGAAAGCTTGGGTTTTGCCTCTGTTTCCACTCTATTTGTTCTGCGGATGAATAAATTGAGGGCTGGAGTCTTCACGTCTGTCAGCGTGCCACCTTTGAAGGTCTTCTCACAGAGACATAGGAAAGTCAACCACATCTTCAAATTGGTCCTAATTGTTACAGGAAGGCTTTCTGAGCAGTTCCAAGACCGTCTTTTTCCACTGAGCTTGTGTTACCAAATATTTCTGGAATTAGATGAAGCAAGAAAAATAAGAGCTTTTTTTTTTTTTTTTGTGTTTCACAACTTGTACGTTATGTCAAGATGACTTTGAAACAAACCTGACCCTGTCCTCTCTGTTGAGCTGGCTTTCTTGCTCTGTGAACTGTGACATGCTCAAGCGCTCGGCTCTAAATCGGGGCTGGCAGAACTCCGATTAGAGTGCTGGTGTTTGTAACCTCTAGCACTTCGTATCCCCCTCTTTCCCTCAGGATCTCCTGCCCTCACTGGCACTGGAACCATTGCTGTCACAGTGGATGATGTCAATGACAATGTCCCCACGTTCGCCTTTAACATGTATTTTGCCACTGTTCCGGAGGATGCTCCCACGGGGACAGATATTTTGCTCGTAAACTCCTCGGATGCTGATGCTTCTACAAATGCTGTCATTAGGTAGGTCGATTACTGTTGCTCCGTGTAATACTGCCTCATGTCTTGCCTGAAGGTTTCTTTTTCCCCAGTGTCCATCACCAGCATGCCTCAAAGCTGTAAGACAAAATAGAACGGCTTTGTGTGTGTAACTAAATTACTTGGGTGAATCTGTCTTTTTGTTGTTTATAGGCTTTGAGGACAAATAGAGTTGTGGAGTTATTTTGAGTGAAAAGAAAACCAGTTTAATTTGCACCCGCACCCACTACCTGCCTTGCTGCTGCATTCACACCCTTCCATGCAGTGAGCAATTTTCACTGAAAGCAAATGTGCTCCTTGAGTAAAGCTTTGGTCAATTAAAGTTCTCCGTTTGGCATGAAAATTACCCAAGGAAATGCATATTCCAAGGAAAAGCTTATTCCATTCAGAAAACCAGTAAAAAGTTGGAATTTGGCATTTTTGCACTCCATGCCAAAGGGTTTGCAGGGCTCAGTTGATGGAACACGGGCCATTCCCAGTTCCACAGACAAGAGGAATGAAGATGCTGAGTGGCAGTGACAAGCTGAAGATTATGCACTGAGGACAGATACATTGCAAATGGAATGCAAAGCAAATTTCCATTAGTCCCTAATCTTACCACATTTAACTATTGTGGCTGCAAACATCACTGTTTCCAAACTCACAAGGCAGGATAGAAAAGCAGCTTCCTTATTTACCTTTGTTAATTCACCTCAGTTCCTTCTTCAAGGAGCTTAAGAATACCACTGTGTCACTTTCTTTTAAAGGAAGTAAAATAAAACAGAACTATGTTATGGCAAAGCAATGTCTATAAAATATTGAAATATTTTCTTTCCACCTAGCTACAAGCCAAAAATAGAAGCTTGACATTTACACATCTTTAGATATTTGAAAATAATCCAAAGTTGCCATTTATTAAATTGTGAAACAATGAAGGTTTTAATTCTGTTCACTCATAATCTAAGAAACTATTTCTGGCAAGCTCCTTTATAAAAAAAAGAATTCCATGCAAAGCAGGAATGACTGTAATAATTGTGTCCCGTAATCAGAAATTATCAGGGTGCTCTTGGATTTCTCTAGTGTGGTTAAATTGCTTTAATATCTCTGCCATTAGTCTTTGTCATTCACTCAGTACTGCACCATGGAATTGGTTGATAAAAATATTTTTTCCCTTCATAAGTAGTTATTAAAACATTGTTTTCAGGTTTTGTTTTACACTCTTTAGGCTCAGGAACAGGCTTTGTTTTTCTTGGACAGAACTTTTCCAGATTCAGCATTTAAAGTAGATCTTAAAGTATGACTGGTATTACAAAACTGGTGAAAGCCAGAAGGACCAGAATATGTAGGGTTGTCTTGTCAGAGGTGCTGAGCACTCAGAACTCCTTTTCAGTCTTGTAAGAGTCAGTTCAAAATCCAACCTTTGCTGTCCAAAAGGGGCATTTAAAATCCTTGGCTAACATTTTCACGTAAAGTGAAAAAATGTGCTGTGTTTTGAAAGAAGTGTTTAATCCTCTGCAAAACTGTCACCTGTCCATACGTGCCAACTCTTGTTCTCTTGTTTCTGGTGAGAACCTGTGAAGTCATTAAAGGAGGGCGATGGGGTTGTAAATGGCAATGCACACTTGATCTGTCCCATTAAAGACAGCAGATATAAGAGTCAAGAGGCCAGATTTTAACTGTTTGGATCAAACTCCTTTTACACCATTTGCCATCATTAGAGTTTCAAAGGTTTTTTGGTTTTGGTTTTGTTTAGCATTTTTTTGGGTTGCATTTAGATTTTTCGCAGTTACCTTGAAACACATGTATGCTGTCCAGTTGGTTTGCATGCAGATACAATTCAGAATATCTTACAACAAATGTAACATGTCTTTATTACTTCCTTTTTTAAAAAAAATATAAATGCAATGTTATCTTTCCAGTGCTAACATGTGAGCCATGTATATGTGTGAACACATTAGAGAAAGTTTCTGTCTCTGCAATACCCCACTCAGGGTTAAAACACTGCAAATCACAGATGAAGTGTGCCTGGTGCTGCTGTTTAGGGAGATTTAAGTGGTGCTTTAGGCTTTGTGCACATTCTTTCTATTCTAGGTGCACATTGCTATGGCTGGAGAATAATTGCATATGGCCATCACATTATATCATAATTAAGCAATTAAAGTATGCTTGTGGCATTGTGTAGAGATTAATGACTGAGCAGGAGAAGTTGCCACAGCTTATTACACAGGCTGGCTCTCAACCCTCTCAGTGCAGCTTCTGGGCTGTGTTATTACTGCTGTCATAACCTGTTCTGGTCTTAAAGAGGTGAAGATAGGAATATTAATCTCTTTCATTAAAGCCACTTTATTCTGAATCTTTCATAGAAACATACCTCAGAAAAGCTGCTGCTGTGCTCTAGCAGAGGAGCAATGCTAACCACAGCTGTGTTGGGCTATGATATTGAATATGAGAATTGTGCATCTAAGCCAGTTTTTGTTTCCATTGTTTTCTCAAAAATCCATTATCTGAATTATTAACAAAGGTATTATTAGCCAAGTACCTTTAAAAATGCATCTTTGAGATTCATTCTGTATGAACACAAGCTGGATAGGCATTCCAAGAGAAGGGACAGACTTCCAGGGTGGTAGGAAGCCAGAGGTGGCCTCTTACAAGGCGCCTGCAGTGAACACACGTCAATTCTTACCAGATCACATGGGGATGTGTCCACACATTTGTACACCCACCGAGGGTCAAACTCTGGTCCCAGCTAGTCTCTGTTAACAGAGCTCTGTGCTTACTAATTTGCTATGAGCTACTATAAATTAACATTGAAATCCTGAATAGCAAAACTTAGCATCAGGAAACAATATGGATATTAAATGTTCATTTTATTTTGTAAAACTGTCATTGTTTTATTTCGAAAACCAGAACTTCTTCTAATTATATTCTGTAGGTTCAGTTAAGGGGTACATCAGTGTTTTGGAGTAACAGTTAATGCACAAGCCCAGGGAAATCAGCACTACAGGATGCCTCTGGTAGGCAGTTTTGAGAGTATGTCCATTGGTATCTTCAGACATCCAAAGGCTCAGTCAGCTCACGATATTAGAAATCTGTGTTAAACAGCTATGCTTGGAAATCCCCAGAAGTGTCATTTATGACAGGCCTTGAAATTTGAAAAAGTAAAGCAGTGAAGACAGATGGAGAGTTGGAAGAAAATCTGTCTGTATTGATACCCATCAGCATGGTGGTCTGAAGAGCATAGGAAATGGTTATTATCTTAAGGCAGCAGGCTGCCTTTGGAAATACTAATCCAATTTTCCTTCCTTGCTTTTCCTCTCAAACAGCTACAGGCTTATGGGCGGTAATTCACAGTTCACCATCAACCCTTCTACGGGACAGATCATCACCAGCGCTCTCCTCGATCGAGAGGCCAGGGAGAACTACACCCTGGTGGTGGTGGCCAGCGATGGAGGCTTCCCCAGGGCTCTCTCCAGCTCCACCAGCGTGCTCGTGTCCGTGGCCGATGTGAACGACAACCCGCCCAAATTCCAGC
Organism: Poecile atricapillus; assembly: GCF_030490865.1. Lineage (NCBI taxonomy): Eukaryota > Metazoa > Chordata > Aves > Passeriformes > Paridae > Poecile > Poecile atricapillus. The sequence continues at coordinate 9,939,525 of NC_081252.1, forward strand.
ACCACCCCTACGTCACCCACGTCCCATCGCCCACCACTTCAGGTAACCTGATCACCAGCACTGCTTGGGATAAGAGCACTTCCATAAACAGAGACTCATGGAATGGTTTAGGTTGGAAGGGACCTTAAAGATTATCTAGTGGCAACCCACCTGCCATGGGCAGGGTCATCTTCCACTAAATCTGATTGCTCAAAGTCCCGTCTCAACCTGGGCTTGATCGCTTCCAGGGGTGGGCATTCACAGCTTCTCTGGGCAACATCTTAAAGAAATGCAAAGCTGTGCCACCAGAAGTGTTCCTGAGATGTTCCTCTGCAGCAGTTTGCCTGGTATTATCTGCACTGGGAATTAGGAATAACAAAGCTAGGTTTTTTCTATCGTGTTCCTCCCATCCAAATTCAATTATGTTCCTGTAGTTATGTAAAGTAGACATACTGTAAATGATCGCCCACTCAAAAAGTTATTATTTTGCCGGGGTTAGGAAGACAATGGCCTGTTTTATTTCTGAAAGTCTCCTCTGAGCAATTCCTAAAGAGGATTTTGACAACATCTTCCAAAAATGCTGTGTCTGTGTCAGATGTTAATTATGTTGCCTTTCCTTGAGCCAAGTGGTGAAGTAAAATAAAATAAAAGTAATCAAGCAGCAATCTTCCTTTTGTGGAGCCTACGCCCAAATTAAAGTTACTTCACTCAGCACAGGAGGTAATTTCTGGTTCAATTCATGTTCCATGTTTTTACATACATACACGTACATGGATATGTGATGCCTACAGAGAGGATTCCATGATGAATGGTTTACAAAATAAATTTTCTTTTAACAGAATAAAAAGCTTATTTCCATGGCTTGGATTTTGTCTCTTAATTTTAAACAATTGCAAATACTTCTTTTTATGGAAGAATGAATATGTTTACAGTTCTTCTCTGTTTCCAGAATAACATTATGAAATTGTTTTATTATTGCATTGGTGAAACTTCATGTAATCTGACTAGTGCCTTTGTTTGGTTGTTTTTGGGGTGTTTCTTTAAATTCTTCTCACGAGGAGTAGACCTGATGTTTTCTGGCAGTATCTTTTGGGGTGCTTTTTGTATGAAATCCCTTATAACCAGAAACCTAAGCTATGTTTATTCTGTTTTTAACTTGGCAAAAATCTAGGGATGTATCCACTTTTCTTATTTACAACTTTCATTTCTTTTTGGCATTTTTAAATCGAGTTTAAAGAGGGGAATCAGTAATAATATTAATATTATAATTTGAGTAACTGAAGCACAAAATCTTTATTTCTTCCTGTCCCATTTCTCACAGGGGTTTGAATACTGTTCTTGTCTAAATATTCCTGCCCCTGGAGTACAAATCGCTGCACATGACAAATAGTGACATGAAGTATAGTTTTAAGGGATGCTGTCAAAGTCATTCCTGCCTGTAAATGATTTTCCCTTAAGAGGTTGAAAACAGCATGATTTTTATACAAAACTGGGCATTTCCTAAATTTTTGTAACAGTAAAACATCAAAAGTGTTCTGCAAATTGGTTGGACAGTGTCAAAATTGAAAGACATTACATCTGTAAAGTCTGGTGAGGAAGAATACCCTGGGTTCTCCTTGAAAGTGGGCAAATGTAGAGGATAGTGCAAATGGTGCCCATACAGTCAAGCTTGTTGTGAAGCACAAATTCAAAAGATTTATGTTCTGAAAAGACTGAAAAGTCTGAGTGTAATCATGTTATTGAACTAGTGTGCAGTAGTTTTGTATTTCTGTTTTAACGGTGTGTTTTTAAAAATGCAGTCCTCTTAGTTACTGTCCTTGGAATACTCTTAGAAAATTAGAAGTAAGAGGCCAGTGGGGAGAAAGGAGCAGCACCTGGGGAATAGGAAGAGAAGGGATTGCAGGGGATGATGGTGTAGGGTAAATGTCTGTGGATGCTGCCTGTTCACTTATGTAACCTTAACAGTCCTTGAATTCCAGGGTGAAGTTTATTCATGGATAAATAGGCTAAGAGTAATTCTAAAAATTGAAATAGCATTCAATCTTGCTGGGTTTTTGGTTTTTATTGTGTGAATGTTCTAGAAGCAGGATGCTAGGCCTCCAAAAAGCTGCAGGTCTGTTTCCCAGTTCATGAGATCTGTACGTCCATCACTCTGACTGCAGTGTCCTATTTTTCAACTCAACATTTTTTGGCTCTGTGTGTGTCTTGTGGACTCACAGACTCGCCTGCCCTTTGCTGAACTCACTTTTTTTGTGAAAAAAGCAGTTCGTTTTCAGGGCAGTTTGAGGAAGAGCGTGCTGCTCCTGCATGTGCTTCCTAGTGGAAGGCTGGCATCGTGTTTCTCACAGTCAGTACATTCATGAAGGGACTGACCTAGCTTTGTTCTCCATTTCAGGCTCATTCGTGTTTGCTGTGACTGTCACCGACGCAGATGCTGGCTCCAATGCCGAGCTCCATTATTCCCTCGTGGGGAAGAACTCTGAGAAATTCCACATTGATCCAGCAAGGGGGGCAATCCTGGCTGCAAAACCACTGGCGGGAGAGTCCGAAGTCACCATTTCTGTTCACGTGAGGGATGGCGGCCGGTACCCCAAGACAGACTCTACCACCGTCACCGTGAGGTTTGTGGACAAAGCCAAATTTCCTCGTGTTCAGGCGGAGCAGGAGACCTTCACGTTCCCTGAAAATCAAGCAGTTGGGACACTTGTCACCACCATCTCTGGATCTTCAGCCAGAGGAGGCTCCTTGTCCTATTACATCGCCAGCGGTAACCTGGGCAGCACCTTCCTGGTGGACCAGGTGACAGGACAGCTTTCTGTCGGGCGGGCTTTAGATTTCGAAGCCGTACAGAAATACGTGGTGTGGATTGAGGCCAGAGACACGGGCTTCCCCCCCTTTTCCTCATACAAGAAGTTGGAAGTATCGGTGATTGATGTCAACGATAACGTGCCAGAGTTTGAGCAAGATCCTTTCATTGCGGAAATAGCGGAGAACCTGTCCCCACGGAAGATACTGACGGTGGCTGCTGTCGACAGAGACAGTGGTCTAAATGGACAGCTAAATTATGAAATAATTGAGGGCAATACCGAGAACAGTTTCAGTATCAGTCGAGCCACTGGTGAGATCAGAAGTGTCCGGCCCTTGGACAGGGAGAAACTGTCTCAGTACACACTAACCATAAAAGCTTCAGATAAAGGCACTCCGCTCCAGAGCACGACTGTCAAAGTTATCATTAATATTTTAGACGAAAATGACAATGCTCCGAGGTTTTCACAGATATTCAGTGCTTCTGTGCCTGAAAATGCACCTCTGGGTTTTACAGTGACGCGAGTCACAACATCAGATGAGGACATTGGGGTGAATGCCGTCAGCAGGTACTCCATAAGGGATACGAGTCTCCCGTTTACCATCAACCCCAGCACCGGGGACATCACCATCAGCAGACCACTGAACAGGGAGGACACCGACCGCTACAGAATCAGGGTCTCTGCACATGACTCGGGCTGGACGGTGAGCACAGATGTCACCATATTTGTCACAGATGTCAATGACAATGCCCCACGGTTTACAAAACCGTCCTATTACCTGGAGTGTCCCGAGCTTCCTGGCATTGGGCTAAAGGTCACCCAGGTGTCAGCCACCGATCCAGATGAAGGGTCCAATGGCCAAGTCTTCTACTTCATAAAATCCCAGTCCGAGTTCTTCCGCATTAACGCCACCACTGGAGAGATTTTCAACAAGCAGTACTTGAGGTACCAAAACTCCAGCGGTTCCAGCAATGTCAACATCAACAGGCACAGCTTCATCGTGACATCATCAGACCGGGGCAGTCCCCCGTTAGTGAGTGAGACCACCGTCACCATAAACATAGTAGACAGCAATGACAACGCTCCGCTCTTCCTCGCTCCTAAATATTTCACTCCTGTTACTAAGAATGTGAGGGTTGGCACAAATTTAATTAAAGTTACTGCCGTGGATGACAAGGACTTTGGCTTGAATTCTGAAGTGGAGTACTTCATTTCTGATGAAGGCAAAACTAATAAATTCAGACTGGACAGGAGTACAGGCTGGATTTCTGTGTCATCTTCACTAATGGCTGATTTGAACAAAAACTTCCTGTTTAACGTGAAAGCCAAGGACAAGGGTAATCCCCCACTCTCATCCGAGGTAGCTGTTGAAATAGTGGTGACAGAAGAAAATTACCACACACCTGAGTTTTCCCAGAGCCGCATGAGCGTTACTATCCCGGAGAGCTACTCTGTTGGAACAGTGGTCAGGACGGTTTCAGCACGAGACAGAGATGCTGCCATGAACGGATTAATCAGCTACAATATTTCCTCTGGAAATGAAGCTGGAATCTTTGCTATTAATACAACCACCGGTACACTGACACTAGCCAAAACACTGGATTTTGAGTTACACCAAAAGCACGAGCTGGTTGTTACCGCCACGGATGGAGGATGGGTGTCCCGAACAGGCTACTGCAGCGTCACTGTTAATGTCATTGATGTCAATGATAACTCCCCAGCGTTCAGCCCTGAGGAGTACTTTCCCACCGTGTTAGAAAACGCCCCCAGTGGGACAACTGTAATTTGTTTAAACGCCACTGATGCTGACTCTGGATCTAACGCTGTGATTGCGTATGCCATCCAGTCCTCAGACAGCGACCTCTTTGTCATTGACCCCAACACGGGAACCATCACCACCCAGGGATTCCTAGATTATGAAACAAAGCAGAGTTACCATTTAACGGTAAAGGCTTTTAATGTTCCAGATGAAGAGAGGTGCAGCTTTGCTACTGTCAACATCCAGTTAGAAGGGACAAATGAGTATGTGCCCCGTTTTGTGTCCAAGCTTTATTATTTTGAGGTTTCAGAGGCAGCCTCCAAAGGTACTGTTGTAGGTGAAGTTTTTGCAAGTGATCGTGATATGGGAATTGATGGAGAAGTCCACTACCTCATCTTTGGCAACAGCAGAAAGAAGGGCTTCCAGATAGATGAGAAAAGTGGCCAGATCTACGTTTCAGGACCTCTTGACAGAGAAAAAGAAGAACGAATCTCTTTGAAAGTCCTTGCAAAAAATTTGGGGAGCATTCGTGGTGCAGATATAGATGAAGTAACTGTTAATATCACAGTCCTGGATGCCAACGATCCTCCTGTCTTTACCTTGGGAACCTACAATATACGGATCAGTGAGGGTGTTCCTCCAGGCACCCATGTCACGTTTGTCAGTGCCTTTGATTCAGATTCTGTCCCCAGCTGGAGCAGGTTTTCCTATTTCATCGGGTCTGGCAACGAGAACAGCGCCTTTTCCATCAACCCACAGACGGGACAGGTGACAGTCACTGCAGAGCTGGATCGAGAAACGCTGCCTGTCTACAACCTGTCCGTGCTGGCCATCGATTCGGGAACGCCGTCTGCGACAGGAAGTGCCTCTCTGTTGGTAACTTTGGAAGATATCAACGACAATGGCCCTACCTTGTCCACCAGCCAAGGAGAAGTCCTGGAGAACAACCGCGCAGGAACTCTGGTGATGACGCTTCAGTCATCAGATCCCGATCTCCCTCCCAACCAAGGTCCTTTTACATATTACCTGCTCAGCACTGGCCCTGCCACCAGCTACTTCAGCCTCAGCACTGCTGGAGTCCTGACAACGACGAGGGAGATTGACAGGGAGCAAATCAGCGATTTCTACCTCTCAGTGATTACCAGAGACTCTGGCGTTCCTCAGATGTCGTCCACAGGAACTGTGCAGATCAAGGTAATAGACCAAAACGACAACCCGTCTCAGCCCAGAACAGTGGAAATCTTTGTTCATTATTATGGCAACCTCTTCCCAGGTGGAATTTTAGGCAACGTAAAGCCGCAGGATCCAGATGTGCTAGACAGCTTCCAGTGCTCCCTCACCTCAGGAGTCACCAGCCTTTTCAGCATTCCCGGGGGCACCTGTGAGCTGCACTCGCAGGCGAGGTCCACGGATGGCACGTTTGACCTGGCCGTGCTCAGCAATGATGGGCTACACGGAGCCGTCACCAGCAGCGTCCGAATTTTCTTTGCGGGCTTCAGCAACACCACCATCGACAACAGCGTCCTCCTTCGCCTGAGCACCCACAGCGTGCGGGACTTCCTGAACAACCACTACCTGCACTTCCTGCGCATCGCCAGCTCCCAGCTGACGGGGCTGGGCACGGCCATCCAGCTCTACGGGCTGTATGAGGACAGCAACCACACCTTCCTGATGGCGGCCGTCAAGCGTGGCAACAACCAGTACGTGAACCCCAGCGGGGTGGCCACCTTCTTTGAGAGCATCAAGGACGTCCTCTTCCGCCAGAGTGGGGTGCGGGTCGAGGCTGTGGACTACGACTGGTGCCTGCAGAACCCCTGCCAGAACGGAGGGAGCTGCCTGAGGAGGCTGGCGGTGAGCCCGGCCCTGAGGACCCACGAGAGCGTCCCCGTCATCATCGTGGCCAACGAGCCGCTGCGGCCCTTTGTGTGCAGGTGCCTGCCGGGCTACGACGGGAGCCTGTGCGAGACCGACATTGACGAGTGCCTCCCGTCGCCCTGCCACAACGACGGCACTTGCCACAATCTGGTGGGGGGCTTCTCCTGCAGCTGCCCCGAGGGCTTCACCGGCATGGCTTGCGAGAGGGACATCAACGAGTGCCTTTCCAACCCCTGCAAAAATGGTGCTGCCTGCCAGAACTTCCCAGGAAGCTTCAACTGCGTTTGTAAAACTGGGTACACAGGTACGCTTTTACTCCTCTATACCTTACAGTCCAGAAAAGATACTGAGTGTGGAGATGTGCCTTCTTCACCCAAGATTGTCTGAACACAAGCCTCCCCAGTAGATGAAGAGGTCATGCAAAATGAGGTGTAAATAGTGTGAAAACTCAGAAGACCGGGTGCCTGCAGTATTATTTTATTTTAGCTCTCTCTCAAGGCAAATCTTACTTACCTGATTTGCATTAGAACAGAAAGTTTTTTGCAAGAGCTATTTACATTTTTTAAATGTGTGGAAACCATTTCCAGTGCTTAAGTATGATTTTTCTGTACATGTTATTGTTATGCATATTGTGGGAGCATTTCAAGTCTGCTAGAAGTGTGCCAAGCAAGAAAATCAGCCTCTGCCCCAAATTACTTGCAGGACAGAAAACAGATGAAGGATATGGGAAAAACAAGAATTTGGGCAAAATGGTCAACCTCTCTGTTTTGTATTTTGTCCCTTTGTCATTTATTTTTTTCATTAAGCGCAGAAATGTCTGCAGCATTCCTACCCCTTCTGTGTATTTCTTCTCTGATATTTATTACACATTCAAATACAACAGCACTGTAATGCTAGAAAAGCGAGCTGGCCTTTGCTTCTGCCATGAGTAGGATATTTAAGGAAGGTCTGAGCAATTTTAACCAGTGCTTATAGCCACTTTTTATAGAAATCAGAAAAAAAAAAATCCTAACTGGAGGAGATTAGGTAAGGCTTTCAGTGCCTTTTCTAAGGAGTATTTCTGTATAGCAGAAGCCCCAGGGCAGCCCAGCTCAGCACAGCTGTTGTCCATTCTGTTGTGGGACTTGCCACCACCACAACTCACCTGTAATCCATGGAGGGATCAGGGGATCTGCTGTTCCTTTGGGTTTTTTACTTAAAGCAGATATGTGCTAGAGAGAATGGAGGAGAAAGTTAATTAATTTAAAAGTAAAGGTTTAACCAGTAAATTTAAACCACAGCTGCAGAAGTGGTTGCATATTGAGTGCAACATCAAGGATGCTGATGAGATCTTCAGCATGAACCTCACAAATACGCTCCTGAGCCTCAGGTCAGGAGCAACTGTTTTTAATTGACAAGCAGTTCTAATTAAGTTACCAATCCAGGAGCTTATTTCATGTTGTATTAGCACATCAAATTATTTTGCCAGGAGCATGGCAAAATAATTCTAGGGCACCTATGCCCTGTAACTCTTGAAGTCATTAGCACCAGAGAGTACACAGGCATGTGTTTGCTGTTGCAGTGAAGCAAAACACTTCATTAACTCTAGCAGCAAACTACAGTGTGTGCCTCTGGACTGTAATTTGAAACATTTATGAAGCATCCAGCTGATTTCTTCTGGTATTCAATCTCGCACCTTAATGCTCAACCCTTATGTCAGCTAAAAATCAAGTTCTGCATGTGACAAGTTCAAAAAAAAAGATGAGTATTTTTACTAAGAGAATGTGATGAGAGACTCTTAGAGTTTGAAGTGTTGGATTTCTTTCATGCCATGAATTAAATTTGGCATCTGATAGAAGCTTTCTTAAACTCCTTGTCAACACAAATAACCTTAAAATAGACTGCCACTGAGGCAGACATTTCTATTTGGGAGTCAGATGTTGTTTAATCAGTTGGCCATTGCAGAATCAAGAGTTATTACAGTGTCCTGAGATTAATTGATCAAGACAGAAAACAAATGGCACCAGTGTAATTAAAAGACAAAATATCTTTGGAGTTTAATATGAACAGAGCTTCTTAGATAAGATCAAAATTAACACACAGTATATTTAGACATTTTATGTCTGCAAAAGCATATTTGAAATTCTGCAAATTAAATATTCAATAGGTTCTGCAAACAAATATCAGTGTACTGATTGTTTGAGAATGCTTGACATAGAGGCTATTAAGTCATTATTATACTGCCAACACAAAGAGAACACAGCTGTTTGGGCTCTTAATTTGCATTCATATGTGATTAAAGATAGCCACAGTGGATGTAAAAATAAAGCCTCAAACTCTTTCTTCATGAATATAAGCTTTGAGTGCCTCAACAGCAACAAAAAAGACGCATCCAAAATAGTGGATTTCTAATTCAGTTCCGTATATATGTAGCTTTGCTGCTTCTGCTGGAATGAAAATACAGTCTCATAATTGTATTTGCATGCTTGGTAAAAAAAAAAAAAATCTATTACATGGTAGTGCATGCAAGTAGAAATTAGTATTTTCTGGGATAGACTCTCTGTTCACTGTAAATTAGAGTACATGAGCTGTAGACCTTTATAATGGCATACCTGAAAACTGAGAGTCTTACTTTTCCTTGATTTACTGTGTTTTGTCAGCTGCATTTCACTTCATCATGCTGCAAAAGGTAATGACATTCTTTGTGCTGGATAGGATTATAAAGACTGATTACCTCAGAGCAACATCATTAGGGTTTGAACAATCTGTTATAATTATATCTCTTAATGATGAACAGGTTTTGTTTTTAAAACAATCACTTTCTGGAGGGAATATGCTTGGTGATTTACAGTAGTTGTCTGCCCTTCCTTTGAACCCTTCATTTCCTGTTTTCCAGGATTCATTAAGATGAAGGAATGTAGGTTTGTGAAGTTGTTTCAAATGCAAAAACAATTAGAATATTAGAACAACCACTTTAAAAGATGGACACAGAGAACCACAAAAATGGTAACTCTCAAATCAGCTGAAATCTTAACTCCAGAGCATGCAGCTGGTATCTGTTCCTGTTACATTTTTCACTTAAAAAAAAAAAGTCTGAGGAACTCTAGATTTTTACATAAGCCCCTGCCTGTGATAGCATCAGCTGGAGGTGATGAATGATAAATGTTGAATGCTGTCTGTTACCAATTATCCAGCATTCTCCTAATTTTCATGGTCTTTAGAAAAAGATCTTTTTGATGCAGAAATGAGTACCTTGCATCTTTCAGTATTTCAGCTGAGAATTGATCTATAAACTCAGTTAACTTCAATTTTCATCTAGGCCAATTTGGATGGGATTTTGAGCAACTTGGTCTTATGGAAGATGTCCCTGCCCATGGTAGGGGGTTGGAACAAGATGGTTTTTAATGCCCCTTACAACCCAAACCATTCTAGGATTCCATAATTCTGTTATTCTAAGCACACTTCTATTGGTTTCAAGAACTCTTCAAACAATAGTTAAGCATAAAGAAGATGCTGTTATTCACTGGTTAAAGTGCAGCTGAAATAAATATCCATATTCTCTTGCTGACTCAGCAAATGTGCCTGCTTTACTGCTAGCTGAGAAAAAGAGGAGTGTTTAGTTAGACTGAACTGCAAAAATCTGAGTAAGCCTTATTAGCTACACTTGACTTTTGGGAAAACTAAGCAGCATCGCTGAGCTATTTTAAGCATGTCTGTCTCACTCTTGCTATGTGCTCTCCTTCATAAGTCAAGGATCTCTACTACGGACCATAAATTGAAAACAAAGAAAACAGCAAAATCTCACAAAAAAAGTTAGCTCACCCTTCAGTCATGCCCATTAGAGAATAAAACATAAATAAATGCTCCCAAAGCATAATTAGATTCAGACACTGGAAAAGTTTCCTGGATTTATGGTGCATCTACAAGTGACGTATTAACCGCAGGAATCCTCCAGCGCCCCATTTCCATCCTGCTTGCAGTCACACATGGAGGGCTGCTGCTCACATGGAATTGCTGCTTGCAAACTGTAGGTTAAACAGAAAACTAGAAGAGTGGGGGAAAAACCAAGAGGTTTTCTTCATTGGGTGACTCAAGTTGTAAAACCCTGAAAAAGGTAGCAGAGTTCTTAAAGCACACTCCTGCTTTTCTACAGTTTTAAGCACCAGCAACCTCTAAGGACTGCCTGTAGTGCACTCCTGTCATGGGAGATGTAAAATTACAAGATATATGTGACATACAAGAACGGACACCCTCTGTGCAAGCTCATGTTGTACTTCTCACTTAAACATATGCATATGGTGTAAGAAATAAAATAATTAATTATCAAGGCAAAAAAAAGCTTTAAGACAATCTTAGTCCTTGCTTTGTGCATATAGACTGGCTGAGATGAAGTTCAGAAGTTTGGAGGACTGTGGCTGGTTTTGTGAATTCTTGCAGTGAAGCAGGGAGGACAAACATAACAATACTTTTTAAGTTTTTGCTGAGCACAGGCAGTGAAGGCTGGAACTGCTGGCAGCAGGGAGAAAGGTTCCAAGAGCGGGATGTAGTGGAAGTGTTGCTGTACTCATCAAAGCCAAGCAATGAAAAACCTTAGAAATGAATATTTTTGTAGTTAATGTTTCCATACAAAGAAAGTTTTGTACAAAGAAAATTTTAGTTTTGTACAAAGAAAACTTTAGTTTCGTACAAAGAATATGCGTGTCTGTATTTGGTGTCTGTTAAAATCTTCACTTCTTCTCTTAGTTCCCTTCCTTGCTAAAATGAATTATGTGATTCTAGTTTGTTCTCTGGGGAATAATATTTACCACATGTGACAGTGTCTGCTTAGGAAAGGACTGTATCCAGGGTAGCTTTTTTTAGCTCCAGAGGACTCTGGTCTAAGTCAGGAAGGAGGTTGTAATTGATGAGGAAAAATAAGAGATGTCATATAATGTACAATAGCAGCCTCTCTTCATCATGACCTGCTTGTGCAGGGTCTACCAAGGGCTGTCTGTATCTCCTTTGCACTCATGAGCATATGGCAATCAATGGGGAGAAAAAAAGATACTTTTTTTGCAGTTCTTCAGTTCAGCACTGCCTTTAATTGCGCAATCTTTCATTCATAGACACCATTTAATAAAATAAATAATAAAATTCAATTCAATTAAAACAACAGTCCGCTACTACCTATAATCACAATGATACACTTGAGAAACAAGGTTACCTTCTCTGGGCCACACGTTATGCCTATGACAGGGCTGGGAGCAGCCCAGCATCCTGTCTGTGATTCCTCTCTCCATCCCAGAGCTGGTCCCTGGCACCCTGTCTCCTGGCTGGGAGTTCAGCATTGGTTTATAACCTCATTACCTACAGCTCCAGCCTGACTTTCCTATTTCCCTGAACAGTCTGACCTGGAAATTGCTTTTGTTTGCTCATCACAGGGAAAACGTGTGACTCCACTGTCAACTACTGTGAGTGCAACCCGTGTTTCAATGGTGGGTCCTGCCAAAGTGGGCTGGAGGGGTATTTCTGCCACTGTCCCTTCGGTAAGTACCCTCCTCTCCTCTTTGTCTCCCCTTTCCCTGTTCATATTTCTATTTATTTTTATCTGCATAAGTGATTTCTGGTTTGAAAATGTTTCAAGGTTTGGAAAAACTGCCTGTATTTAGAGGTTCATCTAACTCATTTTTCTTTAAAAGAAAATTAAAAAGTGATGTGGTCACTACAAATACGTATTTGTCATTGCTAGTAGCAGGTCCTTTCTCTCTCACACAAAAACATAAGACCCAGCCAAACAACTCAGTGCCTAAAAATCAGAAAGAATATTTCTGATAAGATAGATAGGTAGACAGACAGACAGACAGATAGATAGATATAACTGTCCAGAAGTAAGAATGGATGCTTGAAATACTTAAATCAAGACCATTGGCTTCCTAAAGAAGAAACTTAGCTCAACCACAGCTGGATCAAGGCTAAAGTACCTTCACAACCAAGAATATCCAAAGTTCAGTCTGAAGGAGGAGGTATGATGATAACAAGGCTCTCCTGATGAATAACAGGCACTTTTAGTGGAGCTGAAGAGTAAGACCACTGTAAATAACATCAGTATTTTACATCAGAGAAGCATATAGTAGTGCCAAAGTAGTTTCATAATTTCTAGAATTTAATTATCCCAGATTTGGTTTGTGGAATGAACCCAATAAAAACATAGAACAACATGGATATTTTAAGGCATCATGACACAATTGCAGCAAGATTGATTCTGAATGCAGATTAATCCAGAACTGCCATGCTTCATATGGAAAAGTATGAAAGTAAATGTAACAGATTAATAAAAAAACCCAGAAATGTGCAGAAATCATCTACAGTGTTTTAACGTTGCTGAAAACCCTCTCACAAAAGTATAGTTCTCAATATACATTTGTAATGCTGAATAAGTTTTTCTATTAACATGTGGAATAATTTCTCTATTCCCATTTCTTTCCTTCATTGTACTTTTCCTCAGGGTTTATTAATTTCCCATTGTAAATTTGACTAATCTTCATAAATTAAATCAGGGTTTTTTTCCCATTGTTGCTGCAGTAAAAGAAAAATCAAGGGAAATTATGGGACAGAGATCTGAAAAGAGGTATGTAGAATGCACCAGAATATTCATATCAGTAAAAACATGAGAAGACATAATAATTTAATCACACATATCCTTATTTCATAAGTATGACAAATGAACCACCCAGTGAGAAACAGTTCGGATAATAGCCGCAGAGCGAAAAATTAACTCAACTTGCACATTGATTTCCACAGCTGGATTAATAAATGCTTGATGATAATTAGCAGCCATGTCTTGACAGAACTGTCAAACTGGCTTGGTTTGGTGTTTTCCAAAGAAGCCACAGAGCTCGACGAAAAGCTTTCCAATAGATCTTTGTCCTTTGTAACTCGATTTTTTAAGTTTGAATATAATGTACCTCAGCACCCAGCTGTGGGTAATAGCATCCCTCTGTTGGTTGTGTGATTTTAATTGTGCATTAATTTAATTGTACATTAGAGGTTCCACCACTGTGTCGAGAGCACATCCATACTTCGCTCCTGGGAGAATGTGCGGTGAGGAAAAAAATCCCCAATTCCGGGCTTCGCTTTTCATTTTTCAGGTGTTTTTGGGAATCACTGCGAGCTCAACAGTTACGGATTTGAAGAGCTGTCCTACATGGAGTTCCCCAGTATGGATCCCAACAACAACTACATCTACATCAAGTTTGCCACCATCAAGAGTAACGCCTTGCTGCTGTATAACTACGACAACCAAACGGGAGAGCGGGCGGAATTCCTGGCCCTGGAGATAGCGGAAGGGAGGCTGAGGTTCTCCTACAACCTGGGCAGTGGCACCTACAAGCTCACCACAGCTAAGAAGGTGTCTGACGGACAGTTCCACACCGTCATTGCCCGCCGGGCTGGAATGGTAAGAAACGCTAAGATGAGGATTTTAAGGCAAGTTCAGCCAAATTGCTTTGGCTTCCAGGCAGACTCAGAGGAAAGTAAAATTAATGGCATTGCGTTTGCTAGCAGAAACTCCAACTTTGGGAAGAACCTCCTTCGTTTCTGCCTTGTTCCGACTGACACAAAGCCCTGTGGTGGTTTGTTTGGTATGATGATGATAAAGTATAATGAAAAAAGCATGTGCAAAGTGCCCCCATACTCTCAACGTGAAAAATGAGAGCCAGGAATAATTAATGACATAGATGACTACGCACCAGGCTAATTAACTGGTGTAGATTACGGGGATGATTATCAGGGAATGCTAATTAACCACAATAATTGCAAAAAGCCTCAAAATAGTTTTTCTCAACATTTGGAAAATAGAAGTGGACAAACTTAAAATTCTAAGCATCCATGACCTCCTTGAGCTAATTCAGAGATTTTAGCAATCTTATAAGAGCCTGGTTTTCCTCTGTAGTACACATGTGAAGAGTTAAAAGGTGCTACATTAAGAAAATATTTTGAGGGGAAAGTGGGAAGTTATTTCTCTCTTTGTCCCCCAGAATGCATATGAGGTGAGGAACTCTGCTAAAAACTGGGACAATTGATTGCCAGTGTGCCTGGCACTCTGACCCCTTTCCTGCCTTCATTTTTTTCTCCAGAAAACATTTTCTATTCCTTTTCTCTCATTTTTTAATACTACTTCCAAAGCAGAACATAAACCAAATGGTCTTTGAATCTAAGCCAAGTTTTCTGACTCCACAGTGTTTGAGTTAGAAATGAAACCAAATCTATTTACCATCCATAATCAGTAACTATTGCCCAACAGTTCCCTTCTCGGGCAGAAATGGCGTACGTGGAATTCCGTATTCTTCCCATGTTTGAAATTAAAGTCACAGAACAGTAATATATGGTGGGGTTCCCAAATTTGTTTTGTATATTTCAAGCTAGAAGAGATGAAGGGAATAAAAGTGATAAACTCTTCTACCCACTGTGGCTCCCTTCTAGCCCTTGCAGAGTCTTGAAACTCCATTTCAGTTCACAGTGCAAGATCTCATTTATTTTGGGTGTTGGTCTCTTCTCCCAGGTTACAAGCAACAGACAAGAGGAAATGGCTTCAAGTTGCAGCAGAGGAGGCTTAGCTTGAATAGCAGTAAAGGGCTCTTCCACAAAAGGGCTGTCAATGCCTGGAAGAGGCTGACCAGGGATGTGGTTGAGTCACCATCCCTGGAGGTATTAAAAAGATGTGTAGATGTGGCACCTGGGGACATGGTTTGGTGCTGGCCTTGACAGTGCTGGCTTAGTGGTTGGACTCTTGCAGATATTTTTCAACATTAAAGATTCTATGGTTGTGAAATCCCGTCTTCAGCTGGATTTGCAAATCCAATTTGAGTGTGTTTTTAGGACTTACATATCCAAACAAGATGAAGGATTATTATGATGTTGAGCAATGGCTTTGGTTTAATGTGCTTTGATATCAGATATCAATTTGCATCTTGCAAATTTAATAATTTACATCACAGCTTCCTAATGGTAAAGCCCAAAGGTGCACTTTAATCTTGACATGCACAAGGTTCCTATTTTAGTAACTAAAGTAGAATGTTACTTCTATAAATAAGATGTAAATGGCTAAGTATAGGGGCACAGAGTAAAAGTTGCAACAAATAAATGAATACACTGAAGGAAAAAAAAACAGAGAAAGAAAATGTTTTACTTGTCAGTGTGCCAGAGGACTATAGAAGAAGAGAGAACATAAAAAGGGCTATTTATAGAAATATTTTCAGCTACGACTGCTTCAGGCTAAAAGCAAATATTTAAGACAACCTATACCTTTGTGTGGGGCTTTTTTGTTTGTTTGTTTTTAATGTTTAAACCTATTCAGTAAAGTCAGCTGTTTACAAACAGTATGTGAAGAGAATTGCCTTTGTCTTAGATATTTCTGCTGCAGGAAAAATGTCTCCCAGGTGTCCAAAACTGTATAAAATAGGCCCCCTTCAGGATTCCAAATCTGTCATTTCCTACAGCACAGTGGGATTTTATCGGAAACTGGTAAAATCATTAAGTTGTCAGTCCTGAGCTATTGCAAAGTGACAGGATAGAAAGGCTCATAATGTGGCAAGGTAACTGTAGAGTAATGCTTAAGTAACAAGCAGGAACATTTGACTAACATTAGAAAATAAATTGTATGAACTCTGGTCCAAGTAAAATATATTCTCAAATATCCAGCCCTTCAGCTGGGGCTGGAGCTTGGCTTGCAGAGCACATAGCGATGTAAGTTAGGGAGATTATGCTGATTGAGCTAAGAACAAAAAACTCATTTCAGTTTTTGTTGTTGATGTTCTGAAGAAAAATATGTATGCATGTGGTGGCATACAGAGCAGCCAGCTTATTATTCTTTCTCTGAATTGTTTCATTTATGCAGGGCTATAATCTGCTTTGGAACTGCAGACTGACATTTCTTGGGAGAAGCACTTTGCTCATTTGTATGGAAAGAAATTCAAGATAAGCTTCCATTAAAAATAGCAGATTGAACAATTTAATCGTACTGTAGGGCATGATTTAGGGCTAAGAGCTCTGAATTTATTTGGTCAATACAGTGTGTCAGCGTGCAGCTTGTATTTGGAACTAGCATGGACAATCTGTGGGGATTTCAACAGGCTGTTGTTACCAAACTTACTTGCAGGCAGTAGAAAAAACCTCTGCAGAGTAATGATGTACTGATAGCCAGTGCTGCTTGCTCAGCTCCCACAGAGCAATCTAAATCAAAATATAAACCCAGGCATTTTTAAAGGTGGCGTTTGATTTAAATTTGCTGTAAAACTGTACCACACATCTAGCTGAAACATGAGGAAATGTACAATGTGGAGATTATGTTTATTTTTCTGAAAATTTGTTTTGAGGAATAACTAACCTTCAGGGTTGGTTGGGTTTTTTGGTTTTTTTCAGCGCATCTGTTATTAATAAATCACTGTGGGGACAATTCTTTGCTAAATAAGGAATAAAATAAAAACTCATTTTAAAACCAGCAGGAGTTATTTCATGATTTTAGTGACAGCTTTGGTTGGACTTTTATAGATCACAAGTAGAAGTGCCATGAGTAGCTTTAGTGTAAATAAGTTGTATGGAAAGTCTCAGAATCACAGAATGGTTTGGGTTGGAAAGAACTTTAAAGATCATCTGGTTCCAACCCCCCTGTCATGGGCAAGGACACCTTCCACTAGACCAGGCTGAGGCAACCTTGTTGTCTGGGACTTGATGGTTTGGAGATAAAAATAGTAACAGTAATAATAGTAATAATGGTAATAATGGTAATAATAGTAATAATAGTAATAGTAATAGTAATAATAGTAATAATAGTAATAATAGTAATAATAGTAATAATAATAATAATAATAATAATAATAATAATAATAATAATAATAATAATAATGAAGAGTAAGACTGCTCTAATAACTGATAATGCCTGGTACTTCCCCAAATATCAGCTTGGTCCCACTCTAGGTGTCCAGATGCTTCTCCATTATCAAAGTTGAGATCCTTCATGACCTCTTAGACCTCTTACCTTAAGCCGGTCCATTTGGTTACTTTTTGAGTTTTATGGAGAGGTTGGTTATTATTTTTAACTAGTAATCTCAGTGTTTCTACTCCCAGGGTCATTATTTTTAACTAGGAATCTCAATGTTTGTACTCCCAGATTTTGTAACATGCTTTTTATCAAGTTCAATATGTTTAATGTCACGGTAAAGCCCCTGAAGGAACGCCCTTTGTGATTGGAGGGGGCAGCTTTTCTCTCAGATTATCTGAACCATATCAGGAATAGGATATGGTATGAGCCAAAATAACTTCAGTTTCAATGAGTAAAGCAAACAAATATGAAAGAAACCCTGCCCAAATGTGAAAAACTGGTGTTTAACTGTTTCTCTGTGTGAACCAATTAGCTCCCTCTCTGTTTGTATCCATGCCTTGGTGGTGTCCATGCAGTGCCGGCCAAGTGTGGAGTTGAGCAGTGGCTCTAAAACACCCTGCTTCAGACACCATGATAAACACAAGTTCTCCTTTCTAGCCAAGTTCTTGATAATAATACACTTAAGCATAAATAGTTAATGTGGCTAGGGACTAAAGCCTTGTAATATTCAGCATATTTGTGTGCATGCCTTTTGCAGGCAGCATCCCTGACGGTGGATTCCTGCTCTGAGGACCAGGAGCCAGGCTACTGCACTGTCAGCAACGTTGCTGTTTCAACTGACTGGTAAATATTTCTTCTTTCGTGGGGTTGTTTTGGGGCTTGTGTGGGATTTTTTTTGGAATAAAATTAAAAGTAAAGTTAAGAAGAAATCTCCCTGTAAAGCCAGAGAAACTTGGAGTAATGATAAGGCTCCCAAGTGTCAGTTTCTTCCATCTTTGTAGAAGCAAATCAGATTTTCTGAGTGTGCTGCTGCTTGCTAGGTCAGGCTTAATTTCTGCGTAGAACTAGATCATAACAAGGAGTTTTCTCAGAAATCCCCAGCTCTTGACACCATCTTTGTCCCCAGCCTCTGGTGGCAGTCAGGAAATGCATGGCCATAAGTAGTCAGTAAGCCTGTGGTATAAATGAGGGTCAGAGCTATTGCCTAATGATTTGGGGTCATGTATTTATTTAAACTGCACCTCTTCTTACTCATAAAGACATAGGAAATAAAATCACCTGATTAGTGCTGTCGTTAAAAAAAATATTAACAGTATTTATAATTTGTCAGACAATCTTTGACATTGTTTTCAGGTATTTTCTGTTACAGTTCTGAGTTCATAAACAGTGTCCAGTAAAGAAAGCAAACTTTATTTCTGGTGTTTACTATAACTAACTCAAGAGTCTTTGGGTCACATCTTTGGAGATAACAATAACTTTAATCCAAATCACTTTGGCTTATTTTTTACAATAATTACAGTCATGTTTCCTGCCACACAGGGTTTCCCTGCTAGCAGAGGTGTTACATCTTTGTAAAACAATGAGCCCATCTTCCTGCTATTGAAGTATCATCTACAATCTCAATTATATACTTGGGTAAAAAACCTTACCTGTGATCTCAAGCACACTGCTCAGTCAACTGAACAGAAATTTTGACATGCCAACTGAGTGTGAATTTAGAGTCATACTCACTACAACTGTTAGTTCAAGTGCTACTGATCTCTCTGTCTCCCCTTTAAAACTAAAATACCAATTTGGGAAGAAGAATTTTAGCCGCAGGCTGTAGCTGGTGGTGGCAGTTCCCGTGCTGTCGTCGCTATCCTGGTGTCTGGTACCAATAGGTTATTTCTCCTCTTTTACAGGACTCTCGATGTGCAACCAAATCGAGTTACTGTTGGTGGCATCAGGTCCATAGAGCCCATCCTTCAGAGAAGAGGACAGGTGGAAAGCCATGACTTTGTGGGCTGCATAATGGAGTTTGCTGTCAACGGACGTCCCCTGGAGCCCAGCCAGGCTCTGGCAGCTCAAGGAATCTTAGATCAGTATGTCTGCTATATATGCAATATAGTATATGCAATATAATATATAATATATAATATATATATTATGCAATAAAGGAAGCTCTCATGAATGCCATTCCATTCAGACACCAACAGATACTTCATGCTAGGAAAAAAAACGACTGTAGAACCTACTGTAAAATGTGAAAAATGTAGGAAGAAAGTGAATTTGGATTAAAGGCTCACTGAAGATTACAGAGTCTTAAAAAAAAAGCAGCATCATTTCATTTCTATTGTCAGTGGTTATTCAAGTTGCTTTGCAGGCTGAAACTGAGTAGCCCCTGTTCTTGGGTTTCTTTATAAATTCCACCTGGTTTTGACTGTACTCATAGCGTTTGCTAACCCTCGACTCCCTTTTGTTTCCTCTTAATCCACCATGTCTGTTCTCTCACTTTGCCTCTCAAGTATCACTGAATTTCCCTCATATCCTCCAAGTGGTCTTTCAGAAATGAAGAGCTATCCGATTCTATTGTTTTTTCCATCTCATTGTTTGAAGTCACAGTTGTAGCAATAATGTCAGTCTTCCATCCAGATTTCCTCATTCTCACTTCCTCTCCTAACCCCCGTGTTTGTGCTGGTCATTGTAATGCAAAGGCTCTGGCAGTCTGCAGCATAAAAAAATGCCTAAAAGGGCTTTTTCTCTCTTGCATAACAGATAGTAGGAGTTGGGCTGTCTCTGAATTCCTTCCTCTTTTATAAGACTGCTATAAACCGATGCTGAAAATTGGGATCTGCTTAGAAACTTGAGCTGTCTACTGAGATTCTTAGAATTACAGAATGGTTTGGGTTGGAAGGGACCTTAAAGATCATCCCGTTTCAACCCCCCTGCTATGGGCAGGGACACCTTCCATTAGACCAGGTTGATCAGAGACCCATCCAACCTGGCCTTGGACACTTCCAGGGATGGGGAAAAAGAGCCATTTTTGCATCTCTGAGGGGAAGAAAGGGAATACCATTTAAAGAGAGCACGCTTCCCAGCACATTTGCTCTGCTTATTCGTGTGCATTTTTTTCAGCACCCGCTTTTCTGATTTCTTTCAGGTGTCCCAGACTGGAAGGTGCTTGCACAACCAGCCCCTGCCAGAATGGTGGCACTTGTGTCGATCAGTGGTCGTGGCAGCAGTGTCACTGCAAGGATGGACTGACGGGAAAGCACTGTGAAAAATGTGAGGAGGAGGTTTTACTGTCTTTAACATACACCTAACTGTGGCTCAACCAAAGGCCGTTAAGAGGTTATTTAGAGGGATAATGAATTTTATAGAATAATGAAAACAAGCAGCGTGTTGCCTCTTAAGTACATTAAAAGTCCACACATGAAAGGACAATGGACTCTTGTCCTTTCATGAGCTAAAAATGGCAACAACTGAATCCATAATTTCTTCTGGTCTGTATATCGCATTTCAGGTAACTCACACTCATTTAAAGTCCTGCTTCCTGATAACATTTAATCCGTAACTAAAATAAAGGTATCCCATAGGAGGGATTTGTCTGCTATGGGGAGGTAAGAGGGTAAATGAAAACCCCTTCCCATAAACATTGAGTTCGTGTGCCTAATTCTCCAAACTAAAGTCCTTTTCATCAAATTGACTGTGGATTATATGCAAGAAAGTATTGTAAATGTAAATGAAAACAAGGCATTTACGCTGGGGGGTGATTCACTGTCATAGGAGTAGCCCTGTAAATCAATATAGGATTGTCCAGGAGGGCCAAGTGATTTATTTCCGTGTAGTTGTAGTATAATGACTGGGCTTTGTTTTTTTACATGTCCCATTATTGTTTAGCTGATTTATATGCTTTTATTGCACCGGTTTACAAAAGAATTTAGCCATAATTTTAACAGCATTTGGTAGTCAGTGCTCTGCCTTTTTTTATTCACTTTTTTTTTTTTTAATGCCATAACAAATAGAAAGTCATTATCTCTGCCCTGAAGAGCTCAGAGTTCAATATATCATGAAACCCTGCTTGCAGTAATGGAAACAGTAACATCCTTGGGAAGGAATTACAGTTCTGAGAGCCAAATTTTTTTTCCCTACTCCCTCACTTGTTCCCTAGCGAGTTTTAATTTACCAGTGACTGATAGCAGCAGTAAATTACTCGCACACTCCCACTCTCAAACACACATTCTGGTGGAAGCCAAAGAATAGGGGGGCTGCAGTTGCCACTCACTCCTGCTCCCCTCCCTTGACCTGCTCTGAACTTGATCTCTGCTCCGAGGGAAAGGCGGTCGCGGTGAGGCAGATGATGGCTGGAGCGGTAACGAGCTGCATGCTCAACGCCTCCCTGTCCTTGTCCCAGATATTACTGCTGACACGGCCTTGTCGCTGGAAGGCAAGGGGAGGCTCGACTACCACATGAGCCCCAACAAGAAGCGGGACTACCTGATGAGACTTGGGGCTCGGGGCGCTGGCGCGGGCCGCCCGGGCGTGGAGCGCTTGGAGGTGAAGTTCATGACAAGGAGCGAGAACGGCGTTTTACTCCACGTCCAAGAAAGCAGCAACTTCACTACCGTGAAGGTAAGATTACAGCTAATGCCGAGTTTGATTTGATTGGACTGCCTCGTGTGCAGTGATCAAAATCGCGTTTTTCCATTACTCTTTCTGTTTCCTTTATAAAACATTGGGTCTTTAACTGAGACTAGGCACTGCTCCAGTATCATTCATCTTCTCAACAATTCCCTTCCTATTGGCCAAGGTATCAGAAGATCTTGATGGTTTTATATCTAATCAGTTTTGTCTAGACTCCAAATAGTGACTGTTCTAAGGCGACGAGAACGGTGCTCATTGCCATGGTTATTATCGTCATTACACTTTACAGAACAAATCATTGTGTTATTGGCCTTTTATCTTCTGATTTTTTGAGCCTTGAACCCAGACCCTCCTTAAGCTAGGAAACGATTGCCAAAAAGTTTTCATTAATTCCTACCAACATGGCTCAGGCTTATCAAACTAGGAAGTGAGGGATAACTCAAATTCATGAGGTTACTCGCAGACCAATGTCAATATCAAATTATTTTGGCATACATAGCTGAATTAATGCCTCAAATGCCACACTGTTTGGGGTTTTTTTGTTGTTTTTTTCTTTCCTCTAAGAGCTTATTGCTGCAGGAGTTACCTTTCTCAAGAGAAAGCAATGGTTTGGTTCCTGGCGATGACTCAGTCCATTTACTCATAACTCTAAATGAGTACAGCAGTGATGTTGGCAAGCCCCTTTATTGGGTTGGTGTAAGCTCCAAGTTTCCTTGACTGCTGCAAGGCTTTCCAAGTTTTTCTTCCCTGACTTCTAGAGAAATTCATACAGAAATTCACACTTTCTAAGCTTCAGCCCCATGGATATCCTCCACCTGCCTGGTCAGAGTTACGAAGCTTTCCTGACACACCGGCTGCATTTAGGAAGCAAGTCTGCACTACTTCCCTGGCATAAGCTTTTACCACATCATTTCATAGGAAGTTTCTGCCTCGCTCATATTAGCAGATAAGATCTCATTATTTTGATTTCTGGAGAGAAAAAACCTTTTTCTACCCCCTAGTAGAATTTGCTAGGTGAGCTCTCCAAGCATTGCTAAAAAAAAGAGAGAGAGAGTTGCCTTTCTTGGCTAAAAGCACTGGTGCTGTGTTTATGCAAACACTCTTGTTATTGTTAATATTGGTGAAGTTATACAAGCAAGCTGAGGGTGTCAAGTCCCAGCCCCAGCTGTGCAAGGGAAGAGAGCAGAGGTTTGCCTAGTACCAGATGCAGAAGTTTGAGGAAGGAGAGCCGAGCTGGTTGTTGCCAAGCAGTTCCCAGGTGATGCTAGTTAGTAAAACTGTAGTAATTTAACCGTAGCTAGTGCAGTACGGCCTCTGCACTGCTCCTCATTCCCAGAATAGGTATCATGATGAGTAATCCCCTCAGTGGTGGCCCAAGATGCCAGAGAAGCCAACCCAGCAAAGGTCTCCATGTCACTCCATCCACTTGCCATGCAGAAGTTGGGCTTTAGGGACCTGCCAGTCCCCAGTTCTTGTCAGTGTTCAAAACAGACAATTTTATAACTTGATTTTTGGGTCTTTTAATATGCCTGTTATCCAAAGTATTAGCATTCAGAGAAAACCTGCCATGTGTTTTTAATATTAAACCATGCTAGGGAAAATCTATGAGTCCTATGGCTACTTCCATGCCTTCACATTTTTCCTCTTGCAGCTAATCGGTTTTGGTGTGGCTGGGATTGGGGTACAACTAGAGAAGTGGCAATAAATCAGACCCACTGAGATTGTGAGCACTTGATTCACTAAACGATGGATGCAGACTCCCTCCAAAGAACCCAAGAGGGGTCTTTATGACATAAAGGAATCCTTAACCCAGGAAAGATACAAACTTTTGCAGATTACATTAAATAATTGTCAAATTCAGATGGAAAATGCTTCCTCCAAAATCCACTACAACAAAGAGGCTGGGGGATTGCTTATTACTGGGGGTCTTTATCGTAGCTTATTTTCCTACAAATGCACATTGCAAGTAATTCAGTTAGAAGCAATGGGATAAACATTTGAGGGTTAAAGGTGAAATTGCCTGTCTTGTCTTGCTTTATCTAGAAATCTCATCTGCAGTCAGATTAAATTAGCATAAATGGAGCTCAAGGATCTCTGAATTGTACAGGTAGAGGATGTGGATTGCATTTTACCTCTATTAGCTAACATACTCCTGTGTGAGGGGGAGTTGGGCCCTGGCACAGGTTGCCCAAAGAAGTTGTGGATACCTCATCCCTGGAAGTGCTCAAGGCCAGGCTGGATGGGAAAGGTGCCCCTGCCCATGGCAGAGGGGTTGGAACTGGATGATCTTTAAGATCACTTCCTAAGCAAACCATTCCATGATTCTGTGCATATATCAAGCTGTAGGAATTAATCAGAACATAACCCTTTTAAATGACATCCCATTCCATGGCTAGTTTTAAGACAAATAAAACCCAATTTCTTCAGCAACTGAGACTTGAAAAATTAGTAAAGTTGAATCAGCCCTGTAGTTAGGAATATGTTTGTTTTTAGGGGTTCATTCTTTTCATTATATTCTACTTGTCAGTTGCTCAGCCATTTAAATAAAACCCAGAAATTTGTTTTACTCAATACTGTCGACTTCAGCCTTTGTTTCAAATTTAGAAACATGTTCTGCCTCAAGGCACCAAGAGGAACATTCCATATCTTTTCCTGGTTGAGGTAGCCATGGGCCAGTCTTGTCTCTGGAAATTTTCTTTTCCAAATGCCCCTAGTGCGTTATTTATGAATCTATTAGCATTACTCATGTGCAATTTTTAAGATACAGAAATAGGGTTAAAGAATCATGAATTACTATGGAAAATATCAGTTGCTGACAGGTAAATAATTCCACAGGTCTTTTCTAAGGTAAAATTAAAGATTTTGCTTCTGTGCTCAGTCTTCCCTTAAGCTTGGAGGGTATTGTCTGGCATGGTGTATTCCTTTCTGTTTACATAAAGACTAAAATACAAGGCAGTATTTTTATGGGGCACAAAAGAGTAAGACATAACAAACGAATTACAGGTTGCAGACATAAATATATGTACATATTCAGCTCAGTCAGCCTTTTTATAAGTGATTGTGGGAAATGGTGTTTAATATGTTTTAATAGTCTGTGGGCTGCATTTGTAAAGATGGGATTTTCCTTGGGCTCTGTGATAGTTTAGACACATGCTACTTGTGTTTTTATCAGTAACAAAAGCATCCTGCCTACGAGGCGAGCTTTATCAAACAATGCATTTTCAAATAGTCTGAATTACTGCCTTCATAAATGAAGTGGATGCACATATTAAGCGTTGTGTCCTCCATCCAAATGGAATACGTGCTAGATGCATTCATTCAGGCAGCTGCCAAGACATGAGCGTGGTCTTACAGCCTTATTAAAGCTGGAGTGTCTGAACAAAGTCCTCAGCTTGCATCACTGGAGAAGCAAATCCAGAACATTTTAACAGTTTCTGGAAACGAGAGCAGCATTCTTGTAGCTGGTGTGTCACCTCACAGTTCTTCCCAGGTGAACCTTATTTTTCCTCTAACAAAGGAAGTAAGGCTTTGAGAGCTTTCAGCAAACCTGGGGCTGTGACCTTTCCTGGACTCTGCCTGTGCACGTCCCACACGCTCCGGGTACGGATCTCGGACCGACCGAGCCGCAGTGGGGAACGCGGGATGGAGAGCTCTTGTTCAATTTAATAAGTGTGACCAAACATGCAGAGCACCGAAGGAAACTTGCAGCAAGTTTCAGAGCCATCCTACATGAGTTTATGCAGTTCTGTACACCCTCAGGAAGTCATCTGACATACCCAAATTTAAGCAATATTTGAGAAACTGGCAAGGTTGGATGTTGGGGATTCTTTTTAAGCTCCTACACCTTAAGTGCAGAATTTGCACTGATCTCATTTTGGGATCATAGTAAGAGTTTGAAATCCCGCATCTCATGATTCAGTAGAATTGTAAGGCATCATTCTTAAGAGAAAGAAACAAAATATTCTTCCTTTTTTTCCTAGCTGTTCACAAGTTTTAAAGCAGTTTGCTCAAGAAAGCACTATTTGAAAGTTCTCACAAAATCATACACTTTGCAACTCTTCAGAAAGTTTTCTGAAATACAACAAAAGTTTTTTGCAAAATACCAATTAGCAGAAAAAGCAGATATGAAATGGGGCTCTTGCTCAAGCCCTGCCATGCCTTATGCATTCCTACTGTGTCGTAATAAAAACTGGATGCAATTTGCTTGGGCAAGGACAACATCTGTTCACTCTCCAAAACATTTTCCACACTTGCCTTGAAGAAAGAGGAAGAATTACTCTTTCTCTGGTTAAAATGCATTGTCATGTGCATGACCTATAGCTGGTTCCTCAGTAGGATTAGCCAGGGATTGAATGGGTGGCAGCTCTGAGATGCAAATTTTCTGTTTAAGTTTCTGCCATGTGATGCATTTAGTTCTGGACAATTTTTTCGTACTAAATAATTAATGCCTTTTTAGTATAAAACAATTATTTGAGGAAAAAAAATGCCTACCCCAGCTTTCTATTACACCAAAGCTACATGTTACTGTAGCTGTACTGAGTAGGCATCATACCAGTTATGTGTGGGTGGGAGTTATGTGACAGCATTTTAAAATTTCACATCATGTGTTCTTCTGAGCAGATAAAAGGTGGGAAGGTGCACTACATATCTGATGCTGGAGTTGCTGGGAAAGTGGAAAGGAACATCCCTGAGGTGTATGCTGCAGATGGCCAGTGGCACTCAGTCCTCCTGGAGAAGAATGGCTCTGCCACCATCCTGTCGGTGGACAGGACTCACAGCCGGGACATTCTCCATGCCACCCAAGACTTTGGTGGGCTGAACGTCCTCACCATTTCTCTGGGAGGAATTCCATCCAGCCAACCCTTCAAGAGCACAGTTGCAGGTATTCTATTTTATTTTTTCCCCCAAGTACTGTAATTCTTTATCAGTAATTAGTGTACGTCCATCCTTTGCTAGAAAAAATGCTAATTGAGTGAGTAAGGATTACAGACTTTGTTCCTTTAGTACACCCTGCAGGCTTCTTGTTTCCAAAATCAGGCACTCCCTCTGCAGGGCTTTTTTGAGACAAGGGGGTTGCTTATCTGTACCTCAGTTGCTGTATTTTTGTTACCCCAATGGTGAAGAAAGGATGCATTCTTTACCTGAGTCATAATCTGGAAAATCAAGGCAAATCTTTCATTTGGGCAGAAATGCTAAACAAAAACTTTGTAGGGATTTGGTAAGTGCTGCAGGATTTACCCTGTTATTAATATGATTTAAATATTTTCTGCAACTCCAAGGTCCTCCTGCTTTATCCTGCTGTCAAATGAAGAATGGGATTTATTTCTGAGCAAGGACGATAAAGAACCATCCTCTGACTGATGTCTAGCTGTTAAGGAGCAAATCAGTCTCCCTTAAGAGTTAAAGTATCTGTGTCAAACCCTGGCAAAAGAAGTAGATAACATGTATTTGATATCATTTCCCAAGCACTAGGCAAAGATGGAAGTGATTTTTAGCTGCAAAACATGAGATACTCCAGACAATACAGATGTATTTTTCACATATTTCTATATTGAAAAATCTTCCTGGCTTCATGAATTGTGACCAGATAAAGTATTTTCGAGTGGAGTAAATTCACACTTTACACTTGTGTATTGTGAATATGTATGAAATGTGGTACGAAATCGTGTGGATGCTGTACTGACCTTTATCCTTTTTACATGCATGTTTTATGAGCAGCATGTGCATGGAAAAAGCAAAGGCTTGTAGGAAAGCTGGAACAAGGAAAATTGAGGACACTAACCTCTCACCACTGCCTGATGCTGTGGCAGACAAATTAGGAATGTCTGGCTTCCATTAAGTACACACAGTCCAAAATCCCTTTTTCACACAATTTTATTTTATTTTAATATTGGATCACGCAGGGTACAACATACCAAAGATTTACATGGTGCTGGTATAAAACTCTTCATGAACTCAGAGTCAAAAATGTCTTCAGTGCTGTTAAAGGCAAGACAACGCACAAGGTGACAGGGCTGTGAAGTGGCCATGTCCAATAAAATTTTCAAAGCCAGGTAGATGTGACAAATTGCCCATTGCTGTTTATCACATCACATCACATCAGTACTATGAGTACAAAAGTGATGATCACTTTTGCTTGGGCTCCCAACTGAACCTAAATCTTCAGCCCTGAGGATTATAAACCTTCAATACCATCTCATGCAACTCAAGTATATTTGCTGTTTCATGACAGAGTGGTATCCACCTCTGTGTACCATTTTGCCATGGCTCCAAGCAGAGATCACCGTAAGGTTGCACTAGCTCAAAACCCTTCCAGAAAAGCCTGGTCCATTAGGCATCAGATTTAGTCAGGGGAACACAGAGAACTATTAGGCAGGCAAAAGACTGGATTTTCCTGGGGCCTCACTCAACCACTGCACAGAGCCTGGGGGTAACTCCATCTCCCTGGGCTCTCACAGCAGTAAAACTTGTTGTAGGGTAGCGCTGCAACCAAGGTGTGGGGGGTTTGGGAAAAAACGATTCAGAGATACAAAAGCATTGCCTTGAATTATGGGGATAGGAGACTTAGCTGAAGCACAGTAGGCAAACTCAAATAATGTTTGGTGCTAGCACAGCCATGCCAGCTGCCCACAGGATCCTCTGTGGGAAAAGATAAGAAGTTTTAGAAATACGGGAAAATCAGGAGACAAAAGCATTTCAGTAAACCGAATGAAGACATTAGAAGGCATATTTATTCAAATTCCGTTTAAAGCCATTAAGCACTGTTGGAATAGATGTTTCCCTATGGTAACCACGGCTTATTTAGTGAGCAGCGGAGCCCGCAGCGCGCTGTTGACAGCGCGTACTCGGCCTTCAGCCCCCGACACCTCTGTCCCTTTTCTTCCCTTTCTCAGGCTTCAACGGCTGCATTTCCTACATCAAGTACGGCGGGGAGAGCCTTCCCTTCGCCGGCAAGCACAGCCTCGCCACGCTGTCCAGAACAGAGCCCTCGGTGAAGATCGGCTGCCGCGGCCCGGACGTGTGCGCCAGCAATCCCTGCTGGGGCGAGCTGATGTGCATCAACCGCTGGTTCGCCTACCAGTGCGTGCCGCCGGGGGCCTGCGCCTCCAGCCCCTGCCGCAACGGGGGCAGCTGCGAGCCGGGGCCCCAGGCCGGCTTCACCTGCAGCTGCCCCGAGGCCTACGCGGGACGGACGTGTGAGACCGTGGTGGCCTGCCTGGGGGTGCTGTGTGCCCCCGGGCACGAGTGCAGGGCGGGCCCCGGCGGCGGCCACGCGTGCCTGCCGTCCCCGCAGCCCACAGAGCTGGCCCTGCCGCTCTGGGCCGTGCCGGCCATCGTGGGCAGCTGCGCCACGGTCCTGGCGCTGCTGGTCCTCAGCCTCATCCTCTGCAACCAGTGCCGAGGGAAGAAGTCCAAGGGGCCGAAAGCGGAGAAGAAGACGAAGCAGAAGAAGAAGAAAAAAGGGAGCGAAAACGTGGCGTTCGATGACCCTGACAACATCCCGCCCTACGGCGATGACATGACCGTCAGGAAGCAGCCCGAAGGGAACCCGAAACCCGACATCATCGAAAGGGAAAACCCTTACCTCATCTACGACGAGACGGACATCCCGCACGCCACGGAGACGATCCCCAGCGCCCCGCTGGCATCCCCCGAGCCCGAGATCGAGCACTACGACATCGACAACGCCAGCAGCATCGCGCCCTCCGACGCCGACATCATCCAGCACTACAAGCAGTTCCGGAGCCACACTCCCAAGTTCTCCATCCAGAGGCACAGCCCGCTGGGCTTCGCGCGGCAGTCGCCCATGCCCCTGGGAGCCAGCAGCCTCACCTACCAGCCCGCCTACGGGCAGGCCTTGAGGACGGCGTCCCTGAGCCACTCGGCGTGCCCCACTCCCAACCCCCTGTCCCGGCACAGCCCCGCACCCTTCTCCAAATCCTCGACGTTCTACAGGCACAGCCCGGCCAGGGAGCTGCACCTCGCCATCAGGGAAGGGAGCCCGCTGGAGATGCACGGCGATGTCTGCCAGCCCGGCATCTTTAACTACGCCGCCCGGCTGGGGAGGAGAAGCAAGAGCCCGCAGACCATGGCGAGCCACAGCTCCCGCCCGGGAAGCCGCCTGAAGCAGCCCATCGGGCAGATCCCGCTGGAGACGTCTCCTCCGGTGGGGCTGTCCATCGAAGAGGTGGAGAGACTGAACACCCCTCGCCCCAGGAACCCCAGCATCTGCAGCGCAGACCACGGCCGCTCCTCTTCGGAGGAGGACTGCAGGAGGCCCCTGTCCCGGACGAGGAACCCGGCCGACGGCATTCCCGCGCCCGAGTCCTCCTCCGACAGCGACTCGCACGAGTCCTTCACCTGCTCCGAGATGGAGTACGACCGGGATAAGCCCGTGGCGTACACCTCCAGGATGCCCAAGTTATCCCAGGTGAACGAGTCGGACGCGGATGACGAGGACAACTACGGCTCCAGGCTGAAGCCGCGGCGGTACCCGGGGCGGCGCGGCGAGGGCGGGCCCGTGGGGGCGCAGGCGGCTGGCACCGCGGCCGGGGAGAGCTCCCTGCCCGGCAAGCTGGGGCAGCAAGCGGGAAGCTTCAACTGGGACAACCTCTTGAACTGGGGCCCGGGATTTGGGCATTACGTGGATGTTTTCAAAGATTTGGCATCACTTCCTGAAAAAACAGCGGCAGCAGCAGCAGCGAGTGAAGAGAGCAAAGGTGGTACAGCGAAGGCTGTTTCCAAGGAGGGGGAAGCAGAACAGTATGTATAGGCTTTGTCTCCTGGTATTGCCGTAGTGCAAAGCCACGGGGACTGCTCAAACCATTATATGGTTGTAGAAAAGCCAAGGTCAGCATCTGATCCCCAGGCCAGTCTGGTTGGAGGAGACTTTAAAAATAATAACCATTATGCTGCTGAAAGAGACTTAAGACATTTTTAATTTAATTATGCTTGGATGAATTTATTTCTCCTGCATGCATTGTATTTGCAAACCAGATATTCGGCATGCAGCCTTTGGAAAGGGTTTTCCTATTACCATTGTTTGGTTCGTGATTCTTAAATTAATAATGCTTTGTTCTGAAAAGGAACTAATTTTTTGTTTCAATTGTGAAGGATGTGCGTATTGTCTCCAGCTACTAACGTGTTTTACAATGCAAGAGTACTGAGGATTCCATTTTCCTTAAGAAGAGCGTGGAAGTAAGGTGGTGAATGAAGGAAGTACAGTAGTGAGGTGTCTCAGAAAATGTAGTTACCATATCCTGCGGTTGCTCACATGTGACTTTATGGATGAAATCAGCTTGAATAATTGCTGGCAACAGTGCTTGCTGTTAGTCTTATTCCATACGAGAGGTGCTAGAAGCAGCTCAAGCCAGTCAGCACTTTAGGAGATTTCTGGGTTTTTTGTTTTTTGTTTTTTGTTTTTTTCTTTTCAGTTTGTTTATTTGTTTGTTTCAGGTTTCTTTATCTCTTCTTTCGTTTTTTGTTTTGTTCTGTTTGGTTTGGGTTTTTTTGACAAAGTTGTGTGAGAGCTTCTGAATCTCTAGGAAATGTTTTTGGGGATGCTTACTTTATCCTGGTCCCTCCCTGCCCCCCCTGTGATTCCTGATGGTCATTTGTCAGCCCAGCCCAGCCCTCTGGCTCACAGCAGCGAGGGACAAACCTGTCCATCCCCACATCTCGTGGCCTCTCAGCTTGGCTGTGCTGCTGCTGCAGCCTGTGCTTCTCCCCTGGTTCCATTTTCCCATCTGTACTGTGGAAAGGTGGGAAAAACACTTGGTTCCCTGCCTCACAGGGGTGTTGTGAGGGCTGATTAGTTAAACTCGTCTGAAGTGCTTCAACATTATAAAGCACTATAATAAGTATTATCATAATTGTTATTAAAGCACTGCCTAGCCTCTGTGACCTTGGAGTGGCATTTTCTGCATTCTGTGATTTTCTATGATGGAAACTTTGAAGAATTATTTATTGTATAGAAAATTACTGCACTCTAGCATTTTTGAGCAGATATGAGGGAAAACTACTTGTAGATTCATTAACGTAGCTTACCAGTTGTTCCCAATTCCCTAAAGTTGTAGGTAAAATAGAATATCACAAACTCCTTACATCTTCATGCAGATCTGATGAACCTATTGTACTGTGTAAAAACTTCAATTCTTTTTTTTTTTTTTTTTTTTTTTTTACCTAAGCTGTGTTTTTATATCAATATTTTCCTATGCTGAATAGTTTTCTTACTTTCAGGGAAGGTAAGAAAAATACTTTTTTTACATTTGTTACTTATGTAACATCCATATTTTTCACGTTTTGATAAAATTGTAACATACTGTATGCTTTCTACCTGTAAATGCCAATAATAGAATTAAAATATTTATTTAAAATCTTTAGTGTGTGTTATTGGAAACCTTTTGTCTTTTCTCTCTAATTTCCACTCCTTGATCTTCACTTTTGGGGTTTAAGTTGTAAGGTTTTTAAGCCACATAAACTTTTTAATCAGAAAACAGGCTTTAAGAAGCAAGTACATATCTCAGGAAGATGGAGAAGAGTATCACGAGATTGTTGAGCCTAAAGATAATGTCAAAAAGTGCCAAATCTACTTTCATATTTCTAATAAAACAATAAAAACTGTATTTTAGTCCATAGGGTTTTATCAGCAGCACCTGGTTTCGCATTTGTTAACCATGATTTCCATCTCGGCTCCAAGCTGGAGCTTTCCAGTACACAGACAGTGAGGAGTGTGAGAACAAGAGCTTTCTGTCATAAAGCAGCAGTTGAACAATAAATAACTGCATTCTTTTATACTTACAAAGGGATAAATCACGCTTGGACAACTTCTTGGAGAATGCAGAGAGTGAAAAAGTTAAGGCTGCAGGCAAGAGGTGAGTTCTGAGGTTACACTTAGAATTAGTGCTAAGTGTAAAGAACTTAGAAAAAGGACAACAGTTCAAGGGGGTTTATGTGTTACTTGTTTGGTTTAGAGGTTGTCTCAAAACTGGCCATTAGGAACCAGCTCTTTTTGGCTAAAAGTGCTCCCAACTTCATCATGCCCCTCAAAAGAGAAAAGAAAATGGGCCAAAGTAGCCCTTATTGGTATGTAAGTAGTTTCATCTGAAATAACATGAGTTCCACAAGTGATTTCAGCATTTGAGGAGCTGCTGTAATTAAACATCTGTTAAAAAGCTGTATGTTTAGTTTGAATATTATCCTTTAATACAAACTGTACCACATCCAAGCAATGATTTTAATAATACATGAAAACTTTAACAAATGAAAGCTTTTAAATGTAACACCAAACATATTGAGGGCTGTGTTATGCCAGTTAAGCATTTTGAAATTATCAAAAAGTTTTGCTAAAGGGGAATAATATGCAAAAAATACACAAAATACATGTCATAACTTTAGCACAGTTTACAATTTATCGAGTGGTAGTGCGTTCCTCTAAATTTTGACACTTTATGGTAGACAAATGTATATTTTACTGGTTTCCTTGTTTCCCTGTTTCTGAAAGGCGTGGAGATGTTTCTGACACTTAAACATACGATCCATTCCTGCCCTTTTTTTATAATTCTTTCATGATGAGGATCAGCTAAAGGGTTCCAAGTCGAGCAATCATCCAAAGTTACCAGTTGTGAGGGAGTGAGCTGCATAACTCCCCTGGTTCATCATCAGAACTACGCGGTCCTGTTTCAAGATCTGGGACGTATTATAAGTCATAAATATGTGGAAAGGAAAACAGCCTGCACCGCTCACTGCAGTGCACAGGAGCCTCCAAACACATCTCATGTCAGCTATTTGTCTCTGACCTGTCTTGCTGCTGGTGGAGGGCTGAACTGTCCTTGCCAGCTCAGGTGGAGATGTTTTCTCCTGATGATGTTACTAATTAGATGAAAATGCACAGAGAAATGGCAGATTTACTTGGCATTCTCTTGCTTAGGGAACGAAAAGGAAAACATGAAAAGGAAAATATAAGAATACTGTGATTTGTGGTAGATGGACAAATGAATAAAAGGAGAGGAATCTAGATTTATCTGACTTAAGACTTTTCAGTACTTTTCATCAGAGTTTTCTAACTTTAAAACCACAGAATTAATAGTAAAACACATTACATTGAAAAGTAACGTAAAGACACATATTTTGGTGAAAACATCCCCCATCAAGGATCAGACTGAGAGTCTATGCTGCAGACCACAACCTGTGTCAGGGAGTATCGGTTAGCAGTGCAAAATCCAGCTGGAGCCACATTACTCCAGTCTGGGAATGGGAAGGCTTGGGGTTGGAAGGGGGTGTGGTATCTCACTGATGTCTTCAAAAGCAGGAGATGGAGCCAGCCAAAGGACTCGAGCTGCCAGTGTTCATAAGGTAAATTAGACCTGGTGGAAGCTCTTTGGGGGGACTCTTCGTGTTTTTCTTGTAGACTGTGTTTTTGAAGCACAAAATTCAAGTAATTCAAGTTGCCTTCAGTGTTAGGATGTGTAAATGGTATTTTCTTAACTGAATGCTAGAAGAGACTTGGAGTTATGGGTCCTTTGAAATTGGGAAGGATAATTAGAGGAAGAAGATTAAGAGAAAAAGTGGCTATTTTATGAAATAGGACGGAGGGAAGAAAGTAAAAATGTTGATCTCTCTGCTTTATCATCCCAGAATTTTACTGTTCACCATTTTATCCTTTTCTATGACCATCTATATATTAATTCCACTATCCTTTCCTCTGCTCTGTGAAATTAGTGCTTTGTTCATCCCAATGGGCTCACTTTGGTTTTCCAAAGAGCACTTAATGAGGATGACTGACAGCTTGTGTTTAGGTTGTCAGAACCACAGCCTGTCTTAAAAAAATTAAGATATTTTCACTCAACTGGCCTTTCCTACATTTTGTATGGACTTTATCTTCCATTCAGCAATCTTACAAGAGCTTTTTCCAGCAATAAAATATGGTTGGATTCTTAGTAATTTTTACAGCCTTTTTCCAGTGGCTTTCAGGTTTCATCATCCTGTACTGAGATGATCAGCTGTGAATAGAGTCTTTCTTGAGTTGCATTTTGAGTTTAAAAGCACCTTTATCTCTGGGCTTCACAAAGTAAATCCTCAAGAGACTCGCTCTTCTCTTTTAGGGCCACATATATTTAATTTATGAACATGTACAAAATAATCCCCCAGAATAGTAATTCCCCACATGGATGACCAATACCTATTCTTCTAAGTTGTCATTTACTGCTGAGGAAGAAGAAGACTCTCCATCTGTCATTCTAAGGAGGTATTTTCAGAAATGTTAAGCAGTTTTTTGGAATTTTCAGAAGTGGCATGCACCAAGCCAAATTTCTGATGAGAACCCTCAGAGGGAAGACCCTGCATGGTGCCTTGAGGCAGTCAAATGGCAGCATTCCATTGGCATTGTAGGGATCACTAGGGATCACACTGTGCCTGCTTGGAGCTTGGCTTCATCCCCATCTTCCACAAGCTTCCCACTCCTCTGCTTCCAGTGAGAGGCAAAATGAGGGTCCAGCAAGGCGTTGCTTTCCTTCCTCCCTTACAGCTGGCAAGCACACCTGGCCAGAGATGGAGAATGAGTGGAAATGGCTCCTCCTAACCTCTGGGAAACAGGAATGCTAAACTATCCCTCTAATTTACATCCTCTCAGAGGGAGCATTTTCAGGGAGTCACCAAGCAGTGTCAGCTGGAAGAAAATAAGGATGAAAGCCCCACATCAGAAAACTAGTGTCAGTCGGGACAAATTGTCAGCAAAGAGGTTCAAAACATTTTAGTCTTTCTAGAGTGAGCCCCAAGGACGACGGGTGGTATCTCAGACTGCTCACATGTTTTGTTATCAGCCAGGAGAACAAAGTGGAGCAGACATTGGAACAGGCTTTTGAGGGAAGTGGTGGAGCCGTCATCCCTGGAGATGTTCAAAGGAGGATGTGTCACTTGGGGAGGTGGTTTAGTGGTGGACTTGGCAGTGCTGGGTTAATGGCTGGGCTCGATGATCTTGGAAGTCTTTTCCAGGCTAAATGATTCTGTGACACGTGTGCGTGGCAGCACACACCCGTGGATGTTCATTCCCCATGGCAATTAATACCCTGCAAATTCCCTGTCAGGACTCCAGGTTTGGAAAACAGATTAGCAGCCTGCTCCCCCCCACCCCAGATAAAAAAGCCCAAGCCGCTGTTCCGTGTGCTCCCTTAAAGCCCAGTGACTCCTTGTGCAGCCTGTCAGACAAGGAGCAGGGAAAATAAACAGGTCCCTGTCTTCCCATTTGTTGGTTTATTTCCCCTGAGCCTTTTAAAAGCCAGAGTCTGATTTAGTAATTAGTGTTTCTCCTTGCATATCTTGTGCAATTAGCTATAACAGCAAATTAGGGAATAAGAAATAAACATTAATATAGAAAACAAACATTAATACAGAAGAACATAGGGGATGAGAAAGGGGATTGATGAATCATTCAAAAAGCACATTTTGGTGCAATAATCTAGAATCCTTACAAATAAGCATTGTAATTTCCTTTAAAATACAACTCTCATTCAATAATGCAAGTCTTTATTAAAACAATTTGTTAAACCTTGGCAAAGAAACTATGTGACAGCATCGTTTTACAAGAATTCCTTGTAGTCCATAGAAAGCTAAGT
The DNA here is from genome assembly GCF_030490865.1 of Poecile atricapillus. Lineage (NCBI taxonomy): Eukaryota > Metazoa > Chordata > Aves > Passeriformes > Paridae > Poecile > Poecile atricapillus. The sequence continues at coordinate 9,976,017 of NC_081252.1, forward strand.
GAGAGCTGGAATGGTTTGTCTGCCTTAAAACAACTCATGTTTTAAAAACATCATATTAAAGCATATTAAAAAGGAAAATGTGTAATGTTTTAATGTTTTTTTACACCTGTAGAATTTATCACAATCATCAGAACAGGCTGGACTTTGTAGATATGTGTAACCCCATGTGGCAGGGAATGCCTTTTCTGTGATGGCAACACCTCCCTGCTTTGCAGGAGGAGCTGTAATCAACATGACATGTTATTCTGAACTCCTGCCAGAGGCAGCCTGCTAGTTTTGAGGGAGAGCAGTGAGTTCTTATTGAGAAGACCCCCGAGCTGTTCACCACTCTTCACAGAAGTAATCGTGAATGCCAGTTTATTTCTATCTTTAGCACACCTTTATAGGGTTCTACAGGGTTTGCGAGCAGAACGAGCTACTATTGGCTAACACACACAGTTTACATTTTTTCTCTTACACACAGGGATATTGTTTTACTTTACTCTCTCTTCTGCATGAAGGTTTCAAGGACTTTAGCCCTTAATATCACGACTTATTTCAAAGGCTGGTTTGTGCATACAGGCCTTTACTAATATATAAAATATAGCAACAAATCCTCCTTTCTCTTTTGCACAAACCAGGCTTTGGATAAGATAACATACAACTTAGACTGTCATCCCAATTAACATTATAAGTAAAGTCCGTCCCCCTTCTAGCATAAGAGACCTCAACCATCCAGTGATGCCCCAGCTGGCGAACCAACTTCCAATGGGATCACTATCTTCTTTCAGGGCATGCAACCCATCCTGTAGCTGTTGTAGTTGCTCATGGATGGAAGCTGAATGATCAGCAAGATCCAAGCAGCACATGCCTGCAAACTCTCCACAACCATGTCCTTGTGCTAAGAGCAAAAGGTCAATTGCAACTTGATTTCATAGTACTGCGTGATATACACTACTCACATCGGCTGAAAGCTCACTTAACATTGTGGATGTTAAGTTTAATTCTTTCCTAGTCTAGCAAGCGAGCCTTTTTAGAGTGGCTAAACTTTAATTCATTCAGGCTTCGCTTTGACTGTTTGATGTTCTTCATTTTGCTAGCTATATTCAACAATAGATGTAAGCTTGGGTGGAACAAAGTGAGTTTCCCAAGATAACAGGGTCTTCCATGTGGATTAGCAGGAATCTAATTCCATCCTCTATCTCCACAGATTAGGAATATGGAACTAGGTAATCGCTTTGGTAATTGTCCTGTGAGATTGCACCACGAATAAAGGCTTTACTTTCAATGGTAGTAACGAGATCAGCTATAGGGCTGACTGCAACCCAGTGCTGTATTACTTTGTTAGAATGACTTTTTGTCGGGGGTTCAAACATTATCCATCCACCCGAGGTATTGGTGGAACATAACAAATCCAATTCTTCTGAGGGTTGTAACATTAAGAACTTTGGTAATTTTTGCTTGCTAACAGGCTTCAAGTTGTCTTAATGTGAAGCCAGCAGTGCGACTGCACTCTTGCAACATTGCCAATCGATTCAGTCAAGTCTCGTTATTAATTAAACTTTTAAATGCTTGAGGATCCCATTCAGGGACTCCTGGGAGACAGGTGCGAAAGGATCTCCAGGGGTGGCTAGGCTCAAACACATTGACCTTTGGCCAGTTCAATGTGCCAGAGTGACCCATATGTTCTGTCACTTTTGGATGTTAGTTAGCAGACAGTTGGTCATGACTATACACAACACAATTACCATAAGCATTTTACCATGTAAATGACACCATATTTGCAAACTCATAGCTAGAACTTCAATCGTTAAATGAACTTTCAAAGATGGTTACACTACCTCTTAAAGAGGGAATGCTTATACTTTATACTAACATAACAATTACTACACAAGCTAAACACTTAAACTATTGTCTAACTACTTTTAACACACGTGCTCTGGTATATATGTAGTCTAAGCATGAAAGCAATTTGCTGAAAGGGTAAACACACAACTACAATTTGCTTTATATACAATTAAATGGAGTCTCTACACTTCTTAGATCTTCTACAGAATTTCTCCAGCACGATTCAGTCCTGGAACGTTCACTGCTCCTGTGATGTCAGCTGGCAGTTGATCGGTGACTGAGGGCTTTGATGTTCAAGTTGTTCTTCAGATCCTTCTAAATCTTAAAACAAAGGATACCTGAAAAATTGGTAGAGACACAACATCATAATAACAACATAGAATTTCTGTTGGCAACTGTCTATATAGTGTTCAGACACAACTGTGTCCTGACAGGTCCACTTCTGATCCATGGCTGGAGTACCACGGCTGTGTGATGACTTCTCTGTTCACTGGATCTCATGTGTTCAGAGGCACACAGTCTGGTCAGATGGACAGGTGACCTTTTTGAACCTGCCAACAAAACACGGACACTTCTCTCCTTGAAGTTAATGAATTACACTAATTAAATGCTTGTGGGGCATCCATTTTCCCCCGTTTTTTCTTAAAAAAAAAATAAAAATGAGATGCATTTCTGTTCAACATTAACACAAAACCATATACACAATTAATAAGAACTTATACTAGTTAAAAATCAATTAAATCTTAAACATTATTAATAACATATATAATATAAAACTGCTATTAATTACTAAAACACTGCACTAGCATCCCATAGTTAGCAAACAAACAGAAACAAAAATCAGTGAAGGATTGGATCATCACCTCCGGAAAATGACTCTCCAAGCCCACTTCAAAACTGATCCAGCTGTCATATTAATAGGGTCAAATTGCTGAGTCAAAAAGTGACTCAATTACTGATTTGGGACAGAAAATATCTGGATCTGTCGGCAAACATTCTGTCCAGGTAAAGTCAAGGCTTGGCCAGGGCCTTAGGCTTTAAACTGGAAAGATGCCTCTTAACTCATTTCTAAAACAAGGTTCTCAATAGTAGCAGCTATGAGATGCTTACAGCATAGCAAACTGTTCTAAACTCCACAATAATTATATATGACAAAAGGAAATAACAAACTTAACCTTAAAAGAATATCTAAGTTAGAAAACTTAACCTAAAAACATTCAAGCCTAAACATTATAAAACTTGACTATCCTTAATTCTATTGGCACTTAATCTATATTAAATGAAAACATAACTTAATCTTATTCTGTTACTACAAAAAAGCAACTAAAAGTTTAATATATACCTTTTAAACACAATATAACAATAACATAAATTCCTTATTAAAATTGTGGAAAAAAAGAGCAAATGGATAATATATACTTTAACTTAACTTTGTTTTATACAGTAAAATTCTCTTGACTAATTATTTTTTAAACCACAAATCTCTTCTGTAGATAACACTAATTGGAAGAAGGTTTTCCTAAAAGCTGTAAATCACACCATATTTTAACCTTGGATTCTAAAACCAGTTATTGCAAGGCAACTTCTGTTAGTATTCACCTTAAACACTTTTTTTTTTTTTTTTTTTTTTCTTTTCTTTTCTTAACTTTCAAAGAACCACAATAATTTCTCTAGTAAAACTCTAAAAACTGCAATTGCATAAACTCATAATTACTTAAAACACAAAATTAACTCTACAATGGTATATAAAAACATTTTGAAAACTCAATAAATCACGACCGGCAACAAACCAGGCACCATCCCAGTGCCCCCCCCCGAGAGAGGGAGCGGGGGGGTGGACGGCCCACTCTGCTGCTGCTGCAGCTCTGCTCTTATCTTTCTTCACATTCTCCACATACTCTCGCAGCGAGGAAAAACGGAGAGAAAGGAAAAAAAAAGCCTCACAAAGTTAACTTTAACAAATGCAGTTTTTTCTCTCAATCTCTCTTGTTGTTTGCTGATAGAGGAAAAAAGGGCACGATTATGCAAAAGCAGGCGATTTTACACGAAAAGTCTCTCACGGCCAGGTGCTAACAACGGCGATCAGAGGCCTTGGAACTTTTCTTGCGCTGCTTCTACCCCCAGGGTACCTTTGTTCTTTGCGCTCACCTCGCTCCCTCATATCTTCCTGGTTTGGGTGGAAACCAATTTAAATTTGGCTTCTTTTCTTCCAGGGTGGTAAAGATGGAACTTAAATAAGGTTGTAGTGCTAAAAGTGACTCCAAAAATGAAGCAAATAGTTCTGGATGTATCACATCCTGCCATAACTGAACAGATTCTGTTCGTTGTTTCAGCGTTCCCTGTGGAACTTTTTTCTCATTATTTTTTTTTTCCTAACTCTCTCTCCCTCTCTCCATGGGCAATATAGATAGGAGAGCTTGCCCAGCAGTGGGAGGTAAAGGCATCTGCCACTGTGACGCAGGTAGAATTACAGGGCTCACATCCTCAGCATATCTCACTTTTCTGTTTTTTAAGGTATTAATTACAATCTGCCAAGTTCGACCGAGAAGCACAGTGTCCTTGCTCTTTTCCGTAATTGCCGTTTCCCATATCAGAGCCGAGATATCAGTCCGTTCTTGCCCCGCAAGAAGCAGTGAGCACTGCAAATGCTCACGACAATTAGCCCATATAATGAGCATATCCAGGTCCCTTTCCTGGGCTGCTTCGCCTCGTTTAACGAGGATGCTGAGAAGCAGTTGATTTACTGCCGCAAATTCACATCCATGCTGACAGCACCCGCAAGAGGGAAGGTTGCGACCCTTCTACACACGCCCTTGCCTTCTGGGCCCCCCCCCAGCAGCCCTACTTCCACGTCCAACCGCTCCGCGTCTCACCGCGCTCAGGCTGCCTATTTGGTGCCGATCCAAGCCCTCGACGTAGAGCCCAGATCCACTCCGATGACTCCAGAGTCCTTCTGCCCGCAGGGTGTCTCTGGTCGGTGCGCCAAATATTGAGAAGACCCCCGAGCTGTTCACCACTCTTCACAGAAGTAATCGTGAATGCCAGTTTATTTCTATCTTTAGCACACCTTTATAGGGTTCTACAGGGTTTGCGAGCAGAACGAGCTACTATTGGCTAACACACACAGTTTACATTTTTTCTCTTACACACAGGGATATTGTTTTACTTTACTCTCTCTTCTGCATGAAGGTTTCAAGGACTTTAGCCCTTAATATCACGACTTATTTCAAAGGCTGGTTTGTGCATACAGGCCTTTACTAATATATAAAATATAGCAACAAGTTCTGATAAAGAAAACCCACCCTCAGCCTCGGAATGCTTGGACCATGCTGGTGTCCCAAGGCAGCCATGGCTTTTGATATTGCCAGGACAACATTCCTGACTGCCTGTGAATTTCTGCCTAAATGCTCTTTTGAAATGGATGAAATGCTTTTGTGAGGGGAAATTGATTGGTATTTCAGTCTGAGCCCATTATTGTCACCAGGAAAAAGGACAGGCAAAAGCTTTAGTTTAGGAGGGGCCTGAAGAATCATCCAGTTCCAGCCCCCCTGCCGAGGGCAGGGACATTTTCCAGTAGACCAGGTTGCTCCTAGCCCAATCCAACCTGGCTTCCAGGGTTGGGACATCCACAATATCACCCCTGTATGGTTTCATCTAACTCCTGTTCTGGTTTTGAATTAGAGCCCATATAGGCAACATAGACTGGAAACTGGGGAGGAGGGGGACGGGGGAGGGGGGCTTTTTTGTTATTTTATCAAAGCTGAAAGCACTCAAAAGTAACAGCAAGAAATAAGAATGCAATCCTTTGAAAGCCAAAAATTAGTGTATCTAATCTAATGGAGCACCCCTTCAACAATTGTTTTATGGAATTGCGTAAAACTCTGGCTTCCCAGAAATGCCACAGAAAATCCAAATAACCAGATTATTTTATCCATGTCAAATACACTTCTGTTAAAATTACCCACAGAGTCTCCAGTGCCCTGCCTGCACTTACAGCACCATGCAATTACTCAAAGCACAAGTAGAAAAGAGATCCTGATGGAACAAATAGGTCCCTGAGGATGACAATTGCTCTCTAGTACTCCTGAGGGAGGTCATTCCTGGTAAGTGCCAGTGATGCTTGAAAATTGTAGCCTTCATTTGATTAGGAAATTCCGTTCCAGCTGGGGCAAATCATGCACTAGGTATGGGTATCACTTGGAGCTTTTCTAATCCTGTTATGTTTAGGGATTTGATCAATTTTTTTCTCTAAAGTAGTTTGCAGCTCGAGTCGTATGAACGAGGTGAGAAGTGTTGTTGTTACTTCGACAGAACTGATTTTTGATTGAAGTTTTTAATTACAGTAAGGTGGGTGTTTATTACGAGGGATGTTATATTAAATTCTGTTCACTTTGACCCTTTTCCCGCTGTTACCAGAAATTCTGTTGTAGCTTGTTGTTCTGTACCCCATTTGGTTTTCTCAGTGCTGGTTTTATTCACCTGTTCTCAGCCTTAGAACCGACAGCAGCTTTTTATGAAGCTAATGCTGCAAATAGCATCCCCCTGAAACTTTTCAATGATTTCTGTGGCAGAGGGGGCCCTTCTTTTTCATTGATTTGAGTGCAGTCACTGAATAATTACATCTGACGAGGTTCTGAAGCTTTGTCAAAGTTTCCTCTGCCTTCTCATTTTGGTTGCTTCTGTTTTGACTTTAAGATGTCCCTGGATGTTTGTCACGGGAAATGAGTTTGGCTGTTTGCTTTGGTTTAAGTGACATTCAATACTCTGAAGAGAGAAGTGGAGTATGACAAGTCTGTAATTGGGTCAATTTTTCTTTTTCCATCCATGAAATAGCCAGGCATGTACATATCTAACTGTACTGCTCATGCAGTACACCATGTCCTGGGTTTTTAATAGGGTTTCTCTGTAGCTAGTTTTGAGATTATTTATTTTTTTAATATTTTTTTACACTTGGAAATGAATCTTTTAGAACCCTGAGAGTTTTTAATCTGGAAAATGTCAGTGACAAGAGAAAAGCTGTGGTATAGACAACTAAGAGAACCTTTTCCAATTTGTCTGATCAGCACTTCCCTGCCCTTTGGCAGGAGACATTCCCTTGGTGGAAAACAAATCTGCAGACTTTATAGTGCCTGGAAGACAAAGGCAATGGGCAGAAACACGGGGTTCCTGAACAACAGGCAACAGGTTGTGAAGCTAAAATCTGCCTTTGATAAATGGTTTTAATGGGATTAAATACTGCAGAGTCCTGGGTCTAGCCTGCTCATGGTGTTTTTTGCTCTGAAGGGTTTTTAGTCCTAGTGCAAAACTAGCGTCCTTTTCCTGAAAACAGGGCATTTGGCTGGTTAATAGCAGCTGAAGAGCTGGTTCTTTCTGGTTAGTTAAGAACAGCAGCACAGGTCCACAGACATCTGTGAGTAGTTGCAGTAGGGGAAATCTGCATTAATAGAAAAAATTCTTTCCTCAGAGGGTGGTGAGGCCCTGGCACATGTTGCCCAGAGCAGCTGTGGCTGCCCCATCCCTGGAAGTGTTCAAGGCCAGGTTGGATGGGGCTCTGAGTAAGCTGGGATAGTGGAAGGTGTCCCTGCCCATGGCAGGGAGGTTGGAATGAGTCGGTCTTCAAGGTCCCTTCCAACCCAAACTGTTCTGTGATTCTGTGATTCTGTGATTCTATTCTACCTACTCTTTTCTACCTAAGAATAGAAACTGCTTCTCTAGAAAGAATTACACTTCTTCTACATCTTTGACTTAAAAAGACAGTATGTGGGACATCAAGGGATGAGACAGCCTGTGTTTTAGTCAGCTGTGGCTTGATATCCAACTTGTGTGCTATTAGCTGGCAACACTTCCATGGCACCACTGGATTGCCTCCTCAGCTGCCTGAGTACAAGGAAGAGATTAATCCTCCCCTGCCACCCCCAGCCCTGCTTTCTATTTTATACACCTACAGCTGTAGGACATCTGCTGAGACAGAAGATCCTACATAAATAAGATGTTAATGTAAAAAATGTTATTTACATTACCTAAAATGAGAACTGTTAGGGAAACGTCCAAGAGCCTGTGTATCTTTCCTGTGACGGCTGGATGGAGATTGCTAAACAAAAAGCAGCAGGCAACCTAATGTTTTCAAGGGGTCCTTTACATTTTCCGAAACTCTTAAGGGTTCTGTGGAACAAAACTTTTAAGGTTCCTTCTAAGTGGCCCTTTATGGTCTTAACTGCTCGGTTGTGCTTTACTTTCTTTTGGTTCTCGTGGGCTCTTTGCTCTGCTTATTGAGGATTAAGGATCAGGAGGGTCACATGTGACTTGCAGATGACCTTCCACACTGACATAACCCACATGAAGGAGAGAAGTCCTTGTCCACCTTTGAGAAGGCACAAGGGTGCAGCTTCCAGCATGAGCTTTCCTTTTGCTTTCCTTTCTTCTAGGCCAAATTTGCTGCTGAAATAATCCATCGTCACACAGATCTCTTCTGTTTCATCCTTTTACTTCATCCTGGGGTCCCTTCTCCTTGGTTATGCTGATCTGATGTGTAGACATGAGTGACACACAAGGAGTTGCCTATGGATTAGGATCATTTTGTTCTGGAGCAAGCAGCCTCCAAGCTTGCCAGGCCTCAGTGCCGATATGGCAAGCACAGTCAGCAGGGGAAAACATGCCGTGTCAGCAGGATAATGTGAACAAATAAAACCAACAAATTATTTGTGGTTGGATGTTTGCTTCATGACTCTTTTGTCACTCAGCCGCCCTTCTCTTCATCACGATTTTTTTTTTCGTTCCTGCTAAACTGCTCTGACATATTTTCCACTCCATACATCACTGAGGATTGCTGCCCTGGGAGCGGCTGCGGTAGGACAAATTCCTTCCTCTTTATTCCTGTTTTCTGGCATTTATAGTGAGGAAATGGCCCTTCAGAGTGCGACTGGGTGCTCCTGGGGCTTGGGGATCACCTTGCAGCTCTTCAGCTGGACATTTTAAACTAGCACTCCAAATGTACTTGCTCACCACAGAATTAAAGGGAATAATCATAAGGGTAATAATAATAAAGGTAATGGCAATGCAATTAATAGGAGTAATAATGAAAGTAATAATACAATAAGCACAAGCCAAGTTGTGAGGTCTCCTGCTGCTGAGGATCTGGTAAGGCCATGCTGTGTTTTGAGGATGTTCTGTTGTTCTTATAAAATCAGGTCATTTCCAAACGATGTTGATCCCAAATGTTTAGAACTTCCATGAGTCAGTCAGGTGTTTTAGGCTATCCCTGACATTTTGAGTCCGGCAATCTAGAGCCTCTGTGATGCTTTGGAGCCAGGGCAGGACTTTTGTGTTTGCAGCCCACTTGGAGCTGATTTACATGACTGCATCCCCATATCCCAGCTGACTTCCCAGGATCAAATCAGGCAGAAGAGAATCAGACCTGGCTTCTTGAACAACCCTGGGTGTTTAGTGGAGCTCACAGACTAGAACCAGCAGGGCTCCTCGTTCCCAGACCCGAGCTGCCCAGAGCCGTATCCAACCTCAGAGCCGTGCAAAGGGTGCCAGGTTGGTGGGAAGAGGCAGGCTGTATTAATGGGAGAGCCACAGCACAGCAGAGGCATCACTGCTGGGTGCAACCAGAGCAGAACAAGGTGAGAAATAAAGCAGAGGTGAGGCTGGAGCGTGATAAGGCACTGAAACCACCTAAGGGAGGTGCACACGCAGTCAGCCTCCACGGGGATCTCATTCAGGACAAGACACCACACGAGGTTCCTGAAGTTATGGGTTGTCTGCTATCCCAAAAGTGGTGTCTGTGGAAGGCCTTCCAGCATTGGGAGTGACAGCAAACACACTGCTGGTCTTGGGATGCTTTAAGGAACGTGTTTATGGCAGTTGCTGATCCTGGCTTTAATGTTTCCACATGGCTTGTGCTGAAAGACACACCACGCTTAGAAAATGTCTCTTTTGGACGCTCAGCCTTGCAGAACAGGCTGATGGGTGTCTTTGAGGGCTGCTTTTCATTTGGTGCTATTCCTCCATGAGCAGCTGCAATAAAAAGAGCTCAGTCGAATGCTGTGCTCCAGGTTTGTGTGCATGAAGACAGCATGCACGTGCAAAACAGGCAGAGGTGAACCTGTGCTTTGTTTATTAAAAATAATCCAGATGCCATTGCCTTTTACCTTAATGGAAATTCGGATTATTGCACAAACCAGTGCCTGCTCTACCAAGGTCTGCCTCTCTGGGGTCTGCTGTAGTGGCTGGGGGTCTTTGCCGTGGGCAGCAGCTCTAATCCCCATCAGAAACCCTGTGATGTTTCTTGGGCACAGAAAACAGAGATGCATTCCCATGGTAGTGTTGATAGGTGAATCACTTATAAGTGCTGAGACATCCTCCCCGAGACAAGAGAACCTACAGAAGTTCTTAGGCTGAATTGGAAGCACACAAGAAGTGATTTGAGTTAAGCAGTAGGATGCAGCTTATAGCACTGAAACTTTCCCCTCTTTAAGTTGTACACAAAAATATTGCAGTAACCTTCACCAATATATCTAATTAGCTTTCTCCAGGGCCCGTGGGGATTTGGGGTCAAGAATAAAGAACAAAGAGAAACAAATATATAAGCAATGTTTTACACCCTAATGACCTGGTCACCCACTAACCAAAAATGCTGAAATAGCTCAGTAAATGAGTTTGTCTGATGCAGAACCACATGAAAGACCCTTTTGAGGAGTTCCCCACTGCAGACTTGCCACTCTGTTTTTTTTTTCCTCTGAGGACACCAGCTGTGGTTTTTCCTCTCCTCCTCTCCTCTCCCTACTTAAAAGTGCTACATTCTTGCTGAAAACTCCATTCCCAAAGCAAAGGGAATCACTAGTTCCTGATGCTTAAAAAGCTACCAAAGCTTCTTTGCTTGAGTCTCATCTTAGTAATACATCAGGAGGATGTAGCAGCCTTTGCCAAAGCAAGTTTCATCTAGAAGAACTCAGGCTATGGCACCCTTTTGGGATATCCTTCTGGTTTCTCCTCAAATTAAAGAATTATCCTCCAAATCATGGGTATAAGCAGTGATGTGTGGGTAGCATTTAGGCCCATTTCCTGGTGCTACAGTCTGCACAGAACTGGGGTAATTGATTTACATTTTGTTGTTCAGACTTTCCTGGCCTGGCACGACTTTTCCCCTATGCTAATATCACACTTCTTTTAGCAGTTTATGTGCTCTATATAAGGATGATCAGTTATAACCAGAAGCCGTAAATCCAGGGAAAACTTCAGAGAACATCAGCACTTGCCAAAGTGCTGATGGAGGGATGGCCAAACTAAAATGTAACCCTCTCAGTGCAGCCCCACGTGAACCCTGTGCTCTGTCCACATGGACCCCGTAGAGAATCACAGAATGGTTTGGGTTGGAAGGGACCTTAAATACCATCTCATCCCAACCCCCTTAGGCAGGGACACCTTTCAGTTGACCAGGTTGCTCAGAGCCCCATCCAGCCTGACCTTGAACACTTCCAGGAATGGGGCATCCACAGCTTTGTGCATACAGCAGGGCCCTTCCATGTCTTACTGGCTATACCATTCCTGGCTGAACTTTCTTCTATAAAATAAAAAAAAAAAACTTAGCTCAGCATCCAGTGATTCCAGAGTATGAAGTTATCAAGACCTAATTACTTTAGTTTGCTTTCATAATAACAGGAAGTGTAGCAGAGCATTGTCAAAGTGGCTCATTTCCGTAAATACTGTTGGAAGAGTCTGCCGGCATTTATACGGTGAATGAGTTCATTGAAATAAAGATAGACTTATTATGGATTAAGTGGGAGCAAAGACTCGACCTTAAAGCAGAAAAAAATAGCAATATTATTCTTGTTATCTGCACATTGTCTTTACAAGAACACTCCTCTTTGTGTTGCTGGGTGGCTCTTTTATTTGGAGGGGAAGGGTTGTTTTTAATATTCCATGATAAGAAGACCCTGAAAAAATAAATAAGCTTGCTGGGACTGGGGAGGAAGGGGGACTACCCTCAGTAAAGCATTGTGTTTCCAAAGCTTTCCTCTATCAACAGCCTGGCTCTGGAGTCATGACTCTGGATGTTTATTATTGTATTAGCATTGTATATATTGACAGTCTGACCAGCAAAACTCTGCTAGAGCCATTCCACAAAATGCTGCTGAGAGAAAACAGCACTGAACCATCCAAAACAGTATTTGCTGAAGCTGTTTTTGTCTCTCGAGGAACTACCAAGCTGCAGTGAGTTTGTTCAGATGGTCCCTTTCTTTTCCATTTTCCCTTGTTTTTTGTGACTTTCTCCTCTCCTATGTCCTTTCCTTTATTTTTCTTAACCCATGTTGCATCTGTTGGCATCATGTCGGGCCACAGAACACTTGGTTGCATTTTTTATGAGGGAGGGAGATAATCAAGCTAAAATCATCCCAAATTGCCTTGCATTTCTATAGTCCTGAAATGCAAACAGAAGTGAAAAAATCCTTTTCAGAAAGACAAACTGATACTGGCACTGAGTGAAGGGAACGATCTACTACCTACCCAGACCCCAGTGCTTTGGAAAATGTGCTTGCAGGTTTTCTTCTTGGGCTGAGTTATCTGGATGGTGTGAGGTGGTATCGATTTCTAGATGCTTCCCAGCTGAGAGCATCCATTTCCAGGTGTCCCCTGGCTGAGAGCACCTTGGTGCAGTGGGCAGGAGTGATGGGGCCATGGCTGCAGAGCCACACTGGTGCTCTCAGTGATGAAACACTGCTGGTGGATGGAATCCACCTCAATGTATCCTCATATGGAAAACTATGCCCCAATGGAAGACAGTAATTGGCAAAAAACAAGGCAGAGTGAGAGCTCAGCTCGAGTCTCCGTTCTCATTAGTTTTAAATTGTATTGGCTTCACAGGAGTTATTTCTGATTGACACCCAGATAACTGAGATCAGAATCAGATGCAAAATGCATTGAAACTTTTTTTTTGTGTGTGTGTTCAGTTGTGTGACATCTGTGAAAATAGCCTGGAGGATGCTGTGGTTTGCTGGGCTGCCTGGCAGCACTGTCCAGCACCAGCACGGTACCCTGCCCACAAGAGAGAGGCAAAGCACTCACACGTGATTTTGCATCATCCCTTGGTTTGCTGGACATCACCATCAAGCACACGATGCCTTTTTCACAGAGGTGAGGAAGGTCCATCAGCAGAATTAATCTGTGCTTTGGGAGGTCTTCTACCCAGAAGAGAAACTGCTCATTCAGCTAAATGCAGTTTGCTGATGAATAGTTTGTGATGAAGGTGCTGAAGGCCGGCATTGCCATGGTTATTTGTACTTGTTTCAGTCTCTCTGCTCTGCACAAGCTGCACTGCTGCTCCTGCAAGCCCTGTTTCTCCAAATGGCATCTTCACTCAGCAGCCAAGCTTCTGCTCATAATTAATAACATTTGAAGTGACAGAGGCTCAGTTTCTCCCTCCAACGTTTTTTTCACTACAGCATTTACTCTGCAGAGATTCACTGACTCCTCTCAGTCAGTACCAGTTAAACATGACCAAACACTACTGAGGTTTTGCCATTCCTTATTTTCATTTTTTTTTTCTAGTTTTTTTCTGATACCTCACTGATTGCATTTTAATCAGAGAGAAAACCGGCAGAATCTGAGGAGGCAGAAGAAATGAAACCTGATAGAGCCAGCGTGTCACAGCAAGACAGGCAGCTCCGTGGCAGCTCCAAAATCTCTCAGCTGGCAGCCAAATTTTCACAGTGTGAGCTTTGCTTAAACCTGTCCCTCTACAGTTCTGTGTCAGGCTGTGCTATCTCAGACATGCTCAGAGGTAACCAGGAGCAGAATCTGATTTAAAAATTAAAAGTGAAATAAAAATAGTTGCACTAGTGCAGCTATGAATGTAATTCAAAAACCTTTAGTTAGGCTACAGGTAAAATTTGTGCTGTTTTGCTTATTCAGTTTGTGCTCATTCAATGTCATGGGAAGAAAACAGATAATTTGAATGGAATAACGAGTTATAAATGTTTTAAAACCAGAATACCAAAAGTTATTTTATTTTGAAAATCTGCTTTTGCTCAATAGGCAGATATGTTATAAAACCAAATATCTGTACATTTACCTGTATATATATGCACTCTGAACAAGCATGGGTTTGCTTCTTTAACATTTGCAGTGATTTAAGGTTCTGGCATGACAGCATCGCTTGAAATTACTTGAACTTACTGAAAATACTTGAAAATACAGTGAGAAAAGCCATGTTTCAGTAAGGCCTGAAGCTGTTGGACCTTTCCAAGCAGAATAAGATCTTCAAAATCCCAGGAATCCATCATGAAAGTGTAGTCCCAAACTTACCTTTTAAGGAAGTTTATGATGTTTCAGATAAGACTGGAAAGAATTTCCCAACTTTCCAGCATTTACCCATTTCTATAAACAAATGTAAACCCTAAACCTTTGACAAATCACTTGAAGGTTTACCCCACTGCATGTGCAATAGATCTGGATGCAGGGCCAAGGTGCTCTGCCCTGGAGGGGGAATCCAGAAATGCTGCAGCGATTTCATGACCCAAGCCGCTCATTTTGGTGCAGTCCCTCGTATTTCTCCCACATTCTCCACGCACACAGCTGTGATCCAGCTGGGAGTGGAGAGGGTTTGTTTGCAGTGGCATTTTGGGCAGCCCCAGAGCTGCCCAGCCCCGGGCTCAGCTGCCTGAGCTCAGTCTCAGCCTGTCCTGCGTGTGCGATCCAGCTGTTCCTCGTACGCCTCCTGACCCCGAGCGCCTTCCCTGCTCCGCTCAGCCCGGCTTCTCTCTCCAGACTGGGCTTTGTCCATCAGGATCAGACGTGAGAAACATCACCTGATGGCTTATAGCCTAAGAAAGAATGCAGGAAAAAAAGCAGGAAATGGGAGCTGGGGGTTGGCCTGGCTGTTCCTGGTGGAGGGGCTCTGGGGATGGAGGGTTACAGATGGATTTGGGCACCAACTCCCTATGTCTCCAATGTTACTTTAATCCTGTGGAAACTCCCAGCTTTGGACTACCCACTTTGCAATAGTTTCAAGGATATTGTGTAATGAGGTGTTTGGTGGACATTTGACAAATATTAAAGTGGGTTTGCTAGGAAAGCAGATGGAATTTCTGCTAATAGTGTCAAATACATTTTCATCTGGGCTCTCTTCTGAGGGGAAAAAACAAACAAACAAACAAAGTAAAGCTTTCAGTTGGTTTTTTTTTTTAAATTGTGACCCAACCCATTAACATAATTTCAGCTGCTGGTGTTTTGATCGTCTGCAGAAGGAGCTTTAAAGCAAGTGGAAAAAGAGTGAGAAAGTAGGAGAGAAGAGACAAAAGCTGTCAACAGTCCAAACGCTCCTCATGCTGATGCACTTCCTTCCCAGTCAGCTCATCTTCCATTATGGCTTTCCACAGATCAGTGTAAAACAATTATCTGTGAATCTCAAGCCTAACAAAAATAATCCTTTATTGTTTAGCACTTAACTGCAGGTCAGTGCTTCAATTCTAAACAGAATAAAAGTGACTGTAACCTGTAGGCGAAAAGGAAAGCACATCCTACATCCAATCCAGGAGGAATCACTGAAGTACGCAGGAAGGTCTGGGAACATATTTTTCTGGTAATTGCAAATCAGAATTTTGCAATTGCTGGATGAGATAAATTTGGCAATTGTTGGATGAAAGTCTCTGTGCTTGTCAAGTTCAGAATGGGCTGAAATTCCACTGAGAATTGCTTACTGTTAAGTAAATTCATCCTAGCTGTGTCTTCCTGATTTGGAAGACAAGGCACCAGAGCAGTAAAAACAAAAAGAAAGGTGCTTCCCTCGTGGAAGGTACTGAATAAGTAATTAATTCACAGCATGAATATATATTAATAAAATTTCAATAATCAGTGCCTGATTCCAGAAACGGAGCTGCTGCTGGACAGTTTGAAAACCTGGCAATTAGAGAAAGTATGTGGCCATTTTTTTCCTGCTGTGACTTTAGCTAGCCCATTGATTTTGGCAAAGCCAGGCTATGGGACCACCTCAAACTGTGGGATGGTCTGTCATAAGGTTGGGTTATCAGTATATCTTTCTTGAGCACGTCCAGGTCCATTTTAGAAGCAGTTTGGTAGCTTATTTTTTAACTGTTGCCTCTTTAGAGCAAGGAAACTTAATGTAAAAATTGCTGGAAGATATTAAGGGTGGATCTTTGCACTGCCACTGTGACAGACACTTCAGCCACAGCACAGCCACACTGATATTACTTAAATGCTACCTGTTCTTTTTTTGTCCTCTGATCTCACTCTGGTTTCCCCCTGATGGTCAAATAACATAGGTCTAATTAAAATCAGGCAAATATTTTGTGTCGTGTGTAATAGGTAATATAAAGTACATATGTAATGATTTAGCTGAACATCTGAGTTTTGGATAAAGAGAAGTTTTCATCTGGCATTAACTTCCCAGTGGGAGGAGAGCAGTGGCTGTTGCCAGTCCTGTCGGAGCTCTCTGATGGATGCTCATTCTATAGGAATTATTCAAGCACAGCAAATTCAAGTGAATTTGGGTGAGTTTGGGGGGGGGTTTTTTGTTGTTTTTTTCTTTTTCTTTTTTTTCTTTTTTTTTTTTTTTTGTAGCCTTCATTTGTATGGGAAAAGTTATCCTTAAAGATAACAGAAGAAAGGAGAAACCAGAAAATTTTTAGTGATATTTCTGTGAGAGTGTCCCAATCTAATCTCTGTTTGGTTATGGGAGTTGGATCAGTATAAAACATTAGCAAGTTTGGTCTCTGGCCTCACAAAGCCAAACACAAATATTTAACCTGGCAAAGGATTTTTCAGTAACAATCCCCCTAAAGCCTTAGAGAAAGTAAGCCTTGAAATACTTTTAAACTGATAATATGCTGATGTGCCAGGCTTCAGCCACTGCTCAGGAATGGCAGGCAGGAATTCTCTCCAGACAGGGACACCTATTCAGAAACAGAGATTTTGGTGTTGTGCTCCCTTAGGAGTGTTGAGAAAGAGCCCAGCTAAATTCCTGCTTTTCTTCCTCAGAATTTGAGAGGTGAAAAGTAAATGCAGGTAATTTTCTGTAGTTCTGGCTATGTCCACTCTACCCAAGTTTTAAAAGAGTGCAGGGAGAAGAGATGGCTGATCAGTCACCAGAGGAATGGTAAAGGGAGAGATAGTTTACTGCTGAAAGAATGGTGTTAATATTTATATTCCCTCCAAGGTGTATGGCTCTGTAAATAGCAGCATAAAACCATAAATCCTTTCCCCTTGTTTTCCAAATTTATATATTGACGGTGTTTTTTCATGTTCTGTCCTTAAATAGCTGGTTGCTGCTATCTCTGTTTCTCTTGGCTTATTTAACAGAATCTACAGAACACAATGACAGCACTTAAAAGACTTAGAAAATATGCACACACAAACATACTCTTATATGTATTGGCAGGGTGTGAGAAATGTGTGAATGTCATTCTCAGAAGTCATTTCCCGATATAAAGGATCTAACAGGAATTGAGACATTTATTTAAATTCCCATCTGTAATGTGCAGGATTAAACAGTACTGTGGGAATGAAAAGAAAAAAAGAATAAGAGATTTTCATGCTTTGTGAGATAAACCAACTACTCACAGTGTTTTCCATGGGGACCTTTTTTCCACTTTTATTCTCCTTTTGCGGTCTCTCTTCTGAGAGAAAGGATAACGTGGATCACTCCTCTGAATCAGTATGGAAATTTCTATGCTTATATTTCAGATGTTTCTCCCACTCTCCACTCTCCTGGTTTGGATGAGAGTGGGAGGAACCTACGTGAGCAATCAGCTCTAGCCAAGGTTCCCAGAGTTTGGTCCCATTCCCTGCAATTCCAGAGGCACTGGGGTTTATATTAGGAATGACTTCCACAGCCTGAGCAGACCCCTTGAGGCAATACTGATTTTCAGGTATGAGCCTCCTTCTCCACTTGTCCTGGAGCACCTGTACAGCAATGGTGCAAACAAGTGGCAGGGACTTTGCTGTGGGCTGCATGATCCTCCAAATTACTCCAGACCAAACATATTCCAAACCTGCAGAGAAATACCATTGCCAAGAGCCCAGTTTCGTAAAATCACTTGCTTTATAAAAAAAAATAAAAGTGGATTTTTAACCCACCTTGAGTAGAGTTTTGAAAATTTCATTTGATTTTCAGAGGCTTAAATTCCCAATATACTTGAAATGATGCTTGCAAGCATGACCAGTCACTGCAGTCCTGATAACACACACTGATTTTCTCTTATGCCCAGTCAGGAGCTCCTGTTCCAGCATAGCTCTCCCTATAAATTTTGAATACAATAAAAATAATAATAATTGCTGGATTAAGGGATTGAATTGCCTTGATCTACCATGACACCTGCCTCATGGAGCCGCACTCCATCCTCTGGTGGTACAATTAATTTCATGTCAAGTGGAAGGGCCTTGTTCTATTTTGATTTCCAGTGGCTCAGTGTGAAAGCACTGCTGTCAGATAAGCTTTTGCAGATGAGTTTATGGGACTGTGGGAAGAATATTGGGATGCAAGAATTGAGATGCCTGGTGATGTACATGTTCAGCTGATTCCTGACTATTCCTCATCAGTTCTACCATCACTGCTGACTGTGAGGAACCAGATTTGAAGTGCTGGGTGTTACCAAAAAGTCTCTTTCCGGAATCAGGAAAGGAGAAGACTAAATTTGTCTAGGTGTTTCATAAGCTGGATGGGAGCTCCTCAGTTAATTGAGGAAAGGGAAAGTGGGCACAGCTGCCTTTTTTCTCTAAATTAAAAATACCTTGGCTTTATTCACCCCTGTAGGAGCCAGCCCAAACCTAGGAATTGTAACAGGATGGAAACAGCTTTGCGCTTTAGTGAATAAAGAGTCCTGGTCAGATATGCCCAAGTGATGGTACGTGGCATGGCCAAATTTAAAACCAATCCATAAAGTTAGGGGTGGAGAGAAATAAATCCTGCTGACACCCCCAGCCAGCTGGACCCTGCTGTCCCTGAGTGTCCCAAGGGAGGAGACCATGTTGTTCCAAGCCCTGCCCAACCTTGGTATTGAGCACTTCCAGGGGTGGGGCATCCCCAGCTTCTCAGGACAAACTGTTCTGGCACTTCACAGTAAAGAATTTCTCCAAATATCTAATCTAAACCCACCCCCTTTCAGTTGAAAGCCATTTTTTGGGGTAATTTTTTGTCATTTTATGGCCTTGCCACTGAGGAGAGCAGCACAAACACTGAAAGGTACTTGACTGAAGTTTCTGCCTCCCCTTTAAGGGCTCTACATGGCTTCTAAGGAAGTGGTGGGTCAAATTCCTTTGCAGAAGGATCTGGCAGGGACAGGGTTAAGAAATGAGCGCTTCCCAGGAAAAGTCCCCTTGCAACAGCTGCCTGTTTTGTTGCAGGGAGGAGACCCACCTGCAGCCCATCAGCATGGGAGGGAAGGGGTGATGAAGGAAAGTGGCTCTTCTGAGAAGAGTCAAAAAGCTGCACCTCCATGGAGATTCTGAAGCTGAGTCAGGAGGAGTCAGGGAGAGGCTCATGCTTAAGCTTTTACAAAGAAGGAGGCTTTATTATTGTTATTATCATTATTAAATTATTATTGTTATTGTTACTGTTATTATTTCTTCTTTACATATATGTATCTCTTGCTTATTTCCACTTTAGGAATTTTCTTGAGCTCCAGCACCTTTCCTCCTCATTTCTTCCCTTCCAGAATTCCTTTTGTTTTTTTGGTTTTTTTTTAAGTAACAGGTTAAAATAAAAGGATTTTTACCTCTGTACCTTGGACAAGGGGGTATTTGAAGGAGAGCATAAATACAGTCTTTCACAGTGCCTGACTTAAGCTAAGCTTATTTTTAATCTTAGCTACCAAGGTTGGTGTGCCTTGATCAATTCAAGCAAAGGTGCTGATGAGGCCCTGCACTTGAATCTCTGGAGCAGGAGCTCACAAACACATCAGACACTTGCCTCAAAGCCTTCACCTTGTGTCTGAGGAATCAGGCCACAGAGGCAGCAATGTGCTGCTGTAGCAGGAGCACTGGCTGTCTCTAATCTGCTGCTGAGGGCTGTGGTTGTTGCCAGAGCTGCTGTTCCTGAGCTGGGAGAGAGCAAACTCTCCAGATAGCCTTTGGATAGACAAAATAGTACAAAAGCTAAACCCAAGAAAATGTTTGGCTGCCTTTCCCATTGCAAATAGCATAGTCTGAGATAGGGGGCTTTCCTAGAGGAAGGAAATTAAGTGTTTGCTGACGCTGATTAATTTCTGAATAGATTTAAAAAATCTGTTTATACATGGGCTGGAGGTGATATCATTTTGTCTGATGTCTGGGAAGAATGATGACTTCTTCAATTTGATTATTCAGACGTTAAGCTCTGAGAGGTGAACAGAGAAGGCACCACATTGCCTCATCACATCAGTCAGAAAACTCACAAAGAGCATAAGGCCATGAAGTCTGGATTCAGTAGGAACAGCTGACTTTGAAAGAGAGAAAAACCCAGTTTGTGGCTCTCTTTTCAGGCAGAAGCCTTTGAGCAGATGTCTGTAACACGCCTGCTGATCAGAGCTGTGCTGTGCCATGCCTGGCGTGCTGCTGTCTGCCTGCCTTCCTCCCGTGCCTAATCCCCTGCCTGCTGGGGAAGGGTTTTTAAAGCCACTTCTTCAAAGTTTATATTTGAAAGGATGCCCAGAGAAGCTGTGGATGCCCCATCCCTGGAGTATCCAAGGCCAGGCTGGATGGGGCCCTGAGGAACTCAGCCTAGAAGAAGGTGTCCCTGTCCATAGCAGGGGGGTGGAATGAGATGATCTTTATGGTCCCTTCCAACCCAAACCATTCTGTGTTTCTTGATATTTGTGAAGAGTATGAGCTGAAAAATGTGTTTTACCCAGGAAAGTGAAGGCAGACACAAGTCAGGCCACAGTAGGTCAGGCTTAGCTCAAGGTGAGGATTATCTCAGAGAAATTATCTAAAATAATTTCTTTCCAGAGCTGGCAGCCAGTTGCTCCATGCTACAGGCACAGAGCCACACTGAAAGTGATGGGAAGTGATGGTCACAGTGTAGGAGAATATCCCAGAGATCCAGGGAGGAATGAGAATTTATGGATATGGTAGGCTGCAAAAAGAGATCTGATGGTGACACTTTAAATTGACTTCCTAGAGTAATTTAGTACTGGGGACACTTTGATGACTCTGGTTTGCTCAGAAGGTAGAGTTAATGTTTCACCACTCAGAATATCAGATGGATGTGAAATCCCAGCTAGTACTGAAGCAATAAATAGTTGATCAATAGAAACTGGAGAAGTTTGAGGAAATTTTTAAGAGCACCAAGTACCATCCATTTTGAGTGCAAATGGATGCAGCAAGCTAGGCTAGATTAAAACTGAAGGTTCTTACCTAAACTGCAGACCTAATCCCAAAGAAATTCTGATTTGGGGTACAAGACAAAACACTTTTCCCTCACTATTGAGATCAGAAGCAGTCTGTTATTCTGTAAAGAAAATCTACTTGATTTTCCAAGTCTTACTTGTTTACATGTAGTCTGTTGGTGTTATCAAGGTTTTCTTTCTCAACTGCAGCACGAAACCTGTCAGGAAACACAAATTACTGTTTTGGGGTAATGATCTAAATCACACTCTTCCTCCTATGCCTGTCTGTCATAATTCCTTCATTACACGATCATGGAATTCTCTTTCATTCACTCAACATCCTGTTGGCAGCTCTCCCTTATGAACTTCAGGTAAGCAATTATGTGAAGAGACCACAACAGGCTATGGGATGTGGAAAATGCAGTGTCAGTACTTGGGAAGTTCAAGACATAAGGCTTAGATTTGGAGGGGGAAAAGGTGATCGAAGGGAGCCTGGGGCCCGAATGCTTTTGTGATGCCGGCTCGATGTGTGCTGCACTCCTAATTAAATCCTGCTCCCTCCCAGCCTGGTGCAGATGGAGGAGTGTCACTGAAGCCAAGGGGGCTTAAGATGTGTTCAGCACATGACTTGTAGCACCACTCAGATTCTGCCTGGGTTGTTTAAGTTCCATGGCATTAGTGAGGATCTGGAGCACGACATGTTTCAATGGTTTCGTGGTTTTATAGGGTTCTCCGGTGTCCAGATGAAATTTATATTTTCTGGGGGAAAACACCTTATCCAAATTGACATCTTCCATCTCCAGTGGAGTGCAGAGGTGGGAGGGAATCAGCAAAGAATGAGAAAGTCTCTCTGTTTATTTTGCTGTTGCTGTTGCAGAATCAAGAACATACTGAGCACTTAAAGCAGGAGTCAAATGCAAAATAATAAACAACCAACAAATGGAAATTACAGACACCACATAATTTATATTTTTAAACTTTATATTAATAATCATGAGATTGATATGACTTTGAAACTGACAAATTATTTTTATATAGCAATGGCCTTTATAATTACTGTAAAGTTTAGTTGAGCCTTTTTTTTGCTGTTCTCCCTCATTTACTTCTTTTTCATCCACTATTTAGCTTGTTTTTTTGGAGTTGATTTGTGTGCTTTTAAGTCTGATACATGTGTTTTTAATATACTGGGGAGATAAAACATTACCTCTTGTCAGTCCAGTTGGAGTCTGTGGCCAAATCTCAACCTAACAGAGCAAAAATGGGTCCCTGTTATTCTGTGTATATGGAATAATTTCATTCTTATCACTTTTTGTACAGGTTTGAGTTAGTATAGGGGCTTCTCCTTTCTTTCCCTTTCAACCTTCTGCTCCTGAGGGAAGGTGTGGCTGTCTGCTGGTATTTTTCATCTTTCTGGGGCCTGGGATGCACTTGAGGGAATACAAAGAAAGGATGATTGAGGGATTAAAGAAAAAAAAAATCATTATATGAATGAAGAAGTTTTCTGCTTTTCACAGAGAGCACCCTGAGGATGGTTCCTTCAATACCACCCATTTTTTCCTGCCTTGGAATCTGTTTATTCAGGGCATGGCTGTTCTTGCTGTCAGTATGAGCTGGTCAGCACTTCCAAGGTCTCTGTGTTATAAATAATACCCAGTCCTGTCCCAAAGCCATGTGAACAATTGCAGAGGCCATTACTCTAATAATGAGCTACTCTTTCCTTGCCTCATGAAAGTACATATTCACCCTGATCTTTAAATTTAAAATATTTTACCAGACAAGTCTTTCAAGGCTGATTTTTATTATTTCTTTTTTCTTAAAATGGTGGATTGGGAAAACAATGTTTTATAACCCTAGTGCCTAATTTCCAAAACAGTATATTCATAGGACAAATGCCAATAAGCTAGACTGTTACACAAACAAGAATGCTATAAATTGTGCGTGGACTATTTACATAAAAACTTCAGCCTGAGAATTTACACAGTAATTCTTTTTTAAGCATTTTATAACACATTCAGTAGGAAAGAGGAAGGTAACAGAGTTAAACAATTCTTTTGTAACTCAGAGGTTTAGAAAGGAAGATTTATCGGATGGTCAGTCATATTTTGCATAGTCACGAACAATAAAACCTAAAGTTGCTACAGCTGTAGTTCTTTGACAGAAAAGACTGTTAGAAAAGTTCTGTTAATATGTTGTTCCACAGAAACTACATTAATGTATATTACAGCTGAAATATAAACCCACCTGTGAATACAAAAATGAGAATTTTTTTTGTTTATCCTCTGTTGTTTTCCCTCCTTGATACAGGAGGCTATAATAAAACAAGAAAATTTGTGATTTACTTAAACTTGTTTAAGGCAAGAGAGAGAAAACAACAAAGTTTCTTACTGTGATACACTCCTTTTTGAGAAAAACTTCAAAATTTTTGATGATTTGACAAAGCAAAAAACTCATTTATCTTCCATGGAATGGCCACTGCAACGCACAAAAAAGCATGAATCTAAATGCTTCAGTCAGATATGTTGCTTGAAAATTCTCAGACAGAGGGAAATGCTTTATTTTCATCTCTAACAATATTTTTTTTTTTTTTCCTATTCTCTGTTCAGCTTGGGAAAAAAACAAGCAAAACCCAAGACTATTAAAAAAATCATAAACTTAATATTCTGCCATTTCTCAGCGCTCATGGTGTAAAGTAGTCTGAAAAGATGCCTTGATCTCAATACCTATTAACACCTGGTATTCCTAGAGGTGTGGTAAATTCCTGGGCACTGTTCTTATTCAACACAGTCTTCACGGATTCAACAAGAAATGTAGGAATATGTTTTTAAAAGAATTCTTTACACTGAGGCCAAATCTAGCCTATATTTTAACAAAAACCTTTCTGAAGCCTCCCTTCTTGTATGGAAATGGGTGGTTGGGGAATTCCCCAGCTGAATTCTCCATTTCTAGCCTGGTTTTAGGTTTCCATTGTCTTCCTGGTGACCAGTTACACATTCAATTGCATTCAGTAACTTCTGGTTTTGTAAGCTGGAAAATAAAGTGCTTCAGGGCAGCATCCCAATTCCGTTTGTTTCTTTGGGGACAACGTGATGCTTGGGAAGAGCATTTCAAACAATTAGGGTTAAATTAATCCTGGTATTCAGAGGCATTTCTTTCATTTGGATCTTCGAAAGGAGAATAGTCTTTCATCTTCTTTTGTTTCTTCTGTCATCTTTGCCAGAATTAAAGGCAGAAATGTAGAAGCACCAGAGCATCTGGGCCCGTATAATTCAGTGAAGTGGGGCAGGGTTTTTGAACCTATGTATGTAGAGATAGCAAAATTAACAAATTGCTATGAATATGTGACTGACTGAAAGTTGGGGGTTTTTATGTTTAGACACATCTGATTTTATACTGTGAGTGTTTTGGCTTATGTATGTCAAACTGACTGGAAAACTCCTGGGAGCTGCAAGCTGGGTCCTGCTGGAGTCACGTGTAGGAAGGAGAGGCCAATGGAACTCAAAGATAGACTTTTTGTAATGTTAGACAGAATTGATGGACTAGAGATCCCTCACCACATTTTTCTTCCACAGTGAATCCTGATTTTGGCCACTGTTTTGTAGCGTGGCATCTTGATTTAGTGTACAAGCTGCTTGAGCTGTTGGATGTGCCCTAGTGTTTTTTTAATCTCAGTTTCAGGTTTTAAATTTTGTGTCAGTAATAAGCACCTACATTTCATTACAAGTTAACAGGACTGTCTGATTGTAAATCATTGCAAATCTTTTCCTTCCTTAGTAGAGGAGCAAACTTCATTTTCTTTTCCATGTAGCTCAAGTGCAGTAATAGGATGAGAGAGAAAACAGTTTACTTGAGCCTTGGATATAAATATAAATTCATCCTCTTCAGGATAAACTTTAGTCAGGGTTAATCCAAATTTAAATTTAAGTCTTTCTTTGGCCAGCACTTCAGTGTGTTTTTAAGTGCAGCAGTCATAAATAAAATTCCAGGAGAACAAATCACGTTGAGTGACATCTCTTAGCCTGTTCCCTGGAGTTCATTGTCCTGCCTCTGGTGATGTATAACCTTCTCTAACAGACATATCAATATGTTTCTTTTAAGCTGATAAGCATGCCCAGGTACAGCTGTATTTAGTTAGGTCCCTGCTGTCACATTTTCTGTGCAATGTCTGAACCCCAGCAGGAATGAAACCTTACGGTGCTGGAAGCCTCAATGGAGCTCTGTCTGAAGATGTCCTTTATGAGGCATGGGGACATCTATGTTTGATTTACTGTACTTCTGGGCTTTCTTTTTCTTCTCAGCTTTGTCCATTATTTCCCAGTGTTTTACTGCTGTGTCAGTCAGTCTAATAAAAAAATATTGAATCTTCATACTAGTGATTCCTATGCCTTTAGACTGTTACAGCTGCAACAATACTACTGCTATTAAAATATTTACATCAATCTCTTTTGTTGTTCTTACTAGTTTTTTCTCAAAAGGAGTTAGTGTTTGCTCTGGTAAACACACTTTTCTTTAGGAAAGTGTAATTCTGGGGATAGGTAGTAACTTAACTGTTATTTCATGTAATTTAACTCTGATTTTTTTCACCATTTTAGGAAAGGCTAATGAATTTCATACTAATTTGTGCAAGCAAATGTCAGTGGTCTTTAAGAAATGTTAATGAAACACCCTATAAATATCAAATTATACATGTTAAGATCTGTAAAGTTAAAGCTTTAATGCAAAAAACCCAAATGCTACAAAATTAAACAAGGACAGCAGATATTCTCTCTGCTCCACAAAGTTCAGCCTAAAATGATCCAAGTCAGCAACTTCACCATCGAAAGGCAGAGCTCAGGTTTTCAAAATATGTCCTTTTTAGCACAGGGGTGACTAGCAGGGCTCCAGATGTTGGTGTAATTTGGGGTAAGAGGGGGCAGTTTAGTATCTCCTTCATCAGCAGATTTGCCCCTCCCTCCTCTGTGTGGCCACACCCCAATATTTTATTGCCTTGACCTCTTGGAGGGATGGCTCAGCATGTTGGAATGATTTTCTGGCTCTACAATGGCATGATAAAATTCAGAGGAATCCAGGCACAGGAGCTGACACCATTATTATGACACCAAGTCGAACCTTGGGTGACACAAGGTTTCAGGGTACTTGCAAATACATTTGAGGATTGCCTGAATTCGCTTATGTAACACAGAAAATACCATAAACAGACTTTCTGTTCGGCTGTGGCTTCAGAGCAGTCAGATTTGCACTTTGATTTTTCCTTGTTAAAAACGACAGCTGTCCTGCTAGGAAGAGGTCTGTTCCACTCTTGGATTGCCAGCAGAGAGCAGGTTAGATGGTAGGATTTTTTTTTTCCTGGCACAGAAAGAGAAACAGCAAGAAACAGCAAGATGGTCCTTTCTAATCACAGTTTAGAGCGAGGAAAGAGGAGATCAGTGTGTCAGGATACAGTTCAGCTGTGGTTTGACTGATGATTAAGGGCTACAGCTTTTTGTGAGGCTTTGATGGCTTTCATGTCTGCACAAATAACAGCAAAAACAAGTTGCTTGGCTGGAGTGACAAGTCTTAAAAAGAATCTGAATAATTAGCTTTTTAATAGAGAAAATGCTAAAGGCAATTATTTTTCCTTTAGGTTTTCAAGATCATGATAATGTCTTATGAATAGTAGTCAAGGAGTAATTGTATGCAGAAGGTGGCTTTAGTCAGTCAGACTGAACTATAATTCAGCTAAGAGGCAAACTTTGAGCTTTTGGTATTCCATATGAACTACCCATAATGTTTTTCAGTGGCTTGTACCTATTTTATTTCAAGCTTTCTCATTTCAGTTTCCTCCCTCTCCCTTCCTGGTTTCCTCATCAAAACTGGTCATTTAGATACTGTATTTTTACCTGAATTCTACCAAAACTGTCCCATGGTGCTTCTTAAAAAGAAGGTACATAATTTTATGATGTGAAGACTTTGAGAAAGCTTCTAAACACAGCATGACTGCAAATGTGAGCAAGCTTCTAAACACAGCATGACTGCAAATGCCTCTGTCTTGCAACACTGAAAGTACTCAGCTTTATGAATCTGTTTCATTAGCCTCATTGAGAAAAAAATACAATAAAATCACTGTGGAGAAGTTCATCTCTGCATATATTATCACAAGGACTTCCCTTTTAATGGGGAAAATATTATTAAGCTCAGTCTGTTATGAACAGTCTAATTTGTCTGGGCATGTGATATCCATGAGGAACAGATAAAAGAAAAGATTTAATAGTTTCAGTCCTTGGCAGTATATTTTGTTCCAGTAACCACACAGAATTTAAGCTGTTTGTGTTAAACTTCAACAAAGCTAAACAGAAGAAAAGAGAGATCATGCTGATTTTCACAGCCAGTCAGAAGAATCCTTCTGGAAACTTACAAAGGGGTGAAATATTACCTTCCCCAGAAAAAATTCTTTAGGATGAGTCAGCTCCCATTTGTGGGGTTCCTCTGAGGTTGTTCAGAACAAGAGAGTATCTTTCTCCTTGATCAGCTGAGTGGCTGCCAGGTACTGAATGTCACTAAAGCAAAACTGTGGTACCTCCTGCAATCTGAGTTTCCTGCAAATTATTTTATAAATGTCTTTTTAACGCCTTTTTGTGTGAGCTTTAGACGAATTCCCGAGGTCAATCTTTCTGGTGCATCAGTCGTTTTACATCTTTTGCCAAGTTTTTAATCAGACTGAGCATAGGTTACCTGCTAGTGAAGCAGAGAAAATAATAATTTGTGAAGGTTTTGGCGCCACTGAAGTGCAAATTAGGGGGCTCATTAGGGCTTCTGGACATACTTGAGTATAGAGGAAGAAAATGTGAACAATCAGAAGAGGATTAATGGTTGAGCAATAAGTCCATGGTGTCTTGAAACACCTTTGCCTTGATGGCTGTCTGTGGCCAGCCACACAGGAAGGAATAGTCTGAGCAGCTCTGTTTCTCACGTGCTCTGTCTGACTTCCCTGGCTCTGCTCTGTGTGTAGCAAAATTCACATTTTGTGCAGAAAGGAACAGAAGAGAGGTTTTACAGAAACTCTATGATCAACCCACCACCTAAATGGGGAATAAAGAGATGATTCGCTTCCCATCTTTCCTGTTCTTCCTACTGGCAACCCACCTTGTCAGAGCTGGAAAAACCATGAACCATGGCAGAGATCCAGTTGAAGGTCTTCCAGCAAAGAAAAAGAAATTTGAGGGCAAATATAATATTCAGTTAAATGTTGGTAAAGAAATATTTTGAGAGTTTGCTAAACTTCTCCTCAGCTCCCATGCATTATTAAAGTCACTTGGAATTAATAACTTTCCAGTACTGGCTGGCAGCTGAAGAACTTCCATAAAGATGAATTAACTAAGAAATGAGGGAAAAGCTCGCATCAGAGCATAATGGCATTATAATTTGCACAAGAACATTTGTCAGAGAGGAAATTATTACTAAATGCTACAAAAGAGTCCTATAACAAAGGAATCTTATGGGAGGAAATGTTCAGAGTTTTTTATGGTCTGTTCTCTATTTCAGTGCCTGATGTAACAGCTAGCTCTAATGTGCACAGTCAAGGTCATTCAGTGGAACTGGAGCCAGCAGCCATTTGTTCCAGCAGTCCCTCTATTTCTTCTCAGGTCTTACTGAATTCCTGGAAGATTTTCTCCCCATTGTTTAACAGAGGCTGTGTGAGGTCTAGGAGTCGTCTCCTATTCTTTTCTTTTTATTGCCTTCTTTATAATTTCTCATTCTCTGTTCTTGCTACCCCTCCACAGTCCATTTTCTCCCAGAGAGGCTATATGCAGATTTTGTCCCAAGAGGACAAAATCTGCAGATACAGGTACAAAAATCTTGTCTTTGCTTTCACAGTTTTATGCATCTTCAAGATGTATGGTTCCTGTTTGAATTTCTCTAGAGTGCACCAGAATCAGAGGAACTTTCTCTCTCTGGGAAATTTTCTCAAGCCAAGAAATCTGGCTACAAGTCATGATGTATTTCGCCTCCTGCTTGTGTTTCTCCACACTTGTGAGGTCTTGCAGTGTTTTGCAAGTTGTAATACTTGGAGCATAGCTTGGGACTATTCGGCATTTCTCAGTTATAAAGGCTGACTCTTCAGACTGCGCTGCCTCATGTAAAGCATGAATCCTTGAGCTTCATATCCATGTGTTTTATAAAAATTCCTCTCAGACGTGTCACTGCCGCTCATTGGAGGCATCTGAGCACCCCACTATGTCATCCTGTAACCTGCCAAAGATCCTAAAAGCAGACCACCCATTGTAAATTTAGTACGGAGTTGGGTTGTCCTTTGGTAGGAGGAAGGGAACAAGAACCCAGTCCTGTCCTAGGGAAGATGGGAATGCAACTCTTGACTACACATCCAGTGAGCCTTTTCCTGTCCGTGGCCATCAGGATCT
The DNA here is from genome assembly GCF_030490865.1 of Poecile atricapillus. Lineage (NCBI taxonomy): Eukaryota > Metazoa > Chordata > Aves > Passeriformes > Paridae > Poecile > Poecile atricapillus. The sequence goes on from NC_081252.1 coordinate 10,005,562, forward strand.
GCAAGTGTCTGCCTGTCCAAGTTTACATTAGTTTAAAGAAGCAACATTTTTAAGTGGTTAAGAATATTTGGATCAAATAAATTAATGCAAGTTCTTTCCCAGACTGGGTTGTGCGAGTGTAACTCTGTTCAGCAAAATACCTAGCTGTTTTTTCTAGTTGCTATGATTTTATACAGACAGCATTTTCCTGGTTATTTCTGGATTATAATATAGCTCTGTTTGGGCTCAGTGAAACCATGATATTTTCAATGTGGAGTTTGGAGTGTTAGCTAGAAAAATGACTAAAACTTTCCCGATTTATTCAGATCAGCCTGAGCCTTAATCCAGAATTTAAAAACAGGTTATCCTGTTTTGCTTTCATTTTCCCTCAGAAATGGCTGTGTAACTAAGAGATCTTTCAAGACCTTGTTGTTACAAGCAACTACACAAGGAAAATTGGTAGTTTATGAAAAATCTCTCTCCCATCACCAAAAATTAACTACACCAGTTTTTATTCAGGAAAGTAAGTGCCATTAAATCATGAAATTGCTTATGATAAAACCAAAGAAAGTGTGAGTGAAAATGTAAACACAATGATGACTCGTTGGTGCCAAAATTAAAGCTTATATTACACCAGCTGATAGCTAGCTGCAAGTCAGAAATACGATACATTAAAATAAACAGTTTGAGATTAATCTTCAGCTATCTGGCAGAGCATGAATTAAAGCGCATTTCAAATAATGTCAACATCAGTTTAATTCTCCTTCCCTTACACTCTCTTCCATTACCCAGCCCTATACACATGTTTTTAGTCAAGGCCCAAGGTCGGGGATGGCTTTTTAGCTGGTGGACCCACTTCACATGCCCAGACGTCTGGAAGCACAGGAATTTAGCAGGAAATCCCCCAGGTCATCTGGGAAAAGAGTGGGACTCTCCATCACTTGCTTTTGGAATAGATCACAGTGGGACCTCAGAGTAGTTTTGGGTTTATTATGTACCTCAGTTTCTAGAAGAAATCTATCCGATGTTCGAAGTTCACGTTTGTCTTAGGGTTCTCATTACTGTATATCACCTGCAAGAAAACTTTAGTGTCTCATTGCAAGGAGCTGCATGCCAAGAAAAATTGAGTAGTGTTTGAATTTAATATTGGAGCAAGGGCAGATCATAGGGAAAATAAGATATACTTATATGGCTCTGTTCACTTGGAAATCTGTTCTCGTTGATCTTAGTCTGACTCTCTGCAGGGTTTCCTTGGTCAAGGAGGCTAAAATTGATTCAAGGCCCAAAGCTCTTCAGCTCAGTGTTGACAAAACCTAGAATCCAGAGTCCTTGTGTCAACACGCTCTGACTTTGTTGGATCTTCAAACCACATTCTGCTGTATGACCAAAAATGGAAGGTGGATCACAATGAGAAACATATGGCTTGGAATGGAATTTCAGACTGGAGGAGAAGAAAGGAGGAGGAGTAGGACAGAGATTGAGAGGAAAAGAGGAGAGTAAAGTAGAAAATTAGAAGAGAAATTAAATTTAGGCTCCTCTATTAGGGAGAAGAAAAACAACCCCCTCAGCTCTTCTGGTGACCTTACATGGGAACCTCCTAGAGCTTTGTTTTTATGTCTTCTCTCTCTGTTGCATTTATTTCCTTTCACTGTTATTTCTATAAGGTGCTGGACATTAGATTTGGGATAAGCTGGAGAGCCACAAATTTTGAGTTATTTACCTGCTTTCCAGAGCATTCCAAAGGGGTGTGCAATACATCTGAGTTTAGAGGCAGGAGCAGCCTTTTAAATGAAGATGTTTGGCTGTGACTCTGTAGTTCAAGGCTGTTCGCAGAAATGTCTGAGGCAAAAGCTCATTCAATTAAGTTCATAATTAGAGCTGACTGAAAGGCAACAACAGCTCTGCTGTGTGGCAGCTTGTGAGGTCCAGCAATTTGGGTTTGCTTAAACACAGCCTTATCTACTGGGAATTAAAAAATGTCCACTTTTCATTCTGACACTGAGCAAAGTTTGGGGCTTTTCATTTGCTTTTGCAAAACACCGATATATTTCTACTGGGTATGAGAAGGGGCCTTTCAGTGAGCTGTGCTTCATTCCTTACAGGAAAGGACAGTGGACCATGGTGTCCTTGGTGACACTGTTGGCTGTCTCTTGAGAGGCCAAAGAGGCTGAGGAGGGACGCGTGTCCAGGGCAGGAGGAGCTGTCTGGCTCCTGTGGATACAGGTTTCAGCTGTGGTTGACGCTGCTTGTATCATGTAGAGCTGCTCTTGCCATGTTTTAAGCAGTCTTATCTTGTCCCTTATTTTGGCAGAATTCCCTGTGGACATCATGGGAGCAGCGGCTCAGACATAACATCTTAAATGTATTGTCTGCAACTGGATCCTGCATCTAAATTCACTGTACATCAACCCTCCTTTCAGCTTGATCCTGAATGGAGTTCCTGCTGATTGCACCACGTGCAATATATACATAATTATATTTTATATGTATTATAAATAGTAAAATGCAGCTGATTCTAAGTAATTCTTGATGCATTAGGGGTGAGACAGAAAATCAGGTTCCTACTAACAAGTGATTTTTTGCATGCTCTTGAGAGTGTAAAGAGATTTTCATATGGGTAAAGAGCCTGGATAAACACTTGTGTGTGAATCTGTGCTTAGATTTCCAAAAGGGAACCAGATTATATCTTTAATGAGTAGCCCTACAAGATGCAATAAACACACTTCAGATTTAGGTTTATAAAATTAACTTATTTGATATTGGTCAAGCTTTTGTGACTGCTAACTGCATTATACAAATGGATATCTTGGAGCATTCTAAATTTGTTTGCTTTTCAAACAACAACAGCAAAAATCTGGTTTTGGATAGCCTGTTAAACACTACTCAGTGCAGACGGATTCAAAAATAGCATAAGCTAAACAGTGATGGTTTTTAATAAACCAGACTTAAACACTGAGTAAGTTTAATAAAGCGGATACTTAAGACAAGCGTAATGAAAGGTGAAGGTCTGTTTTCTTTTTATTTCATTTCTTAACCTCTACTCTTCAATCCTATGTTTGGTTTGGGGTTTAAAATAAATCATTCTCTTAAATGAAGTAATAAGAGAAGTAGAGTGAAGAGCCGACCTGTGCAAAGAAATTTATTGCAGAGGAACTAGCAGGCAGGGAGAAAAAAGTTCCTATATTAAATACAAAACAGTAAGTGCTAAGACTTTAATAACTTCGTTGCAATGAAAATGTTTTTCATAGAGTCAAAACAGATTAGTTGCAAGAAAAAAATATTTAGTTCTTCTACTTGAAGCCAAATGGTGAAAATTTCAGTTAATCTAAATAGATTTATGGCTCTCATCATAGTCTGTTCCCTCTGATGATTTGGCACGTTCTTTGCTGTAACCAAACACCTTGAGACTTTACTCAGACTAGAGAGAAAAGTGATCATGCCTCCCTTTTATAACCTCATGTCTCCCATCTCCCTTGTGTCCGTGTGATGCCCTCGCACCTCTCTCAGAGCTGGTCTGGAGGAGGTGTGGCTGAATTGGTGCCTTTTCTCAACTTTGACAAGTTGAGGGGGTATTTGCCTCCCTGTTCTAGGGTGCATTGCCTCTTTTTTGCACTAGTAGTTTATGCAGCTGCTCCTAATTTCTTTTGCCAGCCCTACCAGGCTTCAGTAAAGGCAGAGAATTCCCCCCAAAGCAATCTATTGAAAACAGCCTTGTGCTTTGTATGTTTCAAGTAGAATTGTTTCTAGACACAGTAAAAATAATAATAATAAAAAAATATATAGTTTCATCATAAAGTGGAGAGGAATAAATTTCAGTTTTCATTTCAAAGGGAGACATGCATGTGTGAAATCCAGTTTAAATTTATTTACATGTCAAAATTGGCAGAAAAAGTTTATTAGTCATATAACATTATGAAGATACTCTGTATAGAGGTTTTCCTTTGGACACAAGGCTTGGAAAGGCATTGGCAAGTGGAGGAAAAGGAGAAGGCTGTCTGGTTTGTGTACTTATGTACAGATGGGCATTCTTTTATGATTATTATTTACCTCTAACAAATTTATCAGGAGGTACCTCTGTATATCACAGTCATACAAGATACAATTTAAAACTGATAGATGATAGCACTGTAGTAACATATTACTTTAACAGTAAATTTTTTTGTAATTCTTTTGTTTCTAAAATTTGCCTTCTAAGGATAAAAATCAAAGTTTTCCTGATGATGACATTTAAACCAGGATCACTGGGTTAATGGAAGGAGTTGGTTACAGTGGACTCAGACAACTGTGAGCTGGTGACTGGAAGAGATGCCTAAGACATATGGTGGGTTTTGCTTTATTGAAGAGACATTTTAGAATTGGGATTTCTTTTTCAAGTTTAAGAATTATGTGTTGCTAAAGTGGAGAGATGTCAGTGTAGGTAAGAAAGAGAAAATTCTTCTCATGAAAGTGTTAGTGTGCTTAGTTAGCAAAATTATCCAACTGGTTTTTCTAACCAACACATTATTTAGAGATTCTATTGAGCTTCTATTTAGTCTGTTTTTCAGAGAGGCATTCCAGAGGAAAGCAAATCAGAAAATTCTGTAAGCTTCAGATTACTTCCCTAAAGAGGATGTCTTTTAAGTGAGTTTAAGATTTACAGATAGACAATGAAAAAAAAAATAAAAATTTGTTTATCTTTGCTAGTAAGGCATCATGAGTTTTCCACTTGTTTTTGTTTTCCTGCAAGTGGGTATGAAATTCCCTTCTTAGATAACCTACACAGGCTTAGGATTCAATGAATGATGATCTGACAATCGAGCTTAATCAAGATTTTGAAAAAATTATAGTCAACAATTAGCAAAGCTTTTGCTTTTAGTTATAGTGGTGTCAGTACTGTATTTGACTGAAAGGTGAATTCTTTTTCTCCTGGGTGAGTGGAAAACCATTTTCCTACACTCCTACTCTCACCAACATTCTCCAACTCTCAATATTCTAAGCAGGAAAATGTGTTCTCAGAGAGGCTGCACTGTCTTTCCTGAGATATTTTGCCTGTCCACTCTGTTAGTCTGAATTCATAAAAATAAAAATTCATTAAAATAATTCATAGAAACAGAAAGAAGACCTCATTTTAAGAAGGATAAACACTCTTGTCAGGCTGATGCACCAGGAGGTGGGATGGCTGTATGCTCAGCAGGTGAGGTGGGACCGTTCCCACCTTTCTTTAGCACAGTATGGAGAAGAAAAAAATCTTCCATGTTTTTCCATCCCCTATGTTGATAGGTAATGCTGGGAAATTCTGGTTGCAAGGCAGAGGTAATTTGGGGAGTTTTGTTTAGGTTTTTTTATTGGTTTACTGTGACAACAATCTTAGTTCCTTTAGGAGCTATCCTTGTGAGAGAGGCGAATTCTTGGAACTGTGAAAATGTGCAAGTCCTGTATAACATCACTGTAGTCTTCAGACACTGCTTCTGACAAGACTGACAGTGATAACATGCAGAGATGAAGCTCAAGTGACTGTTTATACAAGATAATCTTGTTGCAGGACATCAGGACTCTTGTTACCCCCTCCGCAGCCGTGCACACTTTACTGGCCTCATCCTGGTGGGGGCTCGTGGCCAATTTCATGTAAGCCTCACTTTCTGCTGGGTGGACCAGTTATTTTTGCCACTTCAGCTGCAAATCCTGAGTTTGCCATGTGGCACACTAAGTGACTCCACTCCTGACCCCAAAGCCATTAACTGTGCAGAAAATTCAGTGCAGAGCTGTAGTAGCTCTGAGAAACCAAATACTACCCACCTAATTGGGTCCCAGACTTCCCTGAGAGGGGAGAGGTCTCTTCCTTCAAGTAACAAGTGACAGGACAAGAGGAAACAGCCTCAGACTTCACCAGAAAGGTTGGGATTGGATATTAGGAAAAATCTCGTCACTGAAAGGATTGCTGAGCACTGGAATAGGCTGCCCAGGGAAGGAGCTGGCATCAGCAACCCTGGAGGTGAATAAAATATCTGTGGATGTTCCACATAAACTGTGCATCTGCTGCATGAGGGATCCTGACCCTTCACTAGCTGGAGAGGATGCAGTTGAGTTGATTTAAGTATTTTGAATCTTTCTCTTGAGGTGATTTTACACAGTCAAGAATTAGAAGCTGAGTTATTTTCTTCCTGGTAGTATGAGAAAAATTTGCGCTATTCATAGCAGTTACCAAATGCCTTACACCTTTTGGAGGAGTGCTCTGAGAGCTCCTGGGGAAGAAGCCCAGTGTGTGTTCAGTGCAGCCACACACACATTTCCTCGATGGCGATGCTGGGACACTTCTCTCACACAGCTGGGCTGTGGGGAGGGGGGAGCGCACAGCTGTGCACCGGCGCCGGAGCCCAGCTGTGACAGCCACACTTTGCTTGTCGTTTCCTCACTGCTCTCAGGGGGATGCCGTCACCTGGCAGAGAGGTGTGTGTGTGCCTCTGCCTCCCCACAGCACCTGGAAACCTCCAGAAAGTGCCAGGATTTCCCACCCATTCACACAGGAGCATGGCAGTGTCCCATAGCGGTGTGGACAGTCTCCTGGCGGGGGATTTATCCGCCCCACAAAACCATGCTTGGAGAGGCTGGAGTCAGTCCTGGAGAGGGTTGTGTGCAGATGCTGACTTGGCATCTAAATCAGTAATCTCACACAGGTGCCACGTTGGGCTCAGACTGGGAAGCTTGCAGACTTTCTCATTCCTAGCTCACACCTTGGGCTCTGAAAAGCACGTGGCACAAAGGATGCACAATTTTGGTAGTCCCATATGTTTCATGCACCAGCCTTGACACACTTGGCTCCCTGGTCATCCAGTTTTCTTCTCTGTCCACTTCATTTCTTTGATCCCATGGGGTTTTCCCTTTTTTCTTTTTCTGTTTTTTTTTTTTCCCCTAGGCAAGGTTTGTGGTGGGCATAATAGAGTGAGTTAAAAGGTGCCAAATTAAATTAGTTCACAAATTTGGAAGGAAGCCAGTCAGGAAATAGCAACTGCTTTTATAGGAGAGCATGAGAGGGAGGGAGACAGGGAGGATCTGTCTGCCTGTGTTCAAGTGCAAATGTAAATCATGTGCCCAAAACCCAAAGTCAAATGATTATAAATGTTTTGGATCGATGCAGCACATTTGTGAGTGATTTCCAATACTTCTTCCTGGAAGAAAATCCCCTTGTTTGCTCACAGAAAGAGCCAGATGTACAGGACTCGTTGGGAACTTGTGTGGGGGCATTTTGGACATTTCAGGCTTACCTTTGCTGTGCTGATCAGCGAAGGAGCCCATCCATACCTTATTAACTTGGAGTTAGAGGGCAGCACGGTAGAAAATGAGGATGATGTGCTCACTGACTACACAGTAATGGTCCACATGGCTTTAGCTCTCCTCTGAGCTTACAAACACAGCAGCCATGAGGAAACCTTTCCAGCCACAGCTTGCCTCCTCTTTACAAGTTGATCTCATTTCATCTGCTCATGTGACTTCCAGCAAAGTCAAATCTGCAGAGGCTTCCTCTCACTTCATTCCGCCCTGAACTTAAAATAGTCAAAAAGCTTTTATATGGCTTGCAGCAGAAAACAGCCGTGGTGGCTTTCAACCAATTACATCATGATTATGCGGTAATCTGTGTTTTCTATGTGTTCAGAAATGTATTTTTTGCCACAAGTGCCTATTATAGTAGATTTATGGAAGAGCGCGGGGCACACTTTCTGCTTTGTAAACTGAATATTTTATGATATCAGACGCTTGCCAAAGTTCTCCTAATATATTTTGTGTCAGAATGTTGTGGGAAACAGCACAAAATGAAATACATTTCTTAGTTTCTTATGAATACTAATCTCCGAAGAGAAGTACAGACTATATTCCACCAGCTTATCCTTGGTGCAGCTAAACCAAACCTATGAGATCTCTATATGAGATTGCAGCTCTTGAGAAATTTTACTGTAGTCCTTTAATTCTCCTTTATCCATGGCACTCAATGCATTGAAATACATTGATGAGCTATTGAAATTGTGGTTGTTAAATATGTCATTTATGTACCTCTACTGAAGGTCTTCAGAGCTCTTGACAATGTCTGCCTTGTGTGTTCATTTAGTCTATTCTTAGAAAGTATATAATATCTGCTGCATAATATCTATTAGATATGTTATACATCTTGCATCAATGTAATGTTAGAAATCAGGAGAAACTAAGTAAATGACTTGCCGAAGCCAGAGAAAAACTGGGTGGAAACATTAGCAATAAAAATCAGAAACTGTGACTCTTGGACCTTTATTCCAACCATTAAGTGCTAGTTTTCAATTCTACATGGGCATTGTTCTGGGGAGGAAATACATAATCAAACTACATTAAGGAAGTCTTTTTCTGCTTCCCAAGTCTGAGGTATTTTGATTGAAAGAACCATATAATCACCAGATACATATATAACTAGTTGATAAAGGCGAGAAAATGAATGGGTGGGGAATCTTTTATGTCTTTGGCATTTGACTGGGCAGAGGAGAACTTGTTGCACTCAGAGGAGAGGTCAGAGCATCTTTCACAAGAGAAATACTTCTGGAGTTCAGTATGGGACCTGTCACCATTGGATTCGCTTAGGATCTTGGCTTTCTGCTCCTGTTTATTCTCATCTTTCTTCTCAGGCACTTTTATTTTCATATATGAAGGTTATTAGAACTAAATGCTTTATAATTATGTAATCTATTTTCATTCTAATTAAGCCCCTGCTCTGGCACTTTTTTACAATGACTGCAACTAAAATCCTTTCAGGTATTATTCCAGAGCTCATAGCTCCTTGTGCTTAAACAAGAAAAATCACTGTGGAAGGATATCAAATGAGACGCCTTTCATGTGTTTTCAAACTGAGACTCCTTTTTATCTACTTGGCTTTGAAAACATCACTCACCTGTTCCACACAGCTGAGTGACAAGGTTCTGGGCACTTTGAGATGCTTTTCTGGTAACAGCACCTTCCCTCACTGAGATCAAAATAATTATAAAACAATAATAAATTAAATAAATAAATCAATAATAAAATAATTACTCTGCCTTTCACGGTATCGATAAGGGGTTCGTTTAGTCACAACAAAGTAAGGTTTTGTGAACAGCATGAAGTATTCCAGGTTTCCTTTTAGTTACACTGCTGTTCTGAGTATTCTGTTGCACTCATCCAGAGCTGTTGGATGTTTTCAGTCTGTGTCACCAATCTCAAAAGTCTAATAAAACCAAGAGATGTATCAGAGTATTTTCTTCCAGTAGATTCCTTGAAGGAATCCTAGTGATGAATAAAAATCAGATAAAAATATGACACATTGTCCATGGTGAGTTAAAATGGGCCCCAGAGTTTTTGAGACTGGTACATAGTTTGCATTGCATTTAAATGAATGTTTTGCCTCATTACTTAAGTAGACAACCTCGGGAAAACCTCATATTATGAGCTTTATTTCAAGCTTAGGTTAATTATACATGATTATTTTTCTTTTCCAGGTACCACCTTTCTCCTTTTCATAGTCTGTCAATAAATAATGTACCTAACATGCCTGCATTTTTGGACCAAGAAAAACACCCTCAACAGTGAACTTATTTTGCGTATGGCAATCAATTCAATAAATATAAAAAAATTAATCTGTTTTTCATTTGTGTAAGCACAAAAATGTATCTAAGGAAATTCAGTCCCCTCCACTCTTTAAACTCCAACTTGGCTTTAGTGACATTTTTTCCAACTTAAAACCTTTTTTGCCAAGATTCAAACTGAGTGAATTTTTATTGCACAGTTATAAACCATTGGGGGGGGAGAATTATATAATGGAAAAAAGTTGAAATAGCCTTTGCTTTAAAAGTGCAAATAGCATATAGCACCCATTAGAGAGAGGAAAAAAAAAAAGGTCACTGCTAATATTTTCATCCAAATACTCCTCTAATGCTTTAAAATGCACCCAGGGTGCTTTTCCACAGATGGAACCAGTGAACATAGTTAAGGACCAATGGAGAGGGCAGCTAATGAGAAGCTGGGGCAAAAGCTGTGGTGAAACCACCAACCCTGATCTTCAGCTGCCTTTAGCAGACAGGGAATGCCAAACCTTTGGAGAAAGAGGAATATTCTGGTCCTGATGCTGTTCAGGGTGTGGTGCTTTGGTGGCCAGGTGAGCATCTTGCTGCTCCTGGTGTACCAGAGGAGGAAGAGGGGGCAGAAATACCCAGGGACGTGTCAGTTTTATAATAATCACTCAGGAAAATATTCAGTTTTGCAACAATCGCTCAAGAAAAGCTGGAAAATACTCAGATTCTGTTAACAATAGTTTGGATATGCTTCCAATTTTTTTTTTTTTTTTCTTTTCAGGGCTGGCAGCTGCCAAGACCTTTGCTGGTTGTTACTTTGCATACTGGGGTGCAGCTCTCAGTGATTATTTATCCCAGTGAACCACAGCCTCTGGTATTTTTCAGCATGACCTGGATGGTCAAATCTTTGGCTAGTTCAGTGATTTAAACTGAAATACCATCTGGCAGCAATATAAAACCCACTCTGGTAGGAGGTGAAATGGAAGAGTAGGAAAGGATTTGCAAAAAAGATATGACAGAAGAATAAAAATGTGTATCAACAATAGCATCAGGGCCAGTGTAAGAAATTCCATGGTATGTGTTGGTGCCATCTTATGGTTAAGTTTTATGGGGCTTGTCTTCATGAAGTAAATTAATTGATTTGAGGGAAAGAAACAGGGTTCTCCTATGGTAGGAAACTCTTTTCCTTTGGTGGAATATAATTACTGGCATTTACAAATGCATAATAATGAAGGGGAACAAATAACATTCATTATGATGCTCTGGAACCAACAATCAGAGTCTGTTTTAAAGTGAAGTGTCTCGCAGTACGTGAATTAACTTGACAGAATTAGGAAAACACGATGGAAACTGGAAAATGTACTGCATAAAGCTGACTCTGTTTTGCCAATTCATACTCCAGTGCATTTGTATAATTTTTATACATAAATGAAGCATTGTGTAATCTGTGTAAATCATTTGTAAGTACTGGGAGCTGCAGTATCTGGAGCATGAAGTGTATGGAGCCAGAGGAAAAGCTCTGAAGGAACAGTAATGTTAATGTGATGACTGAGAAGTAACTGCAAGTTTAACTGTCTGTGAAACAGAAAAAGGTTAACTGCTACATGAGAAGCATAATAATTATAGTACAGCTTTCCCATAGCTTTTGAGGACACTATATATAGATATGTATGTATGTGTGTGTGTGTACATATATATATATATATATATTCGTGATTTCATACAAATTTGTGCATCAATCTGTGCACTAATTTGAGAGCAAACAAAACCTTTGGTTTTTTTATTTTAACCTTTATTCTTCTATTTTTATTTTTCTGTTATCCCCTCTATGAATAGGAGAGCAAAATGTTCTTGATTCTGCAGTTTCATGTGACTTTTATTAACGTTTGGTCTTTAATTTGGTGAAATTCCATTTGAAATACGTCGTTCCCATGAATATGATTTAAATCAATTTCTTCAGGTTTCACTGACATAAAGCTTTAAAGAGAAGTTTGCTAATGCTTGCTCTGTTCTCAAAGAGAGGGATCAGGACAGCAGAAGCCTGAAGTCTTTAAAAGATAAATTCTTTAGAGGCCTCAGAGTATGTTCAAAAAGAAAATACACAAAGGCTCCATACTCAACACCTTGGGAAAAAAGATCATGGCAAAGTCCCTCAAGTTGCAGTGCACAAAATCTTTTGCTAATTCAAGGGAAATCTCACAGTTTAAAACAGTGGAGTCTTTACCTTCCATTGTTCAGTAATTCTGAATAAGTCTTATTTGTTACAAATGTGATTTTTTGCTAGAGCCTTCAAATACTGTGAAAGTAAAAATCATAAACACAGGTGAAACAATCTCACACAGAAACAGGATGGATCTTCAGTAAGCTTCAGCATGAGATTACCCAGAAGCATAAAAATAAGTGGATATTCATATTTAGTAAATCAAGCCAGGTTTGTATGTTGCAGAAAGAATGGGATCTAAAGTGTTGGGAAAAAGAAAAAAAAAAAAGGATGAGATGGCTTTATAATGAACTGAAAGGAGGGCAACAGAAGAAATAAGTAGAGATGATTAGAGGAGGCAGGTAAAATTTATGTGTAAGGCCAACCAGAATAGAGAAGGAATAATCAGTTCATAAATTCAATTTAACAGTTTTTAGTTAAAAGTTCAATTATGCTAGTTAAAGGCTTTCAGATGGTCCCACAGGATAGCACATTTCTTTCTTTTTCTTGGATAACTGCAGTCCACTCTTCCTGGGCTGCAGCTCCTGAGGTCTGACATGAGCAGTGGCCCAGATCTCCAGCACAAACCAGCAGGGCAATTGTTCTTAACATAGTCAGTAGACACACCTGACATGGACTTCCTTGAAATGAGCTGGCATGTGAGTTTTGTTCAGGCAACATCATGGTGTTTTAGCCCCTAGTCTGGATCACCAAGGGTTTCCTGTTGGGTCTCAAGCACAAACCTTTACAAAAACCTTCCTGGATGTCTTCGCAGCACGCGCAAAGACCAACTGCTTTCCCCCAGCTTTTGGCTAAGTATGAAATACCACTGCTCATTTCTAGGCCACGAATATTTGAAACTTAGTTGTGAATAACCTAATGAAAAGATTTTCCTTGAAAAATATAAAAAAAAAAAATTTCCAAGTTGTAATCCATGTTTGTCCACTGAGCATGATTCCAAGATCCTCATTTCAGTGCTCTGTCATGACTGTATGAACATGCCTCCCTGTAATTAAAGTCTTGCTAGATTTTTCTAGGGTGTAGCTATGAACCTGGATCTCTCACTTGCTCCTTTTTCAGATCAGCAGGAACAAAGTAAATTCATGTCAGCAATTGGTTTAGAACTGTTTTCCACAGCTGCTGGAAGAGCAGCAACCCACCCATTCCCCAGCACAGGTATCAGATTAATCAAAGACATATTGGGGACTATTTTTCCTTGACATATGGCTACAAAATCTCTGCCTCCAAGAATTAGATGGGTCAAAGAACCTTTTCATGGTTAAGCTTTTTGGTTGGAAATGGGATTACCACAGGACAGAGTGGTCCTCGGGCAAGCAGGCAAAGACTTCAAAGGCAAACTTGGGCATTAGAGGTTTGGCAAGTAAAACACGTGAAGGCTCTGCCAAGTATCCCATCTCCAACAGTGCCCAGCATCCTACACTGAAGGAAGCTGAGGGAGACTTTTGATACCTTAATGAGCTAAAAAGACTGTAAAAAAGTAGTGTTTATAACATGTGTTTGTGCCAGAGACCAAAAAAGAATCCACTTATTCTCTCTCTGTGCAAAGGATAAAGAGGTAATTCATGGCAGAGAAATAAGTTAAAATTACCTCAGGCTTGCAAGACTTTTTTTTTGTTTTGTTTTAAACTTTTTAAATCTGTCATATCAATTAATTATAATAATATAATGTTTATCTTTGTTGCATTTCAGTGGCAGCTCTGGCTCTTTATGATTTCTTTCCAAAGTAAATGTTTGAGCTTTTTTGGCCAAAATGACAGAATATACCATTTCCATTAAAAACCAAAGTCATGAAAGCCATGTAAACAGCTTTTACTGGGCCTGTAATCACCTATCTATGTTTCTATAAATGGACCAGAGGGGAAAAGAATTAGCTGGTGATTCGTGCTGTGTCTGGCACTGCAGTCAGGTGTGTGTGGGCAGGTGCCTGTGCCACTGCCTCTGCCATCAGCAGCAAGATGATGGCTGGTGTCACCCTGCTCCAAGAGCCCATGGAGGGTCCCCTGGATGCAGCCATCCTCCCCTGGAGTGCTGCCCATCTAACCAGTCCACTCTAAGCCAAACCTGGTGGGAATGGATTTTTGTGGCTTCAGTGGCACGGTGAGACACTTGATGTGAAAATTTGCATTAACAGGCTGACAGGCCCATTGAGAAAACATATTATAGAATCATGGAATGATTCTGCAATGAATTAATAATATAGGTGATTATTATTAGAAATCCCATATGTTATTATTAGAGTATATGATAATATAGATCATTATTAGAAAGCCTGTGTAATACAGGTTATGGTAGAAGGCCCACTGAGAAAACATAAGATCATATAGAGACACTTATTGCATAATGAATGAATGAATATAGAATACTTTCACTTTGCACTGAGGTAGCTTGTCATCTGTGGAATTACCATTCCTTTTCTTTTTAACAGTATTTTAAATATACTATTTTATTTTATTATTTTATTTTATTTTATTTTATTTTATTTTATTTTATTTTATTTTATTTTATTTTATTTTATTTTATTTTATTTTATTTTATTTTATTTTATTTTATTTTATTTTATTTTATTTCATTTCATTTCATTTCATTTTTAAATTTAATTCTTATTTTATTTTTTATTTAATACTTATTTTATATATTATTTTATTTCAGATTTTAAAAATATTTTTATATTTGCTTTGCCTTGATGGAAGTGTGTCTTGAAACTTGCTGTATAAGCCATTCTCCAGTGAGAAATGCAAACATACACCTTCTTAAAATGCAGTCGTGGCATTTTGAAATAGTAAATGGACTCATCAGCTTCACCTCACCTCTCCTTCCCCTTCTCTTCCCATTAATGCAATGCTTAAGGTCGGGTATGCTGAGCTTGTCCTCTCCTTCAGGGGGATTAATTGTCCTTCTGCAAAGGAAGTTGAGAAAATTATCACATTTTGCTGCTCTTTTGTGCATTTTGTGTTACTTAAATTGCAAAGCGGTTTTGTGTTGCTTGGATGGAAGCTTTTTCCCCCCTGCAATAATGTCTACTCTGACTTCAGCAGCTCAGTTTAGTTGATTGCTACAGGCCTTACCCTCATTTTCCTCCTCCATTCATCCCTAATAACGACCCAACAAATAGCAGTAGGAAAAATGCTCCATTGCTTTTTTTTATTTTATTTTATTGTTGTTTTTCTTTCAGTTAAAAACATCTGCTGGGATGAGTGCTGCTGCTGAGAGATCAGTTGTGGGCATTTGCCTGTGCAACCACCCACAAGCACTTACCTCTGGCACCTACTGAGCAGCACTGCCCTTTGGAGTCCAAAATTTCCCTGGCTGACACGAGGCTCATCACTGCCACATTGGATGCCACTCTCCTTGCTGGAGATTCCTGACACAGAGGGCTTTGCTTGGGATTTGCTCCAAGGCTTCCCAAGTGCCATGCAGGCAGCTCTTTGCATGGGGCATGTGAACCCCTAAGAGGACAAAACTCCGGTGGTCTGAGCCTGTTTAAAGCCTTGGGTCAGAGTTTCCATCTGTAAACATTCTCTTGTGTGTTTATGCTTTCATACAGCTTGATTTATTGGAGGTGAAGCCCACTGTATACTGACTAACTGTACACCAACTCTTTTAATGAAACTGATTAATTACTGTTGATCGTAGAATGTGCTCATCAGCAATAATAACTCAGATGATCAGCTCCTAGCCCCATACTATTCAGCTCATCTGCACAATGAACTCATTGGTTAAATGTCAGAAAAGTGACTGTGGATTATCCCACCCTTTGGAAAAAAAAAATAATAAAAAAATTCATAATTATAATGTTGCTCTTTTACATGTCTCCAGAACAGATGAAAAGTGGCCATTGCATTTCTGTCTGGGTGATATCACAGACCTCTGGTGCACTCAATGCATGCCTGCTAGCAGATTTTCAGAGTGAAAAGAACTTTATATCAGGAGCTGAGGGTCATTCCTGATATTTAGACACACAGGCCTACTTAATGTATAACATTTTATTTTATATTTCTTGGTTTTGTGGCACTGACATGCAGTGGGATCTTCTCAAAAGGCTGGGTTTTCCAGTAGCAGCACTTTAGGAAAGGCAGTACGTCTCCTGCTAAAAGCACAATTTTCCTTTTCCTTTGTAAAACAAAGTTTAACAATTTTTGTGCATGTTCTTGCCTTATCACTGCTTGCTATTAAAGCAGCACAAACAAGACCTTTCAACTTTCCATGTCTGTGGCACGAACTGCTCATCTTTTGCAAATTATTCAATGTGTAGCAGGATATTTTTTCTGTCCAACTTTCCTTTTGTCTCATAAGCCAGATTCACTCCCTTCAAATCCAGAATGTCCTAACTTTATAGCTAGGCTGAAATGTGGAACAGAGAGTACCATTACTGCTGTTCAATCCTGCCCATTCAAGCTAAGCTCCAAGTACATAAATGTAATGAAGTGATAATACAGGGATGAAAAAGATTTCGTTGGGAATATCCAGCAACCCTGTGTTTGCTATCAAAAATAAAATCACCACAAAATACTATGGAGAAATGAAATCTAAAATCAATAAATATTTTTTCATTATTCTCCTATTTTGATAAAAAAAAAAAAAACTGTGTTGTTCAATTTTTTTATTTTTTTCCCTTTTTCTGATGCATTTGTGGATAGAAGTGTGTGTTGGCTATTTTACAATGTGTGATCTGATCACAGGTACAAACAGTTTATGGCACTGCAGTCATACCTACAAACATCCAACATCAAAAAGAGAACAGCCTCTCTGGCTTTTACTGTTACACTGTTCAGAAGAAATTTGGTTCCTGGGCCCGAAGTAGCAAGCAGGCATGAAATGTGATATTGTTTAATGGTGAATTTGAAACCTTTCACAGGGGGAATCCAAGAGAAAAATTACCTCTGAGCAGCCAGAAATCACTGGCTGCCAACTGCTGACATCTGTACTCCTGGTGATGCTCTGAGATTCCTGACATATGAGGCTGAGTAAAGCAGAGTAAATTGATAAACCAAACATCATAGCTCTGGATTTCAGCTTAGTTTCTTCATATTAAAAATAGTGAACAGAAAGCTTCAGCGTGGCAACTAGTTTTGAAGAGGACACGTTTGGCTTTGATGTTAGCCCCACTTCATCTCTGTGTTTGAATTGGTTAATGCCTCCAGATTCAACCTTTCGTGCCATGTGAGGAAATGTTCCCTCACTGACCTGATCACACATTCTTTCAGTGTGAGATTTTCTCAAAATATCCTTTATTAGCAACCCAGAATTTCGGGGCCCGAATCTAAACTTTCAGTGCAGTCGATCCAGATCCAAATGTTACAGCTCAATTTCTTTCTGTTCATGACTTTCCTACCGATACTCAAACAGCTACAGGAAAATCCAGTGTATTACCCTCATTTTCCACTTTCTGCTACAAAGTTTTTATCTTTCTGCATTTGTTTTTATGGTAGGACAGTTTCTGGTTTGAATTTTATCTAGCATAAAAACTGCCTAAAGGCGCAGACCTCTATACTAGCCTATTATTCCTTTCAGGTTTTGGCTGAAACTGAAACATGGAGGAAAACCAATTGTCCTCCTTTTCCTGTTCTGAAAGATAAGTGTGACATGAAGCACATGCCTCTCTTAAACGCTCTCGCATGTGCCTAGAGTTTCAGGTCAATAAACCCAGCTCTGGAACACGGCTGAGGCAAGCATTATGGATTAAAGATTTGTTATAAGGGCCAGATTCCAGGCAGAGGTTCCTTTGTTCCTCCAGAAGGGTTTGGTTTGTTCATGCACATTACTCCTTGTTTTATGTCTCTGCTTTTCAGCACTTGGCCACCAGATCCTAACAGGATGCAGCCGTGCTTCCCCACTGCCCTCGTGCCTTCCCCACACTCTTCATCCTCTCAGTGCAAATGTTCAGAGGACGCAGATATGGGTGTCCATGTCAGGACTCCCTTGGAAGACTGGAGGATGTCATCACTTCTGTGTTTCCAGGACTCCCAGCAGCCCAGAACTTGCAGATTCTTCGTTGTCTTCTGCACGTACGTGGACCTCAACAGGCACTTGGGCTTTTAGACAGGGTTGTAGCACCTGGAAAACCCATACAAGTGAGCCCATGGATTCATCCAGACAAAGCAAATTTAGTTGATATCAGGCAGACAAACTTGTAACATGGCTGTTAAATTACATCCACTTTCTGCTGCTTCGTTTTCAAGCACCCCATTCTTTTTTCCTTCATCTGGCATGATTTTTGTCCCTGGAAGTGGCAGTGGCTGTGCAAGTCCTGCTCAGAGAAGGTCAAGAATGCTCATGTGAAAACAGTCTTAGTTTTGCCTTCCAGTGCCTCCACTCCTGGGGATTCACTGTTACTAAATAATGCTCTTAATGATATTTAAATCTCCCATAAAAATAATTAAATTAACTGCCGAAAGATTGTTTTTCCTTCCTGACACTAAGATGGGAGATTAATTATCAATTGATTGCCTGTTCCTTGCACTCACCCCTTACAAAAACATAAATATAGATTTAAAAAGAAATGAGAGAGGTGAGAAATGAAAATTAAGGACAATCTGAGGCTTGTTCTTGCTCTGAAGAGCCTCAAGCATTGCCTGTGGCTCACCACAGGAAAAGCTGAGTGGTCAGAGGTGGCTGTCTTGTTCATTTCCCTGCAGTTTGACTTAGCCCCTCTTCCCCAGTATTTTTGCCTTTCCTCACCCTTAACATCTACATAATTTTTCACTTTTCCTCTGGTGACATTCAGGCAAAAGCTTCTCCTTGATTTCAGCTTCCTCAACAGCTGGGAGGTGGTTGAGGAGGAGCGTGCCAGAGACAGGGATTTGGACAACCTTCTCCAAGCAGAGAGTTTGGAGAGCAAATAACCCCGGGTGAACCAGCCCTAGAGGGATTGAAATGGAGAAACATCCTCACACAAGACAAGGAAAATTAAGTAAAGGACTCTGAAATAGAATGTCTCTCTTAAGGCTTGAGTGCCAGCTTAACGCCCATGCACTGAAGTAACATTTCCAGGTAGAGAGAAGATGTGTGCATCCAGATAAAAGCATGACTTAGTAGCCAAACCTGAAATTGCAGCCTTCCAAAAAGAGACTTGACTGCTTAACAGCCCTTTAAACCTCTGCAATCCAGATGTACTTTGGTTTTGGAAGCTCCTGTTCTGATTTCACCTTGCAAGTATTTGAAACCCCTTTTCCTTAAATTACCGTGCCTGAGTGAGTGTGCAAATATTTACCTACATATCTTCCACATTTAGTGGGTAAAAGGAACAAATTGAACTTAAAATAGGGATTGGGGCTGAGGAGGAATTCCTCTCTCCCAGGTACTGTCCTAATATCTAAGTAAAACTTCATTTCTCTCTTACTTGACTCAACCCTTTAATGAACTTGAGGTCTGAAGAATGTCTTTGAATATGTCTTCTAAAAGCAGTAGAAGAAAATATGGTTCTGCAACTTCTACCCCCTCTGCTTAGATAGAACCTCTTTGTCCATGAGTAGAACATGGTGAATTATATGGTCTTAAATGCAAAAAAAAGTCCATTAAAGTAACAGGGTCTTTTTTTCCTTTGTATTCTTTTATAATACAAAATATTATTTGGCCCCAAGGTTTCTTATATATTTACTTTGGCCCTAATGTAAAGGAGGCAAATGAAGTTAATTTCTGAGAGGAAATAATGTTATTTCTCCTTAGAAGGAAGGAAGTTACATGGACTCCAAGAAGCTTTCTAGGAGCTAATTATCTCAGCAATAATTGCAGTCTTAATGGCCGGGTCTTGCTTCTGGTCATTTAGGAGAAACCTTTAATAATACTGCTCTTTGAAGAATCTTCTGCACAATTTTATTATCACAGTTGGGATTGCCTACTGGTTATTTTTATCTGCCCTTTGAAGGACTCCTCTCTCCCCTGTGCCATTTCCTAGGAATTGCCTCATATGAGTTCTGACACTTGTTTAATAAATGACTATAGATATGTAGTTTTGTCAGCTATAAATAACCAATAAAGGCATATGCTGAAAAACAAAATGAATTAAGGGTTGATTCTGATGTTTCCTGTGCCAACCATAAGTCCATCAAAATCAATCAATTAATTTTGCTGACAGAGCCCAGAATAAAAAGAATAACTTATTTCTTGGTTTTAATATTTCTGATATGAATGGTATGCCTTTGAATGAAATATAAAATGACTGGTTATTGGATTTGCTGACCAGAATGCCTGTGTATGCACATTCTTAAAACTAACATGCAAATTTAATATTCAAAACCCAAAACTAAATTTAATTTCTCCAAATACCTCTAGAATTTCTCTTTGAGTAAAGGCAGCAGCAAGGGAGAAAGTGTGGTGTATTTAATAGTCCCTCTGTTACTGCTGGCATTTTCAAATTGAAAATTCCTAGAAAGTTCACGTCTTATTCCTGGTAATGTCTGGTTTGCCCCAAGGTGTTGGCTCTTTCATTATTAACACCTAAGGTCTGATTTCTAGCAGTGGGCATGTGAGAAGGCAGTGTTTTATACCTAGAATATCAAATATAAACTTATAACCAGCCCTTTGCTTGCATCAGTTACTCTCTGAAATGGAAAAGGCACAGAAACTGTTGCACAACTCTGAAAACCAAACCAGCACCGAGGAAAGAAAAAAATTGTATTTATTCCAGGTTTTTCTGCACCAGCCTGGAACTGACTGAGCAGAAGGACTGAGAGACATCACAATTCCCAAGTAAGTCAGCCTTGGGTATAAAACCTGGGAATAAGGCATGTCAGTGTGCTCTAGCTGTCTGCTGAGCTTCAAATAAACACAGAGGGATAAACCGCATATCAATAGTTCGGAGATATCTAAATATTAATATTTCAGCTCCTTCCGTTCTTGTATTGTTTTATTTATTCTCCTCCTATATTTTGAGCCACATACTTTGCCACAGACATTTCCAACAGAACTAATGGCACACTCCTGGCTGGCATGTCCCTGTGTCCCTCCGGTCCCCACAGCTGATCCTACACCTCCTCCTGGCCCTGCAGCTGGCCAGGATGAGCTCATGGGAGCAACAGCACTCACTTTATTTCAGAAGGACTTCCAAGATCAGTCTCCTTCCCAAGTGAATATTTCCATAGCTGATGTAGCCCTGTCATGGTATTTTCTGTTTATCTACAGCTGAGAAGAGGGTGTATTAAATTACTTGGTAGCAGCTAGGGTAGACGGTTCCATTTTGTCTTTATTAAATCACACGTCGCTGAAAGTTTAAACTATTTGAGCAAAACAGTGAATCAAAGTTCAGGGCTGCTCCTCTGTTTTCAGCTGACTTATATCACTTTCACTGGAGTTGAATTATTTGTGAAAGCAAACCCTTCAAGGCTATTATTGTGGTAAAAGGAATGGAATCCTGCATTATTTTATATATG
Source organism: Poecile atricapillus (assembly GCF_030490865.1). Classification (NCBI taxonomy): domain Eukaryota; kingdom Metazoa; phylum Chordata; class Aves; order Passeriformes; family Paridae; genus Poecile; species Poecile atricapillus. Next base: position 10,026,669 of record NC_081252.1, read on the forward strand.
ATATCTGTTTTTTTCCACTTCACATCCTGTTCTTTAAAGAAGTCTTCAGTTTAATTGTCTTCAAAGAAGAATTTGCCTGCATTTAAGTTATCAAAACTTTAAGCAGAGCAGATAGGAGTAAAGCCAGTTATTTATACTTTGTTTTTAGTGCACCAAAATGATGAGAATATAAAAGGCAAAAAGATTAACCCAAACTCTCAAACATTTTAAGGTCTCAAAAACCCCCAAGATTAAGACTTTGAAAAGCATCCAAGTAATAAATCCACAGAACAAAAACACACAGTTTTAATAACTTTATTACAAAGAAACACAGGAGCTGATGGGCACAGATGCTAAGCTGGAAAAACTTCAGCAGCCCTTCATGTTTGTGGACTTTTAAAAATCAAGGGGTCAAGTGTAATAAGCTGATGATGCAGTCGGATTCTCTGATGCCAAAACCGAGCGAGGTGCTGGGGGAAGGGTAATAAGGGGGTGGGAGAAGAATGTTCCCAGCCTCTTGCCTCCACTGTCATTGGCAAAGCCAGTGACGTTCCCGTCTTTAGATAAAGCAAACACTGGAACTGTGGAGTCACGGGATCCCTCTGGTTTGAGTGCTGTGAGGTTGCAGAGGACTCAGGTTTGATGGGCTGTTTGGGAAATACTGTGATGATCTCTCCTGCCCCAGAGAGGGGTCAAGGTGTGAGTTGATGCAGATGTGGTGCAGATCTTGTGTAGAAGGCTCAGTGTTCAAGGGGCAGGGCACGGAGAGTGCACCTCAGTGAAGTGTAACTACTGTTTTCAGACACAAATCTAGTTGCAAATGTAAACACCCTGAGCTTCACTGAGACTTCTGTCAGCAGAATTGTTCCTGGGTTTTGTTCAAAATCAGCTGCTGGCTTTTGGGGGAGGGAGGTGTGACATTTATTCCCCTACAGCCTTGCGGATTTTGCTGAAAAGCAGGGGAGATGATTCTAATTCTTCTGAATACCAATAAAGCCACTTACAGATGTGAGTAAGCTATCCTTCTGCAAATCCACTGGAGACTTAATTTAGTCTGCTGCACTCACTAGAGAAAATAAACTCAGCTTTGCTTTGAAACTTCTGGATGCATCTCGGGACTGACAGGAGGTACTGCTCCAGAAATCAGCAATTTTGACACAGTAATGAATGGCAGATAGAAACAGTTTTGAGTGCAATGCTTACTCGCAAGGCACTCACTCCATTTGCAGTCACTTTTCAGAGTAATACATATTTTGGTTTTGTATCAGGCCTGGATATGGTGGTTCTTTTGTTTTTCTGCTTTCCCCTCAAACCACAGATCTGTACAATCATTTCATGTAGTGAAATAAAAGGAATCAAACTCCTTTCTGTCTCTTTCTTTCAGTCTTTCACTGTACTTTTTGCAGTCTCTAGGAATTTGGGCATGAGGCTCACAGGTAGACAAAGGAGCTCTGTTTGTCTTCCTGTGGTTGCAACCAAAAAATGACAAAACATTTTTCTTTTCCTTCTTCTGTGTTCTTCCATTTCTTCCAGCTTCTCTGCTATTTCATCCTTTGTCATGATCACAGTTATTTTGGGAAGTAACTAGATGGAAGAGCTCTGGAAATGAGGGATCTATCCAGACCCAAGTGACACATCGCTGAACACGGCATCACATTTTCCTGTAAATGTATATTTAGCCCCTGTGCTTGAATATCCCACCAAAGTTATGTGGGCAGCACAAACTGACAAAGGTGTTAAATGATTGATTGGCACAGCAGAGAAACTTCTGTTTCATCCTCAGCCTCCACCAGCTCCACATTTTCCGTGCAGCTGGGCTGCCAATTCTCACACCTAACGGGTCAGTCCTATTTTGTCTTGCTTGAGCAAAATTCCATCGACATTTCCAAACTGATGCTTGCACCCAGGCATTTCCTAGCTTGCTGAGCAAGGTCCTGGATGGTGACAGCTCTCCAGTGTGGCATAGTCATCTCACTTACCAATTATTCTTGGAGGCACTGCTCGCTGCCTTTCCAGGCCACCCCTTGTCTGCCACAGCCTTTGATTGCTCTGTTGCATTTCTGTTTAATTCCTACTGTTCTTATAGCAACAGTGATGGCAGAAACACATCGATTCCTTCTTCTGACATGTCACCAGCTTTATTTGGACCTCCTGCATGGGCTATTTACAGGCGTTGCTGCCAGCAGCATGTTCTGGATAGTGTTTTCAAGTTCAAAGTTATTCAGTGCAAATCCTGCAGGCATCTGGTATTATCTGCACTGCATTGTTGACAGATGGAAATATAAATTTCCTCATCTTCTGTGGTGAAGATGAGGAAAAGAATGGCTCCAAAGTAAGAGGAGGATGTTCTGGGTGCTCTGATCCAAGCTGGGAGTAGGCATGGTTCCTCACCGTGGCCCATGGGCACAGCACATGGATGATGATTATTAAGTTAGTACCTTTGGGATTGGTGTTTGTGAGATTAGTTTTCCATCCCAGCAGCTCAGCCACTTTGGGGATGTGCCTGTGCATCCCATCACAGCTCTCTGCTGCCAGCAGCAGCAGGGAAGGCAGGCCACAGGATTGCTGCCCATTTGACTTTTGCTCATTGATCTGGGGGGGAAGAATTGGGGCTGCTCAGTCAGGGGAAGGATGCAAGGGACCAGAGTGCTTGTAATTTTGTCTGCTCCACTCAGACTGAGAAATCTGAGATACAAAACTGGAGGGTGCAAAGACTCTAAAAACTTTGGCAAAGCCTGGAAGAGACAGAGAGGTTAATGCATTCCTGTGCTAGGCTGTAGCCTTAAGTGGTTTTCAAGTATTGATGGAATTAAGGAGGGAAAACATGCTTCCAGACTTTTTTTTAATAACAGTTGAGGAGCACAGGATAAGAATTCTGCTTCTTATCCCCATTTTTTTCTCTTTTGTTCTCTGCATTGAGAGGCAACTTTTACCTCAAATTACCAGCCCTTATGCATGGTCTTTTCCAAGCATAAGCTCCTATAGAGGCTGTAACATCATACAGTTTATACATGCAAAAATCATTTCTAAAATGGATTTTCCAGGTGCAAATCCAATCATCTGTTTAGCCAGGTGTGAGAATCTATCAGCTGTGCACCCAGGTGTCAATGCCTGAAAAATGACCCAGTTTACTCCTCCACAAAGGGTTTGCACATGGATCTGTGTCACTTAAGTCTGTTTCTGGGCTGTGTTTTGAGGATTTAAGTGGAATTTGGATGGTGGTTTCTATGCTGAAGGCTCTCTGTGCAGGGCAAATGCTTCACAGAGAGTGTGCACAGATGGGCAAATTTGGAGGCCCCCGAGTGAGCCTGGGCTGGGTGCCCAAATCAATGATCTTGCCCCAGATGTGCCTCCTCCTAAAAACTGTCTACCTCTTGTCAGGCTCATTAGAGAGGGGTGGTTTTGGCCGGTTTGCCTCTTTTTTTGAGTGAAAACATAGCATTTCTCAGTGTTTCAGTGTTCCCAAACTCAAATATTTAATTACCCCTGCTATCTAATACCTGACTTGGCTTTGCATTAGAAACAATTGCTTGCAAAGTGTTTATCTGTTGAACGAAAATGATTAAAAGAAAACACAAAGCCCTTCATATACTATTTTTGTGCAACAAAATGAACTTGCTGCTATTTTAAATATTTCAGTATAATTTATATTAGCTATAATACCATCAATAAGGCTGCTCGAAAATTAAGTGTCATTCTTGGCCCGAGCCACTGGGTGTGTTGTGGGACCAAATGCCATGTGCCAGAAAAAAAAAAAAAAGAAATAAAATTAAAACCAAACCCACGGTCAAGTAGCTGAATTTATGGAGAGAGCAAGCAATATGGGCCTGAAAAACACAGCTATTTTGGACAGACAGCAATGCTTCCACCTGGGGAAAACTTAAAGTTCTGCTCCTCCTTAACAGCAGCTGTGGCATGGAGGGGAGAGCAGCAGCAAGCTACAGCTGTCACCGGTGGTGATGCTGTCACCCTCCAGATGGGCAAAGCAGGCAATGCTGGAAAGCTCTGAGGAGTAAGTGGATGGGAATTAGCTGGCACTTATGTCCCCGTGTGTCAAAATATAGTGATTATTTCTCTTTTGCGAGGAAAATAAACCACCCAGCTCTGTCTTTCACTGATTTATTCAGTGTCAGTCTCTCTTTTCCCCAAGCAGCTCCTGACTCCGCATCTTCCTGCACAAGTCAGTTTTCCTCCAAAGTGGAGGACACTGAGTACACTGTGCCAGACAAGGGCCTTCTAAGGCATTAATGCTTCCTTATCTCCGCTGGAAATCCCTCCTCTGCTCCATCCCTGGAGGGTGCTTTGCCTCTTTCCCAGCTGCATCACACTGATGGTTTCACGATCCTCCTGTGCTCTGCTCAGACAATGTGAATACTGGGGGATTTGGCAGTGCTTGCTGGCTTCTGGATCCAAGTGCAGGTCCTGGACACATCCCAGATCTATGCTGGGATGGGATCTGGATGTGCACTTGAGGTCTTTTCCTCCTACCTGTCCGTTCCATAGTTTCCATGGAACTAAGTGCAGAAATACTGGCCAAAAAGTATTGTACTCAGTACAGTACATTTTGGCCAGGTCTCCTGTCCAGATAATCAGTGAACAGAATCTTGGGGAAGTCTGCTCCTTATATCAGTTGTTTAGACACAGACATATAAACCATATATATATTTTTTATTTACTCCCAAGTGTTTAGAACGGACTCCACTCTTCCCAGATGATCCCATTTGACATCTGCTTTTTTTGTTCACCGCTCCTACATGACACAGACTATTTTTTCATTGCTTTTTTTACAGAGCAGCAAATTCCATATTCTCTTTCCATTTAATCTATTTATCTCCTGGGCATCTCCCACTCTGATATTTGTGACCTTCTCTTTTTAGAGCCTTCCTGAAGAACCATCTGTTAAAATTATTCTCCCTACTTTTGTGTAGCCACTTTGCTCCACATTTTGAAGAAATCTACGAGCTCTTTTTTCACACACTATCAAATTTCAGCTACCTCTCTTGTCTCTTATGCAATCTAGACTGACATGGTATAGCTGACTGCCTTCCTTGTACAGCAACTTCTTCATAATTGTCTGAGGGTGACAGACTGCTTGAAATGGTTTCTAAATTCAGTTCACTCACTGATTCCCCTCTCTTTCAAGAGCACTGACAGAAAAACTTACTGCTTTTTTAGTATCACCAAAATCAGAGGGAATGAGGGCAATAGGAAGAACAGTGGTGCTGCTAAAATGTTCTCAGTGAGAAAAGTTATGTGCTCTTTGAGCTGATCCACTCAAAGTGTCAGGTCCAAAATTAAGGTACAAATCCTCTGAGAGAAAAAGAGGTGCACTGCAATATGTTTGGCTTCCATAGGATCATTCTAACAGGCATACCTTGTATTCACTGCTAATGCAGTTGTTTCCTTGTAGATTTATCCCATCAAGCCATAATTCTGGGCTTTCTTTTTTTTTTTTTTTTTTTTTTTTCCTTTTTTTTTTTTTCCTTTTTTTTTTTTTTTTTCCTCTGCCTAAAATCTCAGAAACAATCTGTTTTTGTAGCTTTGCAGTTATGCGTGGTTTTGCTGAGTTGGTGAACCTCTTTAACTTTTTAGTATGCACAAAAGACCCATGACACTGAGATTTATGGCACAAGCCAATAAAAAAAATACCTCTGGTGGAATACTAAATATTCAGGGGGTTTAGAAAAATAACAGCCTCTATCTATATGTGGCAAACATATAAACTTATTAGAAGTTAATAATATTAAAAGTTAAAATCCCCTCAAAGAAAGCTTTAATTTAAAAAGTAGCATTTTAGCTCCAGAGAGAAGAAGGAATTTTTTCTCCTGTATCCTTGTATTTACAAAGACTTGTGATATACTGCAGGGGAAACTTCAGGGCTCTTCAGACATGTGGAAATAAGACAGCATGTAAAACCTCATACCAGAGCTCTGCAATCATGGCATCACCAATCCACTCAGACACTCAAGAGTAAAATAAGATCTGAGCCATGCTGTCATGACATCACGGAGTTTTTCCATTAGCTTGAACCGCCCAAGACATTTTACTTCTCTAAAACTTTCTCCAGTGGCAGTGAATGTACAGATTACCAATACCCAGCAAACAGATCTTGTATCAAAACTCCCATTAAAGTCAATGGGAGCTCTGTGGCCAACCTGTCTGTATGACACACTTCAAGTCTGGGGCTGGATGGCTGACTGCTTTATTTCATATGTGCAGGTCTTTTAAGAGCATTTTTTAAAACAAAGCGACAGTATTTTGCCGGGAACATAAGCTGGGTTCAACAGACTGGGTTTTTTCTTTCATTTTCAGTGTCCTCGCCTGGATCAAGCAGGCAACACTATAGAGGGGTCTCAAGCTCACACTGCTTGGAGGACTGAATTGCCCTAAGGGACAGAAAACAGAATCCAGCTACAAAGTTTTGGGCTCCATCCCAGATACTTAGTCTATTAAATAAGTCAGGAGGTTATGACTGAGGAGAAATAAGCCCCTCAGCAGGAGTGTGTTCTGCAGTCTGCCCTCTTCAGAAAGGTGCTGATGCAGGGGAGGGGAGGGGAGATGCACTGATGGCTGTTGGACCAGGTGGGACAGGGGGAAAACAGGGGGAAAACAGGCATTTGCAGGCTTGTTGATGAGGGCAAAAGTCATGCTTTTCTACACTTTTAGATACTGACTTCCCCCTCCAGACATGGTTTCAGCAAGGCATGACTTGAGGCAGAAACACTTTAGGCACAGGCTGTTGAATTTCTGTGTGGCGTGGCTGAGGAGCGTGGGAGGTCTAGGAGCTGGGAGCAGAGGTCTAGGAGCCACTCAGTCACTCTGTCACTTAGGGCAAGTTACTTGACCTTTCTGCATGGGCTTGAGCTGTGTCAGATAAAGAAAATGGCCCCAGACCAGCATTTCACACAGTATCTGAAACCTAACCTGAAAAAAAACCTTCCTGCAGTTCACTGAAGAGGTCATCTGTATCATCTTGAAATGTCACCCATGTCAGCTGGGTGAAAAAACTGAAAAGAAATATCAGTTCACCTTCCAAACACCATTCTGTCTGTACACTTACATTAAAAATTAAGTGTTTGTAGCGGACAAAGAGCGTTTGTGGGCATAGAGTAGGTAACTGAATTGTGACTCTGCATTTGTATGCTGCAATTCCTGGCTAAAATCTGTTAAATTATACCCATGTAAATCTAAGATGCTGTTTTTGAAAGCATGGCCCTCTGTAGGTTTTTCATATTAAATCAAGAAGTTTTTTAAGCTGAAAAAAGGCATATGATTTACAAGCCTTCCTTTTCCAGTTGATATTATTAGACTGCATCAGCGTGTAGTGAACCTAGCCTGAATGAAAATATTGGAGCATTTGAGTAATTAATGGGCATAAAAGTATCATTCTTGTTTCTCACTGCTCCTTAGGTAGTAGAGAAAATCATACAGACCTCAAACATCATTTCTACTTTGCACTGCTTTCCCTCTGCTCTGACTGAAAGGGTGGATATTTACACACTAGAGCTAGCAGCTGAAACTGCTCATGGGAATCAAACAGAAATCATTTGAGGGCACCAAGTAGGCAGAAATAACTCCTGTAATTTCATGGACATCTTTGTGAAAAAGGAGAGGATATTAGGAGTTTTCAAATCAAGTTGCCAAGTTTTAATTTTGGGGAGGGGGTGGGGAGGGAAAGACAAATAATTAAAGCATTTTCAAAAAGAAAAGGCAAATTCATTGCATGTTAAGACTGGGGAAACAGACTTCATTTTTTGAGGTTTATACTAGATACACTCACGCTCACTTTAAAAGTGATTTTCTCTCATTATTCGTAGGGAAAGCACACTTGGTGATCATGTGAGGAGCCCAATCAAATGGCTGAGTTGATGAATATATTTGCTGCACCCTAATCCCTTAGAATCCAAGCTCCTTACAGAAAAATAAGTGGAAAGGGCATCCTATTTCAGTGTTTGAAACGGATTCCATGTGAACATGCTCGTGTGCCAGCCTTCCACATTTAGCATTCCACATGTTTTTAAACGTGCAGTGCTTCTCCACTGGGGCTGCCACTGGGGCAGAGGAGACCATGCTGAAACACCCATGCTGCTGTAGAGCAAGTGAAAGCACTGGCATGGATGCCTCTCAAAAACACGAGATGTTCATGCAGCTTGGCTCCAAACATTTTCCATGAGCGTGAGCAGTCAGCAATTACCGCGCAGCTGAAGAGCAGCGGTACCGCGTACCTTGCGGTTACATAAAGCACCGCCTGCTTTATTTTCCAGTAACGATCCCCTTGCCTCTTTTTTTGGGTTCAAACTCTTTGTAAAGATTGGAAAAACCGTGTAGGTGATGTTTGCAAATTGCTGGAAGGCTCATAAAGAGTAAGAGCCTGGGGTATTTCTGCTCACAGCACGTAGGCCGCTGGAGGAGGTATGTGTTGGGGAGTCACTGGGTTTTCATACCTAAATATTTGCTCCTTAGGCCAAGGAGAGATCAAAAGATCGCCATGCACAGACTTGTAAAACACACCATTAGGCATCTGTCAAGTATTCTGTGTCGAGACCAAAGGCTTCAGTCAGTCTGTGTGTTGGTGTCCAAAGCATAAAGCATGACTCTGCAGGCAAAGACCCCGCTGGGAGGATGACTGGATGGCTACAGGGGTCCTCTGCAGGGTTTTCTTCCACCCTCATGCTGTAGGGAAACCTGAAAGCCAGAAATCTTTCCCCATCTCTGGTAGGAAAGTTTGTTCTGTCCCCAGGCAGGTGGGGTCCAGAGAGAGGCATGGAATGTTCAGTGGAATGAGGGGATTTCTCTGTGATGGCAGGGCACCCTGGCCCCTGGGCCCAGCACCTCGTCCCCTACTGCTGTCTGCTGCTGATGCTGGGGAAGGATGGACAAAGCAGGTTCATTCCCCAAGCAAAAATAATTCTCAGCCTCAGCAGGGAGCTCTCATGAACAAGATTCAGTCACAGTTGTTGCACAGACATGTACAGAGAGGAACCATCCTCTTAAATTTCCAGTTTACCACCACCTAAAGCATCCCTCTTAGGGAATGCCTGTACAGGTTTGCTCCCCCACCTCTTAAAGTGGATGACTATCAGGGTAATCTAAATTTCAGCCTTGCATTCTCAATCAAGGGGTTTCAATTATACAAAAAAATGTTTCATTTATATATTTCAAATATAGCAGCAACAACAAAAAAAAGTTATCATCTCCCATGGCTGAAGCCTGGACTTCTGCTTCACAGGTATCTTTCAGGATTTTTTTCTTAAAAACCTATGGTGAGTTTTCTTTCTCAGCCTTCTGCAATAGAAATAAATGTGAGGAATCTGACATTACTGTAATCCTTTCCTTACTCAGCAGGTAATGGAAAAGCATAAAAAAGGCAAATAAAACCCCAAACCCTACTTCCCAGAATACTGAATAAGATTTCTAGGAATAGATCAGACAGTAGGGCTAAATAATTTGCAGCATTTAACTTTATAAGTTGCAATTGGATCACCATAGCAATGCTCACCCAGATCTGAATGTCTGCAGAGTTCAAGGCCAGGACATCACAGATGACCTCTTTGCTCACTTCCTTGCCTCGTTGTGGCCTGGTGAAAATTAAATTTGCTGTCATACCAACCGAGGAGCCATCTGGGGCAGGAGACCAATATTATTTAGAAACACAAGCATCTGAGTGACCACCTTCCCTTCCCTGGGGCTCCAGCACTGCCCAAGACACCAACTGGAATCCCAGCCCAGGATTAGTAGCATGGCTGGAGCCTGGAGGGTGCACTGGGACAGCAAAAGGAAAGCAGGAATAGTGCTTCTACTTCCAGCATTAAATTCAATACTTGGAGAAGATTCAGTCCTGTCAGCTGACAGAAAATAATAGATGCTGGAAAATACTTCTGCAGCCAGACAAAGTGTCTAAATGCATGTTTGTCTCCAAACTGGTGATGAATGTAGTTTAAACAAGGCAAACTTTGGGGACTGTAACCTTTTTTAGCTTACTGTAAAAACAGTTTACCGAGCTTTCTAATGACTTTAATACATTTTGGCTATTAAACTTGTAACCTGAATGAAGACTATGAGATTGTTTCTGGTCTGGTGGGCTTATGTTCTGTTCCATGGATGTCATAAATAACAATTTAAAAATATAAAGAAAAAAGTTTTAAAAAGGCTGATTTTTTTCAGCATTCATTAGAAATGGAAGTGGAATTTAATAGCAGCTCTAAATCATCAGGGAAAAGATGGCTAACTTTCTGTTCCATGTGTTTTCTGGAAACCATGCAAATATCACACACTGGCTGAAATCAGCCCCTTAGGAACACAACATTCCCAGTGACATTCCCTGGACTCAGGAGCTCCGTGGTGAAGGAACACAAAGAAAAAGGCCACTCAAAGGTGTGCAAGCTGAACTGATGGCAAACAGCTGCCAGCTGAAGGACTGGCAAAGGATTAATTTTCTGTCATGGTCATCTTGCTCCAAAAGCCCTTCCCAGGTTCAACCACTTTCCAGAGACTCAGGGAAGGAGGCAAAGTGGGAAAAATGATGAGGAAATAATGGCAGAAAGGTAGAAATAGTGCAAATACTGCATCTGTGGTCTTTTTGGGTGTTGTATCCCAAGTCAGATACTGCACAAAAGGCTCCCAGCCTGGTGTTTCAGTGAGTTGGTGAAGCTGCCCACCATTTCTAGACAGAGGTTTGCTTTAATTTCTCCCTGTGAGGTAGTTACTGAGGCTGAAATAACAAAAGGATTACAGGGATCTGTGATTGGATATTGGAAAAGAGCCTTTGTAACCAAGCAGAGAAGGAGGTTCTTAATTTGTTTAAAAACAAAAGCTCCCATTTTGAGGGAATCTACATCACAATCTGTGTGAAGCTCTAATTCCCCAAATCCATCTGTGCTTCCACTGGTACAGGGAATTACTGACCCTAGCAATGCCCAGATGGCAGATAAGGATGCAGAAAAGGATTGCTTATTTTATTAACTTTAGCTACCTGGGGGAGGGGCTAAGCCCCCCATTTCAGATTGGGGGCACAGTGAATATACTATGACAATTAAATCCAATTAAAATATCTCTCACAGGAAATCATGACAGAATGGCGATTCTAATGTCTTTTTCTCCTGATGTGGCAGAGGAATGTGTATAAAGCTGAAAGAGTGAGTCTTGCCTACCAAATGGAAGAAGACGAATTAATAAATTTTTCAGCTGGGGCATGGGGTGGGGGGAGGGGGCGGGGGGGGTAGAAATCTGTTTATTTTGTAATATTTATCTGGGAGCTAAGGATTTCCATGAAGTCTAATTCTCAAAGTCTAATTTGAATGCCTGGTCTCTCTGTGTAATTATTGGGGACACAAAGGCTTCTGCATATGCACTTGGAGTCCTCTGAGGAGGACATTTTGATTGAATTGGGAACATCAGTTCCCAGTCAGCGTTCACATAAGACACAAAAAGCTTGAGAGCAAATATCCTGAAAAGTCTTTTAAGGTCCTCCATTCCATTTTTTGGAAGAAGGGCTGGAAGTCTTGTACACCTGAGACAAAGGGTCCCATTTACTACGAGAAACACAAGGCTTTTATCATCTGCCAGCATTATATGGAGTAGGATATCAGCAATTTTGTATAATCAAATACTTTGGCACATATAGAAATTAATCCTTCCACATATGAACCTTCTTTCCCATGCTTTTTACCATTTTATTTTCCAGTAATTAGAAAACTGTACGCATCACTAATGTGAATTTCTCAGTTTTGCCATTGACAAGACAGATGCAAAACTGGTTCATCTTCATCAGGCTTTAATTTTTTTTGTAATTGTTTTGGTGGTATAAAGGAAAACAAATTGTACAATGGCAAATATTATTTTGGATCTTCATGAAAGTGAGTTTTGAGTAAGAAGAAGAGTTTTGAGTAAGAGGTGACACACCCTGTCTTTAAAATCAACAAAGGGACACGAAGTCTTGAAATTAAAATAAAATTTTAAGAGGGGGTAAAAGAAATGTAGGGTGTAAGATAAAATCTGTTGTAAAGCTGTACTTTCCATTTGGTAGCCTCTGAAATGAACCCATGGTGTTTTCACTACACAGCTTAAAATGGGCCAGGCTGTCTAAGTTTACAACATACATCAACGCATAAAAAGGCCCTTACAAAAACATCAGGGAGTGAATAGGGGACTACTTGTTTACCCAGCAGACAAATGCAAAGCACCACAGAAATGTTATCAATAAAGTGATTAAAATATCTGTCATTTTATGAGGGGCAATAGCAGTGATGAGATGAAGAATCTAAATGAGACTGAATCTCATTGCACTGGCGATTTTTTATTTCTTTTTTAAACAGCATTTCCGATCTTCATCTTACTGTGATTTTTCCTAGCATATCTGCCCTAGAACCGTGTACTTTAGGGACGAGTGACACTTTGTAGAAACCAGCACCCTGTATTAAGATTGATGTTGACCAATCAAAGCCAGGCAGATTGGCCCATGTAAATCTCTTCGGTGATTACAAGTCCAGCTGATGCAGGATGGATGCCAAATGTCTATTAACACTGGGCTTTGTGAATATTTTAGCATTTGCCTGATGTTCCAAACCTCCCACCCCCCCAAAAAAAAAGACATATGAAGCAAACAAAGCCGATGCACTTTGGCCTCCCTTTACTTTTGTGGATAATGGTTAGTTTGGCTGGAAAGGCTTTATCTTAGTTTACTCTCTTAGCAGAAAACAGATATTTCAGCTGATGCTTTCCTTGCTTATTGAAAACAACTGTGCTGAGTTTAAGCAGAAAGTCGGAGTTTAACTCCCTCGTGGTGTTTCGCAGCTCCTTGCCTGCCGTCGTGGCTGTGTGTCCATCAGCACTTCACCTGGGCCTGACAGCCCCCAGAAGAGCAGCCACGGTGGCTAGCACAGACCTCTTGAGACCCCTGTTGAGAGGGAAATGTTTGGGAAGCTGGAGAACCACAGGTCCTTTGTGTGTACTGCTTACACAGATGGGGCACGGAGCAGAAGGAATTGGTGAGACCTCCAGGAGAGAGGAGGACATCCCAGCAGAATTTTGGGTAGGACCCCTGGAGACTGGAAATACATCCAGGGTGCAGAAACATCCCTAGGCTGGGAGGGATTCAGTGTTTCAAGGGAAAAATACTTCAATTAAAAAAAACAAGCGAATTTCAGGTGGCTAAATGACGTTTAAACTTCTCATTATTGTGTAAACTTTGCTTGCATAACGCAGCGTGATCTCTTTCATTGGTGATAACAGGAGATGCCTTAAGACCAAACTTGTAAATGCCACGTTGCCAGAAGAACATGGCACATAGCCATTTGACAGAAATGTTACTGGGAATAACAGGATGAAATAAGGAATAGGATATGGAGCCTAATAGGAAGACAAAATGATAAATCTCTTTTGTTAAGTGAGCTGTGAATAATCTGCTAAGGAATATAGTGGAAGGGTAATAGGATGCCGGCTGGTCAAAACTGCCATCAGTTTTGATCCCAAAATACTCATTAAGGAAACTTTGTGATTGCAGTCAAAAGCTTGGCAAGAAAATATTAACTTTGTAGGACATAAAGGGGCTGTGCATGTACCTTACTGGGCAAATAAAACAGGAAGGAAACAAGCAATGCTGGGTCCTGGGCATCAGTGTATTAACCACTTGAAGAATTTGGAGCAATTCATTCTGAGAGACAGCAAATAAAAAGCTGAAGGTAGAATTACAAATACATGGCTTATAAACACTTGAAGGGGAAGAATACACAGGGAAAATATTTGCCTGCATGAGCATATATGATGATTTGATATTTCATCTCCTGACCACTACTGAAAACTGAGCTGTCAGCACTGACTGTTAAACCTTGTTCCTGGGTGTTAATGAGCAGATCAGAGCCAAATATTTTATACATCACTTTAGGAATGTGTTTTTCCCACATGTATTATTTTATGTTTGTGGAAAAGGGTTCATTTCATTAAATAAAAGTAGCACAGTTTCTTCCAAAATCCCCATGGGAGTGCACAACAAGGCACGATGTAGATCATCAAAGGTTTCTGAAATCAAATATCCTCCCTTGCCATGTGTACAAGAAACCTTACAACAGACACTTAGGAAATCATAAACCAGGTTAACTAATGTAAAATTTAGCAGTCAGAGGTTCTACTTCTCCCCAAAACAGGATGATATGTAGCTCCTTTTAGTTCATTGTTATTATTATTATTATTATTATCCCTACCTTAGAATATGTATAATGTACACCAATGTCTAATCCAGATGAGTGAGATAAACCTGTTCATCTTTTTCACTTTTTAATTGTGCATTGTTGAAGGATGTCTCAGGAAAGCTTCAACTACAGGAAAAGGTCTTTCCAAGGAGTTTGTTTTCCATGGTATTTAGTCATTACTGAAACCACCCAGAAGTTATTCAGGAATTTTTATCTCTTCTTGGGAGGAAAGGAAGCACTAAAACGCTTTGTGTCTCACCGAATCCATCCTGTTCTGCAGTGTGTGCAGGGAGACTGCAGGTAGACAGGACCGTGCAGGGTATGAGGAACATGGGAACATTATGGATGGTGCTGTCACTGCTCCCCAAAAATTAAACAAAAGAGAGTGGTCTGGCTGGAACCTGCGGTCACCTACAGAGGGACAAAGACAGGCTGTAATTGCACAACCGAGCTATGCTGATAAAGCTACCTTTCAAACACAAGCCTGCATATTTTTTTTTGCTCTACCACTGAAATCTCTGGAAAGCCCTAAATAATTGACTGTTCAGGAGCCAGGAGGCGAAATAGAAGTTGGAAGTGCTGTTTGCACAGGTGGCTGGCCTACCGGGAGACTAAATGCTTACCCCCTTGCCCATATCAATTATTCTGAGACTGTCTGTTTAATGTCTGCCAGTTTTGGTAACAACAAAATCCTTTTAGAAAACTGCTGATGCAACATTTATTGTGTTATCTTTATGGGATTGAATTTTTCTTTTTTTTTTCCCCCCTTTTTTTTCCCCCTCCTTTTCTTTCCTGTTTTCCTTTTTGCAGCGCTATAGTGAATAAAGGTACAGAGGGAGCTGCCAGGAGAGTAAGGTAACAAGTCAATTAAACTGCCATCCCAAATTTTCCAGGAGTTTAAAGGTAAACAGTCTGAGGGACCCTGTGGGGATCTAGGTTGGTTTACTTTAAAAGTGTGGGTATGGGCTTCTGCACAAACAATGAAATCCAACCATTCCCCCTTGCAGTTACCAAGGGACTTACCTGTCTCTTGGAAAAGCCTGACTAAGATGAAATTTTGCCTTCCAGTCCAGACACTGCAGCAGGTCTCATACCACACACCAAGATTTGCTTAATATGAGAGCTATACCTTTTATTAACTGGTCCCTGTGCAAAGCAATAACTGGGATGAATCCTGTGAGATTCCCCCAAATAAGCAGATGGTGAGATCAGAGCAGTCCTGAAAACAAGGCAATGGCTCATCCTTCCATGGAGATCTATCCAAGTTGCCAAGTGGAAAGGCCCCTTCAGAGCAGATTGGGACATTTGGTGGCATCACAGGTCATCTGCAGTGGGTGTTTCTGTACAAGCTCTGACTTGCAAAGCCAAAGGTTTGTCAGAAAAGCAGATCCACTTAAGAAAGAAAAACAAAAAGCAGAAATAAGTTGCTAGATCTCCTATCTAAGGAGGAAAGCAATAAAAAAAAAAACCAATCCAAACTCTAACTTGTGGCCTCAGTGCCAAAACTGCACAGAATTTTGGTCCTGATTGCTGATTGCAAAACACTTGGTTTGCCAATTCCATGCAATTCGGAGCGGCAATAGTGAAGCAAGCAAATGCCACCCACCAAGTGTTTGGTCTCAGCAGCAGCTCTGTTCCTTCCTCTTGTTACCTCAGTTAACCTAGACCTGTTCCCTACCCAAACTGTTTGTTTAACCTAAAGAATAATAATGATCCAGTGCTGCCAATTCGTCATGTGGGAAATGTTATTCAGTCCCTTTAAAAGAGCTCATGGGCCAAAGCACAGAAGAAAGTGTGAAAGCCAGCAGTGAGAAACAGGAAAACTCCAGTAAAGGAGAAGTGGTGGTTGAAAACTGCTATAAAATCCATGAACATCTCAGAGGAGAAACCCAAGTTGCCATTTTAAGTCTCAGTGGTTGTCTTAACCCTGCTCGATGAGAGAATTTTGGATGAGGAGCCACTTGCACCAGGACATGGGCTGGTAATTAACTTTATTAACACCCCATGCCTTTGGCTGCCCCTCTGGCACAGGGTTGTGGGTGAGTGACCTCAGAACGAGGGGTGTCATGGGAGAGCACTGCTTGTCAGGGCTCCTTTGTGCTGGAGCTTTCACTGCTGTCACTGCAGTACACTGGATTCTCTTGCACAGTACTCTGACCCCCAAAAGCCTCTTTGCTTGGCTATGCAGAGTTGGGACTACTGTGCTGTGGGATGGAGAATGTGTATGAGCAGAGGGAATAGCTGGGAAATATAGGTGAGGAGCAGAGAAGCCTTGTGTAGCAAAAAAAACCCCAAAAAACCAAAAATGGTTTGATCTTCCCAAAGTGTGTTGATGCTTCCCTCCTGCAATGAAGCTGAAGCAGTGATACTGGAAGTTTTTGAGGCCAGTGGTATGTACCCAGCATAAAGAGATGACCAGAAATTCAAAGAATAACTACTTTTATTAACTCCAAACCATACTACACAAACACAGCCAAAGTGGAAAAATCTGGGGACTGAGCTAACCCGGTTAATGCATTGATGGATTTTCTTCTCCATTAACAGGAAACTTGGAAGAGGCAAAGTAGACACTACAAATGCATAGCACTTAGGAGTTCACAGTAATTTTGTGGCCAGTTATTATTTCTCCATTTCTCAGATTCAGTGTTAATGAGAATGTGATGAGGTATAGATTACTAAGATCATCAAATTTGCAGTCACATACTAATGGCTAAAGTGGGGAATGTTGCTTCCACTGATGCCAATTCTTCATCCTGCCTGAGTATGTGGTCTTGCTTTTAGAATGAAAGCATGAAGGAGCTCAAATGGTAATGTTGCCACTGTAGTATTTTATTTTGAAGCCAAGTCCCTCTAGACAAGGACCCATCCTTGACAGGCTGTCATCAGGCTCCTGCAAGGTAGGGTTGAGAGCCCACCTAGCAGTGACTAATATTTTCCTTTTTGGACAGGGCTGAGTGTGTGGTTTCCAGGTCAGACAAAGTGTAGCCCCCAAGGAGAAAGATCTGACTTATGGATTTCCTGTACTTTCCTATTGTCTAGCAGTGTCTGGGAGCTCATGTCAGTGCTGTGCCTAGTTATCATCGATCCACAAATTACATTTATTTAAAGGCCAAAATGTCCTCTCAGAGGGCTCTGTTGGGTTCAGATTTCTGAAGCAAACATTCTCACTCGTCCGTGATCGTCTGGCTAGCGACGACTTTTCTCTGTGCAGATCACATTTTAAAGTTCACCCTGTAATCAAATGAAATGAAAATAACGTCTTCCAATGTTTCTTTGGGTTAGTGGGTTTTATGTGACTCGGTGGCATCTGGTAATTTCTTATTATTGTCCATTTGCTTCATAAAAGAAAAGCACATTCAGCAAGTCGGCAAAGTCACCGAGAGCTGAAAGAGCCATTTTCCTTTCAAAGTCCCCTCTCTTGGAATTTCCTGCGGTAAGCAGGCATTATCAATCCACAATTACACATCCCTGGAAGTGTTTAAGGCCAAATTGGATGGAGGTCTGAGAAACCTGGTCCAGCAGAAGGTGTCCCTTCACATGGCAGGGGGTTGGAAGTAGGTGATCTTTAAGGTCCCTTTCAGCCCAGGGAATTTTGTGATTCTGTGATGATCTGAGATATTTTATGGGGAAAATTGGCTTCTCAGTCTTAGACGCCTGAGACAAAGAGCCAAAAGGAGAATCTCAGTTCCAGTTATGCTTGTGGACACGGATGCTTCAATACAAACCAGGAGAAACGTTCATGGCCTCAGGCAATCTAAGAATACTGTGAAATGACAATCAATTTACTTAATTTCTTGGTGTTCCAACTGGATCTATACACAAACATTGCCAGTGCCTGTTGTGTGCTTGATGGGAGTGATTCTGAAGAATGAAAGAGAGAAAGAGCAGACTGCTCCTTGCAAGTCTGTCTTCAAGTTTATAAACATGCACATACAGTACAAAATCCTGGGGGGAGGAAAAATCACTGCATGTAGATGTGTTATATACAGTATGTCAGGGTTTGAGACAGATATAATGGGGTAGTGATGTCACTGTGACAAATTGCAGGGTCACTTGATAAACTGAGCCCTCCTCTGTTAAAGGGCACCCCACTTTTGACCTCTTCACCTACAAAATATTTTTGCACCAGGATACTTCTCAGGACACTCAGAGACTCTGTCTAACAACAGCTGCCTTGGAAAAATAACCAAAACACATGCGTTGCCCCCTCCCACACAAGGTATTTATTTAAGATAAATGTATTGCTCCAGATTGGAGTCTGCTGCAACAGTTGGCGCTGGGTTTATTACAGGTTTCGGATCCAACAAGCCATTGCTTTCAGTGCTAGGAATGTGTTACATCCTGACCTGGTTCTCATCCACATAGTTTGGGTCTTTCCATGATCGTTCTTTGCAATCTCAATCATTGTTCTAATGATCCGTGCAGTGGTGCTCCTAATTACTAAGTACTTCTTGGAAAGGGGGCTTGTTCACGTCAGCTCTGTGTGTTTTTCTGAAGTCTGTTCATATGGTTTTCTGGTGCAGGACTTCACAAAAGAAGGATGGAGAGCAGGAGCCTATAAAATGTATTTTGAGTTCTCTAAGGAACATCCAAAATAAGGGTTCTATAAAATAAGTGCCATATACAGAAGGCAGAGTGATCTCATTTGCTTTCAGTTTTACTGGCAGTTGTTTTAGCCAGTTCGTACAAACTCCTTGTGGATGTCTACTCTTCAGAGCAACTTCACAGATTCTACCAAAAAGTATTTTTAAGCTGTTCTCCCATTCCACAGTGCATAAAGTGCCCATTCCAAGGTTATTTTGAGACAACAGAAGTACTTACTGGAAATCTTTTCATAAATCTGGCTATTCAAAAGTGTGGGGTTCAGGTGAAGATCACAGTAAATCTTTTTTTTTTGGCCATGAGATCCACAGAATCACAAAATTCACTGCAAGGAGTAAAAAACCTTGAGCTGTTTTGTCTTTTGATCACTCATTTCCTTTTACTCTCCCCCCTTATTTCCAATTGTCAGAGTTATCCATCTCCAGTGGTGTAATAATTAGCAATTCTAATGATGGATGGATGGATGAATGGCTGGATGGATGGATGGATGGATGGATGGATGGATGGATGGATGGATGGATGGATGGAAGGCGTGTTTGTTCTTCCCAGAGCTGTCTGGTGGTCAGTGTCCTAACTGTTTCTTCATTAGAACTGATGAGTTGTAGAAGTTTAATTTTCACCTTTGTAAGGACCATCAGGAAACTGTCTGCACTCTTAGTGTAGCAAAAATAGGCATTTATCATGTAGTTTTCTCTTTCAACAGATTTACCTTCAGCTTTTAAATCTTGGTATCAAATGCAGTTTCTACTTGCAATATGCTTTAATGTAAGAGGTGTCAGATGGGACTGGACAACCAGTGACCCATCCACCTTTCCACATTTTCCAGTGGCAAGAAGTGAGCTTCTTTCAAGCCTCCTCACACAGCTAGGTGTCAGCTCTTTACAAGCCTGTCACAAAGATGAAGGTTTGATTTTTGTAATTCACAGAAATGCCTTTCTTTAAAATGAAATTGCCCAAAGTGCCCTGCACAGAGGCAGCAGTTGCAGACACTAGTGAAGAAATGTAAGTGAAATTCACGATATCTGCAACTAAAATCCAAGTCCAGTCATAATACTTCTGAAAATAAGAATGATGTGACATTTTATAATGCCCTTTATCATTTAGGCATTTATTTCACACTTCATCTGTTAGGTGAAATTACCTGGGGCAGGCAGGAGGCTCCAAGAAACCTTTCTTACAACCTGGACCTCCACTCTTCTGCTACTAAACTAGACGCAGAGTCATTTTCTCTTGCTGGTATTGAACATCTAGCATAGCCAAGACCCTTCTTGGTGGGCCTCAGCCCCTGCAAAGTCTTCATGGGATAGTCATTGGAGCAACACTTCTTTGAAGATCTCCTCTTGTACAGCACGTTGACTCTGCCTATCTGCGGTTGTTTGTAGCATCAGGAACGTAATTAAGGACTGATTTTCAAAACAAGACCTGTCATGGCATTTGTGAAGTGTTATCTTTCATCCTGACAGAAATACATAAACAGTGGGTGTCACTTTCCTTCGGCATCCATCATCTGCTTGGTTAGCGTTGCTTTCACAGGCACGCAGAAAATTAATCAGCCGCCTACTCATTTGTGCATCCCTTAATTGCGCACGCAGCTGAAGTAGCTGTCTCCCAGATTGCCAGAACTGGGTTCCTGGAGCATTTCGAGCAGCCTTTCTAATGAGCAGTTCTGATGCTGATCACATAACGAGCATGAAGACAGAAGTGTGACCGTGACACTTGTGCAAACACATTTGGCTGGGCTCCTCTTTAATTAGCGCCTGGAAGCAGGGCTTGCCAAATTCTGGGGGCTGCCTGTGAGGAGGCAGTTTGATTGAGGTCAGCATCCAGGCGTGTGTGCTGCTGAGCACTCGCTGCTGCTTGATCCCCACTGAAAGCTTGCAAGTCTGCAACTCTTTCTGCAAGCCTGCAAGCTTTCCCCGTCCACATCCAGCTGAACAAAAGTGCCTTGTCAGGCAGCTGAGGAAAATGAAAGCAGTGTGAGGGAGGCAAAGAGCTTCTCATCTCTGCCATCCTTCCATGAGAATGGTACCTTTTAACTCACTGAGAGCCTTTCCTCCCTGATGTTGTGTCAGCTTTTTGATATTTCAGCAAATAAAAATGATTTAGTGCTGTTTCCTCATACATTATCAGAGCTGAGGATATCAGCCACACGCTGCGTGGAACTTGATTTCTACTGCACACAAAACACGGAAAAAAACTTAAATTGTACATAGCATATCCTATAGTGTAAGCTCCTTTTGATATACACATGTGCTATTTATAACTTCTAAATTTATTTTCTGGCAGAAAGTTTAAGGGAAGCATGTGTAACATCCCCAAATTGCTTACACTACAGTGCTGTTTTTAGAAAAGAGTCAGAGGAAGAAAAAGGGGTTGATCTTCAGTTTTCATCCTTTAAGGATGTCTTGGCCAGTTGAAGAATAAGGAGTGAAATGAAAAGACATTGAATGAGATGTTTTCTGAAGCCTCACTTTTTACAGTTCTTTTGACATGTCTTCTTGAGAGACTTTGAAGGACTTCAGAGCTGTCACATGATTTGTGGATGCCTAAAACAATCAGAAAGCCTTAGGAATAAAATCTTGGAACAATGTTTTTATTTCTCCAGTGTGGTATGGTCGATGCAGAATAATTAATGTTTGTGAGATTCCTAAAGAACAAGGTACACATTATGGGCCATATTTACAGAGTAGGTTTCTTTTACTTTATTTCACAGAGAATTATATAGTGACTCACCAAGTTTAAGTGATAAAACAAATTAGACTGCTGGGAAACACTTGTACAGTTTCTTGAATCAGTAGCCAAGCTGCTGATTCAAGAAATTAATGAAGGAAAGTATGTAAAATAATTTTTTGCTCTAAACTGAAGGAAATTGTACAAGAATTTAAGTCTGGAAACATCTGAATATGTCTTCATGTATTGTTTTACTTGTAGGCCTGGGGGCTTGAATACCAAACATAACGGGAAAACTCTGAAGTTTCTGTAACTAAAAGATTTCAAAAAGTGCATTGGAAATAAAACTAAATAAAATAGCTTCAGAGAAACAAGAGCTGGCAGCACTGAAGAGGCCAAATATCTCTTAGAAGATATTTTGTAAGAATCTGGAATTGTCGGTCAGATAAAGAGCTTTGGAGAATTTGCATAATATGGAGAATTTGAGGAATGGCCTGTTAGGCAGAAAGTGTTGAGGGCTAAATTGCTAGAGATGGTGGGTGATGTTTAGTTTTCAAAACTAAACAGATGGGAGGAAGCAGTAAGCAATTGGGAATGGGGTGGAAAGAAAAGGAAGAACTATTGGATTAGTGCTCAAAAACCACTGGGACCAGAACTCACTGCCTAGCAGCTTCCAGCTCTAATTTTTGAGCGTGTTGGCCCTTTCTTTCTTGCAAGGGTTGTATTGTGATTTGCAAATGGAAACCAGCCAGACTCAAGGTGTTCTGAACAAAGGTTTCATAACCTTGGCACTTTGTCTCTTACTTTGACAGAGGGAGGGACATGTAAAAGATATTCTTTTAGGAAGTGAGGTGTATTTTGAATTCTGTTTTACAGCCTGACTTCTTTCTCTGTTTAACCAAGGAAAAGCTCTTTCTTGACCAAGAAATGTTTCACAAGAAAATGTTATAAAGCAGCTGAGAGCTGCTTTCATGGGTTTGTGCTTTATCCATCTCCTCACAGCATTGCTGGTTGTGGAATGCACAAAGCTCTGGCACCTCATGGAGATCGAAGAGGACAGTGGGGAAGGAAGTGGCAAACAAAGGGGAAAGGGAGCCTGGAAAGCCATGCACTTCTGGCACCATTTTGAAAGCCTTGGTGTTGGGTAGCCACACTGTCTGTAAGATCTTGCCTGCTTAAATTTACCAGGAATTTATGACGGAAAAAGAAACCAGCTGCTATAGGAGACACTTTGTCAGAAAGACTCTATCCTTTTATGAAAAACATTATTGTGTGGGCCTCACTTACTAAACTTCACATAATCTGACAACTGTGATCTTAAAGTAAAAGATTTTCCCCCTTAAATATATTTTGACCCTTTTTATTTTTGTCTCCCTTTAAGGCACAAATGAGTTCATGAACTTTATCGATAAACAACGTTGCTCCTATCTGGACTTTTGTTTTCCTTTCAAGAGTTTTGCTGAGACATCTGTAGTTAAATCTTCATTATTTTGGACATATACTTTTCCAACTATTCCCTTTTCCTAGCTCCTAATATGGCAAAGCCATTCCTACTCAGTCATGCTCATAAACATTTGCATAAAGTGAGTTGTGTACTTGAATTGGGGCCCCCGACATATCCTGTTTGATATAGTAGACCTCATAAAAACAAAGACAAGACAGATGCAATTTGTGCCTGTCTGGAAGTGAAGCGCTTCTCTGCTTCACTCACATAAGCATCACAGTCTGGCAGAGAGCAGAACATCTGGGTACTGCCTGCTTTTCAACCAGCCCTGACAGAAGAGGAATCCTTTTATAATGCAATTAAGTAGTAAGTGTGTGAAAACCATATCTGTAAAATATAAATAGTTTCTGAACAGTGCAAAGCCTTTTTGGCTTTGGTTGTTGCTATGAAATGCTATTCGCAAATTCTGAAAGTTCTCTCTCTGTAGTGCAAACTCTGCCAAAATTAAAAATGTGAAGAGTGACTTGAGATAATTTTTTTTTTTTTTTTAATTAACAAGCAAACCAGAATTTCCTGCAAAAGGGAAAGGACATACAAAGTTGCCTTATTTTTATCTAACACATGGGTGCAGAAGCACTTAAACCAGGTCAATGTATTTTTCCATTAAATTCTCAGTTAAAATGTAAACACTTCTTAGGGTAACAACTACTGTTCATGACTCTAGTCTCTCTAGTGAGTGTGCTTTGAGGCACAAGCCTTACTATCAAGTCTTACTCTCTTTTCTGGGTACAAACCTTTCTTATCACGAAAAACTGCTCAATAGTAAGGTGAAGAAAGCCCAGCAGCCGATTTCTTGGTGTTAGCAAAAACATCTGGACATCTGATATGAGCTCGGACAGCATCAGCCAGAGGATCTTCAACATGCTGGGAAATTGCTGAGAGCTTTGCCTTGGAACGTACCCACCTTCATGCAGAACTACCTTCTTATCCACTGCTGAAGAGTGTGGATGGTCAGATAGGTTGGGAATCTCTGGTAGAAATTGATTTAATACATTGAACACCTCCCTACAGTCCAGTCTGGACACCAGTTTTGGAGGAAGCTGCTCAGATGTGTCCTTGGTCATCAGATCCTTTTTGGCCATCCCCGAGGGCTGGGTCCTGTGCATGCCCTGGGAAGTACCAGTCTCCATCTTCTCATTGCTGAGCCACCAGTGCCAAAATTCAGCTTAGCCCTTCCCAGGGAATACAGACCTAAACATGTGAAAAAGGCAAATTCTGCCATTCTGCCTTCCAGTAAGATCCGTGTTGGGGCAGAGAACTGAGCCCAGATCTCTGGGAATCATCTTTTATTGCTGGACCTTCCTGCATTTACACACACAGAGGATCTTAGATGAGAAAATTTAGTTTATACATAAAAAAAAAATAAAATCTTGGGTTGTATTTCTTGTATGATGTGCAGCAATACTCATGAGGAAATGCTGAGCTGCCATCATTAAGGATTAACTATGTAGATATGACCTATCAAAGCGATTCAGTGAAGACAGTACTGCTCTGTGGAGAACGGAATCATTTAGGTCAGGGGTTTTTATTTTTTTTTTAATTTTTATTTTTATTTTCACTATCATTTTTTAAAGGAGAAAAACAATCACAAGGTGGCCAGCCAGAAAGCCTAGGGGAGCCATTCATGCTCAAGGTGTTCGCACTAAAAGGCACAATAGGAAGCAGATGTGCAGAGAAACAAAATAAAACTGCATGCAGGAAGGACTACCTCGGGCTATGGCTGTTCCTACTGTTACTGGTTAATGAGAACTCCACAAGGAATTACTGATTTAATTACAGCTCACGGGCAACATGCTAGCTTATCCTTTTCAAATTATGCATTAGAAGTGTGCGTAGCAAATGTAGGCTTTTGCGCGGTTCAACATCTCACAAGGAGGAGGGGATCTTTGATATTAAAAATATTCAGTGTGCAGGGGGAAGACATGGTGCCAGCTGTCCAGAGAAGAGCAAAATGCCATGTGAGAAGAACATCTTCCATGATTGAACATCTTCCAGGTGGGAGCTGGATCTGGCTCAGAGGCTTGCCCTGTGCTGTTAGGTCAAGTGCTTGGGCTGAACTAGGGTTAGCCTAATTAATTTCTCTGTCAAAATTCATCAAATATGGCAGGTTCTAGATTGAGATACACTGAAATTGTAATCAGACTTGAAAATATTACTTTGAGTGAAATTTCAGGTCATTCCCAAGGTTACATGAATCAGCAATTGTTCCTAAAACAGGACTAAATCCATGACTTTTAAACCAAAGGATAAAGATTAAACCCAGCTTTCTAAGCTATATTTGAGGCCATTTCCCTATTCAGATAACAACATTTTAAAATTTTTAGTTTGCAAGGGCATTATAGGAAATGTAACCCAGAGATTTACCACGGTTTCTGCTCCTCTTGTGGACCTGGTCCAAAAAAGGAGAAGGCAGAAGAGTCAAAAAAACAACAACAAAAAAATCCTGTTGATATTAAATGGTCTCCTGAATGCAAAAGATGCCGTTAGGAACATTAAAGGAAATTTATGTACAGCTCCTGTGTGTCAGGGCTCAAATTTTTCCAAGAACTTTATTGTTCAACCGGATGTGTCAGAAACTAAAGTAAGTGGAATTCTATGCCAAGAAACTGATGGTAAAGAGCATCTAGCACCATACATCACTGAGAAATCATTCCGGAGGGGATAAAGATATGCAACGATTGGAAACAAAAAAGTAAGTTTCCCTATAAAATGGGCTTAGGAAGCACTTTTCTGTTATTTCTTACAAAAATTCTTCTTAGTAAAAGATTATGGGCTCTGAGTATTAATAAATATGAAGAGGGAAAAGGGGCATGTTAGATAGATTTTGATAGCAGGCAGCGTGTCACATTGGTAGCAAAGGGTTGGGCATGGCACTCCTGGCAGGGCAGAGCACTGATCCACAGATTTCTCTCCATTAGGGAACACCCATATTGATTCAGGTATCAGATATTTGCGTTTTTTTCCCCACCATGTGCAGACAGATTTTAGAGCATGGTTAAGAGGTTTCTGTGTCAGGATTATTCTGACATTTGTTCCACATGAGATGGAAAAGGGCCAGGCTGGAAAAGCTGGAGGGAAGAAACATCCTTCCAGGCAAGAGGCATTTGGGGCATTGTAGAGGCTGCCCTCCCTGTGTTTTGCTTTGCTTTGTTCCCTTAACATGAGAAGGAGGGGGAACAGCTCAGACACACTCATCCCATTTGTCACCCTAATTCAATATTTTTTTCCCCGGGTAATGTGCAAATCAAAGAGTCCCTTGGGTGTTTTCCACATGTGTGCTGGGCCGGGTGGGAGAGCTGGCTGCACTCCTGCCCTCCTACACATTCCACAAGCCCTAGACGTGTGAGTGGTTTGTATAACTCTGTATGTGCAGTGTGGAATCAGCTTTGGCAGCAACAAATAGGTTTTAGTTTGTCAGCAGCAGCATATTAATATATGTATGTATGTGTAAATTTGGAAATAGAAGTATGTACTGGCAGTTTATGAAGCTGTCTCAGGAGACTGCAAAGTCCTCATTTGTTCTCACTGATCACGGAATGGTTTGGGTTGGAAGGAACCACTGGAGGTAATGCAGTCCAACCTCACTGAAATGAGCAGGGACATCTTCAGCTAGACCACATTACTCTCACACAGGTCTTTGATGCTGAATACCCCCCAGATATTTTCTCAGGACCACTGAATAAACGTATGGCAAGTGGAAAGCTGTGACTGAGCTGCCTGTTCCACAGAACACACTGTCACACTGGAGATAATCATCATTTTGGCCATGGTCAAAATGCCTTCCTGAGTTTGTTTTTTGTTGATGCTTTGAATTATGTTTATTTGGAAGAGAAAGGATCCTAAGTGATACTTCCATTGCCACACGTTAGACCTTATAATCCACAAACAAACACCTAGACAGCCCAATTTTTGTCAGGTTTTCAAAAACCAAACAATAAACTGCTTCATCTCTAGAGGTGGCTAATGAAGAACTGAATTGGGATTGCTCTGTTGCTTTTAATTTAGTTTTTCAGGTCCCTTCTGAAAACCAAAGTGAACTCCAAAGGACAAGTTCCCCAGCCAGCTGATGCTCTCTGTGGATGTTGAACTGTCCAGCTCAGCCTGCTGTACTGAGTGGGCTGATATTTATTTCTCCCTTTTCTTAAACTGACTAAATGAATTAGGGTTCAAACTGTATATTTGCTCTTGAATTTCATCTAATTCCACTCTCATTGCAGCACAACATTTAAACATAAAATAAAATAGTAAACTCGGTCTTTCTGAGCCTATGGCTTGTTGACATTGAACCTCACACAGTCCTTACACCGTCTGCTTGGGACGACATGGCGCTATTAGATCAACAATACCAGCTGTTTTATTAATTCTCCTGGGAGCCAAATTTTAAATAAAGCTAAATATTAGGTCTGCGCTTAGATCTGTTCTATAAATATTGTCATTAATTTAGGAGACATTTGTTTTGAGGGTTTTTTTAGATTTCATTTTTACTGTTGATCTTTGCAGTCTTGCATTTGTCATTGTTTTTTAAGGTATTCATAATAAGTGTTTTGTTTAGCATACTTCTGTGGTGCAATTTTTCTGTCATGATTAGATGTTTCTAATCTGCTCTGGGGTTTGTTTGCTTTGTCTCTGTAGTAATTTTAATTACAGGACCACATACTATTTGTCACTAGTGTCAGAAAGAGCAGGGGGCTGAGACTTGAAAGGATTTGGAATAATCTGCCTTGTTCTGGGCGTTTCAGTGATGTTTTTTGACTCCCAACAAAATCACTTGCATCTGTGATCTGAAGATCTAAACAGATGAGCTGTCAAACAGACAGCAAGAACCATGGGGTGGTTTGGGTTGGAAGGAACATTAGGGATTGTTTAGTTCCAGCCCCCTGCCATGGATAGGGATACCTTCCACTATCCCAGGTTGCTCAGGGCCCTGTCCAAGATGCTTTTGAGCATTCCCAGGGATGGGGCATCTTCTCTGCGCAACCTGTGCCAGTGCTTGACCATCTTCACAGTGAATAATTTCTTCCTGATATCCAATCTAAACCTGCTGTCTGACAGTTTAAAGTCATTCCCCCTTGTCCTGCCACTCCAGGCCCTTGTAAAAAGCCCCTCTCCAACACTTCAGGTACTGGAAGGGACTCTCAGGTTTCTCTGGAGCCTTCTCTTCTCCCCAGCTCTCTCAGCCATGGTGTGTGCTCTCTCAGAAGCAGGCAGAGTCGTTCAGTTTGATGACACATGATGGAAGAAAAAGCCATGAATACCTAAGACTAATAGTCATTTGCTGAAGGTAAATGGCTTTCATGCATGAAAAGCAGCAGACCAGACATTTTCATAGCACAGCTGCTAACGAATCCAGCATTAGTTGTCCTTTAACACCGAGCTCGTGTATCGTACGTGGATTTGCCTCGTGCGCTCACTGTATTTCTTTGGCAGAACTGTATCAGGTCATGCAGGCCCCAGAGAAACCATAGCAGTCCCTTCCTGCCATTGTGCACCAGGAAAGGCCAGCTGAATGCCTGCAATTTCCCTCCCTCAGCTCTGGGATGCATTATTTTTGAGCAGCCAGAGTAACAGGAGCAGAAAGCCGCTCCTCCACAGCATAGGAACTGCTGCTGAGGTGCGCGACAAACAGACCCTGCTGCAGCCCCTTCAAGCTGGTACCAACACCTGCTTCACTAATGTTGCAATCCAACATTCTTCTTGCACTGGAAGAGAAAAATAACCCCACCTTTGTGTCAGAGAGATATTTAAGACTGAAAACCTGAGGCCAGATGCATTGAGACTCTTCTGTGCGAATCAATGTGAAAATCAGAAGCAAAATTATTCAGCCCTT
Source organism: Poecile atricapillus (assembly GCF_030490865.1). Classification (NCBI taxonomy): domain Eukaryota; kingdom Metazoa; phylum Chordata; class Aves; order Passeriformes; family Paridae; genus Poecile; species Poecile atricapillus. Next base: position 10,055,437 of record NC_081252.1, read on the forward strand.
GCATCCCTTCACATATCTTTTGGTCCAGGACATGTGAAGGGATGAAGCTCTGGATTCACATGCCACAGTGAACTACTATTCCCCCAAAGCTCAAATACTGTCTGTCTGTGCTGTTTCCTGGAAGATTAAGCTATCATTTTGGGCTGGAAGGTTGTAATTTGCAAGGTTTCACCAGAGATAACTGGGTTTTGTTTGTTTCTGCCTCAAATGGGAACATGGATAAGACTTAACCACAGAAAATAGTATAATTTCCAAAGTATTAGGGAGGATGAAGGACAGTAGCTTGAGAAGAGATGGTGATGTTCTAAGCCTGATATTCCCACAATTTATACCACAGCAAATCCACAGGAATTGTGATTTTCTCTCAAATGCAGAGAGACACCATCTTTAAGAAACTATGAAGCTGTGGGAAGAAAAATGTCAAAGAAAGGGCACCAAAAAAGAGATGTAAAGGGCTTTATGTAGGAAACAAAGTTAAGAAATAAAGAGTGTGTGTTGGATGATTTGAAATGTCAAATACCTCAGTTTATACCCATTGATTAAAAGTATGCTCAGTATACCCCAAATACCTGTGAGCCTCATCTGGAATTAGTGATGTGTTCTACTGCATGAAAAAACTATGGAATGAATTTGATATCAGATTTTTGAAGCAAATTAGAAAAATAAGGGATTTTCTGCTAGTGATTTGACTGGCTGCCAAATAATTCTTGAATATATGCAGCTCCATGGTCCAGATAGAGAAATAAATTCATCAAGTTAATTTTTGCTTGTTATTAAAAATAGAATTAAAAATAAGCAGATGTTTTATTCCATTTTGTTATATAAAATAATAATTAAAGTAAATGGAGGAAATTCTGAATACACCCTAATGCAGAAAAAAGCAATTGCCCACTTATGTATCAGGCAATATTTTTTCATGTGTGTGTTTTGGTCCCATTTTTTATACCTATTTGAAGTATAAAAAGGAATGAAATAGTGACAAAGCTGTTGCAACCAGATTGTTTTGCAGAGGTTTGTGCTAGAGAGAAGTTTTCCCACCAAGCTGAGGGTGGTGAAATCCTCTCAGGCAGACACAGAGGGTCTCTGAGCAGGAGCTGCACGCTCCTGCCTTGGAAAAGCACCTCCAACGCTGTGGCCACTACAGAAAACAGATATCTTACACTTACTTTGCTAATTGGTAAGGCTGTCTGGGGTAAAAGCATCTCATGTCCTGGACCTTTTGTTTCTCAGTCTCTTTCAGTCACATCCTCCTGTTTGTCACATAGAAATAAGTTCCAAAGTGCTTTGGCAAAGACTTCTAGAAGCACTGTTTTCAGGTTTTAAAGATCCCCTCTAGGAACACCCTTGTCCCCCTGAGCTGCCTAGAGCAGGTTTTCGAGGCTCCAGCCTTATACAGTCTTGTTTTTGTCATGCTTAAGTTTTGGAGAAAAGAAGCAGAAAATATCTGTCTAATGAACAGCATCCAAGACTTAAAGACAACTCAGATTAGACATTGCAATTAAATCCTTAGCCCGAAAAATCCACGCTAAGCCTCTGAGCAGTATTAGCAACAACAGGAAAAAGCTTTTCCTCTCTGTACCTCCAGCACTTAAACTTGGGAAAGGCTTTTACTGGTGAGGCTGAAGTGGGATTTAACACTAAAGGCCAGAGCAAAAAGGGTGTCGTGAAGGTAGGCTGATAAATTGGACAATTTATTCCAGCTGCGGATTTGGCTCCTAATAAATTGTTAGCTTTACAGAGACATATTAAAAAAATAAAAGTCAGTGAATCAGCAATCTTCACAGCAAACCAAGTTACAGAAAGTTCAATCCCTGTAAGGTCTCTTTCTCCAAACATTTGGACATCATCTCTGTCTGCTGTGTCTTTTTGAGTTTCCCCTTTCTAATTTTGAGGAAATTACTGCATGGAGCTATTTCCATGTGCCAGAGCCAGTGCTGAGCAGCAGCTGCAGCCAGGACACACCAATACAGCACCAGCCTGATGTAGCCAGGGAAGGAGCAAGCTGCTGTCAAGAGGCTCCTCTTCTCTGGCTGTTTGCACAAAAAAACTTGAGTTTCTTAAAAGTGCAATACTTCCCTCCCTCTTACTCACCCCCAAACAGCATAATTCAACCAAATAAATGGCTTTTCCTGTAGGAATGATCTTCTTTCTGTTGCAGGAATTGTCTTCAAGTAAATGAGGGGAGAACAAGGGGGTCTGTCAGGCAGTGAACACTGGCAGCATTAGCAGGGAGTAGCCCTGGGTATCTCAGTCCTCTGCTGGGGCTGTCTGAAAAGTGCCTTCAAACTGGTGGTTATGTCTCCTTCTGAGTAAGATTTGTCCAGGGGAAAAAATAAAAGTCTCCAGTACTTTTTTATGCTTGCTAATACAGATAGGTATGTCCCGGGAGAAAAAGCTCTTAATTAGAATTTGGAAGTAACAGAAATTTGCTACAGATGTATTGGGAAAGTGAGGCACTATGCTCATAATCAGAATTCTTCTCCCACTCTTTCCACCTTTTTTGGCTTATATGTAATGGTTGGGTTTGGCTTTTGAAATGGAAGTAAAGATTTGTGAGTGAAATGGCACATGTGACACATAAGTGGAAATAATAAAAGCAGCTAATTTTAGAATAAAAATCGTGGGTGTCCCCTTTCACTCTGTTTTCAGCAGCTAATCAGTTTTAATGAAAAAGTCTTTGATGGATAGGAGAAACTAGCTGGCAACTAAACTGGAGGAAGTTGACAGTGAATACATTAGCTGGGGAGAGTCATCTGTTCTGTGGCTCCTTAGCAAGTGACCATATATTTTAAATTTGTGTTACATCAGAGCTGGTAAAATTGTTGAGCTGCTCTGCTGAGTGTATTGAAGCCAACTCATGAATGTTGCATGCAGAGATATTTGTTCATGTTAACCAGACATAAACATTATATTTAGTGTTGCTGTGACTTCAATCCATCTGTCTTTCTGTCTTGATACACAGAAAGGAAGATTAAATATGGCCTGTGTTTATAACAGCAAAACTATACATGTGAATGTATTTATATACATATATCATATTGAAAAAAAGGTAGGGATTATGACTTCCAAATCCAGGTATTATATTGGCTTATGGACCTGCAGTAGTACATACATTTAAGAGAGCCTGTGTGGGATTTTTCTTTTATATATGTTTCTGAAGTCAGCTAAAATAATAGTCATGACAGTGTGTTTTCTCACAAAAACTGACTTCTGACATACTTCTGACATATTTCTGTTACCAAATGATGCACAAGCCTTATCTAAGTCTTCTCCTGTTCCCATTTCATTTTTTTCCCCAAAAAATAATTTACTCTGAATGAATGTGAGCTGTGAGTTTTAGTTATGGCTAATGAATGGAGGGGAAAGAAACCAAGTATTGTTTTTCCATAATTTCTTCATATATTTAAATTTTTAGGGAAAATCAAAACATTGTCTTGCTAGATATAGGTGTAGAAAAGTCAGTACTGGGTTCTCCTGAAAACACAAAGATTTGTTGAAGGTTTCCTTGCAATTTGCTACTTTTTTTTTTTCTTCTGTGATAGGAGGACAGATGATGCTCGGACTTAACTGTGACACATGGAACAGAAGCAGAAGTCCCTGTTTTTGTTAAATTAAACTGTTTGTGCATCATGGGGAGTGAGATGACTGCGTTCTCATAATGTTATTTAATTTAAAGTATTATTGGTGGTGGAATGCCACAGGAAGAGCTGTTCAGAAGAAGCTGCCTGGTGCAATGACATATATTACTTCAACTAATGAAAAAGTCATTAAAAGCTGAAGATCACTCCTATTCCAGCCCAACCCTAAACCTCACACCGCACCAACAGAGAGACCAGCCATCCCCACAGAATCCCCTGGCCCACATTATTAATCAGGGCTGTAATATTGAAATAAACCTGCATTTGACGACCTGCCAGCCAGGCCAGAGCCCATCTCTGTGGCTGTGTCAGTGCAGCACAAGGGTTGCAATTGCCAGACAGCAGTGAAGCAGACAGCAAGCAGTCGTGGAGGTGTGATGGCTGGCCAGTCCTCTCCTGGAGGACTCTAAGTGCATTCAATATGCTACAGAGCCAAGGGATTAATCTTGGGATTTATTGGCTTTGCAGTGACGAGTGGATGCAGTAAGGGAATGATGAGCGGAAAAAAAACCCGGAGCAATTACAGTCATGAATTATGACTGCAACTGTCCAGCCTACACCTTCCCCCAAATAAATAAAACTGACTTCCAAGTCTGAGATGGGAGCCAAGAAGTTGTGGGGAGGGGAAAAAAAAATAATAAAATAGCATCCCTTCCATCTGGGCATGGGGTTTGCATCCGTAATCTCTGAGGAAACCAAATAAGAGAAGGATGCATTTTTCATCCCTCTCCCACCCTGAGAACTGCAATTGTGGTAGAGGTCCCTGCCCACTTTCACGTGGGAACGGAGAGCAAGTTCCACCAACGAGTGGGGAGCCTTGTCTTCAGTATTCCTTGGGGAGCAGAAAAGATGGAACCAGTAAAGCCCCATCAGGTTTCTTTATTTCTGTTGGAATGTGGGAAACCGAGCTTTTAGGTATTGTGAAATCTCAGCTCCTTCTACCCAATGAACTTAGGAGAATTTATTGCAAGAAGAGATGATATTGAGGTTCAGTTTTATTTGTATTCAAAGATCTGGTTTTGAACTTGGCAGGACAAATTTTTTGCAGGGTTTGGCTGTTCTTGCAGAACCTAATCCAAAGCCCATTGAAGTCAGGACAAATCTCTCCCTAGACTCCAGTGAATTCTGGGTCAGACCCCTACAGTAACATTGATTCTGATGGTTGCAGAGGTTGAGATTTTATTACTGCAATCAACATAAAATATGTCTGGCTTTCCTTTTAGATGGTTCCCTCTTTCTTTTGCATAAAGTTCAAGAAATAATATTTACTTTTTCTGGGGAAAATATTTGTTTATCACTATACAAAATTATGAAGTATAATTATTGTTATATGAAGTTACAGGGAATTCCATGAAAAATTGTACTCAATGTTCTGTGCATTTCTCTTGCTTAATTTCCTTGTGTCTTCTGATGTTTATTCCATTTTTACATTACAAGACATGCAGTTTTTAATTCCTTTTCCAGATGAAGATTTTCCCCCAGAAAAGAAAATAACATAAGCAGAGACTACAACAGATTTCATCCAAGCTGGAGCCCTTACTCTGCATAAAATTCTGGCTATACTTTTACTGAAATTAATATTGGAGAATTTTGCACTCAATACATGGCTATCATTGAATATTAATTAGGGTCTGCTGAGCCATTTTGAGACCATTTTAGAGTTTACACCATGGCAAAGAGCACAGGGAGGTGGTCCTTTCCTCACAGGAGGTCTGGGACAGTAACAAGATTTTTTTGCTGTTTATGGGCACATTTATTTTTAAGAAGCTTTGTTAAGCTCTAACAATTTAAGGTTTAAATTTAAAAATTTTTACTTAACTTGATCTCAAAAAAAAAAAGTTGCTAGTCTTTTTTTCTTCTTTTGCATCTTTTTTTTTTTTAATTCCTGTGTTTGACAGTTAATTCTCAAGCTAGAATTCTACTACAAAATTATTCTTTACTTTTTAAATTTAATTACTTTTTTTTTCTTTTTTAAATTGGGATACAAAATCAAACACTTTCTGCATTTGGGGTTAAAATCTTCTCGGGCCACCTTCAAATCCCCTGCCTTCTACTCAGGTGACTCTAGTAATCAGTGCCTTAACATTTTGAGGTGTGCAACTTCAAAATCAAAATCATTAAACAGGGAATTCTGGGAGGAGTGAGAGGTTGTGGAAACTGCCTATGCTCTTTTGTGTCACAGTCTCAAAATCTGTACAATGCAAATAATGGGTAGAAATATTCGGCGTCTGGAATGACAAACTTTCGTAGGTGAAATTGTCAGGTTGTGAATATTTTTGGTAAGAAGGGGGAGGTGATTTTACACCCAGTAGTACTTAATCCCCAAGGTTACTTTCAGATGGAAGACAGAACATTTATATATAAAAGTGTTGTGCAGCTCAAGGAGTGATGGATAGTGCTGTTATAAATTCAAATCACCCAGCCCTTGATTTATTCAGGAATTTTCAAGAGTATGGCAATATATATTTCTAATTTCCACTGAGGATGAATTTGGTGAAAGGAAAGAGAAATTATTTGCTAAAGTATAAGCAAATGAGGAATGAGGTAGTGGATGCCAATGTTAACACTCCTAAAGAAGAGTTTTTCCTGAATTAGGCTACAGAGCAAGGAGCACTTTCGGCGCTGAATTGCCAGAGCTGCTGACAGACAACCCCCTTACAGGAGAGCTGGTGGGTTTGATTAAAAGCTGGTGATGAGAGCTTTCACTGCCAGTCCTACCAGAGCTCCTGCCCTCCACAGCAGCCTCCTGGCTGAGGAGACAGCAGCTTGCAGGGAAAGAGGCTGTGGGCATTCCTCTACCGCTTCTGGTTCCTCATAAGATTATGGAAAAGAAATTACAAATTGCAGCTGCATCAATATGAAAAGTGACAGTCACTCTGATGGAAGGTGTTCAGTTAGCTCAGAGCTTTACATTTCAGGCAAGGAATAAAGAGGCACCTGAGTTATAGACAGCCCATACAGCTGAATATCCCCATTATCCCCAGCTCCAAATATAATAATCTGAGCGTGAATAGCACTTTTCAGCTGAGAGGCTGAAGTGGCTCGAAGATATTAACAAATTCCCTCTGTCACTTATGGAGACAGGAAGCACTATTATTGCATTTGGGATGTGGGGAAGATTGAGATACCTAGGAGTTATTTTGTTCAGGATGGCAGGGGGAATCAGTGGCAGAGCAGGAGAAAGCCGTGAGGACTGCGTGAGTGTTGCTGAACCCTTGCAGCTTATTCATTCTTAGGCATTCCTAGTCTTTCACAGCACATTTCTGATTAAAAAAAAACACTTTCTCACATGTCAGACTGCAGTGAGGGTCATGTGAGTCATGGGGTGACCCTTGCTGACCAGCAGACAAGGGCTGTGTATGACCATGACTGTGCAATATATTCAATTTACAACATTGAACTGTGAGTACAAACTGAGCATAAGGCACTGTGACCACAATATGTTCTCTTATTACTCAAAGAGGTGGAAGAAAAGGTCAACCTCTTAGAATTGCAGTAATTTTTTTAGAAATTGTTTTATTTTTTATTGCTGCTGTGAGGGATACCAATAAAGCCAGTCTAAGCACATAGGAATTTCAGCTCTGCCTCTACCTTAAAATATTTAAATTTCCTTGAAACTCTCACTCATAAGGAACAGAAAGCCCACACTGTGGGGAATTTTCTAGGCTGATGTAGGGTACTATTAGGCTTCCCTCAAGCCTGGTCAGCAAGGGACCCTGCAGCTGGTCTCAGTATATAAAGAAAAGAAAATAGCTTGTGTCAGAGCTGGGTTCAAGGTGCCTTAACCTTAGGAGAAAGACTAGGAAAACAGAAATGCAGTGAGGGAAAAGCCTGTTGCTGTCAGTGCTTAAAGTGCGGAGGATATAGCCAGCCTCTCTGCCAAAACCTCACGTCCACAGCTTGTTTTTTCTTTTAAAAATGTCTAAAAAGACAAAGGCGGTGCATTGGTCTAAATTTCTGGGTCACCCACGGTTTCTTGTAGCATCCATCAGCAAATGGAGGGTCTGGAGCACAAGTCTGGCGAGGAGCAGCTGAGGGTCTGGTGCTGTTTAGGCTGGAGGAGTCTCGGGGGAAGCTCTCACTCTCTGCATCCAGCTGCAAGGAGGTTTGCTCTCTTCTCCCAGGAAACAAGAGACAGGGCGAGAGGAAACAACTGCAAGTTGTGCTGGGGAGATTTAGACTGGGTATCAGGAAAAAATTCTTCAGCAAAATGGTGGTCAGGCAATGGAACAGAGGAACAGTGGAGTGGCCATCCCTGGAAGTGTTCATCGTGCTTTAGTGGTGGGTTTGGCAGTGCTGGGTTAGTTTGACTCGATGATCTTCAGGACTGCTTCAAACCTCTCCAATATTGTTCTCTGAGTCTGTGAACCATTCACAGTGCAGAGGAAGGTGGTGGCAAGCAGTGTTTTCATGATGGAAAAATCCAAATAGTTTGGAAAAATATGAATCTCCAAACTTTGAGAATCTGCTAACAGACTGCAGGGAATATAAAATAACATGTGTTTATTGAGAAGGTCTTGATGAAGTCTTTTTGAAAGCCTCTGCAATTTAGAACCAGAGTCTTTTGTGATTTGACCTCCCAACAGCAGATTTTTTTTTTTTTGCAGAGCAAAAGAAATGTTAAATGCTATGACTGCTAGACTGGGAACTTAGTTCAGCTAACATCGGGTTTATGACCCAGGATGGAGGTAAATGGCCAAACCCGATCAACACCCCATTAATCCAAGGATGATCAAGTAACATTGCATTTGGCAAAGCCACAAATAACCATGTAATAACATTGTAATTCTATGGTAATTTCTTACACATGGTTATTGATGCCCTGTAAAATAATGTGTTACCAATAATCCCATATTACCTCTCTGCTCTTAAATATAAGGTCACTGACAGACCATGACTGTTTAATGTACTTTCAGTCTCAAACAGAAATCTTATACAATGGTTATAAAAATGAACCTTAGTGGGTGACCCTCTTTGCTCTTCTTCAATTTTATTTTTTTTTCCTCAGAACATGCCATATATACATCAGTGCTACTCTAGACAGTTTGTGGGCTATTGGATTTCATTTACATTTAGCATTTCCTTTCCACTTTTCACCTACCTACTTAAAATTAGGACCTTTGTCAAAGATTTGGATTGTACAGGCTGTTCCCACTTTCAAGGGTGGAGACTGAGGGCCTAGTTGAGAGGCAAGTGACTCCTGCACTAGGATTCAAACCATCCTCAAACACCATAGTACTGTGCCATGCACCTACAGCTTATTTTGAGCATCAGTCATTGGTGAATGGGTAAGAAAAATTGGATGTTCCTGTTCCAACCTCCTACTGTGAAAACACCTAGAAACCAGCTGAGAGCCAGAAAGACTTGTCAGTACAGGGAGAGCAGTCAGGGAGACTTGCCTAAGAGATAAACTAGTGTCACACTAGTTTTATGTCTCTCAAATCTGGACCTTATTTGACTCAAAATAACTGTAATGTTTAATATAATCATTTCCACCTGCGTGCAGAGAAATCCATATTCCTCCATATGCTGCTGTTTTTACATGGAAGAAGTTTTGGGTCTTTCTTTATAGAAAATCTCACTCATAGTCAACTTTTTTATCATAGAATCATGGAATGGTTTAAGCTGGAAGGAACCTTAAAGATCATATCTTTCCAACTCTCCTGCCATGTGCAGGCATACCTTCCACTTGGCCAAGGTGCTCAAAGCCCAATTTTTTCCCCTTTGTTCTTGTTGGAAAAGAGTAAAAAGATATATTAATTCTAACTTTACACTCTGGTCTTGAATACTCTTAAAATTACAAAAGATTTTTAACTGAATTTTAGGGCTAAATTGTATTTTAGGGCCAACCCTCTTGCCTCGGTAAAGCAGACATTGGAAAATACTTATCTTACAAATAACATTGTATTTTGGCAATTTATATGTAACTTTAATTAGGAACATGTAATGAATTGTCAGTCTGGCCACAAAAACCCTGTTCAGGAACACAAGCAAGGACACATTCTGCTCCCACAGCTGAGGCACCTTGGAGCATCTCCCGCCGCTCAGCTTTACCTGGGCTTCCACTTTCCACAAATCCACAGTTTCTAGGCAAGGGAGTGCTTGCACTCTTTAAAACCCCCTCTTTAAAATTTTGCTCTTTTGCTTATGTAGGGCTCTGGGATTGTGAGAGTTTTATGTCTGCAGTTCATCAGGGCTGGTATGTTTTGTGCAGGGGGGTAGCAAAATTTAACAGCAGTTATTATCATTCCTGCGCAGGGGAGATGTGTAACTGGGGCTTAATAACATTCTCCAAGAAGCTGTCGAGGACAAGACCGGGTCAGGCTTTTTTAGAAAAAACAAACAACAGCAAAAAAAGTGCTACAAGATGGAAGAGGAATCCCGAGAACGGTAACTGCCCTCTACGCAGAAAAGAGTGAAGGATCCAACAATCCAGCTATCCCACCAATTTCATATTCCCTGGGGCCTGACTGGAATTAGCATCTAACTGGGCTTCCTTTCAGCAGCTGTGATTGTCAGGTAAACAGAGCAAGGGGAAAATAGAGACATCTGGGAATGGCAGAACTCCCCTGGCCTGCAAACCCACTGGAAGTCACGTTTACTGGGCTGTGCTGGGCACTAGCAAACGAGAGCGGTGTCTTTGCCTCTGGCCCGACACGATGTTCTTCAAACTACACTTCTGAATTTAATTAGTTTTTAGGAGCCTATTTATGTGTTCTCCATACAGCTGTGGAGCACAAGGAGCCGTGTGGTTTCTGTGACCTTTTCTTGCTCCTTGCAGTGTTTTCTCTGATGCTGCCTCTCAGCCATTCCTTCCACCCTGCCGTGTTATCACGTGCGTTATTCACATCCTTTAAAGACACAGCTCGGGATGCAAACATGATTTATGTGCTGCACAAGGTCTTCTGCTGTACACCAGTAAGAAAAGCATAAGGCTCCTTTCCAGTGGTGCTGCCTGGGACTCAGCTGGTGCTGTCCATGGCTTGGAAACCCCTACAGAGATGTGAGCAGCACTCACTCCTCACACAGAGCCCTATGGGACAGGTTGTGACCTGGGCATTGGCAGATCAGAGGGTGTCACACATCCTGTAAGCTCTGTTCTGAAATGCCCTGCTGCAGTCACTGGGTGAGGCAATTCTGGTCATCAGAGCCAGGGTGGAGATTAGGGGTGAGCCTCAAGGCTGCAGAACCTGTACCTGACCTCCAGTGTGCAGCAACAAAGGGCACAGCAGAGCAGGTGTCGATTCTGGTCCCTAGCAAACAGATTCTGCCTGGCTTTGTACAAATGTGTCATGTAAAAACAATTTTCTTGTGAAGCTAAATCATGAAGACAGTATTCCTCTAACTTTTAAAATAAAATTCCCTTATTTACAAAGTCAAGAAGAGAATTTTAAACTCTAAGTTTTAATTAATTATTATTTCTATTAAGCGATTGGATAAAGAGAGGTTCTGTATGGCCCAAGATTACAAGACAAGCTTTTGAACCTGCAATGAAGATACAAAGTTAACATTTTATGCTAATTGTCAGGCTTATAGAATTATTTGGATTTCCCAAATCCCCTTGTATGTCTGATAGTCAGTGGGATCATTTACTGGCAAGATTACTACAGGCAGCAGCGCTTCCCTTTTTTTTCTGCAGCTTCCATCCCTCTTCCATAACAATCCTTGGTCCTGTCACTGAAAATTAGCCTTTTCCCAAATAGAAATATAGCTGCTCTTTCCTCACAAAGTGCAATAATACATATTCTGTTTGGTGATTAGCTGAAAGTTGCAAACTATTCCTTCTAAAAATTTTGTTTAATGAGAAGAGAAAATAACCATAAGTGTGCTGTTTAGGTTCCTAAGCCACCTTACACTCTGAAGGGTATACCTGGGCATAAGAGTGTAGAAAATGTTCTTATCCCCCTAGGATCTAGCATTAACTTCCAGGCACTTGCCAGCGGTGAAGTGCTAATTTAAAGCCTTTTGATTTGGCACAATTCACTTCAGCATGCGGAGGCGAGCGCAGAAAGAAAGAGCGCCAGCCCCTTTGGAAGGGACAGCGTTCCAGCACCAACAAAGCCTCATTGTTCTCCTGCCCAGAGAGCCTGGAAGCAGTGGTGACCCCAAAGCAGTCCCTTTGGAAAGGGAAAACTGCTTTGCAATAATAATTATTCCTAGAGTTCAAAAGACTAAGCCTTTCCCCGAAAGAAATCGAATGATTAAAAATTCGCACAACAGCTGGCTGGGGTTGAATGAAGATGTCAATTAAACTGATAAGGAAGAAAAAAATGGTGCCTTCAAATGCTTCAAAGGAGCAGCTATGTATAAATGTGTTTGGGCTTTGTAAAAATAGATCTACAGTGCTATGATCGGCCTAATTAATGTTTCTCTTTTGTGTGGCATTCCTGCCTTAAATGCTTTCAGTTACTTGAATAACCACAGATTTCTCTGAGTGAATAAACCCTCCTGTTACCTTTTCAAAGTGCCTGAAAGCCTGATCTAAAACATACTTGATCCCCTCTGTCCTTCTCAGCCAAATCAGCTGTTCACAGATAGATCAGTGCTTACTTTATGAACAGCAAGAATAGGCTCATCCACCCTTTTCCCTGAGGAGAAGACACAACTTATTTATTTGGTCATACAACAGGCCTTCCCTCCTGTAGTTAAAGGCGTGGTCCATGCTCCACTTTGTGGGCACAAAACTTGGCCAAAATACTCAAGATACAGCTGAAACTTGCAGTAAAGGATAGCTTTCTGAACACATTTGTCTTTAAAAAACCAAACAGCAAAAACGAGAAGAAGTCTGTTTTTGTTTGGTGCTTTTTTTTCCTTTGTAAGACTTTATGATCCTTCAATCAATGAATGTGTGAAGTGTGCATTTCCAGTAAGAATTGAAATTGATCTTGTGTTTCTTACCACTTCTTACAACTCTGAGTGTGGCAAAGCTACCACGCAGAATCCATTGAATCATCAGCACTTATGCTCTGGGGACAAAGCTGTGCATGAGAAAAGGGAAAAGGAACTTTTCAGGCTATTTAGACAAAGTATTCCACTTTTATTATATATTTTATATATATTATATATATTTTATTATATATATTAACACTCTTTCCCTTATCTGTGTGGACTTTGTGACACAGAATGGGGTTCACAGCACCCCCCCCAACATGCAGTCACTCACGAATGAGTGATTTTTTTAAAAAAACTGGGTTCTCAGTGTCACTTCATAGAAGATTTTATTTTAATTTTTGGGTTTTTTTTTTTGGTTGTGTTTTGGTTTTGTTTTTTGGGGAGCTTTTTTGTTTTGGTTTTTTTTTTGTTTTGTTTTGTTTTGTTTGTTTTTTTGTTTTGTGGAAGGGACACTGGTTTTGAGCAATCTCATGTCTTGCAGCTCAGATAAAGAGAAGGGCTCTGCATTGAATAAATATATGGATGCTCTGCAGCCCTGCCTTCCCAAATAAGAAACCAACCTTCAAATCTTTCTTACATGCAGTTACCAGCTGGCAAATGGTAAATTATGCTCTCATCTAATGTAATCCAGTTGAGATTTTGTGTCTTAGTTAATTTTTTTCTTAATGCATTTTTACAGATGAATGATCTTGCCAATGAAGTCCCCTTCCAGAGGGAAACTATTTGCTTTCCATGGGTTATCCATGTATTTTATTGACTCAGACATTTTCTTTTAAAATTGTGATGCCAGTAAAAGTTAAAATGGATTTTAGGCTCTTTTCCCTCTTTCTGGCTTCTCCACTACTGCATATGAAATTCCCAAAAAGATGGCTGTGTAATTCCAGGCTGTGCTTACACCCAACTAGATGGAATAGATATACAAAATAAAAGAAGGTTAGAGGTTAAAGCTTTGGGAGTCATGGCCTTTCCAGGTCTCACCAACCCAATTGTTACCACTGTCCTCAGTCATCCTGAATTGCTCATGTCTTTTTTGGTGTTACCTCAGAATTGATGAATAACTGGTGATATCAGTGAATTCTCATCACTGATGTGATGAAATGTGGGACAGAGCAGCAGAGCCTACTCCCAAATCATATTTGCGAGTTTTACTGAGCTTGTGAAGTTAATAGCAAACAGGTAATCCTTCAAGTGGCCATGTCCTCACAGCACTGCTGTCTGGATTTATTTCTCTTTTGTTTTCTTTTCAAAATGCACCATGAGTGCCACATGCTTTTCTGGGCTAGTACCAATATCCAGGGCTTTCACCATCGCTGTCATTGCCATCATTCAACAGACAATATCTTTCCTGGATTGTGTTCTTCCACTCCCTGCTGGGAAAATGACTTTTTGAATTTTGTTGTTATTTCCCTTGTGAAGTATCTGTTCCTGAAAGAAGCTCTGGTCTCAAGAAACTGTGACACACACATTCAGATTTTATACCCTTCAAATGATAGGCAAAATATGTAGGATTTATCTCATTTTTCACCTTCTTCTTTCACACACTTCTTATAAAGATGCTAAATATCAGAAGTACCTTGTGCCCAAGCCCTGCTAGCCAGGCATGACTTAGCTTGGAAATCCCTAAAATTTGATGAAACATTACCTGTACTGACAGCCACACAAATTCTGCACGTGGATGGTCTTCAACTGGCATGGAAAATGAAGTCTGTGTGAATGGCAGAGGTTGGTGTATGGAAAATAAATTAATCTGAGAAATTTAGGGAATAGAGTTCAGTTTAGTATTGGTTATCAGCTGGAAATATGATCAGACTATTCAACTTATCCGATAAGTGCTGCTGTCTCTGGAAAACTAACACATTGACTCAGAGTAGATGGGGGTGATGGAATAGTAATTCTTGATTGGGTTCATGCTCCTATGTAGGAGAGCATACAGGAGAGCATTTTTTTCTTTTTGTGTGCATGGCACATTCCTAAACTGTAATTGCTAAACTCTCCAAGTTTCCCTGGCTGCCAAATCCCCCCACTATGACTCGAGCAGTGTTTTGCATTAGCTGTACTGAATAGGAAATATTATAAAGAAAATAACCAGCACTGAATATTCTGTTAATGCATTTAAACCACCAACCCCCTGAAATTACTTTTGACCAGTTGTGCACAGCCCCAGATTTCAAGGCCATTTGCAACAGAACTCAATTTATCTTTTGTAGTTGTAGTCATTACTCTTAGTCCGCCAGGCACTGCAAACTCTGATAGCCTCTTTATCTTCCTGTACCCTACCTGCAGTATTTAAAATTTTAACATCTCTCCTTTGTTACTGGTTCAATGCATTGAATATTAAAGTTGTGCCTACGATGCTGAAACCTTCATAATACAATACAAAAGAGAAAAAAAAACTATTTCTTGTTCTGCAGGATAAAATAGGGACAACAGAAATCTGTTGACATAGCCACCACTGAAAGAATACACTGCAGAAAAGGAAGTTCAGCAAAATGAATGGGCACCAATGCTTGGCAGCATCCCATGCTTTAAAATTCAGTAGTAACTTAATTTTCTTTAGAAAGAATGGAGAGATGAAACTGAAATTATTCTTCCTGGAGTTAAGAACACTGCACTTCTTAATTTGAAGAATTAATATTTCTTGTAATACTTTTTTTTTTTTTTTTTTTTTTTTTTTTTAATAAGGACACAAGCATGTACAGCATTACTTTCTTTGGAATGTTTCTATTTTTATTACATTTAGGGGTGAGTTCTAATGCTCAAGTAAGTTGTAGTGGCACAAGTCATTGTCCAGAAATTGAAATAAAGTTACCAGAGGGGCAAATAAAGCAAATTAAGAAACAGTGCAAAGAAAATTGCTGTTTAAAAAGGTATGGGATGATAGATTTCTTCAGAGTTGCTAATGACACTGAGGTAACCTAGAAAAGTCCAAAAGCTATGATACTAAACATCAAAGGCCCCCTTATGATCAGCTGGGACAAAATCAAATACCCTTGACTGAGAAAGTCATGGTGAGTGTTGAGAATTGTTAAACTAATCTATATCTGTGTGAGTAATGGAAGGGACATTGGTAAACAAATTTCTTAGGTTTTGAAGTATGGACTAAATTTTCTCCTGAAAAAAATGGCTTTTTTCTATGCTCTTCAGCTCAGATTTGATCAGAGATCAGGGAGCATTCTGTGGACACAAAAAATGAGCTTGGGAAATCTATTTTGGATTAGGGAGACTGATTCGGTAATGGCAGAGCTTGTTGAGAATCAGAGAAATTTTGTTTTTTTCTAGTTATGAAGACAAGCTTGGGTTTGGACAAAGGCTACAGGTCAGTACAGGTATAGTCAGAGGAGGAGAGTGGGAAAAGAAGGATTAAACATCCTGAGAAATGCCTGTCTGAGCATGCACAGCCTTTTCCTCTGGACTACATGGACTCCACCTTTCCAGGGAGCTGCAGGGAACACTCTGGCCATGAGGGTTCGCAGCTCAGGGACGGTCTGCAGCACCCATGCTTGAAACAGAAAGTCAGGTTGGAAGAGACAATTTGCCAAGGACAAGAAAAAAAGGTGTTCTTGATCACCTCCAAGGCACCTCATGGAAGCTTTATTTCATCTTTTGGACCTTTTTGAGACTGACATAAATGATAAATGTTTCTAAGACACTCTTTCTGGAATGCAGTTTTTGTCCCACAAAAAAACCCAAACACAAACAACCCACAATTTTCCCAGCTGACTGTGATACAGCAACGTGTGGAAGCCAGACCTTCCACTGTTCAGAAGGCAGAAAGAAAGAAAGAAGGGCTCTTTATTTGTTCCACTGTATTGGGAACTACAGATCTTAGTGGATACTTAGAAAGGCTGAGCCAGGCATCCATGATGCTGCATACTTATTTTCCTTAACTGTGAATTTGTCCCTGTTGTCTGAAATTACATTTCTTTCCTGCTGGGTTGAAACAGTAAGGAATGGAACTGAACTTCATCAGCTGAAGTGAGAAATGGTTTGCAGTTCAGCTGGGAATTGGCAATCCACAGTTTAATATTCTCTTTCAAGATATACTAAGTTTAGGAGAGCTACTTACTTCATATTTATGTAATGCTCTACTAACACTACACTGTTTCAACAAATCAAGTCAGTTAAGTGTTCTCTTTGCAGGCTGAGGATGTCAGGTTCCACAAAAGAATATATAAATATTTTGCATCATGCAGGCACGGAGAATTGTGGCTGTGGCTCTCTCTCCTTGCTTTTTTTTTTTTAAATTAAATGCTGTGCTGCCCCACTCAAGCAGTGTGCCAAGTGACTGTAGGCAAAATGTATGGCCAAAATGCTGTGTGCTTTGTCAGCTAAAACTCCCTCTCTTTCAAAACAATGTTACATCTTTAATTTATTACCACTTTTCTGTGCTCTGGGAAAGCTCCTGTGAAGGAGGGTGTTGATTTCCAGGCTCAGTTCCTGAGGAGCTGGCTTTATAAGGTGAACTCAAGCAGTGCTGTGAACATCTCAAGGTCCTCCTTCATCTGCTCAGGGGTCAGGAAGGTGCTGGTATGAACTTTCCCCTGCCATCTCATTCTCTGATTCCCTCATGTTAAGTGATGCACCAAATCTTGGGGAGATTCTCTTCTGAGACTGATGTCCAATTGTGGCAGCTACTGCACTACTGTTTTCTGCAATCTGCATAGAATTTAGCCTGGACTAATCAGATTGTCTATTCTTTACCTTAACTCTCTCTTATGCCAGGATGGCAGTGAGACTTTACATACCAATACCTGCTGATAATGGCACAGTGCTTGAAAAGCAAATGTAAAAAGTTAAATATTGTAGCAGAAGCTGACTAAAAAAAAAATAAAGCTTCTGAAACATATTACAAATATTTGTGGTTTGCAAAGCAGCAAGAAAAAGACAGAACTGCCATTTAAGAAAACATTTATAATGCAACTGGATGACTCTGTGACAGATTAAATGTTTTCATCCTGGAAGAAAACATGGCTGGCTGGCCAGAATTAAGTAAAGATGAGGAAATCCTTTGCATATATATATAAATGTTATACTTTTTGGGAAATTCAGGTGTTAGATGTGATTTAAGGTGGCTCTGATATCATGCAAATGCAACAGAGCAAGTAACAGAAGAATTTTTTTAATTGTGCAGTCAAAACTAGAAGACACTGGAAAATGACATGCGAGATTTATTTCATGTGCTTTTCAGCTATTTTTGCAATACCTATAGCTAGGCTAAAAATACTTTTGTTTGGGGGGAAAAGAAAAAAAAATCTTTGCTTAACACAGAGTTTTAATATCTTGATTTCTTGGCTCGGGTGCTGAAATTCATTTGACTTCATAAATTTCTTTCTGATGTAGTGACTGGTCATGAGCTTTTCACAACCAGGAACACTACATCAAGATAATGAGTGCAGCTAAATTATCTGATGGCATTAACCAGCTCAGTCTGTCTTTTGCCATCATGCTCAGAGGGGCAGCAGTGTGTGTGTGTGCAAACACCGGCTCCGTCAGGCAATGTGCCTGGGTGGAGCTGTGCTGGCTTATTTCTGGGGAAGGGAGAGCCAGAGATGTCATTCTGGGCTACTGGAATACGATCCTGCTGCTTCATGGTCTGGCTTGTGATCTAAAATGGCAATCACCAATGAGTTTGGGTCCATTTTTGCAGTTAAATTTTATATTAAACATAGCACAAGGCAGACCGGTTAATGCTTTCATTCCTAGGCATAGGGGAGAATTTCAATACAAAGTTGGGAGAGTTTTACTGTGGATGTTCTCTTCACATGCCCAACACAACCCTTTCTTACCCTCTTTCCAAAAGCAGGGTCCTTCATGCTCTGTTCCACTTTACATGTCCATCTTCCACCAAAAGTCAGAGAGCTTCAGGCTTGAGTACAAGCCTCAAACCAAAGGCAGATTTAGTCTTCAGGAAGCACAAAGATATTCCTGCAGATTCACAGCCACCACAAAAAGCACTGACAGCAGCACTTTTCCACTGCAGAGAGGACACTCAGAGTAAACTCCAATGTATTTTTTTTTTTAATTATGCTATCAATGAAAGGTCTGAAGAAATGTTAATAAGGTTCAGTATTGCTAGAAAAATGTCTATTTGGCTCATTGGAGATGAAAGGTTTATAAGTGCATGGATTAAACATATGCCTCCCCTTTAGCCAGCTGTCAAGAACCATTAAAGAGGAACCCTGTTTTCTATATTTCATGATTAGTCCATATGAAATCTTAAAGAGATTTGGGGCTGTGGGGGGAGGGTCTGTGACTAGGAATTTGAATTCCTTTCAAAATGAAAATGAAAGATAGGAAGGTTGCACAAGGACATATCACACCTTGGCATGTGCTTGAGGGACATTTTGAAAGACTGAAATGGATACACAAAATAACTTTTTCCTCGTATTCAGCAAAAACCTAGAAATGGCTTGTGCAAATTAAAACGCTTTGAAAAACTCACAAAGTGGAGACCAAGCACACAAATGACATGAAGTTCTTTCCAGCATCATCACTGTTCTGATTCATACCCAAATTACTGACAAGAGTCCTAATAATTTCAGGAAGGAAGATCCTCAAATATTCTGAGACTACAAACAGAGGCTGAAATTTGGGGCTTGGTTATTAAACAAATAGGATAGTCAGGAGATCTGAAAGCGAAGATGTAAACAATTTACATTCCTAGTGAAACTGGAAGCCTTTCCATAATGTTTGCTTTTTTTTTTCATGGCTCATTTGAGCTCACTGGAATCCCACCCAGTCAAGCCTAAGTTCCCTAAATGAGTTTGGTGTGTGTCAGATGTGCAGCAGCTTGGAGTGCTGAAGGTCTGTGGTGCAAGGCTCATCATTTAGAGCGTGCACCTTTGTGTTCCAGCCCCTTGGTGGACTGCAGGAATGTTTCCAGTAGGACTGAATTTGCTTTTTGTCAGCAAAGGACCTATAAAGATTTGCAAATTTAGCAAACAGTTACTTTCATAACAAATATTTTGGCTTGCACCCTGCATAATCTGCGAAACACCACAGCACAGTGATTTCCCTCAAATCCACACAGCACAACAATAAATCAGCTAAAATCCAATACACTGTCTGCTAAGATGGAATGTGCCGTATTTTTCTTTTTCTGTAAGAGGTACACATTAATCTTAAGTCTTCAGCCTAATACACAGCAAAACAGTCTTCCTTACAAAAATCTTCCGATATCTTTAGCTGTATTTCCACTGCTTTCATTGAGCTTTGTCTTCCAGGCTAGTTCCAAAACCACAATGATAGTATGGAAAAGAGCAAAACTTCTGCTGTATCTCGCTGTGAACTGCACTTGAAGGGTTTGTTAGGTTTGAATTCTTTCAGAAGGACTTGTCTTTTGGGATTTTTTTTCCCTTTGAAGAGCATGGGACAACTTAGTGGTTTGGCAATGATAGTATGCGTAGGATTTTTCAGTTAGACACCTTCATTTCAGCAATATCCAACATTATTTCCTACTTAACAGAGAAGACCTCAGCAAAGACCTCGGCATTGAGTGGTTGACTGACTTGAATTTCTAGAGTTCTGACTTTCCTCTGATCCAGAAAGTGCTTCAGTTACCAGTCTCTGCAGTCCAAAAATTTTAAAGCCAATTCACTGCTGTGTTTGAGCAGTCATACGGAAGTGCCAACTCAGTCAGAGTTAACGATTTTGCTAAGAAATACTGACTAATCCCATTTATTTCAGCATGATTTTTTCTCTCACATACTAAATCTTGCTGTTAGTATCCCCAGATGGGATCAGGAGAACAGAAAATCATAGAATGGTTAAGGTTGGAAAAGACCTTTGAGATTGTCAAGTCCAAGCTGTAACCCAGCACTATGTTCACCACTAAACCATGTGCCCAGAGGCCACATCTGCATGTTTTTTGAACAATATATGTGTTCAAAGGGGTTGTGAATGCTCCCATAGCACTAGGAGAGGTACACTGCCCACTGCAGAAGCTGCATGTGGTCCCACCTTATCACAGTCTACTCTTCCTACATCCTTCCACTTGCTCAAATTTCCATCTAGGTAAGAGGAAAGGTACATTTTCAGGGGTGATCTTCTTCTTTCAAAGGGAATGGCCCCCTGAGACCACAGGAAATTGGTGTTGAGATGCCTAATTGGAAGTGATTTGGTCTTGCTAATTACTCGTTTGGGTGTTTTGTTTTCAGCTGTCTGTCCCCAATGTTCAACAGCCATCATCATGGGGCATTGTTTTTGCAGCTCCCTCAAATTCCCTTTCAAGTGATGACTAAACTTCAAACTGTTTTCCTTGCAGGCAGGTCTACAGAGATTTACTGGGATCATGGGAACCACAACTAGTCAGCAGGCGAGAGGAAAAGGCCCCATTATTGGCCCTGTCAGGAAAACTCTGCTCACAATTAAATTCTGCTTAAGATTTATGAACCCAGTGCAGTGGGCTTGATTGGGCTGCTTATCAGTTATGGGGAACCTCATTATTTCAATTTTCAAGTGAAATCTGTTTCAGAACAGACACAACTCAGCAGGACCTTTTATTGAAATATTTGGTCTGCTTAATAACGGGTGGCTACTTGTTAATTATTGGGGTGGGGAAGCTGGGCTCATTATTGGGATGAGTAGTCACGTCATCCCAATATTTTTCACATCAGTTCTTTGAAAAAGTCAAGAAAGACATGAACAATAACAAGAAAGTTCATGCAAGCTCTGAACTTTGAAGTGAATTAACTATTTTTTTCACTTCGGAGTAAGAAAAAATATTTTCATTTTAATTTCAAAATAATTAAAATTTCTTCTTCGTGTATAATCTGTATAAGGACATTAACACTTCTACCAGCTACACCAACAATAAAAATAAAGTAGCCATTGTTTCACATTTGGAATCAATCTATTAAAACCTGAAAACATATCTCTGGT
This sequence comes from Poecile atricapillus, assembly GCF_030490865.1. NCBI lineage: Eukaryota > Metazoa > Chordata > Aves > Passeriformes > Paridae > Poecile > Poecile atricapillus. The sequence goes on from NC_081252.1 coordinate 10,076,847, forward strand.
CACTTGTTAAGGCAAATACAAGTAAAAGATTAGCCAGTTTGAAAACACAGTGAGATTTGGTTCAAAAACCAAAGGAGAAAAGTGAACATCACTGGAGCAAATCTCTGGTGTTCCTTGAGAGCCTTGTTAAGGTTTTGCAGCCGAACTGAAAGGAATGTTGGGACACTTTTCTAACACTACTGGAGCTGTGGCACCCCTTAGGTACCTGTTAAATCAGGTTATTTCTTTTTATCCTCTTGTTAACTCTATCATCTAGTGACCAGCCCTTGTACGAAATCAAGAGCAGAATTATTTCCATTTAAAAATACAGACTTGTCCAGCGTCTTTTATTGTTTCTCAGTTGTTTGTTCCTCCACTCAACAGGAATGGATGGAATTGCTCAGTACAGTCAGGTGGTGATCACTTGAAGAACCTCTTCCCCTCCACCCAGCCAATTCCTGTTCTTGCCATACTTGAGAATACCAGTTTTGTTGCTTTTCAGACTTTTTTAAAGGGTGCTTTATCCTGAGTTCTCCAATTTTTCACTGAAAGGTAACTCCACATCTTTGCTGCTAGCAACTCTGATATCACAAGTCAAACACCACTTTATAAGTGCTCCAGCTTTTTTTTTTTTCCCTGTTTTCCTTCTCTTTTTTTTTTTTTTTTAACAGGAATGAAGTGAAGTATAAACATTTCCTGCAAAAGTACATATAATAGAGGTTTGTTTGCCAAGTGGTTTTATTTTCCTCCTTGGCTGTGACTCTCAGAAAATGTTTAAACAGTAATGTAAAAATAAATGAATAGATTTTCTTCATTACTATTTTCTTTCCCTTCAAGAATGTGTGCCTCAGGGACACAGGGGTACAGAACAGATTAATAGGGAAATTTTAGTGGGAGCCCCTTGTTAAATATTGGCAGGACATCACTGTACTGGAGAAAAATGAAAGTTGGTGCCCATGGAGCTCTGCCTGATAACTGATTGCAAGACGCCTTCAAGGCTGCAATTTATCTTCAAGAAATACAATAATTAGATCTGTGTAAGCTTGGGCTGTCTCTCTCTTCAGCAAAGAGGCAGATATGATTTCATTATTCAATTCCTGTGAGGTCATTAGTAAACCTGGAAATCTATTCAGCCTGTCTGTGTTAGCTCGGCTTCTAAGAGCAAGAAGAAAGAATAAACCTATCCCTAACAGTGTCAGAGCAAAACTGAAGCCCTACAGTTTATTTGGAATGCCTACTGTGCTGCCCACACGGGGCTGTCTGCTTCCTAAATCTGAACTCCTCTCCTACTCACAAAAGTAACTTGCAGGATCTTGCAAGTTCAGTGATATTAACACATACTTCTTAACTCCTGGGCATCATCAACACCTACACTGGCCAGGTATTTCTAAAGGAAAAATGACTACTTAGCCAATGTTTTCCAAATACCTTTATTTTATTTTCTGGTTTGTTTTTTTTTTTTTCCCAATAAGAAAAGATTTTATGGAGAGAAAACTCTTCCCATGGGGAAAATGGTATAAAAACACTCGGTTTGGGTTTTGTTTTCAAGTATACATTTACATGTAAAAGGTTATCATCTATCACCATCTCAAAGTGTTAGCTCCTGTTTCAATGCAACAAGGCTTAACATAAGGCTTAAATCACTTCACCAGCCACAGAGAGGAAAATCAGATGGTGTATATTTGATGTATCCAAACTACTTCACATTTATTACACGTGGGTAGCTCCTGACACCTTCACCCAGCCCAGAGCAGCCCAGTAATGGGCTGTCTTTTCACATTACACCACTACCAGCTGTCACAGGAGTTTTTTTGTCATACCCACGAATACCTGTTAGAAGATAGCAGGAGGTAGGAGAACAATTGAGGACTGAAACATCTCGGGGGAATTAATTCTGTATTTACGGGAGCACCTGTATTTCAGGCTAACCCAATCCAGCTCTCCTGATCTCAAAGTGGCAGCAGAGAAACGAGCGTGTTTTTCATTGAAAATGCCAGGAAGGGAAGTAAGAGGAAGAAGTGCAGAGTGGGATCCAAACCAAGAGCAGGAAGATCAGAGCAATAATAATGAAAAAAAGCACCTAAAAAAATAGAAAAGGGAAAGCAGGAGGAAAGCAGAAGAATCATGTCAGGGTTATCATAGCAGAATTTGGAGCTCTGTCCTTCTTGTATTTTTCCTGGAGGCTGCAGACACAGTGAATAGGAAAGCAGAGCATTAATTCAGTCTAAAAAATCCATTTGTCAACTGTGAGCTGTAGGAATCCCTCCTATTGTTTTTTCAGCTTGAATTCTCAGAAGTGTTAAAAGTTACTTTTTAAGTACCTCTCAAATCTTTTTTTTCCCCCTCTTTCCATTTATAGGCTCCCAAATATTATATTTATGTATGTATGTATTTATTTATTTGCATCTATACAAATGTAAATGATAGCCCTGATAATTAGGTATTAATTACACTGCTAAGGGGAAATGTTTGCTTTCATCATCCCCTTCCCCAGTTCAAGTGCTGCTCTGGGCTTTCCTTGCCAGCTGCATCACAAATGGAAACAGCCAGAGGAGCCCTTTACGTGTCCTTATGAGGTTGTGAAACAAGTCTGCCAAGAGCCTTGTTCTCTCAGAAAGTCACTGGGATGTCACTGCTTGGGGCAGTATTAATGGTTAAGTGGGTTTGGGCATGCCATTGGAACCAGCTCAGAGGATGTGCAGAGGACAGTGTGCAGAGTTTGCTCACATTCCCTGCTCCCTGGTTTTGATTAGGCAGCACAGGCTGAAACCCACTGGCACTGCCTGTCTCCTGCCTAGGAGCTCGCTGTTGTGTGCATGGCTGTGCCAGTTTTCCAGCCTCCCCTCTGGACACTTATTTAAATCAGATGTCTGCACTGTAGGTCCTGCAGCTTGCTTCGGCTGTAGGAGGAGGGCTAAACAAACAGCACGGAGCTGTTCACGTGTGGATACCAGCCTCGAAAGGGCAGGGATTAGGAAGGAAGTGACAGCAGGAACGAGGATTTTTATGGTCAGATTGGAGAGAGCTCAGGTGTGAAATCCCACTGCAGCATCTGAAGGGGTTTGTGCCCCAAACAGACTGGAGTGGCCCATGTGAATTTTCTCGATAAATTCTCACGTTTCTTTCAAGCACAAGAACCCTTCCTGTGAGAGAGAGGTGCGGCACTGGTGGCAGCAGCAAGAAGGGAGCTGATGAAGGCAGAGGACGGCTCTGTTGGTGTGTGTCGAAGAGTTCCCTGCATCAGCCCAGATGCTGGAGCAGACAGTAACCACACATAGCCTGGAACACCGAATTTCTGCACTAACCAGCAGATTTTGTGTTATGACTGGCCACCGAACAACAGAGCGATCCAACTCTACGTTTCCCTTAATCATCACAAGTGCTTACTTTGTATTAAAATGAAATGCCTGCAGGACTAGATCATAACAAGAGAAATGATAAATCTTGTCAGAAATCCTGCTTGCCCTGGCAGCATGCAGGCTCTGTGGTTTTGGCTGCAGCGCGTCCGCGCCCTTCGCTGCACCGAGGGCATCACACGTGCCTATTTAAGGTTCAGGTTTGGCTCTCCCCCAGCTGCCCCAGAACCTGCCTAACTGTCCCTTTAGAGACCAAAAAGTTCATTTTTTCAGGGGCAAACTGGGGGCCAAAGGAGCTGCTAATGGGGTAAGCCCGTTTTTGTGAATGTTTTTGAGAAGCTGATGCCAAACTTGGAGCAAGTGGTGGGTACCTGTCCCTCGATGTCCTGAGGTCCTGCCTTCTGCTGGAGGTCCAGCTCCACACTTTCCTCCTGCATGCCAGTGTTTCCTTCCCAAGGAAGGAAAGACGCAGGCAAAGAAGAAATATTTGTGGACAAATCTCACGCTGATGTAAGTTCAGAGCCCAGCTGGGGTTAGTAGAATTCCTTCTAGCCTGTATGTTTTTGAAATGGCCAGTGTATGAAGTTTGCCACCAAAGACAATCTTCTAAGTGCCAGAATTTGTTTCTGGGAAAATAAACTGTGTGGTACCCTGGATGTTTTCGAGTTTTTCTCTTTTTGTAGCAAAATGCTTCTCGGAGGCTTGTGTCTTCTTGATATTTTATCAGGGGATTTCATACTGTCCTTGGAGTTATTTTGGTTTGCAGGGTAGAGAACAATGGGGGAATGATAATATCAATTGCTTCCTCATATTGTTTTTATTTATTTTTTTTCCTCCTATGTTTTGGGAAATAGTTGAATTCTACATGAGGCAGCACACTGAATAGTCATCTGTTGTTCTGGGTCAGTTCATGCCAGACAAATTACTCTGGGAAACAATTCTCTTCTGACCTTCATTTTTATGGATACTTGTATTAGTTGTTCATGTGGATTACGTGGAACAGTTTCATAAACATATTTTTTACCCTGTGCTTTTCATCACGTGTTTTGTGAAGTGCAGTAACAGGACAGCACATCTTTGTAGGGTTTGGGGGTATTTTTGCATGATGAACTGGTAATGAATCTGCAAGTTAGATTAAGGCTTGATGTGAATTTACCACAGATTGCAATATAGGCTCTATTCAAATTACATAATTTTCCCCAGATTTTATTTTGTTACTCATAGTATCTTACTGAGAGTATTCAGTAAATAGGAATGATAATTCCGCAGCATTTCATAAAATTAGTTGCATCTCATTTATTGGTAAGAAATGCTGGCCACCAAATTCCAGATGTCAAACCCTAAAAGAATAGAGAGAGTTCCAAAATCATCCCTCCAGGGATTGTGTTCTTTTTTTTTTCCAGAAGAATAGCTATCCACTGATCTCAGAAAGCATGAGAAGGTGCACATCAAAAAGTCAGAGGGATTTCTGATTACATCCACTTGTACCCACTTTTTGTTCCTTTTGTTTTGTTTTCTTTTGGTTTTGCCAGTTTTTAAGCAAGATGACAAAAAGATTCCTTCACTGCTTTTGAAAGTTTATAAAACAATTGCACAAACAGGGTTTATTCATCCAGCTCAGCCACGGTTCAATGGGTCTTTTCTGGTCTTAGGGAAACAACCTCAGCATCTGTTTTCCATCACTGCTACAGTATCAGGAATGTGACCAGGAAAGAAGGTAGCATGCCCAGAGAATTCCAGCTCCTCGGTCAGCCTGGGTGCTGCAGTGGCTCAGGGAATATGCAGAGAGTTCCCTGGCAATACATAAAGGATGCCTCGACTGGCACCAGAATTACAGAGGAATTTAAGTGCCTTATCCTAACTTTGCACACCCTCTCTCACACTGGTCTCTGAGCATAAAGACCAGAAGAAACAATGCGGGCCATTGTGTTAGGAAAGTAAATCTCTTAGCAGGGATGTCCCTGGTTAGTCATTTCGTGGTTTGATAACAATTTTCTCCACTAATCCATCTTCCCTAAATAAACTGAGCTGCTTTGTTGTTTGGATTGAAATGGCCCAGACTGGCTGTGAGTAATTTATTTTTTCAATTAAGACATCTTTATGATTTTCTACGTTTGTTGACTGGGCTATGAAGGCAAGTTCACAGAGAACTTTGAGATGCTGGGGGGAGGACAGGGTGGGAGGAGGGAGAGAAAGAGATTGTTTCCTCCATCATGTTGGTTTCATTGTGATAGACACAAACCAAACACCAAAACCCCTTTCTGAGTGGTTTTTTTTTTTTTGTTTGTCGGATTTTGCTGTTTGTTTGCTTGTAGGATGAGATCTACAAGGTATGTTACAGAGATTTTCCTTGACATCAAATGTCTTTTTCACTTTTCCAGCAGCAATCAGGCCTGTATGATCAGAGATCCCATGTACAGCATACAGCTCTGGCATGCAGCTTTGGTGGAATCACATGGTACAGGACATGCCTCTTCCAAAATTCTGCTTCTTCATGCACACCTGTGCCCTGGGCTGTCACAGCCTTTCCTGCTGCTATCCACATTACTTACTGCTCCTTACCTTAAAACGAATGCAAGGAGCAGACTGTGTTCTGTATGTCAATATTTTAAAGTCAAACCAGGCAAAATTGGCTCAAGTAACAGACAAAGGGACAGGAACTAGGATGGGCAGGTGTTTAAGGTATCAGACTGAGGCTTGGCAGATCTGGTTTCAGTTTCCAAACCTGTCAAAGAACTTTTGTACTATCTCCAACAAGCTGCTAAGTCTTTTGGGCATCGGTTCTCCGGCTGTAAAAGGGGGGATGATATCATCTCGCCTTGAAGAATAATTGTGGGGATGAAGTTGTTTGCTGGGGCTCCGCATTAAGATGGCAAGGGCTATTGCTTGCAGCCTGATCTCACAGAAATGATCTCATTGCTTAGTGGTTTAGGTTCCAAATCTGCCAAGTGGGAACAATAACTTTGCTACCTCTTCCAGTCTGCTATGAAACTTTCTTCAGGAATATTTGAAAAAATAACCCACTTTCCTTTACATTTTTCTTTCTCTCGAGGGACTCCAGGGTAAAACAGCAGCTTCCTCACAGTCACCAGAGAGTTTTATGCTGAAGGGGTTTGGCTCAAATATCTGAGCCAGTTAAGGCTTTCCAACGTAAACCCTCAAAGAAGGGATCATTTAATGATTACCATCTTCATTTAGATTCCTTTTAGTCTTCTGCCTTGTACATTGTAACTCTGGCTCGTAAGTTCCCCCAGCAATTTTCTCATGTTGAATTTGTTATTCCAAGAGCAGGAGAACTGGATTCATTAGTTAAACTCCTGTACAGCAGGAAGAATAATGCCAACAACAACTGATTGTCAGTGCTCTTCTCTTCAAGACTGTGCTTAGTCTCTGCTGTCGTTTGAGCACTAAATCACTTTAAAAAAAGGAACAGGGAAGTGATTCTCAATTAAAGAAGTAATAAATAAAAAAGATGATGATGCCTCTCACAGTTTCTTCAAGCTACAATCTTGGAAATTAAGATGGTGAAATAAGTTTGAAAGATGCAATCTGATGTCTTACGTGCACTACAGGAATATTTCCTCTCCCCGTATAAATTGCACGTGTGTGTTTTTATACTTTCCCTCTTTCTTGTCAAGCCACATTTTGTTGCATCTTTCAGATGTCTAGCTGTTCTTCTCAAAACCTTAAACCAAATCACACTAATTGGAGTGTGATTTGCATTCTGAGACAAGATAGGAACCCTCACTTCAAAGTCTCCTGAAAATTCTGAAGCCAATTCTACCATTATTGATGGCAATACAAAAGTGCAGCTTTGATGAAAAACAACCCCTCTACAGAGATGTCATTTCTTGCAGAAAGATCTATGGACTGGATGGGTTTGCTCTAGTAATCAGAATATGCTCACTGCATACCTGAAAGAGACAAACATGCTGTGCTGTGACTACCCCAAAATTTTAAAATCTGACTTGGTCACAACACACACATGCAAGCTATGTTTTTATTAATATTATTTATTGATCACTGTTTAGAAATTACCTGCACTAAGTTCAGCTAAAAATATACTTTGTCTTGAGCCTTCACATCCCTATGCAGTGCCCAGTTGTGCTGTATCAACCTTTTTATTCTCAGCAAAATTCCTAAAAAGGGAAATCATGTTATTCTAGAATGAGGGAGGGTTAACAGGATGAACATTTCTTTCAATTTTTTCATATTTTCTAAGCTTTCTTTTATATTGGCACCTCTTTTCCTGTGTTTTTCAGTTTTTCCAATACATAAAGATCTGTCTATTGTTTTTATTAATCTGGTTCATATGAGGGGTTTCCTAAACAAGTTATTACTCTGCAGGGGAAGAGAGAACAAATTTCTTAAGGATTTTTGGAATGTGAGGATGTCAGCCAAGTCTCAGGGAATTTGCTGGGGGTTAACAGCAGTTCTGTGTTTTCTGATATGTTTTGTTTTAGAGGGATTTCCCTTCTAGAGACCTAAGGAATTGTTCACGAATCAGGCTCCTCTTCAGGGCGGGTCAGGAAAACAGAAGGAATTAACACTCCTCAGTCTTGTCTCAAGGCTAAACCAGTTTGCACAAATGTACAAGGGGAGCTCAGTGTGACAAAAAAAAATGCCAGTGGTGCTCATGCTTACAATGCCTCAAGATTGAAAAGTTAATGCAAAAGAACTGTCAGTCTCAAAAGTAAGTTGTGGAAATCCTTCATGTTTTTAAGAGAAATAAAAGCAAACAGAAAAGAAGTCTGAAATCTGATTTGCTTTAACATGAGCCAAGTAGGACAGTAATGTTTTGTTACCGTCCAACCATATTTAAAAGGAGAAGATATGGAAAAAGGAATTCCCCACCAAATTAGTTTTGTTTCTTTGCTTGTTTGTCGGGTTTTTTTAAGAAAAAAACATATGTATTTGATTGAGTCACAGGTTTTTCAGACTTAGATTTCTCTAGGAAATTGATACTTAAAATTTTAGAAAGTAATAAGTAATTTTAGAAAGTAATAAGACTCTCCTCTTTCTAAACAAAAATATTTACCTCAGCTTATAAGTTAAATTCAAGGACAGAAATAACCACATCTAAAAGTCAGCAAAGGTGCAGAAGTTACTGAGGCTTCCATTGCACTTCTCTTAAACATAAGAGCTAATTAGTAAAATAACACATAATTGGTGAGAAGGAAAAAAATTAATTTGTAAAAAAAAAAATTCTGTCTGCAAGTTTGTTTTTTAATGATGAAAACAGATATGAAGCTGTCACAAGTTTTTAAAAAATACTGACCAACTTAAATTTTTTGTTACAGAAAAAGCAATGAGGAAGGTTTTATTTGTAAGTTCACGTGAAAAAAAAAGACACAACACAATGTGATTTCTGTCACAGATGCATATGGTTTTGGCAGACAAATAGTCACGTATTTTACAAATCTCTCTGGCAAATAATGAGAAGAAGAAAAGTCCTCGCACTGCATCCGCATTAAATTATTTCAGTTCTGGTTTCCATGCCAAAAGTTTACACTGCATTTAGATATTATTTCTTCTCTGTGTACTTCTGACCTTGCCACTCTGAAGAGCCAGAAAATCTCCTCCCTTTCCAGAACAGAGCAATAATTCAGGATGGAGCAGAAGGAGCTGTTTTAAATGGCTGGGCTTCATTACCCATTATCCAAAGCTGACCTCACCTAGGCTGGTCAGTATTTGGGACCTTAGCTGTTCCTTCAAATATTAATTTATACTCCAGAGGTGTTAAGGCCTAAGTTTGCTTGGAACTTTGGTCTACATTGAGCAGGACTGGTGAGTCCCCAGTGGAGCTTGTCCCCATGGACAGCCGGGATGTGCCCTGACCCCACTCCCTTCAGGCTTTTGTGCTGCTCTCCTACTCCCTGTGTGCTTGTGACCTTGTCCCACCACAGTTAGGAGTCAGAAAAGGGCTGGTGGATACACCTTTCCACAAGAAATGAGAAATACCCTGTGTCCTACAACATTGTCATTGTCCCTTGGGGGCCCAGCAATCAACGGGGTCATGCTGCAGCAGAAATACAGCGCCCTTGCTTGAAACCTCACCCTAAGACTGAAAACCAAAACCAGCCATTTGTGTAAATGTTCTGTTTTTCTCCTCAGAAAATATTGTATTTCAATAGTCTCTAACCCTGCTACTATCAAAGAATGACAGAACTTTGGCCTAGTTTCAGTTCTACTAGTATTAATCAGAGGGGTGTCTCTCCCTCTTTTTGCTTCTTGAAATATATTTTCCTTGTAAGAACCACCACTCCACTTTACCTTAAATAAATCCTGTTGAAAATTATGCACTATGAAGTATTTCAATATATCTTTTGTAGTGGTCAATTTAACCATAATGCCTTGGTCTTTGGTATATAAATGAGGTACCAGTAGTACAGAAACAGATCTTTTAATAGTTTTCTGAGGAAATTTGCTGCTTTTTACTAACCAATCCTTTCTCAAGGCCAGTATGGCAACTTGAAAGAAGAATACTGCCCTTACTTTTAAATAATTTTCGTGAGAGAAACAGCAAATTCTCTCTGTCTGGTTGTCACTTGTATGAATGCAGCCTTCTTTCTAATTTTTTTTTTTTTTGTCTACTCCCAGGAGAAATCTACTTTTATCTCCCTTTTTTTAGAAGCCCTGCTAGTACTGAGTGTCTGGTTTAATCTTGGTCAGATCATACGGGTTGTTTGATACTGCATTAGAGAGCTGGCAGGCAATAATTTAATGGATTACACAAGTGTTGCACCACGTGTTTTCCCTTCCTTATACACATTCATATTCCCTCTGTGTCCTTTGGGGTACTAAAAGCAGCAGTTTATTTTGGCATTGGAGTTGTTTGTGGCTGTGTTTGCCCCAGCCATGGAGGCCTGCAAATGAGTTTCTACCTCAGTGTCTCGCTTCTTTCTTTGACGTGCTCCAGCACACATGACTTCATTGAGGGTGTGTAAGGATAAGATTGAAATAGGCTCTCCTTTTCAAGCAATAGGTGGAGGAATTAAATGAACAGTTTCTCTGATAGTGACTGCTGCTGTCTCTGGTGGATTGCAGTCCAGCTCCTCAGGCTGAGGGTCTCCAACCTCAGTCGTTCATTGCCACTTACTCGAGGTTGCCTTTAAGATATCACAGTTGTCTACAGCTTAATATTAATATAAAAGTCAAAACAACACAACTTCCAAAGTTCTCTCCCTATTCTCCTTGGGGAGACAATATCCAAATACAGGATTTTGTGACTTTAGGTGGATTTAGAAATGTTAAACTAAATAAATGGATCAAATCCCCTTACAAAATATCTCCTCCAAATTCCACTGAAGTTAACCAGGAAAAAAAAATTCCCATGTGACTCCTGAGGGATAACAGTTGTTAGCATTCACAAGCAATACTTGCTAGATATTAGGTTTAATGTCTTGCTTGCTGGGTTTTAACCATCGCTCCAAAAGCCCTGTGAAAAGCTTGATGGCTTTTCTTAACAAAGCTCTACTTTTCCTCCACCATCCCCTCCGAATTCCAATCCTGCACTGCCACAGATGTCAGGGCAAAATCCTTTCCCCATCAAATTGCTATGATTACAGGCTGAAATCTCTAGCTCCTCGTTTTATCTCCACAGATTATCCATGCTAGATAATGCTGGAGTAAAATAGTCTAATGATAGTCTGATCAGTTTCTAAAGTCAGATCCATCTTTAGAGAAAAAAAAATAAAAATAGAGCAATGATGAAGTGGAAGGGGCATGTTCAACAGATCCAAACAGATCTTTCAGGCTAAAGTCACATGTTGAGGGTTTATGTGCAATGCATATATAAAGCCTGGGGCCTTGCAAGACCATTTACTCACATGAGTGCTCAGAATTTCTTAAAATGAGTGTGAGTTTGGACATAAAAAGATGGAACACATGGTCAGCAGCTGGAATTTATGAAGACCTCTATTTAATAAAACAGTAGTAACCACTTTGTGCTGCTGCTGCTGCATTCTTTTCTTGGCGGCAAAATGGTGGCACACCAGAAGAAAAAAATCTGTGGTTTTCAGTAGAAAAAGCATTTCCCAAAGGCTAGGGGGGTGGAGAGAACAATGTTTCAGCAAAGGGCTGGTTTCCTGATGGTGTTCTATAACTTGTTGGGTATTTTTGCTTTGGGGTTTTTTTTTCCTTTTTTTTTTTTTTAATTTCATGGGTGATACCTACTGTTCCCCACTTGTGGCTGCTCACACACCCCTCCTTCCTCTGAGGTTACAAGGCTTGTTTCAACAGAGACACCACTGACTCAGTTTCAGGTTAGTTTTAGTCCTGTTTAGAACAGGAGGCTGGAGTAGATGGTGGCCAGAAGTTCCTTCCAAGCAATATTTCTGTGATTCATTAATTTTGCGCCAAATTTGAAAATTTTTATCATGTGATAAGAAACTTCTCAACACAAAAAATTGCAATTGGACCTTCTGCCACAGGGAAAAAAGACCCCAAAAACTACGTATTCCCCATTTCAAGTAAAACTAGCAAACCAGTGTGTATTTTCTCAGATGTTGGGGCTTCCTTGACAAACACTGCCTTTCTCAATTAATTTCTTTGTGGGAATCCCTTTGTTTCAAATCCTACCCCAGCTTACACCCAGAACCAACCAAAAACATCCATTGGGAGCTCAGGAGTTGGACCAGTTAAGAAATGAAGTCAGCAGTGCCAGCTCTGTTGTGTGCAACAGGCATGCATAAGGAGTTTGAAGGACATTTGTCATTGTTTCAGTATTGGCCTCACACTAAAGACCAATAAACATTTAAAACAATGCAGTTATGTGGGCTGGGTTGTTCAGGGAGGCATTTTCCCACTGTGGAAGCATAGAAGTAAAGAGGGTCAATTCTCAAGCCCTACATATGGATTTGTGTCTGGATACGTTCAATAGTTCATGCTTGAAATAATACATGGATTTATATTGGAACCCAACAGAGAAGGTAATACTGGAAAATCCCTAATTACCTGATCCAAACATTATTTTCAGCATACCACATTTGTTTGGTCTTCGTGATAGTGTACAACAGAACAAAAATAGTATAAATTTATAAACAGTAAAAGAAAAATATAATTCCAGGTTCTCAGGACAGAAACATGAAAAACAGCGCAAGAGATCCAGTAAGAAAAATAATAAAAAACTGCTGGAGAGGGGAGTAATAATACAGAGCCAACAGTAGTCAATCTGAGAACACCTTTGGAAATTAAAGACAAGATGTAGAAGTAGGTTTTAAAAAGTTAGAAGGGAATAAGTGAAATCAGTTTTTAGGGGGATTGTAGTGCCCCCCGCAGTTAAAAATACCATCACCTGCCAATTTCAGAAGTGATAGCAGATTCTTGAAAGAGCAGGTATTGTGTTACACCGTGTCTAAAATCCAGCCAGGCCCAACACCTTCAAGGCTTTCAAAACTAATAATCCCAATTGAAAGCCAAGCAGCCACACTGTAGCAGGCTGATGGAAAGAACATAAGGGGCGCATAATGTGGTTACAATAGCTCAGAGCAGTACTTGCACACTGATTGCATTCTGGGCAAGACCCAATCCCTGACATACCCCCATCAAAGGTTTGGAAAGAGGAAAACTTCTCTCAAACGGTACACTCACAATAGAAAATGCCAAAAGAAACAGTGGGAATCAACAAACTTTCCTCAGTATGTTTCTTAAAGTTTCCCTGTGGTGGAGGGTACTGCTGATGTATTTTTCATCCCTCCTGTTTTGACTGGGAGGTTCTGGTTTGCTGCTGCTTTCAGCGGTGGAGTTACAAATTTGCCTACCAGTGATGTAAGGCTGTGCCAGAGCTTTGGTTGCTGTTAGTGAGAACTGATTAATGATATTAAGTGGTATTTCTAACCTGCACCAACCAGGAATTTTGCTAGGAGCAGCTTTCACTGGAGAAACCTTAATTGTGATTCAAATACATAGGGCAATTAACAGTACATTTGGTTGCCTAGAGCTGTGAAAACAACGAACCCAAAAAGTTGCACTATTTACTCAATATTTTGCTTATGCTTGTTTTTCTTCCCATGACTGTTTCCCATTAATACACTGAAGAAAAAACTGAGAGACAGAAATGATCACAGAAGCAATTCTGCCAACTAGAGATGAATTCATATAAGACATAAGTTGCACATTTGTGGACCAGTGCTCACAAAGAATCTGTCGCTTGTAGAGTGACAGGAGTGACTTCCAGTAATGCAGGTAGCCAAGGTAAGTTAAAATTAACTGGTTTTGGAGCAGGTTAATTTACCTTTTTCCTGGCCGTCTAGTAGAGATAAACCACAAATCCTTGGAAATGTCCAAGGCTAGGTTGGATGGGGCTCTGAGCAACCTGGTGTAGGGGAAGGTGTCCTTGCCTGTGGCAGAGGAGTTGGAATGAGATCCTCCTTAAGGTCCCTTCCAAACCCAACCATTCCATGATTCTGTGAAAGCCCAGACCTGATCTCTATCCCAATGTACATTTCTATAAAAATAGATATGGATGTATGCAGAGTGTAAGTTGCATGTACGCCTATAAATCCATGGACACTCCGCCAGGAAATGCAACTGCTTCACAAGATGAAAGCCAGCAGGAGCAGGGCTGCCTGTGATAGTTATGTTTGCCAGGCCCATGAACTGTTTGACATTTCTCCAATGAAAAATGATAACCACAGACACCCCACCAACGGGGCACAGCATTAAAGGCCACCACCAAGTCAATTGTCCAATATGCATTGCTTCTTTTCATTAATATGTCACAGCTTGTGCATTCTGTTTAAGATTTAGCTGGTGAGTTAAATGGAAATGCTATTAATTATATGCTAGAACTATGTCAAGCTTCAAAACAGCTGTAGGCTTTTAGTCCAAGAGTAAAAAACCATAAAAGCATTCTAAGCTTTTTTCTCCAAAGGGACAGGGGTTAAGATATGACCACAAGACCTTTCATTATCTCATGAGGAAAGCTTCCAATGAGTCCATCCTCATCCCCTATTTTCACCTCTCATGGGTCTCAATTTCCAGCTCCAGAGGACAAAACTCCAGAAGAAAAGGGAATACAGGGAGTGCGTTTGGGTCCGGATCCTTTCCGCTGCCTGCGCCTGTCTTTGTTTTCATAGAGAAATCGATTAAAGCTGCCAAATTTCTCATTCTTTTCTTAATTTCTGCCTGTGTGCTGCTACATGAGCTTCATCTGCTGGTAAACCTGGCTGGAGCATGTGTGCATACTCTGTCTATAAAGGACTCAATGGTCACCCTGTGTTTAGGTTTTCTGTTCACCCTGGGGTTATCCTTATGATATACTGAGGCTCTTGAGGCCACTGGCACTGGCAGAACACTGTTTTTCTAATGGCCTTTCAATAGGGAAGGAAAGTGTTGTCAGCCAGGGACACAACCACAAAGACACTGAATTTGAGGAATGGAAAGAGATTTTTTTCCTCCCCTTCCCTTTTAATTTTTTTGTTTTGTTTTGTTTTGTTGGTGGGCTGCTTTTCCAAGCCAATGCACATATTTTGATGTTGACTGTGTGATAATGAAAAACTTGTAACTATTTTACAGGCAACTGCATCGCTTCAGAACAACACACTTGGTTTCTTGTCTGCTATTTTATTTTGCAAAGTCAATGATATTTGGTCCAGATATCGCCCAGAGTTTGGTTCTGCCCTGATACTGTTTTGAGGAGAATCTTGATATCACTTGGCTTTTTACTAAGCCCACAGCCTGTTGTCACTAAATGAAGCATCATTTTAAGAGGAGTTACGCACTCATTGTAAGAGGCAGGTATCTGAATGAGCTACCAACCCAAGGAAGGTGGCAAACATGAACCCAGTGCAAGTTCTAAGCCCTCATCCAACCACATTTGGCCTCTGTAGTGATAGCCACGTATTAATTCCTCATGTTTCTCTCCCAGTCACTACTGGTGGGTTTTTCTCTGCCTCCTGCCCCGACTGTCTGCTCTGAGTGGCTCAAAATGTGCATCTCTGTGCGTGTATGGCGTTTCTGACGTGGCACAAAGAGGATTTTGTGACAGTTCTCTCCAGCCAAACACGAACAGCATGGTCAGTCACACGGGCAACATCTGCTACAGAGAATGCATGCAAGTGTAGAGATGAATTTGCTGAAATATGAATCCATATTTTGCATTTTTACATTAGGCAGGCATGGTTTGGTTCAGCTATCTGTAAAGATATACATTGGTTTGATTTTTTTTTTTTTTTTTAAATGTTGGAGTATTTTAACCTGATTTCTTTTTTAAAAAAATTTATAAAAATCCTCATATCTTGACCACATGCTTGTGAATACTCTTTGTGTTTCTTCAAAGCAATATCAGTTAGATCAGTTGATGTTGGAGTATTTCAGAACTGCTCCTTATGCATTTTAATTTCTATCATTTCATGAAAAAATCATCTACCAGCTTCACTGCATCTGTGGTCAAGCCTCTCAAGCTTTCCACCCAAAATAATTCAAAGATCACTTCTGTTACTGGAAGGAATTATTGGTTTCAAATAATTTTAGGGTAATCTCTCTGTTGACTCAAGCTCCTTCAGAAGACGTGAAAATTCAGGAGGTTTTAGCTTCTATTAGGGGTAAATTGTGAGGAAAAAAGACTAAATTGTCTGTTCTTTTCTTTAACTTGTAAATTTAACTTACAATAAATAGGAAAATATATTACAATTAATGTGTAACTGGGATTTAGTTTTAAGGAAGAGGGAAACCTTTTTAGAGGTAGCTTTTGCCTCAGAACAATTAATCTGCTCAGGGAATCAACCTGAGGTGTTGAATCTCAGTGCTGAACCTCCTAAGGGAAGGTTAAAAGATCAATCACACATTTCCAAAGAACAAAACCTACAATAAAATTGTTTCATCTACAGCTTGTGGCAACTTGTGAAGAAAAAGTTCTGTCCTCTTTGTAGCCACAGACATACCTTAGGGGTGTCCAGCCTCCAGTGAAAACTCTTTATGGAATTTTCTAAGCCACTCCTAGGAAAGAAAACTTCTAACCACAAAGAAAGTACACATGAAAAATGTGAGTAACTTACATCTGCAAAGCCACACTGAAATATCCTCCCTCTGTGATACCAAGCTGGAATGGAATTTTTGGGAAGTAAATTCAAGTGCTGTCCTCACTGCATAGAATTGATTTACTAGGATGGACTGCTAAAGGCTCATTTAAAATCAAACAGTTATTCCATTTTCCTTGCACATCTTAAGAATTATCAGCCTCTGCAGATAAACAAAGGTATCAGGCCTTGTATTCCCATGAATTCCCATGAATTCAAAGTTAAAAACACTTCTAAGTAAACCACCATGATTTAATACTCACTGTGCGTTTAATAACTTAAATTATCATGCAGATTTAAAGCCAGAGATCCTGGAAAGTATGTGTATGTATTTCCATCTTACTTCTCTGATCTGCTCTTTCTCATTGAAAAACTCCCAGGGGTGGTGACTTTTATTCTCTTACTCTAATTCATAGATATGGTTTGAAGTTGACAGATACACAGCTTTTGATCATGGTTTGGAGAGTGAAAAAAAAAAAAAAAAAAAGACAGCATAAAATGAAAGAATACTTTTCTCCATGGAGGATAAAATGTCATGTGAGGCTTTAACTGATGGTAATTATAACATGACTTAGTTATGATATCAAGTAAAAGGTTTTTAATGCCCTTAACTTAGCACGAGGTGGTTTTTTATTCCTTTTTCCTAAGTTTATTATGTCTTTTTCCAAAGCTTCCCAAGGTTTTATAAATTTTTTAAAGTTTTTGGACCATGAATTGATTACTGTGTACCATTCTTACATAAGTTTACAGGATAAAGAAGCTTTGGCAAAAGCCATATGGGATGAATTGTTGAGATTCTTTGTTGTTGGGGTTTTTTTCACCCTATTCTTTATTTTCCTTTATTCCTTCTTTAGAATAAAAGAAGCAGAGATTAATTTGTGAAGCTGAGCTGGGGAGATTAAAAATAGAAGAATTTAAACCTGATGAGATACACTTCAGTAGTTTTCAGTGATACAAATGGCCTCTGACTTTGAGACTTTGTTTCTATCAAGGCAAGGAGACCCATTTTTCTCTCCTTTCTTTTGTATATGATGCATTAAAAAGCAACTGGAACAATTCAGACAGGGCCAACAATTCTGGAATGTGCAACCTGACAACTAAAAGGGGAACCTGGACATTCTGTGTTGTGTTTGGGTTTTTGGTTTTTTTTTTTTTCATTTGGTATCTTTTACTACATAGGGATGAGAAAAAGCCATAAGCTGTTTATCTTGTCTCCAGCTCTTGAATCTTCAGTTCGAATGAAGCAAAACTCAGATTGAATTATACCCTGATCTGGATTCCAAATTCAAATCCAGCCAAAAAATGCTATAAACTAGGGGTTACTTCCTTGCTATTAGGCTGCTACTTTTTTCAACATATATGTTGTTTAGTAAATCATTTTTAGGTGTGTGGCAGAAGTCAGCAGATCTGAGCCAGCAGTGCCCTTGTGGTCAGAAAGGCCAGCAGCACCCTGGGCTCCCTTCCAGCCTGACCCATTCCATGATTTTGTGGTTCAGATGAGAATCAACTTGAACTTTTGTATGCTTTATTGACAGACTTCACTGATTATCAGCAGCTGCCAGATCAGTGGCTAAGAGTCACAGCAGTAAAAAGCTTCTGTTTAAAATTTGGAAAAATGAATGCTTTTCTTCTGTTTCTCTTCAGCTGTATCTAGATAGAGGAGCTAATGAAATTACTTGGAAAGCTCCTCCTTAAATTAATCCTGATAGGGATGAAGCCAGAAAGTGCTGTAGCTGAAACTTTTTTGTTGTATTGATAAAGTAGACGTGAACTGAAATTTCCTGTATAACTTCCTTAAAATGGAATGACACTACAAATTAGGAAGAAAATCTGCTACCTCCATGCCACTTACCTGAGTCTCCAGAAAAGGAGACACACCTGAAGAACTATTCTAACTAAGGAAGAGACTTTATATCTAAATGTTTCCCTGGTCATGGTAGCAGAAATAAACTGGCCCACTGTAACCAGCAAATGCAAGAATGAGAGAAGAAGCCATAGAAGAGGTAAAGCTCGTTTGGATGTCACCTCACTATAAAAGCTGACTTTCTAGAGGTTCTTGAATGCTCAAAGAAATCCTTTATGCTCTTTTAGTTTTCTGAAAGGAAGTTATGAGGAATTAACTATTTTTTAAATGATGAAAAGGATAAAAAAAAAAAAGAAGAAAATTTCGGAATTAATTTAAGCCTTGAGATTCAGGCTCTGGATTCCTATGTCAAAAATGCTCCAGTAAAGCTATGAAGGCATAAAGAAGATGACAAAAAGATTACCAATATCCAAAATTATCTTCCACAAGACAAATTCTTGTAAGGTAGCTAGGTTCTAATTACAATAAATGAAATCCAGAGGAAGCAGTTGAAATGGAATTCTGCTGAGAGAGAAGAAACAAAGGACGGGTGTGTGATAGAAGTCTGTACATAAATGAGTGCTATTAGGATGCTGAGTTTCTGGATATTAGCTATTTTTCACAATTGAGAATTAAATCCTTTTGTGGAAAAGAACAGATGGAGAAGAAGAGGAAATGTCTTTCCCGTACCTGAGCTGATCATCCTTTCCTGGTGAAGGAGCAGAAAGAATCCCTTCAGTGAAAAATTGTTAGCTCTGCTCAGCTATTCTCATTTGTAGGTTTTTTTTTTACATATCCCACACTCTTGGCAAGGGATTTGTTGTTTTGCACACAAACTTCCCAACTTTTGCTCTGGTGATTCCCCAAAGCCACCATTAGTGTAATGGGGGTGTGAACGGGGAGCACTTTTCTTCAGTTTCATTTTGAAAATTAGGCACAGTGGGAATTAATTTCTTTTTAATTTAACTAGAATATCAAATTCTGGAGGAGAATAAAAATGCACACTGTATGTGACATACCAAAGCAATATGAGAAGAGAAAATAAAATGGGATGAGCTACCTTGGTTAAGTCAGCCAAAATTCCTGCATATCATAAAATAGTATGGTTAAGAGAGTGACTATAGAAGCTGCTCTGGGGTGCCCAGAGGGAGCTCAGCAGGAGATTTGTAAACTCTGTGTTTCTTCAATTTAATTTTTAAGCAGTTATTAGTCAGCTATTCCACTTTCCTAGGCCACCGTTAAAAGCATCTTCTTTCTATCAAAAAAGGAAAGGTCACTTATATTTTTGAGCATAATTTCATCTGATTATGTCAACAATACGATGGCTGAAAAGCTTGGTATTAGATTCCCTGAATGGTTAAAAGATGTGTGACAAAACACAGTAAAACAAGAGAATTTACCCAGAAATACATAATAATCTTTATATGCAATGTTTATTTGAGATCTGCCACTGGTCTGCCTTGATTTTGTTGTTATTGTTGGGTTTTTTTTACCTCGATCTATGAATGTCAGCCATAAATACTTGATACCTTGCTTAAAAATCAGTTATGCCTATTTACATATATATATATATATATATATATATATATATATATATAAATTTTTTTTCACAGTTTTCTTATTGTGGTTTGAGAAAATGAACTTGTTTTTCATCTGAGGAAACACCTTGAAAGACAAAACACAGGGGGATTTGCTTGTGATCCTTGGGGAAAATTTTTATTTTCCATTCCTTTTGTGTATATAACAAAATAATCTACCAAAAAAGATAACAAGGCTTACATTACCAGTGGCCAAAGAAATTGACATGAACATTAGTTACACCCTCACTGAGTTACAATACCACTGAAAATTAAATCAAATCTGCACAATTTTGCCAAGCCACATCAGTGGATTTGGGATTAATTCCATTATTGATAATATATCTGAGCCAATGGTTTATAGGGAGGGATTATAAAATCATAAATGGAAAATGGGCAGAATGGTTGAAAAGAATGAGAAGAAACATGCCAAAGCCTGATGAGATACGTTGATTTAGGTTTTCAGCACATCATCAAGCACACTCTTCCCACTTTTGATCAAATTTAAATGGCATACATTATTTTATTTGAAGTTTAATATGCAGAGACACTGTTGGAATAGGCCTAAAATATCTAATATTTTTATGCAGAAGCAAACAAGAGTTTTAGGGATGAGATAATTTCTTCCCATTGTGAAGACGTGCAGAAAGTAAAATATGGAGGAAGGAAAATGTAGGTTTTAAATGTATCAGACTTGTTAAAGATTTCATACCTTCATTCATGTGTGTGTTCCAGTAGAATTCAACTGCCACAGGACCCCATAAAGCCAAACCTCAGTCCTTTTTTTGTGAAAAGCAAGTCTCCATAATATTCTCCATGTCAAACATAGCTCAAAGGCTTATTTACAGAATCGCTGGGGGGATACTCCAAAGTGTTTGAAAGCCTCCTGAAGTAAATGGATAGATTTATACTATTCCTTGAGTGTGATCTGAAATCCACACTTGCTTTGTGGTCAGGCTGTTTGGATTAGAGCTTTTAGATTACTCTGGGCTATGCCAGAGGAGAAAAGCTGCAAACTGCATGATCTCTACCAGAGTCCTTCCTCTTCAAATAATTTCTGCTGGTGCTGGACAGAAAGTAACCAGCAGATATCACCACGTGCTATAAGAGTGCCATTGCCAACCAGTCACTGAGGTTAAAAAGATACTTTTATTTTTAAGTGAATTTTTCGTCAGTTTAAAATAAACATATATCTATATCAGTATTACCTGCAAATAGATATTTACAAGGTTTTAAAGTTTTCTGGGACATCTAACCTAGGCTGAGCAGAGCAGCAGTGTTATGACACACAATTACACTTGTGACTGTAGTATTTATTCATTGTTTTCAGAATTACTGCCACATTTAGGACTCTTCTATTTAGATGGACTGCAATTTTCACTGTACTTTTCAGTGAAAAAAACCCAATTTGCTCCTTGTGGGTCTCTGATTATTTCACTTTTTTCTTTCATATAGTTTTCAAAGTTCCCTGTTGTTGCTCTGGCCTCTCAAGGCTCTCAAGTTCCTCTCTTCTTTGGTAATTATCTCATTTCTCCTTTGTCCCTTTGCTATGAGTACGTATTTCATCTCCTTTCCATCCTTTTTATTCTCATTTTTATTCTGCTATTCTTTAGAAACTCCTTCCTGCACCCTGTTGGACTACAGCCCTCTCAAAATTCTCTTCTGTTAACCCAACCTCATCAACAAACTGATTTGTTGATTACATATCTGTTCATCCCTTAAACAGTGAACTTATATTCAGGGAACAAGTCATCTTGTATGTTATAGATACTATCCTTTATTGTTGGATAAATATTCTGGCCTTGAAAAGTGCTGCCAGTGCAGAGTGACCAGGCATTGAATTCAATAAAATGCTGCTAATCTTTCGATAAGTGAATTTTTTATAAGAGGATGTATACTCATGACAACTCTTCACAGCTGTGATAATCATAAAAAATAGCATGTGAGGGTTATTCCTTCCTACTGCTTGGGATAAAATAAGGATAGCCTACTTTTAGGGGGAAAAAATATACAAAGGTCCAAATTACTAAGTATATTGGACAATTTTCTCTTTGTCTGCGCCTTTTCAAATTATTTCATTAAAATTTATGTTAGGCTTTTAGCTAGAGGACTGCAATGAAAAAATGGGGTATTTTTTTCTAACTTAACTTATAATAGAATTTCAAAGATAGTCCTCTGAGGATCAAATCAATCACCTCTTTGTTGTATCTTCTCTTATCAACATAATCTAGATTGCTAAACTTGATTTCCTTAAAGTTTCAGCAGATTAGAAGTAGCACTTTTAAACTTTGAAGAGACTTTTCATTTATTATTAACTTGTAATATTTTTTCAAAAGTGAAATTTTCCTTGTGGATCAAACAGCAGCAAAACTGTAGAGTTTATGACAAAGAACATTGCAGAAGATTCCACTGAGAAAATAAATAGTGAGATGATTGAATTAATAATGAAGTATAAAATATGTTTTTAATGAATGCTCAAGAAAAATGTGCTAAATTCTAAAACAAATATCTTCTGTGGTCTCCAGGAATTTTGCTAAACTTCTGTACTTCTATGTGTGTCTTATTCCTTTTCCCAGCAGAGTTTATGTCAACATTTATGTTGATGTCAGCAGGAAGGGATCAAAACAAATTGGTAAAGCTGATGATTTGTGTCTCCTTTAATTGGCAGCTTTTAAAATCTATGGTCTTGTAATATTATTAACTTCTTATTTTTCCCCTCAAAATTATATTTTATACATAATTTAATGAATACAAGAAACATAAAAACAGGGTTTATATTTCAATGATCAGGCTTTTCTGTCATTTTCATTTTAAAGCCCTTAAAGCTTGTTTTATTTCACTACTGTGGGATTTACATTTTAAAAGGATTCAGTCTCACCCCCTATTTTTCCATGGAAAGTTTCTCTCAAATTCCAACTGCAATGAAGCCTATTCAGGGAAATGCTCATTCTGAGGAGTTTTTTTTGCCATTTTGCCAGTGCTATTGTAGAGCTACAGCACAGAGCAAACACCATAAATATATCAAAGGTAAAACTGGAGAGCTCTGCTGATGCTTGAGGAACAAGGAGTGATCTTTCTGTTACTATGTGGGTATATCTCTCCATGTTCTAACAAACACATCTAAAAATATAAAATATTTCTGTTCCCAGTGGTATGAATTTAATTTTTCCCCAGATGTATTTTTCCCTTGTAGTTCATTCAGGTTTTGCTCATTTTATCCTCTAATTATTTGTAAACTTCTGTCCACGTGACTGGCTCAGCTATGAAATGGAACAATACTTCTAAAGCAGAAAATGAAAAAGGCCTATGTTAAAAAAATATTTGTCTTTGACCAGTCTGGAAATGGTCCAAGGTTCAGAGGGGCTATTTTGAGTGGCACCAGGCACATGAGCCTGGTTCTCTCACCGACTCTGCCACCCGTGATTAGTACCTCGTGTATCAGCACAACCTCAACAGATACAGAGAGTGTATTATGTCCTCCACTGATTTTGTTCCTAGAAAAATAAACTTAGACCTTTGTTTTCATTTGTTGGTTTGGTTTTCTTTTTCCCTCTGCTCTTTTTTTTTTTTTGTCTTATACAATCCCTGAAAAGTCTGTGCAGATGGGAGGAGCACGCTCCTGCTGCTTTACAGCAAGGCTTCCCACTGGCATAGACAGCAGTAATTAGCCAGAGAAACAATGATCACATTATAACACAGACATTTTTGTAAGAGGGGTGGTGGGGTTTTTTTGGTTTAAGAAAAAAAGCTCATTTAGAGCTGTTTGTTACATACACTGCTTTATCAGACAGCCTGTTCAGCCTCTTTAATCAGTCTCACTTTAATTTTAACAGTTATTTAGAGCACTTGGAAATTCTGTGTGGCTGATAAATGGTATTGTTTTATGCTCTATTATAATCTGGGTAATGCTCCCTAACCCTTACAAATACATTTGAAATAGAAAGAATTCATGACATTAATAACCGAGTTTAGTCTCATGTTTTACCATGGGTTGAGCTCACAGTTCAAATGATGATCAAATTAACCTATGCAAGCCATAAAATTCCTTCAAACTTAACAATGCCCATCAAAATTCTTCCAGTTCAGACATTCATGGCTTGTATTTTAATGGATTTCAAAGTCTGTTTAATGTTAGGCTCCTCTCCTCTCCTCTCCTCTCCTCTCCTCTCCTCTCCTCTCCTCTCCTCTCCTCTCCTCTCCTCTCCTCTCCTCTCCTCTCCTCTCCTCTCCTCTCCTCTCCTCTCCTCTCCTCTCCTCTCCTCTCCTCTCCTCTCCTCTCCTCTCCTCTCCTCTCCTCTCCTCTCCTCTCCTCTCCTCTCCTCTCCTCTCCTCTCCTCTCCTCTCCTCTCCTCTCCTCTCCTCTCCTCTCCTCTCCTCTCCTCTCCTCTCCTCTCCTCTCCTCTCCTCTCCTCTCCTCTCCTCTCCTCTCCTCTCCTCTCCTCTCCTCTCCTCTCCTCTCCTCTCCTCTCCTCTCCTCTCCTCTCCTCTCCTCTCCTCTCCTCTCCTCTCCTCTCCTCTCCTCTCCTCTCCTCTCCTCTCCTCTCCTCTCCTCGAGTCTCCTCTCCTCGAGTCTCCTCTCCTCGAGTCTCCTCGAGTCTCCTCTCCTCTCCTCGAGTCTCCTCTCCTCGAGTCTCCTCTCCTCTCCTCTCCTCTCCTCTCCTCTCCTCTCCTCTCCTCTCCTCTCCTCTCCTCTCCTCTCCTCTCCTCTCCTCTCCTCTCCTCTCCTCTCCTCTCCTCTCCTCTCCTCTCCTCTCCTCTCCTCTCCTCTCCTCTCCTCTCCTCTCCTCTCCTCTCCTCTCCTCTCCTCTCCTCTCCTCTCCTCTCCTCTCCTCTCCTCTCCTCTCCTCTCCTCTCCTCTCCTCTCCTCTCCTCTCCTCTCCTCTCCTCTCCTCGAGTCTCCTCTCCTCGAGTCTCCTCTCCTCGAGTCTCCTCTCCTCTCCCATACACAAATGCATTTTATTTTTTTCTGACCTCATCTGAGGTTGATTAGCCTGTAGGAAACCTAGCAAAATTTTAAATTTTTAAATTTCTGCTTTCCTTAAATTAGTCAAAGTATTCCTAAAACCACAAGCAACCAAAATTTACTTCCTTTCCCCCAAAATTTAAATAAACCAGATTAAATTTATTATTATTCTGACAAACCACTGACTGTTTTTAAACCCTTTCTCTTTCTGAGTAGATATATGTAAATATATCAGAGCTGTTTCAAGTTTTGGCAGTTTCATTTTGCTGAGGTTTGTGCCAGTATTTCCTTCGGTTTTAGTCCAGATGGGTTTACACCCCTAAATTTAACTTTGACTTTCAGAATTGAGAAAACTCAGACTCTCAACAGAAATTTAAGGAAAATGACCTGCACTTGAGAGACATCTGAAACCACTTAAATCCAAAGCTTGAGCTGCCTCATATTTGTTTGAAATGTAGGCCAAAGGTATGTATTAAAGCCACAAAGATTACCTGTCTTTTGTCAGATTGACCCAAGTTTCAACTAAAATCCAGATCTATTTTCTTTGCAAGTATTGAAAATGGTGCCTGTGGTAACATCAGAGCCTAAACCCATTTTTTAGTACCATGATGGAGCAATTCAAATCCCTTGTTTGTTACATAGTCAAAGTAACAATATTGGGGTGAGGCTGTTTTCAGATTTCTGTTGGAAATTAAGAAATGAAAATCCAGCCCAAATCACAAATCTTTAACTCAAACAATAAGCTTAAGCCATGCTGAATGAAAAATCATGGGATGTTTTTTCCCCCAATTTGTTGTTTTAACTCTGAGTGGTCAGTTGACTCCTTTGGAATGAAGTATGAATTAAGAAAATATATATTGAATTTACAAACCCATGATCAGAATGAATCTCGTTATCAAGCGCTTTCCTGATGGTATCTCTTGTCTTTCCCAAGTTTGGCTATAAACAGACTTTTTCCTCTGCACCTGAGAGAGCAGAATCAGCACTGATCAGTAAATCTGGCATGCAACACTGTGAGTTTCATTCTACCATAAGTATTCCCCTGCCAGAGGAATCATTTGTTATCTTGAGTGAGTGTTGGACAAACTCTTCAGGCCTGTTATGAGATGTGTGATTCCAGCAGTGAATTCACCAATAGCGTGTGCTCACCTGAAGAACAATGGGTTTGTCTTGAGATGCCCTGACTCAAAATGTCAGGTAGGGATTTGATAGCCACCCAACATTTGTCCTGCAGAAATCCCCAGAACTGAATTGTCCAGCACTTTGGAAAATTGCTCCATGAGATGTGTAGGGTTGCCCACTTTCCTCAAGATACAAGTCTTGACCCAGAGAACTATTAGACTTAAATGCATAAATTATAGCTAGGAACTGCTCTTTGCCTTTCAACAAATAATTCTCACATTTCTCTCTCTCACTACTGGTACTTGGGAGCACAGCAGATGAAATTTGTCTTTCCTTAAATCTATTTCTAATTCCTAACATTATTTCCTGGGTCTGTGCTTCCGTTCTTAGCTGCCAGCTCAGAAAACTCAAGCTTCCCAAATGTGCACACTGAGCAGACAGAAAAATAGTGAATTCATTTTTCTCTAGAGGAGCAGAGCTCTATGGACACCCATAAATCCTGGTGCACACCCATCCACAGAGGGAGAAAGCTGAAGCATTGGGAGAAACAAGAAACATCTCATTGCTGTGCTCGCTGATCCCATCACTCGCATGACAAAGGAGAAAGTGGCTTTCCCTGTCTCTAATTACCTCACACATCCCACTCCCGCTGCACATGCTGCAGCCACAGATCCTCTATGCATCCAAGAATATCTCAGAAATCTATATTCTGCCAATCAAGTGAAATCAAGTCTGGATGCCTGAAAAAATAGGATTTTCTGGTGGAAGCTTGGGTAATACTCTGAGGGTCAGTGCATAAATCGAGTTTGAGACTGTGCAGGACTGACAGGCAAGGTACACTTAAATTCCCTTCTGCAGCTGGAGTTGCTTTTGCATGGCTATTTTGCCATGTCTCTTATTGTCCTGTTAACTGAGTTTTTCTAAGGGGGAAAAGGGGCATGGAGGTACTGGAGGATGAGTAGAGTTAGTGTTTTATTTTAATTAAGTGCTATTTAACAGCTGTTTTAAGACTCAGTGCCATGAGCATTAGAGGAGTTTGGCATATTTTTTCTCATGCTGGAGTAGGAACAAACAAATCACACATTTTCACAGGTATCCAGGGACACCTGTGTTGTCTGTAATAAAATTCTGATTATTCTGAATGAGATATGCCAGTCAGTGTTAAAATAGGGAACTCCACAGAGGTAACTTAAAAATACCTTTAAAATCTAAATTGCCAAGGAGGAAGTAAGGGTTGTGTTCTCCTTTTCATTTACTTATCTGTTCATATCAATTTAAACGTTATTTTCTACAAGAATGCAGGAAAAGAGGTTATTCAGCTAAGGACTGTGATTTATAAATCTCTACATTTAGAGGAAAAGGAGAAAAAACAAATTAATGCCTTCCTTTATCCCAACAGAGATGTATGAGGTGTTCCAGCCCATTGCAGGGGGCTTGGAACTACATGATCTTTAAGGTCCCTTCTAACTCAAACCATCCTGTGATTCTACAAAGGAGAAAGTGGCATTCCTCACTTGTCCATGTAGCTGCATCATCATTATGAACGTTCTTTTCACAACAGTAAAAACATGAGAAGTATGGCCATTCCTCTGCCTGGTAAAAATGGATCTTTATGCCCATTACCAGAGCAGCAATTTATAACTCCATTCTGGTGGAGTTTCAGGCTGTTCCAGCGAGTCTGAAGGAGCAGCACAAGAGCTATTCCTGCTGAAGCTGTGGAATGTTTAGTGTGCTGCCTGGCCCCAAAGAACACATTGGGAAATACGGTGTCTAGCAAAAGTTTTCAAGATCTGGGAGTGAGATAAAGGCTCCACTAAACCAATGGCAAATTTCCCAGTGTGTCTGTGGGGCCAGGACTCCACACCTTCAGTCTTCCACAGAACACTCAGCCCTGCTCATGTGAGATGTGAGCAGTGCTTAAACTGAAATAGGATCTGCCTGTGGCAGCTTTAATGCACATAATGCCGTAGTTACTTGCTGCTTAATTCTGGCTATTATATAAACGATGTGGACAGACAATCTGCAGCCACTAAATTCTGTGTTCCATTCTGGTTTGGTACACACTGGGGCTCAGTTAAGTGCATGAAATTGTTTGTGCTGCAACAGAGTGATCCCATGTGGTACCTGCATGTGCTGTGTCCTAATTAGAGACGTAATTAGCACGATACATGTGCACGCCTTCCTGGTAATTCCTTTCACTGCTGAAAAAGTTGACTTTGTGTCATCTGAAAGCCACAGAAGAGTTCTGAAAACTCTTATCTCATGAGAGACTGAACAGGTTTTAGGCCGCTTTAAAGATGAATTGGCTTCAAGCCTTGAACAACTACAATAATTCCCTGAAGCTCTTCACTGCTTTTTTGCTTTCTTCGAAAGCTTGAACACAGATTCAGTCCAAAAGTACATTCTCAGCTTTAGCTTCACATCAGCTATATTTATATGGACAAACTGTACAGTTCTCAAACTCTTTTGGTTTTCAAGTGGCTTTCATAGACATCTACATCAGCATGAATAAATTCCAAGAGATTTTCTAGCGCTGACAGCAATTTTGTGTCTAGTTGACATGCATGAGAGTCCTTTACATATTCCTCTAGAAGTCAGTTATGAGGATTTGTTCGTTTGTTCTGAGTTGATATAAAGTAAACTTTAAATCTTTTTTTTTTCCTATTTTTTTATCATCTTAAGGTTAGTTCTTGGAGCAAAGTTCAGCACAAGAAACAGTCAGGATTTCTGCCAGCAACCTATCTATTTTATAAAGACTGGAAGATATTTTTTTTCACTTTTTCTAGCAGTCTAAGGAGAGCAAAGAGCAAGCTGTTATTATTTATTGAAGACACATTTGGACAGGGAAGAGAGTGGTGTACTAGCTAGTGACTTACATAAGCTGAGGGCACAGCCTCTGCACTCAGGTTCTGAGTGATCTTTTTCACCGAGTATAATATTTTTCAGCATATTTTTTCAAGTTTGAAAGTAGACAGGTTTGCTGCCACAGAGCCTAAAAGGGCTAACAGAGCTACACAATACACTAATATATTGTCTTTCAAAAGTATTCCAGTACCAGAAGGGTCTTCAGGAAAAATGTTGTTATCAATATTATTTGTATTATTTGATTGGATTATCCCAATATGGCTAATTTACCTGTAAGTTTCCAGCTGCTGTAGTATCACAACCTCTCTGACTTATATGTGACAAAGAGAAGGAGGCTCAGAAGCAACACAATTTATGGCAGCTCAGAGGTGAGTACTTTGTTGTTTTAATCTGGTCACATGAGGCCAGATTTACCGTGATTACCGTGCTGAAGAACACGTCCATGTGGGTGAAAATCTGCTAAATTGTCCAGGCTTTCTTTATCTGTTGTTTTTCTGCAGGTAGTAAGTTGTCAAAGAGCAAGACAAATCAGACTTGGGTTCAATTCCTTGCTAACAAGCCCTACCCCTAGGACATGTCTTCTTTGCATAACTCATTGATGTATAAAGGTCATTTTCTAGTTCTCAAGAGACATCACATATGTCCTTATGGCAGGGTCTCTCGTGTCCTGAGGCAGCATGCCCACTTGCTCCCTGTGAAGTTTGACTTCTAACTGGTGTGATGTTAATTTCTTTCATTTTTATAATGCAGAATGCTAGTGAACTGTGAAACCATGCTCACCATCACGCTCAGTTAACATATTCTTCCCACACCAGCGTGTTCCAGGAGCTCCACAGGTGGCCTGCTCAGCGGCGGTCAGCAGCAAATAAGAGTCCAAATGCTGCAAGCACACATTTATTCCCACCCAGCGGTTTGAGTACCTGTAGGCTTAGTTGGGAGCCAGCTCCTAATGGCTTCAAGGCTTATCCAAGGTTTTTGGAACTTCACTCGTGACAGTTTGAAAAAATGTTCAGCGTTATTGTCAAATGCGTCGGTCATTCATCCCCCCAGTCCTGCAGCTCATCCACTGAGCAGAAATACTACCTTGTAAGATTATCATTATTTTCTCCCCAAAGACTAGAAAATTCATTGAGTGGAAAAGAGTTTGGGAAGGGCTATTTTATATAATAGCCCTGTAGTCAAATTCGTATTGATGCTGAAGACACTTTTCCTCTATGCAATCCAAGACGAAAAAAATAATTTTACAGCTGTATGAGACAAGAAATATGATTTAAAAGACTTTTCTGAGTATTACAAGAACTTCTGGAGAAGTTAAAAAAAAGACCTAGAAAAATGTGTCTTAAGGGTCCTTCACATAAATATTTTCCCTTAAATTTCAGTCCCAAGATTAATTGTCTCCAGTCTCCAGCCTTACTTCCCCTGCATCAGAGAACAGTCCAGAAGCAAGCTCAGCATATTTTTTTTTTGCCTTCTTAGTGAAGCATTAATCTGTAATTTTTGTGATTTAATAACATGCTTAAAGAAGTTTTCTTGGCTAAAATCTGATACACAGTGCTGGCGACCTCCAATGCCCTTCCTTTCTCTGAACCAAAGGCTTTAATTGTTCATCCTCCAATACGTACAGAGAGGCCACTCGAACGGATGGAATCCAATGTAAATAAATGACATTTGCTGATGAGGTCAACTTTCAATTTAAGATTTATTTTACCCAGATGCCTGAAATAAGTGGCCAGACTACATTCAGGGTTCAGGGGAAACTCAGTAGGAATTTGTCAATTGAAGGGGTGACATGTTGAAGGCTTCCATGTTAAGCTACGTTTTAGGGAGGCTGCTCTATCTTCAGCCTCTTCAGGCTTTATGATGCCATCTTTCAGGCTGAGAATGTCAGATTTGAGAAAATGGAGAGCTGGTAACCAAAAATAAAAAGAGATTATGATAAACAGGATCCAAGCTGTATGTCTATGTTTGACTTGTGCCGGATGGCTACCAGGTCACTTCTCTGCTCCTAACATCAGAGGGATGTAGGCTGACATTTCTGTGGGAATGGACTCAGGTTCCCACTCAATCTACCCTCAAGTGAGCTCCTTTAACATGAACATCTTGTTCATTATAAGTGCCTTTAAATCCTCCTCCTTCCCACCCTAACACAGCACTCAACTAAATAGCATTCAGATGTCCTGGAGATCTAAACACAAATGGCAAACCAAGGGACCATCCAGTTGTGTGAGAGTTAAATGCATGTTAAACTCTATTTGTATAGTGAGTTCTGGTCTTCATTCTTGCATTCCTTTCCCTTGAACTTCTGGTAAACATAAAAAAAAATCTTTTCTTTTTCATACACGATATCAGTAATCCTATTATAATCTAATTTACTTCATGCTACTTATGACATGTTTACTCTCTGTAATTCACTTGGCTTTAATATTCAGGAAAGTACTTTAGTAAAGTTAACTTTGCTTTATTTTCAGTTCCTGCTGTAGATCTTTCATTCTAAAACTTCGCTGAAAATTTATAGAAAATAAAAAAAAATCCCACAACTTTACATTTAAATTTTAAATATGTCATTACACATGAAACACCAGAGATATTTATATGTAATACCCCTTAAGAAATCCATCTTTTCTTTGTGGTCCTACATTAGGACCTGAGAGTATCCATTGCAGGTGTCTGGGATGCTCTTGGATCTTCACAAACGGCATATCTAATGCTGAACATCCTCAGGACACTGAGCTCATGCAGAACTGTCCTTCCCCATCAGCATCCTGGCTTCCCTCTCTGACCTCTCCCGAGGCAAATGGAACACTTTTGTTGCCATCTCCATACCCCAGTTTGCTGGAGGAGGAACTGCCAACACATAGATATCCATCACATATCCAGCCAATGCCATGTTTGATGTTTATCAAGCAGAAAATCCTGACAAACAGACGGGTAAGGGAAACACGTTCTGATAGAGAGGCACTCCAGAGAGTCAAAACATTCCCACAAGAAGACATAATGAGTCACAGGAATTACTGAGAACTCTTAAGGGGGTTTTTCTGTAGTACTGGTGCTTCATTCTTCTTAAAGAATTACTGTGTCTGCTTCTGCAGATCTGCTTGCACAAAACTTACATTTCTACCACTTCAGTCAGAAGACAGATTGTAAAATTAACTAGCACAGAAGCTGCTGAACTCTATCCTACTTTAACTAACTTGCTTCTTGAATGATATTAATTATTTCAACTGAGCTCAGCTATACAATGTATGCTATCAGGGACCTTCACAACAGAAGTCACTGAACCTGAGAATTGAGAGGGTGTTTATTTTTTTGTTTGTTTTTGTTGGGTTTTGTTGTTGTTGTTGTCGTTTTGTTTTTTATTGTGTGGGGGTTTTTTTGCCATGTGGTGTTAAACTCTAATAACCAGGGTCTTGATGTCTTGGAACAGGTATTTTTTAGGTATTTTTTAGGTATTGCATTATTTCAGAGCCTACGCCCTAAATTTTCACCCCTGACATTCTTAACTCTGTACATCCAGCTTCTGAGAGCAAATTGAGAATTAATGGGTCCTGTGAGAATAAACACACTGAAGAAATGACTGGTACCATGATATAAACTCTGAGGAAATAAATAGTTCTCTCGAATGTGTTTAAATAGCATTAGAGATGGGGGGGACATTGGAGCCCACACAGTGATATACTAAACAACTTGCCACGCTCTCAGAGTTCCTGTGATTCAGTGAGGTCTGAAGGAAAACAAAAATATCCCAGGAACCAACAAGCTTTTTTTTTTGACTACCAAAGCACAAAAGGGGGCCTGAAACAAAGTTATATGGAGAATCTCCTTTCTGGCATTTCCCATATTCTGAGTGCTTGAGTTAGGCTGCTATTGTTCTTCCGAATTTGTTTAAAAGAGGAGTGTATCCACACGTCCTGTGTATAAAATATTACTGCCCAAGGAGGGCTGGTTTAGTCGGGCTTTCTCGTGAGAACAACTCCTGTTATGGCCGTGTGGAGATCTGGATGAGAAATCCCAAGGCTCTTAAAGTCATTTCAGGTTCGCTACTGATTTCCACAGTGGATCAGAGTTTCACCTTTAATAGTGCTCAGGGTCAAAACACAACTGAAGGAAATGGAAGCAAACGGTAGTAAAAGATCAGCAGTAAACCTGTCCCACAAATTTCTTGTGGTTTTACAAGGATGTAGTTAATACATTAAGTTGTTGTTACCTAATTAGGTGACTTTTATTGTGCCATCAAAAGGAAAACTGATACCAAATGGCATGTGCATATGAATGAATGAGAGAATGGAAACAGCGTTATCAGAGCGGAAAATAGTCTTCATCTGAAGCGTGGGAGCAGAGACTTTCTGAAGGACAGTATATTTATGTGGAGGAAATAATTAGTGAATGCTGATTATTAAGAAGTTATTGGGGTTTTTGTCTTTATAGAAATAAATAAAACTGATCAAAAACTCATACTTGCAGTATTAAACAATACCTGTGTCAGTGCTGTGGTTTACGTCTCATCTCTCTCCAAAAGTCGCACCAAAAGCATCATGACACCCTTTGAGGGTTCTGCATCCCTTACTCATTTTCAGAGAGCATAAATCAAATAACTGTCAGGGTGCAAGTTTTTGTCACATTGTCCCTGTTCTCTTTCTCTTTGGGGTCACCAGGATTTTACCGGAAAAAAGAATTGGACACAGCAGTAAAGAAAAATATTTACAAGTTTACCAAAGGCAACAGAATTGGGAGGTAAACATTGAGCAGATCTTGAATACTGCTTTTAGCACTGTCTGTGTCATCACTAAAAGTTCTTACCTTCATTGAAAAGTGCAGCTTTATAAAATGAAGCATTCACAAATACAGAATCGTTGAATTGCTAAGGTTGGAAAAGACCTCTATGATCATTGACTGCAACTATTTACTCATCACCAGTGTGCTCACCACTAACCCTGTCTCAAAGTGTCACATCCACATGACTTTTCAACACTTCCAGGGATGGCAATTTCACCATTTCCCTGGGCAGCCTACTCCTGACGTTAGTCTGTGACATTAGATGCACCAATAAATGCAGCAGCAACAACAGACTCAAGGAGAACTTTTGGAAGGTCAAGGAACCAACAAAAATAAACCAAACTGGGCAGTCCTGGATCCCCACTTCACTGCCTCCCTCTCTGCTCACAGGAGCCTGGTCCCAGGAAACCAGAGCTTCATTCCCAGGGCGGGCGACAGCAACTCCAACCTCAGGAGGACTCAGGCTGATGTGGCACCTGAAACACGCACTGGTCTAACTTTGAGGTATTTAAATCCTAAGCAGCTGCTCAGCTGAGCCCTGTCCTCCTCCCACAGTAGCTGTGCCTCTGTCTGAGCTGTCCACTTCAGCTCATGAAACCTGAGACTGGCTGTGAGCTGCCCTCAGTGGCTGGACAGCCTCTCTCTGCCGGTGAGCTGTCACGGCAGAGGGCTCAGCTCTGTGCCTCAGCACTGCAACTCCACTCATAGGTGGCTACAACAAATCACAGAAGGGGATTTTAATGTCATAACAACTCTGCAAGCAGCAGGCCTTTTCTGCTGGGGGCATGGCTGCACAGGATGGAGCGGGGAAGCACAGTTGAGGCAGGAGAGCATCCTGAGCCAGTGCTTCCGAGACTGATGATGGCTTTGGGGAAGCTCCCTTTAAGTAGAATTTTTTTTTTATTTTATTTATTTTATTTTTTTTTTTAATATTGTTTTATTAACATTGCTATTCACAAAATGACCTAGAAATGCTGTGGTGGTGTTGATCTATTGATTTATTTGAACAGACCATTGTTACAAGACCTTTGTTATTTTCTTTTGAAGCTGAGCATTTTCCACAGTGGGGAAAAATCTCAGTAGTTACCTACTGTCGAGTTTCTACTGTAACAGCAGAAATGAGGAAAAAAGTTGCCAATTGTTTTTCAGCAAAAAATCAGTGGAAAACATCAAAGGAAGATTTCCATATGGAGGTTTCTTGAAAGTTGAATCACAAGTCATCATTCTTCATTGTGGGTTATAAGAATCAGATATAAACTACTTATTCTACAGTGATCTTTCTAGGAGACATTTACAAGGAGGAATAAATCCAAACTCTCAAATGAAAAAAATTGCCTTACAGCAATTTATCAATTTTTAATAGCTGTCTTGCTATTTAATATCATGTTTGAGGAGACTCACCATGGCTTTGTGCATAAACATTTGTTAAACACAGTTTGCTTCTTCTTTCAAACAATCAGGTTTCAAACACAGCCGGAGTGTTTAACTTCCCAAGAAGCATTTCCATTTGTTTGTACAATGATTCACTCCTCTATCCTATTTCTGTATATTTTTAAAATAAAACACTTTTGTTTTTCTAGTTATGGGAATGACATTATGTGGAAGGGAGCAGTGTCAGGAATTTCTCTCTGGCTGTGGTGCTGTACATGTTTCACCCTTTCATGTCTTAATTTCTAATGACACAAAGCATTATGTCATACATGTAAGTAATATGGTCAGAATAAGCAACTGAAAGTTTGTGTGATAATTTTTTTCATTAATTACTACTATTTGAGGGCTCTTGTTTTAAATAGAAAGTTATACTGGTACAAAGGTAATAAATACCAGTAGCAAGTTTTAACCATGTTGTTCAGAGAAGTACAAAAGAGCTCAATGAGCAAAGTGAGTAGTTGTTAGTAGATAAATTAAAATATTTTCGAAAAAAGGGAAAAGTTGTTGCTTGGATGGGGCTGATGTTGGCTTTGACATACAGAAATATATTATCAATTTTATTATAAAATTTTTTAACACAATCTGTAATTAGAAGAATGAAAAAAGCCTTTACTCCTCAGCTAAACCATAAACATAATATTGAATATAACATTAGTAGGAAGAAGTGACCTGTTGCATACATGGGGAAAGCTGTTGCTGAAAAAGGGACTATGTCTTGTAGTACATGTTTATTTCTGAATTTCCTTGAGCTCAGCTGAAACTCCTTTTCAAAGCAAAATGATCTGTAAATTCCTACTGGACACGAGATTTCTGTGAGGGACTACCTAAAGGGCAAGTGCATTAGTTTGTAAATGTCACACTGTTGCAGACTTGGAGAAAGAGAATTAAGCTCTGAGAACAAAGCTTTCCTAATGCCTCATGACACAAAGCTCAACAAAGAATATCTTGACAGGTAGGGGGTGGAGGAGGGAAAAATCCCATAGCCTGTCTGTCTCAGCAGGAGCACGCAAGAAATGCGGCATGAGGCTCACAGGGAAAAGTACTGAAAGTCTGAAAAATGTGTGCCACACAAACTACATACTGCCTAACACACACTGTGTTAATTCCTTTGCTCCTGTAGCACAGGATCTTGCACAAGAGACACCCTGAGAAACATTTCCAAGTTTGCAGCAGTATCTGTTGCGCGGAAGTGCGAGACTGCGTGGAGATAATTCAACCCATCAGCAAATTCTGCTGTCTCTCAGTAAATTCAAATCATAATTCTGCACTCATCTAACATCAATCTGGCCCAAAGTAAGGATTGCAGGAGTGGAATTTTGTGGGTGAGAGGAGTGAGAAGGAACTTTGAATAGCAAAGACATCCCTCAGAGTTCTATTTAGGGAGAAAAAAAAATCATTATCATGGAAAAATTATACATTAAGTTCTCCTTCATATCACTTTTAAAAATTCATTTTTTGTGTGTGTGTTTCAAGTAATGTTAATGTGGACTTTGCATCAATGGTTGCTTTACAGTCTTTTCCTTCTGTCATCTCAAACTGCAAAAAGCTGTAGTGATATAGCCAAGGATTATATATATACCCTGTGTTATGTACTCCAACTGCTCAGACATTCTGTCCTTTGAAGCTTAGTTATATTCCAATAATCAGTTTTAAAATTGTATAAGAGAGGCCACACAGCATTTTCATTTCTGTGATTGAACCTCAACTGAATTTCAACCTTTCAGCTGACTCAACCTCAAGCTGAATTTCAACTGCTCGAAGTACCAACATAAAGAAACCTATAAAGTTTTGACTTCTGGATTAGTTCAAATGGTAAAGGATTTCTTACATTTTTTGTACACACGTCAGCATTTTTCTATCACTGCTGAAACATATATCTTTGTGTTTTGATGATAAAATTCCATTTGTATGGTCACAGAATCTTTTTTTTAAAAAAAAAAAAGAAAAATATTTATCAGTACTTTAATTTGTGTGCCTGTGTAAAACTTCTAATGCCAAGAACTCCCAGGCATGGATGTTGTCTTTCCTTCCTCTCTATTCCTGGCTGCACTCCATAAACATAACCTGGAGTTTTAGTGTCTTTGCTGTAAACAAAGAATGGCCCTTGAATGGGATAGTGTAAACGTGGAGAGAAAGTCTGGGAAAATGAGGGAGATGCCATGCAGTTTATCATGGACTTCAGTATCTAGGAGCTGGAAGGGCCACAACACTTCAGACATTCTCACACTTATGGAGAGAAACCACTGGAAAACATGATAATGAACAGATAATCAACTGCAGCTTCTTGAAACCTCCCCCATTTCTCGAATGTTCCCTATCTTGCCTCCTTGTAGCACAAGTCTAACTTCACAGTCCATAAAAATATTTCTGTTTGTTTGAGCAGCCTCCATTAGCCCGCACAGCAGGGGTGTGATAGCAAACCATGGTTAATATAAAGGTGTTTTTTGGGTCTCAGAGGAGCAGCTCTCAGCTTTCCAAGCTTCCTCTGCTCCTGCTGTCACACTGCAGTGACTGGTGGCCAGGAGCAGCCCCACAGGTGGGGTCTACCTATTGCTAGACAGTCTGTTTAACTTCAATTCATCCCCCACGTGCAGCCCAAGGCAACGCAGAGACCCAGGGCAGACACCAGGCAATAATCGGTCTCTTCCAAAAGTACAGCCAAAAAAGCCAGCCAGCAGGATGTCAGGGGGCAGTGCATGGCCACTGCTAAGCTGCCTCTCTTTTTGCACCAGAGAGGAGGCTGACATACAGGAGGCCTTTTCCAGTTTTAGTTTCCAATAGGTATCTTGTCAGGAAACTGAGAACTTCTTCCATAACAAGAAAGCACTGTTTTTCAAGCATCGATTTCATTCTATTTGAGGATTGAGAGACCTCCAAATTTTCCTTCTGAAAATGTGAGGACAAAGGCATTTCAATCCTATCTTGCTCTCTAACCATCTGTTTCTTCTACTAGTCTGGAAGTATCTATTCTAATTATTTACAGAAAGCTCTTGTTTGATGAATGATATGGATAACATCACCCTTTCACGTTCATGAAAGAAATTCTTGGTACACTGCTGTAGTTTAATGGTTCTCTGCACTTCTGCTGCTATTTTACAGGCAGTGGCTTAGGAATAGAATATAGTAGGAGAGAGGATTAAACTTAGCATGGTTCTCCTGCACATATACACTGGCAACTTGTCTTTCATACTTTATTTATGTGGAATTTCCTCTATGGGGTATGACAGTCTGTCACCATACAATCTGCCTGAAAACTTTGCATGCCCCACTGCTATAGTGTTCACTCACACCATCTTTTCTCCCTGCAGCCTGGGTTTGGTGCATGCATAAAAGAATATTGTACAGAATAAGTAAAGGAATATGTTGTACAGGTTTAGCATTTTCTAATTTTATTTGGGCAGCTTGCAGAACATGACTCACCCCAGTTCAGGAGCCACAGATAAGTGATTTAACTGGGGGATTTTAGCAAAGGAGCACATTTTGAATGGAAAGTAAACCAGGGGGAAAATTGTTAATTTTTGAACAGATTGGATTAACTATTGCCCATTTTTGTGTGTTCACATGTTCATGCACACACCAATTTAATTTGCTGTGTTTGGATTTGTGGACAATTCCAGTTATCTGGTATCCAGGTAGTGACTGATACTGTGCCCATGTTATCAAAAGTCAGGGTTGTAGCTATCTTAAGCAGACATAATTCCTGACAAAGCACTTCCCTTCCATGGATTTCCTCGTGGTTGAAG
Source organism: Poecile atricapillus (assembly GCF_030490865.1). NCBI lineage: Eukaryota > Metazoa > Chordata > Aves > Passeriformes > Paridae > Poecile > Poecile atricapillus. The sequence goes on from NC_081252.1 coordinate 10,115,518, forward strand.
GGCTTCTCAAAATGAGTCAGGCTCCCTGAAATAAGTTCTGCTTAATGTGAGTCACTTTGGCTTTGATACCTTCAGGTGATGCTCTGCCAAATTAGTTTGGAAAATCTAGAAATAGGCAAGAATGTTTTAGAGTAACTTCTCTGAACTTCTTCACCACCAATGGCAAGTAAGTAAGTAACCACTCTGATTAATCCTAGACGAATTTGTTGCATTAAAGAAATAGAAGCTATCTTATTAAAAATGAGAGTAGAGATTTTAAGAGCTCAGTTGAAAATAATTAAGGAAAATCATGTTCTTCAAACATGAAAGAAAAAATGGACTCTTACCCTGTTGCTTTGGCATAAAATATATTTCTGGGTGGTAATTTGTGGGCTTTTCCCCCACTTCTTTCTTAGATTTTTTTCAAAAGCAAAGTGATACATTGATTAGGAGAGGGCTTTTATAACAGCTTTGTTCTCTCATGTTCTCACAGTGTCTGCTGAATTGAGGTCCCACATCCTTTCTTGTGTTGTCAGTGGCACAGATTTGTTCTAACTCATCCCCTCACTTCATCACTCTCTGTTGTTGTATTTAAAAAACCCTCTTATTTGTTATTGCAATCTATGCCTTCTCAGAACCCATTAATAAAGAGGCACATTTGGTAATGTTGTGCTTATTCAGAAAATAGATATGATCTAAAAAAACATGACTCTGGTTGTAAGGGGAAAACAACCTAACAGTGAACAAAAGCAAACTGTCCCTAAAGGAATGCATGACTGAGAGGACCATCTGATGATCTTGGGCTTATTTAGCAAGCAGGGTGCTACAGGCTGTTTTGAGCTCAACACCCAATGGCCACTGCCCCTCGACAAATGTAGGGTTATTAGGTACTGACAGCAAAACATTGCTGATTATTTATGTTTCTTGCTTTTCATCTCGTTTTTAAGGTGTCCTTAGATATGGAAGGCTGCCTGAAGATAGCAAAGGCTTCAACACAAAAAGTACTGAACACACAAAATAACCAGCTGAGGTCATCTAAATAACTTCAAAGTGACAGCCAAGAAATAATTATTCAAATCTCATTAGTTTTACTCAAAACCTCAGTCAATAGCAAGGACTGTGTGTTTCTGAGAATGGAAGTATTTTCCATTAATTAAGAGTTCTCGAAAAGTGTATCATGAAATACAAAACACATGCCATTAATCTTCACTTGGGGCTAAAGAACAACTCTGATAATATCTGTGCTCATTAAATTTTTCATTCCGAATACGGTTTATCATACAAATCTCTCGCATCATGAGTTTTCTATCTGCTCAGACTGAAAACTTCCTTCTCCACAGAAAAGCTTCCCTTGGAATGAAAGATTACTCTTTTTTCCTTCAGCAGAGAGATGAAATGGAGAAACAAGATTCCACATGCTTGAAGGAAGTTTCTAGCATGTCAGGATGCCAGGGGAAAACGCACCTCTTTGAGTAAATAATATGAAAAAATGCAATTGTCTACAGAGGACAAAATGAGAATACCAGCTATTTTATCTTGTAGCTCAGTAATAGGTTCTATACTCAACTAATCTTTTATATTGTGCACTACACTAAGGCTCTAAACAAAGGAATACTGCTCATATGATTAATGAAATGCAATATTTCTTTACAATAAACCTTTTCCGTGCTACCCTCTGTTTTCTCTTGGAAGTCAGTTGCACTGAACAGATGGCCAGTGAGCCCATGTTAAGGCTTTCATGACTATTGTATAAGTATTTAATCTCTTAAACCAAATAAGTTCCAGTGTAAATCCACAAGGCAATGCATAAATACACATAAGCACAAAAATATACATATGAACAAACACATATAAATACATATAGCAAACCCAATATCCATCATCAAGAAGTTTCCATAGAATGGAGACAAAGTCTTTAGAGTTTCATAGATATCCTTGTAAAATGTGCAAATAGTAATAGTGGTGGATATTTTTTTTTGTGATTTTTTAAAAAAATCATTCTTTCCAATCTTGCCACAGACATTGAGCAACTCATTACAATTTATATTAAGGTCACCAAAAGAGGATAAAAGAAGTAATTTGTTGCTTTGTTAATTTTTAAAATATTTTTTTACATTTCTTTTTAAATTTTTAAAATATTTTAAGGAATTATGTAGGACTTTCTTACAAATATATATCTGCTTTTTAATTCTCCACTGCTATGAACTAATGACACTTTTTGCTAGAATATATAGAATTGGTATCAAAATGAATATTTAAATTTAATCTGTAGCACTATTAAAGTCATAAATTTTAAGCGACACGAGAGGTTGGAACTGTCATGGCTATAGCTGAGCAAATAATTGGATATATTAGTCACAAATTATTGTTTCAATAGATCTTTGAGTGAGTCATTATGCCAGCCCTACTTTGTTCCTCTAAGAGCAATTAATAAAGCAGTTTATATCCCCTTAAACAGGAGTGAAGCGAGAAAGCAAGAGTCAAAAGCTATGAAAAAGCAACATTCACACTTTTTGAGCATGAAATAGTAAAAGTCTCCCTCTTTTATTGACTGGTCTGTATTACAATTATGCTCACGATTGATGCATTAAACCTGTTCACAGACATTGTAGAAGTAGCTGTTATTTATAGAGTTTTGATCCTACAAAGTCATTATTTTACGCTTTGTTGAAGATGCTGTAATTCAAAATTGTTGTATAAAACTCTTTTAGGGACTCATAAAATAACAGTAAAAACGTTCCTCTCAGTATAACCCACTGAACTGCAAAAGGCTTTAAAGAGAAAATAATTTTTAAGGTTTGGGTTGGGTGTCTTAGTGAAAAAAAAAAACAAAAACAAAGACCAAACAAGACAACTTTTATGCATAGGACTATACTAGAACATTCAATGTTTCCAGGATGTAAGGCACCCAAAAGCTAAGGAACACTGCAGTACTGTTCCTAATAATTTCAAGGAGATAATCCAAGACCTAATAACTTAATTTAATATTGTCAAAGACATTCCTAATCTCTTTTTTTTTTCCTAGCTTATTATTTATTAGCATTTCACAAAATAAATTATTCTCTATCTTTGCCCGGATTTGGGGTGGTTGTTTGACAGTGAAATTCCACTGTTCTCCTTTTTTTTTTTATTTTTAGAAAAATAAAACATACGTTTGTTGCCAAAGGATTTTCCTAATTCCTCCCTTTTCCACATAAATCCTTTCTTTACTTGTCTGAGAATTATCAGTACAGGTTTACCTCTGAACAGGGACACTGATGATGATAGTAACAGAAAGAATAATGAGTAAAAGGCTAATGAGAGGAAGAATCACTGCTGAGAGAGTATTTCACAGTTTGAAATTATTGTTCAGATGTTGAACTAATTTAATCTCTGGAATAAACTTTCTTTTTCACTGTTATTACATCAGGGAGCTTTATCCCATATGAGATATTTTTATGTCTTGGTTAATAAAGCTTGATGGTTCTCCTTTCAGGTATCTATAGTAGCTTCTCCTTCCCACAGCCATTAATCATCTCCAACTTTATCTCCCCTTTTCTTTACATTGGCAGGAACACTTGTTTTGTATTTTTACAGTGTCACTTTAAATGTTTAAAAGGTTCTAAAGGAGCAAGCAGGAATGAAACCTTCCATTTCTGCGCATTTCATACGAAGTCATTCCTATAGAGAACTTGCATTTTTTTTCTTGGCTGTCCCATACTGCTCGTTTCTTAAGAGCAGTGGGCGAGGAGGCAACAAGGGGAGAGAAAAGGGGGTGTTTTAGAGTTTTATGTGTGATTTGAGACCTTCATAAGTCTTAAAATTTAAGACCTGCTGGAGCAACCAAAAGGACAGAGCTGATGAAGGAGTATCTTTCCCATGAGATGCTGAGAGAGCTGGAACTGATCAGCCTGGAGGAGAGGAGGCCCAAGGGATGGTATCAGTACCTAATGGGGCAAAGAAGAAAGACCCAGATTCTCCACTCTGGTGCCCAGAGACAGGCCAAGGGGCAATGGGCACAAACTGAAACACAGAAGGTTCCTTCTGAACATAAGAAAAGTCTGTCCTGCTGTGAGGGTGATCAAGCAGTGGCACAGATTTTCTAGTGAAGTGGTAGGGTCTCCATCCTTGGAGATATTCAAAACCCAAGTGGACAAGCTCCTCAGCAATCTGATCTAGCTGGCTCTGCTTGAGCAAGAGGCTGGACCAGACAACCTCAGCTACTCTGTGATTCTGACATTCTGGGGAAGAAAACACTACCCAGGCCACAAACATTTTTTTTAGAAATGCCCCCACACACCTATTGGCTTTATTAGTTCTCAGTGCTGATGGGATGGGAGCAGGTGTGGAAGTGGTTTTTCTTCCCTGATCATGGTTTCTTGGTGGCTTCCCCCAGAGATAAGTAACTGCATCTCCAGCCTGGAAGTTCTTATACCTGTGATAAAGCATCAGAGGAGATATTCCATTAATGCCAGCAATGCCACTGATGCGGTTAGAGCCCAAACATACACAGAACATGTCCAGAAGATAAGATCTGTGAACAGCTTTTCCTTGGAGTCCTGCTGGTGTTTTTGGTGGCAGAAGCTCTTGACCACTGGAATGCAGAAATTACCATCTCATTTTACTGCTCAGCAGCCATCAGATGATGATAGCACCACCACTCTGGGGGATCCAGCATCACTGCAAGCTTCTGTAACTTCAGCTCCTGGGAAGCTTTGAGTTTCAGGCCAGCTATAAATCTCCACTCAGTCACCATCAGGTGTTGAAGAAACAGGAGAAGGTTTCAAAGGCTCTCTGGTGCCAGGGCATCCGGCACACTGAAAGGGAAAGGAGAATGTAGAAAAGCTCTGGACTTCCTGCCATTATTTAAAAAAGCCATTCAACTGTCAAGCATGAGAGAAGTAAGGAATTGTAACAGCCAGAACTCTCACCTCCCAGGGGAAGGAATACTTCAGTGCTTCATTACATCTCCAGATCTACCATAAGCTGAGCCCCCACTAAAATACCTGCCATTCTTAATTTAGTCCTTCAAGCAATCAAAACTGAAAATGATGCAAAAGATTCTTTTATTTTTAAATAAAAAGGAGAGGAAAAAAAAAAGAGTCCATTCACGTGTAAAATCATTGACTTTCTCCTTTTAAAATTATTAAATAAATTATTTATTAAATAATTATTAAATAAAGAGTTATTAAATAAAGAGTAATGTAAAGTGTTGAAATTGTATGTTACATATTTTTTTTGGATTCATTATAAATGAACCTCCATGAGAGCATTGGATGATTTCAGGATCACCAGATGCCTGAGCAGTGTCTAGAAGCAGTTACCACATCCTATCTATTGCAGCACCTTCATGTGCTTCAAATGATCTGATATTTCATATACCTGAGGTATTCATATCCCAGGTACTGAGCTATATGATAAAGGAAATAAAATATAACCTAAGGAAATTCTGTAGAATGTCAATCTGGGAACAAGAAAGGTTTCTCCAGCCACAGTCATTTGAGTGGTAGTAGCTACTCTTAAATGCTACTCATGGGTTTAGTTTCATTTTGGGCAGCAGGGAAAGCTAGATTGCAGGCTTTTTCAATATAGCATAAAAACTGGGTGTTAAAAAATAAAATAGATTTGGGGTGCCAGCCAAGATCAGATAATAAATGATGCACAAAACTAAATATAGTGCCCAAATGCAATCCATTTTAGTTACTGGCTCACAAAGGAAGACTGGCTGGAGGCATGAAGAATTCCCCTTATCAGACCACTGAATCATTCTTGGTCCTGTGTGTCAGCTCAGGGGAAGATTTAGACAGAATAAAGACAATGAAGTCAGTGTTTAACCCGTTTTTCTTTTTATGCAGGTGGATACAAATATCTCATTATATTGCCACTTCTCTTAATTTCAGTTGTTGTCACATCTGGTCACTTCACAATATGTGGAAGCTAAACTAAAAGGATGAATGGACTTTTAACTAACTTTTCTTAACCTAAAGATTTATTCTTTACAGAAAAGTAATAGCATGCAAGGAGGGTCTTGCCAATTATCAACACAGCCATGTCTTATTTTTCCCATAGAGTTGCCTGCTCTAACAGAATTTCTTACTTGAAAAAATATGTCAGTTTAAGTTCCAGAACAAGAAAAAAAAAATTACTGATTCAGCCCATCTCCTTCAGGGATCATTGCTCTCCTGTTGTAAGGGATTTTCAGAAACAAAAATGAATGTGAAGCTGTAACTAAGTCAGTAAACTCTCCCTGAATGGGTAGAAGTCATCAGCTGCTATTTGAGAATTCAAACAACCCATCAGCTAAGTTGCTTTATTTGCAGTTTTTCAGCTTTCCTTCAGCCATTTGCTGCTGACAATCCTGGTAAATGTTTGGCATATGTTTGACTCTTTTTCTAAGACTTTTCTTTTTTTAAGAAACCCCTCCACTGAAATATTTTGATGGTTTATGAATTATTCATATGTTAAATTGGAACACCTGTTAAACTGCAAATCCCAAATTAATTGGAAAAACTCCACAACACTGCTTGTTTTTTCTGCTGTGCTGCTTAGCAATGATGTTAAACTAACTCAAAAGCTCCTTTAAAAGGATCAAGACCTGCTCCCAATGTAAAAAACACAGGAGAAAAAGAAAAGCAGCCTGGTAGCTGTATGGCACAAAGAGTTAAACCACTGTTAAACAGAATTAAAATCACAGACTCCAGTTCTCCAGGCAATCACACAGGTGTTTTACTTTAAATGTGCCACTAGTTCTATTGACTTGCATCACTTAGAGGTACTGAAATGCTTGACAGAAAATCTTACTGAGATTTTTCCTCAGGAGTGTGTCCACCCATTCGTACACTCATTCGTGGATCAAAATCTGGGCAATTCTGGATTGGGGGCATTGCTGAAAATCCTCACTGCCAGCTGAAAGCAGTAAACACCCACTACAAAACTTCAATTCTGTTACAGAAGACAGGAGCATCTGCTTTCAAAATGAGCTTTTCTGCCCAGAAGGCTACAGAGATGCATAAAGAATTTCCCAGACTTTTTGTTCCACATGCGCTTCCTATTATTTATGATCCTAACTCATTGTGATGCTTCATGTTAATGCAAAGGTATTCCTTTCTTTGTGTATAATAGAACCATAAATATTTGTACATAAATTTATCTATGTTAGACACCTTGTAGGTAGAGACTTACACTTTCTCAGGTCAAAGTGGTACACACATGTCCTTCTCTACTTTTTTTTTTCAAGGTAATGTGAAAATATTGGGCAATTTAACGAACTGAAACAATCTCAGTCATGTCTGATTGAATGGCTGCCCACCTCTTCATGTGGAAATAAAAGCTTTTGTTAAAGTACAGATGAATTACTTTACTTAAACCCTGGGAAAAAAAAAAAATGAAAAAGAGGATATTTTGGCTGTGCATTTGTTCATTAGATCCAGATGTACATTATTAACTGTCCATAGTTGGCTTTACTAATAAATCATGCCTGAAGGATTTTGTTCTGCAAGACAGAGTGAGAAGAGTGTTCTTGCTTGCTTTGTTTTTGTTGTTGCTTTTTAACACAGTTGATTTATTGGTTTTGTTTTGTTTTGTTTCCCATTTAGGACCTCCTGGCAGCAGTGGCACAATACTGGAGCAGCTTTCAGAACACAAGTGTGAGTTGTACCGAGAGCCACAGCTGAAACTGGAACATCGTCAGCGCACGGAACAGAATGTGCAGACCTTGTGCAAGGGAGAACTAAAAACAGACAAAAAACAGTTCTGTACACACTTCAGCTGTCTTGTTAACACCTACCTAGTAACTGAGACAACAGTGTACAGATGTGTGTTCCTCACTGCACGTGCAAAAGCAGCAGTTTCCCAGCCTGCCTGCAGCTGCATTTAGAGGAAAGCCCAAATGTCACCAACTGCTCACTCTTATTTCCCTTGCATCTCCTATGCAAGGTGAGCCCTTCCATAATTTTACATTTTTCCTAGCTTTTCTATAAAGAGAACTCATCTATCCTGCTGTCCTACATAAATCCCAAACACCATTAGCTATGTTGTCTGAGTCATTTTTCACAGAAATACACACTCATTTCCCATTTCTAAAAATGTTAAGGATGCAAGGAACACTTATCTCCTGTGAAGTGCTTAAGTGGCTGTTTCAGGGAATTTTCAGTCCATGTGATAGCTAGACAGAATGCGATGTGACATCTTGCAGAACTGGACTTTTTGTCATTCTATTGTAACCTATCTTGTCTTTTCAACTATAAACTTTCTCAGAGTATGGAGTGGGTTTCTCACAGAGAAATACACACACAAAACCCCTTATGTTTACAGCATTTTTTACATGTACAGTAACATTCCCAAACATCATGTGGTTACACAGCATATTTTTTACCCAAATTTATTAAATAAAACCTGACATTTGAGATGCTTAGAGAGTATTATTCCTATTTTGAAACAGACAACAGTGATTTTTCCTAATATACACAATTTTTATGACAACCACTTGTGCTCTAACCAAATTATTTTCCAGAGCTAAAGTCATAATTTTATTGAAACCTTCTCCTCCCCTGGAAACATACCTTTTCTGAACATTGTGTGGTGCTTTGGAGGTATTTATTTTTTCTTCTCTTTGATTGTCCTTTCAGACAGACTGACAATTTTTCACTCTTGCCTGTGTTATACTGGCACCAGCAATTAATAGCCACTTAATGAGCTCTGTATATATGGATGACAATTACTATGACAACAGTTTCTACTGCTCTGCATTTCTCAGCTCCCAAGATTCTTCCTTCACACATGGCCTTTAAAGACCCTGGGAATATAGAAGCAAAATCAGAGCAAAGGTGCTTCATTTACCATTTTCCTTTGTTGAAAGCCTTTATAGTTGGACACAAGTAATTCCATAGTATTAAATTGATTTTTACCAGCAGTGTTTGACTGCAGAGCTGCCATGACATAATGTGAAGCTCTGCTTCTGAAATTTGTCCTCATAATCACATGTAATATCTAAGTAGCATCAGCAACAATGGAGATCTGTGTGGATCCTGGATGTCCTTCTTTGAATCAGCTTGAATCAGAACTGGAAAAAGCTAAAACCTGCCATCATATCAAGTGTTTCATGTACAGAACAGTTGAAGTTTTCCTGCTGGTGAGAAAGATGAGTATTCAGTAACAGTGGTTCATGTTTCATCGTTTTTAATGAGAAATATTAAAACTAAAAATAACCTAAGAGGATAGAGCTATTTTAGACATAATTTAGGAGCTTTGGCATGGCATAAATTATGGCACATCCAAAGATTAAAGCTTTAATCCAGAACTGCCAAAGGACCTGGCCTCGCTCTTCTCTGTGCCTTTCCTGACAGGATGATGGACTTCCTAAGGAGAAAGAACTCTCCTGAAGGCAGCCTTAAAAAGCCAAATCTTCCCAGAGAGTTCTCTCAAGGCTTCTGCATTGCCACTTTTACAAAGCCCATCACATTTGGGATTAATGGCAAGCAAAGCCTTTGACACAAGCAGCTGTGAGAGAAAGGGAACTAAGCTGGTTAAACTACAAGTACAAATTGCAGAAAGTGAGCAGCATGAGTGCAGCCTGCATTTTTATTAAAAAAAAACCAAACCAACAAACAAAAACCTCACAAAATTTGAAAACCATTATTGTAATCCAGGTCTATGGGAAATTAAACATATTGCAAAAAAGAATTGTCTGCTTTGCACAACTTGGCTAAGGATGGAGATAAAAATAATACAGAGACATTTTCTGATGGAAAATTCTTCAGTTTTATCTTTTCCTGAACATTTTGATCGCAACAGTAAAAAGAAATAAAAGCGAGTATGTCAACTCACTGAGGTAATTTGAAAACAATTAATTTTTTTTCTGAGAACTATAACGTACTCCTAGTATGCTTTTATAGTCCTGTGTTTTAGGACTGTCTTTTCTATAAATAAGAGGTGCTGACTACTCCTGCAGCTTGTGTCAAATACTTAGACAGGTATAGCCATTAACAGTTTCCCAGGTTGTCCATGGAGCATAGCTGATATGTCAAACAGGAGTTATTGGTTTTCACGCTGTAGAAATAAAAACATGTAGGCAGGGCAAGGAAAACTGAGACTTGTTAGATTATCATGTTTGACTCCAACCTTTTACTTTCAGGGCTCTTGACATGTCGCTGTTTATCACCCTACTTTATGCAGCAAGGAAACATATTTACAGCCTCCTGACCCTTTTGCATCATGTCTCTAAGTACAACGTATAAATTTATGTGCATTCCAGGAATCCCTATGCATCTAGTGAAATCCACACAGTGGATTTCCATGCCCATATTCCATCACAATTTACACGAGCACATGGCTTTTAGAACAGATCCTGCTCATAATTTGGGGCCCTCCTGTTTCTGTGATCCAGCCATCAGATGGATTTTTCATTAATCGGGCTCTAAGACTTTACACTTGACTTTGGAAAAAGAGCAGGCATCTGTGCCAATTTATGAACCGTGCAGCCATTGACGTGTGTTTTGTTGTGCTACACACGTTCAAATACATAATTCTAGGAGAAACCAGCATCCAGATCCAAAACTGGGCCTCTGTGGGCAGCAGGCTTTGCTGTGAGTGGCGCAGCACCAGTCCTGGGCATGTTGCTGTGGATAATTGATGGCTCAGGGCTGAGCTGTCAGTGTGCTGGAAGTGGAAATGCTGGGGCATTTCTTCACCAAAATAAGTAGTGGGGTATGATGCACTCACACCTTGGCAAAATGCCTTAGTTTTAGTCATTTAGCACAAAAAACCCTTCCTTTTTGTCTAATGTTTCATTCAGCTGCCTGCTACTTCCCTTTATGGTAACAGATTCCTACCCATCAATGCCCAGCCTTAGTAGGAAGACACATTTCCGTATCAAAATTTAACTTCCAGTAGACCTTTATTTGCTGTAATTCAAAGATATCAGGAAAATTTGGAATATTGCCAAGGAACTATTGCTAATACCTTGAAATGTCATTACACCTTCCATCACAGGATCTTTGGACCTCATTAGGAATGTCAATAAAGTTTATGATGAGGTGCATCACGTGGTCACAAAACACTGATGGTCATCTTTAACATGTAGGTACTGATACACCTCAGTGGAAATCCTGCCCTCTATAATTTCAGAGTAACAGACAAATTTTTTTTTCAGAAGAAACTCAAAATACGGAGAGTTAAGAAACAGACAGGAAATCCTTTGGCACAGCCAAGATAATTCCTATCATGCAGTCTACTTTGCATTTCTTTCCTTAATGCTAAACTGGTTTTTATAAATGAATCTTAATTTAATAGAGTTTAAAAGCTTTCTCCAAGGTTGATGTCTTAGAGGCTGGTCTGTGCAGTGCCTGAGATGTGGGACATTGTATGATAAATAAACACATTGATGATAAATTAGGAGGATGGTCTATATCTCCTGTTAGGTACCTTGTAGAGCTGTCCCTGGTGTTTGTGTTGGCCATCCTTCTTCAACTATTTTCTGACAAAACCATTTAAAAAAACCCTTGTCTCTTCTACATTTTGAAAAAAAAAAGGGCTGAACTGCCACCCACCAAAGGTGAAATTGTCAAATCATACAAGGTTTGGGCACTACACATTAAAACTTGCACCAGCCTGTCAGTGTTTTGAAATGCAGCCCCAGAGGGACCATTCCCAGAAGTGAGAGTCAATATCCTGAATGTCCTTGGAGCTGGTAGAGAGCCAACCAGTGCTAATTGTGGAGATGGTTTATTTCATGTACACTCCAGAACTTGCAGTCAGACAGGCCAAAATCATTGACTTGTTTTATTCAGCCATTATTATCTGTTTATCATTATAAGCATTTACAAGATATGCATCCTTGAAGCATCTGGACACACTTTGCAATTCCATGGACTGGAACTGCATCCACTGGCACTGTTAATATCACTAGGAATTTGTTATATTCTGCATTGTTTCTATTGTCTTGTACACAGTCTGAAACTTCTGGAAGGACAGACTTTGTCACAGGGAGCTTAAAGTATGGAACAGAAAATTTTTCCAAGTGGTACAACAAGACATTATGGAGTTCAGTCCTAGTTTTTTTTAATTTATTTTTTTTATTTTTTTCCCTTGACTTTTAACATTAATAAAAACACAATTCAAACTAATGAATTTACTCTGTGAAGACCAAGGCCAGTAATAGACTCAGTCTTTGCATAAAGCTGAGAATGGAACCATTTTTTTAATACTTACACAGCACTGATTCCCCAAAAGAAAACCAAATGTCAAGTATCAGGGGTATCTGTCTGTAATGTACATTCTTTTAGAGTTGACAAATCTTGATATATATGCAACTAATGGATATTTCACTTTACCTCCAGGAATTGCAGTTTCTGTTTCTGAGTAACTCCTGAGTTACACATATTCTGAGAACTGTAAAATTACACTGCCTGCAGCCATGGAGGTGTGGAGCTCTGAAATCAAATGTCTACTGTTCCTAGCCCACTAGGATCTGATTTCATTATCTGACTGAGAAATTACATCAGGACTTTTAGTATTTCCCAGCAAATATGGGGGATGCTCTTTATTAAGCATTTCAGGGCGTTGGTATGGCTGAGGCAGGCCAGGAAGGAAAAGCCAAGATGCTGTTCTGTGGTAGAAAAAAGAAGTAAAAGAGAAGTGGCTGACTGTCAGATTTAAGATTTCAAGGCTGAAGTCAGGCAACAGAGGTGAAGTAAAGTCTTTGTGAACGTTTTAAAACTTCTGTTGAAGTGAACAGCTTTATTAGATTTCATTGTTTCGTGGTGTGTGATGTCACTAGAAATTTTGGATGTGAGTACAAACTGATTCATTTAAATTTCGAGAATAACTTTTTCCTTATGCATTAGCCATTTTTGACTGGATATCATTCTGGACTACACACATGTGGACATTCTTACATCCCAGTAGAGCATTTGTACATTACAATTTTAGAACCTCACATATAGCAGGATTTCACTGCTAAGTTCACTTGCTGTCTTCAGAAAACATTTACATGTGCTCCCTTTAAATATATTGGTATTTCTCACAATTCCCTTTAAGCCAAAACAAACAATATCTTTAGATTAAAAAGCAAAACAAAATTCAAACCTGCTGTGGTTTTCCTTAACTCTCAAGAATCTGAAATAAGGATAGTGGAATTAAGCCAATCCATAGGATCTGCTTTTGTCCTGTGAAATTTCCAGCTAGTATCATGAATTGCGAACGGAAAGCTGATATTTGAGGCTGAAAGGTCCCGAAAGAGACAACCAGCATTAAAGTGGAAAAGACAAGAATTATCTGCAAGAATACTGTGCCCAGATTTCCAGGAACCTGTTCACAAAGAAACAAAAATTTTGAAAGTGAGTTGGATCAGTCGGAGTCTCTGGATACCCAGCAGGGCTGCAGCGTCCACCACAGGATAATGGTGCCTGTGTTGTGAAAGTAGTATAGCAACCAAAAAAAAAATAGATATTTGGGGCTGCTTCTTCTGTTAGGCACAGAAGATGCTCCCATTTATTCCCTAAGGAAAACAAACTCCCAAACATCCATAGAAATGTGTGGAGAGGCAGGGATTATCTCACCTGTTGCACTACTTTTTAGCTACAGGGTTTGGGTTTTTAACTTGCTTTAAAGAAACGGTAACAAATAGCTGTCTTTTTCCCCTTATGTTCATTGTCATTTGAATCATAGGAAATAACTTGTAAAGAATGTGAGATTGTGCCTTTTAATACAGTTCTTTTCTCATTCCAGACACATGTAGCTGAACCTCTTCAGACTCCGATTAGAAAAAAAAAAGGATGTGCACCAGTCCTATAAAACTGATATCTACAACAGAAAACCTCATGTATGCCTAGGACAAATCTTGCCAGTAATATATACCTGAGAATAACAGGAAGAAAACTGAAATGGATGTGAAAAACCCAAAAGCTCTATATCACATGACATTAACAGACACACAGCTACCATGTGAGACATTCAAAGCTGCAGTTAAACAAGCGTTATTTTGCATAACTTAAGCAAAATTTCTGGATGCATTCTGTTTTCCAGAAATCCAGCTGATTCTGGTATTTTGTTAGTGGGTAGTGACTGCAAGCAGGGGATTTGGATAAATATTTATTTATGTACAACTATGTCATCTGCTGGACGCTTTGTTATTTTTCTGGCAGAAGGGATGAATAAATGGAAAGAGTAAAATGCATGAATGAATGTATGACTTGTCACTGTTTTGTTATCCTTACAGTGAGAAAACAAGGCAGTGACACAGAAATCCTCAGCCACATCATGTCAATGTCCTACATTGGTCTCACTGTTGCCAGTACGTCCCCAGTGTTAACAGTTCCCTGAAAAATTGATTAGGCTGAAATAGCTCATTTTACATATACTGTTTATGTAACATTTTTACTATTTATATATTATATATACTATTTATATAATATAATTTTTTTTTAATTGTAATCTTTTCTTATAAAATGTACTCTTAAGAATTGGAGAAAACGTGTTGTTTATTAAAGCCATGTTTTGCTTACAGCATTTTGCAGGAGTTCAGATTACACAGTGTGCTCTTCTTTACTCCTTTTTAAGGAGGTGTTGTAATTTGGGGAAGCAGTGTAGGCCCCATTTGAAGCCTGGGTTGCTATGGCAAATTCATGTTTTGATTCAATGGTATTGTAAATAATAACATGGAATTGTGTGCAAATAGCCAGAATGAAGGTTAAACAAACCTCTCAAATACCCTTAGCTTGGGGCAAGATGCTTTTTCTCCTGTCAAACCTCACAATTCCTGAGACCTCTTTCTGTACAGCATCCATGGGCATTTTCAATTACATTTTCATGCTGTTGGTTGTTCTGAACTTCTTGGCTCATGGACAGTTTCTGGATAAACTACTCAGGAAGATTCTTTGGCTTTGTTGAAGATGAGTTTTATGAAGAAGGGGTGGGTTCCAGACACCATCCAAAACAGCTGAATACTTTCAGGTACTACCTAATATCTGAGTATGCAGCCAGCTCTCCCTGACACATGAAAGATATGAGTGATGCAGGGTAGAAGAAAACCCTCCCAAAGCCATCAGCTCCAGTAAAACCTGAGCTGCTATCAACACAGCTAGCCTGACTCATCTCTTTATGGATTTATCAGTCTGGACAAGCACATGGCTGTTGGTCCTGCCCCTAGTCTAATGCAGCACTGGAGGGGTCTTTGCCTCCCAAACTGAGAGGGGACTCGTGGTGTTTAAAAAACAGTTTGCAGTAATAAAAGACACATCCCAGGGCATTCACTTGTTTGCTCTTCTTGTACCAGAGGTCAGCTTGTTTCAACACTCATATTTTCCTTGTTTCTTTGTCAATATTTAGCATGTATCAGAGAGGAAAATGATGGTTTGCAGATAGTGTCGTATCCAAAGAATAATGAAAAGATGTGTATTGTTGCAGAGGAAATATAAATATACTCTGAAGAAAGAACAAATCATCCTAATCACTACTGCCCTGCCTGCAAGATAGCAGGGAATAGGGCAAAAATGTGACTGTGAAAAAATTTGGCTCCAGATCTCCAGTGCATTCTCCCCTGTGGGATTTTGTGCTCCTTAGGAAGTGCTGCTTTTTTATTTAACAGCTGAAATGTAAAATGGGAGGAATTTATCATTTTTTCTAAAATGTAAAGGTATCAGGCTATCAACAGCTTACAGGAATAAAACTGGCAAATCAAACATAAGCAAAAATTATTCTAAATTAGAATAATAATTATTATTAATTATTAGAATAATTAAATTATTCTTCATTAGAAAAATGAATTAGCTTATTTAATTTATCTGATTTCCAAAGCTGAGATCACCTCATGCCCTTCTGTGCCGCAGAAGATTGAGACTGGAAGGAGGCAGTGCCAGGAAGCACTCTTTGCCCTGCCTTTCTCTCTGTCTCACTTTTTCTCTCTCTTTTGGGTTCCTATTCCCAACAGGGACCCAGAGCTGCAGGGGCTTTTCCATCACAAGAGCAGCCTCCTGGGGAAAGCCAGGAGGGATGAGCTGGAGGCAAAGCTCGACCTCCCACCTCCTCCCATCTGGCCCCATCTGAGCTGCCCTGAGATCCTGCCCCTTTCACAGAGGTTTCCCAGGATAAATAAGCAATGTGGATGTTGGCAACAGAGCTGCAGAGATGGTGGCAGCTCAGCATTTCTGCCTTTTGGGAATGATGCTATTTTTAGACCTGTGTTTAAGGTGTGCTGGAATTAAACATCATGTTGAACTTCCATACGTCATCAATAACGTGCTGAAAGTTGCATTTCTAGAGGAATTAATTGTTAAATCAAAATTAAGTTGTCATTTGATTGTCTTCCTACAGTTTTCATTTCCTCTCATTTTTTACTCTGCCACAGCTTGTCTGTATCATCAATGGGAATAAAAGTACATGTTTTTTCAAATAATTATTTTAATGGTTTAAATTAATTCAAATAATTTCAGGTAGCATGTGGCATGTGATTTAGAACATCATCATTTCTTCATAACAGCTTTTTTTTTTTTTTTAAATCAAATTGCAGTTACAGTACTACTTAATGTAAACTGAAATATGTTATTTTCAGATCTTGTTGCAATAGTCTAAATATGAAGAAAATGAAAATAAGAAAACCAAATTATAATAGTGTAGTCAATCTTGGCAGTACAGATTGCCCTTCAGTCTGGTTGTCCTCCTTAGTTTTTCCCAGAAACTTCTATAGTCCTTCTGGTGTTTGGTTTTTTCTTGCTGTCGTTCTCAGCTGCCAAACAACACAACATCAGTTGTACTGGGGGTGTTTCCCCAACAAAAATTACCAATTTCTACTTCCCCTATCCCTCCTGCCCCATGTTTGTGATGGCACTGATTTGCTTAAGGAAAGGAGGAAAATTGCATCTGAGGAAAACTGCCACTCATCTGAGCATCTCCTCAAGAAATAAGAGTAAAATGTTGGGTCTTTTCCAGCTTTATTGTCTTGGAGCAACCCTCACTATGAAAGCTCACACCACTATTACTGCTGAGAAAAAAATTTCTTAATATTGTCAAGACCTTTTCTCAAATCTTACCGATTTCCAGCCAACTGCCTTTTCCTTACCAACAATGGTGTTTAAATCTCTGCAGGTCTGACCACCTGCAGAAGCCACTAGCTGTTGAAGCTGGGAAAAATAACAACAAGTTGACTACATTTCCCATGATTTAATTCCAAAAATCTTGCACATGTGCTTAATTTAAAATGTGTGTGTATTCTCTGTGGAATCAATGGGAATACGCAGATGACTAAAGGTAAGCAGATGTGGGATCCTGGTCTGAAATTAGGACAAGCTTCAAGAAGTGAAAGCTGCAACAGAAAGGGAAATCAAAGATGACAGGAGCAATAAACAGCAATAATATAGTGTAGTCAACCTCAGACACACGTGTATCATGACCATCATTACACTGTATTTCATATTTTAAAAAATAAAAATAACAGTGTGGTCCAAATCAAAATCATTTTCTCTTCTTAGAGGGAGATACCTAAAGGCACAGTGGCTAAGCCATAAGGATGGAGTCAAATGAGCAGAAAGCAGGTTTTTAGAAAGGCTGTTGAAAATTAGCTCTTCAAATATCATGTTCGCTACAAAATACACAAATAACAATTCAAAATTTTATCAGCTCCATAGCAAAGGTGTTATGAAAGTACAGAGCAACTGTGTGAGAGATGACCAAGCAATCAAGAAGAGGTGAATTTGAATTTGTCTTTTGAAAGAGGATGAGCAGGTAGCTGCTGTAGTGCCACAAACGATGGGCCATGGTGCAGATTCGGTGGAGAGGTGACCTTAACTACAGTGGTGAGGAAGGAATGACACCTATGGTATCTGAATGAGCATTAGAGAAGGCAGAGAGAAGGAGGTGACCATTGTCAAAGCCAGAGACAATGAGGGCATGGGTGAGCATCTCAGTTCTCTCAGCACACAAGTATCATACTCAAGAGTACTTCAAACACAGCAGCAAAAGACTGAGGATGAGTACGATAAGAAATCGCCAAAATATTTTCTTTCATTTTAATTGATCGGAAAATTCTTCCTTGCCACTCACTTACTTTGCAGTTTCAATCAACATATAATAAAATATCTGAAGGGAAGATTTAAAAAAAAAAAGAAAAAGAAACAAGACCTGAAAATGTTGTTATAATATACCCTGATTCACAGCATCAATTTGGAGGATGATACTGGTCTGACTGCTTTATATAAACATTCCATGCTGGTGTTTCAGAGTTGATTCTGTACCTCCCATTGATTTCTTTACATCAAGAACTCCTCCTCTCAAATGTCCAATCTCCATATCTCTCTGGAGTCATCCTTTTGTTATTACACACATATTCCAACAACATCCAAACACTTAGCAGGAAGTAAAGACTTAGATGTCAATATTCTTTCTAATAATATTCTAATGATATGGATTGTGTTGTTGACATGGAGCACCTGTTTAAAGTTATTTTTCTGATTGAGCACCTATGCTCTCAGGATTAAGATAGTGAGAATGACAGATGACCTCTAAAGACCATGAGGTGATCGGTCTGTGGGTGGTATCTGCGGGTGGTCTGGAAGGGGAAGGAGATAGGAGGTCAGTAAGATTTTCAAAGGAAAAACACTTAAAAGACAATTTCTCAGCTCAAATTTATGATGTACATTACCTGTGCCTTGGAAGTTTTATGCTGACAGTGTCAGGGTGATTTCTCATGTCTGGCACTCAGTGGGAGCTCTCAGTACAACTTAGAGTGGGGCTTTTGCTTGAATATTCATTTTGACATTCACTCCAGCACAGCGATGGAGCTGAGTCACAGCTTTTGGAGTCACAGCCACATCAGAAAATCCCTACAGTTTGAGGGCACTTGGACTGATAGTTTTGGCTCAAATCATGGCTGATCTTCTTGTAAACAACTTGGCATCCTTCCTATTTGTACATACCCAGTGAATGATGTGAACTAGGAAAGAAAATAAGTAAGCTAAAATAATCCTTTCCCCCCTGTTGTGCATATGAATGAATCTGAGTCCGCCAGAAAGGCAGATATCTGCCAGTACCAGCAGGGAGGTTATTATCTTTGCATATGTTGTTTCCTAAGAAAATCTCCGTTAAGGACCATTGTGGTGATGTGCAGAATTGTGTTAGGATGCCTTTGCCCTCTACCCATTGGCATCCATCTGACTTTTTAATTTCCTGGGTCTCTAAACCCTTCCTAGGGGAATGATGTAACAACCCTGAAGAGATTACCTTGAACTGCATATTTTGTCAGTAAAGGACAGTATTCATCCCAAAACAACTCTGCCAAGCACTTCCCAGGTCTGTGCACCCATGAGCAGGACTCATATGATAAGGTTGCTGCTGATAGCAAAGTTAACTAAAGCTAAAGCTGCAGGATTCAGGACTGTGCTTTCCATCTGCCTGCTTTATGTCCCTGTGTTACCCCTGTCTTGCCTTTGTACAGACCTCCACCTGAAAAAAAGGGCAAGAAAAACAAAAAAGGAGTCGTGATCTTTGTGTTTTCTGAACTGCCTTGTGTCTTAAATTTATCAGAGGACAGCAAATGGCCAACAGGTGAGAGAGAGGGAGGGAGGGAGTCAGCCTCATCTGTTTGTGTCTGTGACTGTTTGGTCACATCTGTTCCCAAACTCCTGCACAAACCACAAGCAATTGCTGAAGGCTAGAAGAGGGGCAGCATGAAATTAAGGCACATGAAATCAAGATCAGTCCTTAATATGAGACAGAGCAGAAGAATACACCAATACAAAAGAAACAGCTTTAAAAAAAAAAAATTTGAAAGTCAAAAATGGCAACTTTTTCATTTTTTTTTTTTAAAGAAAAAGCAGGATCCCAGAATAAATACCACACCATTGGTGGCCACCAGTGCTGTGCTTAAGCTGTCATCTGTTGAATCTGGCAGTCTGCACGTCATTCAACAGATAAATGCCTTTACCAGAACCCTCCGGACAGGAGAATGTACAGCACACACATTTAAACCAGACTGCTGGGCTGGGGGAAACTCTGTTGGTGGCCACAGACACCAAAGAATCAGGTATAGGAAACTCTGAGTAAAGCAGATGAATGCTCAGAGGAAAAAATAATGAGAAGCAAACCTTTTTTCCCCCTTCTTATCCCACATTTTGGTAATCCAGACTAATTGCACGGTAATGCAGCCACTCATAAATCTAAGAATACACAAGGATTACGTCTGTGTGGCTAAACTGGAAGTGGTCTTTCCTTTCAGGTAGCCACAGAGCCATACAATCTGCTTTGGGAAAGCAGGACATATTTTATCTTCTCTCATCCCAGTTGCTCTGAGGAACCACACACTGCCTACTCTGCAACCTATTAAACACGCCACAGCAAAGTGCTTTCCACTCTGTGCCATGTGGGAATCTCAGCAAAGTAAAAAAAGTGGGATCTTTTTGCAGATTATTACATGGGCTCAGAAATCCCAAGCCTGTGCAAACATTAAAGAATATTCATAATATTTGATCTGGAAAACACTCTCATTTGCTGTAAGGCCTATGAATTTCTTAAAAAAATAGAGGATCTTCTTTTCCAGTCATCCCCTTGAATGTGAAGTGGGATAATGAAGAAGAGCTCTAAACTATTTTATTGTAGCATGTTTTCATAGGCTATTTACAGAGGTTTCAGTTTGTTCATTTATGTACACTTTGTCTCAGTCTTCAAACTAAACCAAAGCTTACTTGCTGGGGTTAACTTCATCCAAGTTTTGTCTTCTGCTCCATTGTTCTTCGACATACTCCACGGAAAAGGGCATATTGCTGGAGTCCTCTCCATTCACATCAGCACTGGCACGATGCTTTGAGGGCAGCAGTAATGTCTGGTGCTTTTAAAGGGTATTTCTGGGGCACTGCAGCCCCTGGCACTGCAGAAGGAATGCTAAGTTTTGGGAAAAACCCCACCATGTGTGCTATTTTCTGTGCGACGCAATACAGACTGAGCACCCTCTCTCCTGGGCATCTGCTGCCGTCACTGTGCCAATGTTCTTTGAGTATGTGATCCAGATTTATTACTTTAGTCTCGCTCCTTTTCTTCCCCTCTCACCAGCCTACCACTGGGATTAGCATTTTCCCTGTTATCTGTTGAGCACACATGTAAGGGGACGAGAGAACCAACCTTTTTATAGCAAAAGGCAGAGGGTGCTCTGCAGAATATTCGCTTTTCATGAGGTATTTTCAACCATATGATGTAGAAACATGGTTATTAAAGTGTTACCTCTACAGAATTTTCCAGCTCCTTTTGTTTATTCCTAATCTACATCATCCGGGCCTCCTGTGCTTTTGGGTGAGCAGTTGGTTTGTAGTCCAACACATGAATTATCCTCACATGCCAAAGAAAGCTTAGGAACTGCCCAGTATATTTCAAAACCTTGAAAAAGTAGGAGGTTGTATCTGGCAGCAGCAATAAGCATTAAACATTCTCAAAGAAAGCTTTGTTATTAAAGAGAGGTAACCCGTTTGGATCAAGAAAGACCAACATAAATCTTCATTCAGGCCTTTAAGGATACCAAGAACTATTCTGAAATTAAATAAGCTTTTTTCTTCTTTTTCTTTCTCCCTTAAATGTTTTGTTTGGAGGGGTTTTTTTCTGTATTTCCTAGGTCTCTGCACTGGTAAATTTTAACCTCTTAGTAAATAAAAGGCCTCTCTGATTGCCATTAGATTGTATTGAGTAAAGCGCAATCAAAAAAAAAAAAAATTTATTTATGCATTATATTGCTCCTGAAAGCACTGCATGCTTCAGGGGTTCTTTTAGACTGACTTTCCTGAAGCAGACAACCCCTATACCCCTGCAGCAAAGGTAGAAGGACAATTTCTGTTCTCATGGAATATCCTGAGTGGGAAGTGACCCATTGAGTCCAGCTCCTGGCCTTGCACAGGACCATCCCCAGGAGTCACACCCTGTACCTGAGAGCTTTGTCCAAACACTTCTGGAACTCTGTCAGGCTTGGTGCTGTGACCATTTCCCTGGGGAGCCTGTTCAGTGCCCAACCAGCCTCTGGGTGAAAATCTTTCCCTGGTAACCAACCTAAACCTCCCCTGACTCAGCTTCCTGCCATTCCCTTGGGTCCTGTCACTACACTAATCAACAGAACTCGAGGCCATCAGCATCTTTCAGACTGCCTGCAAGCAGAACCGAGCCCTCAGACTCCTTCCCTCTGACAAATGGCACAGACAGGGCTACAAACCATAGGAGAGAGACAGAGCAGACCTGCACCTTCTCTGAGACACGAAATGATGCCATGAGATCACTCCCCTCGGTGTTTCTCCACTTCTCTCCATTCCTTTCTCTCTTTGCTGTACTGGAGGTTTGGGTGCTGTGCTGTAAAGCTGAGCCCTACAGACCACAGACAGTGAGTGAATAAGAAATTCTCCTGCCCAAAGGATTGATCCTGAAAATATTTTGGGTAGCAATCTGCTGTTTCATTAGCTGTATGAAGAGGAATGACGAGGTAAGGGAGAGAAGCATGAATTTTGAGATGGTGCCTCACATTTGCCTAAGAATCCAAAATCTATGGAATATTTTGAACCTCTGTGGTTGTAAGGCTCTGGAATGTGGTTAAAATAATATGCAAATTGAAAAATAAAAATCCTGCTGAAACATTTGACTGAATGTACCTTCACTGAGCTGAGGCCAGCTGGGAATTTGCTTAAGGCCCAGAATGAAGTGAGGTTTCTGCTGCAGATAGCCCACAGTGGAGCAACAATGTTCCGTGGATTTTATGAGTTTCAATAACTCTGCTTTAATCAGAAAATTAGAAGTAACCAAGAAACCCCCCTAAGGCCCGATTTGCAACTCTATTAAACCGGTATAGCACCAGAGTAATATCATGGTTTTCAACAAAGTTACGCGGGCATAAATTTGATGTCAGGGACGGGTGAATCAAGCCCCAAGACAGCTGTGAATCATTTTCTTCCTATCTGACATGTTAATTCTCAAGTGAAAAAAACATGGTGGAGTTGGGAATGAATCCCAAATGCTCTCAACCTGAAAGTCTTGATAGAGAGAGATGTGATTTTAGTGCTGGTTTAATCACTTAAATACACAGAATATGCCTTAACAAAACCACCAGCTAAACAATCAGGCTGTCACAGCTCTTAATAAATTAACAACCTGCATTTATACACTGACATGAATAAAACTTCTTAGGATATTACAATGGACAAATCCAAATATTTGTATAAGATATACTGATGATTATTATTTAATTTTTTCTGAACACAAAGTTAAAATATTTACCCTATGGCATTAGGAATAATCTTGTAAACTATAATGGAGGCAAAGAACTTAGCAGTGTTTCTTTTGTGAAATTTATCTCCAATACATAAATGCATTAAATTGAAGGACATGATGCTAATTAAAAACAATGAGGAGGAATGTACTTTACAGTGCAGTAAGATTTTAACTTAAGTGAGCCATTTTAGTATCACAGTATTGCAATGTTTAGTAAATATTTGCAAAATTATACAAAATCACTTAAAAATTAAAATCTGCTAGATAAGCATAAATAAAGCATCTGTAAACAATCTAACACCTGAACATAAAAATATTAATTAGGAGAGAAATGTTGCCAAACACACACATAATTGTTTTAGTTCATTAGACTCAAGTCAATGAAACTCCTGATACATTTGAGATTCAATCCATTCTTGCACCACTTTTACATCAACAGAATCCTATTAATTGGAGGTCAGTGGAGACCTTCTGGTGGTGTACAAAAAGAAGGAAATCAGGAATTTGGCTTACAGTTTTTCAGGCGAGACATAACCACTTATGATTTCAGTTTCTTAAGTAGAATGAATAAAAAAAAAAACAAAAACCAAAGCGCAATTTTTACTGCCAGGAATTGTACAATTCAAGCATGCAAAATGAAGCAATATAGCATTTTAGTGCCAAAGTAAGTTCACTGAAAAATTCTGAAAAACTGTGGTTTGCCAACTGGATGTCTGCTGCATACAACCAGGCAGTAACGAGGGATAAACATAGGAAGGTAAATGGCCAGCTTCCTGCACAAATACTTGACTTCATCTTAAATATTGAGCTGAAATCCCCCTACAGCCTTAATTCCAAACTGAATCTATCACTTTTATGTCCTGTGCTTACATGGGATTTTAGCATTTGTGCAACAGCTGGCATCACAAAAGGAGCTGAAGTCAGAACTGATCCTCAACATGCCTTGGGCAGGTCCAAAGTGGTGGCACTTCCAGGATGTCTCTGCTCCATGACACTGTCAGAACAGCCCAAATTCTTCTAGCTTAGGTGTGGATAATTATTTAGTCACATACATGTGCCAGTGCAAAATTTACACATATTTCCTAGTTGTCTAAAAGCCACCTGAGGTACCAAATGCCTTGTACGTGACACACCATGTTCTGTTTCGTGTCACATTTACTGACTCACACAGGTGAGTACTTCACTGCTGAATTTTGGTGCTTTGCTCCCAGCTCAATTTCACACATTCATTAGCCAGATAAGCTGCAATCTTCTCAAAATTCTAGTAATCGTTTAAAGAGAAAGAAGAAAGGTCCAAGTGTCAAACCTGCTTTATAGCTCCATTCCCAACCACTCTCTTCAGAGCTAGGCAATGAACTTCCAGGAAGGAATGTAGCAATGCAGGACAAAAAATGTAAGGAACAGAATTATGATTCTACTGAACAGATTATGCAATAATACACAGCCTGGCATGTTTTTTTCTAATCATGCATTTGTGTGCAAGAAATGGTCCAAAATAACTGGAAGGGCAACGTGTGAAGGAGAGAGAAATGAGAAGACTGAAAATTCTACATTTCCCAATGAAAATAAACCACTGATTCAGGTGTAAATATATCTGGCAAAATTTCAGTTGTAATACTGCAGCAAAGAAACAATACTATTACATCAACAGAAGAGATGTTAAAAAATGTTAACATCTTTTTCAGAAACCACAGAAGCTGCCTTGTTATGATGGTTATTTAGACTGTCTAGCAGAGCTCTAGATCTTAAAGTCTCATTCAATTAAGAAATTTTCACTAAAACAAATTAATAAACTGTACATTTTATATCTTACTTTGATCAGTATATACTGAGTGTTTCACTCTTAAAAGCAATGTTTACAGCCTATGTGTACCATCTCCTGGAGTGCAATCCTAGTGTGTCTTGCAGAATAAGGCTTTTACTACAATTTTCAATGCCACAGGAGGCGATGTCTCAATCTAATTGTCACTGAGAAGATAATTTTTAAATGTCTACGTCCGTTTCCTTGTTAGTCATTAAGCCTGATGGTTAAATTAATTACTTCTCCAGTTAAAACTTGAATGCACAACTATAAAATAAGGTTATCTTAGTCTTTTTTTAGAGCTTTCTTCATGTCCTTTGTTCAGATGACATTTTTCAAAGAAAGCAGGAGAATCAAAGGTATTTGAATTTCCTTTTCCTTAGTCATCTACCAAATTCTACAGCTTTCCTGACCTGTATAGCCAGAATGATGCTGCTAAGTTTTGCAATACCCAATTCACCATCACTATTTCTTGAACACAGGAAGCTCATGGCTGGTGAGAGGAAACCACAGTTCTCCTACTTTTTGTGCTTCAGTGTCCAAAAAGGAAAGTAATGTTCCTTTTATAGCCTTATGAACTACTAAACACATAAGTTTTGATTAATGCTCAGTGGTTCGTGTTTTTGGACTGGATAGAGAAGACTGACTGATCCCATCAAGCCAGATACCTAAACTGGAAACAAAATATCCTTTAACAATTTCAGTCCACGGGTTTCATTACAAAATGATTTTTCAAGTTGTCCAGAAAACTTATGTTCTGTTCTCTGGAAACCATTTCCCATGCTTCAGGCTTGTTTATAGTAAATAAATCATGAGCTGGATTAACAGAAAACCCAAGTCAGGTTTTAGCTTGAGTCTTTAAGCCTAAGAGTTTACAAAGAGATTCAGCAAACTTTTTGTTGTTGGTTTTTGGGGTTTTATTCTTCATTGCTACCCACAACCAAATGAAAGAAATCAAATCTTCAGCAAAGACATGATGGGTAATTTCATTCTGTCACATGATGAATACTACCCAAAAGATGACTTATAATTATTCTAGAGAACACCTCTGTTCCTCTTACTTCAGGTGTAATTCAGAAAATAATGTTTCTTAACCTCTTAATTTCAATTAACCTTGAATATGATTTTCAGTATCTCCGTAGCACTACTTCAATAAGAAATATTATATAATTTATGAAATTTAAAAATTCTATAATTGTGTTATAATAATAACATAAACTCTTTTATTGCAGTGCTGTAGGATGCATACATATGATGCTGAATGAAATATTTTTCTCAGTATCAACAGCCATTCCTCCCCAAGAGTTTTGATACCTTGTCCAATAACAACATGAAGACCACTCATGAAGAATAGTTTCATGAGTCCCCTGGGCCCAGAGTTTATTGAGCATGGTTTAGCTGACCTGGCAGTAACTACTCATGAAAACAACATCTTTATGGCACATATAATTGTGATAACAATTGCACCTCATTTCCAATTTCTTCCAATTTAGAAGGATCAGTTGCTTTTGTTATCTGGCAGCTCCTCCTGTTCCTGAGTTTTTAGTTGTTGGAGGTGCACAAGTTTGCCATAGATTTATCACAAGTTCCATGAGAAAATATACTGGAAATAGTACATAATATGTGCTAATAAAAAAAAATAAATCTAACTACATATTAACTTTATCTGGATCTATTTTAACTTCCAATTTTCAGCCACTGAAAAAATGTAATGCGTTGAGGTGTTGAAATTATTAACATCAGCCGGACTACCAAATCAAACTTCCATTCCACTCAATAGAATTGAAACACTATTTCTTCCAATTCCAAAATAAAATCCAATGTACATTACCATTTCTCATTCTATTTCCTGAAAAAAATTACTTTTGCTTTTCTTTATTTTTAATGGAGAAAGAGCAAGACATATTCCTCCCAATGAAACTACAGGATTATAATTCCCTAGCAAAAATAAGGGTCTTCCCACAATGCAATGTGCACATGGCACATTTAGGAAATAGAGAGTTCCCTACCATTACATTCATGTTCCCAAGAGTCAAACCAGGAAATCTTTCCCCCAAAATCCTGGATTAAGAGTCTCACTCTCAAGCGCATAACTAACTTTTTAAATGTGTCTGAAAGTTGTGCTACCTAACACAGAGCTGCCATTTTCAAAAGAGAGTACCTAAAATTTTAGCTTTGTGATATCTTTCTGATGGCCAAAGCTATGAACTTTAAATCTCTGACTTGTTAGCATTATTTCCAAATTGGTAAGTGGAGAGGAAAATCTAAACTGTAACCTGACTTTACTAATTAGGGCACAATAAGAGCACGTTATGGCATGTGATTTCTTAACCCTGCTGTAGAGACTTCAATCTTGCCCTGACATCCAGAGCAATACCAAAGAGGTCAGCACAAACCCTTGCCTCTTCTGAAGTGTTGGGTGTGTCTCTGCTTGTGTCTGGGCATCCATACAAATCATTTCCTCACACTTTGTGTACATTTGGACTGGAGAGTGTATTCGTTGCAGTAGAGGGCAGTAGTATTCATTCACAAGACAGACAGAGCTCTGTACAGCACATATAAATACCACTGCAGTTGTCAGACAATTTAGGTGAAGGCAGTGTGTTGAAAGAAAAACAGCTCTTCTCTGGAAATTAATTGCATTTTTAATACCTTGATCAGAGAGCATAATGAACTCACGTCACACACTTTACAGATTAAAACAGGTAATCAGATTTTGTAATCCCAATATTAAAATCATCCTCCACGTGCTAAAATTAATAACTTCTTAGGAAATCAGCCCAAATTTATGAGTGAACAGAGACTGCAACCACTTGTGCTTCATGCAACAATATGTGTAATTTAAAAATCTGCAATATTGAGCTTGGGGCCATCCCTACCCCATTAAAAAGAAAAGTCTCCTCCAAGCCAGTGGAAACTGGCAATCTTCACTGAGTAGCAACAGCTTACAGAAATATATCTCCATTTGTAATCATTTTAGTGTATGGATGATGACATTTGCAAACATCTGGATCTGATGATGTCCACGGGAGATTCCAAAATGGTAGTGTCTAAATGTGATGATACAATAAATACAAGATGTTTTATTTTAGATTGAAATAGCAGAATAAAGACAAGGGCAGATTTAGATAAAGCATTCAAGCATGGGACTTCAGGTGGCAGTGTGCAGGCCTAACTCTGAAGAACACCTCCAGCTACAGCCACCTCCTGAGATCTCAGAGCAGCCCTGCAGCTGCTCTCCAGCCAAAATTCTTAACAGCTCTGTGCTTACCAAACTATGCGCCTGTAATTTAAACCATTCACTGCTCAACATAATTAAGAACCAATCTCTGAGTCCAGAACAATAGTCTGCTCAAGCACTAGCACATGGGAGTAAAATGAGGCTTTATGTCTTGGCTCATGCTTGCTTTCATCATTTTTTTTTTCTCTTCCAAACCTTAGCTTCCCCTCTCCTCCCTGCAGCACACCTGTGGGCAGTTTTCAGATTACCGTAGCCTCCTCCAGGTTTTCTTCAACACTGAAATGGGGCTGCAAATTATCCCAAATGAATTGTCACGTAGGAGTGCTAAAGCAATAAATGTTGTGTGTCTTACTTAGCAATATTTAGCTCACTTGGAGATCTAATGGAGACACACCGAAAGACAACCTGGTTTCTGGTCCACTCCACTTTCAGTGTGGAGGGGAAATGGTGGGCTTTACACAAACTTTGTTGTTTCTCAAACCCTGGATGACTCAAGAACTACTTTATCCCTCAGCTTGACCAGGGGCAGCCACAGGAACATCTCTGACAGCCAAGAACAGCTCATATGGAGAAGCCCTAGGAGATTTCTGGTTTCCCACTACATTCCCTGCTCCGCCACGCATGGGCTGAGAAAGGCGAGAGAAATAACATTGGTTTCATGACACAATTTTCCTCTGCCAGGAAAATTTTCTTCCGGGCAGGGCAGGCACTGCTCTGCTTTGTGGCCAGGTGGTTTCATGGCCAGCAGAAGGCTTGGGAGCAGGTCTTCCTCATCCCTGAGGTGCATGGCACTGCTAACCCAGGTGTGCACAAAGCCTTTTGTCATGAGCTACACAAGGCCACTGCTAGTGAAATGCAACTTCAGCACTGGTTAAAGGTTTAAAGAAAGAAATAGAGCAATGAAGGCAAACAATTAACAGAGACAAAAGTGTAAGACTTTCTGGGCCACAAGCAGAGAGAAGAGACACCCTGTCATGTAAAATAATCAGAAATGAGCTGTTCTTCCTACGAGTGCCAAGCTTCTTGTAAAGGACTTTCCTCACTTCAAGCTACTGACAGAGACATAAGCTCAGGAATTATTTTCTGTTTTGCATAACAAAGTCTTGCGAAGGAGGCCAGGGAAGGAATTCAAAATATATTTTGAAGATCTGAAATCAAAGCCATGTGGAGACTCAAGAAAACATACAGCAAACAAGGGTTAACAAGGATGAAATCTGCACGAGGTTTGTGTCCTACTTTTTCTCTGTCTATTCTTTACAAATGACCCAGTGTCCTTCCCCACAGAAAGGCCACCACTAGTCTCCCTAGGCTTGGAGACCAAAAAAATTGCATTTGTAGTTCAAATCCCTGTACCCTCACCATGGGGCACTGCTCATTATACCATCTCTCTAACTCCAGCTGACTAAATTTGCATTATTTAAATGCAGAATAATAGGTAGATCAAATTCCAGCAGGGTCTTTCTATCCCCTAATTAACCTTTGCTATCGTTAAATTAGACACTTCTGAGATTGTCTTTGTAAGACATACCCACTGAAGCTGAGCAGTAACTGTGCCTGTGTTTACTTTGCTAATCTAAAATAAGGTAAGTGCACACTTTGTGTCATCTTTCCATGGAAACATGGAAGAAACCGGAAGCCAGGAAGAATTGGAGCCATACACTTCCCAGCCCATAGCTCATTTCCATTAGGGAAGCAAAAATTTGTATCTTTAGGAGCTTGGAAACTATTATTTCATTGAAACTGTTCCCAGGCTTCCCAGATTCTGTGTGGTGCATAATGGGGTGTGTATGCTGCTCGCTCATGGCCCAACGCTTCCACACAAGGCTCCACATATGAAAAGGAAGAGAAAATCACCACTGTTAATGTCAGCCCCTATTGCTATTGGCACCAGAAGCGCTTCTTTTTAAAATTAACATTTGGCACCAGAACTGCTTCTCCTCAAAGTTAACATTTGTCTGCTGAAGGCATCTACACCACTTGTGTGCACAGTAAAGTACAGCATTTCAAAGTCCAGAGCCACCAGGGCAGTCTTTGTTTCAGACCTTGAATTCAGTTGCCTGATGCTTCTGCACATTTGAGCCACAGGAACTACTGCAAATAATTCTTGGGTCTGAGAGCACAAAGCTTTTTTTCACAGGTTACCTTCAGCCTTCAGAAAACATGTTACATAAATTTATCATTTTCCTCAGTTCTTTCCTTCAGAATCTTAAGCATCATGTGTTTTCCCCAAATTCCTCACCATTATGCATGTTTTAGCATACACAGTCTGAATGTCAAAACTATTGTATCACATCAGAGTTTATTCTACATCACATCAGAATTTATCCTGCAACAATTTTTCTTTCTGCATTAACCATGTGATAAACTACAGATGAAAGAGAGGTCTTCTTTCCAGTCATCTTATCTATGGATTGCAACTACTGTAAGAAAAATGGTGATCCCCTTCCTTCAGTTTCCCATGATAACTTTATTGGATTTGTTTAAACAAACTTGTGTCCCTGTCCTCTGATACACTAACATGTTTGCTGTAGAATCACAGCAGCTGTTGGTAAATCACATATTTTAGAAGAGGACTGCTATCAAATATTTTATATTTGGCTCTGTGTCCCTGTCAGATTGAACAATGATCACCTCGCCATGCTAATGGAGGGGGGTAAACTTTGAAGCAAGGAAAAATATCTTGTGTGTGGATTTGCAACAGGAGGGAAAAGAAAGAGAGGTCCAATGCAATCTCGATATGTTGTTTTTTAAAAGGTGAAAGTCACCAATCCTGCCCCTCCTTTCCCTTTTCCTCCTCTGACTCCAGAGGCTGTTTTTCCCTTTCTGCTCTTATCAGTTCCCAGGCTCCACCCTGCTGAGATGGAGGGACACTTTTCTTAGAGAGAGAGCATTTTCAACATGAAAATCTCCTTGCAGCTCCCCATGACTCATAGACTGTGCCTCCCTGGTGCTGGGGCCTGGGGTTTCCATGAAGGGTGATGGAAATATCCTTTTACAGAACACAGCTCCTTTTTGAGCCCTGCTAAATTTACTGGTGTGACATTTCCTGGGAGAAAGCAGCCATGCTTCTCTCTCCTGTAATTTGCTAAACAGTATGAACTGCATTAAAACCCAAAACCCTGCAAATACCTGAAAAGCCCTTCTTGGGGCATTCTTGACCAATTATTTCATTGGAAGTGGCTCATGCTAATGAAGCAATTAATGGGAACCTAAAGAAAACAAGAAATTTGGAAAAAGCAAACATTGAATAGCTGGCAGTTAAGTGAATGTTGGTTCTTTTCTACTCATGGGCAATTTTAATTCCAATTTTGTGCACTTAGTCAAACACTAAATCTAGGTACCCTGTCAGTCTCCTTTTTTAAAATTCTGGGCAATTTACAGTTTCTCACTGAACAATTTATAAATAATATATGCTGACCTGTTTTTTATACAGCTGTTGAAAGCTAATGCCTGCCCCTCTTTTGGTATTCGGTGGGGAAGATGAGTGGAGGAAAGAGCAGCGAAAGAACAGAAAGTAAAAATTCACTAAGGCAACACCCTTCCTCTCAAGGCAACAAAGTGGGAGTACAGAACCCTTTTCACTATCTGGACTCTGGAGCTAGGAAGTATTCAGATAGCCATAACCTTTAGCAGAAATTGTGCTCAGACCTCTCCAGGGGCGAGGCAAGCTGGAATCACAGCTTCAGCCTCTTAGGAAACGCCAAGCCTGTATCTGCTTCTTGTGCAGAGATTTATTTCTCTGTGGGACTTGGCTGGATGGTGCTGGAGATGAGCCTGTTGGGTTGATTCCCACTGCCCTTTTGACCTGTGCAGGGATGCAGCACCTCCCTCCAAGGCAATTGGAGAAAAGATAATCTGTGCTTACCAACCAAAACTGCCCACTTCTCCCTGAGAAAGTGGATGGGATGTCTTGCCCAATGCTGGTTTAAAACACACCCTCCCTGCCAGCACTGAAAGCTATGAAAAATGGACAATGCCTGAAAGCTGTGAAGCTTTGATTTTTATTTTATTGGTTGTGTCTGCTGTACACCTGTGACCTAATGTAAAATTCTACTGGGGGTAGAATGCATCCCTGTGAATTCCCACAGGCAGAGTAGCATATAAAAAAAATAAGACTCTCCTGAGCTTTTGACAAAATAATTGGAAATCTCAATTTATAAGAGTTTTAAAACCTTACCCCAGCTGGCAGCTCCTGTAAGAGATTTATTTGGTTGTGGTAACAAATAGCTACTTCGTTTAGAGTTAATAACAAACTCTAGGTTCAAGTTGAAATCCAATAAGGTAAAACAACTTTGCAGCAAAATATCTGCTACTAAAGTATCTTAGGAAGAATACTTTACCTACTATCTACATGGTTGTTCTTAGGCCAACACCGTGAAAGAGGCCAACATGACTTGAGTTTGCAACTTTTACCCTTAAATGCCATTGAGTAAAACTATCTTATAAACACAGCAGAGAATTAGGTGTGCTCTGCCGGAGCTTTATATTTAAAATGAAACTCTAACTCTTCTCCATCAGTGCCAATGGCAGAGATTAATATTCTGTACAGAAGGAAATTTGCATAAAGAAAATATTTTCCCAAGATCACTGGATATGCCAGAAATAAAAGAGTGTGAAAGCATAAAATAAAGGACTAAAAGAGCTAACTATGGGATGAAGCTTAAAATGCCACATCAGCAGAGAAAGGCCCTTAGCCTTTCCCTCTCTGCAGTGTGAGTCATTTGGTCCTGACGCCCCCTCCAGCAGTAAGAATATATGTGAGGAACTGTGGTATCAAGTGAAACCACTGTCAGGATGGCCAGCAGTAAAACCCTCAGCAGGCTTATGTCACCATCAAACCTTCCTGAGTCACTAAAAAAAAACCTTTTCTTTGTGGCTTTGCATCACTTGTAGAAAATGACCTGGTAGATGTCTGAAATAATACCTAGCTTTCCCCAGAGTCAGTGATTCTGAGGAAAAATAAACTATGAATCACTGTATGAACGCTTTTCACTCCTCTCTGGACTGCAGGAGGAGTCAGGAGCCTGAATAAGGTAAAAAACTGAAACACAGATCACCTGCCTTTTTTTTTATCGGGGCAGGACATGAGCCTGATGAGAAAACAATGGGATCAGTTCCGATGTCCTGAGTGTGGATGGCTGCAAAACACGTCATTCCAAGAACTGGGGAGACAATACAAATGACAGTGGTTATGGGAGCTGAACTAGTATGGAGGAATAGAAATCAAATACTGCAGCTACCTGTACCTGAAATTCAGACTAAGAGATGGGAAGAAGAAGAGGAGAAGGACGGGGAAAGCACAGCTGTCACAGTGCCAGTGGGTCAGGGAAGTAGGGAAGTGTGAAGCCCTTCTGTGCAGAGCAGCAATTCAGGAGCACAGGACTGGTGGATGCATTAACCATTCATCCAGCACAGCATCACCCAGTTCATGTGCCTAAGGAGGAAGAGTGTATAAGCTTCTGAGGTTTTGAAGAGGACTTTAACATCAGAAGATGTTTTTGGGATCCTGTTTAGGGAACCTAAGATCCAGAGTGGAATCATATTAAGAGCATCACCCTCTTAATATTCTTACTATTCTCTTTATCTGTAGGCAATCTCTTGCTGATCATTAAAGGGGTTTTGTGAACCCAGTTTAAATTAATTCCTATGGTGGCTTTTATGCACTACTTTAGGGCCATAATTAATTGTTTTCTTGGACCAAATTCTTGACGCTTCACTAAATATACCTTGGAACATGGAAAAAATAGCAATGACTTTGGGTACCAAGATAAATATTTCATCAGCCACATCAAATATTAGAGACATTTTCAGAATACATGCCTGTCTCTCTAATAAACTCAAATGGACATAACATAGGCATCTGTATCTCTGCATCAAACATGAGGCTTAAAAGTTAGAAAACAAATACACCCATGGCTGAAACTTCAAAGGACCCCATAGTCACCAAAAAAACTCTTCACTTCACCTCTTTGTGGTAGAGCAGATATTTTCCACATGAAACAGGGTCATGAGCCACCATAATGCTAAATAAAGCTGCAGATGCAGTAAGAAATCTGGGAAGCAGATTGCAAGCAAAACTTTCTCACACTTTCACAGAGTAAGAGTGTTCAGCTGAGTGCTGTCTCCCCAAAATTCTGTGATCACAACACGAAACCTCTCACCTTTTGTTGCAGTAAATGGGCTACTCCTGCCAGGCACAATGAATTCTGACAAGGGGAAGAAATGATTTGAGGAAATGCATTATTCATTGTCACTGATGTTTTAATTAAACCAGTTTTGTCCACTTTACAAAGACCATGTTTTGAAATAGAGACAATGCATTATGAAAACTATTGTTTACTATCTCTTCATACTAAAACATAGCTTTCAATGCTCCTCAAGCTGTTTCTGTCTTTTCCTTGTTTGTCTTTGTTTTTTGAGTGCCTTGTCTGAGACTTGCCTTTTAACTTCCCTCAGGAAATCTTGCAGAGTAGACCTTTCACAAAACTCTTGCAACTGTGAACTTGAAATCTTTAAGACAATTTTAAACTGAAAGCATGACAAGAAGTTAATGCTCCCAAAACATTGGTGACTCATAAGAACACTACAATCAAATATGCCTGGCACCAAGGGCATCAG
The DNA here is from genome assembly GCF_030490865.1 of Poecile atricapillus. NCBI lineage: Eukaryota > Metazoa > Chordata > Aves > Passeriformes > Paridae > Poecile > Poecile atricapillus. The sequence goes on from NC_081252.1 coordinate 10,150,356, forward strand.
CAAACCTGGAAGAATTGGCAGGTCTCTGGTGCTGGGTTAACACTGGACAGAGCTGTATGCCCAAAAGGAGACAAAGAAATAGAGCAATGGGAGAAGAAGGAGCCACTGGGATAATTTACTTGTGGGTACACTCAGAGCTACATCTCACAGGGTCCTGGGTCAGTACTGATAAATGTGCATGACTGTGGCACAAATTTCTGACAGGACTTTTGTCTCAGATCTGGAGAACAAAAAAGATTTTGTGGCATCCCAGGGATGCTACTTTCTTTTATTTCTGTATTACTGTTTTAATTAGGACACTAGAAAAGTTATTGTAATTAACTGAACATCTGAAAGAGAAAGGTAAAATTAAATCTGAGTGTCCTTTATAGGAGTGCTTTGATGTAATGTTTAGTTTAGTTGAGAGATAGAAGTGTAGAAAAGAGGGGTAGGATGGCTTATGTCTGTCAAGTCTCCTAACAGAGCTGAAAAGAATGATCTGAACAGTCTGCTGTTAAAATGTCTGAGGCAGATGTTACTTTTACCACCACAGTCAAAGCAAGGGTCTTCAGTGTTTGACTTTCGAAATCCCCTCTAAGTTCCTTACAGAGACATAAAATGGTTTGTTTATTAAATCTGTAATTTTACGAAACTTGTGAGGTCCAGAATGAAATGCTGAATTCTCTGCAATCTCTGGTGGGACATACATTTCCCGTAATCTCTTTAAGAACATGCCTCCTTCAGCTCACACCAAGTGCCACATTAATAATCTAAGAAGACCTTAAATATCCCTTTTTCTTTCATTATAATTTCTGCTATATTCATCTTTAATACTTTCCAATTTAGCCATTTTATTCTTGTGAACACTTGGTGAAACTCCACTTTATGTCAATTTCCAGTGCTTGAATATATTCACCCTTACTTGTTTTTTTCTCTCAAAAGATTTCAAAGGCATTTTCAAACCTCATGTAGGAAAAATTCATTTTAACAGCCACAAAAATTGATCATTGCTCAGCAGCAGAGTGCAGTACAGCTAAACACTGAGGAGGCTCATGTCAAGAAATACAAGTAGAAGCTTTCCTGAAATCTATGTTCAATTAGGGTAATTTGGTTTCCTCAGCAGTCTGATTGGGCAGTTGCCTCTTTGCGCACCAGAAATCAAAAGTGGAATAACACCCCAGTGACAACACTGGGAAACAATGCAACTTTTGTCTGCATTTAAATTTCTCAATACTTAGATAATAGTGATTAATTCTCATAAAACTCTGAGTGACTGAATACAGGCAGACTTCAGGCAGGGAAAAGAGCCATGGATCCGAAAGGGTACAGGATGTATCTCCTAATGTCAAGCAGCATCTCAAAGTTGTGGAGGAGACTCTAAACCCACTGAAAAAGGATAGAGCTTTAGTTTTTTTTTGGCTGTGTTGCAGTCACCCTCTGTACCATGTCCAATGTCCCACAGGAGTGTAAAGATGTGCAGAGCAGTGCCACAGAACCCCAGCAGTCACCAGGGAGCTGCCCCTATCTTCAGTACCGCAGCAATCATCAGCCAGCCCCGAATGTTTAGGATTGCTGAGACTAATTTGGATCAGGACCTGAACTCTGAGGAAGGGTCTGAAGGGACAGACAGATGACAAACTCGTTAGTTCGATCCACAAGTGCCACTGGAATGTCACACACTGATTGCCCAAATCTGACACGGGGCTGATATAAACCACACTGCCCATGGCACAAAAGTGTGGCAGCCTGTCCTGGGATGCAAGGAGAGCTGGGAAGGGCAGGGAAAAGAGATGAAGGGTGTGAAGTAGGGATGAGGAGTCATCTTGCCTAGGCAGGATGGGTCTGGTCTTCTTCCCAACAAAGAGAAACAGAAAACACAAGTAAAATAAAACAAACACCAGAAGATACAGAAAAGAGAGGAAAACCTCCCTGATTATACTTCAAAATGCTTCCTACTTGAATCTGAGACACTGATTACTACCTAAAGACATGGAGTTTTCTCTACTGTTTCTCCTGGGGAAAAGAAAGGGTAATGGGCCTCCTCAGGATGTGGATTTTGTTTCTTTCAAATATCGTACACATTTTTATATGCCATGGTAGAATTTATATGCAAGCATGCACAGAAATCAGTGCACAGATGCCTCAGTTAATGCTCTTGACATGTTGATACAGCAACAAGAAGATTCAGAGGAGAAAGAGGAGATAGAGTGGCACCACAATACGAAGGTTTTTCCAGAAATATTTTTTTACCACTGATGATTTCCCCACGTTTTAAAAGTATAAATATATGTGTAAAAGTATAAAAGCATAAATAGGAATACCTGTTATGCAGCTCACTGTCTATCCCTGACTTAGAAATCAATACAGAAGGTCTTCCGCTGATTCTAGGAACAAGAACACATTGATAACAAGAATAGGAATTCTGTAGTGATGTAAGCAAAAACTACATTTTATGAGAAGGATCAGTAATTCTATGCATATATGTGACTTGCACCAACTGGGAACAAGCACAGCCTCAGCTGGCATAAACTATTCCTCAACACCTTTAAGGAGTGGATTAAATCCCTTGACTCAATCCCCTGAAATCAGTGGGATGTTGCCTCCACACCTCTTGGCCTTTGTGATTGAAACAAAAAGATGACTTTAATGTTTTACAGCCAAGCCAGAGAATCAAAAGCACATCGAAAATAAAGTGATATCTCCCCACAATAGACACTGTTACTTTTTACTCAAGGAACCCTGATGTTAGTCATAAAATAGTGGATGATGTTTTCTTGAGCATATCCTTCCTGAATTATTTCCAGATTATTTTGTCAATCTTCATCACACTTCAAAACTGAGATATCGTTTCTAGATTACTCAGCTTCTCTTTTTTCTTCCTTTTAAATGTGCATTATTTTCAGGGGAAAAAAAATGCCTTATGCCTGCTGTCTGTTTTATTTGGACTCAAGCAGTCAGAAACATTTTGCTGCTGGTGTAACCAGACTCATTTAAGTGAAACTGACTCCAAGGAGAAGCAGAGATAAGCAGGAGGTTTTATAAACCACTTTAGTGTTTCCAAACCAGCCATCCTGATATTCCACTGCCCACAGGAGAGGCCAGGACCTGGTGTGCAGTGAGTTTATCATGAGCACCCTGCAGCAGAAAGCAGAGTTTAAGGTGAAGGTGAACTTTACAGCAAGGCAGCTCAGGCCTTCTGGCACCTCATCCGTCCTTGTGGTGATTTGGAAGGAGGGAAAGAAGAAAATAAGGGAAGGGTAGGGAAAGGAAAAGGGGAAAAGGGGAAAAGGGAAAAGGGGAAAACAAAAAGAAGAAATACTTTTGTGAACCAATTCTCATATCCTCTAGTCAAATTAAGTTAAACTTTTAAAAGCCCATCAGGTGAACTCAGGGTATCATGAAGTCCTTAGGAAGGCTCACCTTGTGCAAGTGCTGGCACAGGCACAGAGAAGTTTTGCTGCTGGTACTTCTGCTAATTTTATCCTGTGCTTTCTCTGTCTCCTCCTGTTTCTGCCTTCTGCTGTTCTATGTTTCTGCTGGAGACCTACTCCAGGAGGCTGAAGCAGTGGGAGCAAGGATAACAGCATTGAGGTTCCCACATTCCCTGCTGTGGGGAACCACCCTGAGACCTCTTATAAGTTGTTAGCATTAGGTTACCTGGCCAAACAAAATTACATTCCTGAAAATCTGTTCATTAGGGTTATTAGTACCTTATCTGTTTCTGTCAGTACATCTGAATATCAGTACTCGGAAACGCTTGCCAATATGTTGTTCTCTCTCTTTCTCCACAGTTCTTCTTAATATCCTGTCACAAAATGTTGCCTTCCACACTAGTTGATATTATTTCACTCTTCATAAAATATATTTGTTCAGGGTTGTATGAAAAGCCCAACACCAAATGCTTAAGAAAGTACATAAACAAGCCAAGTGTGCAGAGGCAGCTGCTCAGAAAGCCCATTCCATTTCCTGCCCTCTAGTCCTTCATCTGCTGTACTCTGCAGAGAGTAACATCCCTGCTGAAGACAAGCTGTAGCTCTAGACCGTGACCTCCAAACATTTTTAGACAATATAGAGGATGCAACACGAGGAGAAAGTAATTCTTTGGAGCACAGTGTTGGCACTAGGTGCTATGACGCCCTTCACAGTGGACTTTCTCCTCAGTTGGCAGAATTTCAGCAGAAGCCAAGCACAGATTGTCACATCAAACAAGAAGAACCCCCAAAACTCTGTGTTTCTGTGCACTTCTAACCAAAGTATTTGAAATGTGGAGGGAGGGAGATGTGGGGTTTTGAAAAATAATGTGGCATTACAATAGCTGTTATGCCTTTAGGTAGACTGCAAGCGAGACATAAAAATTTTCACATTCAGGTCTAACCATGGCAATTTTTGGTCTCATTCCAAACACATTTTACTTTTCTAGATGCAAAAAAACTTTATTTCCACTAGCCTCAGCAAACAAAGGAGCTCAGAAAACATCACAGAGGAGCCCACTGTTGACGGAATCACAGCAATTTTTATGGCTGGGCTTACATTTACAAGCAGGAGTATCCGCGGGGTCACAGCCCTGCTTCATGTCATGTGACAACTGAGCAAAGTTGAACACACACAGTCAGACATTTAGGTGGCCAGCTGGCACAGGAGGTAAGCACTGCAGTATCACTTTGCCCACCCACACAGACAGCGTTTTAAAACCAGTAAATAGAAATACAACAGTAGTTTTATAGAAAGGCCAGACCATAAATAATTGATCCATGGGATAAATATGCTTACATCAGACAGAAAGGCAGAACTCACCAGCCAAACTTTACCTTATATAAAATTTTCTGGAGCATGTACTGTTTTCCAGTGTCATTAATACAAAAAATACAGCTCGAAAATTGCCCAAACTTTTTCTTGTTTCATGCAACCAGCTACACTAGCAGAAGCCTTTCTTGAGAGACATGCTATATTTTAATACACAACTACCTCTGCACCATGGAAAGAACTCTGATATCTGTCACACAGATAAGTTTCCCTCAGGACTCAACTCATTCTGAAGCTATCTCATTAAAATGATGATGATATGATATGATTGATTACAATCATATTAGTGAATATGAAAGCTGCCTGCCTTACAGACTTATCTCTGGCAACTGAGCATTTATGGGAATTTAGAACACAGCACAGGTAAGGTATCAGGAAGTGTGCTTTTCTTTCTTTTCTTCTCAAAAAATTTCTCTCTCCAGCTGTATCAGATGGAAAAAACCATACAATTCTTCTTCATTACTAAATGAAAAATAATTTTAATTTTTTGCTTTAAAAGTAATGTACATTTATCATTTGCGTTAACCTAACTGTGACCTAGGCAAGTACACTTAGGACTATCAAAGCTTTAAGTTTAAAAAGTTCATAAAAACTATATTAAAAGTGAGTTTTCCCACTTAATTATAAAAATAATGCTCCACCTTAATATTCTTGAGGACAATTATGAGATGTTTAATTCCTAAAAATATATGAGAGCTATTTAACAATGCATTCACTTTTTTTTTGCAAGAAGAAATATAATTTCACTAATTTGAACTTTATTTTATGTACAGAGGCCATGTCCCTTTCCTACATAACTATTATGTTAACCCTATGTAAATGCAATGTTTCACTATGCTGGCAGTATAGGGGCCAAGGAAAGCAGATTTTCTTTCCATACTGCTCTGAGATGAAATACAAAAATTTTAACTAGATTTTTCCCCAATAAGCAGGAGTGAGGTAATCAAACTTCTAGTCTTCTAATTCCTTCCCAGGGAAGCTACAAGGTTCACAAATGGTATTCTGGGCCAACATGAGCCCAAGGAGGAGGCAAGCAAAGAAGCAAACTGGAAGTAGAGATGCAAATATCAGCACCTACCAATAAATCTGGTTTTCTTCTGTGCTTTGAGGTTGATACATTAAAAATACGATCCATAGTATAGAATTTCCCAAGGAATTCCCCTATGTGCTTCCATAACCTTTTTCTTAGCTGTTTTCCTACAGATCGTAAAAGAGCAAAATCAACCAAAAACCCAATAACTACTTTTTTTTTTTTTCTTTTCCAAATCAAACTGTTTTGGAGACAGAACTTTATTAGACTGCCCATACAGCTTTACAGAAAAAAGCAAACACTTCTTAAAGCAGTGCACAACCAGTCTTTATTTGCAGCCAGATAGCATCAAAACTAAGAATTTAAGAGCATTCCAGAAAAGACTGGAGAGTTAAAAGATACCGAGAGTCACCTCCATAATGAATGAGTAAAAACAAATTTGGCTAGGGCTATGAAAGAAACCATAAGTCTCAGAACATGGTTCAACCTGGACCACATCAGGGATTAAGGAACTCTCAGTCTCACATGAGAGCTAATACTGACTTTTATGCAATATTTCTTTTCCAACTGGTACAAGTCAGTGGGCAGGATTTGGTCCTGGCCAGATTGATGCATCAGGCACTCACCCCACTGATTTGACTGTAAAATGAGGGCTGCATTTTGTGTGTATTGGGGATACCAGGCCCAGCAAGCTGCAGGATGCTTTTCTGCAGCTGCTCCATGAATCCTGCTCATCAGATTTGCTGCATATTCCTCAAGGGATTTAAAAATACCTCTGCACAAAGAACCAAAGTTTAACTCTCTGAATTCCCAGGCTGAATCAGGAAGACTACCACTTGTAGTTCTGTCTGGAAAATAACAGAGCTAATAAGAAGGGGGACACAGAGTATTCTTCCATATACCTCTGCTTTTGAGAGAGAAGAAATACATTTTCACATGCCTCAACGTTTCAGGTTTAGGCACAATTTCACTTTAGTGCTTGCTTCATCTTTTCTTGTTTTTCACCTGGCTTTACCAGAATTCCTGAAGCTTTACTTGATGCATCTGCTCCCTTGTGCTTTATCTCTCTGAGATGCCAGGCCGGGTTTCTCTCCTGGCACGCCGCGCGCAGCTACCGGAGCGTGTTAGCAATCAGGGCAGCCCATGGGCTGGCTGTGAGGAGTGGGAGCTGCAGATCTCCACCTGGGATGGAAGCAGAGCACTGCTGTAGCTGACACCTGGCTCTCCAGTGCCATTTCCCCACTGGGTGTTTTGTCATAGGAAAGAAAATCCACTGCGGAAGCACGAGGCTGTCACTGATCGCAGTCACTGGTGCATGAAAAATCGCTGCCAGCTTCAAAAAGGGCTTTGAAGTAAAAGGACACATATACCAATAACAACCTGATAACATCTTTCACTTCCTGAGCTCCCTCCTGGGCCCTTTCCCTAACCTTTTTTCTCTTTCTCTCACTCCATTCCTCACCAAAGCCTCAGACTTATGGTTGGACTCGATGATCTTAAAGGTTTTTTTCCAAATTTTACAATTTTGTGATTCTATGATTTTTACCACTGCACAGCTTTCCTCTCTACTTTATGCCACACATGTGAAAAACTCATGTCTCCACCTGCTTTACAGTTAGATTATGCATTTCTTTCTCATTAGTACACATCAGATATAATCATGGTTTTCAACAGGATGGGAAAATAATGTGAATGGGATCCATATGTAAAATAAAGTTCAATGTTTTGTTTATGTATTTCATGAATTAAGGCAATCTTTTCTCAGCTGCTGGCAGGTTGTATTGATAATCATCATGCATGATAGCTACTACTTGTTGTATTTTCTATTAAATTATCACATGTGCAATCAAGTTGGCAGTTTTCTCTGCAAGAGATATCACAGGAAAAGAATATTTATTAAAAATCTCCCCATTTTCATGGAGGCAATAAAAATATCTGACTACAATTCCACCTGTAATACAAACTGAGAATGAATAATGAAAAATCTGGACCCACTACCAGTGACATGATTTTCAATACCAACCTCTTTAGAGAAACCTGGTGGGTTGAGTAGCACAAGGGATTCCATTAGGAATAGAAAACCTTGAGAAAATATGTTTAAAGAGTGATGCTTATAATTCATATTTCAACATGTATAGAAAATTCACCAAGTAGCTATAATAAAAAGTAAAGTATTTTGCTGTAGTATATACTATAGCAGCATATCCAGTTTTTCCCTTCAAATTTAAATGTTTGATGCTTAAAATAAATGCCTGCTAATTGCCTACATAACCAAATATCTGAAAAGTCAAAAAAGACCATTAGGTCATATAGAAAAACTACTGATGAATATTATCTTGCTTTACTTCCTAGAATTCTTTATTATATGTAATTTTACTGGTTTTGTCCTGGTAACGAAATGTGTTTTGAATTGGGCATCTGATATCAAGTAAAGGCTATTACACTACACATAGCTGGAGACATACTTGGTGAAAAAGTGTTTTAGTAGTTAAAATACACCTTAATATCTGGGTTGTCCTACACTTTACGTCATACAAAATTATTTCAAGCTCAACACCTTCATTGTTTGCAGTAATCCTTTCAATTTTTGGCATAGAGTCAACAGGTCACAAAAGTGTCTTTCCCCTCTACTGCAAGATTTCATTTGGGTTTGAAAAAAGCCCTGAGCTCATGGGGCTGTGACCTCAGCCAGGAAATCCACAATTTCTAGTGTTCATCACCAGGAGGGCAATGGGCTCCTGGGTCTCACAGCCAGCCTCAGCAACAGGCACATCCCTTGAGACTGAGCTTTAGAAAGGGCAGCCTTACAGATCAGCTGGTTAACATCTATGTAAAAATTCTCCACAGCCAAACCCCTCACAGTGTTGTACAGTGAGATTGCTGTGTTGCAGATGATGGCATTCTGTCCAGACCAAGTTGGTTTTTTTTCTGCTCAAAAACACACACCTCTAAATAGATGCTATTTCATCCCAGGAAATGAGGATCAGTCTTGAACTTAAGATACTCTGCCCTCTAAGCTGCTTCTCTCCATCTCTTTTTTTTTTTTTTTTTTTCCAGTCAGGTTAAATCCACCTTGATATCATTAAACACCTCTCTTACTCTCTTAAAGTTTTCCTCTGTAAGATGGAAATAGCAGCCCTGTACGTCAAGAGGAGATAAATGCCTTAATATTCTCCAGGTACTTTGCTGGTGCATTGATGGATGTCCTAAACGAGGCTGAAAGTAAATGTACAATTCCACATTTAATTCCAGCTTTAAAGACAGAAAGGACTCCACAGTGAATAATGAAAAGAAGGGCAAAAGTAGGAGACTGTCTGGAGTATGTGTGAACATGTAATTAAAGACTGCACCTTAATGCAAAAGGCAGATGAATTAGAACTGCAAATCCACTTAGTGTTAACACTCCTTGCTTCACAGAACTTCACAGATTAATGTCCTTTTAATGTATTTATGAGCAATGATGTACAAACCTATATATATTTAAGCATTGAATGAGCAATGGATCAAGTCTGACGCAGGAGAGATTTATTGTGTAACAACTGCAGGAAATAAAATCTGGATAAGAAATGTCATTTGTACTGGAAATTAATTTCAAAACAGTCATCAATTTATTCATCGAGCTCTAATGAAAAGGATAAATTTTGCTTTCCAAGTTAAAATTAGAAAAGTCATTACAAAAAAAAAAACCAAAAACCTCACCATTACCTTAAACCCTATTTAACCAACTCAGTCAAAAACTTAATTTATTACAAACTGTAACTTTGCAGTCATCATTATTTCCCCACTATTGTGGTAATTTACACAGCTGTCACCCCACACTGTGCATTCCCTCTGGGTTCATCTCCCTTTTCCTCTTGTTGATGTCCTGATGGCACAGTTCAGATCTGGTCCACCCACTACCCACCCTGCACAGTGATGCACATTTGAGTCCTGCTCTGAGGTTCACTGCAGGCAGGGTTGAGAAACCCACAGAGAAAGAAAAAACACTTGATTTTTGTGTTTTTATGGACTGTGGCTATGACCCTACCATCCCTGCTAATACTTTATTTGATGGTTTGCTTGACTTCCCTGAAGGTGTGGTGCCCTGGTGCACCCTCTTACCCACACCAACAATGAGTCTTCCTTCTCAGGGAACTTGTGCAGGGGTGGGGAAAGGTGATAAGGAGACAAAGACAAACCAAACATGAGAGAATGCACAGCTACAGTCTTGGTACACACTGCCTGTTCTCTCTGAAAGCCTTCCTCAGAAGCTCCCCCACCCTGCCCCTTCCCTCTCCCCACAGACCCATAACAGGATGCACATTAGGATTTCTCTCCAGCTGATGTTAATTCAGCTCAGTTGACTCAAAGCTCAAAAGAAGGGAGGGAACAAAGGGTAAAATAAGTAAAAATAATGAAGCAATTGCTCAGTTAGTGTAATTGCATAGGCTTCAATAGGACTATGCTAATTTCCAGCAGCTGGAGTTCTGGCTCTATATTTTTTATTTACTTTACCTCCTGTACTTAATTTCCTAACCTCCCATTTGTTTGCTATTTTCATGTCCTATGGTGGCTTCATTTGGAGCATAGATTTCTTGAGGAATTATTGGGCGGTGGGGGGGGGGAAGGTTAGTTCAAACAACCACCCAAGTCAGGATATAAAATAAATGTATTCCACTGAAAGATAAGTAAGAGAGATGTGGTTAGTATAGAGATAGTATAGAACTGGAGTAAAAAATTATATCCATATCCAGCTCTGTAAAATTTTCTGCCTTGGACAAGATCTTTCATCCAATGTTCATTGTTCCATTTTGCAGTTCATAACTTAGGAATAATATTTTCCTGGTCAGGTTTTGTATGAAATAATCTGCATATGCCTTTGGACAGACATGCTTTGGTTTCTTGAAAATATGATAACAGATGTATTTCTTAATGACCTTCATATAAATTTACTATATAACCCACTTCCCCACCAACTATTTGAGAAAGAGTGGGGTGGACAACATACAAAGTGATGTTTGGAAAGTATCACAGGACTCTATCTTGCTTAAGCTACTGCCAGTGAGCAGACAGATCTAAAAACACAACAATTTGATCTTTCACTCCCAGACCTCTTTCCTACTTCTCAAAAGAAGGAGCTTTGAAAGAATTGGAGGCTATTTTTCAGCTGGTGCACTTCTTTTGGTGATCTCTTCTTCTTGTGCTTGTATCCCTACCAAGGCAAGCAAAGGTGTAAATCAGCCAAGTTGTGTATTTTGGTGAGAACTTTTTACAGAGAAAACCCCAGTTTGAGTTCTCAAAAGTTCAAATCTGTTGAGTCACAAACCAGTCAAGATACAACAAGTCTAATGACACAAACAGATACAGAGATGCAGTGAAATGCAGTATAATGCACTCACTTCTGTAGTAGACCCCCAGAGGCCTTGCTAAGCAAAAAAAAATATATTGCTGAGGATTATTACTTGATAAACTGAACTCTGCTTCAAAGTTCTTCCTGAACAGTCAAATTGAGGTTGGTAAAAATGTTTTTATTTGTAAAAAAATTGTTCTCATTTTTTTCTTAGTAATTATAATTCTTTAGATAGGAGAGATTTAGGTATCATTAAGTAAATCATTAAGTATAAATATAATTGCAAATTATCAGCTTATTTACTACTTATTTAATATTTGATAAATTATGTAGAATTGGTTTTATCCATTTGTGGGAGAAAAAAACCTTATAAAACAGTAACAATTCCTAGTCAAATAGTTCTCTTGGTACCAGCTGCAGAAAATACTTAGGACTAGGACTGAATGGACATAAACCCTGCAATCTGTAATGAAACTGTGATTAGACCCTGACTGTTCCCAGGGGGAGAAAAGTGCTTTCTAATACAAATTGTTTCTGTACACGTGCAGGGGGGCTGGGTGTAAGCCTGTGACGTTCCTGCATGGAAATATGAGGTTTAATGTTACTTAATGTTAATAGTTATCTTCACCCAGATAGTCACACTGGTTACAAATACAGTTTTTGCTTTTTTATTCTCACTCTTTCTGACAATTTTTCAACTATAGTCATCAGATCAACCTACAAATAGTTAATACTGGCATGTATTAATCTATAAAACAAAAGAGTATTTTACTCACCCCTTACATTCATCATTTGTGTACAATCCTTCCACCAGTAAAAAAAGAAACTTCTGGTCACAATCTGTGAAGATAGCTTTAAGATATAAGTTTTTTATCATGGAGTTCTATTATGCAGCCAACTTAATGATATAAAACACTATGTCTTTATTTCCAAACAAGGAGTAGGGATGAGGCCTTGAGCAACAATTCAGGTCAAAGTAATCTTGTTTCACGGTTTCTGTAGCAAAAGTTACAATCATTTTCTACAAGCCGAATCCATCATCAAAGTCCTGTTATTCAATACTAACAATGAACTTTTAAATGCAAATAACAAAGCATGTTTACATTTTAGTGCTAAAGCTGGACTTGTTAGACAAACTTGCCCCTAACTTTCACATAATTTGCAAAATAACATATTTTCAGTTGTCTGGAAATATCAATATATCCATTTACCAAAAAAAAAATAATAATTTAATTGAGTATAAATCATTCTGTCACCCACGTTCAATTTTGCTTATAGTTATTTTTGCAGACCATTTTCATATAAACATGCCATAAATATTTTCTCATTAGGCTTTCATTTCCTAAGCTACAGATGTAATTTACAGAATATCATCACAATAATTTGCACTGGTATGGCAGTGTAGGTGGAGGCAAGTGTGAAAGAAACTGGTTTGTAGAAGAAAGGCTGATTTCCAAGGAATCTGGCACTACAGTGTTTTAAATAAGAAGAGTCCAATGTCAGAAGCTGGGCTATTTAAATGCTGGGTATGGATTAGATTTTTGACAGAAGAGTATTACTCTTGTTTTCCCAGAAATCTGTTGCTTCTAAGATTTTGCTTTAGTATTTGTGGGTGATATAAGGCTCATAAAATAATGCAAAACTGACCCCCATCTCCCCCAGATCAAAAGCCCCAATATTCCCCCTGAAAAGAAGCCAGCACTCACGTAAGGGTTTAACAAGGACAGTGGGTCAAAGAACGGAAGTTGAAATGGAAGTTGTAAAATTGGGTCTGGGGACTATTACAGAGCCAGTAGTTAATGAGTTTAGTCCAGCAGTAAATCAGGAAAGGGCTAACAGTGAGGGGACTAAAGAGCTCAGTGGTGTCTGTGGTGCTTTTCCTATACTTCATGAGATTTCACTTTCAGAGTCATTACACGAGATGAATTCATTCAAACAAAGCCTTAAGGGATTTGCTCTATTATTCCCAGACAGGAAGAAGAGTCTAATTTCTCTAGTACAGATTTTATCCAGTTTACAATTCCCCTGAAATGTCTTTGCATACACATATTTATAACTATTTACAGTGAGAACCCTTTCCTTGAGAAAACATATAAACAGCTTTTACCAGTAATTCATTGTAATCTATAATATCTTTATACTGTAAATATGTGTATTAAGCGGTTCCTAAAAATAAGTAACTTTATTACTGGAATAAAAATTACTATCAGTTTTTGAAAGTTATTGTTCTTATCTCAGTTATTTTGTGTTGCTTGCATGTACATCTGATGATAGCACTCATAAGCATCTTAGTCTTAAAATCCCTGGTGAGAGAGACTTTTTTTCCTGGGATGAAGCCCAGCTAAATGAGGACAGACAGATCTGGTGATGCAGGAGACAAGGAACTTAGAAGTTGAAGGGTCTATTAGGTTTGTTTTGCTCATCTTCTGTTTTTGTGGCAAACATTTCAAATATTGCATCTTCCTGACCATCAGAAAAAGCTCAGTTATAAATTCATCTTGTACAGCCTGCATAAGACCTCTAAATGAAATCTTTTATATGAAAAAGTTTTATCCTATTTCAAACTTTTAATTTTTTTTATCAGATGAAAACAAATCGTAAAGAAGCCTGCAGCTCCTTAAAACATATTAAACCCAAAAAAATACAGTGTTTTTTATTCTTTTCAAATTAACAACTTGACTTTTACATCAGTAACAAACTGAACTGTATTGAATAAAATATATAGATGACTTTCCACCTTAAGTACAGGTTATGATGTGTTTATTATTTATTATTTAAATGTATATTAATATTCCATTATAAGTATTATTAAATTCAAACCCAGTCCAATTTAAATAAAGTTAGAGATTAAAGAGTTTATTTGTAAATTATTTATCCCATTGTCAACAGCATTTGTCCTATAATGCACTTATTTTTGCTGTTCCTGAGTTCTGTGAAACAAAAATGGAGCAAAAAGAAATCATTTCTCCTAGAAATAATTTATCACACTGTAAATTTGTATCACATATATAAACCCTGGAAGTATAATTTGAAATGTGTATTTCCAGGCTATTAATTGTTGCTGTCATCATTAATTATTTGGTTCTGTTGGCTAAGAAGTGAAGTTATCAATTAAAGTAAAAGGAGAACTCATCCCTTTTGACTCAGTCTGGTCACATAATTAGTAGTCATTTATAGACTCTCCCATTTATGGTGCCACTCCATTTACAGACTATAATAGTGAGGGAAAATTAATGTCCCAAATTGTTTTAGGCTGATATAATGTGCAAATTGCAGTTCCAAGTATGGTGATAATGTCATTTATTGGAAAATTCTGTGGGAAAAGAAAAATGTTATGACACATATTTTTATAAATCTTTGTACTGCAAGTAGAGTCAAGACAGGAGCCTTTGGATAGTGAACCTTTTACAATTTTAGGAAATAATTATTCTCCTCTAATGATATAATTGAGGGAACCCAGACTGCTCTTTTAGAACCAGTCAAATATGTTTTAAATGACATCAAATACAGACTATAAAGTAAATATTACTTTACTATAGCCCACACCATTTTTCCTTATCCTGCTAAAAGCTGAAAATAGATTCCTCACAGAAAGGTTTTATATGTAAATTCTTACCTCTCAATGGCACCAAAAGAGAAATGTTAAAATTTTTAGGTCTTTTTTTTCTGTCTTTCTTAAATATAATGACTTTTTCTATGGCTTTTTCCGTATATGTTACTCACTCAGCACTGCATGAATTTTGGCCCATCTCAGAGGCCAGAGATGGCATAAATATATCTGAATAACAGTATAAATGTCTTTTAAATGTCTTTTCATTTCCTCAGAGAGTGAAAAAGGATTAGCAGTAGATTGCTGAACTTCAACAGGTAGATTTTGCCATATGTTAACATTTCAAAATGTTAATTAAAAATATGTTCTGCTAAAGAGACTCATCTGAATAAATATTTAAAACTTCAGAATTTTGAAACTCAAAGCCCATATTCCTTATGTTTATACACTAAATGTAGCATAAATGACATTTTATCAGAGATCAATTTACATTTGAAAAGGGATAAATGAAGCAAATTTTAAAAAATGAAAGGACAAATATATTTATGAACTCTGAATTGTATTTTTATTAAAGTTCAGAGTTTTGAATGTATGGCTACGACATGATTTTAAAAAACAAACAGGAAAACATCCAAAAATATGTGTTTTTCTTCCCCTTCAGATGGCATGGGAAAACCCTTCAACAAATACACGCCTGCATTTGCACAACAGCTTCAAATTACAAACTGCATTCTCTAGCTTCTACAGGAAACCTCTGTGCTTGGTGGCAGCATTAAGTTATTTTTTTTATTGGCCTGGGATGTGTACTGGTTGAAGCAGAGCTGTCTGGTGAACCACACACACAGGGCTGTTTACCCACAAGAAGTGGAGCACACATTAATCACGTGCAAGCAGCACATGCAGACAGACCCGGTGATAGTAAAAGGTTCTAAAATCTTAGAAAATTCAGAGACTTAGAAAGAAATTTAGGTTTGGAAAGCCCTGGGAAAAGTAGGCCCTGAGAAATGTTAGGCCTTGTGCTTGTTAAAGATCAGGTCAAACTGTACCTGTGTAGTCAGTATATGATAAATGATACAATTGTTAGATGTGATGAGATATAATTGTTGTTTAAAGAACATGAGGAACAATATTAGGGGGCTAGGGAGGATCATGAGAAATCCATGCTTGGGTAAAAACAATGCTTACAATAGAACAATGTAAGTTCAATAATTAATATGTAAGTTGCATAATGATAGAGTATAAAATACGTTCAACTCAAAACCAAATCAGGTCAGATTTGGGTATGTGTACCCCTGACACCCAGAGCTCTTCAATAAAGCACCTTCATATAATCATTCGTGATTATGTGTGTTCCTGAATGCTAACACCGGGGCTGACTGGGAGCCCCAAGTTTACCTCCACCATCCATAAATTTCCTCCAGTCAACCACACAAATCAGCTCTCAATTCTAAAGCACCAGCTCCCCCGATTTTTAAGCTATTTTTGACGCCTTCTCCTTCCCAGCTGTGTTGATCTTACTGCTGCCTCAGTGGGCCAAAGGACGCAAAGTTTTCTGTGTTCATTTAGTGACTACATAAAGCAGAAGAAACCTGGCACCAAAACCTCAAAGCACTCTGGAAAAAGCACCAGTTACACTTAATTCTAAATCAAGAGACCTTCCAAATTATTGTTGAAAGCCCATGAAAAACCACAAAAAAGATAAATTCTCCAGAAAATGGGAAAAAAAAAGGTGGGCAGAAGCTTTTTAAGTTATACACCCAAATATCCTTTTTCTCCTCTTGTCTGCTGCATGGTCAGGAGCTGGATGGAGTCTGCAGTGCTAGAGAAAGAAACCATCCACTGATTGAAGTAACTGCTACAAGGTGAATGGGGACAAGATGCACAGGAACCTGGAAACACATCTCCACACTGTTTTGCAAGCACCACTGTTTTGTTGCTGTTATTTTTCTCTGTGGAAAAACAGTGCAAAGGCTTTCAGTGTCCAACATGCCCTTATATGAAATTCATAAATATGTACATGTTTGTCCTTGGGTTCACTCAGACAGTAATTCTTAGTTTAAGGGTCATACTCAGAGATAAAATGCTGTAAATATCAACCCTGTTTATTCATTACAACAGTTTGAATCACCACAGTCCTTGATGGTTTTAAGATAAAACAGAATCTACCACACAAGACACTCTAAAATGATGCAAGACACACTAAAATTGGTGTAGTCATAAAATAACCAAAAACAAGGGAAAAAAACAGATCTACTGTGTTATCTGTCAGCAATTAAAGAATGTGAAATGGCAGATATATCCTATAGGGCTGTCTGGAACACCTTCAGTGGGTTAATCCTACTTTGCATTTCTTGCATGAATATTCACATCTTAGGAAATCTTTTTTTGCTGTTTGGAAACTTTGGTCTAGAGGCATATTTTAAGGGACAAGAAAATTTTTCTAAGCACCCTGAATGCTAAACTCTAGATGTGGCACTTTGAAACAGCTCATTAAAAGCCATCTTATTTCAAATTCAAGATATAAAAGCTTTTATTTCTGCAATGCCTGGGAAACTCTCCAAATAAAACCCAAGTTTTGTACCATCCACATTTTGCAAACATTTCTCAATGTTCTATGCTTTTTTCCACAAGTATGGCAGCCAAATAATTCCTCTACAAATCAGCAACAGCCACTCATCCAGAAAAATAAAGTTAACATTTTGGCATGTCAAACATTCCATTTAGTGTGAAGCTTGAATAATTTTTGGATTTTTTTAACCCAGTTCTTTGTCCTCTAAGGTACCATCCAGG
Source organism: Poecile atricapillus (assembly GCF_030490865.1). Lineage (NCBI taxonomy): Eukaryota > Metazoa > Chordata > Aves > Passeriformes > Paridae > Poecile > Poecile atricapillus. The sequence goes on from NC_081252.1 coordinate 10,167,837, forward strand.
TGGGCTTTTGGGCAACCTTGTGTGTGTTTGGGTCACATAAAAAGAAAATTAAACCTTCTGCTTTTCATCTCATTGATGGTTTGAGAGTGCAGTCCATGCTGTTAATCTTGACATTCCAGAACATACAACTATTGTTCTCTGAATTTCTCCTTTTAGTAGCAAGGGCAACTTATATTTGGACTTTTGCATGGACTTTAAAAAAAGAATAATCCCAGGCTCATTCTCATTTTCATTCAAACTAACAAAACATTTGCCATGACTTTGGTAGAGTGGCAGACCCTCAAGGAGAACTTTCTCAACATTCAGCTTCAGCTTTTGAAGTTCCACATGGCTCAACCCAAAAGCTGAGTCACTGGGCAGGAGCAATTTCTTTAATTCTTTGCACGCTGAAATACACATTCCAGAAATTGTAGAGGCCAGTTTAAAATAGAGGTAATTTTTCCAAATGTGCCATGCTTTTTCCTGCATTTATTCCTTGGTACCTGTGCGTTACTGTGAGCTTGGCAAGTTCAGGCATCACGAAAGGACACATTTAAAGAAGTGTGAATGGGGATTTATGTTGTCTGGAGAAGTGACTTTCAGACAAAAGTTGTTTCTTCAACCATTTCCACTTCAGTTCAGGAATGGGGTGGTGTCCTCCCTCCCACGATGCCAAGGAAGGGTATGGCTGCTGTGGCAAGGGTGAAACAGCTTTCCCAGGTGAAGCTGACGTTATTTTTACCAAAAACCCTCAGGACTTTTTGAAAAGGGACTGGGTATTTGGTGAAGCATTAAGGGCTCTTTGGAAAACACGCTTTGCTTCGTAAGAAGTTACTCAGAATGTGGTTCAAAATGTGTTTTTCTAACTAAAGAGAAACGTGTGGAGCATATGAAAAAATACAGAAACCCATGAAAGATATCTTTGTTAAATGTCAGTGATATGTGTCTGTTATTTTTCTGTCTTGCAAGCTAATAAACTTAAGACCAGTTGCTTTACAGACAGGGTAGTTATTAGCTCTCAGTAGAAAATAATGCACCACAGGGAATTTACAGTATAAGAAAAATGCTCTTAAATATTTGGGGCCATCTGAGCCACCCAGGTTAAGTGTTTTCTGGCAGTAGAGGTGTTATTGTTGCCATAGCCCTGCCACATGATGTTATTCTCCCAAGTAATACGTAGTTTTCCCAGTAAAGACTTCTGCTTAAGTCCACAGTTTCCTTCTCACACCCAGGATGGAAGAGGTTTTTGAGGATTGTGCAAAAAACCAAAAAGAACAAAATTGCTATCAGCATTTTAGATAAAGCAGATGGACTCCAATAAAAAGGCATTTAATTTCTGACTACTGTCACAGCAAATAGAATTGTTGAAGGACTACATTACTGAGTAGAGTGACTGTAAAGTTGTTGCTTCTGTCTTTCAGGAAAAGCAGAAGACACCCAAACCCAAAAATAAGACACTAAAAAAACAGCTCTGTGAGGAGGTATCTAACCCTAATGGTTTTATTTTTCTGGAACCCTCTTTCTGCTATTAGGCATCTTCTGTTTTTCCTTAATTGTAACTTGAATCTTGAGCTAATGAAGATCCAGTTTGGCAATAAGAACCGCTACTGCTGCAAACCCAACAGCCAGACTGTGTGGTGATTGTCAGGATTATCAACCACCTTCCAGACAGAAAAATAAACATGGAATTGTGTTTCCAACCCCTCAAACACAGGCTATACACATTCTTGGCCTTATACTCTGTTTTTAATAACGTAAATATAAAATTATTCTGCATTAAAACTTGACAAAATTGCTTCACCACTTACTCCCGGGCACCTATAGGAAAGCTGAGGTTTTATGAGTGTAAGTAGATTAGACCTGCAATGTTATTTTTAGCCATGTAGTTATTCATGAGCAAAGGGTTTTTTTAGATGCAAACCAGGTGCAGACCAGCTGCTTTGTGTATCTGTGAAAGAGGCCTCAAAGTGAACAAAAACATTGCAGATACCTATCTTTGAATAACAGCATTTCTGCGACACACCATTCCTCCGCGTTATTCTCGCGCAACATTTTTCCATAACTAAATCATTGGTGGGCTCCTCAGCTGAGGTCAAACCAAGAGTATCTGCCTAAGCAGAGCCTCCACAGGGCACCTCATGGCCAGGCTGGGAAGGCAGAGAGTGCAGGCTGCTCCTTCCAAGGTCCATGGACCATCCTGGGATAGAAGGAGCCCCCTCCCAGCCCCTGCTATGTGCTGACAGAGCCACACAATAGCAGCACAGATAGGAAAAACAGCAACTCTTGCCAATCAAAACAGGCTGTTTGAGACAAGAACTGTAAATCCCAGTGGAGGTCAGTGTCTCCTTGACCGTAAACAAAGGATAATGACTAATATCAACACGTAAATTCGTATGGGGAAGGGATGACATGCCTTAAGGAAAGCTATGATGCTCAGTAATAACTTAAAACTTCATTTCACATATCTCACAGTGATTTGCACTTAGCTTCTGAATAAAGGCCGGAAGCAAAGTTTGATTGGAAAAATACTGTGCAGCTAGAAAGCAAGAGCTGAGAGAAAGGAGCCTACAGCACTTGAGACTAGGGGCTGAAAGTTCCATCTGATAGAAAAAATGAATGCCTGTTGATCTGGAGCAAACATAATGTAAAACATGTTTGCTGAGTGAGAAAAAAGTTGGTTGGACAATATCAAAAGCAGCTGTGGTGTGACAGTCGAAAACCAATTAAATAAATGTGACATGGCAGCAAAAGAGTCCGTGTGGATTTGGGTCTGTGACGTTACTGGAGGGGACAGTGGTGTAGAACTGTCTCACTGAGCTGTAACTGTGACGACAGCACAGGGGGACCTGCCAAGGGTGGAGAGAAATATGTCTATTCCTCAGTTTCTATGTATCTTCACTTTATAATTATTATTTCAATAATTATTCATTCAATCTCTCAGATTTCCAGTTGATCAGACACATGTCATGCTATGGTGAGGGTAAGTTAACAGCACTTGTTGCCAGGCTTGCCTGACATTTACCTAAAAGTCTCCATTCCTTGGATTTCTGATCGCTCTTCTTTATATCAGTCTTGAAAACAAACAAACAAACAAATAAATCACATAACTAAAAAAACAAAACAAAACACTGATACAGAATTTATTCTGCAGAGAAGTGTTATACTGACTGTGCTGTGATTTTCAAATCTGCAAGAATATGATAAAATATCTATACATTTTTACTATCAAAAGCAGATCTACAGCCACAATTCTTCTCCTGCACAGGAATAAGCAGTGCCTGCAATGGAATGGGCTTCACTGCTTTTTTGAGGTACTATTAAAAGAAAAAAAATCACTGTTTTGTCTAAAAAGACCAGATATTGGCACACTGGCCGAAGACTGGGTGGGTAAGACACATTGTATATCAATATTTTGTAAAGCAGCGTGCAATGAAAAACTGATTTTTTTTTACTTGAAAATACTGGAAGGCCAAAATTCAAACACAGATAACAAGGTTTATGTCCTTTCTGTCTTTTCTGTGGGTTTCTTCTTGAACAAAGAAACTAGTATTCAATTTTTCTGGTTATTTGAATCACATAAAATGTTCCCCCAATGAGTCACTGTCAAGAGACTTAGATGAAAAACCTTAATCATCAAGAGATAATGCAACAAAGAAATGCAAGTTTATGTTGGAGATTATTATGTAGGAATTTCAAAATACTAGGACTGGTTTTCAATGTCTGCTTGCAATCATTCAGTCAAACATGGGCTTTTTCTATTTCCCAAATGATGTTAGCAGTTCTTTTTCCTGAAGCTTCCTACATTTCCATAGAAGGGGAGCAACCTTCTTTCAAGCTTCCCCGACATACTCCCAACTTTTCCTTAAGGGAGCACTTTGGGATGAACGGATGGTTTAGTCTCCATGACCCCCTCACTCGGTGGTGCCACTGTGACTGCCAAGAAGTGACTGATGTCAGCTTTCAGTGCCAGGCAAAGGCCAGGAGCAGACAGACAGACACCAGGAATTCACCCCACGCTCAGCGCGCATTCCTGCTGCTGGTAATCTGCCTGAATCAGTGACCTACAGCTAATGGATTCAATGGGCTTTCTGCTTAAATCTGATGAGGCTATTACTAGCACAGCTGGGCCAAAAAAAAGTAGCAAAAAAATCGTTTGAATATGAATATGATCTTTTAATGACCTTCTCTATTCCTGAAGCCTTCAGCCCACTTTCTTCCAGGTCAGACTGATGTCTAAAGCAATCATCCCAAGCAGCAATGGGTTATCTTCAGTACCTACAAACCATTCCACATGGTGAGCTTCCCTTTTTTTTCCAACAGCAGCTGGGAAAGCGATTGCTGGTGGAAACACATGGACACAGAGAGCTTCAGCACCGCCAGGACTGCGTTAGGCCATGTGGTTAACTTGAACTGCATGCGCTTGGATTCCCCGTCTTAATTCGGAACCCACAACATAAGGGGAGCATATTTCCCTGCTCCCACATCATTATGTGCAATCACTGTTATCCAAATAATCTGGTTCATAGATAAAAACTGTTTCAAAAAAAAACCGCTGGAAGAAAGACAATAGATCAGCTAACAATAGACTGGCTAATCATTTAGGAAAACTAATAAAATAATAGTGACATATTAATAAACCATTCAGACTCCAGGCTCATCAAGTATTTTGTCTATAAACTACAGCAAATCCAAAATCCATCTGCTAAATTCTACCGACACTGAAATCTATAGGAACTCTTGATTCTTGTGGAGGGTGACGGGTCAGTTCAGTGAGTTCAGCCAAGCGCTAAGGTCTGAATTTGGCTTCAGGAATTCTGACATGCCTCCACCTCCAAGGAACTGCAAAGGTTTACCGAGCACTGTAAATACCCCAAGCACAAAGCTCTGGGTGAGCAAACAACACAAGAAGCAGCTGCCTTAGGTTTTAGCAATAAAAACGTTGTTACCTCCTGCCTTACATAGATTTTCTACGTGACAAACATCAGAATTAAACAGTTGCAATATTCAGCACATTTTTATCCAGATAAATATTGAAAACATATTTAATGCAATATTGAAGGGATTACAGAATTCGAAAAAGGGAAAGTCTGACTAATGCTGCAGCTGTGCAGCATTCCAGTGAATCCAAGCCATTGCCAGCATTTATTAGCCACTCAGCCTCTGACAATAAACAATCTCCAGCTCATGATCATATATCCAGACAGATAGATGTACAGTATTGCCTACACAGACACATTAACACTGTCGTGTCTATGTGATTACTTTCCAGCATTAGCTTTACTTCAGTGAGCCTCCTTCAAAAGGCAAAGTTCAATTTTAATTTTATTTTCTTTAATGATTGTAGACAATTACAGTATAATATGTTTTGTTCTGCATTTCCTTTTGTTTTCTGGAAGAATTACTGTGGCCTGAAGTATATGAAGACTGTTTATTCCAGACATTAAAATGAAGACTTCAGCCATTTTACAAAATCAAATTTTAGGCTGGAAAAAGGTTCTTCCCCATAATATTTGGAATTAAATGACTTAATGTTATGAACTTCAATAGGGAGCAAGTTTTTATCCACTGGAGTAGGAGTGACTTGAAAAAGAAAATGCCAGTGGAAATGTCTAGGCATGTGTTTCTCAGGGAAAAGTACAGTATTATAAATACCAAATAAATAAACATTATACTATCCCATTAAATCAGATGAAGAAAAAACTCAGGGACTTTTTCCCACCCTTTTGTGGGACAAGTAACATAAGCTTTGTCAAGTCTATTCCATTTCAGCATGCATTCCACATTGGATTCAGATAACCAGGCACACGCAGGATGGACTCAAAGCTGCCTCTCTTATCTTTGGCCACCACCACATTATAAACTTCAGTTAAGAGCTTTATTTATGTTTGGTGTCTGGTAAAGGTTCAGAAGAGGAAGCAAAGAGAGGATTGTCATTAACTAAACAGAACTTTGCAATGTGAAAGGGTTTAGGTTTCTTGAAATACCTGCTTTGCCAAGGACATGCTCAGGGGTTTATATCATACAAGCCAGGACACTTGCCTTGACACAGTGTTAAAACTGGACTAATACCAGCCAAGATGAATCTCCAGTCTGAGGGACTCTTCTGAGAATGGTCTAAACAAGAAAACAAGAATGCTTTGCAGAGGAAAAGCCAGGGAAATGATTCAGTGCTCCTGATAATACAAAGCAGAAAGTCACACGAGAGAGCCTCTCATATAAAAATATGTATTGTTTCAATTCAAAAGATAAAATAATTACTTGGCCTCCTCTCTCTTCTGTTTCTTTTAGTAGATGAAGAATGAAATATTACCAGTATTATTCAGTTACAGTCTTGTCAAAGTTCAACATATCAGAGAAAACCTCCAATAATACTGAGAAAGATATTGTTGTCAGCTGCAGAGTGTTTTATTGTCGTACCTTGCTATGATAGTTTTATAAATATAGTCCAAGAACAAGTGGAAAAAGCAACAGATTCCTTGCAATATATGGAAGGATTAGGGTAAGAATAATACATCTATTTTCATTTTTCCCCAGTGCTGAATGTTCCAACATTAAATCCAATGGGAAAGTATTTTAGAAGCATATTTTTCATTAACATAAAATTTTCCCTTCAGCACAACCATCTCTGGGGTTGCACTTAAATTTATCACTTAAAATGATAATTCTCAAGGTAGTCTTAGGTGTTGAGGATGCAAAGCAGCACTAGTAGGACCAATCACCCAGGGGGGGACCCAACTAACAAGAATTAATTCATGACCTCATCACACTGGTCTAAGCTGCCAGTCATGCAGATTCCAAGATTGTTGCAGTATGTAGTGTGTTTGAGGACAAATATTTGGAGGCGAAACAAACTGGATGAAGTTACACCCTGTATCTTATGACTGAAATAGACAAGCAGCTCAAACAGGTCTAACTCATGTGCAGGATAGGCAGGTCTAACTAATGCTTTCATCAGTCGTCCCAAATTGCCAATATTTCTTAGTCTAAATTAATTTCTAAACCACCCTCCTGGAAAAAAGTGATGGACCCATATATCTGGATCCATATCCCAGATTTACAGAAATTGCAGTTGTATGGGCTTTAATCCTCTGACCACCCAGCCAGCAGAGCAGGGATGGCAGGGAACTGCCCCAGGGAGGTGAGAGACGATTCTGATCACACCCAGCCCTTGCTGACCTGCCCCTGAAGCTCAGCTAGGCAGCAAGAGTTCTGAGCCTGGGACTGGATCCAACTGGCATGACACAATTAAACACCATGGTTCTTGCTCTGTTCCTAGATATTTTTTGGTAAAACAAGCATTGTTAAGATACCACTTCAACCCAGACTTGCTCAGTGGCGCAAAGGTGTCAGGTGGTCAACCAAAAATGTTACAGAGTCATAAAAAATTGTTCCATTGATGGCCCTTGCACCCTCTTTCATTACTGACTGAAGAACACAGGAGAATTACTGAACATTAATTAGCTTTGGAAGTCCCAACATAGCTAATGACTCATATTTACTAGAATTTCACTGTTTCAGATAGAATTCCACCACGAAGAAGCAGGATATCACCGCTGAGTTCACATCAAGTTCAACTTGCAAAGCACCACGGTACAGTAAGTGCTGCTGGATATAACAAAATAAAGAAAATGACTGCAGCTAAACTGAGATTATCAAACCTGAGAGAGTTGCTGGAATCAATGATATCCAACTGAAAGCCTTCCACGGTGGTCTGATCCAGAGGACATTTATTACTGTATAAGGAGCACAAGTCCAAGAGACTAGACAAAACTCAATAAACGCATTTTTCATTTATGAGCATGGTGATAACCTGGACAGTCAACTAAGATCCTTTAACAACAACAAAAAAAAATCACTCATTTCTCTGGCCTTTTGTTAAATCTTTTTGATGCTTCACAGAGGTTTAGGAGAAGCTGTGGTCAGGGATCAGGGGCTCAGATGCAACTGCCTGCAGGTGATAGTCATATAAAAGATAAAAGGGCTGTAATACCATATGGCATCCAAGCAATCAAAAAGAACACTGGTAGAGAAGAAAAGTAAGGGAAAAATCCCTGAGGTAGACAATTTAAATTCTATGTTTCCTTTAAAAAGAGATACAGAATAAATTCAATTTCTTTACCATTAGAAATTACTCTTCCTTTTAAATAACTCGTGAAATTATGACAATTAAGGTAACATCTGGAGGTCAAAATGAAAACGGTGATTGTCTTCTCCAGAAGAAAGAAAGAAGGTTGTCTTCTCCAGAAAAGAAAAAGGATAATATTTGCAACTACGACTTTTAGTGGAATCTCCATAAAAAGTCTCATTCTAAATAAATACTACTATCACGAAACACTATTGGCTTCTTTCCACTCCTGAAATCAAGCCAAGTTTGAGCATATAATACGTTTTGTCACAGCCATTCTAAAACCCCAAGTCTTTGCATTAGACTTTCTTAATGAAATTCTGCTGAGATTCTCAGTGTGATTTTCTAATTATTTGGTTATGAGCAGAGTTCATCATGGTTTAAAGATCAATATTAGTTTAAATTGAAATTCTGTCAACTTCTTAATTACTGAATGAAGGAACTAAAGGTTGGCCAGGACTGTTGCAAGAAGCTGATATTTTGTCATATTTGTCATATATTGCAGTTATTGTTTTAACTCTTTCTATGCATCTGCAGGATAACACACTTTGGTAATCCCATGACAATGAATCATTTGAGATCTCATGGCAGCATTTCTATGAAATATCAGACAATGTTTGCACAGACTTTTTCCCTCCTTCTTCCCACCTCAGATTAGGCACCTGCATTGGAAGACAAGCCACTCCAAGCACCTTCTTATGGTAATTCAGACAGCTTGTATTTCAAGGCCTTTTAAAAACTTCTTCATCTTTCCAATTCATGGGCTTCAAGCTGTTACATCCTAAGTGAATGGCCTGGCTATAAAATCAGATGGAATTAAACAGGCCAAAGGGCTGGCACCAGAAAGAGTTTTCTATTTATTTAAAAAGTAGCCTAATATTGCAATTCTTTCTCTTTCTCATCCCCCTTCTTAACTGAGATGAAAAGTCTTCTCTAGCCAGCAGAATTAATTATTGGGATAATTTCTTTAGTGGTTTAAAGCTATGTCTTTCAGTCAACAAGCTTCCAGGCAGGAATTTATTACTAGCCATCTTATCAGCTTGCATTTTCTTTGAAATTCAATTTACTGGGGAAAATGGCCTGTTTGAATTTTGAGTGCTACACAGGATTCGGAGTGAATTTGAAGATCTTGAAAACAAGATACAAGCAACAATGAATTTCTGTGAATTTCTTACTTCATTATAAGAATTTAAATGCTTTGCTACAGTACTTTGTGAATACTCCAAATAAATAAATATTCCCAGGTTGTAATAAAAAATAAACCAAAAATCAAAATGCCTGGACACAGAAGTGTGTTTTTTAACACAATAAGGAACATTAAGAAAATATATATATATATGACTTTGTGACAGTGGAAGACTTTAAGAACATTGCTTTTTGCAAGTTTCTTTATAGCTCTGAGGAAAGCTAGAAATATTATTACAGGTAAAATAAAATAATATTGTGCACACATTTTTGTGCCTACAAAATAGGTGTCAAATTGAAGGACTGTATTTTTTCTTATTTAGCCATTAATTTCTTTATTAAACAAAAACTGAAGAAGCCTCACACTTCCATACCTGCATTCCATTAGAAAGAAATTTTTCTAGATCATTGGATTCCTTCCTATTGCCAGTTTAAAGTAATATAAAGGCATATTAAATGAATTAAAGTGAATGAAAGGCATATAACATTAAATAATACTTCAAAAAGGAGGTTATTTATGTCTGCCATGGAAATTCTAATCAACAGTAAATGTAAGGGGAAGATATCAACTGATAAAGAACAGGTAAAATCACCTAGCAGTTTGTGTCATTGCAACCTAAATGGAATCCTGGAAAAACCTGCTGCTCCAGACAATTTCTCCATGGGTTATCAGGCTAAGTCCCCAGCAGTCATCTCAACACAATGTGGGAATCTCTGAACCAAATCATGTCTGTGGTATCAATCCTTTGGGAGAAGAAAAAGAAACACCTATTTTGTCTGCAAAATAAAGAATCATGTCTGTGGTATTAATTCTTTTGGGAAAAAAAAAGGGCTACTTTGTCTACAAAGTGAAGTATTGAGCCATGCTGAAAAGTTGCATCAAATACAAGTGATTTCTGTCAAGTTAAGCACTGCAGGAGACATTTCTAAAGCCTCATAAGGACCACAGATAACCCCTTCCCATTACTGAGCTTTAAGGCATCCAGGCCCCACGTTAGCTTTGAAAATTTCAGAGTTGATGAGGGGTATTTGTTTAAATTCCAGTTCCATTTTTGGAGGGTCTCTTCTGCTACAGTTGAGTAAAAACAGATTTTGTGTTCGCTGCAGCAGGATTAGTTTCCTTCATGAGAAGGGACTAACCAGGATTCATATCTTCCTATTGTTCTCTGTTCAAACTTTATCAAAAAGTGTAACCCCAGAGTACTGACACCTGATGTATTCGGAACAGGGAGACATACTGTGCTGCTCTGACCTCATCCCATCCTGCTGAGAACCACCAGGTTAATCCAGGCTAAGTGAGACTCTGATGTTTAGAGCAGGGCTGGTTTACAGCAGAATATTCATCTCCAAAAGGGATGAGAAGAAGTGTCCAGAAGCGTTATTTATACATGAAGATAAGTGCTGGCTGACTTTCCTGCCTTATGCTTATATCATCTAATTACTTTGGCAGAGCATTTCGCTCTTTCATGTTCCAAGTCTGGTTTGTGCTTGAGCAATTCACATCATTCTCCTTCCTATCTCTTAAATTTGCTTTCCCCTCCCTTTAGATACACCATTAACAATCCTAAGTAAGCTGATCTTCAGGGGTTTGTATGCTCAGTGTTACATAATTTCTGCTCCCAGATTCCCAACAATACTTTTTGGCTGCAAGGCATTACGCTGTGAAGGGCACTCTTTTGATGGGATCTCCCAGAGCCCCACATCAATCTCAGAGCCCCCCAAAACCTGAGAGAGCTATGAATCTCAATGCCTAAGTTCTCTAATTTGGAGAGAGAGCCATCTAGAACCATTAAATTCTCTAATCAACAATGAAAACCAAGTGAGGCACGACCTAAGTTACAGGACTTATCTGACAGATCTAAGGGCTCTCTTTTACAGCACATTAAGTTAAATGTTCAAACAGCAGCATGGTTGATGGCTTGCAAGTGCTGTTAAAAAGGGTTTGTATCTGACACAACCCTCTCAGTCTCTGCATCTGCAAACCTGAAGCCAAACAGGACTTTTAAATGTCTCTTTTCTTTGATCTTACTAACACGAGCAAGCAATTCTTTCAACCTCACTACCCATTTCTCCTGCTTTTCCAGTTAGCTCCGAGTTTCAGTGACCTGGTGAAGTTTTATAGGTGTGCCTTACATAAAGGACATTTCTTAATCCCAAACTGAGGTCATGGAACATAATTCTTCACTCAAATTGTCTAATTACAGAGTATTACACAATGACAAATCACTCCCTTCAAGAATTAAAACATCAGTAGGTAGCTGGCAGAATAAATTATGTTTAATTACAAATATTTCCACTCCACTGTCAATAACATGATTTAATAGATTAAAAATGTAATGTAAATATTTTTTGCATCCATTTTTAAATAAATCTTTCCTTCTTCTATACATAAATGCATATCTCGTCCTAGCACTAGTTTGTAGAAACTAGATCAGTACCAGGGGAATCTTTGATCTGCGCAATTATCAATTACATAATTAAAATCAGAAGAGTGGAGATGCTTTGAAGATTTATTAGTAACTTAATTTATTCTCAGTTATTAATTTTTATTTCTTAAGATTGAAAAACATGAAACAACGAAGTGTGCATGTTGGCTCTGCAGTGGTCTTTGAAATAACAAGCCTCCTATGAATTCCAAGAGGTGTATTTTGGGTTATTTAATAATATAGTACATGGGCTCCTAGTAAAATATAGGCAAAGTCTATGAGGGGTGAATTTGTGATTTGTTGCAAGCATTTATGTCTATATTTGAGATTTTATGAAAAAATAGGTAAGTTGTTGAAGATTTTAATTACATTTTCTCTTCAAATTTATTCTAAAGATGTTTTTTATCTGATGTAGGAACAGAGTAGATACTACCATTCCAGTCCAGTCTCTTTCTTCACTACAAACCTTTGCATTGAGGGGAATTAAATATCAAATATTAAGGACTCAGATCATCTTGTGATAACACACAGTAGCCTACTGTTTAAAATGAAATCATAGCACCTCAACCGTTCTTACATGGAATAAAGATTTTTAAATTTATGCAGTTTATTTGTATTTGCCAAAGATGCTACGCATTGATGTTGTGCTCTCATGATCAAATGTAAATCTTGTGCTACACAATTTTCCTCCAGCTAGGCAAAGTGATTACTCTAGAATTACTTCTTCTGTGCAGCTGAGCAATATTAATTAACCAAGTGGTTACTTGGAAACTCAAAGATCTGAGGACATCTCTGGACTAGCTGACACAGTGGAATCACCAGAAAAAGAAATATACAGGTAGAAAAAAAATATCATGTTTACTGCAATAGCTACAAGCCAAAACAAAACACTCAGATACATAAAAAGATTCTTTGGATATGAATACTATCAAGAAGCACCAACCAGGGTAAACTATTTTTAAGAGAAGATAGTGTGCAAATCAAAGCAATGGAAATGGATATTGCATCTGCACACTATAAACTCTAGAAGGAGGTAAAAAAAATTCAGTTGAGAAGTCATGTTCTGGATTTTAGAAGAAACCAACTTATTTGAGGCAGTTTGAGAAGAAAAAGAAGGAAGTGAGCCAGAGCATTTCATCAACAAAACCCCAGCCTGATACCAACAGACTGCTTTTTATCATTTAAATATCATAGAAAACTGCCAGAAACAGAGCTATGCTTCATACCAGCCACATAAATCTACCTCCTTGAGGAAGGATTTAAAGAGTTTTGTCATTCAAGATCTGTTTATGAGCCTGAGAGCTCATGTCAAGTATTCTACTCTTTCACCTTATGTACTCAAACAGGGAGATGACTTTTGTAACTTTACATACCAAAAAACCAAGGAAAAAGCAACAGAAGTTCAGAGGATGAGCACTCTGCCTCCCAGCCCTTGGAGTTTCACTATATCCATGTAATTTTGACTGATGTACAAAGGGTGAGTAATTGAAGATGAAATCCCAAAAGTTACCCTGTACAGACACATACATCTGCAATGATTTCTTCTAAGGAATCAGGCTTTCCAACACCACCTCATACATGTGATATTTTTAGTATTTCCTGGTTTCAGTTAGGAGAGAAATCGCAAAAACTTTTTAAGATGTATTTTCCCATGTATTTTTCTTGCCATTGTACCTTAGAAGTAAACCATAGCAGAGGAACAGAGCACAGCAGTATAATAAGCATCTGGACCATAAACAAGGGTAAGTTACTTCTTCCATTTCAATGAGTATTTATGTAAATGTAACTTTAATCAGATGTGATCAACATGCTCTTTTTTTTTTTAATGCTAAATGCAAAAACCCAGCCCAGTGAACTGTTATTGCAAATGGGAAATAACATCAGCTTGTCAGAAGCTCTTTTTATTGCCATGGAGCTGAGTAAAGACAGAGTTACAACTTCTACTTAAAGCTCTCTGATACAAATAACTAAATGGCACAATCCCTGGCGTTAACCTGCATCTTGCTAAATTAATTAAATGTTTTTCTTATTAAAAATATGGACAACTTATTGTTCAGAGGAGTCAGACACCATGCCAAGCATAGTGTTTGAGCTACACCCCTTTGTCCTAATTTGTTTCAACAAAGCCCACAGTATCCTCCTTTTTATTTTGTAATTAACAGTCCGAAATGATGTACACACTGCTGGGTCCTGCCTTGGGAAGAGGCTGGGGAGTACCCTGGCAGCAGCAGCCACTGCCTCAGCCTTTTTTCCATGGCTGGCCACTGGCTTGGCCACCTCTCCAGCCTGGGCAAAGGGAAGAGCTTTGTCTCACATTCACATGTCCTACACGGTGTATTTCCTACACTGCTTCTGGGCAGTAGCAGAGACAGCAAGTTCTCAACAAAGGAATTTTCATGACAAATGAAATTTCACCACAAATGAAATTTCACTGCTTTAAAGCTAAATAAAGTAGCCTTAATATGGTCAAGGGTTTGCTTGAGAACTCAATTTTCACACCAATCTTTCCATTTCAGAACACAGCCTGATAATTAAAAAAAATGTGGGAAATGTACCTCAAATTTGAACAGTTACTTTGAATTACTTTCCAAAGATTCAGAATGCAAAGGAGCCTTTCCAGTGATTTGTGCCATTCTGATAACTTAGAATAGTCAGGAACTGAGTTCATGGGTGCTTTACATTCCCAAAGTGGCAGAAAATGGATAGGTTGTACCAGGGAATTCATCCTTTTTTAATTACTCATGTAGTGTCTATATATCAAATAACTAATATACACAAAAAATAAAAATAAAAAAATAAAAAATCCAAACTTTTACAGAAGAAATAAGATAGCCATACATAGAAGTTGCAGTGTTGCTTCACCACCCATCCGCTGACACAGAAGCTCAGCAGAGAGGGAAGAGCTCTGAGACCAAGGAAAGAAAATGGGAGTACCAGTTTCCTGAGGACCTCTAGGCCAGCACACCATTAAATGTGTACCGTCTAACATTGCTCCATTCTTCCACTCTTGCAGCTACCACATGTGATGGACAAAATCCAAGTTAAACACTCTCACCAGAGCATGCTCCAAGACAGACGACCGGGCCTCGCCAAAACAATGCAGTTCTATTCTCTATTTATTTTTGTAGTTCAAAGACCTGGCAGTAGCCCATTTGATGCCTGCCATAAGGACCAGAGCGCTCCTGATTGCTGCCATGAGATTTCCAAGCCCACAGAGGCATGTGTTCCAGCCGATGCCAGTCACCAAGATGGACTATGTACAAACAGCAGTGGGATCCCCTGAAAGAAAGAAAAAAGCCAGCTCCCATTTCCACTTTGAACCTACCCATGATAGGCTGCCAGCCTGAGGACCTTGCTTTAATCACAGCAACCACATGAAAGAGTTTATTCTGTTTATCTTGGTTCATTTAGGAAACCAGTGATAAGTCTGCCATGAAAAAAATTCCATCTTCTCCCGGAAGCTGGCATACTTGTCCCAGGATACAGTCTTTGATTTCATTTTCATTGTGGTTATTTAGAGTCATACCACTGAGAGCATGACTTTTCTCATTCTGCCAGATGATTTCCCTAATAAGTAAGCTGTGATAGCTTCAAAATCCTTCTCAAGTAGAGTGGCATCTCTGGGGGGAAGTGGTGGGGAAAGGGCAGCAGATCCTCCTAAAGCCACATCTGCAGTGGGCGGGCTGCATCCTCGATGCATGCTGCCAGCCAGGAGACAAGAGGTGCTGGAGGAGCTGTGGCCCACACATGGGATGGAATGAGATGTGCAGTGAGACCAGCCTTTCCTTCTTGTACTAAATTTTGTGAAGAAAATGGGACAAATGCTCTCTTAAGTAAAGATATGAGACTGGGCCCAGTTACTGAACATGAAGATGGTGTATAAAACAGCAAGCTCATGGAAGATAAAGTAATATAGCCCTCTTCTGCATGGGCTAGATGTGAGTTTCCTGAATGTACTGTGGATAATCAGACAGGTTCTCTTGTCCCTGTAAACCAGAGCAGCATATATATCACACAGTTCAACCTTGCTATGGGCTGTTGTGGTGCTGTACCCAGTGGTGTTGGTGCTGTACTCAGATGCTCTTGAATTGGTTTTCTGGGCTCACCAGGTGCCTCATAGGGCTGAGGGGGTCAATGAACAGGGTTTTGTCATTGGACACAGATGGTAGCACTCTTCTGTAACCAACTGAAAGACATTTATGGACATATTGGATTCCTGGAAGCTACATGAAGCCTCAGCAGGACAGGAAAACCCTTCTTATATTTGCTGAAATGTGCATAGTTTTCACATTCTGAGGCATCATTATCTTCAGTGAGAACACTTTTTCCTCTTAAGATGTAGGTTATATTACTACTTTTACTTCTGGCTTCTCAGCCCTTGGCACCTATAATTCAATTTCCCCATTTAAAAAATTGCTGAGGTCTCTATGCTGATATCTCAGCAAACACAATATTTCATTCCTAACTGTACTCTGTTAACTCTGGATTTGCTCGTGTTCACAAGCAATAGATTTGAAATACAGCCCTGCAGAATAATCAGTAATAAACATACAAACGTGACAGGCAATAATTTCATAGTTTTCATGTGAGATAACATATGATATTTTGCAAAACTTTGCTGTATTGGGTGATTGTGCCAATTTACCTCTCACAGCAAGATAGAGTTATTCGTGTTGCAAGATATTAGGAGATGCTACTATAAATCTTGCAGTATCTTGCAAATGGTGCAATTACTCTTTGCAAGTGCCCAGATGGGGATTATATCTCATTATATCAAGTGCTATGCAAAAACCATGTCTGGCTGTAATTAATGGGGTTGGAAACTTCAAGAAGAACAGACCTGCTGATGAAAAAAACACAAACGTTCAGAGTTTCGGCTTGAATAACATCTCCAGTGAGTGGATATTTATGTTAACCTTGTCCAAAATACGTAATCACCCTGAGAATGAAGAACTGGACTGAATCTCAGGAGGGACCTTCCTTATAAGCTTTCCACTGCATCCTTTATCTGTGTGTCTATTCCTTAGAAGTATGTCCAAAATTTTTCCTCTCTGATGCTACAGTAGCGTTTAGAGTTCTGATCTGTTTTTTCATAGGAACAGACCCCAGAAGAAAAAACAAAACAAAACAAAACTAAAACCAGTTTTATATACCATTAAGGTTAGAAAAAGGTTTTGTTGGAAGTTAAAATGAGTTGCTATTTCATGTGAGAACTGTTTCACTCCAGCACCTAGTCTGTGGTTTGCTCACATAGGTGTAACACAGTGTTGCCAAATTCCCAATTACAAGCCCTAGCCCAATGTTCCAGCACAAAACATTCCCATTCCTCCTGCCTGGAACTTTAAAATGTGTCTCTGAATTCTCAACCCCCTTCATGTAACATCTGTAAATAGACAATACTCCTGGATTGTACTTCTCAAGAAATGTTTGTGGCCAATAAACACACTTTGCAGGATTTGAGTTTCATTTGCCCCAAAACCAGATTTCCCCAAAGACATATCTTTGGATGATCTCACATGCAGGTCAGAGACAGTCAGCTTGGGGTTTTCCCTAAAGTTTTCTGTAACATTTTTAGCTGAATAGGCTCCACTGAGTGTGTATTCAGATATGCTTCTATTAAAATTGACTTTTAATATTAGTCATGAACAAATCTTCATACTTTTACACATAATTTCCCTGAGACACAACATGGTAAAAGAAAACTGCATCTGAATAAAGTTATTCTGAATAAAGTTATTCTCATTGTCCAATAAATATTCTGTTTAAGCACACCAAGTGTGGATCCATCTCTAAAATATTTTTAAATGCTTTGAGATGTGAGTTTTCAGTTTTCTCTAAAAATTGCATATTACATCTATTCCAGAGGAACTGTGGAAAAAGTCAGATCAGATTTTTAAGGTGAAAATTTAAAACAGCATGAAATTTTTCATTCAAGAAGAATTACCTTTGTGAAACAAAGGCTTTGAATTTACAGTTCTACTAAAAAACTGGAAAGATTTCCTTCTCCTTGATATTGCAAAAAGAGTCAAAAAGCAGGGATGGGTGAATTTCACTTACCTACCTTTAATTTCACCTTAGCAGTGTCATTTGTCAGTCAGAACCAACATCAGAGTTGCATAATTATTCACTGAGCTCCTTTTACTGAATCCTTGAAACTCTTACTACTGTGCAAGCCATGAAATATGAAAGTTCACATTCATTTTTGAGCTCAGTTTGCAGAAAAAAACACCAGGAAAACTAGCTCTGCTGCTTGTCAATCCCTCCAGCTCCCAAAACTTGCTTCAAAAATGTTCAGTGAGTCCAACCCTGCAAAACCACAGTGTAAAAGGATGCTGCTTTTTAAACAGACTGTCTTAAACACATGATGAGCAAGGGGAGCTGTATCAGCTATTTTTAGATGGATGGCACCAGTTTGAGACCAAAGTGATTTTTTTTTTTTAAGTAAGGCTTTCAGATCACCCTATCTTGTATGCAGCTACATCAATTTACCTCAGCTTCCTCTACAACAAAAACAAAAAACACCCAGTAGGTGATGTCCGGCATCATCCCTGGGCTTTCTGTTGGAGGGAGAGGAATTGTGCTGCCAGTTCCATGGATCAGCAACTCTCACTTAGCAAGGACTTGGCTGAGAGCGGGAAACTCCAACCAACACATTTATTCTCCTGGCTTATTAACTCACTCTTCTGACTTCTCCTTCCAGTTTCTTCCATCCAGTTTGTGCATAATCAACTCCTTCAGCACTTAGGATGTGAACCTCAAATTTTCTTCTTTCTGGAATTCCTTCTTCCTTCGACCCACTCGCTGTAGTTTTGTACTTGTTATATTTGTCTAACACTGTGCTCTGACTAGAGAACTGGTATGCTTGCAACAATTGGCAATGAAAGTTGCCCTTGAAGGACCACTGCTGTTTTATGTTTGGAAATACCAGCCCTGACAAGACATGCCAACACTTAATTTGTACTTGAACCATTTAGTAGGTGAATTGACTTTGATCACCGTAACAGTTAAAGCGACCAAAAAAAAAAACCCCAAAAACAACCTAACAAAAATAATATACAGTGGGAACAAATATGCTGGAATATCTCTGCATTCTTGAACTCTCTTGGTCTCTTTTTCTGGTCTGTGGCACTCTGAGGAGCATAAGAGGCTGATGGTGTGTACTTACCACAAAATACACAGTACTGAAAGGCTGCACTGAGTTTTTTATGGGTAGGGAGAAAACAAGGGAGAACTCTGCCTATGGATTAACTAAGAAAGTGTTACCTGGATGCAATGATATGCTCTTGCTTTCAGTAAAATAGGATAATGCAAACCAGAATAAGACTCTGGCTGTCTATTCACAAAATATAATTTTTTCCACCAGAAACTAGAATAGTTTAATGTGTTGATTTTTACATCCTGCTACAGTCCTTTAATAAAATCAGCCTGGAGTTTGGAGGATTCAGTTATTGTATTTAAAACACATTATTGTCCAGATTGCAAACTTGACCATTCCTCCTCTTCTGCCCATAACAATATTACAACAGAAAGGAATGAACCAACTGTGCTTGTTAACCTACTTACACGATTTTCATCCTAATAAATTCATGGGCTCATGTGTTCTGCTAATTTTTCTAACAAAGCCAGAAGAATTTATTTCTAGTGGTTAACTGAGGGTTCTAATCCATCAAAACACTTCAATATGTACTGAATTTTAAGTATCCAGGTTGAGGCCTCAACACCAATTGAAATACCACAGGGCAGAACTAGTTAGAAACAGAAATCATTGAATAAAGAATGATTTGGGTTGGAAGGGGCCTTTAAAGGCCATCTAGTCTAACCCCCTGCTGTAAGCAGGGACATCTTCACCTAGATCAGGTTGCTTAAAGTCCTGTCCAACCTGACCTTGAATGTTTTTAGGGATGGGACATCTGCTTCCTGACAGAGAAAATCCTAAAATCCACCAAAACCCTAGAACACCTTTCTTCCATAGGAAAAATAAAACCCAAAACTAAACTTCTGTACTCACAGAAATCCCTAAAAATATTTGTTTTTTCCATTGAAATGAGAAACAAACAAAAAGTTCTGGCCTTCTGAATGTGTGCCAGGAAAGCTCCTGTCATCTGCCAGAAAGTGAACTTACAGCAGGAGAAAAGGTGGCTTCAATAAGCACAAGAGGGGAGCAATAAAAGCAACAAAATTATTATAAACAGCCTGGTAGGTAGTAATTGCAGCCATAAAACCGTTGCTATTTACTTACTTGGTTTTTTATAGCTATTGTGGAAAAAGAAATGGGTAAATGTTGAAGAGATGGTTTTGAGAAGCTTTAATTGTTGGAGAAGCTCACAATGTTCAAAAGAGCTGTTAAGAATGAAACACAAAAAGGTTCAGGAAACATGATAAATGGGACAGCTCCACATCCCCTCAGGTTTTTGAGGAAACCTGATTAAGACAATTTTATGCCTGCGGGGGGTGGAGAAAGGTCAGTGTAATTTTTTCAGAGTTATGAAGATCAGAGGTACTTCTTGAATGAATAAAATCATCAGTGACTATGGGAGCGTTACATAACTGAACTCAATATTGTATTAACTCTTCAGATATGACATTGGTAGTGCTTGTTAAACACTTTGCTGCAAGTACCTTCACTGGGGCGGGGTAGAAAGAATATCTTAACATTTATAATAAAAAGGTAGCCATAAATTTTCTTTGATCCTGCACTGCAGAAACTATAAAACTGAAGATCAAATTTATAAATGCAGGTTTTGAAATCTAAACAAGTGCCCAAGGACCTCAAGGCTTCTGTTTGGCGTTTCACCTTTTACTTGACATAACTGAGATACTGACTTAGAAGGAAAAAGCGTCGTTTTTTGTTTCAGAAGACCATTTTAAAAAGCTGCTGTGGTTTTTTCCCAGAGGTGCTGGGATAAAGAAGGATTAAAATTTTCCAAAGGAAGTTAAAGTAATATGTGCAAATAGCATACATCCGTTATGCATTTGGTTGGAAAAACTAATTGAAGCTTCAAGGTTTAAAGAAAAAAAAAAATAAAGGAAAATATATACTTGACTATCTGATTTGATACAAATAATGCTTTCACTCTTCTTGTTGCAATGACACTTTAGAATTCAATGCCACAATATAAGAAGTGGCTGTAACAGCCATATCCATCACCAGGAGCTTTCTGTGATGTCGTAGAAGACTGAGCTGGGCTTGGGTGCTTTGCCAGTGGGAGTAAAGATGGAGATCAGGAAACCTGGTGCCCTCAAAGTCTATGTTGAGCACTTCTTTTAGTGTTTTTCCTATATTTTTGCTCATCACCAGCTAGTTAGCAACAGGAGAAACTATTCCTAATTAGTTTAACTGTGAATTAGTCAAGCTACAAAAGCCAGCCTCGTTCAGCATGACATTAATATCCAAAAACTAGGTCACGTTATCCACAATTTCTATAGAGTTCCTTGTGGAAAACAACTTCCTATGGTATCACAGGACATGAATAAAATCTGGGATGCATCTAGTTCAATAATGGACTTAGCCAAGCAGAAAATTAACCAACACATGGTCTAACCACTAATCCCATAGCTTTAAAATTCCTGAAGGATGTTAGGTATCTGTTTCAATCAAACCAGCAGTGAGAAAAAGTCCAGAGTTGTCTCACAGAATGTTCACAGTGAAAGAGAATTTTGTTCAGGAGTGAAAGACTGAATGCTTTTACCTACTGATCAACACTTGGTGCAGCAGGTAAGTGGGAAGGATATTGGGGACACTTGGCTCTAATGATTCCTTCAGGGAGGAGTGGATTTGCTGTGTGTGCCTCATGCCCATTTGCTGGGTGCATCCTCCAAAATAGTTCCTCAACCTCGTACAACGAGCCTTGGCAATCAGCAGAGGAGCTCTCACTGGCAAGGAATTCTGCATCTGGGCTAAGCAAATTTAAGAAAATCCAGATCACAGGATTCCTTGTTATCCCAAATATCTTCCAGCTGTTTCCTGTCAATCACAGCACTTCTGTATCCTTGAAAGTACCATGCTGCTGAGGACGTCTGCTAATGCCAAATATTGTCAGATGATGAACAGCAAGAACCATCAGAAAGGGTATATATTCTTGCCTCCTAAGGAACATGTGACAAGGCTATGCCTAATCTGTCTAAACTGCGCACAAAGGGTATTTAAGGTCCCGATCTTGCAAATTTCCAACATGGCCCAGGCCTCTACTGCTTTGAGGAGTGTTCTGCTTTGCATGGAGAAATAAGAAGAAAGCAAACATTGCTTTGTTTCCCTCTGTGGTCATAAGGGGACAAGATGGTGTCATAGTAAAGGATGTGGTGTGGGGCAATAGCTTTAAACTGAAAAGAGGTAGGTTTAGATTGGTATTGGGAAAAAAATCTTTATTGTGAGGGTGGTGAGGCCCTGGCACAGACTACACAGAGAAGCTGTGGCAGCCCCATCCCTGGAAGTGTTCAAGGCCAGGTTGGATGGGGCTCTGCACAACCTGGGATAGTGAAAGGTGACCCTGCCCATGTCAGGGGCTTGGAACATGGTCTTCATGAAGATGGTTCCTCAAGGTCCATTCCAACCCAAACTGTTCTATGATTCTGTGATAACTACCCAGTCCCACAGTTCAGATATAGCTAAGGAGGACTGTAAGGCCCCTAAAAACTCACTCAATGGGGCTTTTAAAAGGGTTTTGTTTTTTTATTCATGTACTCTGACTTAGATGCTAAGGAGAAATACCAACAAGATATTCCTTTGAGGTCAAAACAAACAAACAAACAAAGAAAAGACTTTACTGGCATATTTAGAAAATCAGAGCTTTGGCAAAAGGTTTAGAGCAACATTCTATCAGCATAAAATGCTTCTGAAAGCATTGGTTTAGCCCATTCAACTCGACAAACTCAAAGCCTTTTCAATTTTGCATTCCTCAAAAATTCTGAGAAAAGGAAATTGAGTGAAGAAAAAGGAGATGAGAGAAAGACTGAAAAGACATAGAAAAGCACACATACAGCTACCAGCTCCAGGTTTCCAGCAGTGTTCAGCTGATAGAAATGAAGGTATGGACAGGTATATGTTAAGATAAGAAGCGGACACAGGAATCTCAGGTAACATATCCTTAATTTCCAACTAAGTATAGAGCAATCAATCATAAGACAGAAAGTTTGGGTATATTTTTTTTTTTCAGTTTATGACTATTGTATCAATTCTTCTTACATGGAGAGAAGAAAACAAAATAACAAAAATATCCAAAGCCACCCATCAGTAAGCGATCGCTAAGTGCAGACAAAATAGTGCACTTAGCTTTCACCAATTTACACAGTAGATAAAGCACCAACTTTTCCCTCAGTGTGAATTACTTGCTTTTTTACACTAAACTAAGTTGCTAATCAGCTTAGAGAAATACTTTGCTTTTTAAGTATGTTATCCCAACCTTTAAAAAGAACTCTAATGAGTGAAAACAAAGAAAAAAATGCATAACTGAAATTTTTCATCTTTAACCAATTTATTTAATTCTTTCCAAGGCCTAAACCAGCCATGTTAAAGTGTGCTACTATGATATATGTGATCTGACACTGGCATGCCTGCACAGTATTTCTGGGAGATTATGTGGTTATACACCAGGCAAATGTCAAGGTCCTTAAATTTTCACTGAGGTACATACCTTGTGGTTTCATTGCAGAGGTCAAGATTTTAATTCCCTGGGGCAATTGTATTTTTAAGGTGGGATTATGTATTTATAATGTTTTCCATTGCAGGTTACTCTTTCGTGTAATAGGAACTGTTAAGAGATCTAGTAATGCATAATTTATTAAAAATAAGAGATTTTCTTCCTCAGTCATCTTTGAAAATGTATTTTGTTTTGTAACCATATCTTGCCTTCATAAAGTGACTGCAAATAAGAATGATATGCATCAAGAGCCTTTAAAAATAAAAGTTTTCAAAAGTGCTTCCCTCGTACTAAAACAGAGTATGAGAGAGGTGTACTGTTCAATTTGCATGGTAAAAATGCAGGAAGCAATTGGAAGGCAGTCACTGCCAGGAACATTTGGTGTCAATTACAGCAGAGCTAAAGAAAAAAAAAAAAAAAAAAAAAAAAAAAAATAATATATATATATATATATATATATATATATAATGTGGGAGAGGTTGTTCTTGGGTTTTTCAGAAGTGAGAATTTCCCGCATTTTCTGTTCCATCAAAAGGCAGTTTGTCCCAGCAAAAATGTCAAGATGTCTTTACCTTAGTAATTGCCCCACTTGCATTCTCAGTAGACCAGAAAGTTGTACTGTTTTCATGAGTAATAATGAGAATACTAGAACGTGATTATTAAATGCAGACATCTGAGGGACAGAAATTGTAAAAATGGAGGACAATTTTCCACTTATTTAAATGGCTCCCACTATTATTCCTGGAACTGCCCCATGACTGCTCCTATTGGTGGCCACATACCTCAGAGATCAGGTCTGTCTCCATGCCATGAGGAACTCACCCCATGAGGAGTCCCACCAATTTCATTCCCTACCCTTCCAATGGAACAGACTCAGGCCCTTTTGATCTAACAGAGAAGTTCTCACAATGGATGTGTAGAGGGCTGCACTTTTCTGAAAATCCGTTTTTAAAAAAGAATAAAATTCCATGCACCCTCGTTTTCAGCTCATAAAGAATACTAGTGCTTTCTGGGTTGAAAAAATGACCCCCAATGAATAATAATGTCTTTGCTTGTGGCTTCAGAACTTAACACCAATAGGCTTTCCCCATTTTCATCCCAGAGAGCAATTCCTTTCCCCATAAACTAAAGCTCTAGCCAACAGCAATTTTATTACATACCTTTAAAATGTCATTTCAGTCCAAAAATGTGCAAAATTAATTTTAAGTATGTTCAACTAATCATAAAAAGCATACTCCACGGACAATGTGCAGAAATTGTGTCATGTTGGGAAAGAAAACAGACCTGGCTCTTCACAGACTGGTGGTGAACCAGCAGGGAGTCAATCAAGCTACTCTTGGTTCCTCCAAAGAAATCCTCGACTTTTCCTTTCATTCTTTGTGTCCATGGCACACAGACCCTGCTGTGCCTACAGCCAAAAGAGCCACACCTGACCTCTGAGTATGTTGGGTCACCCATTGAGATGAAGTTCTGTGGCCTGGAATGAGCAAACCCTAAGTGGACAACTTCTTGTTGAAATAAAACCAAACCAAAGACCAACCAACCAAATAAAAAAAAACAACAAAACAGGACAAATAAACAAAAACAACCAAACAAAAAAAAGGCAGATTTTTGAGCTGGCATGATCTCTTGTGTAAGTTTTGCAATCTTGTATCTCACCAGAGCTATAAAAGGAGGCACAGTTTGTGATCTCATTTCCACCACATCTGGAATGATTCCACTGGAGTCACTAAAAATCCCACTCATGCCTCCAGAGGAAAAGGCTGCAATTACTCCCAAACCTGTTAGCCACCAGAAAGGGTGATAGGAATTCTCCTACATTTTGGCTACAACATGCAAACCCATGACCCTTACCTTAGACTTCTAGAGCAGGGCAGCAGCTTTTGGAGTTGCGGTAGATCCTTATTTCACTCCACTAAAACTCAGACAATTTCATCTTTAGATGCCTCATTGGCAAATTGCAAAGGTAGAAGGTCGCTGAAGATTTTACTCTTGCTTGCAGGCATATGGTGATCAATATTGATGCAAAACATAATTACAAATGAAAATCTACTGGAAGTAATTCATATTTTTTTCTTCTCTCTCAGACATTGCATTGGGTCCCATAGCGATGAGGGCAATTCACATTTATAAGTGCAGTGCAACAAAAATTACTTAAATTTTTTTTTTCCCAAAAATCCTTAAAATTTTCCTTAGAGAAAAAGTGTATTTTCTGTAAATCTGTGTTTACAGATTGATTAGTCCTGATTATTAGGCTTTCCACTACTTTTAAAAGTAATTGCTGCATTTATTTGAGAGGATAGCTGCCAGGTTACATTCTCTCGCAGTCATATTAGCATTAAAATTATAACTATATCCTAGTCTGGTATGTTACTGTCACAAACCAAACACAATCATATAACTCATGACACAGCCAGTTCAAAATAAAGGCCACCATTTTTTCACACTTCTTTATTTACGCAAATTTCAAGAAAAACTTCACATATTTCTCTGCGCCAGACACATTTCTTGATCTAATTAACATCCCTTCAATTTTTTCCTTTTCTTCCAAGATTTTATCAAAAATGTGTGACAAAAAAAAACCTTATTTTTTACTTTCATGTCTTAATTAAAAGAAAGGTGTGAATTCCATTTATAGAGATGAATATTCAAATTTAAGGGAACCGACATGGCAATTTCGCTGGTTACCCACTGCCAAGATTGTTTCTAGTTTTACTTTGGTAAAACCTCAGAAATCTGTTGTTAGCATTTCTCTGTCTCCTTTTCCTAGCATTATCAGGGAAGAATTGGCATAGTCTCATTTTATTTATTTCATTCAAAGGCCTCCTCACCTTCCCTTGGCTTATTTTTTCCCCTTTTTTCTCCTCCCACCCACCCCCAGTCATAAAGCTTTCTTCAAATTATGGTAAGCTTCATTGCTCCGTGGATTTAGGAGAAAACCCTCATAAAATAAAAGCTTTCTTTCTTTTTTTTTTTTTTTTTGGGCAGAACACATGCAGGGTGCTTAAGAGAGATGTGAAAACTCTTCGTTTGACTGCCCTCATTTGAGGGCAATTTTTGGCAAGCTACGAAATTCATAAAGAACACAAGGAATAAATTAGCAGGTCATCAACTTCATTGCATAACACAGAACATAAGGAGAAAGTTAATGAGGAGTAGTTAGGTTAGGTGAATCAATGGAAAAGTATATGTGAAAAAAAAAAGACAAAAGAGACACTGTTTGTTTGATCCTCATGAAACTATTGAGTCAATTCTTTTTTCTTTGAGTTTTACTTTTTTTCTTTCCTACATCTCATCACTGAATGCTTGCCTTGGGTCTTCCAGAGCCTGCTCTCAGAGCTGAATATTTACAGTTCCAAACCAAGTGCTGTGTCACAGCCAGGTTTCATGCACCTCGAGCAGTCACCCAAGGCGTGTTACCCAACGTTAGAGAAATCACTGGGAAATAAGAGTCTAAGTACAGAACACTGTGTGGAAAAAAAACCAAATAAATCTGAGACTTTTACCTTGACAAAATCCTACTTCATGTAAACTAAGTATTTTATAAGTATTGTTATATCAGATTACCTAGATAGAAATGTGGAGGGGTTTGTTTGAGTAGAAAGCAATTTTTCCTGTTTTCAACTATTTCACTATCACCAGATCTATTGCTGCTGCTCCAGAAACAAAGTGAACACATCAACGAAACATCAAGGGAAGATTTATTTTTCTTAATAAGCTAAATGAGTAGAAAGTAACCAATCTACAGCGTTCTCATGCCACAGCTGGCAGTTAAAAACAATTACATAGGAATACAGCACCTTGCTGATATAATTTAAGCATTCAGAAACTCACCATATGCTTGACATATGCTGAAGGTCACAGGCAGCAAATGGCAGAACATAAGAGAGTTTTCTAAATGTTATAAATTATCATCTCGCAGCTAAAAAGGCACCAAACCCAACACATAATAGATTTTAACACTGGAATGACCTGAAGTATGATTATCTTCTAGCCTGATCTTCTGCAGTAAGTATTTGGACTGCTTGTAACTGATAAAAGACGAATTACCCAGTTTTCCATATATCATCCGCCCTCGGATAAACCTGGAGGAACAGTTTGGAGATAACCCCTAGAAAATGTGTGAGTCAAAGCAGAGAGCATCTGGCTCCAGGCAGCAGGCAAGAGCTATGGCAGATTCCCTCCCTCTCAGCCTTCTCCACAGGACCCTCTTCCCCACCCTCCACCCCACTCCCACATCCTCTTCCCTTCCCCCTTCACTCCCACCACCTACAGGTCCATAAATCGGCTCAGCACAGAGTCCTGATGGCTGCTGGAGGCACGAGGGAGCCAGGAGCTCGGGAAGAGGGAGGAGAGTCCAGGAGACCATGAAGAGAGGCAGCACAAAACATCAACTGGGACAGCAAAACCCAAAGAAAAGGGAAAAGGCTTTTCCTTGTAGGGCAACACATGACATGTAGGAAAAATCACACTAACTTTTATGGCTTGACAGCTCAATCTCCTCGCTGGGGTCAGGCTGGCATATGAAAGGAAGCTATGGAATTAAAAAAGTTCCTTGGTATTGTGCAGCTGAGTAATTCCTAAGTGTGTTAAATACACAGGCATGTGTGACCGATTTAATTTGTAGAAGTACATGCCTATAAATATTGGAATTTTATGTAAAATGAAAGTTCACATTTCCATAATAAAGTAAATCCAAAAATGAGCCCTGATTTACTGTGCATTTGTGTGTAAGTCTTCAGCCCTTGACCCCAACCTCAGCTCATTTTTTCCACAGCATTTTTAGGTTTTCCCCCCAAATATTATCCTTTCTATACACACAGATGGTTCTCTTTATTAATTAAAAAAAATAATGAGAATGTTCTTCCACTTTAAAATGTTCCTGAAATTGCCAACCAGGTCATAGACAGATGAGGAAAGAGAGCCCAACAGCATCATATCCTAAACTCTGTTTCCCTGAGCCTTGAGTTTATGCCCAGTGCAAAAATACTTTCTTTCTGTTTCTTTTTTCCTTTGAATCTTTAGAACATATATCATCCTTGCAATCAATAAAAAAACAGCAACTAAAAAATACCGAACTGAAAAAAAACCCACATTTTTGCACATGCTTTGGTCTACATTTTGATTTAGCTCATCCTTATTTGATGCAGCACCAGAGTTATACCACAGCTGTAGGGTATGACTCCATGTATGATTAAACTTTAGAGCTCATGAAATGAGCCTAAGTGCATCAGAATATTTTCTAGTATATTTTTCTGCAGGGTATATTCTGATTTATAAAAGCAAAAGGTGGGAATAGATTAAAATAAAATAAAATAAAATGATTCAGTGGTTTTGGCCACTGAATCAGTGGATTAATTATTTTTTTTTTTTAATGAAGAGATTTTTAAACATTTTAGCTCCTGAAGATTGACTTAGCACTGTATGAAGAGAGAAATCTGGTTAGACTTTGACATGATAGTCACTCACTGTGTGGGTCCCAGCTCCCAGTACATTGTCAGTAATTCTGTTCAGCTTATTAATCAACAGTCTATTAATCAATTACTACAGACCTGGCCTTGGGCTGATAGAACAAACACATTATTGCCTTTCTTGTAATTGGTTTTTACTCCCTCAGCCAATGGGCTTCTTTCTGGTGGCAGTGGTTACCAAGAAAAAGACATTTTCCTCTTTCAGCCTTTGGCAGTTGCAGACAGAATATTGTCAGACAGAGCAGTGAACAGGAGGTTTTATATCACTTTGACAAAAAAAAAAAAAAAAAGATACTGCCCATTTAAAATTCTTAGGGTTCCAAGACTTCCATAGGATGTAAATGCTTATCTCTTGCTTTAGGTTGTAGCATCTTTTAACAAAATAATTCAGTGACTGATGGAACAGTCACTTTCAATTATCTGTTTTGGGGCAAGACCACATCTTACATTAAAAAGGATAGTTATACAAAAACTTTCAAGTCAGGTTTTTAGTGGTTTTGTTTCCCATAGAAAAAAAAATTCTATTTACCAAAAATTAAAATCATACAGGCCTTTGATTTTAAGTTGTTTTAGCAATTTTGTAAGGGAATCTTCTGAGCTTAGATGGAATACAGTTATTTTTTCACATCTTACTTTTCAATGAGAGCATAGAAGGAAGAAGAAAAACATTTGACAAAAGGAAATATTCAATTTTTTCCCCAAGATTTCTAAAAATTTTTAGGAAGTTTGGACAACTATTTCTTTGTGTTCCAGGAGATTTTTTAAACAATATTTTTATGCTTGCAGTCCAAATTGGAAGTGAGTTTATATCTAAAATAACCTTCTAGAATTCTAAAAGAAGGATTTTCAAAAGGGTTTGCTCATCTGCTGTTCAATTGTCTTTAATTATATACCAGAGTTAAGAGATAACAATTTCTTGCTTTTTCCACTCTTTACACAGGAAGATGGACTGAATTATTTACAGTTATGCTCAGCAAAATAATCAAGTCATTAAAGCAAAATCAGGCCACCTGCATGTAAACAATGAGATCAGCACCAAACCAAAACAGCTTTGGTTGCCATCTAGCACTGAAAATGTCTAAACTCTCCACTCACAGCCACATTTGACCAAAAAGCACTCAAAATAAAAGCTAGACATTTGCTCAAGCTCTGTGGATTGATCTTTATCCACAAGGCACCCAAAAGATACTTTGCATAGTATAACCACAAGATACAAACATCCACAAATAAAATTTCCTGCTGGGGCTGCCACACCAGAGGTGCAATGCCAGGGCCTGGGGAGGTGGATGCTTCAGTTTCAGTGCAATGGGAAGCTCAGGATGGAAAGGAGGGAGTGGAAGGATGAAGGAGAAGGATGCAAAGAGGTGTCTCTGAGTACTCTTGCACAGGATGTACCCTAGTGTGGCAAATCACTGAGAAGAGGAAAGAATACAGCTGGCATGGGGAATATCAGCTGAAAGACTATTTTTATACCTTGTCTAAAACCAGCTAAACCCAGAAACAGGCTTCAGCAGAGCAGGGAAATAACCTTCCCATCCCAAACTGCATGCCACAACCACCAAGACACAGAGCTATGATCCTCGCTGGATGCACCTGCACACAGATGCAGTCCCTGCTCTGTGCAAACAAAAACAAGGGGACCAACAGGGATTCCACTCTTTAAAAGTTAAATCAGTACCTAAAAGAACATTTATCAGAGTTCCAACTTTTGACAGAATTCTAGCCTGAAGGGGAAGCTTCTAAAAGTGAACGGAAATATCTTCATGTGATCCAAAGAAGAAACCACAGAGATTGGTGCCTAACTCTGGAGCATCCCACCAACATGATGGAGTGACAGAGCCCTCAGATCTGGCTGTGCTGTCCCTAGAGCCCACCCTCAGGTGCCCTGCTCTGCTGTTCACTGTGCTGAGAGCTGTACCTGTAGTGAGACCCTGCACAGCAATCACCTCTGTTCAGAACCTGCAGGTTCCATCAGCACAGGCAGCTTGGGATTACTGCACTGGGGCACCCAGCCAGGTGCTTTGCCTGGAGGATATCTGCAGTGGGGATTATAAATCCCCAGCCACCTTTGCTTGCTCTTCATATGGTAACTCTGTTATTCATCTGGGAGAGAAGTAAATAAGGTAGTCTCTGCCATCCAGTAAGATCCAAGCTACTTTTCTAAACAGCAAACATTTGTTTCAAAGAAACCTCACATCAGAGCTCCCCAGAATGTGTCAGAACTGCATTTCACATCACAGGCAAAATGTTTCTCATTTACTGTACTACATGTGCTTTTACACAGTGCTGCCCACAGGGACCAGCTCTCTTACAGATCCCCTGGGATAGCTCCTTACATGTGGCTTTCTGATTTTTTTTTAATTTATTTATGGTTTAATGATTAAACGTCTTTCTACTTCATGTTGTTGCATTAATTTAACCTAATTATTTTTTAAACTAACAATCAGCAGCTATCCAAACTCTTTAGATGATTATTTATTTACTGTTAAAGATCATTGTTATTGTTTTTAATTAATCTCCTTTCTTTTGGCTTTACTTCTCCAAAGTAAATAAAAATAAAGTAATTCAACAATAAAAATAAAGTAATTCAACATTTCCTGGTGGATTTCTAGAAAATGGGCATCCTTTCATCATCCAAAATGAAAAAGAAAAAAAAAAAACTTGTTATTTTATTTATATTATGAGTATCTTCCCACCACCCACCCCCATTTTGACTTTTAGGTGGAGCTTTTATTGCTCCACTTTTCTACCAATTAGAGTAAGTACTTTAGCAGCACAATCAACTTTGTGTGTTATGGAGAGTGGCCTGGAATACTGCCAATTTGATACTTCACCAGAAAAGAAAAAAGACTTGAACAAATACATACCCCTCATGAAATCTGAAAATTAAACCCACAGCAGCCTTCTAGTACTAAATCCTATTTATTTCTCAATATAAGTTACTTAAGCTGAATACAGGCCACATTTTGGCACTATTTTTGTGTTTTGTTTCATTTCATCACATATGCAACAAGCAATCATCCAGAGCTATGAAATGGTCAAAGACAGATTACTGAAGCTTTTAAACAGTGGCTATTAATACAGAGACAAATCAAACCTCCTTGTAAAACACTACATTCACTGAAGAGTTGCATGGGAGATACTCCAGCAGCCAACAAACTACAATGAAATTAAAATCTACTGGAAATCTACTGCATCTCTCACTTTTTTGATATTATCTTTTGTAATCTCTATCACTGTCACATCCAGCTCTCTGCATATTCTGCCATGGGTTAGGTCTGTCTGCTCCTCACATGGTGGAATCATTAGGCATTTTTCAGGCTAGGAATGTGGTTATGGGTAATTTGTTCCTTTTCTTTGGTGTACCTACATTTTTTTTTCCTCATGATAAAAGCAGTACAAGGCTAAATCAGATCTGTAATGGTGTTTTCCAAAGAAAACATGCTATTGCCTTAACTTTGCCCACCAAGGAGGGTTGCTGTCCCACAAAGATCTTGCTAATTGACTCCCTTTTAGACTGCCAATTACAGCATGGCTATTTCCTGAAGATAATTGATCAGAGCACAAAATCTTCATTAAGCCCTGTAAGAGTTCTCTAGATTTGCATGGGAAAAGTCTGCCAGCTGCAAGGCTCAGGTAATTGCACTATTATGTCCCCAAAGTAGACAAAACAGAGCTTTATTTTTCAGTTAAATCTATACTAGCCTTTTAAAGGAAAAGACTCTTATTCAGAGCCACACACATGCAGCACCCTCTCTCTAGTGCTCTCTCCATCAAAGCACAGAAATTGGAATAGAGACTTATGCTAGAAATAATACTGTACAAGTCCTTTTGTGGAAGCAAAAGTGCAAATAAAATCTCAGATTACCTTTCCCACTAGCCAACACTCATTATGTTGCAAATGATTTTCATCTTCACCATTACAAAAAAATAATTTCTTTCAAAAACACAGAATTATAGGTATTGCAAGTAGACCCCTCAGTATATTAGGTTTGCTTGGTTTTTAAAATTAAAGATATTTTTTCTCCATCTTGCATGTATCCTAATAATCATTGCATGTTCAAAGATAATGTTTCAAACTTTTACTTGGTTGCCACTCTTCTAAATCACTATTTGTATTTATTTTTGAAAGCTGCTTGCAGGTTCTCAATCCTCAGAAACCTTTTTGACAACAACAGTGTGATGGACACAACAGTAAAGGATCTCTGTCTTCCACAAAGCAATTAATTACTCATCTTGGAGAATGATTTTCTGTTTAAGAAGAAAGAAAATAGAAACCAAAAGGATGAATATACCATGGCCCAGTGGACTAGTGTTGTTTACATAGCTGAATAAAATTCAAATCCATAATGTACCAGTATTTCTTTTTTCTTTTACCCTGGGGTAACTCAGTTCCACCGAGGCTGGGGGAATCATCCTTGATGTTCAGCACTGTCACAACAGGGCTGCTCTAACCCTGCATTATGCACAAGATTTATTAGCAATACAATTTTTCTCTCATTCTCTTCAAACACTTCACAGTCATTAATTCTGTTTTCTAATCAAATAACGCTCTGCAAGGAAGTCTGGAAGTGCCAGGGGTCAGATTTTCAGCTGGTATGAATGAAAGCAGATCTACTGAAGCATCAGGGAGCCATGTCTACACACACATCTGAAGCTGTGCCTTCTTTGTGGCTCCTCTCTCCCTGACACGTTCTCCGTCACTTAAATGGTGAAAGCATTTCAAGACTCATAAAAAGATATTGTTCTTTTACTTGGCACATTTAAATTTTACTCCAGATTTAGCTCAGTTATTACTTTGCCTTGAGACAACCCTGCCAGATGGACATTTTGGAGGGTCTTACTAAAGACATTTGTAATCAGAGATCTGTGTGGCTTTCTGTTTCCTAAACTAGTTATTTATTATCTGTGAGCAGCTGATTCTGCATCATTAATTCATGCCCTCGTGGTTTCTTGCATTTGTTACTGTGGTCTTTCTTAACTCTTCTTCCAATCCTGTATTTTTATTAGGGAAGATTGTTAAACTAGTAATCTAATCTAGGTTTGTTTTATTTGCATTCTCTATATGTTTTCTTCTACTATTTCAATACAGAGACATTCTTAGCAAAAAAATAAAGGTTGTAGGGGTTTTATCCTTACAATCCCTGGCTTATCAAATCTATGTTGGTTGATAACCAGTTCTTCAAATAATTAGTCTCCCTTTGACTCACCACAATGATCAGAAAAGAAAAAAAAAACCCTTACCGCTTTGTAAATTCAACTAAAGTCAATTTTACTGCTGAACAGCTGGTTTAGAATGCAACTCTTTCACAAAGTGAATGGTGGTTTATGTTATTTAACGTTAAACAATGGGCCTGTGTTACATCAAAAGCATGCATCAAAAACCTGAGTACAAAGAACTCATTTAGGAAGTCATGGAAATCCTACATAAGGTGAGCTGTGCGTGTTTCTAGTTGAGAGGCTTCAAATACAAAGTGATATTCCAAGGTTTACAAAGCTCTTCCCTTAGCATCTAATATTTACAGTAAGCAGCATGCTGTATGTTCCAAGAATGTAAACTTTAAACTGCAGCTACAAATATTTACTATAGATTAGATATATAAGGAGGATGATCTAGACACGACAGTACAATTCCCTGCATTCCTGTAACACAGGGCGTGAGCACAACCCTACAAGTAATGTCAAAGTTGCTGTCAATGCTTCTTCACTGCTGTAACACAGAGGATTCTTATCCACCGTGTTCACAGAACACAGAAGGAATTATTGAGAGTTCATTTATCCTGTCACAGCTTTCCACCTTTCCTTACACCTTCCCTTCCACTGACAAGCTTCAGCTGTAGCAAAATAAAAGCTTCAAGCTTAAGAAAAATTATACTCTTCTTGCAAGTTCTACTGTCCGAGTATTAAATATAATAAAACAGGAAAGAAGAAAACAGGAGCAGAAAAATTTACAAGGACTTTAGAAATTCTGTTATTAATAGAATTGTCCATGCCAAATGACAGTCCTCTGCCCTCCACCACCACCCCCTTCCAAAAGCTGTTCATAGCCATTTCCAAAGCTACTTAATTAATTTCTTTTATCATGTCTATGATTACACTGCTCTTCCAAAATGGAAAGTTTGATTTTTAACTTCTCCTGCTCTCATTTAGTGGATTGTCTCATTTGTATAATCCAACTGCTTCTGCTCCTTGGAAAGTATCCTGTTGTTTTTTTAATTTAATATCTCTCGTTTTTGCCAGATCGTAGCTGGGACAAAAACTTGCAGCTGCATTTGAAACTAAAAATAAAAACCAATATATGCTGGAATAATTGTGGTACAGAGGAGTTTGGTCTTGTTCCTAGATTCTGTTTGAGACATTGACACATGGATTGCCATATCATGAGACACACCTGCTCAGAGAAATTTTCATCACTAGCAGCCAAAAATAACAAATATTGGACCACTCCAAAGCTTTCATTATGTCTCGTCTCACACCCTGGCTATTCAAGTCAGACCAAAAATTAGACCCATAGGCCACAAGGGATTCTCAGACGTGTATAAAAGCTTCTTAAGAGGCAAAGAATTCATCATGCAAATGCATGGGTGTGGTTTTTATTTTGCTCCGTTCATTCTCTTGCACACGAGAAAGCCTAGAAGCGAGCCTCCCTGCCCCTGTGTTTAAGGATGGGTTTATCTTTCTGAGTGCTTCCAGGTCTAGACATTTCTGGGAAAGGTTGAAGGGAATGCAATTTTGGAATAGGAACCTCCAATGGTTGTTCATCCCTTTTTAAAATGGTTTCTGAATGAAGACAATGTAGTCTTTAAAATGTGCCTGTCTCTTGCCTTTGCGTAAAAGTTAGATTTGATATATACTTTAAATGAAGCATCTATTTAGGTGGATAAAAACACACTAAATGAATCACAAATTAAAGCAATACTTTGGGTCTCTATGTGTGGGATAAAATTCATCTTTATGAAGCAAATATAGTTCTTAAAACCCATTTGCACACAAACATTTCAGGATTTCCTGTGTGATTTTATTTTCTTATGCTATAACATCACAGCACACCATTCTTTATTCTGTGATATGCAAATAACTGTTCAACAGTTCCAGTAGAATTTATATAATAGAGAGATACTTTGACATAAATTGTACCAACAGAGTAATCACCATTCCATAAATTATTCCAGACCAATTGCAGGGCAACACTTTTCCTCCACACCCGATCCAGTGGGACATATTTCTTTAAAAACTCAAGTAAAGCTTTTTATCTTGTACTTTAAAAATACACTGACTGCTCTCACAGACCAGACAACAAAAAATATTCCCTTCAAGTTCCAACCACAATTTAGAAGGGTGCAAAAGAGCAAAATGGAGCTCCATTTTAAATAAATGCATATCTTTGAAGTCTGTGAAGAATTTCCTCCTTTTTAGCAATTTCAAGTACATTGCCAGCAGTCATCTCTTGCACAGCTACTTCTCTGAAGTAGCTCCAGTTCCAGGATACTTCCAGTAACTTCCTCCATATATCTCTGCCTGGAAAATCCAACTAGGTTGTCAGCAGAAAACCTCAACAACCAAGGGTCCAGATCTGCATAGGTGGATAAGATGGAGAAAGACATCCTAATAGGAATTGGGTGTTTTTGCAGGTATGTGTCCAATTGTTTATTGTTTATAGCAACCACTTCTTGTCAAAGCATCAAAGACATTTTCACTGACTTGAAAATTGTCTATTTGTCCAGAGACAAATATGTGGATGCCCCATCTCTGGAAGCATTCAAAGCCAGGTTGGATCAGTAACTTATCTAGCGAGTGCCATCCCAGGGCAGCGGACTTGGAACTAGGCAACTTTTAAGGTCCTTTCCACTTCTATAACTCTGATTCTATCTCAACTCACCTTTTACTTCATACAATGCTCATGTTACCAAAAAAAATCTTTGTGAAGCATGACTAAAACAATATATTAAAATTAGATTTGGTGATTTGCAATGTTTTTTTGCATGGAACCATTAATCAAATAAAGTTTTCAGGTTTAAATTCTTATATATGAGCAGAAGGCTAAATTTCTCAACTTTGGTAGCTGGTCACGATATTTACCAGGGAGGAGACACGTAGAATTAATTAATTTCAGGAGTTAATATTTCCTATACATAAATATACCTATAGAGAGAAGAACTCAATTAAAGTTGTACAAGGGAAAATTCTGTCCCTGACTGCCACCAGTTCATATCTACCTAATACATACATTGCATCATTTCCTATGGATGAGGTCCCATACCTAAAACACTGTCTTCTGGCACTTAAAGAACAGGCTGGTTTTAAATCACCCCTGAAGTTCTGAACTGAATTTCAGCACCTCTGGCAATGACAGCAATATTGATTTCTACACAGTATAAATTTCATTTATTAGAGAGTCCTTGTGCAAAAACCTTGTGCAAAAAGAGAGTTAAAAAAGAAAAGAAGAAAAAAAAAAAGGAGAGGGTTGTGATGGTGGCAACCATGTTGCATGCTGTGCTTTCTTTCCAGGTTTTTGCAGAAGAATGTAGAAAATACTACTACATCTCCTACCATCTCAAGGGAGCAAGCTTCTCCAGGAGCAGCTGCAACAGATCAAACAAGTAGTGGAAGCCTCTAACTCTCATCCTTTTTGGAAGAGCTAAAAAGACAACTCCTGTCTCCCACCCTTGTAATTTACAAATTTATTTCAGAAAAAAAAAAAAATATTCTGAAGGGCCTTCCCCTCTGCCTTGTATAATTGAATTCTCACTTCAGATGTAAAGGATCTGTGGCAAAACTCCACACTTGTTTACAGAAGTTAAGCCCCATGTTTACCCAGTTATAACTAAATCAAAGTTTTCTGCCACAGCATTCTGTTTACTAGACTCACTTGGCTCCCTCCACAGTGCTTTCAGTGACACATCCAAAGGTTTTGTGGTTGGTAGCTGTTGTCTCCTAATCTTTAGTGACAGCTCAGCTCAATCTCTGGTGTTTTCCAGGCTTGGATAGAAGACAGAAAAATAAATATAATTTTTTCTTATACTCACTGACATTTTTCTTCCTTTTTTTTTCTGGTTTTTTTTTTTTACCAAAAGCTCTCTTCAACAGAGGTTTTCTCTTTTTCACTTTTAATGATTGAGCTTTCCAATTCTGAATTTTAATTGATCTCTGCGGCCTGAGATGTTTCTCACCATGTACTCATGCTTAGGAAAAGAGGTTTCTAGTGACAAAGTCTTTAATGAAATTACTAATTTATTTGATGTCTGATGTAGTAAAATTCCTGTATAAAGAAAGAAGCAACTTCCCCTCCCTTGTTTTTCCTCACCTCCTTTGCTTTCCACTTTAGAAGGGAAAATCAGCTGGAGACAAGGGAGCAACACTGAAAGAAAAATATGATGAAGAGCTGTCTCAGAAGATGGCCTGTGAGACAGAAAGCCAGTAGTTTTGAACAGCTCTGGTCACTCGTAGTCATACAAGTGAGAAGAAAGGAAGAATTTATCAAGCCGACACTGTCTCCCTGCTCCGAGCACAGAGACCGATCATTTTCTGTCTCTTGGCTAGTCTGTGTAATAAATATAGGCTTGGTGTGTAATGAAAACCAGCTGAGTGTTTCTCAAGGTACAGATGCTTTCTTTTCTTCTGATTCCAGCTAAGATTGTTCTTACTCTTCATAATCTCTCACAGCTGCCAAAAATCCATCTTATCGTTGCATGAGGTGAAGTTTCCATTAACAGCTATTATGGTAGCAGAGGTCAGGCGTCCAGTGTCAAATGAGCTGCTAAAGAGAAACACTGTGCTAGAAAATCCTGTTCTAGGGAAGAAATCCTCAGCTGAGGTGCGCTTCATTATTAATCTGAATCGTTGTTACGTGCAGATGTGGCTGGGCCGTGCTGCTGACAGACCAGTTTCTGATGTCCGGGAAAAAAGACAGGAAAATTTGGGGTGTGGATGAAGTGGGAATACACATCCACTTGGCTGGCTGAAGAGGAATTTTAATAGTTTTGATGATGTTCATTCTGTCAGCCAACCAGACTGGCTGCTCCTTGGGCTGAAGGGCTCTAATGAAGGAAGCTTTGGCTATAAACATCACTTGCCATTTCAGCACTCACGTTGCTGCAGGTGCGGTTCCTGACTCCCAGTCATCGCTGGGGAATAAAATAAAAGCAATAATGATAATAGCCCTCAGTTTCCAATCACCTAATGGAAAATGAGAAGTTTCCCTCAAAAAGAAACAGTGCCATCTCAAACATTTTCTTTTTGCAAAGGCCTTCCTCTAGCTAAAGCATCTGGATTGAACACATTCTTTGCTGAGAGAGAATAACAATACTTTAATGCCCTTCTAGTATGATGGCATATTTTCTTTTGGGATTGCCTACCTGAAACACATACTGTCTGGAAGACATTTTGAGTAGGAATACCCTGAATGTGTCTTTATAACTCTCTATCTACATAAGCACAATAATCATATGGGAGGAAACACCTTACCGTGCCAAATGTTAATTTTCAGTGAGCTACACAGTGAAGAAGGACAGAAGTAAGGAAATGAAAATATAAGTTTCAATAAATTTAGGAATTGTTTTGCAAACTGCCTCAATTTTAAAATAATGAAATGCACAGTTATTTGGAAAAGCCTCACCAAAATATTGACTACCACAATACCTTTTAAAAATTACTTTTGACATTTGACAATATAAAGGAATAAAAAATTTTCAGAAAATGCTGGCTATTTTTCAAAGAACCTC
This sequence comes from Poecile atricapillus, assembly GCF_030490865.1. Classification (NCBI taxonomy): domain Eukaryota; kingdom Metazoa; phylum Chordata; class Aves; order Passeriformes; family Paridae; genus Poecile; species Poecile atricapillus. Next base: position 10,207,380 of record NC_081252.1, read on the forward strand.
AACATTATTCTTTCTACAATACCTCAATATTGAAGGCCCTAAATTTTAAATCCAGACTTTGCCAAAAATGCCACAACTGTCAGGCACCGACATTATTGCAATATCACAGCAACATCCTGCTGAGATGTGGCCACCTTTCCTCTTCCAAAAAGCTATCTTGTGAATTTATGTGTCAGGTTGTGTGGAGAATTAGATTTCTTTTATCAGCCAGCAGCATTTTTGTGTGACATGGAAAACCATTTCCCACACAGAAGTGTGAAGACCCTGCACTGAATTTGGTTTTGCAGCTTTAAAAAATCCCTGCTATGGTTAAATCATCGCAAAGCTCTTACAAAATTACTCACAGCGAAGCACATGAAACCCCATCTTTGCTGACCTGTTGGAGCAAGTCCAGAGAGGCCACCAAGATAATTAGAGGGATGGAGCACCTCTTCTGTGAGGAAAAGCCAGGAGAATTTGGGTTGTTTCGTCTGGAGAAGTGATGGAGTAACCTAATTGCAGCCTTCTAGAACCCGGGAGACTACAAGAAAGATGGAAAGACGCAATTTCCATGGGCATGGAGTAACTGGACAAGAGATAGTGGCTTCAGCTGAAAAAGGGTGGACTTAGCTTAGATATTAGGAAGAAATTCTTTACTGTGAGGGTGGTAAGACACTGGAAGAGGTTGCCCAAAGAAGCTGTGGATGTACCATCCCTGGGAACATTCCAGACCAGACTGGATGGGGATCTAAACAACCTGGTCTAGTGAAAATTATCCCTGGCCATGGCAGGGAAGTTGGAATGAGATGATCTTAAAAGTCCCTTCCTAGCTGAATTATTCCATGGCCTGCAACTTTGGCAGTCAATTTGAGCAAATCCAGCACCCAAGAGTCCACCTCCAGAGCCTGGGGAGCAGCTTTCTCTCAGGAGGAAAGACACAGGTGCTCTGTGGCAATGCCATCACCACAGCCACCTTGACCCCGGGCTCCCCAGGGCCCCACAGGGGCTGGCAGAGGGGGAGCAGTACGGGCTCTGGAGGATGACTGGGAAGCACAGAGCTTTGTCTGTAGTGTCTTCACAGGGCCCCACAAACACTCTTAATCTGTACTTTCTATGATGAGGAAATGCTATAGGAGCAGAAAAATGCATCTTTTTGTAAGTAGTTTTTTCTCCCCTCCTCCCCTGCTGAAAGCAGAGGTGGACATTTCAGTGATGAAGCCAAATGATCTGAAATAGTGTGCAGCCACTCCTTAGCTCACACTGAGATATACTGTCTTCCGTAGTGCTAAAATGTCAAGAAAGGCATTAAGTCATAGGCTTGGATCAAAAGGACGTTGAAAAAAATAAAAGCCACTACCTTTTAAATGATTGATGAAAATGTTTTTCACTTGTCTCAACACAAAACCTTGTTTTATAGAACACACAGTTGGCCTATAGGCACCAAAGTGTTTTGGGTTTTTATTTTCCTAACTGGAAGAAGACTTACACATATATTTCTGGTGGAAATCTGCTCTGTTTCAAAGTTTGGTGATAATAGGAATAGCAGATTAATGGGCATCTCAGTTGGATTAATGTGAAAACAGTGAAAACCTGCATTACTGAATAAAGAAGATATACTCTGCTATTTAGAACTGTACTTTGAGTAACTGTGAGTGACCAATGTTGTTTATATTGAAACAAATATTTTGTAACCTGTGTTCTGCTCCTTAATGCTGGGGTCCTCCTTAAATATAAGACTGAGATTACACGAGGATAAAATGGTTAAATAGTTAAAACAGTAAAACAGATACAACAGTTGGACTTGATGGTCTTAAAGGTCTTTTCCAACTTAAATGATTCTCTGATTCTACAATGTCAGCACTTCTATTGTCCTCTCAATATTACGAGGAAAAAGAGCAGTCTGCATGCACGAATCTCTGACAAAATGATTTTCAAGGCTCCTGTAGTTTAGCACATTTCTGTCTTCCAAGCAAAATGGGAGGTGAATCCAGACTGAAAGCAGAACAAGGTGGGTTGGCTGAGGAAGGCTGCCTCAGCCTTTTCCAGCCAGCCACATCTTGCTGTAGGGCTGGCAATATTTTAAGCTGCCCTTTACATGCCAACTCTCTCTCTTTCTTTCATAAAGAAGGGAGGATTTTACCACCCTACTTGCAAACAGATGCAGAGAAAGATATAGAAAATGGCAACTAAGGTGACAGGACCCCTGAGAAATTGTCACACAAATCACTGGTGGAAGAGATCAGCACAGCAATACAAGTATGATAAATTCGAGACAGGAACTGAAATAAGTAAAATAAAAAGCGGAAACAAACGAAAATCTGTTTCTACCATCAAGATGCATCTGTAGACATCAGTGCAATGGGAAGATGTGGAGACAAAACCTGATAATAAAAAGTTATTGCAGGATACATGAACATAAAAAAATTACATATTTAAAAGTAATGTTAAAAATGCTTGGCTTTTATCAGCATCACACAATGCAGGTCATTACTCTTTTACTTCCTTAGTATTACACACTTCTTTGTGGACTACTACCAAACACCAGCAGCTGCAAGGACAGGGATGGGGTTGATTTAATGTAGCAGCTCCTTTACTTCCTCTAGTTTCTGTCTTCCTCACAGTAGGAATCCATCACATTTATATGCACCAGAGCAGAAATAACAGTATTTCCAGTTAAAACTCTAACACAAACGAAACTCTGGTTTTTTGGTTACTATTTAGTCAGGAAATACTTTTATTTCCTGAGAATTACTTTTATAAAAGTCAGATGTTTTAATCCATGTTTCTTAGACAAACTTTCAATTTCATTAAAAATTGACTGCATTAAAAATTAAAAGTATACTTGTTAAAAAAAAAAAAAAACAAGCAGATTGAGAAAAATAATAGCACAATCATGGTAAAAATGTCTTTTTCACTGTATTACCCTCTCTTGATTAGGATCCTCGATCAAGCAACTCCTTTTTTGATGCTTTTCAATCCCTTCTCTTGTTGAACCTGGTGCTTCATGAGAGGTGGCTGAGTCCTAGCCCACAGGGGAGCAGGGATGCATAAAAAAATCCAATGTAGTTTTTGCTTGTCATCATATCCAAGCTCCCAGACAGATTTTTTTTCATTGGGGCACCTTTTGGGTTTCACAGATAATTGAATTTCCAAGTAAAACATAAAATGAACACTTTCACATTGAAAAAAACCAGCTTTGATAAATAACTTCCAACCTGTCCTACCCATTATTATACACTTAATATTTCCATGTGTGCTGAGGAGATGATATTATACCTGGGTTAATCACACGTGCACTGAAATACATTGCTGCACCTCCAGCATCTGCAGGAGAGTTCTGACAGTCTGGAAAATAACCCAGGAGCTGCACCAGACCCTGTTTCCGAGTTCAGCAACTGGAAAATAAAAGCATCAGAGGCACCAGGGCAGTAGAGCAAAGCAGTGTGTACTGGAGGGCTGAGCTGGATTTATTCTCTGCCTAAGCAGAGTGGTGCATGGCTTATTTTTCTGTCAGCAGGCCAGCAGTTCATAGGTAGTGGGGCTGAGTAGATCCAGAGGTAACTGGAGGGAATTCCACTCACACTCCAGCATTGTCCTCTCAGCACAATGCTGGCTACTTCCAGCAGTAACTTTCTTCTCTCTTCCACCTCCTCTGCCCTTTTCATTATTACTGCTACACTCAATAAAGTAGCAACATATGTGCTGTTTTTTCCCAGTCCAGCAACAGTAAGTGTTAAGTAGATGATAGCTCCAAAATGCAACGTGCATATCATATTTTGTGACTAACACAATCTCCCAATCAGGGCATTTTGATCTTCCAGTTATAGCTAGGGACTTTGGCAGGAAATGATCTTTTTACATGCTCTCATAAACTCTCAGAAAGTCTGGTTTTGTTTCTCTCTTTCTGCTAAAGAGCACCAATAGTTTCCCTTTGGTTTCCCAGTGTATGTTTACCAAGCTGATAAAGACTGCAAGAGGGATCGAAAGAAACACTTGCTTTATTTTCTTTTGTTTTGGCAGCGATAAGAGCACGGAACCCATTTGAAAACCAGGAGAAAAATAATTGGCATGTCCCAGTTATTTTTTATACACAGGCACACATGAATGCATGCACACACAGATTTTAGGGTTTTTTATGGGTACCTTCTTGACTTGCAGCCAGGCCATGTCAATGCAAGCCAGCTCATGTATTTAATTGTATCAGCATATAATGGCAGACAGATTTTCTTCCTTTCTGCGCTGCAGCACGAGAAGCTTTCCTAGGAAAGCTTGTTTTTAACTAGGAAACAGGAGGGTGCATGGTAAGGGAAGTAAACCCCTTGCTTCCATGGTCCAACAGAGATTAAAAATGCAGACACATCTAGAAGATGAACTGAAACACAGTATTGTGCCCTCTGTGTAATTTATGGAATACATGCCTGAACTAATAAACACCTCAGGGAATAGCTAGTGGTGAGTTGAAGCCTTACGTGCAGTGGTTACATTAAAATCAGGCTAGACTAGCTAATGTTTTGCTTTTAGGTACAGACAACAGAACAGAAGCTGCAGTCCAAAATTCAGAAAAATCTGCTGAACTTTCAGCCCTCTGTGTTCTGTCTCACTTTCCACAAACACACAGACCTTCTTAGCAAATTCCAACAAGGAAAAAACAAAAAAAAAAGAAAACAAAAAAAAAAAAAGAAAAAAAATGCTTGGAAAACAGAGATATTACTGTTTTGCTATTATGGTCAACATTCAGCAGAATATGCAAAAAATGAAAAATACCCTTTATGCCTTTTAGGCTTAAACCTTACATTAGAAAACAAAAAGGAGTGCAAGTTCTTTATCCAGAGTCTTGGGTTGAAGGTAAGGTCATTGCTTGCCAGCAGGCTACGACTGACTCTAATTAAACATTTTTTATACCACTCATCTGCGGCTGGGGAACATGTCATTAAAACACAGGAAACATTAATCTACAGATTAATGCTATAAAAAGAAAACTTTTACACAATCTTTACTCAACAATTATGAGAAGCTTACAAAACATTAACCCTTGGAATACTACAGTGCCACCACCTAGTAAGAGCTCCAAGTGGATGTTGCTCTGATAATTACCTGTTTCTTCATCAAGTCACACCAGTTTCACACGAGTGTGAGGGGACTTATCCCAGTGATGTTCCATTCTTTTACCTCCATACTCAAAGACCTTAAATTAGGGAATTGGCTATGTGCATTTACTGCATTTTGATTATTTGGAACAGACTTCAAATGTTTTTTGAGGAAAAATGGTGGGTGATCACTCCATAAATCCCTGTGTTTCAGGCTAGTCAAGAGCCCAGCATATACTGTTATTTATTCATTATTTATTTTTATCAAGCACTGTGGTCCATCTTGAAGCAATTGCATTGCTGTGTGAAGGCATCTCCATGCTAGCTCCATCTGCTTATGAAACCAAGTAATGTTTTGGGGTAGGAGGGTAGAGACAGAGGGGGATTTATGGATGGACACAGATTTCTGTGCTCTTGTCTGTTTACCAAAAGTATGCAAAATTTGCTGTTGATTCTCAGGTGATACTCAGTTCTTGCACTGAATCCCCCCATTTATTCTCTTCCCTTTCTGTACAGAGTTATATTTAAGTTCAAACCCCTTAAAAAGGGGTTAATAGAGATTAGAAATGGTGCAACTAGCAATGTTCATTTTGTCTTAGATTTTAATAAATCTATATAGCTACGGAGAGCACACTCAGTATTTCTGTGGGTATGCAACTAAATTTGAGGACATTTTCTTTCTATTGGTACCTACATATGACTATGTATAGCTGAAGAAAGAGAACATTTATATTTAACATTTCAATCTGCACTTTTAGGAATATAGCACACAGTTTCACCAGTAGCATATTATCACTGCTTTTACTTTTCAGGTTTTTTTCATAACAAAGACTCTGTCATCCAGTCCTCACTGTTACAAAAGCATTTAGTTAAACTAGTTAAACAAGTTCAGATTGTTGCTGGAACCACAGTGGAAATATTTACAGTAAAACTCACCTGGCTTCAAGTATTGTTCCAAAGTTGAAATTCAGCCCAGTCTTGGAAGTTCACAAAGGTTCATTAGCGTATTTGAGCAAAACCCAGGCTCGTTTTCAAGTAAACTTTGGCTGATATTTAGTTCTAGATAAAGGGCACAGTATGATAGTGATATGATTAAAATGGTTTGAATGAGAACCCTCTGTTCCCTCTTGTGAAGTGGAAGAGAAACATTATTGTTTTGGTTACCCATTCAACACTCATAAAATCGGCCACTCACTTTTGGAGGGAGGTTTACTGCTTATGCTCACAAATACTCACCAAGCAGCCAAAGGATTTACACAGTCAGCTAAAAAAGTACAAAATGTGGGCAAGTGAAAGCTTGGCTGGTTATTTAGGGAGTTAAAACCTCTCCAAAACTGGAATGAGCAAAGTGTGTTCTACCTTAGCAGGAGACAAAAAGGGAAAACAGCATCTTCTAAATCCTTACAGGCTTAAAACTCTATTCCACATCATTATCATCACTTGACAGATTTATAAATTAATTGTTTCTTATTGTCCATTAACCCAGTGACCCAGATTTTTACTGCAGCTCAGATCCAAACAAAAATCTTTCTAATCAGATGGGAATGGAAGATCCTTAATGAAGTTTAAGGACATACTGAAACCTGCTCTGTCCTGCCATGCCATATTGCATGTTACTAATCTGCAGAGAGTTACAACTAGTTTGTCAGGATTAAACAAGAGAGGAATGAGAAAGTATTATTACCTCTTCTGAGGCTTCAAATCAGTTTTCAGTCTGCTGTGATGACCCTGGCCACCTTCAAGGGTCCCTGGAGAAAAGAAGGAAGGGAAATTAATAAATAGGGGTTCATAAAGATGGCTGCAGCTCTAAAGGGCACCCACTGCTCTCTTTTTTCATCCTGTAGTATATTGTGAAGAATGACTGCCTCAACCATATGAAAATATAATAAAATGCATATGTTTCTTTTATATATGGAAAAGGTATGTAATTAGTTTTGGTTTAAAATAAGAAAAAATGGGCTGGATGAATGTGTGCTCACTATAAAAGAGAAAAGAACACTTTTTTTTTCTTTTTCTTTTTCTTTTTTTTTTTTTTTTCAGAAAGGCTCTTCTTAAAAATTCCTAGTAAAACAAGCAGATGGACTAATTTCACTTAAACTAAAAATAATACACAAGTGGAGAAAGCCAAACTTGAGTCTCCCTTTGTAGGGAGTGTCAGGTATATATTTAGAGGGATCCACATTTTCCTTGACGGCTTGGGACGGGAATCAAAGGCATACCTTTACTGCTTAACAAATCATTATCTTTACCTTTACTGCTAAGGAAAAGAGGACCAGAAGTCTCAGTTGAGTACTGAACCTTCTGGTTGTCCACATAGTTTTTAGCTCATTCCCTGGCTCCACTTTGGAGTCTTCCAGCCAGCTCTCTTCAAGGCAAATGTGGAATGGAGAATTTTAATCCTGATGCAATCTGGATTCAAGGAGGGACTGCTCCATGGGTCTGGATCGAGAAGCTCTACCTGTGCTTAATGGTAGAAATACAACTGAATGGATTTTTCCAAGGCATGGTAATGTTTTCAAGATGCAAGAAAGGCTTTTAGGAAACAGTCTTGTCCTGTGCCCTTATGGGATGTCAGAAAACCTGGTGCAATTTTAATTTGTATACATTCAGATATGACCAAGTCCCAGTATACTTCTCTATGCTGCCCTACTCTTTGACAGGTATGTCAGGAAATCAAGGAAATTTCACAAAATTTCAGGTTTGATTGTGGGTAGTTTGATACAGTGCAAAAATAACAGACCTTCTATTTAACATAGATAGCATAGATCTGCTCTTCCTAAAAAGGTGGAATATACCATATTTTGGGTTTCACCTTATCAGCTACTTGCAATTTTTCTATTTAAACAAGGAAATTTTCCCTCTTTCATCTCAGTTCTGAGCTTTTCCTTATATTTTCTCTCCTCTGGCCTGCTGAGGAGGGGTGGTCTGCTGTGACAGAGGAGATTTGGTGGGCTCCTGGTGTCCAGCTCAGGGTCAACCCACCACACAAACCAAGCAAACCAAAATCACAGGGTTAAGCAAGAGCAAGAAGGGGAAGGGAAAAGGGAGGGAAAAAGAGAGAAAGGGAAAGGGAGAGGTTGAAAAGGAGGTGGACTTTTTTGAGAGGTGGGAAAAAAACTACTTAAAACAATCCTTTTACTCATAAAATCTAAACCAAAATTAAGCACAAGCTCAAAAATATAGATCTTCCATATTTATACTAGGTTGCCCTTTAGAACACAATCACATTTTAAATCATGACTATGCAGAGTAAATAGTACTAAGTAGTCTAATTTCTATTTATAATTTAAGGTATTTCTGAAGTGAGCGACCCCTGAGTGAAGAAAGAATGTAAACTCAGAATATGTGTTTAGTTACATTTGCTTTGTGAAAAAAAAAAAACTTTAGAGTTGCTACTGTGGCTTACTATTAAATCTGAGTAGCTGGGTCTGAATGATTTATGTGCTAAGTTATTAAAAGTAAATCAAATAAACGCATGGGAACACCAGTCAGCCCGTTTGCTCTCGCTAAATCCCCCTCAGGTTATTTCTCATATATCAGCAGTGTGGCCAAGCAAGAGTGCAGTACTGTTCAAGTGTCACGATAATATTTTGGCATCTTCAATAAGCAGTGACAAAGGGGAAGACTTTTGACACTCTCAAAAAGTGTTTTGGAAGTGTTCATTCATATTATGAATTATGACAAGTTGTGCTAATTAATGCTGAAGGAGCCCTCTCACATCACTTTCCTAAAATTACACTTATCTTCCTCTCTTGAACGTTTTCAGGAGATATATGAGAACCTATGAAATATATTTATGTACATGAAACATAAAATACATTTTCAGAGTTGCAACGCTCTATTTTCTTCTTCCAAGTTTCACAGTGATTAAGTTTCAACATCAGTTTTCTTAATGAGTCATAATATCTGAAAATGATTTTACTATAATTGATGTTGAATCATAGAATGAATCACAGAATGGTTTGGGTTGGAAGGCACCTTAAAGATCAGCCAGTTCTGGATCCCTGCCATGGGCAGGGACACCTTCCTCTAGATCAGGTTTGCTCAAGTATAATGTGTCCCTGACCATGGCAGGGACAAATTAAAGTTAAGTTAACCAAGTTGAAAGGATTTAAAATATATCTTCAATCAAAAAAACTTACAGGCATCGTCTCAGGCTTTTTCCCAATGTGACTATTTTGCACAGAATATTGCAAACCATACATAAATTACATTCATTTTTATAAGGATATCTTTCAAATTATGTTCTCTGTTGTGGAAACTTTCCCATACACAAAGAACTTCCATTATATTTTACTTTATTCTAATCCCAGTTATGCTTGTCAGGATTCATGAAAGCTCAGTGCACTCATTCAAACTACAAGAGAACAGACTTTAGAGGACTATGCCTTTTTGGACTGCTCTTCTTTCAGGTTCATCTATGATGAAATAAATGGTTTGGGCCCATGTTGCTTCTCAAGGAGGCTTACAAAGAAATTGTCCATATTTAGGATCTCAGCCAGCGAAACAATTTCCCTTTCATATTCTTTCTTACTGGAACACCAAGATGGAAAATTCATCATGTTTGCTGAAGGAATAAAACATTGTTTTCACATATGAGCATGCTCCCCAATTAACCAGTTCCCATGGCTGTCACAGACACACATAAATATCACTGGTTTGTATCACTGGATGTGTGCTCTGACCTGGAGCACTCTCACCACTTCTAAACTGGGATGTATCTGTGAAACTGCCTTTGAAGAAGTCTACCCATCACCTCTGAAGACACATCTCACAGTGCCTTTCAGTGTGACCTGTTCATCACATAGGACTTGAAAAAATGCACAATTGAAGTTATTTGTTTGGACATTATATTCCTACTGCTACTGTCACTCCTCTCTAAATTCACAGCTAACCTTCATACTCCAGAACAGGTTATGAAGTTACATAGAGTTACTTCTGAGGACCAACATGGCCAAGCATTTATATTTCCTGTTATTTATTAATAAAAACATGAGTTTCACATAAGAAGCATGTTAGTACTCAGCTTTTTCTTTCCACATAAAGTGTTGGCTTTTTTAAAAAACAAGAAAACCCATTAATATCCCAACATCATTTTCTTTCCGGGTATCCCATGCAAGTTAAGTTGGTTGGTTTATATTCCCAAGGATTCAGTTCTCAGCCAGACTGCAAAATTGAATTTACTGGGAACCTTCATGAGAGGGCCACCATTCCTCTCTGAAAGCCAAAAAATGGCAGATGAAAATGCCAGCAGATGTAGCACAGACAGCTCTCTTGAGGAATCCTCACTTAAACTGCAGGCAAAAAAGAGATTTCAGCTGAAATTTTCAGTATTTGGACTGCCTCTAAATCAACAGACAATACAGAGAGACATTACTTACGCTGGGGAAAAAAAAATCTTATTTTTAAACAGCTCCCATTTTCCTATTAAACAGAATTTTCACTTTCATAAAATAACATGCTCATGTTAATGAGCTTTCTGTACTGATTAACATGGAAAGAGTGAGCAATCAAATATGAGATTTTTCTTATTGATTCTTATTTCATTGCACTCAGGGAATGGCCTGCAGATACCATCTGCAGGTAAATCCTGGAATTAAATTGACACAAACTGCAGCCCAAGACCACCTCTGAGTTCAAAATTCAGTCCTATCCATTCCGGTTTATTGAAGCCATTTTTAAATTCTAGAAAAATATTTAAAATCATCAGAAAATAGTAATGTTATGTTGGAGAAAAACAAATAACTGTTTACTAGTGCTACAGGTCGTTTCAGATGCCGTTTCAGATGCCATTTCAGATTCTGAAGGAGCTGACTTGCATTACAAAGAAACAAGAATTAAAAAAAAAATTAGTTGCCACTGGGCATTTCAAATGATATATAGATAATTCTGTAAGTCTTTGGAAGTTCTGAAGAAAAATATGAGGTTTTGTCTGAAAGCACAGCCTATTCCCCTCCCTACAATCAGAAAAGGTTAAGCTATTCTCTGAGCCACTTATTTTTGGGTCAGCAAAGTAAGAGCAGTGCTAAAATGTAAGGTTTCATCTTTCAGCAGGAAACGTCTGCTTGGAGTTTATGGTAGAAATCACTTACACTGCAGGGAAAGTGAAGGAGAGGACAAGTACCAGGCATTGTACACAAAACTTGACAGAAAGGACGAACAACTTTTTCAAACAGGCCGTTTCCATTCCGTAGGGAAAGTGGTAGGTGTTCTCTGACGCTGCCTAGTTTATTTACAGAAATGTATAAGGTACTCTTTCCTTGAGCACAAGTAAAATCAAGAAACAAGAGAGTTTTCCATGTACTTTTCCAAATTCTCTTAGTCCAAATGCTCCCCCAACGTCTGTTTCCTCAGGGACACCTTCTCCATGCTATACTGAGAGAACTGTTCTTTTTTTGGAAACTTAGTTTTAGCTACAGAGTTCATTTTTCTTATTTTCTTTCTTACATTTAAATAATCTGCACTGTTTTTTAATACTGCATTTTAAAGCACTGGTGATCAATAAGAAGAGGGTATTTCCCAGAAAACAGGACTATCTGAAATAAGCAGAATACCTAGAAAGCAACATTAGATTAATATCTATCACTTGTTAACAGGGAAAAAAAATAACCAGAAAGGAATGCTGTTATCTGAAAAATTCAGATGGTTAACCAGGAAAAGCCATGAACCTTTTAAGAGTCACTAAGATGAATTGTAGATTTCTGAGGAATTGCCACTCTATTCATTGATTTAGTGGTTTCTCATGCTAACAAACCTCAGGGCATGAAAATAAAGCTCCCATTTCATCAGTCCCCTCCAAAGCACAGGTACAACTGGTGTCTGTATGGGCATAGAAGAAAGTGAAAATACACCATGGGTGATTCTCATGATGCAATAGTATTTTTTTTTTTGCTTTTTTGAGCCCCAAAAGCAACCAGTAGTGCCAACATTATATGGAAATCTCAAAGTTAAAGCAGCAACATTAGATAATTCTGACACTAAAATAAACTGAGGTGGAGTTACCTCCCCTTTCAGGATGGAAGTCCTGTTTAAACCCAGCTGGACTACCAGCTCATTTCAAGCTTTCTGCTGAATTTGTATCAACTACTAATGATCTCCAGCTAATTCCAGATTGGAGTTAAGAGCTTACAACAGAAACTGACCTTTGCTGTCCCAGAGGAAAAGAGGGAGTGAAATTATTATCTAAGGCTATTTGTTAGGTCTGAAAACCCACTTAATGGATCAATAAATCAAACACTGAAAGAAGCTGGTTTAGAAAGCAGGTGTGTGGATTCTAGTGCTAAAATAGGTGATCCATGTGAGAGAACAGTGTGGGTTATGTTAGGCTGATCAAATAAGCTCAACTGTGTCCTCTAAATTCCTAAAGCAGGATGACATTTGTTCAAACTTTACTGTCCCTTCTTGTAAGAGCACAGTAAAACACTCTTGGATGTGTAGCTAGCACAAAATGTGCCAATATAACACCCATGTGATATTTGGGGAGTTTTAATGTGGTACGCTAGTAACAGATAAATGAATGAGTGTTTATAAAGGTAGATCTGCCAAGGGCTGCCAGGAAACATCAAAGACTGTTTAGTGCTCACATATTTTCTCAAATTCAAGACAGAATAATGTATCACTGAACAGCCTTCAAAGGAAAATGATGGACAGGACAAAAAGAGGTCCAGCATGCTTAGGGAAATTTAAAAGCAAGTGAAGCCCTAAACTTCATCTTTCCTGTCCTGCCCATGGCATGGCATAAGGGAACTCCAGAGACAATTGTTTTTTCCAAGTGATATTCAGCTTACCAGGAGAAGTAGAGAAAATTACCTCAGGAAATGCTTCAAGAGCCTTTAATACATTATCCCAAGAGTGCTTCATTAGTCCATAGGTAAATAACAGTCTTCATTAAAAGAGGACACGTAAAAGGCTATCAGAATACCTGTCCTGGAATATTTTAAGAATTTTTTGGTCACAGTCTAGGGTTTTTTAATTATTAAAATATTCCATACTGGGATTTTTTTTTAAAAAAGTAGAAATAGTAGAGAAAACAGGCTTGCTCTCTGACCACATACAATGTTTTAATTTACTTAAATTTGAAAGGCACTGGATGTTACAATGTGCTGTAGTGTACTACAACTCTCAGAGTGTTCACTCAGCAGAAAGATTTATTCAGTAAAGTCACATTTTTTCCAGCTCTTCTCATCACATGCTCCTGTATTACAGTGGAATAAGGCCAAACCCTTATTCTATTCAGTGTTCAATAAATAAGCACAGAACAAGTAGGTAGCATACAAACTTATTTTCACATCACAGATCTCTTAAGACAGTACAAATGAATGTCCCCTTGCCCCTAGAAAACTTTGTAACAGCAGTCTGGGATATGATTCTTGTGGTAAAGCCAATTCCAAACCAATACACGCTGATATTATCACTGCAGCACCTTCCTCCACACAAATTTGTCCCAGACAGTACATTTTTGAGCTAAATCCAATAATAATCCTGAAATAGCATTTTCCAAATGTTTTCCAGTCCATAACAGGCAGTGCCTAGTAAAGCATTTAGTATAACCTCGGTAGAAGGAAACCTGTGCTTCCAGTAAATCTTTCTAAGCGTTCAGAAAATATTAAATTGGAAGGAGCTGTTATTCTGTTGGGATGTGATAAAAATTCAGTATCAACCTAGACAATTACACAAGTTGCTTAGCATCAGATAAAGTCAGGTGCAGAATGCTTAGCCGAAATCAGGAACAATTTGCATGCACAAAGCCAGAACGAGGAGCGATTAAGCGGCAGCTGTTAAGAGGTTTTGAGGAGTGCCATGGATCACAAGCTGAACATAAATCAAAGCTGTGTTCTGTGGAGAGAGGCAGGCATCGCACTGGGATGTGTTTTGCAATATTGCCTGTGAAAGACTGGAGATGGAGCCCTTCCTCTGACTGTGCCAGGAGGCTTCTGGACGCCTGCACTGGAAAGACCAGACTGGGAGCAACATTCACCATTTAGAGAGTTTGCAAAGGAGGGGTGAGAATGAGAATAAGTGATAAAACAAGGGGAAGGAGATGAGGAGACAGGGGAGGGTGAGAAAAGAGAAAGGAAAGGCTGAGATTCTTAATTAATCAGGACAGAGGTGCGAGCAGTGTTCAAATAACAGAAATGAGGACAGGTCTTAAACCATTTGAACTTCCAGGAGTAAACAGACATAAAGCTATGGAATTAAGTTTCAACAGCAAGGATGAGTTATGGACTGGGGGGAGGCTAATAAAGCTATCAAGCAGGCCCAGGGAAAGCATGGGCTCTCCATCACTGAAAGCCCTGAAGACAAATGTGTTAAGAGACACAGACGTACTTGATTCTCCCACTGGGGCAGGGGAGACCTCAGCAGGCACTTTCCAGCCTTACATTCAATTATCCTGTGATTCTACAAAACTACTGCCATCACAGTATTATTCATTTCTTTAGTAACTATGCAGCCACTACTGAAATAAAATAAAGAGAGAAGAGGGGGGTGATGAGTTTTTTTAATAAGTTTCTTGTGATGGATGTGAGTCCCTGATAGGCTCCTGGGTGCCTATTAAGGAAACCTCCAGATGGATACAGGTCTAATATTTCCCATTTTGTCTTCTTTTTCACCCTCACTATGATTATTTAGATTCCATTTTGTTTATACTAATCTTAGTGCATCACATCCTCCACAGCAATTTTCAAATACATCCCCTCAGAACAGCCCAAGAGATCCCCTGCATGATAAAGAAGTGCCAGGAATCTTTTACTTCTTATTTTTTCTTTTTCTCTCTTTTTTTTTTTTTTTAAATGAACATGTTTTTGAGTTAATAATATGCTGAGGGAGCAGCTGCACTCAGCAAAACTCCAGCTATAAAACCCTGAAAAGCTTGTGTTTCTTTCACATCACACTGCAGCCAAGCCAGCTGAGCCTACATCTGCCTCAAATCACTGGCAGGTAAAGTTTGTGTCTCACTACAGGGATGTAGTCCCACTGGGTTATTTTATTTATTTGAAGCAGAGCAAACTGAAACATTTGGTTTAGCTTGAAATCATGTTTCTCCCCAAAGTTCACATGAATTTCAACAGACCCTTTTTCTTTTTTTTTTTTCCCCCTTCACTGTTTTGTTTTGATGTGCCTGTTTTTCCTGTATGTGCTGCATACTTGCAGCCACAAACAAAAGCCATAAAACTGATGGGGGAGTGCCGTGGCCATTTGTGATGCCATGTGCTTCAAGGAGCGTGGCAAAGGAGCATGGTGCTTCTATCTGTAAATTCTAAAACACAGAAACTCAAGGTGGGAAGCACCAAGGCCAATTTGAGTTCATTTCTAAAACTGGTGGGGTATGCATACACATAACAGCAATCCAAATATCTTAGCTTTTCTCTTTATCTAGCCCTGTTAGCTTTTATTAGTTTTGACATTCCTCTTGCTCTTTGCATCCACATTCCCTTAAATCGTTTCTGTTCCCATAAATCCCTTCTGTATTGCCAACACGGCGTTGAGTTTGTCTTTTCAGATTGTCATTCCAAACAAATGCTGTGAAAAATTGCTTTCCAAGCTCTTAAATCACACATGCACGTACCACCCATCTGATCTGGGGAGTACTGCTGGACGGAATCTTAACATTCAGGGTTAACAATGCCAGTTAATGAAAACACTGACCATAGGTTATAAGATCTTTCTTTGCTCTACAATCCTCCCTGCTCATCCTTGGTGACCTTCCTGCTCCCTCCTCCCCCTTTCACCTGCTCCTCCTCATGGCTCAGGAACTTCAGTCACACACATCTGAAGGCTGGCTTAGAAAAGTTTCTTCCAGCAGCCCTCTCCAGCATCACTGACTCTCTCCTACCTCAGGAGACATCAGATAAAGCTGTTTAAGGATTATTCTGATCTGTATATTTACAGTTTTGAAATCGTACCTTGTGCTTAGTTTTCCACATGAGAGTTCTGTATTCTGGAGTCGCTGAGTCAATGCATTTAGCCAGAAAAAAAAACAACACTTAACATAGGAACTTTAACAATTATCCTGGAGGAAATAAACATCAGTAAGTTTGACCAGATTAGTTAATTACAAATATCAGAAGACAGAGATGGCAAATATTTTGTTGCTTCTTAACTGCTTTGAGAGGAAAAAAAAAAAGGAATTATTGGGAAAAAGTTTGAAGTTAATGACTAGGTTTCACTACATTAATGAAAGCAAGAAATTTGTGCCCAAGCCCAGTGGAAAGATGCAAATAAAATACCCGCACATGTAAAGATAATTCATTTTGCTTGTGTTTATAAACAAAGCATGTAAACAGTTGATTTTGGATTTTGTATCTCAGTGAAAATGTGAGTCAGAAAGTGTGAATTAATGTCACCAGATGTAGCCACTGACCTACATAAATTAAAAAGACAATTTTGACACATTATCAGGAACAGAGTATAAATGAAAGCAAACAGAAAATGAATTTTCTATTAATTTTTAAGCATTCGTATGATCTCAGTTTTCAAAGCAGACCTCCTGCAGCTTTTATCTGACTTTCATGGCACAGCAATTCATGACACAGGGATGAATGACAGCTGGAAGTTCTGCTCCGAGCACTGGCAGTGGTTACCTGTAGGCCACTGCACCTGAGACCCTGCAGTGAAAAAGTCCCAGAGATCACAGATCAGTCTGCATTTGCTGCAGTTATTAGTAGGAAAAATAATCAACACGGACACAACATGAACTGCATGTATAATCTGGCAAACATAAGTATAAAAGTGCCAAATGATCTTTCACTGTCATGGACTCACAGAAATGTCAAGGACTCAACCAGTCCTTTCTTAGCTCAGGAGTACCATGAGGTATATTCTGCTCATCCTTCAAGCATATTGGTCCTCTGAAAAGTCTCCAAGGGGTAGTATCCTACAGTCTCTCATTAAGGATTTTTCAAAAGCTTAATTATATGCATAGTTGTCCACAGAAACCCAGGTGAGAGATACTTTGCATCATTTATTATCATCTATACTTGTGGCTGACATTTTGGCTCTTCCCCTCTTGCTCCTCATTAATATCCCTGCATTAACCACAGGGACACACTAATCCTTGCTGATAAAGTCAAGAAAAAGGTCTTATTACCCTACTCAGTACCCCATATTATCCCTTCAATAAGCATCTGTAAGAAATATTAGACCTGACTTTTTTTTGTTGTTACTTCCACTACCTCCAACTGACTCCTGACATATTTACAGAACCATTGCTTTATGCCTTTCATATACATTTTCCTGATTAATTGACTTATGCTAGGGTGTCTGATTTTATTCCTATAACCCTGAACTTGAACTTTTTCATGATTCCTTCTAGATTTTCAGACCATGATTTATTAGAGACGCTTCCTCCTCTTGTCACTTTTGAGATTCAGACTTGCTTGCCAGAGTGTTCGTGTTTTCTCCTGGTTTCTTTTCCTTATTTTCCTTTCATATTCATTGCAACCCTAACCTTGCTAAAATAGGCTTTCTTGAATCCCTGAACTGTCTGATTCTGATGATTTACTTTTTTTTTCAGATGGGGATAAATACTTATTAAGGATGGGGGTGGGTGTTCATTTTGGAAATAAAAACATTTCCAATATGACATGTTGTCCTCTTTAGTGCAAAATGGTGACATGTATCTCACTGCCTGATCCCCTGAGTATGTAAAACTTCCTTTTTTATGTTGTAACTCACATGTGCTGACATAAAAGACCAAACAAGGAAGGATATGTAAGAGACAGTTCTTAGAGACATAAAAGGAGAAAGGGCAAGGTAAATATTGCCTGACAAATCCTTCCCTGACTACCACCAGCGGATTCACAGTGTGAATTATAGAGCACTTGCTGTAGTTTGCTTCTTACCTTTCAAAAAACTTCTTTTCAGACATTCAAATTGACTGTACAAAAGGTTTATGGTATTTATTTGCCTTCATACACATGAAAATGTACAACAATTGCACAGATGGGCAGTTTCACATGCTTTCCATTAATTTTTTTCTTTTTAAACACACCTTCTTTGCTCGAGCTAGTTTCTGCTGGTTTTGTTTTATGACAGGATGGTTTATAAAACTTCTGTCAAACCGTGTTACTGTTTGATCATGTTAAGAACAATCAGGGTAAGTGTTGCCAGTTACAGTTTTCCATCCCAGCCAAGTCACAGTGTACATATGGAGCAAGATATAAAGAAACACAAAGACTGATTAGCGTGGAAAGTGCAACACAGCGGTCTTTACTATTCATCATTAATGTCTGAGTGGATTTTCAGAATCAAGAGACTTCTCCCACAGCCATAGCAGTTTTGCACATAACCACACAAAGAAAAGCCAACCAGAAATTATGCAACATGTGTGAGCACGGTCTTCAGCCATGAGCTTCGTTTCAGAAAGAGAAAGATTGTTCCTATCACATTTTCTTGCTAACTCCTCCTAAAGGCTCAGGAAACATATGTCAGAACAGCTTTCCTTAATTCAGAGCAGTGAACTTTCCCATGCATTTCCTAGAAAAGTTTCACTTCCTGGAAATGCTGCTGCATCTGCCCCTGAACACCTGAAGCCCTCTCTTTAAAGCTTGCCATAAAAGAGATGAAGATGATCACTGTCACCTTTGGACTTCATGTAATAAATGGAAGTGGATTTTAGGGAAAAAAGAGGATCACAAAAAAAATAAGGCCAGCAAACCAATCTTCTGAAGATCCTAGAGACCAACCAGCTCTCTTTTGTCTTCTGTGTTTCACAGCCAAATGTCCAAGTGCTCTTTCTGATTAGGCATTGCCTTTTTATAAGTGGGAAAAACTTAAATTCACACTAATCTCTACATTTAGAGACTTATTTGACACTTACTCAGGAAATTCTTTGTTTACTTAGCTTGTGTTCTGCATGTGCAGACATTAATGGAGCATACATGCTCGATGATCTAAAAGGCATCTCCTCAGCAGGAGCTTTCAGAAGGTGAATCCTCATGAAATTACTCACTGAATGACAAATTTTAAAAACCTTTCTTGCCAGGCAAAAAACTCATTTCAAGCAGCCAACGCACTTGTATGCTTGACAGGAATGAGCAACAATTTATAGCACATTGCCTGCTTCACTGGTTAATATAAGAAACTGGCACTTGGACATGTCAGAATTCATACAGAGCCATGTCACCAGAGGAATTGTTTGGGGAGAACTGCAGCAGGCACAATTCCATCACAGTCCCAAAAAAGTTTGTATATCCACACCTTCTGTAGGCAGTCTGGCTCCCTGAACTCACTTAGGACCCTCTCAAGAAGACCCATGATTTTTGGGAGGAGGTGGGAGACAGAAAGTTCATGGGGAACAAATTAATAAAGAAGACTCTCAAATGACTTGTGTGCCAGATGATGTTCTTGAAGTGCTCGATGAACCATAATCAAATATATGTGATTAACAGAAGGTGACTCCAAATAGTTGGAAACCAAATAAATACAGTGGCTTGTAGCCTCATCATTTTGCCTCATGAGCCAGTCAGACCTCCCAAGTTAAGCAGTGCTGAGCCAAATGTGAATTTAAATAGGAGATGCTCCAAGGAAAACTGAGTTCATGTGCTAGAGGAAACAGTGCTGGTAGTCCTTGTCTGTCTGAGTTACTATTGAACAAAGGTGCTTGCATGGTGCCAACAACACAGGACTGAGGCTGTAGAAGAAGCTCAAATCTTTGAACCCTAGCTCCTACAGCTTATTAAAATCCCCTCAACAGTATTTTGAAAATTAATGATGTCCATGTAGCCAAATTTCATAAGAGATAATTATACAACAAATATCCTGGCAGTTTGGAGTGGATACAGCATTTTCTTTCATTTTCTTCCTATTAAGTTTCATGGAGTATTACCGTAAGGAATTGCGAAGTTCTACTCAAGAGGTGAGTTCGCTCATGTTCTAGTGTTAAATTAAAAATGCTACTGCATATTGTGCTGGAATCACATTCATTATTTTTTAAGCCCCGTGTTACTTCTTCTTTGTAATTTGTTTCTTACTCACAAAGAGCATAGCAAGCAAATCTCTTTGGAGGACTTCATAATGCATGAAGCTAACTGAGTAACTCGTGATTCTTAGAGCAGTTTAATCTGGAAGGGTCCTCAGGAATTCGTGTAATGTAATGACCTTCTCAAACTAGAGCCAATGCCAAAGTTAGGTCTGGGTGCCCAGGGCCTTGTAATTTACAGGCACAAATAATATTCTCCCAATTTCATAAGTCATGTGAAAAAAAAATAACTAGGGAGAAATTTTTGTTCTTTACTTGTTTCGGGAAAGCTCTGTGCTATAGCATTCCACAAATTCCTATTTGAATGTTGCCCCATTTTGTTCAGACTCGAAACTTTTTGTGCATTCACAGCCTAATTCAGTGCAATGATGATAGTTATCATTAATGCCAGCAGCTCAGAATGTTCACTGGCATGAACCTGTGAAACATAGAGATTAATTCAGGCTTAGAGATAAATAAAACATAGAAAAATACCCTTAAATTTTGAGACATGGTCATATTGTCAAGAATAGCAAATGAATTTTTGACACTCTTCTGAAAACTGCTGGTAATTGATTCCCATGACATAGATGTTAAGTAAAAGCATTCATTTTTCTAGTGCCAAGTGTAATGCCAATTACCAGTTGATTGAATTAGATTAGTAGGTGTTCCTGCATAGAAGAGGCAATTAGCCGTACCTCAGGCAAAAAAAAAAAAAAAGAAAAGAAAAGAAGGTACATGAAGATAAAAAGATGGGAGAGTATTTTGGATTTGTATACCAAAATTACTTACATTCAGTACATTTGTCCTTTACATAGCTGCAAGATATGGATTGTTCATTTGCTCATCCTTTACTAGTCCTAAAAGTGTTCTCCTTACTGCAAAAGCACAGAGACAGTCTGGGCTGTGAGCTCTATCAGCCAGACTCAGAGGAGCCAGAACGCACCAGGGATCTGTGGGATGGGATCATTCAGACTGGTTTTGTGCACGGTTGTGTGCATTTGCTGCTTAATAGTTCTTCAGAGTGCTGTTACCATGGGACAAAAGGAACTTTTTTAGGAGCACTTTGAGTGAGAAAAGGATGATTCCTTTGGCTGTGACTAATGCATGATCATTAATACCTAGCCAGAACCATTTCCTGACTTTGTACTAGGGGAAAACCTAGGGTGCATCACCTCCCTGACATTCCTGTCCTGGCTGCCATGGAAAGAAAGGGAGAAACATAGGCCAGAAGGACTGTGGATGGTGTGAGACAAGGAGGGTATGGCATGCTGCAAACAGCACTAGCCCATACTCAGATTTTGTGAGGACTGGGGCACTGATGACCTTTCTGACCATGTAGCCTAACGAGGAAAATGAATGGAAATAATTGAAAGTAAATTACAGCCAGCCCATGGCACAGATGCTCAGGTAGTCCAGCTCTACCCACTAACACAGATAACAGATAACCAAACCAACAGCAGGGATCAAAGTGTGCCTGAATCCAAATTGAGCATATCTGAAGCTCTGATGTGAGCTTCCTCACATCTGTGTAATTAGGCCTCTACTTCAACTTGCTGAGTCCATGAAGTGTTATTTGGATGAGCTCAGCAGATCTTTGAGGCACACCTTCCTGACAGCAGCCACAGCTGACCATTATTCCTGCCAAGTGATGACTGCCAATGCTTACTGCTTCTTACCTTTTGTGCCATTTGGATCTGGTTCTCTTCTCCACTTCTGGTCTCCAACTCCAAGAAGTAACCTGTAATTCATCAGCTTTGGGGAAAATATGTGTGATCTCATGAATCCTGGATGTTGTAAAATATTGTTTTGTTGGTGAGGAGACAGAGGTCTGTACACCATTAAACTAGTAAAACTCGCAATTTTTCGGGGGTTTGCCAAGCAAGTCTTGAATGCCTCAAATCTTCCACAGTCTGTTTGATATATCAGGAGGGAGAGACAGTAAACTATCCATGAGGGTAGCTAGCACAGATCATAGCATCAAACGCATGACATTTATACACTATAAACTCACTTTAAATACCCTGCTACAACAAGTACTGTAACATTAGAGGGGGCAAAGTTGGAGAATACTGATTGTGACCATGTGTAGAACAAGGATAATTTATTTTTAGCTTTGTATTTCTGTTCTAATACAATACTACCACCCAACACACGTGTATATGGATTTCTAAAGTATTATCTTATATTTTAAAAAATTGCCATAAGCAAGAGCCAGAAATTGAATAGGTGCATGTTTAGTTTACATCACGTTAGAGGTACAAAATTCATTGAGGATAGGGAAAACTTATATTCCCTTCATGGATTCACATGAATTCATGTCTTCCTCTTCACCCCAGAATGCAATTCCAAAATTTATTACTTATAATAACGGACTGTCAATACCTCTGTTTCAATATTGCAGAAATTGACAGCCTTCAGAAAAAAACAATTAGATCTCTGCCAGTACCATCAGGGCTTCCACTCTTTGCTGCTATGGCACTGAATAGTCTGAGGAAAGCAAAGGTACAAAAAGGATGGCAATGAGAAGGGAAAAAGACAACTTTCCCTTTACACCTGAGTTTAGTCACATATTTTATAGTTCCTTGCTGATACAAAGGCCTTGTGCAAGGGTTGTATCCTGAAGCTGTGAAATTCTTGAGAGGCAGAAGTGGGACATTCACTTTTAAATTCCTGCATTTAGTGTTTGCTTGCATCTTTGTAATTCCACTAAGAGGAGGGACCTATGAGGAAAGAAAAGCTCACAATCATCTTCTGCTCAAGCCTTTGTGGCAGAGACTCATAGTCCTTCTCATCCATCATGTACTGCTCCAACTAAAATCCCTGTCAAGACAACCATAGCATGCTTTAATCCAAATTGACTGTGTCTTGTTCTGCTTCTTAAATCTATATGCAATTAGATTTTCTATTCAAGTTACCAAGACCTTGGAGACCTTGTTATTTGGATGAGCTCAGCAAATCTCTGAGGCTCCTGCTCCTGACAGCAGCCACAGCTGAATCTGACACCTATGGGAAAATGATGATTGACAACCTATGTAATGACTGAAACATAACTCTACTGGTTGCACTTTCTCTCTCTGACTCCCCCAAATAGTTATCCAAATAATTTTTTTTTTTTCAAAAGAGTCTGAAGAGAAAATCTGAGCACAGCTGACTGCCTACTGCAGAAGCTACCTACCTTGTGAAAATCCAGCTCCAAATGCATCATTATATTTGTTATTTTGGCTAGTGATTGTAATAAAACTCTTGCATTTCCTGTGAAAATCTGCAAAGGCCTCTGTGACATTCCTGGAAAGAAAAAAAATATTTTCTGCATGAATTTAATCTCTTTTCTTCATTTGCTTTTATCCCTGTAGTGGTTTAAGCCCAGCCAGCAGCTAAGTACTGAACAGTCACCTGCTCACTCCCACCCCTCCCCTGGTGCAAAGGGGAGGAGAATCAGAAAAAAAGTAAAACCCACAAAAAAAGAAGAGAAAAGTGAAGTTTACTAATTGCAATAAATTCAATAATAATCATAATAATAGTAATGAAAAGGCAGATAACTAAAAGAAAGAGGGGAGTAAAACCCAAGGCAGACAAGCTATTCACAATACCATCGCTCACCACCTGCTGACTGATGCCCAGCCCATCCTCAAGCATGGATCAGCAACTTCCAACAAACTCCCCCAGTTCACATACTGTGTGTGATGATCTCTGGTGTGGGGTAGCCTACAGGACAGCTCTTCAGCCAGCTCAGGTCAGCTGTCCTGGTTATGCTCCCTCCCAAGTCCTCATGTACCTGCTGTCTGGCAGAGCATGGGAAAAGTCCTTGACTTAGCAACAACTAAAACAGCAATGCCATTCTCATGATAAATCCAAAACACAGCACTAGGAATAAAACTGACTCTATCCCACCCTAAACCAGGACAACCTCCTATCCTGAATTTTTGTAGCTGGGCCAGACTTGGCATGCAGCATCTGCAGTATTGGCTCTATCCATACTGAAAATGTGCACAAAGAGGACTGTTACAAAGGTGGGAGGAGAGCAGATTTTGGCTAGCAGTCTGCTCATCCAAATGCTGAACTTCTACCCTAGGAAAATGCCATAGGATCTTTCATCACAAGGCAGATGTTTGCATGTCTCCTTACCCAATTTCTTTTCCTTCTGAATGGGGAAGAGCTGAGTCAGAGCCAGAAACTGGTCTTTGAGACCAGATATGGCATGTATTCCAAATTTGATGACTCGGCCTCAGAATTATTCCCTCTGGGTTTAGATTTTGAAAGGCCACTGAGGTCTCTGCCAGCTGGTAATATCAGAAACAACAATATTGCTTTTAGGGTTTAACAGGTAATACCGCTTATTCCATGGAATGGGTTTTGTTCCAGACAGGGATTTAAATTTATTTGTTTTAATGACTTGACTTGTTGACAAATAAACATTTGACAAAAATGTATAATATAATCCTGGCAAACTACACCACGCCTTTAGCTTTGCTTTAAATTTGAATTCAGCTATTTATTACATCACCCTTTGCCAGAATTGGGCAGTAAACTACTTTCATATTCAGAAGAATGTTTCCATTTAAAATTTACATTTAGAATTGCAATAAGATGCTGGATCTCATTCTTTTGGAGGAAATTGTATTGCATTACATTAGCTACATTGCTAGAGAAATGCATTCTGCTTCCTGTATCAGTTTCAATTATCTGGGTACATTACTCACCTATTTTTATCATGGAATGATAAAGTTAGTGTAATTCCAAGAGTCACAAACCACAGCTACAAAACCGATTGGTTAGCTGTTAATTACTTAAATACTGCATCCTGTGCATAATGAACTTCTTACCTACAGTCATGATGTATTATTGACAGTTTGGAAAACTAAATCTATTGCTGCCCAGCATAATTCTGAAATATAATTTATAGTGCTTATTTGGAGAACTATATCGAGTACATTAAAGCCATATGGTGCTGTGGTTTCATCCCCAAGAGATGCCTCATCAGCTAGGAGAAGCATTATGATCAATATGTATATTACTCATTTTTAATAGAGTGTACTAAGCTATAGAAGATTATTGTTCCTGCCAGTTACTTGAAAATATGAGGTGCAACAATTATTTTAAGATTGTTGGAGAGTTACAGTATTCTCAAGATATAGAAAATATGTCTTTGTTTTATTATGCTTAAAACCTGAAACATTCTCTAGCAGCTGAAATCCCCCAGAAAATAGTCTGTCTAACTAGAAAAGCTAAAACCTATAAAAGGTAAAAACCTTATTTGAGCTGTAGTGCTCAAACAATTTGCTAAATATGGCTTCTCGGAAGAGAAAGAAAATGAGTTAGAGGCAAAAGGATGAGAACACTGTTTGTCATTTCTCTTGGCAAAAGGATGTAGCATCTACCACAATTATGCCTATTTCACTGTTAAAAATAAAAAGTGGCAAGTATTACAATGATTGTTACAGCCTTAGCAATCAGAGAATGCTGGATCTTTTTAAGGTTCACATTACTTATTCCTCAGTACATTAAGAAAAGTACCACATAAACAGCAAGTACTTCATTAGCCTCTGACCTGGTGGAAGCCTTTGCAACTGCAGACAAAGAGTAAACTGCACTGCCTAGCTGAGCATGTAAAGCCACAGGCATGAAAGATGGGCATGAATTTAAAAAAACCCACAAAGCCAAATTTCAGTTATTCCATCAGAAACAGCAGAACTGCAAATGTTACAAAACTGGGTGTGAGGAAGATGAGGCAAGGCCACATCAGGAGCTGGGAGCAGAGACAGGGGGAGTAAGGAGTGGGAAGGTCTGTGTGCCACTGATGACTCAGAAGGTAAATACTCAGAGCACAGGACAGGGCAATTCCTCCAAGTCTGAAGACATAGCTAAGGGACAGGATTATGGGGGTTTCAGGTGGAACAGGAAGCTAAGGACTAGATAGAGAATTTAGACTTAAAACTATGTCAAGTGCATTTGCATGGTGCTCCACCCAAACTAATAAATCCTTCAGTGACAATTCAGGTCCAGCTTTTGAATGTTGTCTGGAACTTTTACCTATTTGTGCTTTAAAATCAGATTCAATGAAAGCTTTTAAACTGAGTTACTTCTTCACCTTGCAATGGGGAGGGAAGGATTCAACACAGCTCAGCAGTCAGTTAAGCTTAATCAACTTTAAACATCTTTCCTAAAAGAAGTAGTTCCTTACAATTAGACGTGACTGTGTGCTCATAGATTTGTCTGTTGTTCCAAGAAATTTTCACTGTTTCTTTGAATACTTGTTTCAGTATTTTCTAAAAATCAGCTATATGAGAAGAGAACCACTTTCACTCTGAAATACTATCACAGAAGTATGTTACCAGGATACTGAAAGGACACCATGATAGAAACCCCCATGACCTTTTCATCCTGTTAAAGGCATCAGATGGACTTTGGCTCTCATGAAAAATGATGGCCCTCAGGTTTTTCCCATTTGTGTGTTCCTCACCAAAAACTTCAGCAGTCAGTGATCTGCTGTTTATGAGTCACTCACCTGCCTTCTGATAAACTGGGGATGCCACAACTCCCTGCGAAGCTCAGCAGACACAAGGGACGGGGCTGTTGGATCAGAAATACCATGCACTTGTGAGGACAGCTGCAGTATTTCTGAGAGATCCCTTTTATAGAGAAAAGCGTTCTCCAAGCCATCCTATTTAGATGTCCCAGAGACCCATTAAAAACTGGGAAATCACTCTTATAGACAGTGGGAGCTAAAGCTAGGCAGAGTTTCTATGCATGCGTGCATTTCTTTCAAGGAATTTACATGTTCTTCCATAATCCTCAGTTTTATTTATTTCCAAACATTCTCTCCCATCTCTTCCCTCCTGCATAATCTATATGTTATGTTAAACAATTATCCCTAGCACATTTTTTTGCTTCCCGTCTCTGTTCCAGTTACATTAATGATGCCAATGTTTTTTGTGTATTCCTAACCTCTTTGTTATTCTTTCATCATGCATCTGGCATTCATACAGACATTTTCAAATACTTATCAATCCTCTTTACCCTCCCAGAGCAATACTAGTTCTTATTCCTGTTTCAAAAATGTTCTCTCTTAATAATTTTTCCTCTTTTTTTTCCTCCTTTAGACCCAGACTGACAGTTTTAACACTGAATTACAGTTCTTCTGTGACAGATTCCTTCCTTCCTTCCTTCCTTCCTTCCTTCCTTCCTTCCTTCCTTCCTTCCTTCCTTCCTTCCTTCCTTCCTTCCTTCCTTCCTTCCTTCCTTCCTTCCTTCCTTCCTTCCTTCCTTCCTTCCTTCCTTCCTTCCTTCCTTCCTTCCTTCCTTCCTTCCTTCCTTCCTTCCTTCCTTCCTTCCTTCCTTCCTTCCTTCCTTCCTTCCTTCCTTCCTTCCTTCCTTCCTTCCTTCCTTCCTTCCTTCCTTCCTTCCTTCCTTCCTTCCTTCCTTCCTTCCTTCCTTCCTTCCTTCCTTCCTTCCTTCCTTCCTTCCTTCCTTCCTTCCTTCCTTCCTTCCTTCCTTCCTTCCTTCCTTCCTTCCTTCCTTCCTTCCTTCCTTCCTTCCTTCCTTCCTTCCTTCCTTCCTTCCTTCCTTCCTTCCTTCCTTCCTTCCTTCCTTCCTTCCTTCCTTCCTTCCTTCCTTCCTTCCTTCCTTCCTTCCTTCCTTCCTTCCTTCCTTCCTTCCTTCCTTCCTTCCTTCCTTCCTTCCTTCCTTCCTTCCTTCCTTCCTTCCTTCCTTCCTTCCTTCCTTCCTTCCTTCCTTCCTTCCTTCCTTCCTTCCCTCCCTCCCTCCCTCCCTCCCTCCCTCCCTCCCTCCCTCCTTCCCCCCTTCCCTCCCTCCTTCCCTCCCTCCCTTCCCCTTTGTTTTTATCCCTCAACATTTATTCCTTTGCCAGAACTAGAGGTTCTTTATCAAGACCTACCTCCTGAGACAGTTTAATGCATTAGTGCTTCTTTTCTTTTCTTGAATGCTGTGTGCCCTGTGAACTATTCATTAAATAAGCTTAAGCAACTCTTGCATTAATTGCCTCTGCAAACTATTTTGAAACACTTCAGGTTTTAATCTACCTCATGTGCATGCTACCAAGTTTTCCTTGTGACATGAGATGTATTCCTATAAAAAAGGTGTTTCTGTTATTATTTTTCAACATTAATTCAGGAATAAAGCTATATTTTGGATTGGAATAAGTCCAGTACTGTTATTTTTGATGATGGCCAAGACTTTCTTCCTCTGGGAGATAAAATAGTCAAATTATAACAAGCTGTTTTGCCTTGCTGCTTCAGGCTGCCTCTGGTCCAAAAGATGAAATCACAATAAAGCAAATGCCCCAACTAACTAAATAATCAAGCACATCACTACTTAGAGAGAGGAGTAGAAAGCTGCAGGATTAAAAAATCAGAAAGTTCACAAAAATCAGCCTGTGTACATATGGCAATAAGTCTTCTTGAAGTTTCCCTCTCTCTTTAAAAAAGCAACATGTCAGTGCTACAGACAAACAAAACCTGGCGTAGAAAACACACCGCAGACAGCCATTTGGAGATAGTTATGGGGAAAGACATAATTGTCATGAATAGACAAGGAAAACACCTTGGAGAGAAAATTAATACAGGCTCTGGGATCTCACCATTTCAGGAACTCTAAACTGTCAACCTCTTTTGCCTCTTCTCAAATCTTTCAATGGAGGCAACATTTGATTCTGTAGGGAGAGAGAGCCATGGGAAACACAGCTAATAAAGCTAAATGAAAGTCTTTTCATTGTTACATGGAGAAGAAGGATGTTATATGTTACAGGAGAAAAAAGATGAGATGAGAAAGGCACAGTTGCCCAACAATGCCAACAGTGCAGCTCAATTGCATTTTGCTAACAGAGGACTAGAATTGAGTATGACATATTTGGTGAGTGCTCAGAGTCCAAATAAAGTGTTGAAATACAAAGTTATAACACAAAATTTAAGAGACTTGCATAGAATTTAAGAATGAAAGGGCATATCCTGAACACCACCTATATTTATTGTGATACATCTAATCAAATTTCAAACAATAATTGAAATATTTTGTGCTACCAAATACAAGAAGGAATATCACTACAACTGCCACAGATGGAATGGATGTATCCCCTAGTATTCCTAGTTCAACAGCTGTGAATGTTGACAGGAGAGGGATGGTCTTCTGAGGCTCACATGACCATCCTAAACAGAATGTCTTTCTCCACTTATCTCATCCAGCAAGGCCCTTTTCGATTTTTTTACATGTTATAAGAGAATTAAAATCAAATGAGCATTCTTGGAGATGAAGTTGACTACAAGAAAAGTAGCTTTCACCCCTAGTGATAAGACCATGTTCAAAAAATTCCTCTTTATTGGCTGGTCTGAATTAGCAAGTCAAAATAATTACAGCATATGAACAGGGCAGAGGAGAACTGCTAAACCTGACAGAGCAAAAAATAGGCTTTTTACAGGCCAAAAGCAATATCACAAGCCTGATATTAGAATATGAAGTTCCTGAAGGTCTAAGACTGTGTCTGAAGTATAGGACCTGGAATCACCATCTCCTGGTCCCAGATGTATCCTGACTCCACTCTTCCCAGGATCCATGTCAGGATGAGGGTTGAACACATGCCACCTGCCAGACAACATGATTTCCAAGGGAAAAACAATTAACAAACCTTGCCTCAAGACTTCATACAGATCAGATTTACTGCTCCACCTAGACAGAGCCTTTAGGTTCTCTTAGTAATGAGCCAGTTAATTAAATCAGCACAGAGCCCTTTCATTGCTGTTAACCAGCCCAGACTGCTAGCACAGTCTCATTTTCCAACATGAGCAAACCCATGTCCTGGCTTCTGGGTGCCCTGAAATAAGAAAGATCCTGAGAGTCTATAACACTATTACACTTGCATGAATCTGGAGTAAATTCAGGCAAGAAAATGGAGATATTTCTGATTCCAAGCCATATAATTCAGGTGAGGGTCTGACCACCCAATATGTCTGCAGAGAAACTCTTATGCCCACTTCAGCATAAATTGCATTCATTTAGGCATCCAGCTCGCACCTGGCTGGTCTACAATTTCTATAATTTCCCTTTTTCCCCTGTCCAATCTTCCTACCCTCAATAGATGCAATTCATGTTCTTTTAATGGATGGCAAAGAGTAGGTTAAATTCTTGTCCCAGCTTTGTGTGTAGAGTTGTTAAGCATCAGAAAGGAGACTAGCCAAAAAAGCACTGCATATCATCCTGCAGATCATTAACTGGAAACGTAATCTGGCCCACTCTAGGTGTCACATCCAAGAAAAGACCACAGAATTAGAAGCACAGTGCTCTGAGCAGGGGAGTACTCGGTGTTCCTCTCCTTGCCCCGTGTGAGAGCATTGCAGCCAGCAGCCAAGCACAAATCAGCATTTTACACAAAATGTCTCAGAACCTGATAGCAGATCCAAACAGCTATTCAGCATCACGCACTCTGAAGTGGTAATGTAATTTATATATTATGATAATCTGTTTTTCATCTAACCTACTAATTCAACCGTTGTTTCATTTAAATAATTGGCAATCTGACTCCCCACCCATGCTGAGGAACATGCACACTGCTCTCTCTCAAGGATACAATTAACCTGGACAAAATGTCATGAAAAAAGAACAAAGACAAATTTCCAAGGAAAAAAAACAGTATTCACTTTCACAGGAGCTTATCTCCTATTATATATTTTAAAATAGGTAAAGATTTGAACATTTAGAAGGAGAAATTATTTCTATCACTGCTTGAAAGGATTGCTTTCAACAGTTTGTTTTAGGAAGTTGTCGTGGTTTTAAACCAGTAACTAAAAAAATTACTTATTTCTTGCTGTGAGATATGGATTAGAACAAGAGCAAAACAGGCTTAAAATTTAAAAAGGAATAAGGAAAGTTTATTAACAAACTACAAGAATAAGAACACCAGAATAAACTTCCAGAAAACCCTTTTATCCCCCACTACTTGACCATTCCTTTGTACACGTGTCAACATAGAGACAAAAAAATTTAGAACTTTGGTGGTTAAAAACAGTCTCAATTCCTGCTACAGTCTTTTCATCAGTCTTTGTAGAGAAACAGAAGTCTCCTTCTGCTAATTTATGGAGTTTCTCACAAGAAAACTATTTCTGTTATAGTTTTCTATTGCCCTGATGCCAGCTGCCCGGAAATCTGTCATCGGTTCTTCTCCTTTCATTTCACATCACTTTGAGTCTAGGGATGTCATTTTAAGGATGAGTTATTCAAAGGCAAAAGTCCTCTTCAGCTGTCTCTGTGAGCTTCCCTGGAAACAGTTTTCTCATTGCCTCAAGCGGCCTCAAATCTTCGCTTCACTCTGTTCCAGCACCTCACTGTATCACAATTACTCCACTTTTTGCACAAAATCCACACTTTGAACACTCCATTCCTCCCAATATGCTC
This sequence comes from Poecile atricapillus, assembly GCF_030490865.1. Classification (NCBI taxonomy): domain Eukaryota; kingdom Metazoa; phylum Chordata; class Aves; order Passeriformes; family Paridae; genus Poecile; species Poecile atricapillus. The sequence goes on from NC_081252.1 coordinate 10,238,808, forward strand.
TGTCATGAATTAAAGGAGTCTTTTTAAACTACTATTTTCCATCTCCATAGCTTTAACAGAAAGGTATTTCAGCTTGTAAAGCATCTCCTTATTCTCTCTTTCCCATTTAAAACTTAACTCTTTTCCTCACTGTTTTTGGTAGTTTTATGATGTCTTCTTCATGTTGATTGTCTCTCTTTCTCTGTCTCTCTGGGAAAAAGGAGTAATCTGTACGTTTTATCTAGGTAGTAAAAGAATTAAAGTCTTAGAAAAGCTGCAAGAGTTCATGGTGTCAGGTTTCAGTCCAGCAGCAGAAACTGAAAACTAAGCTAAGCTGGCCGGCTCCGTCTCCTTTCCTCAAACCCCTCCTCCCCGCCCTTCATTCTCTGCGGCCTTGTCCGGCCTGGAGCGGGGGGAGGAGGCCAAGACAGAGCCTTGTTACCTTCTCAGAAGCCGGAAACAAAAGAGGACCAGAGTGCTCTGACTGTACATCTTAAGGAGGTGTTCACAAGTTGATCTCACTTTTCAATGGTCAAAACTGCTGTCAATTCCCAGAAATGACCGAAAATTGGTCAGGAGAAATGACTCCCATCAGTCACCAGCAGCTTCAACTTCCTTAGCTCCCAAAGCTATCTTAAAGGTAAAGCCACCCCATGACAGAAGTGTTTGTGTTTTGTTTTCTGGATTTTGTTTGGTTTTTTAAACATAGCTAGAGTATATTTACAGTAATGAGACTCTTTCCTAAAGGTCTTACATACTGCTTTGGTGAGACCCCACCTGGGCACTCTGTTGTCCCCAGCAAAGAGGGACACAGAACTCAAAGCAAGTCCAGACGAGGGCCACGAGGTTGGTGAGGACAGGAGCACCTGCCCTGTGAGGACAGGCTGGGAAACTTGGGGCTGCTCAGCCTGGAGAAAACGGAGTGGAGACCTCAGAGTAACCTTCCAGTATCTGAAAGGGCTACAGGGAAGTGGAAGAGGGACTCTTCATCAGGAACTGTAGTGGTGGGACAAGGGGGAACGGCTTCAAACTGAGAAACGGGAAATATAGGTTAGATGTACAGAAGTTGTTCACTGTGAGGGTGGTAAGGCACTGGAACAGGTTGCCCTATTCCTGGAAGTGTTAAAGCCAGGTTGAATGGAGCTCTGAGCAACCTGGTTTTGTAAAAGGTATCCATGGCACCGGGGCTGGAATTAGATGATCTTTAGGGTCCCTTCCAACCCAAAATTGATTCTATGATAATCAGTCCAGCAGTGGTTATTGAACATCTACATCAGCCACAGTAAAGATAACGAGAATCACAAAGCCACACAACACTGCTGGGGACATTTCTTCTGTCAAATATTCCTTGACCTGGCTCTGCAAGGATGTGTCCAGCCTTGTCTTTAAACATTGCCCTTTCTCAAAGAGTGCTGTGCAAGAAGCATTCAGCATTTGCTCATTTTAGCCATGGTTTACCTGTCTCCTGTGAGGCTGGGGCAAGCCTCCTGTGTACCCAAACACTCCCAGCTCCAGCGTACCTCGTGATGCAAGTGAGGTTACAGCATGCAAACAGCCAGTGCTTTCAGCTTGGACAACCATTTACACAGAGGGGACACAACCCCTTCCACTCTTACAGCAAGTAATTTCCCACAGTCAGCAAGTACAAGTCAGTGAAGAACCCCATCCACAAAATGCTATTAACCATTCCTAAACTGATTACAAAATTTGTGGTGTTTCTTTCAGTTTTCCACTTTAGTTTGGAGTAGTCAGCCATCCTTACAGTATAACAAGTAGCATAAAGAAGCCTCTGTCCCTTTCAACACATGAACTAGAGGATATAAATTGCAATTAAAAGGCATACTCAAACCATTCTCCACTTTTCTTGTTCTGTACCAGTGCACAGTTATTCTGTGTTAGTCCTCACCAAGAGATGCAGTGCCATGAAAAGAAGCCAGAGAAGTTAGTAATCACAAGTTCCTCATTCAGATACTCTGTTAAGAATATTTAAAAAATGCATATGTTGCAGGAAATTATTTATTCAGTTTAATAAGCAAGGGTATTGGATATGCCTGTTGTACATTTTCTTTATGCATTAATTAAAAGTTTTTAAAAACTGGAAAATTAACAGAATGAAAAGAGAAATATATTGTGTCTTATTCCAGAAAAAAAAAAAAATCAGCCTGGATTTCCTAAGTGTTTATTTAGCACAGTGCTATTTTCACAGCTCATTTCAAATTTTACAAATGATCTTTTTCATTACAAATTTTCAGGCCAATTCTGTTAAATATAATAACTGAAAAGTTTCCATAGACTCACAAATTTTAAGAAGTTTTTCTTCTTCTCATCAAAATTTTCTCCTTTCCCCTTCTTTCCTTTCCATCACATAATTTAAACCAATGGGTGGAAGTTCTATTCCTACATAAATCTTTTTTCCCTATTGCTTCCAATACCACATACGTTTTCTATATAGTGGAGAAATTTGCATTTTAGATGGGTTTGTGAGGTCTGTCTTTAACTTAGATGTTACTTTCTTCAGTCTTATCATTTTAGGCTTCCTGTCGAGTCCTAGACGCAAATCTAAATATACTCATAAGCCAATCAGACTTTTCAGGACTTTCTGAGTCTTGGACACAAGTAGTGAAGCACATTTGCCTGAGTCATAGGAGACCGAAAACAGGACAGCACAAGGAGCTGAGTTTTGTTATTCATTTTAGCAGGACTTCGGCTAAACCTGGAACTTATTTGAGGAAAGCCTTAAACTCAAGGGTGGTAGGCACACACAAATTGCACTGGTGTGGAAAGTAGCTCCTTACTTGACAAAAAATGTAGAAAACACTTTCCATACAGGAGTTTGGTGCCAACACTGAAAACATTTTACTCCTGAAGCATACAGGCGGCGATGTTTGGGCACAGTAGAAAATTTTTTATCACACTCCTTTGTAAATGCATTTTGGTGGGATCTGGGTGCAGAGAGTGTAGATTAGGCTATGGGGGCAACTGTATGGACCTGCCTGAGCTGCCAGTGCCTGTTGTCAAAAACCAGCCACGAAGACCCTTCCATGAGGAATCTTCTGACTTAGGGGCACAAGGATTGAGACTGAGCTGAGATTGCTATGGAAAGCATTATCAAAGTCAAATGCCAAGCCTGCAGGAACACCATGGGGTTTGATGTCTCCTGGGCACTGTCATTTAGGGTTTAACATAGCCTGAATGCTTTTGGGTTGCTTTTCATGATGGTCCCCAACTGTCCCGTAGCCTTTCCATGGGGACTTCAACTTCCAATGCCCTCATAGTTTGTCTTGCACTGATTTCAAACCCTCAAAAGCCATCAGATGTGAATACTGACAAACAAACCCATTTGTCTTGGGAAGATGAACCAAAAGAAAACATGAAAATAATCCTGCATATTGGCTAACAGTTCCCTCTGGCATCTTTCTTTGGAAATAAGGAATGCAAGAGAGAAATTCTCCTTTCTTATTCTTACAAGCTAAGCTAATTTTTCTCAGTCACATAGAAAGGAGTTGAACTGGCTATCAATATTGTTTAATAACACTGTCAGCTCTTTGCTTTCTGCTGAAGCAATGAAGGGATGAAAAACTGGTTCATTCTTATCACAGAGATCTGCCTACAGCTCCTTGTTTGCTTTCCCCTCTGCCCAACACAACAGCTTGTTACTATGGGATTATGTCAAATAAGCACATATTATTTCTTAGTCCCTCAATTCCTCCACATCCTCTGGCCGGGCTTGTTCCTAAACCAAAACTGACAATTTCTGTAGGGCTGCAAAGGCACTGGTCTTGTTCACTCAGCTCCTGTTCTCCTATTTCCTGAGCAAAAAGTCAGTGCCCAAGAGCTTAAATTCCTGATCTCTGTTCACCTGCAAGATGCCAGGAGAAAAAGCACAAACAAAACTTTTCTACCAAGCACTATACACTGCAAACTACACACTGCAACTATGTCATTAATAGGATTTGTTAAGGTTGGAGAGAACAACCAAAACAACCTACAATTTCCCTGACAGCTCCAGCTGAAGGGCAAATTTCTTCTGCTTGCTCTGCGCTGTGGAGCTTTAATTGTACATTCTGCTCCCAGAGGGCTAAATTATACTCTCAGTTACAACCATGATATAATTAAAGTTAATGGAGTTGCTCAGGTCTAATTGAGGGCGTAGTTTATTGCAGCAAATGTTACATTACAATAAATCATTGAGAAGGATTCCAAGCTTTATATATCACTCAGTTTCCAGAAATCTGAGTAAAAAGTCTTTAAATAAAGCTCCACTGTAGTAATAGTCCTCACCAAAAAAATCAATGACTATACAGTAAGCAGATAAACACTGAGTAGCACATTCATCAGTTCAGCCAGCTTCTATAACAATCCTCTTTCTTGGTAGTTTGTTTGGGTTTGGGCTGTGATTTTTTGGGTGATTTTTTTTTTGTTTGCATGTTCAGAATTTTTAAATACGTTTTAAATTGTTATGTTGGGAATCCTATTTACAAACAGATATCTGATAAAGAAACAGTGCCACAAATATACCTGCTGTGCACTACAGAAACAGATGTTAATTCCTGCCTGTATGTTCATGCACAGCAGAGAGAAAGGGCTTGTCCTCATCTCAAATATGCTACTGTGCAGCCAGCAAAAGCTTCATTCCAACACCTGTGGACAGAACCAACACAGCTGAGTTTAAACCCAGCTAGCCTGGGTGCCAGTAACAGTAAAACCAGGACAAATGTGACCATTTAAAAGCCATCCTATGGTAAAGTGTGCCTTTACATTCCAATATTAGCTGCACAAGCTTTGCTAGTATTCCCACAGTGTCCATAGCAAACCCAGTGCTTTATGTCTCTTTTCTGCTATTACACTTTTAAAAGTAGAGTGAATAAGATCTGGAACATACAAAGTGAAAAGTTTTAATGTTAAATTGTCACACCAGTTCTGTCTGCATGAACCGAACTGGAAACCTTTATCACCTTGTTCTTACAGATAATCCATTTATCTACCACAGTTCTACAGATCTGCCATTGTCATCCCTTCAATTTATCAGAGGCACATTAATCTAAACCACCATTAATATATTAAAATAAAAATTCTGTGCTTCAAACATTGACAGATAATACTGAGATTCGAGTCTTTAAATGTGGTTAGTCAAATTAACTTTATTAAGTCAGCATTAAAATTAGCTGCTTGATTCTTATAATTACGGGAGACTTGGAAAAGATAACAGAGTATTTTTAGTGTTCAGATTTTATAGCCAATGCTCAGAAAAGCCTCTCCCTTTCATTTAATTTTGCCTCACGTTACCTTTTGCTTCACGCTGCATTTTAACACCTATAGAGACAGAGCATTTAATTTCCACATCTGAAATAGCTGGAAACACTCTGTGTGTGTGTGTGTACAGCTGTGTGGTGTCTTTATTCTCTTTATCTTAAATTCTCTTTATGTGTTTCTGGTTTGCACAAGCTGTATCAGGAAGTGCTCTTGTCAAAAACCACTTTCTCTCCTCTAGGCTTGGTATTACCACAGGGAGCCTTAGGAGCTTAAATCTTGTCCCCAGCTATTAAACAGTTCCTCTTTCTTTAGTTCACCATTTTTATTCTGTAAGCATTGCTTAACCACACTGGAGTTTTTACAATACAGGCCTGAGTGGATGAGTTATTAATTTTTTTTTTTTGCTTTTTGTGGGGAGCAACACAAAGCATCGGCTTTTAAAAGTTAAACAAGGATCATCTCCTGTGACTTCGAGTGATAATTGTGCCATTAGCAGTCGTTTTTCCCAAGCTTATCCAGTGCCTAAGGGTCTCCAGATTTCAAGCTCTGGCTCATTTGAACTCTTCTGTTTATTGCCTGAAGCCAGGGAAAAACCAGGTCAGGATGAAGGTGAGTGTCTTAAAAGCTCCAGCCCTGCTCAGTTCCTGTGCCTCCCCTCCTGTGAGGAGGAGGCGCCCAAGGTATTTAAGGATCCCTTCACCAGGGATCTCTCCTCTGGTAGTCTGCTGGCCAGCAAGTTGGAAAACATATCACGTCTACTTATGTTTTTCCCTTGATATTTTCTACTGCCTTACATCGCTGTATCTTTTGAAGATTTCTTATTTTAAGCAGAGCCAGCAGCTGGAGACTGCCTGTCTGGTTCTACCACCACTGAGCAAGCTTTCAGTCCTCAAAGGTGTTTTAGATAAGTCTCGCTCTCTTGCTCTCTCTTTCTGTATATAAATATATATATATATATATATATATATATATATATATATATAAATGTATGTGTCTGTGTATATGGAAAAAATATGAATAGATAAAAGAAAATGTATATAAGCAAATAATCTCAGGCATTACTTATTTAAAAGTCATGTTTTTACACTCTTTATGTCAGAGTTGATTTTTTTGAACTTCAATTTCTTCTTTCTTTCCAGGTCTAGACTACCACAGAATTGTGTACCATTCGCCTTCAAGTCCTTCAGTGCTGGGGTTTGTTCAGCTTTGCACAGATCAGAAGTGGTTTTCCAGGGTTCCCTGCCAGATGCCTCTGCTCTTGAGAAAATTGATTTGCGCAGCTCCAGTTTTATTCTTGTTGGTAAGAACCAAAAGCCCAATTAGTTTGTTTTAGGAAAGGAATATACTCATTTTTTCCTGACAGGCTGAAGTACTTGGCCATTCTGTTGGCTGGATCCCTATTTGTCTTGGAATAGATAACAATGGATATCTATAATGGATTACATATAATAATTATATAACACAGAATATGGAATAGACAGTAAAGGATAAATTATGATAATAATAAATATAAATAGTTATAAACCTAACAGGGTCATCAGTTGCACAGAAGTAGCCTACACCCTTCTTGAACTGCAGACAGGCCAAGAATGGCCCTGCACAAATGGTTAAGCACTGGCCCAAGTCAACAGCTGAATCACAGGGCCAGTCAGAGGACTGTGCTGGCAAAAACAGGAAGAGGAATTCAAATGTCTGGCCATGGAAGGAAAAGAGCCAGCAGCAGCTGCTAAAGCCAAAATCAGTGGGCTGCTCAGGGATCCAGCAACGGGGCTGGCATGAGCCAGACCTGCTGCACCATAAATTAATGAGTCCTCTGGGAGCTTTGTCAGCTACCGTCCATGAATCACTCCAGAACCTCCCATTCGCCTCTGCATCTTCTGTGGCTTTTGATCACATGAAGAATTTGGTATGTGACTCAGGGAGGAGAGCTAGGCTAACCCCACACTAACATCCAGATACCGTGCACATCTTGCAGCATATGTCTTCCACACTCGATGGAATGAGTGAAATCAGATATTCCTGTGTTTAGATAATTCCAAGCAAAAGCATCTCTTGGGAAGATTTAGCCCTCTTCCACTCTCTAATATCAACCACACAGTGATCATGACAGCAATCTTTATTTGAATATTTTTAGCAGCTGTTTCCACAAGACAGTTTGGGAAACGGAAAAGCATCTTTTAAACTGATTGTTTATTTCAACACTTCTTTTTGAGGGACCATCTTCATGTCAAGTCAGTGCTTCAGTGAACTTTACTGAAGATTGGCATGAAGCATAAAATATAAATACATGGAAATATTCCTGTTGGTCATTAAATTCAATTAAGTTGTTATAGTTCCAACTTAATTGGAGCTGTGGGGTTTTGCACACAACCATACAAGAGGTATGAAAAATTAAAGGTACAGGAGACCACCAGCTGCAGGTATGTACTCAATTGCCATTATACAACATTTTTTAGGAGAAACACATGACATGAAAATGCTGCAGACACAGTTTACTGCCCTATGCATGTTTGATTTGTATTTTCTGGAGAGTTAATAAGCAATAATAATATGCATAAATGGATTATAATGGGCTTGAGAGATCATATATGGCTTTAGAAATGTTTCAAAGTGCTGCCTGCCACTCCTACAGACAGGAAGAAATTATCTGCTTTATTTATTTTTTTAGTAACCATCTATTTATCCAGGATTGTATCAGACTGTTGCTGTAATGTCTAGCCATTTTCCAGGGAATTTATGTGTGAGCTTGCCATTTTTTTTTAGCCTCTGAACATTTTTGAGCTTTTCATCCTCTTACAACCAAAAGAGCACTTAGTCTAAGGATGCTTGAAAGGACTATCAAGGGAAAGCTACTCTGAATAATTGGGTTCTTGGATTGAGTGTTTAGAGTGGCACATGTGCTGGTCATTCTTATTTTGTCTGGCAGCAAGTTCCACAGCCTTCGTCCAGCTCCTGTGAACATTTTGTTTCCTGTGGTTACAAGACTTTTCCTATGTTGTTGACAGCTTCATTTTTTTAGTGAGGCAAAGCTATAGCATGAGGTCATCTTGGTTCATCTGCTATCCCACAAAAAAGAAAGACTGGGAAGAGCTAGTGCACTACAGAAAGTATTGGTGTAGGTTAGAGCATACTTAGACACATAATTGTGGCCTATCATAATATATAAAAAATGTGTTTATTCATTTCTCAGGAGAACAATTGTAATGCATTGATTTATAACTACAGAATTAGTACCCATCATATTTTGTGATTATTCTGTTTTATACAACATAACAGGTAGCAAAATCGAATCCTGTTCAGATGAAAAGTTATACAATGAATACACTGAAATGCATCTCTCATCTTTATTCTAAGGCATGGTGTCACATATCTTAAAACAACACTCTCAGGAAATATTTTTCCAAGATTCTGTATAATTGCATTTGGTTTATTCAAGATCAGGCTTGTACAGATGCAGTATCATCCACGCTTCTTGCTAAAGCTCTTAGTCACCATCAAAAACACAGAAATTGTCATTACTGTTGTAATGTCTGTGTAGGAGAGTTTCCCAAAAGCAGATGCTCTTTCCTTTCTTCTGCTGTGCTTGTGAGCCTTTCTACTTTGAAATACAGAAATGGGGAAAGACAAAGGTTCAAGGCACAGGAAAACATTCCAAAATTCTTAGACTGAGACAAATTGACACCTAAACTCAGGTATCAATGAGAACTTTATCTGCAATGAGCCAGCATTTCACCCTGTCAGTTTCCTCAACCATCTACAGAGCCTGTTGTGAGGCAGCTCCTGCCAATTTCCATCTCTGTACCTTTACTTTAACAGAGCATTTAAGGCACCATCGTCTGTGTTAGGAGTTAAGGGAAGGGCTGAGCCCATTCCCACGAATGGATTCATTGGCTCCTCTTTCCCATAATCAGAAAATCATAGAATACCCTGAATTGGAATGGACCCATGAGGATCATCAAGTCCAACTCCTGGCTCTGCAGAGGCTGGAGATGGAGGCTGTATTGGGAGATGGATGTACTTATCCCGTGGCACTCTGGTCCCAGAGGCCCAGCTGAGCTTCCCAAGTAGAAGCTGAGCAGCCAAAATGAACGTGGGTGAGATGAGGCTGTGCTGTTCATAGCATCCTACCAGCCTGCATGGTGCCCTTTCAGCCATCATTTCAATCAAAACAAACTCTTACCAAATGAATAACTGCCTTGACTATTTAAACTGGTAACCTTTTTCCAACACTGCTGCTTATAATTAGATTTCACAGAAAACCAGACTGGTGGGTTTCTCCGAGCCTGACATTTTTATCATGTGAAATATGTTGGATCAGGTAATCAAAAGGCCTTAAGGTCAGGTAGCATGACTGAATTGCTGTTAGTAATCAAATGTGCAATAAATAACAGTGTCTGCTGTAGCTAGAAAAGACCGTGTAGGTAGCTCCGTGTTCTGTTTTATAAATCATATTTTAAAAAGTGTAGGGGTTGTTTTATATTAAACATGGTGGTTATATGTGCCAAAGATTTATTAGTCCAGTCTGTCTTATGGTGAGTGGCTGCGGTCCAGATTCATGTGGTAGAATAATAAAAGTTTTTAAATGGCTGTAGAAGCTGATGGACCAAAATGGAGTTAGTGATGTCATAGCCGTGGCTGCAGCCCCATATATGTTTACGAGAGGTTTATTCCCCTTAATTTCCACCTATATCATAATAGTGATCAGACAGTCTGTTCCTAAGAAATCACTAAATTTCCCTGCTGACTGGAGTCTCCCAGCCCCATCTACATCACCCTGACCCAGGGTCTGCAACTGTGCCCCTGAATTTCTCTGATCCTCAAGGCTGACCAGCCTTTGCCTCCACACTTTGCTGGGAAGGAACGTATTTAGGGTTAGGGTTTGGGCAGGCTATGGAAGAACTTTCTCCTCCAAGCACTTAGCATGAGACCCTGCAAATGCTTAAACACATATATAATTTCCCTTTTGCAAGTAGCCTCGCTCACTTCAATGTCACCATTATGTGAACAAAGTTATAACCCTGCTTAAAAGTTTTCAGGAGACTTACTACCTATATTTTCAGAGGCCAAGAATGCTGACGGCTCTTAAAGAAAGTAAAATGAAATAGAGACACGCATGATTTGGACTATGTTCAGAATTTTCTCTAATTGCTTTAATCAAATTCCCACTAGGCATTGAAATTAAATTGTCTACGTTAGCTGAATTCCACTGGTCATTACTGGCTGGCAGTGGTTGATGTATCAGATTTTCTATTTCTTGTTTTTCTTATGCATGGGTGTATTATATATAGACATTACTGGGGTGTCTGGCAGTCTCCCAAAGAAACTGCCTTAACTTCATGGCAGGGTTTTTTAAAAATGCACTGTTTGATGTTTCAAAATGGCTGCAAATTCAAATTTTGGTCTGCCTTTTTAAGACTTTCTATCATGCAACCTGTTGCATGAATTTTGAATGGTACCTTGTACTTCTATCTGCCTGCCATGTGTAGGCAGATAGTTTTACTTGTACTCTGCTCCGTAGAGTACAAGTGAATCAATTTGAGGGATTTCCTTATAAATTCAAAATTGGAGAACCTGGTCTGCACTAAACAAAATACTGTACTGAAGGACACACCAAATTTCTAGTGCTAAAAACCCTAGCTAAAAAAATATATAAAAAAAAAATTTTGATCAGTAGTTAAATGAAAAAAAAACCCAAACCAGACCCCAAGAGAAAGAGTTTCTCAGGTCCATGTTTTGCTTTTTTTTTTTTCTTTTAAAAGCTTCTTTATTTTATAGCTATGCCTTCCAATAAGCATTACTTGTTATAAACAATACTTTGCATGTTCTTTTCAATAATCTATTTCTTAAAAATTCCTTAAATGATTTTGTGGGGTTCTTTTTCCAGTCAAAACTGTTTCCAACCACAGTAACTACGAAACAATAAGATTCCTGTGCCCAAATAGTAAAGGCCTCTTGTGTCAATACCACATCTCCGCATCCCTGAGGAGCAGACTCTTTGTCTAAATTGAATTATAAATGATACTCTGGTGAAGGAAGTAATACTCTAGTAGCACTTTAGTCTTAATGCCATAGTTGTGTTTATTAGTTTTGGCTGTTTGATAAATAGAGAGAGGTTTTAATTTAGCATAATAGTTCTTCGCCTAGATAGAAAGCCATTACTGTTACAGCCAAATAATATCCCTTCCCATGGGAGACCCTGTCAAAAAGGAAACAATATCAACTTAACTATTTTGCTTTCTGAACACACTGCAGCCTTGGGTATTGACTTCATATTTTTCTTCAGTAAATGCAGCACATATTATGGCACCAAATGTAATGAACTTTTATTTTTTAAACTGAGAACTGAAGGATTCTTCATTAAACAGACATGTAAAGACTTGAATTAGTTTTCTTTTATGCAGCTATGATTCTTCTTCCAGCTCTGTAATTTCATTGTAATTTTAAGCAATACTTCAGCAAAACTCCAGGGATTTTACATACAGGGGTGTTTAATGCTCTAAATGTCTTTAGCTGTGCATTACTAATCACGAAGGATTTGTCTAAAAACTTTGTTCTTTTAAGCAGCAAGATATTTTCAGAAGTTACCAAGTAGAATACGAAAAAAAAAAAAAAGAAAACTGTCCAGGAAATAAAAAAAAAATACACTCTCCAAAATATATTTGAGAGGCCTAATTATCACGCATGAGCTCCTATTAGAGGGTTAGTAATAGCAGTAGAAAATCACTCTTGGATTATTGCTTCCTGTGCAAGGAGCGTTACTCAAAGCGCAAGGGAGACAAATCCAGTGCTCGGTGAGTGCTGAAATGTTTGTGACTGGAGAAGGCCAGGCGTTGGAGCTGACCCCACAGACATTTAAAATCCTCGGTGAGACCATGTGGTGGCTGTGCTGAGCATGTTTCTGACAGCGCTGCAGACGGACACTACTGGGGCTGGTATGCCAAGTATCTACGAGATTAATCTCTGTTTACTGGGATTTCACATTACATTGATAAGAGGGCAAATGGCAGCCTGTGGTGATATGGTAATCTCTGTGATATAAGCACTTACAGTTTGGAAATATTTGTGCTTTAAGTGGTAGCTGTATCTATCGTTATGGCTGCCAAAGAATTCTTTTTATCTGTTTTCAGTTGCTTGTGAGTTTTTTCAAAATGGGTATTTTAGCCTGATATGTTCCAGTTATTTTGCTTAGACTCAGATGTTCAGGACAGACTGGTGAAATTCTTGAGACATACCTTGTCCAGAGTTATCTTTATTCTCTGTCCCAACTCCTTTTTGAAAAGCTGTAGTACTATTAGGCTGTGAAGAAGAAACTGAATTTATGGACCAAGCTGCATAGTGTGCTCTGAGGTTTCTGCCTGGCAATCCACCTGAATTGAATACATCATTTCAGGCTTAAGACACATTCAGTAGAGCTTCTTGGGGACTAGCTATGAGCAATTTTTCACAGACAATTTGCTAAGAGCAAGCTGCAGCTGCCAGCAGCCACCAGTATGCTAAAATATGCAGGAGTGGACTTAGACTGCACAACTTTCTACTAAAACAAAACAGAAGAGGGTTCTACAACTCACTCTCATCTCAGAATAGGGCATCAAAATGAGTAGGAGTAGGAGATGACCTTGAGCTGTAATCCAGCTCTTCCTAGTATTTATACTTTGAGTTCTATGAAAAAAGCTCTCACGAAAAGATCTAACCAGAGTTTTTCTTATTACTATTACTTGCCTACAGTTCTGCAAGCCCAGAAAATGATGACTTTCCACTTAGAAACACAAGGGAAAGAGTGTGGGATGGGGAACTCAACTAAAGCAAAAAGATCAAACATTTTCACAGAAGGTAGACTTTCAGTGGAAATTCCATTTGGTCAAGAAAATCAATTTTCTCTCACACAGCCAACTATAAAGGAAGCAATTTCAACCAACTCTACTTATTCCCCTTTGCTAGAAATAGATAAATGGCAACTGCTCAGTTTTCTTAAAGAGGAAGCTGTAAGGCTGCACAGGAGAAAATGGTAGGACTGTAAACTGAATCCATCTTTTTAATCTGATTTTTGACTGCCATATTTCTTTTAGGCATCTGTTCCCCTGGTGAGCCAGAAATACAATTTTCCCCATTTCCTTCTCCCAGGAAACAAGTGACAGGACAGGAGGAAGTGACCTCAGGCTGCTGCCAGGAGAGGTTCAGGTTGAATATCAGGAAGAATTTCTTCATGGAAAGGGTTGTTAGTCACTGGAACAGGCCACCCAGGGAGATGGTGGAGTCACCATCCCTGGACGTGTTCGAGAAAGAACTGGACGTGGCATGCTGCTGTGGGTTGATTGACCTGGTGGTGTTGGGTCAAAGGTTGGACTCGGTGACCTTGGAGGTCTTTTACAACCTTTATGATTCCATATAGATCTCCATAGGCTCTGTGACTCTATAGAGAGCACTGTGCTCCTCTAGTTCCAGAATGCAAGCCACCATTTCTGGTCTCCAGCTGTTATTTGCTGCCCAAAAGGGTCCACATTTTTGGACTGCAACCTCTCCTCTGCAGTACTTTATAGAACATCATATTTACTACAAAGAGCAAACATTAAAACATCTACAAAACAGAAGGGAATTCAGCTAATTTTCAGAGAGCTGGTGCTTTTTGCTTATTAAGCACACATTACTAAATGTTATTATTTGGTTATTCCTAAAAACTAGGAACTCAGTTCTCGAAAATATTCATTAAAATAACTGTTTCACTTGCAAAATCTAAACTTCAAAGCTTAAAAAAAAAAATCTGCAAACAACCTTCCTATTCATCCACTGGGGAAGATTCTGCGAAAATAAAATCTACCTCAGCAAACTCTAGAGGATGCAAAACTAGGCATAAAGTCATCTAACCCTGTAATTTGGTTCAGTAGATAGAGAACATTAGGGATGCAGGCAGGGGAGAAGAATTGCTCTCCAGTGGAGTATCTTTCTCTTACTGCCTGACTTAGGCTGGCTGCTCTCAGAGATACAATGGATCCCACCAGACCTGTCACTGGGAAAACTAATTGGAAACATCAATCCACATGCACAGTACAAGTCATCATGTATTTCACAAAATCTACTCCCGTTGCACTCAATCCATTCTAAACCCTTCTACAGCACTCAGGCACTTCCAATATGATTTTTGGAAGGAAGTCTATAAAATAAAGGGTCAATGGCAGACTGACAGACACAATCAGCTACATGCATCAATCAATCCAGTGACTGGGTATTTTGAGCTGTTAGCCAAAGCCTGCACCAAACCCTAGAGACAACTGCTTGAAGAACATTATCACAAAGGACAAGGAAACACCAGCCTCACTGTTTTTAAGTAAAATGGGTCATTTTGGAGACTATAATGGAAACAAAAAATAGTCCCAGATGGTTTTGAAATGTCATCACATTCCTCAGTTTAAACGCTCTGAAGGGGATAATGCCAGTCTGGCAATCCTTTTCCCCCTAACCAAATAACCTTCATTTGAAATTACCTACGAGCTTTGCTTATACTGAAATGTTTATAAAAGTAAGGGACAAATCTAATGACCCATTCTTCATTCATACAACCAACCAACTTGGGTGGCCTGCCCCAATAATACCATCGGTTTCCTTTCCAATTAATTCAACTCCTTTGAAGACCAGATAATGAAGAGCATGGATCACTGTAGTGTTACTGGAAAGATTACTGGGACAAGACTTGGCTCTCAGAGCACCTTCTTGTTTCATAGAGAGGCCCTTCTCCTGCAGCTGGTTTCTCATTTTACTGATTACCTGCTACATGAGAAATTTCAGTCTGGCCTCAGGGCTGGACCTAGCCCAGAGGCTTCTGTCGAGTTTGTTATAATTTATTTATTGTAACTCAGAATCTGATTAAACCAAGCCTCTCTCTGGCTTGCTGCACTGGCAGCGTTTGGACCTGTTGGTCAGTGAGTGCTGGACCACCTTCAACACCTTATGAAACATTCATCTTGGAAGTTAACATGAGGCAGGACACACTTCTCAGAGATGTGAGTATATGCTTAAGTCCTAATGTAATGAATGGGACTTAATACCTGCTAAAAGTTAAGCATGTGCTTATGTATTTTTATATACAGGGTAGAACTCCCTTGCGCCTACAGAAATGGAAGTGCTTAAATGTTTTGGAGCCTTGAAGCTTTATTTCTGAAAGAAATGGGGGTTTGTGAGTTTTTAAAACATTTTTGACACCTTTTCTGAGAAAAAAAAAAAATCTTTTCAGTGAAAGAATTTTCACAGTGATGTGTCAGGCTGAGGAGTCTTTCAGGCCTTAATAATCTATTTATTTTTTTTTTAATAGAACTGTGAACAGTGCAAGTCAAACCAAATTTTTCTTCTAGGCTGGGTTTTAGGGGCTAGAACCAAATTGCTTTTGAGAACTTCCTAAAGATCCTGTTCATCTCTTTTACACTGACAAAACATCATTAGGTTCATCCAGAATCCACTTGCATTTTTCTCTAGTCCATAATTCAGGATTTATTCCACAACTTGTCCTAACCAATGTAGTTCAAAGACAAGATCGGTGGCAGAATGATTCTGTTACTCCTCTGCTGCTTACTCTGTCTCATATATAGTTTAAATATGAACAAAAGAAAAAGACATTTAAGCTTTTTTTAAGAAATGGTTGGAAATCATGAACAACAATTTGGGATATAAATGCTAGAAAGAAACTGATACAAACTAGCTCACCTCAATCATTGTTAGTTCTAGTGACAATAAATATAGCTTCACATAACTTTCATATTCCTCCTATGAAAGGGAAAAGCAAGGGATGCAATTAATGTCATTCAAAGATTGTCTTCCAGATGTTGTCTCCTGCCATGGAAGAAAAAACCAAACATTTCTTTTGCCAGTTCAGACTTCATCTGTAGAACAAGAGAGCAGTCTTTCCTTCAGACAACTTATAGGAGTAGGAATAAAGATCCCCAGAGCAGTGGGGAGAAATAGAACTGCAATATTACATTTCAGTAATAAAACCAGGCAGGAGATTAGAAGTAGAGCTTTATAAAATACAAGAGCCAAAAACCAGCTTCCTGAGTCTCCTAAAGGAAATATCAGTATGTTGGCCAGTCTACTTTTCGTTACCACTTCATGGTTTAGAAGTTGTTGTTTTCTCCCCATGACCCCTCTCTATCCGCCTTTTATGTGAAGTCTTTGGGTCCAAAATCTGTTAATGCATTTATCATACATTTTAGGGACATATTCAAATAGCAACAACTTGTATGAGTGCTTTAAGTTTTCCTGACTGAGGCCAGCACAATTTAAGATGCTTCTGGCCTAAGCCCTTAATGATGTTACACACCATTACAGGTGGAATTCGCCTGCACAATTTGCTCCTAAGAAGCATGGAATACACATAGAAATGGATGTTTTCCAGAGGAATGCCTGTAAGGCTGCAGTAAGCTCACCATTTCCACAGCTTTAACAAAGATAGCACACATCTGAGAGAGAAGTTAAAGCGCCAAAGAACTGATTGAACACAACCTTTGCCTTATGGCTTCTTTCAGATACATGATGCACATAGACAAAACTCAGTGACAATGTAGGAATTAAGCTGCATTCAAATAAAACAATTCCTTTAGGTTTCTGGCTCCCCTCCCAAGTCCTTACACCAAGTGCCTGTTAACTTATGCATTATTGATTATGCAGTTCTAGAGTTAAAAGGTCTAACTCAAAAAACTTGTCAGTCATCAGCTATCTCAACCACATACCTACAAAAACATTCATTATTTTCAGAAGACACTGGAAGAAAAATTTGTCAATCTGATCCTATTGAGTGCACTGCCAGCACTTAATAAATAAATTAAATAATACTAGTAAAGAATGAGTAGCATCAAATAAAGTACAAATTCTCCAACACAGAACGTGCTATTACAGCAACTAATCATATAATGAAAAGAACTGATTAAATGCTGTTTGCTGCATGTAAAATTATAAACATAAGGTGAAAAATAAATTATTTTTAAACACACAGAAACAAAGATTTTCTGTGTAATTACTCATCTGTGGTGCTGACAGGACAGCATCCCTTTGGAACACCTGGCACCACAGTTCGGGCTGTGCTGCAGGAGCCGCACTTTTCAGTGCTGCCATGCCAGAGGGATGGCCACAGCCTGCAAGCACTAAAACATTTTGGGATAGGCAATAAACACCCTTCAAGCCCTTTAACCACACTCCTCCACATCTATCATGCACAGTGCTCTGGACTGTCAACATATCATCTCCCAAGAAGCAGCAAGAGAAGCACAGAGCAGTTTCCACTTAGGATGATTTTCAGCTGTCACGCATGAAGAGCAGGAGTGTGTTAGGGCTTGGGAAAACTGCACAGGCCAGGGCTCCCCACTCTGAGGATATCTTCAGAATCATCACAAACAGAGGAGACATCTAGAGAAGGTCTAGGGAAAAAAAATAATGAATGAATAGTAGAAAATTGCAGATCCAGATAGCATTACTTTGAAAGCTCTTCTGATACTTACAACATGAAATTGCTGAACTGTAGAATGCAACCTGATGCTTAAATTGGTCTCTTAAGTAAATTTCATAGCAAATGATCCACCTATAAACAAATAACAAAAGATATGCCTGTAGACTGCCTGTCATCTGGCAGTTCTAGAAAATCACCCACCTCCTACCCCATATAATCCTGTCCTTTAATTTCAATACCTGTCAAAACAGGAAAACAACAATCACACAGCAACTTCTAGATTTTCACAATAAAGGAGCAATGTTTTATTGCTTATGGTTAAAATGGTCATAGTGAAAACAAATATTGATTTGCCTGTGGTAAAACTCAGCTGTGTACTGCGCCATGTTTGATTTTGCCTTTCATTAAGTAAATTGCCAATCAATCCTTTCTTTTCCTTCTTCTGTAGTTTTCCAGACCTTACTGAAAAAGCCATTATTAAAGTGCTAAAGAGATTTGCCTGTGTAAAGACTGAGCAGAGGTCTAGGGGACTTGGACTGTAACATGATAGTGTTAGAAAGTTGTCAAGCTGTCAAAACGTAAAGCACTCCAAACACTGAAGTGTGAGGGTTGAGGTGTTTGTTTCTGCTGATACCAGGAAGAGTTACATGGCCTAAATTCTCTTGCTTCCTCTCATAAGTGCTCACCTTACCATTCAACAGAAACTGGAGATGACTCTGCAAGAGACTTTGAACTCCAGCTCAAATGAGCAATTTCAATGACCTCAACAAAGAAATTCGTGCATGGAAGTGCTCATCACTGGGAAGGTCCAGTTCAATGTGATCCCAAAAACGCTTTGGTTAGGGGAATAGAAAAGCATTACTGTTCTCGTCTTACAAGGCAAGAGAATACTGGAGCAGAGAAGTTGACTTTCCTGAAGGTAAAAGGGAATGCAAAGTAAAAGTGTTATTGTACATTTACAGTTTTAGACTATCCTGTTCACCAGTTCCTTTGGCATCTTTCACTGAATGAATGAATTGGAAATGAATTAGAAAATGAATAAACAGAAATGAGAAAACAAACCAGAGCCCTTGGGCTAAATTTTCTAAATTTGGCCCGAAGTGGGTTATTAACTTAGGAAAAATACTGAAGTATGTGGAAAAATCTATTCTTGTGACAAAAATTTCTCAAGAATATAAACTGGCAGAGCATTAAGACACTCTGGTGGTATGACTGCAGTAGTGATGGAAACAATGTGTCCATTGTCATACCAATGCGAGGAATGTAATCAGATTGGTATCTTGTGATCCTTTTGGATGCTACCTCAGAGCTCAACACAACACAGATGCTTCAGTTGTTAAAACATTTAATGTTTCATAATATTCACCATGCCAAGGCATATTTTGCTAAAGGCAGGGAGGGTTTGTCACTTACTTCAGTAGTAAGTTTGGGCCCTACGTGAAAATGAAGCTGAATTAATGCACAGGTGGGGCCCAGCCCTGAAGACGTAAATGAAAGAAAGTTTTAATTATTTCGGCGGGACTTGGACCAGGACTTTCAATCACAGACCTGGGAGAACAGCCAGAAAAGACCTACACAGACTGCAGGTCATACATTACGCTAACTCTCTGCCTTCTCCCCTCTGTGCCCTGCTGCAAACACTCGTACACAAAGCACGAGCGCTGTTCCAGGGACAGTGTGTGATGCACATGGTCCATGCACGTTCAGCACAACTGCTTCCTCAGCAGCTTCACTCTCCTTTTATGCTTTCAAACACAATGACAGAGAATTTACACATGTGCACAGGCTATTCTTCATGTACATATATGGCTCCTTGCCTTTCATCTGCTCCTACGTCTTATGCTGACAGATGAACAATGCACAGGATCATAAATGGAAGTAACACTGTTTAAAACTAATAAGGCCAAAAGGACAGTCCCAAAAGTAAAAGCTTAAATGCAAAAGTACATTTTTCCCTTAGTATGCAACTCATATAACAATAACAATAACTAACAAGTCAACAACAATACTGAGGATCCCCTCCAACATAGGCAAAGTGACATCTAAAAGTGCAGCAAAAAACCTAGGATCTATTTTTGACAGGCCAAATCTTCAGCTGGTGCTAATTGCTTCAGTTGCTAGAATTCTGCAATTGGAAGTCTGGCCCAAACTTTATAAAATTGCAGGAAGGAGTGTTAAAGACAAGCTTGGCTCTATCACAATGCTGCCATTAAACTACCTGCAAGAGGTTTTGGTAGCAAAAACCAAGGGCCAAAACTTTTAGTCCCAATCCAGCCCAGGGAAAAGTAAACTTGTTTCCAATTAAATAAAATTAATGTGTGGCAGTCAGAAATCTTCAAATTCAATTCCAACAGAAACATCACGAAGTACTGTAATGTACATGTCTGCATTTTGGAAAAAGTAAAGCTTTGAAAATATCTGGGCAGACTAGATTCAATATGCAATCAAAAACCTATAACTCTCATTGCAAAAGTTCCCAACAGCAGTGAGTTCCACAGCCACTGGCTCAATTGAAATAGCATTATAGTGAAAATTGCAGGGTTTGGATGTTCTAACCTATGTTGGGAGGAAAACTGTTCATAACTAAAAGTCTTTTCCCCTAGAGAGCCTAAAAAGGTTGTTCACTACATGAGTGATCCAGCAGATTTAATTTGTATCTATGTCTTTAGGACTGCTTAATAGTAATTTGAAAGAATCAAATATCATAGACTCTTAAAATCACAGAATGGTTTGTGCTGGAAGAGTCCTTAATGATCACCTAATTCCAAACCCCCTGCCATGGGCAGGAACACCTTCCACTCAGATGGGCCCAGAGCTCCTTCCAACCTGGCCTTGAGCATTTCCAGGGGTGGGACATCCACGATTTCTCTGGGCAACCCATTCCAACGCCTCACCACCCTCACAGTAAGGAATCTCTTCCTCATAGCTGATCCCCACACAGGGGTGTTCCTGTGTTATGGATGAGTGCAGCCTGGAGAAGGATATATTGTAAATTGTTCCATAATGACTCATGGATTAGCAGGAGATGCTTTAAACACAACATTCCCAAGGGGTAAAGTAAAGCTGCCTTTAACTTGGGCTTATCTGGAAAAGAAAGAAAAAGGAGCATTTAACTGCTTACCTGGCTTGCACTGCAGTATTTTTAAGCTCCTCTTCATCATCTTGTAACTATTTCAGCATAGTTTTATAAGCCATTAAATAGAAAATTTGGATAAAAGAGGCCCTTAAAGCGTAGTGACTGATGGCCAGTAAAATCTTGATAACAGAAGAACCATCTCTCCTATCATTTCAAAACATTTTGAGATTTGGTTAGACAGTCATAGGAGTAAAGGCAAGAAACTTTTTTATATGCTGACTCCTAAAGATCATTCTCAAGTATAGTGAAAAATTAAAGGGAAAAATTCTTCAAGATCAATGAAAATTACAGATATCACCTCAGATTTACAAGTAATATCTTCAATTTTCAGTGTGGGGAGGATCAGACCTAAAGGAAAAAAGAACACAGAATGTAATTTTTTTTTTATACAATGCTCTGGTAGCACCCATTGAAAGCACACTTTAATCCAAGAAAAAAGTGTGGGTTTTTTTATTTTTCCTGTCATCTTCTAAGCTTCACTAGAATTAGGTAATAATTAAAATTGGCTCTTCAAGGGAAAAATATTAAGGAAAAATCAGCAAACTATCATCTGGCTTTTCAGCTTTGCTAGCTCCACATTCCCAATGCCAGGATGAGGATAATGTTCTTGTGACTATTTTGCCCTGCCACTGATATGAAAAAGCTTTAAAAATGCACAATTCTAAAACGGTTTGTAGAACACAAGACAAAGAGATCGCGAAAAACTTTTGGGTACTGCTGAAGACATTTCTGTTTCCTTTGAAGCAAGGAGGCAAAGGGAACATCTCTGAATATTTCAGGCTGGATAAATGGGGTTTTGTCTGTACAGTGCCCAACACTTGAGAGAGAAATCCAACACAGGAAACTATCCCCTGTGTCAAATCCAGTTCCTCACCATGCCAGCCACTACATCACATAACCCTTTCAAAACTGCACTAATTCCTTTCCATAAACTGAAGCACAGATATTTTGTCATCAAAACATGCTGTTTGAAAATACACTAACCCTTTTGCTTATTCGTGTAAGTGTAATGTTTGAACTTTTCAATTGCAGCTCAGTGGACACTTTGATGACAAATATGAATCCAACAGTGCTCCATACACCAGAGTGCATTGCATTAATTTAGTTTCAACGTGACAAGGGAATGAATTATAATGATTAAGCCTGCATTAAAAAAACAATGTTGAAAACTCACAGCCAGATGGAAATGCTCAAGAGCAGTATTATAAAAACTAGTGGGGGACCAACTCTCATCAGAGAAAGAGATCTGTGGAAACCCATCCAGTGGTTTAGATGCATATTTTCAGCATATCTGTAGATGCTACCTAACACTTGACCAAGATTAAGCCACAAGTTCACTCTTCTTCAACTTCTTTTCATCCTACCTGTAGGAATTTCTCTTACCTATTCTGTCTAGTTCATGAAAAAAACACAGAAACACAGTGAAATAGAAATACTGTAGAAGATTTCTTCAAGAAGGGGATACACATGTATTTCCCAAATATTTTTGGCACTGCAGTGAGATCCATTTCAGATTTCCTGCAGCAGTCTACTTCTTCAAAAACCTTTAATCATCTTAACTGCTGGCAAGACATCTGTTGGAAGTGTTGGGGAACCGAAAATGAAAAAGCTCATAGCTCTACAGAAATCACTAATAGAAAGTGAGAAATAGAGCCTGCACAGTATTACTTGAAATGTCAAAATGTGCTGATAATAAATGGAATCTGGCTAGAAACAGTTTGGAGTTGAAGCCCTGCAGTAAGCATCTCCAGAGCTAGGCAAATCAGCTCTTACAAGGATTTAGGAATCTACCTACACTGCAACCTCTGTCTGAACTCAAAAAAAAGGTCAAAAGTTACTTTTTACTCATGTAGAGAACATACTTTTCTTCTCCAAAACATACTTCTATTTATTTTCTCCTTTTGCCACAGGTCCTTTTTCTAAATCTTCTTTCAGTTGTCATAGAACATTTTACTGTGTCACCCTCAGGCACTTATTGCCAAATGAAGTTCAGTATTCCCAGGAAATGATTCAAAATGGGTATTTTACAAAAGGAAATCCCCAAATACAAAACTTTCAAGGTCAGCAAGGCCTAGGAACTTCACTGAAGTTCTTGCTCCTGCATTAGAAAATATGAGGCATATACAGCCCCTGGGGAGTTGGAGAGGTGCTGAGAGCATGTAAAAATAAACAAAAAATATTATTGGGGATTACTGAGAAAAGACTGTCTGTCTTTGCACATTTGAGAAAACTGACATTAAAATTCAGATTATAATCTCCATCCAAATGGATCATATTTAAAGACCTTTGTGAGCAATTCTGCTCTGCTTGGAGCTTCGACATTGTGAGTCTGTCCTCAGTCCTCTCACCACTGCTGGTCTTATGTTCTGTAAGCAGAAAAAACAATGGGTTTTGAAACGTTACTCCAGTTATGTTTGCAACTAACATCTCACGTTATTGAACAGTTGTTAGTTAAATAGAACCATAATCCCTATTTTGTATAAAAAAGAGCTTCAAATCTGCATAGATTTTGACAAGCTCAAATGCTACACTTGACTCAAACAATGAGCCTCTTGAACTTTGGGAACTAAGTCAAAACCAGGAAATTTTCCAAGCACCATGTATCCTGTGTGGATAGCTGTCCAAAGGAGTGGTGGGTAAGGTCATGTCTTATACTCTGCCCAGAAAAATTAGTAACAGTTTCCCACCCCCTTGGCAACAGCATGGATAGAATGAGGGAGAATACTTTTCTAAAGTCAGAAAAGTTAAAGAGAAAACTGCTATTTCTCTATATTATGTTAATCTAAAACTAAAAATCTAAATTTTTATTTTAACAAAACACAGTGGAAAAATGAAAAAGGACAAGTGGACCAAAAGTGCAATGCCTTCTGAGCAGACTCAAAAAGGAATCTAAAGAAGTATGTTTTTCTCTGCTTAAATAATAACAAAAAGAAATTACTTTAGATGGCACATTGGAATAGAAACATAAATTTTTATTGAGAATTTACATTTTGTAAAATACCGACAGGTGTGTATTAATAAACACACACACATACACACACCAGATAGAGTAGACCAAAGTATTTTTCATGCAGATGACTGCCAGACTTATCTTTATATGATGTGATTTATAGCAGAGGAATAAGAGCAGCAAATCTGAGAACATGCAGTTATTTGCAGCAGCACATGCAGAAACAGACACGTATCAGCTGATTTGAACTGTGCAGCCACCATCATGCCTGAGAGGATTTAGAAACTAAAAGCTGGGCAAGAAGTAATTTGCTTACCATATGAAATTTTAAGTGTTAGAGGACTGTTATGTCGTGCCAGGTTAAAGCCAGACCCCTCAGCAATAAAACAACAACTCTCTGGCACCTAGAAGATGGCACAGCAGAAGGAACCGAGGTATCCATTAGGTTTTGACCCTTCCTGACCCCTTGTGGTGAAAATTAATTGTTTCAGATGTGAAAAAGGTGGGCAGAATACTTACCACACGAACAGGCAAATAAACAAGTAGGGGTTTACTCACGCCTTCATGTGTGGAGCCAGTTATGAAAGCTACAGGCTGTACTCATTGGTAGGTAATGACTTGGTTCCCCCTTGCTCCAGAAAAGCGTCCTTGCTTCGACTGCTGACTGATTAAAACATTATGACCAAACACCTAATGGGATCCCACTGCCAATGGGGTCTCCAAATTCACTTCTGTGTGCCTCTCACCAGGTAAATCCACTTTCAGTTGTGCCTCAGCCACAGGACACCAGAGCAATGTGTGCAACTGCTATAAAAGAGCCCTTCACAATCTCAAACAAGACATTGCCAGCCCTCTGCTAAACTTCATGGGATAATTTAAAACATATGAAAATAGATGAATGGCTTAAAATTCCTTTGGATTCTATTATAAAGACAGCATGCCATCAATTGCAGCAACTGTTCTAACATGCAGAAAATGACAATAGATATGGTCCCTGAAGTAGAGCAGTGATTAATCATGCAAGGTTGGGGCAGTATTTTGTTGTTTAAACTTGCTTCACTCCTTGAATTTGCCTCCTCTAGGCCACCAGTGTTTGAATGGTGATCACAAAGGAGAGGCAGTAAGTTGACAGAAAATACTAAGAAAGGGAAATGTTCTCACAGTGCCTTGATGCCCAAGGTAAATCAAGTACATAACTTGACTTTACCTATAAAGTCTAACTCAGTTATGCTGGACATTTCTGAGATACTGAACTGCATCTACTACCCACCCATTTGAGGTAGTAATCTAATATCAAAAAGCACTTTATAAATAGAAATATTCCAAGACCTTGTTACTTTTATGAGTCTGAAGGCTAAATAAATAAAGATGACATATAAAAGCCCCAAATATACTACTTTACATTACATATCCCTCATTTCTAAACTCAGAACCAATTTATGAACACAAATTACAAATGTAAAAGGTGTTTCTCAGAAATGAAAGGACAGATACATAGGCAGCTACAAACCCACAACAAGCAGTCATCTTGATCTGTGAAAGGCAATGCAATTACAAGCAAAATAAATTTCATCCCCAAGAGTGCCCCAAAAGTTCTACCTGGATTCAAGCAACAGTTGAGTGTTTGGTTGTTTTAACATTGCATCATCTAACAAAGATCCAAATTCTGTCCACACTATAACTAATGTAGCCATGCTCAGAATGAAACAGCTTTACCCTATTGACACTGTAAAGCAGGCTAAAGTGTTGGTGAAATAAAAAATAAAATAAATAAATAAAAGACATAATGGTACAGGTGGATTTGAAATCAGTAACATTTCAGAACTCTTAACTTTTTGAAAAATCAAAATGCAGAGTTAATACATCGTGCCACACAGTATGTGACCCAAATAACAAAGCTTTTATATATTCATCTGTGAGCCACTGATCTAAAACAAACTCAGAGAAAAAAAACTCTTTGTTTCTCTCTACTAGCTTTCTATTTTAAAGAATATGATAATGGATCTTTGAAGCTAGAAACCTCTTCCAAGCTCCAAGCTGACATTTAAGTTATGAAGTGGGTGGAGACTTCACTTCCCATATTGCATAAAGAAAAGCAATTTTCCACATAGACAAGTTTCTTATCACTTTTCATTACATGAAACAAATACAAACTCTATTTCTGTTCTGAATAAACAGACAGAAATATTTCTGCCACCAAAGAAAGAAAGAACATCCACATTAACCTCCTGGAAATGAGTGAAGCTGTTTTCTTCTGAGTCAGAGCAATGTCCTTTGAGACCACATCTTCAGCAAGAACAGAATTCCAGTTTCAAGACAGCCCCAACCTGAGCAGGCTCTTGCTGGACTGGTATGGAGCCCCTAAAGGCAAAATTTAGTTCACATGTGTGCACCGTCTCTCCTTTATCCCTTGCCATACTCAGGACAGGAAGGATTCAGGACATGGCAGAACAACCCCTATTCCAGTGTTCATGTTTCACAGGAACACTTTTAAAAGGGAGTAAAGACCATATGGGTAAATAATGTGAAAATAAACATCTTCATATTCAGTTTTACTTATGTAGGTGGAGTATTTTGTTTCATCTAGGCCAAAACATCAGACTAAATAAATCTTAAGTATTGCAATTAAAAAAAAAACAAAAACCCTTGGGCTAATACATCCAAAAGAGGAAGAATTTTCCTGTACCTACTTGTGCAATTAAAATATTAGAGGTCTGTGGCCTGTGTTTCATATGCAAATATGCTAAACATGCCAACACTTGCTTTAGTCCAAATTTCACAATGTTTTTACCAACACCTCTAGCACAGGGATAAAATTTGACCTGCTCTTCTTCCATAAAGAATAAATGGAAAAAGAAATTACTGGATGGCAGTCTCCCCAACAGACTTTATGAGTGATTTTATAATGGTGGTTAAAAAAAAAAGTGATCTTTGCAGCAGCTTACCAAAAAAACTTGCATTTTGTTTTGTGTCAAGATGCTCATGGACATACTCAGCTTTGTCTCTGCACAAGATTGCACTGTTCTCACACTCAGCACGAGTGCATTATCCTGATGTAGGTATGTGCTTGGCCAGAAACAGTAAAACAGTCATTTTGTGACTAGCTGGAGTCAGGAAACACTTTTGAGGCTTGGCCATATCTGCAAAAACATTTTTTTTTTTTCAGACAAAAGGCTGTAATTAGAAAAGAGATATTCCGAAGGGATTTCCAAAGAGCATTAATCTAGGTCAGCATTAATGCAGTCTCAAATGGGATTCAGCTTTTTTTCCAGCATCTTTCCACTGAAATTCTCATTTTAGTGAAGCTTTGAGAAACCCATAAGATGGCATAAATAACCTTTGTAACTTAGAGAATGAGATTTAGAAAGAGTTGCTGCCAACCCTTTTTTATTCTATACTTCTCATAGATGTCTCATAGATATTGAAGGTCACAGAAGGGAAGAACACAGTGCAAATCTCTGTGAGAAAAAAATCTACACTGAAGCTTTTGACAGAGCATTTTTCTTAGTATTCTTATTAGTTTTCTTAGGAGTCCTGCTTTTCTAAGATAGCTGAGTAGTAAAACATACAAGCATCAAAAATCAGCAAAAGGGTCAGTGACATTTATGTGCTCCCCCTGCATGCACCTGGAAGAGGTAACACACCAGAATTACTGTGTGCTTCATACCTAAGCCTGACCTCAAGGTATTCCATGAAATTCACAATAACTTCTTGTTTAGCTTATTAAGAAAAAGAAAGCCAAAACACAGAGACAATTTTATGCAATTGATTTTTAAGATCTCACCCATCATCTCACCCAATTTACACTTTGCTTACATTATCCCTCATCTGCAAGCTGGGAAACTGGGCTTCCTCAGTGGCTTCATATAAAATTTCAGTTCTTCCCATCCCAAAAAAGGCAGACTGCACTCCCATATGGAGGCACCTAATTCCTCAGTGTTAACTATCAGATGTTTCCAAATGTTTCAGGCTGTGTCACAAGTATCTCTCATCAGCAAAGATGATTTATTTTTCTTTTTCAAAAAAATCATCCAATGTTTTAAATACCTGCATACTAAAAGTTAACATTAAGATAGATTTTAAAACATTAATTTGATTATCTGTCATGGCAAGAATTAAGCAGAAATATCTTCCTCTGTCACATTGTTTGGATTGTAAAAGCCTTTCCTCTCTGGAAGTATCAGTGCCAGTAAAATCTGACCTTCCCTTTTTCCCCCCCATAAACCTGACTTTGCTCTAGCAAATTTTGAAAGAAATTTCTAGAACATGTTCATGTGTTTTGGAAAGCTGCCATATTCAAGCAAAAGGTCATGAGGCTTAACATACAAGTGTATCATAAAACCACATTTGAAGGAGTTTTGGAAAAAGGAATATAGAATGCAACTTATGAGGCTCATCTCCACTCAAATTTCTGTGATACAGACCATGACAAGTTGCCAATTTGCCAGCATAAATAGGAAAATTGTTATAATTATGCTTCCCTGTGCTGTTGCTCTGGAAAGTTTTGACCATTTAGGATGTTCCAGAGCCAGTGGTTATCCAAGAAGCACAGGAGGAAGGCCACAGCAGGAAGGAATTGTGCATCACTAAGCATGAGGGTGCCAGTCCAAAAGCGGGATAACAGCAAATGCACTGGAATGTTTGTGAGAGGAAAAGAAACTGCTGAGAGGCCTTAAAAAGGCTGAATTTACCACGGGGCTCCCCTGAGAGCCACATCCTATGGGACAATGCAAAAAAGTGACTCAACTACAGGACTACTTTCCAGAGGGATGGAGTCAGGATGATTACTTTAGTGAATTGTCTCATACTTTTACCACAGACTGCACAGAAATGACCAGCAGAGCTTTGTTGCTGGCTTCTGTGGATGATGACAGCTCAAGCAAGATTTTTGATATTGCTGGTTTTTACAATTCTTGGTTTTTTTTATTTTTTTGAGTAAGAGTCTTAAGACATCTTTTATATAGATATATATGAAGGAAAATGGGGAAAAATTTTACTCACACCTACTGACCCAGGCATCCAGCTTTCCAAGTAGCACAGGTTTGCTAAAGAAACCTGTTGTGAGTCAGAGTGGAAATGTAATTTATTTCCAGAAAATTAAAAGCTAATAATGTCTGGTTTTGTGCCATGCCACCTTCAGTTTTGACCCACATTAAGTTAAAACACAACTCAAAACAAAAAAAAGGCCTCAATTATATGGTTTTCTCCTGAAATTTGTGTCCAAAACTGTATTTGTTTGGTGAACACTATCTTTCTATTAAGTGGCAAATATAAAACAGACTTCACCATTTACACATTTCTGGTTGATACAATATTTAACTGAGACTGGGTACAACAACCATGGATAACTGAGGCAAATCAAAACCATATCCGTATATTCAAAATCATAATTAAATTTCAATTTCTAATGATAAAAAATCAATTTCCATTGATATTTATTTTGCTTTCTCACAGTGATCAACAGGGGAAAGACTGACAAAACTATAAGAGTAAGTTACCCATTTGTTCATTTTTTCAGGAAAACTGCTCTGCTTGAGAAATACTGGAGACAAATTCTATGGGTCATTTAGGTGTGGAAGAAAATTGACAGAGGGCAAGCGACATTTATTTTGGTCTCCACTGAGCAGCAATAGCAGAGAAACTGCCAAGGCTTCTTTCCTATGCCAGAAACACAAATCAGATCCTATTAATGGACCAGGAAAAGTTAAGTCAGTGCAGCAAAGCTGGCCAATTAGCTTAACTTGGGCAGAAGTTGCTCGGGCAGAAGTTCCAGACTAATTCTAGTTTATTGGGGTTGGTATAAAATACTTTACCCACCCCATGAACCTCTGTGTAAAACCAGTTCTTCCTAAGGATTTTAAATTTGATGGCATGGGCTTCAGATGACTGAGCATGATTTCAAGCATTTTGCATCAAAAGTGGGTTTATACCAGCAATTTCTACTCCACATCACCAAAACGATATCAAAATGATACATCGCCTTCTGAAAATGCTATAGGTCATAATCCATACATTTAGCATTATCTGATGTAAGGCAGCAAGGAAGCCTTGGTCGTCACCTACTGACACCTGTATTTAACTGGAAAGCAAGAAAACTGATGGTTTCAATATCAGGAGTTGACATTAGAGGAACCAGGGATTTGCAGATATATAGAAAGCCTAGCAGGGCCAAGAAAGGAGAAACAACAGCCTGATCTGAGGCCTCAGCAGTTATCATTACTTCATATTGAGACAGAACAGTGGGACTTGATGATTTGTTTTCCAACCCAAATAATTCTGTGGTTCTCTGTCTATAAAGGGGACAATATGACAATCTGGAGCTGCAGTGCCAAAGCTTGTGTACTTTGCTGAAGCTGCCATTTCACCTAAACCGAGGCAGTACATTTTCACCTAAACCAGCTGGCAGTACACTTCACATCTCTCAGGAGTGAGGTAGGCTGCAGTGTGAAAATCTTCCTCTGGTCCAGGAGCCCTCTAAGAGGAAAAACAGCACAGCCTGAGATGGAGGCACTCACAAATCATCCATCACAAGAAGGAGCAAATGTCCACTCCTGCCAGCAGCCCCACTGGCTGCCAACAGCTATCACAGCAAGACCAGGAAACAGCTCAGAGATCACCGAGGCCACACTCAGAAGTGGAAGGATCTCTCCTGTGCAGCATGAAGACAGCTGGAAGCAGACATCAAACACAGCAGCTGCACGTGGAGCACCTTGTCCGAGGCTCTCCCATCTCCTGGCTGTGGGGACACACAGACCAGCTGGCTCGGGGCTGCGAGCAGCATGAAGGTCTTTGTGGACCAGCCCAGCCACTATGATCTCTCCTATGATTTGGAGAGAGGGAAAAGCAGTCACAGATCTCCACATAATCCTAAACATCATTGCTCACAAGATGATGTGAGAGCACTGTCACTTCCCTCCACCCATGTGCATCTGAAATCACTAACTTGCATGGAAAAGGGTTAGCACCAAGTTCCACTATTATCAGACTCCTCAAAAGGATACAAAACTAATTTTATCAGGTCCAGAGTATGGGGGACACATTTTTCCCCACTGCAGTAAGAGGTATTTTCCAGAAATGGAATTTCAAGCTCTTTATTGCGCTGCTTTTCCATAATTTCTCATCTAATTTTTTTCCCTCTAAATCACTGACTTCACTTATCTTTTGCATAAATATTTGTCTGACTGCATTTCAAATAAAAATTATTTCAATTTATTGACCCACAAAAAGATCATTTAATTATTCAGTCAGGGATAATAATTGTTCTTGAAGCTGCGAAATGCCTCAACTGCAATTTTCCATGTAATGAACTATAAACTTTTATATTCAATAATAATGATGTGTACATTCACTGAGGCACACATTTCTAACCACATAGTTTTGAGAGGAATGTCGTTTTTAAAAGCAGTTACACTCCACACTAATTAATTTTGAGAACATAAACACTCTCCAAAGTTGCAAAATTAGGCAATTATACAATAATGTTATAATCATAACAGTTTTTCGGCTCTGAAGAAATTTTTTTCCCCTTATTTTCTCACCATGGTTAGGCTCTTGGCGCATATGTATGAGTACTACAAAGCCAAGCAGCACTGCAAAATGTATGCTTTGCATTTTAGCTTAGGCTGCTGGTGTTTGCAGAACAGTGTGTGTCTAACTGCTGTTCCCACAGCTGTAAAGCTTTAAGACTTAAGAACGCATTGAACCAGAGTCTGTCCTCACATAATTGGAGTGGTGCAAAGTTTTGTTTGGGGGTGTTCATTTAAAGCACAAAGCCCCATCTGACGAACCCCAGGTTGTTCCCCACATGATAAAAGTGAGGGGTTATTCATTACCCTGTGACATGCAATTAACATGATGATTGCCTCTATGCACCTTATAAACAATGAGCACTTTTCTTATTTCCTTTTAACTACCACCATTTAAAATCACTAGGAGAGAGGGAAAAAAAAAAAGATACAGCCACTGAGGGAATTTCCAAATTAAGAGGTGCTTGAGATTCCAAAACAAACCTGAAAAACATAACAGACACTCTTCTCTTCATAAAACACTCACAATAGCAGAGGCCCAGCTTACAACTTTTAGCTGCTGCAGTGCTCACACTTCAAGGCAGGATGCTGAGGTCGTACAAAGGGATCCCACAGCTACTGCACATCACGGGCTAATGAATCTTTTCCCATGACAGGTACAGACCTCGGGACTGGGGCGGGAGCCAGGCTGTCAGAGGAAAGGTTCAGGGAATCTGCAGTGGCAAAGGCTCAGTGTGCAAGATGCTGCAACAGTCTGGAAGATTTACCTCCATGAAATTATGTTATACCAACCATTTTGTAAATCCCAGAGAACACCTACCTGTCACCATATTTCAGTCAAGCATACACAGACTGAGATGCTGTCAATCTTGAAGTTATATGCTGAAGACAAATATACCTATGAGAGCTGAGAAAATTTTCCTTTTGTTCTGTCAAAACATTCCTTACTCTCTTGGGTAGTTCAATCCATCACAGACATTTGAGGGAAATGTGGAGAAAACTTGCTTCAACTATTTTTTCTAGTTGCCATTTATTAAACAATGTAGTAATCCTGGCCAATTCTTAGTAATTAGTGAATAATTTATTAATTCTCTTTGAAATGTAGCCTAGGACCTGAATACTTTCTCCACTTAGGCACAATGTAGCCTTCACTCTTATTTCTGAGAGCCAGGGTACCAAGCTTGTTGCTGGAGCTAATGCACAGAGATGCAGCACAGATCTCATCAGCCTCTACTTCCTCACAGAACGCCAGGATTTCTAACGTTCTTGCCACAAAATAGCAGTGGCTTTTCCTGAGGGTGGGACCAATCTAAACTAATGCTTTTCATTTGACAACTTTGCTTTGTTTCTGAAACTGAGAAAGCTCAAAAAGGATTTAAAAGAAGGATTTCTCTTACACCATTTTGAATGTCACTGTATACATGTCTGCTATGGGCCAGTCATCAGAACTGCCCCTTTAGCCAGCAGGGGAGCAAACACTCCCAGATATGACCTATTTTAATTTAAGCACAGACTAGTTATTTGCTAGATGCTCCTTTTTTCCTGTGCTGACCACAAATATTGTTAAAATGACAGAGAAACCATGGTTAATCTAACATTCAAAAGAACAGGATCCCCACAGACATCTAAGAGTTGTTTAAGGGTCTCTCCATTAAGTCTTCCTTTC
Organism: Poecile atricapillus; assembly: GCF_030490865.1. NCBI lineage: Eukaryota > Metazoa > Chordata > Aves > Passeriformes > Paridae > Poecile > Poecile atricapillus. The sequence continues at coordinate 10,271,745 of NC_081252.1, forward strand.
AGTCTCATTGACAAGAAGAGATCTGAATAAAACCTATTTTTGCCAAACTTGTCCTGAAAGAAATCACAGACTCTGGTTGACAAACAATCAATCAATCAGTCACAAAATGGTTGTGATTTCTATTAATTCTTTCAATTAGGAAAATGAAATATTTTTCTGGTATTCTCCAAAGAGGACATTTCTAGTTTGACATTTTTCTAACTAAACTTTTTGTATTCAAAGCCACGCTTTATTTTGAAATTTGCCTGCATTTTAATCACAAAACAAATGCTATTGGAGTGAGCCAAGCAAAAAATCAACAGCTCTAGTCACAAGATCATGTTCCACATTTAGGGTGTTGTCCTGCCGGGGAGCACAATCTCTTTTGCAACTGTATTCTGCCCTCCTACAGCTTCTTACCTTGGGTCTCAGGCCTTACAAAGGTGGAATTTTTTGGCATTGCAATTTACCTTCCCCTTCAGCCTTTGGCTCATCCCTAGGGCATATCTGATGGGCGCTAATCCACCCTAATTAGCCTACTGGGAAAACAACAGATAGTTTGCAAGACTTGAAAGGCTTGTTCAGGAAAGTCGACATCTCTGGCAAAGAGCTTAATGTGTCTGCAATCAAGACAAAAGGAGAGATTGGATCACCATAATGAACTCTAATTTTGTATTGCTCTAGGAGGATAAAATGAGGGTGAATTGAGGCTCTGAAATCTTTTAGCACAAGAGCAAATGAAAGCTTTAAATTATGCATTTTTTTTCTGTCAACTGAATAAGCACGACTTTATAAGCATGATTTAATCCAAAAAACAGATGCACTCTTCCCTTAAGACAGAAATCTAAGCCAACTGGCTTGCATAAGCATTTTCTGTGCGTGATTATTGGACGTGGCAGGTTGAAAGAACCAAGAAGCAGGATTTTGAGCCATGGCAGGAGATGCAAAGAACAGAGGTCCAAATCTTCACAGGAAATAAAAGCAGGCAAGAGAGAGAGAGAGTAGGGGGGGAAGACATTCTGCAGCATTTAATCACAGAGTTCAGGAATCAGGCTCTGAATGTAGTGATGACATGCACAAGTGGCGGTAGGTCCTCTTTGTGCGGTTCCGCTGCGCGAGCGGCATTGCAAGTTGTCGTGCATCATCCATAGCCATGGTTACAATTTTTACCTAGTAATGATTCCATTGTAATTAATGGATGTTCCCACTGCATAAGGCAGAATACTGATGAGGAATGTGAAGGGCAGACAATAGTTTAACTATCTTTGATTAAAGTCTCACTTTGTGTAGAGCAAGCTGCATTCATCATGTTGCCTCTCAGTTCTCCATTCTTTCCGATTATCGATAAATTGAACTAACAGATTTCCACTCCAATAGATTTTTCTTTATTCTGTTTTGTGCATTGTCTTTCCTGACTTTTCAAGACAGATCACAGACAGGAGTCCCTTACTTTCCGCGAACTTTGCTTTTGTAACAGAATGGATGTAATTCTGTGTGTGTTGCTCTAACCATGTCTCAAGCTTATTAGCAACCAACTACAGAATATCATGGATAAAGATGAAAAAAAAAAAGTTAGATTTAATACTAACATGTTACTGTATGCAAAACTTACTGCTGATCGAACTCTTCAGTCAGCAGTAAATAAACCTGAATATTTGGACTGTGAACACATGTGACTGATAAATTGACAAAGTACAGAGGACAAATTCTGGCCCGCAGTGCACCTACACAACTGTCACTGCTTCAGTGGGAAGAGCAACAATTCTCCCTTCAGACTTCTATTAATTACTGTAATTTTTCAGTTTTGGTATTTCAATGCACTTAATTTTGTCCCAATGTTTCCAGCTGCTCTTGAGAGCTTCATGAAGCTTTTGACTTTACTGCTTGGTTAAAAAAAAACTAAATACATGTTGGTGCTTTTCCTCTATTTGCTCCCAAGTCCCCAGTATCCAGTGGAAAGGAGAGAGGCCTGAGTAGCAGCAGATGAAGCAGGACCACAAAAAACAGGAAAGTGAAAGCTAGCTGCTGCCAGCTCCCCACCAACACTAACTACATGAGAACTAGCGCCTGTAATCCCAAATACGTGCACATGCATATGCATGATTGTAGTGCCACTGATGAATAGAAATGTTTGTCTCGCTCATGTGAAAAGACATCAGCTGCTTTTGGCTTCAAAGTCAAGATGTCTGGTTTTAGCCTTTTTTCTGTCAGAGACACCTGATGGATCTGGACTGAATCCCACACGGATAGATCAGGAGCATTTAGCTAACTTTTCTGTAGATTGTGCAGAGTTAAGGGAAATGTCTGAAGTCTGTATCAATGGTTTTAAAACTTTTGTTAAAGTCTCTCTTTTTTCCTTTCTTAAGGAAGATACCAATATGCTGTGAGCTGTTAACAGAGAACAGAAGAGCTCAAATCCACAATTGTCAGACAGAGAAGATGGGCTAAATACCATGCACAGAACAAGGAAACCTTTTTAATCCTGGTTGGGTATTTACAGGTAATCAAATAAACAAGAGCCATGTTAACATAAATATTAACTTAACATGAAAAAGAAAACCATGTAATGGGTGGGGTTTTCTCCATCCCATAACAGAACTCGGAGTAATTGTCAGCTTTTGTGAATCAGCGAAGAAACTTGTCTCCAAAGAGCTTCCAGTTATGATGTGCCACACAGGGATACAAAACTGATGGACTGCTGCTTTTGTCCTGCCCTGTTTACATATTGTATGACACAAAAGCTGTACAAAGTACTTTTAAAGGTGGATATATGTTTCTCAGAACCAGTGACAAAACAATGTTTTTAACTATCTACAAATTTAAACACTGTTGAACTGTTGAAATCTAAACTCTGTTGAACAATTCCCCATTTTCTTCTTGTTCTTAAAAAGTTATTAAAAAACCCAACCTTACAACCACAATCAACTCCTTGATTTGTTTTAAAATAAAGAATGTAAACATTACCAGGTCATTAACTTGGAACACAGTGAACGGAAAACAAACGCTAATTTGATAATATTTGTTAGTTCTAGGGAAGACATTATTGGAGAGATCCAGAAGAAATTACAAAAAAACTTGACCATTTGAACATGAGCAATACACTATATGAAAAAAAGTGTGCAGAGGTAATGGCAAAAGAACCAGATGTTTTCGTAGGGCTTTTCAGTCTTTAACTTCAGCATCAATATGATAAAGAGCAACATAAAAACCTGTCAGTGCTACAGCCAAGCAAGTACACATACACACACTCCCAGCACAGCCAAGATATGACATTTTTAGGAACATGGAGTGCATCCATTTTGTTGTCATGTTTGTACATTTCTGTGAGCACAGCCAAGTCCTTGCAAGGCAGAACTCAAAGAGAAAGACCAGGAGGCTGGATAATGATGAGTGTAGTCTAACAGGATATACCGGGCTATTGGTTTCCCTCCAGATGTTTTTCAATGGAACCAGTGTTTCAATGGCCAAGTTTCACTAAGCTCCATGATGTCAAACATAAGGTTCCCTACCACATGACTCAAGAAATTAAGGATAAAAGCACTGACTTAAGTGTGATTGCGAATCTGGAAAAATTCCTAGGAATAAGTTCTTGTTGCAGAATGCATATATTGACTAAAGACACACAAGGGGATGCTTAATGAAGATAAGTGAAATATTCAAAAAGTAAAAATTCATGGACATATATTTTTTAAAAAAAACAAAAGGTTGTAACGATAATTAGGAAGCTTTCCAGAGGCATGTAAGCTTCCACTTAAGTCAATTGATAAGTTTAGGTACACAGTTCAGCTGGAAAACCGTATTAATTACTCTAATGGCCAAACTCCAGAGCCTAAATTTTTATGTTATTTTTTGACATTATGGTCTACATGATTGTCCTGTTCTGGTAACCAAAAAACTACCAAAACACGTAAAAATCTTGGACCAAAAAAACAGAGACACTGCTTAGTGTCACATTCTCTTCCCCTCTTTTAAATTGAAATGAGGGAATCTTACATTATTAGATTCCAACAGAACCTCAGAAAGACACTAAAAGATCAGAAGTGGAAAGACACACAGATTTTTCCTCTTCTACAATGAAAGGCATGGGATGAAAGGAAGGAAACAGCTCCTGTTTTATTGGTGCTCTGACTACCATTTACATATCATTTACTGAAGAATTTGTCATCCCTGACATAAGTTGTGACTACATCAGTGACAGTGACTGAAATACCAGCTGCTGATTCATGAGTCAGCCATGTATTGTTGGTCATCTCTAGGTTATGGAGGATGCATAAAAAGAGAAATCACAAAGAAATCCCACCGAACAAAACAGGTGGAGGGTTTCTCATGGGGTCACAGCCTCTTTCAGGCATCCACCTGCTCCTACATGGACTCCTTCACAGGCTGCAGGTGGATCTTTGCTCCGCTGTGAGGCTTCTGTGGGCTGCAGGGGCTCAGCTGTGTCACCATGGCCTGCACCGCAGTGGGAATCTCAGCTCTGACACCTGAAACCCACCTGCCCCTTCTTCTGCACCAGCCTTGGTGTCTGCAGAGCTGCCCCTCTCACTTATGCCCACTCCTGTCCCTGACTGAAGTTGCTGGTGTGAGGTTTATTCCCCATTTGTGAATCTATTATCCCAGAGGTGCTACCACTGCCGCCGGTGGGCTTGGCCTTGGCCTGTGGCGAGTTTGTCTCTGAGCCAGCTGGCACTGTCTCCATCAGATACAGGGAAAGCCTTCAGGAATTCCCCACAGAAGCCACCCCAAAACCTTGCCCTGCAAACCTCATACATTCTCCTGTTCAAAACAGAGACATTCTCAAAGCCACTGCCAACCCTGTGTCAAGGATATCTGCTCCCCTCTACACAGCACAAACTGTAAGAATTGATGGATTGCACTTTTTTTTCCCAAGGAATTTCTTGTTTCACAAACGCTAAGGTTCAAGAAAATGGCTTTGTATCAGTTCTTCAGGAAAAAAATGGGCTTTCTGTAGAATGCCTGATAAGCTCCCACCACTCTTGTATCACAGTAAGGCAACCTCAGCTAAAGGCCTTGCCTCTGTTCCATCTATAACGCTAAACCACAGTATCACGTGATTTCACAACTGACTCTCATTATCTCCTACCACATAAAATCCTTGGGATGAATGTGCCATACCCAGTTAATTCAGTATTTTTTTCCAGTTAGGGAGAAATGAAGAACATCTACATACCAGGTTAAGATTCCTTGGAATGTTTGAGAAGAGGATGCAAGTCTATAAATCATTTGAAAATGGACATGCACAGATGGTTTTAATTGACATAAGGACATGATTCATAGCAGAACATAAGAAAAAAATCTAGCAACTTTATTTTGGTCTACTGATTAACCCTCCTACACAATCTCTGCATGCAACCAATATGGGGACCTGAGGTTTCAAGCACACTGCTGACAAACTATCCAGAAATACATGTGTCTGACACCTTCATGTCATTAGCATTTCAAGGTAGACTCTACCAAAATAAAAGTTTTCTAGAGAATCAGTTTACTAGAGCTCTAATTTCAAAGCTATGCCCAGAATTTCAGAAATGCTCCAGACATTACATTGCTCTGGGAAATACACTACTACTGAGACTTGACTCTGCTGAATGTTAAAGAAGCTCAGAACTTCCTACGACAACATTTCTCACTTGACTCTGCCAAATGTGACTTTTAGGCACTGATTATTCCCAAAGCAGAGGGCCTGATTCACAAAACTTTTGTAAGATTCAGCCAAAAAACATTTACCTGTTTCTAAGGAACACAGAGAGAAAAACACAGTATATTTTCTCCTTCTGAAAACAAAAAAAAAAATTAATTAATAAGCTTTGTTTATTTAATTGGTTGTGTAACAAAGTTTTGCATTAGACAGGAAAGTTGTTCTGTGTCAAGGATAGCCTTTCAACCATACCTGTAAAAATTCGCCTACGCTTGGCCCACCCAGAATCCTTAAAAAAATAAAAAAGTCTATTTAAGCAAGTCCAACATGAACTGGAAGTTGGAATTAAACTGCTAATTTCCCTGAAGACTCCTCAGCTCACTGGAACATGAAGCTGAGCAAAACATTTCCTGCAATTAAAGAAGAGAACTTGTAATGACAATTTTTATCCTCCATGACACTTTGGCTTAGTCTGAAGGAGGAAAGATGTGACTGAATGCACAGTTTGGAAATGTGAGGATGGAGACCAGCTTGAAACTAAGGAGTGAAGACATTTTTTAAGAGAAATCAGGAGCGCAACTGGGCCTGCTTGGCCAGATACAGAGGATGGAAACAGATACAAAAGGCAGGAGAAATTGCCCAGTGGAAACATGTGGGAACAGAGAAGGGAAGGCAAAAAAATGTCAATTCATCCCCTTCAGGGACAACCAATATAAGCAGCATAAACCACAAGGTGGTCAAAGACCTTTTAGACAACAGGAATAATGTGTGTTAAGTAGGACCCTTATGGCAAAATTTGGCTTAGGCTACTTTAATATTTTAAAATTCAGCAACTGAGGTAGCAAGAGAAGTAAATTTCTCTGGACAATGCATAAATTGTGTGAGACTAATTCTCCCTTCCAACCCAGCATCCTGTGTTCTCCTGTAGCCACAAGCAGATACCTGGGGGCATGAAGTGGTATTTCCTCCAATGCACTCACAGTCTCCAGTGGTGAGAAACAGGATCTTCCTGACCAAAATACAACCAGAGCAGTCTTTCTTTCTTTTCAATGAGTTTACTTGAGTACCTTTCAAAGCCAAGTCAATTTTAAGCATCCACAGTGTCCCAGGCCAGAGTACTCCTTTGTGTGAAGCTACTCCCTGTGGATGGTTTTGAGCCTGCTGCTGGCCAGTTGCATTGTAAGCTTTCTTTGCTATATTAGAAGAGAACAACAAGCAGTCTTTGCCTCTTTTGCTCCCTTCTCCATCACATTTATCAGTTTATAGGCCTTTACCCTTCTGTTTCCTGGATCATCTGCAGATCTGTATAGATTTGATCATTCTCATACAAAGAAATGACTCCTTATTGCCTTTCCTTCTTTCTCTTCCACATTCTCTTTAACCGACACAAAAGATAAAAACATACATCAATATTAAAAAACAATTATATGAATGCAGATACAATGCACAAATATGACACCAAGATTTTTATTTTTATGAATAACACTCAATAAGTAAGAAAATGTTGGCTGTTGTCATCTGTGTCTAATATTCAATGATTTCAATGGTATTAGAGATAAGCTTTCAAAAAGAAATATTCCTAAGGGAAGGGAAGACAGGCATCCTTCTGGAAAAGCTCTAGTAGGAGAAGATATTAAATGTATTGCCCAGGTCCACACAGTGAGAGAGGAAAGGAAGAAGTTGCTTTAAAAAGAGAAAAAAACAAGCAAATGGATCTTCCAAAGGAGAGAATAAGAAATTTTAATCTAGTGCCAGAAAACCCATCGAGAATATCGAAGATGAAGGAAGGACAGTTACTCAAAGATTTACAACTGTGTTCATTCTGGAAGTGAAATAGAGTCAGGGAGACCAGAGGAGCTAACAGGATAATAAAGAGTGAATTGTAGAAAAACTTTGGAGTATTTGAGGACACAAAAACTAATCTTGAAAGATAGAATAAGACTCCAAAAATTAAAGAAATTTGTGTCTGTGGGTGTGTTCCCTTCTCTTTCTCCAAACATATTTAGCTTCAATCAAGACATGAGATAAGAGCACACTGGGGTGACCTTGAGAGTAACAAACCATTCAGCAAACAGCAACATCATAAATGAGATTTCAAATAATAGGGGAGGTTTTGACATATTCAAAAAACAAGATGAAGAGAAGGGGGTATTAGACATGTTGAATCAAAGCATACTCAAACTGTTCTGTATTCCTGAAGATCAGCCCTCACATCACCCTTGTGATCACACAGGACCATCACCTTAACAAGAAAAAGCCTGAAAAAGTAGTGCTTTTAAGTGATTTAAAAGCTTTTGAATGGGCTCCAGGGAGTCAGTACAACAATTCTTAGAGAAAGCAGATCAAGCAAAACATCAAGATTATTACAGATTCCCTAAAGAGAAATTAAATGTTAGCAGAATACCTCACAACCCTGAAAAAATAATGATCTCCAAAACAGGCAGCTTTTCACCAAAGGGCCAGTTTAGATCTTCATCTGTTTTCAGGAGAGTTATGTACATTTTCCACTGCTGACATGGAGATCAGTCTTGGGCTCCAAGTGTAGGTCCGGAAGCCATTATACCAAATGACAAAAACTGTCAGACAAAAATTACACTGGAATGCATATTCTGAGGGCCAGATTTAACATCATATATTCAGACAAAGTATTCTAGAGTGTATATCCAGGTTACCAGAAGAGAAATACATTTTTGAAAGGATAAAAAACAAATACCAAATGCATCTTTTCTGGTATAAGTATTTGTGGAAAAAAAATCCAACGGTTCATGAAGTTCAGCTTAAGGAAATTTCAGTCCTCTTAAGCTGCTGAGCTGAAATTTAAAATAAGAACCAACTTATTTTAAATCTTTTAGAAAGAAAAGAGGATGAAAGGAAGTGGAACTAGAATTTCAGCTGATGCTTTTGCTACAAAGGACAGCATTTGGGGAATGACTTACGAAGGTGCAAAGCAGGACATACAAGCCATGGACAGAGGTCTTCCTCCACGAGACCAAGTCAAATACTAATATGGAAGAGAACTGAGGGAACACACTGAAGTGAAAAATTAACAATCCCTGGCACCTGGCACTTACAAGCTCTATTAATGCAGAAATTTTGAAGTGCATAATGTCCCTTTAAATCAGACATGCAATTTTATATAAACCTCAGTGTAGAACTTAAATCTACCACAGATCAAGTTACATAAACTGTGTAACAGATGCTTTATATTCGTTTTTTTATTCTTGTTTAAGGTTTTACTCATTCCTAATCAAATGTTTATATGACTAAAATTTAGGTTAACTTGAAATTATGTGTTTTATTTGAATTTTTGAAAGCATGCAATGCCCATAGTTGTCCTGGCAGTATTTAAAAAAATGAAGTCATTAAAATATTTTCCAGTCCAATAAGGAAGGGTGCAAAGTTGAATGTGCTGTATGGCAATATTTTTCTACTGGACATACTGTGGTATCTGGCAACCAAAATTCGGCATTTTCTCATTCCACAGAGGAAACAATATTGATCTTTTAAGGGGATTATAAAATACAAGTCAATATACACCAATAGCAGATCACAAGAAAATAAAATCATCAGGACTATATAATGAAACATATCATACATTTGTATTTCTTTTCTTTAAGAAAAGAAATTAAATGAGACAAGAGGAATTAAATAGATCTTATAGCTTTAAAAAGTGAAAGCAAGGAATATATTAACCTGAGGATCCTTAATCCAAATTTAAAAGAAATGTTTCAAATTATTATGGCCTAGATTGCAAAAAGGAACCTTTTCCCAGGTCACCATGTCTTGAAACTACAGAGGTCAGTGTACTTTGATAAATTCAAAACTTCCAAAATAATGTTTCCAAGAAGGTCTTAATAGCCATTAGCACCTGATGGTGTAAGAAACTTTTTCAAATATCAACCTTCACTTCAAGGACTCAGGCTAAAATGACTAAAAGTAGGTTAATCAGGCAAACATTGTCACTTTAATGGCAAGGGGACACCAGAGAAGACAGAACGTAGTGGTGACATTCTGTCTTCTACCATGTCTAAAGCTCATTGAGGCCACTGCACCTGCAGCCAAGGGGACTTCACAGTAGATGCTATTTAAGCCATCTCAAATAAACATCTCCACATGTATTTTCCCCTCAGTTTTAGGGGCCTGGACTTGTTGGCCCTGCCTCTATTATTCTCAGCTGCTTTCTTGAGACAAAGAATAGTCAAGCAATGATTTCTTTTCTTAATATTAGTAATAAGACAAATTTTAAAGGAAGGAGTGCCCAAACAAGGGAGGAGAATCTGTGCATGTGTCTGTCAGGATGGCTGTTCTTCCATTCTCCATGCTCCAGACTAGTTGAGTTTGTACCTCAGCTTCAAGCCTCTGAACATTCCTGCTCGTCTTTCAGCTACCTTGACCATACCAAAGCTCTTCTAGGTGTTGTTCTCTTCACACTATTGACTGAAACAAAGGTAGTTTAGCTGCAAACATAAACTTTCAAGAATTATTTTTAGAGATAGTTCCTTCTCTGAGTATAAATGAAAGCTAATAAAAGAAAGAAGATGATGTTGTGATAAACCTCAGTGAGTTATATCTGTCCTATGCTCTTTCCAAAGATGGTACGGATATTTTGGAAATGAACTGGTAAATGTTTAAAATGTTTAAATTGCATCATTTCAGCAAATAGAAGACGTTATCCCTTGCCAAACTCAGTAACTATGTGGCATCTATAAAGCAGTACTCATGGTATATGCCTGCAATCCCATGAGGATAAGACAGAAAAAACAGAAGCTTTGAAGCTGTGAAGTTCAAATCCAGACTTTGCCCATATTTAAAGATAGCTGAAGCCAGATATTGTTTCAACACAATAGAAAGTTTGGAGCCAGCTTCAAATTTTGGCTATATAAATGACTGTTTCTGAAATTCAAGCATGTTCATGAGCTAAGCTTTGGTTTGAGTCATGAGCAAGATATGGACCAGCCACAAAAGTTCAGAAATTAATTTAGGCCTAAGTCTGGGTCAAAGCTCTCTGGATCCAAAGTGTGCAAAAACTAACACTAATTTTGGTCTTTGGTGAAGCTAATCCAAAGAACAGAAAATACACTTTGGATGAATGTGAATATTCCAGTTCTCTTTTGTAAAAGTGTAAATTCTGATGTAAAAAATTAGCTTTGTGGCAGGCTCCACAACAGCCTTTAGAAAATTTCTCCAATGGTGACTAAAACTCTTCATTTCCTTCCTAATTTAAATTTATCCAGGTATCTACATGCAGTCATTGGATCTTCTGACAGCTTTTTTTGCTACACTGGCAACCCAAATTTTCAAATTTTGTTCACCTTAGAAGCATGCATCAGCACAGACTGAAATATGCATTAAGCTTCTCATAGTCAGGAAAAACAGTATAAACATAAATATAAAACACACATGTTTCCTAACCCTTCCTTGATCCTGACATTTGTTTTCTGATCAACTTTCGACCATCCAACTTGAATTCATGATGTTGGGGCACACTAAAACCCAATATACACTGCATCAAGACCCTGGATTTCTTTGATTATTTGTGTATGGATCATATCAACATTTTTGGCCACAGCAGTAGTCCAGAAGGTAACAATCAGGTATTATCCATTTTGATTCCCAATTCTTTATTTACTCTTTCCAAGCTGGAGACCTTTCTCCTGTAATTAGAGCTGTCCCCTTGGCTAGTGGATGTAAGAGGTATTTGGCCATATTCAGACACACTATTTGCTGCATCCAGATGACCAGATGATCTAGATTTTCCTTTCTCATTAATCACTCCCCAGACTTCATGCCACTATTACACCATCAGTAAAGACTTTAAGTTTCATTCCAGCAGGTTAATCTGGATCAATGTTAAACACAATGTAAAGGCAAATTACCCAAGTCAATACCTTTTGCAGATACAGTCCTGTTTATGGTTGTGGAGGAAGGTGGTATTTTCAACCAGAAGGAGGACAATAACATGACCTTAGAAACTTCTCTAAAAACTCCAAAATCCTCAAGCAATATAGTCTTCCAAGTTCTAAGGTCAGAGTAGCTCACTGAGGAGAAGATATGTAACCGGACAAGCACTGAGAATTTTGTGAAGTTCTCAGGTTACTTTGTAGTCTGAGAACTTCAAAATTCCAATTCACCTTTTCCAACCCTTCATCCAACATTACAGGTCGAAACCATCTGAAGGAATGCATTGGAAAAGTCTGAAGGATAAGTTGAAACTCTTCTTGCCCTCTGGAAAGTTCTGAAATACCTCCTATTTAATTACAACACAGCTTGTATAACACTTTGGCTGCCTTTCCTCCGCTGCTTTGTTTTGTTTGCGTTACTAAGAATATTTGCATGAAAACAGGATATTTGTTTATTAAGAGCTCATCATCTCCTGCTGTGTATTCTCCAGTTTAAGTCATATTCCTTAACATTTATTAGCAAAAGGAGACCATAAATCCTGTTTCCTGTAAAAGTGCCTAATAATAAAATGAGCAAAGAATCTGAAGTGAAGTGGAGAGATTCAGGAAGAAAGAAAGAGTGAGAAGGAGACACTACATGATAGATGGTGTAACTTATGTTTTCCAGGGGAAATGGCCTAAAATGTTCCCCAAGACGAGTGAACTTTTCTTCAGCACTTCTTATCCACCCTTCTATTTCCAAGCAGGCATTTCTCAAACTGGGCAGACATGCATGAAAATTCTATCTTGCCATCAGCAGACAAGTCAATAACTCCCCCTCGTCCCTTTGGGTTCTCCTGATTTTCTCAACAAAGAATGCCAGCCTACAGGAGGAAAATACAACACGGAAAACAAGGAGTCACACAGCTGGCACCACAGATATGGAACAGCAGAAGAAAAGATCTAAGTGCTTGCCAAGTAAGGACTAAGCAAACCTCAAGTGCAATCTTAGGTTTAGCTTCATACTGTCTTCTCATTTATCATTTTCCTTCAAAATATGGTTTGCATTTCCAAGATGTACTAGATTGATAGATTCCCACATGACTGAACATGTTTACAGTTTTGCAGGCTTTTTTTAGCTCTAAAATCTGCAAAGATCTACAAGCAGTTGGCTAGAGAAAATGAGAAAGAAACTATTCTGAAGTGGTAAGCAATAGTCCAAAATAATCACATACATAACACACACCCAAAGGATTTCTACTTACCCCCTGCAGGATAGAAATGGAGACAACATAGAATCAATAACATTTTTCAGGGCTATATATTTACAATATGGGGGGACATTTTTCTCCCAAATAGGAATCTAGGCATCAGAAAAAGGTGTAAGGAAAGGACTGGGAATGATTCCACAGCTCTGGCATACAGTATAACCAGTATAACATGATCATTTCTTCAGAGATGTTATGCAAACAAAAATCTAAAAATAGGATAAATATTGCTTTTTCAAAATTGGGTAGTTCATAGCATGTTAAAATGCATCTGTCTAGACTGGTCATGGCTAGTATAAAGGCAAGGACCCATTTACTTAATAGAAGTATTTTAAATGCTATCTAAGAATAAATTCTTTTTATTGGTTTCACAAGAAACTGGCATGTCCATTGTGTCCTTTCTCTTCCCTTTGTCTTTCTTGAAACATTACTTTGTTATGCAGAAAGTTAGATTCAAGCTCATCTGTCATTCTAGACCCAAATGATGATTTTCATTCATCTGCAGTTACCTCAAATTTCTCCTCAATATATGGTTTCCCACACACAAAGCGACTGCCATTTAAAACTCTCCCTGGTACAGAGAGCTTGAAAAGAGGAAGGAAGGTGGCTCCCTATCAGCCCAAATATATCAGTCATATTTGTGGCACCTGTTTTCATGCAATGTTTCTTAGTTTCTCAGATCCATCCAAAATGTTACGATGGACCAAATCCCAGGTCAAGGTGTTGTCTCTCACAATCTCCAGTACTAATTGCAAAAAAGCTCATGTTAGGCAAATATTAATTAGCCCACTGCAAAGAAAAGTCAATTAACAAAGATAACAAAGAACAGGCTAAGTGTCTGTAATACACCAGAATTTTTTTTTTTTAATTTTTTTTCTCTGCAGCTGTATACACATAAATACATACTAAGAGACATCTATATGGAACATACCTACAGCTGAAATCCATGGGCCAGATACTTGGTTCTGTAGTACCCACTATTCAGCACCGCACCCATTTCCTCTGTCCTGCTCATTGTACCAAATGCTCTTGCTGAGACATAAATCTCAGTTCTCTTGTCTGGGAGAGCTGATCTCCCACACAGGGTGACAGCACCTGGGATGAACTCCCTTTAAGAAACCCAGATAAAAGGACAGAGAAGGTGTTTCAGGGAATTCCAGGAGCTACCCCAGTAGAAACAGCTAGGTCAAGACTGGGCTCTTTACAGCTTAAAAAACTTGCAAAAAGCAACCAGGGATGCCTTCTCTTATTCCGTTTGCTTCCTTCAGTAGGGCTGAGGACGGGACCTCTACTGACAGTTTCTTACCTTTAGTGATCTTCCCATTCTCACAAGGATATAGACAGAGAGGTGTAGGCTAAAACATGGATTGCTCAAATTTTAATCAGAGACTTGGCTACCCGCCAAATCATCCCAGAATTGGTAAGGAATCAAAAGGTTTTAAATCATGTTTTAGACACTGGCTATAAATCATTTGGCCTTTACATTTATAATAAACTAGATGCTTTATATTTTCATATATAAAACTCCATCAGTAACAACTCAAGCCAACTCCTAGCTAAAACCAAATTATTCCCATGACTAGAAGTGCAGATTCTTTAAATGTAGTTGAACAGAATTTGAACAAAAGAATTCATAGCACTATTCCAAAATTGTAACTGGCAAATTTTAGAAGAAAAAAACTAACTTGTTAGTCTCAGATACCTGCTCTGAGATGCCTAATTCTGTATTTATACTACTAAAATACAATGTACTTACTTCCAGAAGTAACAAGACTCTACAAGTTCTCTGCAGATAAAGATCTAAAGAGCTTGAATAATCATAATTTAGGACAATCTCATCTTTAGAACTCCTGCTATTTTCCATTGTAAGGATACAAAGTGCTAACTATTACGTCTGATACATCTTGTTGGGAATTTGGGACCCACATGACTTATGTTAAATAATATTTGTATATTCTGTGTTTTTGTTGGACTCACCAACACATCTGCCTTGTGCCAAAATGGGGAGAAATTAAAAAAATATTTAAAGGGATCCCAGTTCTCAAGCCATTTAATTTACAATCCTGAATATTTTCTCATTACCTGACTCCAGCAAAAGAAGGCCAACATGGCACATGGAGGCTTGGAAATAGGTATCATATATATTTTTTTAGAAAGGATAACAAGCACCACAACCACAACAGAAAAGTGATTCCTTTCTTTGCATGTGACATGTGAAACAGAGATTATAGTCTATGACACAGGACAAGAGGGGAGGACACATATTTTTGCCTGGGTACTCATCCACACCCTCTGACTCAGCCTCTTCAGTATTTTAGGACCAGACCATACAGCAGGATCTGACTGTGAAGGCTCCTGTTCCTGTGTGGCATCTCATGAAGTTCAATGGGAGGGTGCATTGTTCCAGTACTTGGAAGCACTATTCCAGTGTCTAGAGTTTTTTATCTGTGAGCAATCAAGGTGCACATATATGTCTCGGATCAGGTTCCACCAAGAAATATCACTTAAATATTTACTGGAGAACAGAGTAACTTTGATTTTATATTTTTCTACAGATTTCTTTCTTGTGTCTTTCAAATCAGTGGCAAAATAGAGATAGGTAAAATTGAAGGATTTTCCTTAAGATTGATTTTTTTTTCTTCAAGACAGCTTCAAGATTCTTAATCATCCGAAACTGCATTAGAAAAGAGAGCAACAAAGATCACAAATTCTGAGTAGAAATATTCTCAAAAAAACCCTCAAAGTTGAAACTAGAGCTCTCTACAAGCCACTTTTTCTAAGGATAAGCACGTGCAACCAACAGAAAAATTTCTCAAGGTAAAAACTTGCTGTTGAGGGCCCAAAGTCCACACACTCAGCTCTTGAGGGGTAGGGCTATGAGTTTTGGAGATATTTTAGTTTGGCTGGTTATATGTCAAACCTTGGACCAGTAAGGTTCCATGGCCTGGAAGCCCTTTGGCAGCTGGAGTGCATTAGCTGCAGTGCTGCTGTGTATCCTCCAGCACAGTTTCACTGGAAAGGAATCTCGTTCACCTGCTCCAAGACCTTTTGCCAACACATATCAAAACAGGGTAAGTGTGGACAACTGGTAGATTCTCTTCAAAAGTCCTGAGCTGGACTCAAACGTGCAGGTAGATGTTCCCTGTGCATGTGCTTTGCAGTGTGGAGACTTGCAGAGATCACTGACCCACAGTGCTTCCTGGGGACAATGTCAACCTTGATATGGACTTCCTATTTAAAAAAATAACAAAACAAAGCTAGTAAATCATATGAACAGAAAACTAAGATAACCTTACTCCTTCTTAATAGCACAGGTTTTCCAAATAACAATTTGTTTGTCTTCACCAAGCCTACTATGTAAATGTATATGGAAACTAGAGAGAGCCAAGCAACTATGAAACAAATAAAATGATCAGTTACATAATTCTTCAGTTAAGTTATGATCACACTATGGAAAAGCCTGAGAAATCTTACTCCAAGTATTTCCTCTACTGTTTCCTTTCTATCTTCCTTGCAAACAACACATATTGGCTCCGGTGTCATGGCAGGAGACAACACATTTACCTCAATTTATTTAGCCAATTCAGGAGAAAAAAGCTAATTTAAAAAATCTTCATATTCAGGCAATCTGATATAATGAAGCAGATAGTCTTCCTGTAGGTGTTAATATGTAAAACCAAAGGTAACAATGAACTTTTTTAAAATTAAAGGAAAACTGAAAGTGTCTCCATACACTTTTCTCTGTAAAATCTAAACATCTGCTCAAGATCCTGCTGCAGTAACACAATATGTCTGCAGCTCTCATACTTATGAATAAATGCATCTTAAAACACAATACTGCAAAACCCATTCCTCCTCCACGTGCCTGCCAAATTCAGAGTTCAAAAATCTCTGACCTGAGTCCGCTAATCAGTTTCTGGCCCTCTTGCCTCCCTTGGGAGCTGCTGTGGTGGAGGGAGCTGGCTGTTGTTGCCTCCTCTTGCAGAAGTGCCCTCACTGGCACACAGGTGCCAGACCCAGAAATGCTCTGTGCTTCCCACTGCCATGGGAGAAAACAGAAGGCACAGTAGGGTTGTGGCCAAGGCAGCAGAGCCTGGGCAGGTGATGCCCTTGAAGAACTGGAATGTATCTGCATGGCTCAAACCTGCTGTGGATTTTATTTGGTAAGCGAGAATTACAGGCAGTAATGATGTCAAAATTACCTTCTTGAAACAACACCTTCGAACTGTCATGCTATGGTCAAAGGTATCCCCTAAGTACAACACCAAGGGCTTAACAGGTATGAAGGCCTGAATGTTATTTTCAGCATGCCTTATTATATCAAAAAGAAAAATTACAGCAAATAGAGCCTTGAATCCTTGAAATGAAAAAAAAAAAAAAATTAAAAATTGGATTTTATTTATTTGTGGGCTAGTCCCAGAAAAAAAACAATTTAACTCACTGTTCTTACAAAGACACAAGGACTTTACTGCCTGGAGCTGCAATGCAAGTTTGTGGAACTCTCTTTAAGCTCTTCTTTAGTTATGTCATGATTGCTTACTTCAGATTTAGCTTAGTCAGTGACATTTCTGTACATTACTTCATGGCTCATAGCTTTGTACCAAGGTAAATGTATGGCAAGCTTCTCTTTTTTTTATGTTTAATATCAACACACCTTGTGACTATCACAGTATTAAAGCAGCTGCTCTAACAAGAAACACCTTGAAGTTTGGAAGGCTTCTTAGCTGAGTCCAATTTTCTTGTCCTTGATAAATTATTTCTGATTTGTTACTTAGTTTGGGTTATAGAGTTATCAGCTCTTCATGAAAGGGCTAAACCCCCAAACCTGCTATTTTTCAAGGGGGCAGGGGTATTTTGTTATTGTGTTCCACTTCATTCCCTTTTGTTTAATTTGTCTCCTGGTAGAAGACTCTGCCAAATATTTCAAAGCCATTCTTGGCAAGTAATAAAATAATTTGGACAGAGTAAACTGCAATTAGAATTTTTTGGCAGGTTTCATATTTTGGATGCTGATGAGAAGGGTATCAGTTTTAACATACTTGACCAGTTCATTATTTCAGATAATTTCCTGCCACACAGCACCATTGCTACAGATTGTGTTCGGTTGAAAAATCAGTGAGGAAACACATCCCATTTTCTGTTTTTTTCCAAGTGCAGATAACATTAAATAAGTTGTTTTTTCTCCCCCATCTGTCATTCACTCTAACTTAACTCATAAAATCTTATTCCTCTCCTTAATACTGTGTATCCAAAAGCTGCTTCTTACACTCCAGAATGCAATATCATGTCACTTATTATACAAGAAAAAGTTGTAAAACACACAGAGGAATACATTTGCATTGTTGTTATTAGGGGCCAAATTCAATTATTCCCTCTTTTGCTTGGCTTTGGCAACACAAAAATCTATGTACATTCCAATAAGACAACATTTTGTGCTTGCTTTTTGGGGGTAAGGGGTTTTAGACAAGGGCTGTGACCTTCTACACTTTTCTGCATGCCAGAAGTCATAGGTTTTTATTGGATCCTGTTCTAAATTTGTGTCAGCACTTCCTTTATAAATCCATATTTTGATATGGATTATAAACTGTTCATAAAAAATCCATCCCAGACCAAAAGTCTATTTTTTTGGCGTGGAGAGTGTTAAGTACCAGACTTGATGATTTGGTATTTCTAGACCCTAAGATCACAAACAAAACACACCTTGTGAGTGTTCAGAAACACTTTCTACCAGTCAGAGATTTGTTCATTATATGCTTTACAGTCAAAGTATCAGGCAAGCTTTTTGCTGGAGTTTTTATTCCCCTGACACAGCTTTTCCAATAAAAAACTTCCAATGAAACCATCAGTGACAGATCACAATGCAGGACACGCCATTATGCCCATTTCTTCCCCTGCTAGAAGTCCTAGTAGTTTGTGTTAGTTATTCCTCACAGAGTTATCACCTTTGGAAAAAAATACTCATAACACTAAACCAGGCTCAGAGACCACTGAAGGGAAAAAAAGGGTCACGATCCATGTTCTCATTGTAAAGGAGAGTTGTTTTTCTCAAACTTTCTGTCTACATTGTGGTATTTCACAATGAAAGAGAACTGCATTTTCTTACCTGTCGCTATAGACAACATTGCTCAAGGATCATCACCTGGCTTTCTTCAGCTGCATCTCCAACACATGCCATGCCTCTTTCTGCAAGTGGAGATGTATTGAACAGACCTTTATAATATGGTTAAGGAATAAGTGAGACAAAGTGTCAAGTGTAGCTTTTTCCCCCTTCTTTGCTCTCCCGTCCTCAGAAAACACGCATCTGCTTTGGGCAGGCAAAACCTAATCTATTAAGACCATAACCAGTGATTTCTTCAAAATTGCTTCATTGCCAATGATCTCTCATTGCAGGGCAACCCAAGGAAGCAAGATGGACCTTCACAGCACACTTCTCAATCACAGAGTAGCTTTGCTGTCTGCCTCTCTGTCCTCCACACAAGTTTAAGCACTATGTTCAAGGGAAATGCACACAGCCCTCATTGTGATCTGTATTTTCCCTGCCCGGCAAAATGTGTTTGATGGAAAACACAGTGATACACAGAAGTCATGTGCAGCACCTCCAGAAATTATCAGCTGCCTCTGAGAGGCCTCAGGGAGAAGGACAACAAGCACATCTTAACCATTTGAAAAATTCAAAGCTAATAACTTTAAGGACAAAAGTTCTTTATGGAAAATGTATGGAGAGCTGACACTGATCAGTGCACACATTTTTATAAGAAACAAGAAGTGAAACCCACAAGAATTCATAGTGTTGTTCACAGGGTTGCACTGAGTTCAGCTTTGTGGAAGCACCACACTGAAGTCCCATGTTGCAGGGAGAGCCATTCGTGTGGTCCCTGCTGGTGGTGTTCTCACAATTCTCGTAATTAATTTGATATGAGCGTTCCTGGCAGTGCTGGTGGCTGAGTACTGCAGAAGCTGGATAACACTTCACTGATGATTTGCAGAAACCCTTGAATGTTTATATCTTCAGCAGACCATCAAATCCACAAAATGCTTTGGTCAGTTTAGTAATTATCCTGGGAAGCAAAGTAGGGCTGCCATTATCAAGATGCTAGCTTCTGCCTAATGATTTAAACCAGCTTCCATTCTTTGGGGTGACAGATGTGCGTGAACATTATGCAGAATGCATTACTTTCATAATGGGATTGTGACTTGCTATTGATCTCCATCGCTTTCATCACCACATCCACATCAGCTGTTTATGTCAATCTCAATAACTAGTCACATGCATGTCTGTCTGCGTGGCTACATGAAGACTTTCAAGAAAACTTGTGAATCTTGCTCACTTTATTCTGCCTTCTGTTTTGTTAACTTTGTTTTACATTGTTTGCTTTTAAAGTAAAGATTTTTATTTTTTCTTCTTTTTTTCCTGTTGTTGAATATTAACACCTTCACTGAAACTCTTTGAATTGTTCACTTCCTGTAAGAGAGTGTTTTCCCTTAACAGCATTCAGATCTTAGGGAGTTGGTGGAATCTTAGATTTCAAATTAGTGTCATCACATAGAATCAGCAGGGGAAGAAAATCTGTGTATTTACAGCAGCTACATTCAAAAGAATTAAAACAAATTTTAAATATGCATGGACATAATTGCCACATTTCCCACTGAAAATACCAGCCCTAGTTAGACTCCATGGAATGCAGAGGACAGAAAAAAAGCAACAAAAGACAATGTCAAATGAATTGCATAACTTCCATCCATGGCTCCCGACAAAAGCCATGAGATTTACCTGTCCCATAACTACAAGGCCCTTGGCCTCTCTTCTTTACATAGTTTCAGCTCCTGATGTCCCACTTTTTCCTGCTTGAAATATGTTGACAGACAGAACAATAGAAATAGAGCTGGAATTGCAGAATTCTTCAAGTTTTCCCTTTTTCTTCAGATTTCCTTAAATCCAAGGTCAAGTGTATGATTGCAATAAAACAATTATACAAATCCCTCTGTATTTTACTAAAGAAAAGGCAACGTTCATGCACACAAATGACAATTGGAAATATAAATCACAATGGTGTATTCCCCAAAAAGACAAACTCTCCAGAAGACTGAAGATGGAGTCAAAACTGCAGCTTCCTCTCCTAAATGAAGGGAAAACTTGCTTTTTCTTTGTATTATTTCATAAGCATGTAAATGAACTGAGGTAATTTTTGGTGCTCACTTCATGCTTCAAGGAAAAGAATTTTCCCTGCACAGAGTACTGCACACTTAGCATACTGAATCTAGCAAAACCTCATGATCTTAATAAAGGCAATTACCTATAATTGTATATAATATAAAAAAAAGAGAGAGAATGTCAGATCTATCATGGCCTGCTCCACCAAACACACAGGGTGTCCCATATTTTAGTTTCTTTCAGACAACTGCATCTTGATATTGCTGCTAAGTTGTACTGAAGTAACACTTCAGAGATGTACAAAGAAATGTACAGCTAAATGCTGGTTTACTGAACTCCGAGACATAGGGGAAATCTGGCATCAAACCCGCGCTGGCTCAAAAGCAAACTTACAAATTGAAAAGGGAGGATACACGATTAGTCATCCTCTGTAATTAGGAGGATGACGATGCAGTCTACTGTAGATGACCTTCACTAAGTCACTGCCATTCTGAAATGTGTCTTTAGCTAAAAAAAAGCACATAACTCTTGCCATAAAACTGTCTTACCCAGGAATAACTTTTGTGTCTGCCCCAGATGAGTATTTTTGGGTGGAATTTTTTTCAGTTTTCAAGTCTAGAAGGAGTTAGTTCAACCTGGTCCTTATTCTACTTAATGGATAATACCATTCTGCATTTTTAGGGTTAGATTGAGGCACTTTGGTGAAGGTATACCACAACACACCATGTTTCCTCATGTCTCCAGACTCAAATCATGATCTGCCTCTCTTGCACTTTAAAGCAACAGGCTCCTATCTTAAACCTTGAAGTATTAATGTGGATGAAATTGCCCTCCACTGGGCTCATTTCACTACAGTTTTCTATCTATTTTGTCCCTTGTGGTCTCTCCCTACACCCTCTAGAATGCTGCTCCAGTGCAGGCCCTCTCCCTCACGCTCCATCCAGAAGGAGAAGGATGCTGCAGAAATGCTCACAGTATCCACAATGTGCTGGGATTTGCAATCTCCTTCACTCCTGAGGGAGTCAGACTTGCAGGCAAGTAATTTTTATGTATTTATGCAGTACCAGACTTCTGTGGCAGAGGGCCAAACATCACTGTGTCTCATTCCAGTCTTCATATAAATTATGGTATCAAACCCATTGACACTCTTTAAGAGGGGACATGTTAAAATGTCCAAAGAGAAATGTAAAGTAAAACGTATGCCTCCATATGTAATTCTGTTCCCCAAACAGGCAAGGAGGTAAATCTCTGGTTTCTCAGCAGTTGAAAGGAAAAGCCTGGGATCAGAAACCTGAAGTCCACTATGTCCCAATGCCTGCTATTTTCCACTGCCTGGCTGTAAGTCTTCAGAAAACACCTCACACTTGACAGGGATTAATTGGAGATTAGTCTTTCTGACCTGAAACAAAACTTCAGAGAAATACTGACTAATATCCCCTGTAGCTGTAACAGACTAACATGAAACTACAGACCCTGGAAAAAAAAAAAAAAATGCTCAGCTGAGCAGAAGAGAAACTACAGAATGCTCTTCAGTAGATCCTGTGTAAGATGGAGTTTATATGTAGCCAGGCTCTTCAATAAACCTACTTGATTATTTCTGTAAACCCGGTTGATCCAGTTCCCAGAGCTGCCATCCCACTGCTGAAGAAAGTAAAATTTGTCACATATGCTCGAGACTGCCTCACCATAAAAGGATGTACCCTACCTGTTGATTCAAGTAACCTGCAAAATCCCTTTTCCCAAAACACTGGACATACTGGCTTCTGCTGAACAGAAAATAAGAAAGCATTTTTCTCTGTTCACGTGTGGGTAGAAGAAGGCTGAAGCAGTTTGGGTATTTCTAGGTAGAAGAAAAAGGAAAAAGGAATTCAGTACATTTGTGCTCCTCTGTGTCCTCAGCCTATTCTACGTACTGCCATAATCACACAAGCACCCTACAGATGCTTCTCTGCACTGACAGAGAGCCTTTCTGTGATACACACACACACAGATGCTTGGGCCAGTTAGCAACTCCTGGAGTTACCCCATTTTCAGGGTGTTTATGGATTCTGGATGGCAGGTTGGCATCAGCTGTAGCCAGTTGAGGTGAAGTGAGCTAAGGATTTCCTCCAGAAGAATGAAAAATGAGTAATCTCATGGCACTGAGTTCAGGGGCCCAGAGCACTCTTCTGCGGGGTCTCTGCTGCATTTTGGCCCCGGCCTGACCAGAGCTCGTGTCTAACTGTTGAGTTGAAAACGCCCTGTGCTTGTAAACCTGAGCAACAGATGAGTTTATTTGACTTACACCATATGATGAAAAGACACTGAGCCAGATTAGATAGCTTAGTTTACAAACAATAAATGAGGTCATTTGACCCAGAAATCTTTGCTTAAATGTTCGCCTAAATAGAACATATGGAATACGCACATAAACACATAAAACATTAAAAAAAAATCCTCTTTCCTGTGTGTTCTCAAAGGTGTTTCACAAATATGCACTTTTTTTCACACAAATGCCTCATTCATCTGAGCTCACATAAATAAAATTGGCAATATGGTTTGAAAGGTACCTGAAGGTGTCTGTGAGGGCTGTTGGTACTTTTGTAACTTCTACAGGCATTGTTTAAGCACAACTGTTTGCAAGTCTGTTTAGCCTGGATGTAATCGTGTCCAATCAGAAAAACTTCAGAGCAATGCAGAAAATAGAAGCTCCTTCCACATTTGGAGGGAATTATGGAGGTTTTTACCTTATAAGAAAACAGTCTATGTTAAGTTGGAGTTTGTGTTTGTCTTCCAATATTCCTCCCTGAGAGAACATCCAGAACTAGAGAACAGCTCTGTATTGTGTTTATGAATTATCTGAGAGCATGCTGAAAGTTATTACAATTTTTACTATCTGAAATGATTTAATGGTCACCCACAAATTGTGCAACTGGTTACCTAATATACATCATGTGACTTTCTCCTCCTTGATTAGATTAAGCAAATCTGAGCCAGGGGCTCAAAATGTGCTTTTCATGAGTGTTCTTATGAACAAAAAGGTACTTTCACTAATATTCACAGAAGGAAAATAAAAGCCTCAGGTCAGGAAATCACTAAAGCATGTGCTTAATTCCTCCCCTCCTTAAGAGAGGAGTTATGCTCACACTTAAGTTGCATTGCTTAACTGCTGTCTGAATGCTTTTCTGAGTCAGAACTAACAAAGGCAGCCACAGTTCAGTCATCTTTAAACACTAAAAATGGTTTAAAGGGAATTAAGTCTTCTGATTTACTGCAGCAACCATGCCCTTTTAAAAGTTACTAATTTTGCATTTTTCTAACCTCCAATATTCAGTTAATATTGGCTGTCAGCCCTCTGTCCTTAGATTCTTGTGCCCTCATGTGATTGAAACACGCTTAATAGGATAGCCTCCATATGTCCTATTAGACAAAATCTGTGTTTTAAACCTAGATCCAAGAGTAATTGAAGTTAATGGAAAGACTTAATTGTTTTCAATGAGAGTTGGATGGAGAACTGATAGTTTAACTCTGGACACTCTCTTTTGAACATACTCACCAAGGTGCTGATCCAACTCCCAGTGAAGTCAATAGAGGGATTTGTGTTGGGATTTGGAAAATAACTCTCTTCTTCTTGGAGTCAAATCCCCTTTGTCAATATGCACACGCACAAATACAGAGATATAAATGAAAACAAATGTTTGGCAACTTGTGACAGAAAGTCCAAATCTGTATCTGTGTATTTGGGCCAAACCAAAATTGTTACGCTTGACAAAAACATCATTATGCTGATCTGGTTTTGGTTTTTGCTTACTAGTAATTGTTTGGTGAATATAAATCTAACTTCTCATATTTTATTTTTTTGCATAAATATATTCTACTGTCACTGTAGACAGTAAAATGAGAGGGATTTCTATGTAAAACTCTCTGTTCAGACTTGTCATAACTTTGACAAACATAATCCTCCCAGACCAGAATTTTCCATGCTTGGTCTCCATCAAGAGCAATTCTGTTTTTGCCAAGTATGAAGAAGTTTGTTTCAGCTCCTTCTTAGTTTCCAAAATACAAAAGGTTTCTCATTTAGGATCGATCCTACACTCAAAACAAAAGGGATGTGGGCTGGATTCCCAGAGGTGCAGCGCTCTTGCAGTTCTCATTGGCTTTAGTGTTTCTAAAATCAGCTTCTGTGTTTTTAAAACAAGAATTCCAAGCGGATGAGGGAATTCTGACATGGACACAATGAGCCAAGTGGAGCCTTGGCTAGCAGAGTTGCAGGGAGTAGAGATGTTGCTGATTGCTTCATCTGCTGAGAGTGTGCGTTACGTGCCACACTTCTGCTCTGCTCTGTGCTAACGGAGCAGCGCTCGTGGTAGCGCACATGGACAGGAACAAGGTGGACGGTGAGGGGAAGACAAAGGGATGGGAAATCTTCCAAACCTGTGCAGACCTCTGTGTTGAGCACAGCTGAGGCAGCTTTTCCTGCTATACAGATACACAATTTCACAATTTATGTCGATAACAAACCAGGCAATTCCATACCCCTAAACAGATGGATTTTAAGACCCAGTGACAAAATAACTGGCCCAACCCCTGGCATCTTTTCCAGAATGGTGCAGGCACTCTGCCATTTTAGGCTAAGATGATAATTTCTGAGTTGTGCCACTCCAAATACCAGCTCAGGCTACTCATTAAACATTGAAGCCATCCTGCAGTTACTTAGCTTGTGTTCTCCAGGACACTGTACTGCTGTAATTTTTACTGCACGATGCAAATATCATCAGATTAACCATCTCACTGTGTTCTCAAGATATTAGATGGCCACCTTTAAATTACATCCATATCCCCTTATGACAATAAGGACACGAGAAATATATAGATATTGAAAAGTAGTACTTAAACTCTAAATTTCAGTGAACAAGCACCAAAAAAATTCAAGTGAGACTGGCATAGTAAGAATCCAATCCCTACAGTCTGAAAAGAATTTAATTAATTCATCAGTAACATAACACAGAAAATTTTCTGGCTATTCATTCTCTGGCTGACATAGGCATAAAATTCTTCCCTCAACAGGTCTATTTGTTGCAGCAAGAGGGCTTGGGCTATTTTTTGTGTGTTTTGCCATGTTTATTTTTAGACAAAGCCTGCAGAACTTTGAAAATCTGTGAAATAATAATTATAAAATATAAAGGTTCAACAAGAATTTGGAATTATGTTAAAAGGTGTTTGGTAAATGGATACTAAAAGGGACTAAAGTAGCTGACAATCAAATCCATGACTTGAGAGGAGAAAAGTCAGAGTCAAGAGAAGGAATTCCACCTTCATGGGGACAGAAGATAAAATAGAACAGTTCAGTAGGAAAGGACCTACAATGATCAACCATATATGTGATAGGTCCAGCTGCAAAGGTGATAGTGATTTGAAGCCATCTGCAGCTGGAGAGAGAAAATTATGTGATCATAGCAAAATCCTGTAGTTTGAGTAGCTACTTACAATTTATTGATGAAAATGGGGTCCCTAAAAGAGTTCAGCAGCCTGCTGTGGTGTTTACCTAAGGTTGTGCTTGTTTTATAGACCTCTCTACTGCTTTTAATGACATAAAGAAAACAAATTAAAATAAATGAAAAGAAAAACATCCCCCAGCAATAAATAGGCTGTGAATTACAGCACAGCAGTAGCTGCTTTCAAAGGCAGAATGGCAAATGCTGCAATTGCTCCAGGGATTGACAGATGCCAAAATGCCTGGATGATCTGTTCATTCAACTCCAAGCAGGTACTGAGCACAGCTCCTCTCCAAAGGGGAGGCTGCATGTTGTGCTGACATCCACATCAGATGACATGAAATCCCACCAGGATTTCTGTGACACACATTTTTTAGCCTGAGGATCAGAGAATGATTTTAAGGCATTTCTTCAATACCTGATTTACAAAAGGCAGCAAACGTGGAGAAGAAAGAGGGATGCCCTTTCAAATACACCTCTAAACTCAGTTACTAAAGTCATGCTCAGCTTTGTAGTTTTTCCAGACTGATCACTTATTTCAGAAAGCCAAAAATATACCATTGATGAAAGAACAAAAAGAAAGCCTTTTTGCAGAAACAGTTTTTCTGGAAAAGACATGTTATCATGGTAAAGAGGATTTACATTTTATGTTTCTCAAATCTTGATTAACTTATTCATCTGCTATGAAACTCCTACTTAACATCTTAACATCTACTGAATCAGGTGGCTAATTTTAGCCTCATTCTTAATTTAAGTCTGAAAACTCTTTTCTGCACCCACTGCACATTTGAACTCAAAACCAGATTTGAGAACTCAATATAGTTCTTGAGGAACCACCAGTGTTCATTGTATTTAACCCTGTGACCTATGCCTCTGTATGGGCTAAATCACACCAGCCTCTGTGGGAGGAAGATTTAAGTCCTGAGCCAGAGTCTCACAGGACTGGAGGGGCCTGTCTTTAGAAGAATGAAATTAAGCTCACACAGTGTTTGAGAAAGTTCAGATTGGTAAACTTGGCAGGACAAAAGGACAAGTCTTCAAACTTGCTTTACTTAGCAAGATTCGGGAGAAATGCGCCGACTGTACATTCTCTACCCTCATTATATTCTTGGAGTTTTGACTTCCTCTGTTGCTCCCTAGCCACAGATAGGTATCTAAACACGGGGAAGGCAGAGTGTTTTCACAGCTGCTAGAACCGTGTTATACCTATGGGCTGCAGGCCACACAGGGGGAGCACAGTCGCTAGACTATTGAAATAATAAGATGTTGCTTAAATCAATAGGTTTTAATTGCTTTGCTTTACATTCAGTTCTCTACCTAGACAAAAAAATAAAAGCCTTGCTAGCAGAAGGAGAATAGTAAGATTTCTTTGGGGGAGTCAGAGTAGGAAAGAATACAATCTTATGAAACCACCAACACTTTGCAGCTCTTTCTCTATACTTGGCAGTGTATACATGGCTCTGCATTTCTGAATGTACCAATGGCTCTCAAAAATCTAAGCACCTGGTAGGGAAAAATGGAAGTTCAGGAATTATTTTTTTTTTTTCCTTTTCTGAAGAATCACTAAGAAAATGAAGAAGAAAGAAAGGAATCCAAACTCCGAGACTTCAATTTTTATCAAATGGAAGGCATCATCCCATTCACAACTGAATATTAAAACATCTGAATTTCAGCTGAAAAATAAACTACCTGTGTTTGATATAGGGCCTGGTGTATTTTTATCACATTCAGAGTCCCACTTCACTATCTTATGTTGGCTTATACTGGCCAATGTAGTTCATCCTGTGGCCCAAAAGAGCACTTATTGCCTTTTATCTATGGAGGGGAAGATTAGTATCACAAAAATCATCTTGTAATTGGTACTTTTCAATTTCATCTGGCACTGCCAGATGAAAGACAATAATTCTGAAACACTT
The DNA here is from genome assembly GCF_030490865.1 of Poecile atricapillus. NCBI lineage: Eukaryota > Metazoa > Chordata > Aves > Passeriformes > Paridae > Poecile > Poecile atricapillus. The sequence goes on from NC_081252.1 coordinate 10,300,069, forward strand.
AAGAAGCTATTGCCCAAATCTACAACTTCTGGAAATTCATGTAAATCCATGACAATGAATGGAGTTTTGCCAATAGGCCAACTGATGACCTGCCTGTTAAAACAAAAGAAACCCAGCCTTGATCATTCTTTTATTGTTCTGATTCTTTTGCAGATTTAGAAAATGTAACACAACAGCTTAAAATAACCCCACCATTTATTATTCCAGGAGCAATGTTTTCTTAATAATACAGTCAAAGTGTGTCTGGAATTTTGAAACACAATTTATTTTCCTAGAACATGCCAGGCAATCAAAAAAGTTACATTCCATATCCAGAACAAAAAAAAAAAAAAAACCAAAAAAAAAAACAAAACCATGGTTGTTACAAAAAGTAAATCATAAAAAAAAATATTGCAAAGGCTAAAAATCTATAAAATAACACTGACCTTTTTATATACCTCATAAACAGCACAGAGAAATTCCTGCTTCTGCCAAACACTCCAGTTTGCAACGGTGTTCCAAATTTTCATTAGCACAGCAACCATGCTGCCTGATATCCAGTGGCTCAAACTGTTTTCTCACTCTTCTTCCTGAAATAAAGAAAAAAAGGAGGGAGAAAACCAGACAGGTTTTCTTTATGTCAATATCACACCTTGAGATAGTGAAACATTTACAAGTGATACAGTTAGAGCTGAAATGTGTCCAACCCAGAAACCCAGGTTAATAACTCAGATTTTGGAAAAGGTTGTATTAAGCATAAGCCCTTTCCTTTGTAGGTTCTTCAGAGCTGATATCTGTTGTTAGAACAGCACATGCTTGGATTGGTAAACAAGGACAGTATATCTAAGACCATTTTGAGAACAATTTGAAGAATAAATATGTTTGTAGAAGATTATTTTCAGAAGACTGCAGGGAAACATTTGGAGAGTAAACTGTTATGTTAATTATGCTTTTTTTTTTTTTTTTTAAATTATACTCAGAAAAACACAATTAAAAATTTCTCAATTTCTCTACCATGACATGAAAACAGAATTCCATAGAAAGCCTTTTAGTTTCTTAGTTTCTTACTATAAAGAGAAAATTACAGGGAAGCATAAGGGAGATAAAAATACTGACTGTATAAGATCCAAATTAGGATTCTGATTTTACCAATCCCAAAATTCCAGATAATTTGATCTAGGATTTTCAACCAATAAGCATCCCTTCCAAATATCTACACTCTCAGTTCTGAAGGTCATGGTAATTACCTGCTTATCTCATCAGGCATTTTGATATGTGAGATGTTCCAGACAAAGAAAAGTAGCTGGTGGCTGTTCATGTTTTTTGTGCTGTCCATACTGGAATACAGAAGAGTGTGCTAGAATGATTATTGATAAAAATTGCAATGAGATATAATTCCCTTATTCTTTCTCTGATGCAAAAAAAATGAAAATCATTCAAACCAACAAACAAAAAAAACCCCAAACAATTAAAACCACCCAATTAAAAACAACAAAAAAGGTGGGAAATAGGAATAGAGAAGAAAAGAAAAACCTCAATGTTTTTCCAGTTCTCTTCCCTATAATATATAGATAGAAAAGAAAACTAGTGAAGGGGGCTTTGGGTTGGTGTATGACATTTAGGTGTCACAAAAAAAGGTCTGTTAAATCCTCACCAAATATTGTTTCAGCTGCTTCAGGGTGCACTCTGCAGTCACATAATGTTGAAGGTACCTGATTCCTCATCAGAAATGTTCAACACCTCTTGGGCCTGGGTCCTGTTACAAGAGAAACAGTTTGAAGGAACTGGAAGTGAAAATAATCTCTGTAACAGATGATGTGGACAACATAAGCTCATTGTCAGAAAATACTGGGAGTTAACAAAAGGGAACCAAAACTGCGTCTTTGTATAAAATGCGCTAAGGATTATGTCAGAAGACAAAGAATGCCAAATAAGGGAAAGAAAAAAGAATAATCAAATTTAATTGAAAGGTGCAGTTTTAAAGGAAAGAATTTAATCTATTAGACCAGTAAGAGAAAAGCATGAAATCTATAATAACATATAAATTTATTCTAGTCAGAAACATATTTAACAATGCCATATAAGTGAGTAGTAAGATAATTGCTAAGATGTGGCTAAATAGGCAAAAATTTATTATTTTAACATTAACTACCATAATGATTTCTTGTTTTCTTAGTTCTTTCTTTCACAAGGGCAGTCATAATCCATCAAGTCCCAAATTTGGCATGTGTCTCTATGTGACTTTATGATTGAATTGCACACTCAAAATTTACAAAGAATAAACCTGATGAAGTGCACATGCATCTTAATAAGTGAAAGGGACAAATGAATTCATTGTCTATTGAAAGAGTTTTATAATATCTAAACATATGCTGAACAAAGCTGCAAGCTATTAACACAAATCATACAGGCTTTAATTACAATCTAAATCTGCATTATTAAAGTAATAAAATGACCCTAAAATAAATGTTATGGAAGTCATGTTGTCCCTACAAATGAACACAGCATGAGAGAATGATAAAATAAAACACCCTAACATTAACATGTTGTATGTACCACTGTGGCTTCCCACAGAGCTAAATCAACCAGACCTAACTCTTCTCTTCCATAGCTGTGGGCAAAATTCTCCTCTCCCTTAATTTGCCTTTGTTGGCCACATTCATCTGAGTTTCATGAGCCTGTGTGGGGCAACATGACCCTGCTGGGCCCAGCCTCCTTCCCAGGGTCCCTGGAGAGCTCCAGTTCTGGAGGATGTCAGGGCACAAATCCTATCAGGGGCCAGATGGGGCAATGCAGAGCTATGGAATAACTCAACTGCAAAAAGATTCCCAGTTTAAACAATAAATTTTGGCATTATTGTGTGGCAGCCAATTACAATGGAGGAGTCGTTCTTGAGATTATCCATGTGAAGAGCATTATTCATATGGCATTTACATATGAGAATTTGGAGGGTCAGCCATAACTGTGGGGTTTTTTTCTTCTGGGCAAGCACTGATCTCCAAATGCATGATCTGATATTATTTCCTAAAATAATCTGCTATTTTAGAACACTTGATATGCGATCATGACATTTATGATCTGTTGCAGAGCCTGTACTGAAGTCTAGAAGCATTTTAACCACAGTATTTGCTGCCATTTCCTAAATCATCACATCCCACATTAATTCTGACAATAGAAGAAAGGATGACAAAGGCACTGAAATAGTTGAATGTGAACAGAAGGCCACAGTTCTTACTTAACCATGTATTTGCCACGGACCATAAGATAACACAAATAAAGGGCTCCTTTCCCCTCCTCTGTAACCCAGACTGGGAAATGTCCAAATCCTTCAGTCTAATTTAAGCACTTTAGGACAGCTCCTCAGGAGGGTGCCTTTACAAATAAACACTCAGTGGTGTCTGTACCTTCTGCCAAACCCCACAAGATCCTTTCTGGATTCCTTCTGATCACTCATCCTCTCGCTTGAGACATGGAAAACAGGACCAAGCCTCACCTGGCTATATCTGCCTTCGAGGTAGAAAGCCACAAGGTCTCCCCAAGGTCCCTTTTCTCCAGATTAACACCCACAGCTCCCTCAGCCACTCATCAGACATGTTTTCTAGATCCTTCACGACCTTCACTGCCCTCCTTGGGACAGGCTCCAGAAGCTCAGTGTCCTTTGTGAAGCGAGGAGCCCAAAACTGAGCACAGCACTGGAGGTGCAGCTGCGCCTGCAATATTGGTTCTAAGAAAGAGATTCCTGATTTCTCCACAGTTACCCCTCCCCTCCAAGGGCAAATGCCTGAAAAACAGATGAGAAAACGAGCACATATCCTCTGTATTGTAAAAGGTGAGATTTAAACAGACATTAGACCACTTAACCTTGTTTAATTAACCACTTAACCTGAGATCAGCAGGGTTTTCTGCCATACCATAGTGGGCCTAATGTGTTCAGGCCTGAGTAAAACAGGGAGCTGCTCATAGTTCCTGCACTAAACTGATAATTCCTTGAATATTGAATAATTCCTTGAATTATTTTGGGCTACCACTGAGACTGGTGGGCCACTATGCATTCATTCTTCTTCAGATGCATTTATGAGAAAAATATGAGTGTATGAGAAAAGAAAGGGAGGAAAGGCAAGGGACTGCAAAACTGTGACTGGATGAATAACAGGTGAACAAAATACCAGAGCAAAATTAAAACTGCTGCATGGTAATAGTCCCAAAACTGCCTGCCATGATGCAATTATATTCTATATCTTAATTTTAATTTCAGAATATTGGTTAATGTTATTGATTATACCTGATTGAGAGTGTAGACTGGTACCTACCTATTCTAAAATATGCTAAAATTCCTAGCAGCTTCACTGAAGGCACAATGATTAGACATAATTAAAACATTTTAATTTCTCACAGTAGCATATAAGTCTTAAAGTTAAAATATATTAATTAGAAGGCTGAATTCTTAACAGGTGGCTTTTATAGCTGCATTCATAAATCAATGGCTTTCAAAATAAGCAAGCCTTAGATTTTGCACAACATGATCAGATTAGATATATTTTTTTTTCTATTGAAATTGCTGTATCACGGTAAAATGTTGATTTTTCCAGTTTCACTCAGGAAAAATAAAACCATTTCACAAGATTCAAATATTATGTTTTAATGTGCTCAGATTATCCTACTTGACCTTGCAATGAAAGAGGGTAGAAGAGCTCACAGACTTCATCCCCGCTGTACAGTCCTGGCTTTGGAAAATGGCTCTCAGCAAACTCTCAGTCTTTCTCTCTGAAAAATCAAAATGGACTGCTTAAACCACAGGTGGCCACTTCAAACCAAAAGGCAGCTTTACAAACTACTACCTCTCTTCTTAATTACCAGCTCCCACACCCGTGTTTCTGCACTTTTATAATTTTTTCAGAACCTGAAGGACAGAGGAATCACGAGTTCATCAATGCTAGCTGGGTTTCCTCTGGCTCCAGGGGCGATGTAAGGGGAGGCAGAGTTTAATATGTTGGTCAGTAAACCACAGCTCAAGATCAGATGCCAGCAGAGACTCTGTGTAACGGGGAGTGTGCAACACAAGAGCCTCTGTAAAAGTCACCTTACTGAAAACAAAATGTGTAAATTAATTCCTGTGTGGGAAGCTGGCTCAGAGTAGCAAGGATACTGCAAATTCACACTGCTGTTCACTGTACATTCATTTTTTTAGGTAGGGGGCTCTAATTGAGTGCAATCTTAGAACACACATACTGTAATGATTATAGCACCCTCCTAGAACGGGAGAGATCAGATTTCAGCTGGGAGCTGTAACAGGGGTCTCCTCCTCCCATGCAACTGCTCCAAAACGCCAAAATACAAACTTTGTGTGCAATCCAGCCATGCTCTGTGTGTGCCTGCCAGATGAACTCCTGAAGGTGAGGTGTGTGAAGTACCGAAGCTGTACACTGAGAGAGGCCCGTGCGACTCGGGCAGGAATTAGAAGAAGCTGCATTCAACTTAGGTGGCTGAGAGCACGTCTAGGAACAGAAACAGAGGTACTACTGGGACTTTCCTAGAAAGCCTTGGCACCTAAAAGCATTACACACTTCTGAGGGCAGGTAGAATTTAATTTTTTGCAGACTAAAGTACATGGAAGTGTTGAACCTGCTGCCCTACGTAGTTTGCTTTAACGATGGCCCATCTATTAAGGAACATATAAAACATTTGAAACCTCATTTCATACCTGATGCCTTTCTCATTAGTGTTACATTACAAAACCCTGCTCATGTCAGCCCTGTAAATGCAGATTTTGGATAGAACAGATGACAGTGTCTAATTAATGTGTGTTACTTAACCTTTGATGGACACAGTAGTAGGAAGACTTCAGCCTTCTATATATTTTAACTTGTTAAAGAGAAAACAATCATATAAAAATAAATATGTCTGATATTTACACAGATTTGCCATTTAGAACAATTTTTCATTTTAATCTCTAAGAAGTACTTTGCAACATTTTAAATGCACAAAAGCATTGCTATTCTCTTTTCTTTCATTTCACTTAAGATTTTGGCAAAAGTTTTTCTTCTTAACTGCAATGTATCTATACAGTCCATCATTTTATTCTTTGGAGAAATTACTTCAGTAAGGTCTCAGCAGCTATAAAATATGTTCTTTTATCAGTTCTGGGTATCAGTGGGATGAATCACTCTTAACCAACTATTTTATAGCAGTGGTGTCAGAATGTCTAAGGTTTATTTGGAGTATTGCATTTTTTTCAGGATAAAGCACAGTAGACCATGTCAGCCACAGAAAAATATTACTCACTTCCTTCTCATCACTCTTAATTGGGATCAAGTGGTTTCAGGTCAATCACTTTGGTCAAGAAAATTTATGAAATTTTGAACAGGTATATTTACACATGATAGAGATAATTAATGTTTTTTACAGACAGCCATTATAATAAAAGCCTTTCATTCCTCATCCCTCACTGCATCACTGAGAAATTCTATAGAGGAGATGAATGGCTGGATTGTAATATTGATTTCCCTGGGTTTTCTGGCATATGCTCAGGGTAACACACAGCTCGATATCACTCACTGGTTAATCATCAAACACACACATACAGCACAAAGCTTGTTTCTGTTCCTAAATTTGTGTGATCTGACCAGATGGTAATCTCAGCCTGGCAGGTGTGTCCTGAAAACTCATTTAAATATTTGTAAATAGTGGCACCATTCCTGCTTTAGGTGATTAATAACTGCTGATCCTGACACTCTCTTTAACATCATTTCTGCCTTTGCAAATGTTGAACTTCATAACTCAAAGGAAACTTTAACAAATACCTTTTGAACCTTACTTACTTCATTAGTTATCCAGCAACTTCTCTCCCACAAACAGTGAACAGCATATATTAGGTTGTGAAAATTCTAGCTCTTAGTCACACAGCTACAGAAAGTCAGGTCTTGCTTATCAGTTTAGCAAACATGAGTCACTGGGCTGAAAAATTTTGGGTATCCATCTGCCTCCTGGTGAAATATCAGACACAGTTCATTAATTTAAAAAAAAAAATTAAATATAACTATTACCCTGGAAAAAGTTGTTGGTTCTTTTTATACCTCTCCATTTTAGACCTCTTATTTAAGTTCCTGTACAAGAAGGAAGGGAAGGGAAGGGAAGGGAAGGGAAGGGAAGGGAAGGGAAGGGAAGGGAAGGGAAGGGAAGGGAAGGGAAGGGAAGGGAAGGGAAGGGAAGGGAAGGGAAGGGAAGGGAAGGGAAGGGAAGGGAAGGGAAGGGAAGGGAAGGGAAGGGAAGGGAAGGGAAGGGAAGGGAAGGGAAGGGAAGGGAAGGGAAGGGAAGGGAAGGGAAGGGAAGGGAAGGGAAGGGAAGGGAAGGGAAGGGAAGGGAAGGGAAGGGAAGGGAAGGGAAGGGAAGGGAAGGGAAGGGAAGGGAAGGGAAGGGAAGGGAAGGGAAGGGAAGGGAAGGGAAGGGAAGGGAAGGGAAGGGAAGGGAAGGGAAGGGAAGGGAAGGGAAGGGATAATGTAGAACAGAATGACTTTGGGAGCACAAGGCAGGGAAAAGTGAGGAACCAGGCTTTGAGGACAGAAGGGCAGAAATGGAAGGGAAAAAATTACTGACACAAAAGGAAGGGTATTGCAGATGATGCAAGAGGACAATTTGTGGGAAGGAGCAATAGAGCAATGGGAGAGATTTTGGGACAGAAGTGGACATCAAAGTGGGGAGAATAAATGGGCCGGAAAGAGAAGGAACAGACAGAACTGTGACAGGACAGAACAGACACTTCCAAGACCCAAGGCAATAATCAAAATATCACTTTTCAAGGGGCAAAACATGTGCTTCCATTCCCCTCTAGTGGCAGGTACACTTAAAATAAACCACCCATCAGTTAGCATTTTACTCCTGTGGGGTTCAAGGTGACACAGTCACCTAAACTTCCTAATCTGCCAGTGACTTATGCAGGGTGATCATACTGTTTGCTTTACCCTCTCCTCCTCCCTTATTTTTAAAAATATTTTTACTTTTAAAGTAAAAGTTTACTTCTAGAAACCTTTGAAACTACAATGAAACATTAGATAGATATAAAATATGCAAAATCAAACAAGAGAAGTCAGGAAATTAAGCCTGTCTTTCAATACCTACCAGAGGGCTTAGCTAGGGTAATGCACTTTTTAGTAATGCACACACATTTCCTAAAGAGTTACAAATCTCTGTGGTTCCAGACTGGTTGGTTCCCACTGAACGAGCAGTTAATTATTACTTCTATCCCATAACATAAATTGGGAAATTGCCACTTGGCATTCTGACACTATCCCTTCTGTGCAATGATGTCTTTAATTTGCATGTTAATAAATGTCAAAGCCTGCCTTCTGCTCTGATTTCCATTCTTTTTTGTGATCAAATTCATATTTTTCCATATATGTATTTCCTGCATGACACCAACCAAAGTATACATCTGGAAAAGTCATTAAAAAATTAATTCATTTTACTCAATTTGGATTTTTTAGAGGAATAGGTATTTCAGCATACACAGGGATTCCCATTACAGTAGGAACTAAACACTGATCACATTGCACACAAGATTTGTATATATCCTGCACATTCCAGAGAACCACACCTCTTCAATGAGTCCTGTTGTTTTCTTCTCATTCCAGATCCTATTTTCAGAAATACAATTGCTTAAATGAAAATTGCAGTAAAAGGGCAACTATGCTGCTTAATGTATGCATTATTTTGATATCTTTACTGAGATTGAATGGAGCACTTCAAGGTGGGTTAATTTTTGCTTTGGAGTTTTGTGTGAAATTAAAGTGAAAGTAATTATTTGTCATGACTAAAAACTAGTAACTATTGGCATTTGACAAATGACCTGATTTGAAAGTTAATTGAGAGAACGCATTATTTGTAGGGTTTATCAAGTGACCCAAAATACAAGCTCAGCCTAAGAGATTCTATAGGAACTCTTACTTTTTTTTCCTTTTCATATTGCTTAAAGAAACCCGCCAGAAGAATATATTCTAAGAGTTTAACAATATTAATTCCATTCACTGTAATTGTTCTTATCCTGAGTTTCATTACAGACTCCTAGAAACATTGCCTTCACAAATCTGAGTAATGTTTGCTTGTGTTTTGATCCCAGAAACCTTTTTAAAGCAGTACTTTATACTTCAGAACACTGAGTTTTCTATCTGGAACCCTTATTTTCACTAAGCACACAAAATCACTGACAAAGGTTGCACCTCAAGTTGCAGCACAGTCAGAAGGTCTAGCTAAGCAGTCTGATTTGTTAAGTTCAGGTTGCTAAGTCAACCAGAAGAGAGAGCTTCAAAGACAAATGTGGTAAATGGTTTGGAAAGCCTGAAACCACCAAATGTCAGGGTTTTAAGAAAGGAAGTTCATTTTTGCAGAGACTACTATAGCTTATTTTCAGTTGTAAGGCAGGGAAAATGCTCTCTGCTCTTTAATTGCATGCTCATAAAGTTTTAATTAGCAAAGTTTCAAAACATGGCAAACGTACTGCTGAAAATCAGCCACAGTTTTGATTTATAAGTCTGCAAAGGATTACTTGGTAGCAATCAGGATGGATTGCAGTGCTTAAGCCCAGAAAGCTCTAATATGTTATAAACACAAGCAAATGATGCAGTAATTGCCCTTGATTGCACTACTTAGAAGATTTTTAGAGGCAAGGCAAAGAGAAGTTGGTAGTACCTATGTGCCTATGGCAAACAGTACGTGACAAAATCAATTCCATGCAGGAAATCCTGAAGCACTGCTTCCTTTTCCCTAAATGCAGGTGATACTTAGGAGACCTAAGAAAGCCGGCTCTGGGGCAGATCATCAGGCTGAGGACACATGAAACTACCAGCACCCAAAAGGGGCTGTGGAAGGAGAGTGTGGCCATCCACAGGGTCTGAAAATATCAACAGAACCATTAATGCAGATACCACAGTCACAGAGGAGCGGTGCTCTCCCCTACTGTGTGTCCGAAGGGAGCAAACTTTCCTTTTATTATATCCATAAACTGTGTCCTTAGCCAGCAAGAGAAAGGGGATGGGTGAAAGTTGGGAGGGATGTTGTGAAATCCCTTTGGTTATGAGATTACATTGCGAGGCAACCTCTGTAAAAGCAGTAAACTAAATTGTTCACATACCCATCGTTTATCACTCTGAAAAATCCACAGTACTAATGATCAATGTACAGCTCTTCATTTCCCCGTTAAAGATGCCCACTTAAAATGTGAAGGACTTACATGGTGTGGCCATTTCAAACATAAACTTCCATAAGCTTACACTGTATGAAGATGATTACTAATCCATCTCTGTGTAAAGACTTTTATAATTTATTTCCTAATTGAATTTCTAAGAGTAAAAGTTTCCTGAAGCCTGGGGCTGGAGGGGACTCTGCTCAGGAGAAAGACAACTCCTCCTCTTCCTCCCCTCCTTGAATTTATGTCAGAGGCTCCAAACTCTTAAGAAATCACAGCAGCTCTGGAAGTACTGCAGGAAACCTGATATCCACATGTGTTAAACTGAGCAAATAATTGCACACAAATTCAAAATTCCTTGAACTGCTGATATTTCAGGTGGTCATGTTTTCAAATATTTTATAAGTTATTACAAATATTTGATTTGACACACAACTGTCAAAACTAACTTCAGTGGTGACATACTGTTCAATTTTTTATCAGCATATTAAATCTCTGGGCATAAAACTTAAAGCTGATAACACAACTCAGTCTGATGGAATTCCAAACGACACAATAATAAATTCTGATATTTGCAAAAAATTTTTACTTTGGAACTGCATGCTGCCACAGTCAGATAAAATGACTGTTCCATTTCACTGTCAGCTTTGAGAATACTATTTCTTGAACTGATATTAGGCTTCTTAATGTTTCTAAAGAATTATTTGAAGTCAAGAAAGTGTTTTACCCCAGCAAATTCCCAGAGAAGAGCTCCCTGTGGAGCTACAAGGATTTCCCTGCTACAAGAATTTCAAAATCTCATTAGAAAGCATTTCCACAGCTCTTTGAGCTCTAATCCCAAATGGAAAGAGCTAGATAAAAAGAATGTGGATTTAATAATTTTTGTGTCAGCCATACTCTTTTTCTTTAGGTAGTTTACATTCACCCAAAAAAGATTAAGGTGGCCAGTGAGCTCCTCAGTTCTAAAGTAGCAGCATTTCTCAGATGGCTTAGCTAGCTCTTGGGTAAGTTGGCAGAAATCTACAGATTTATATTTTTTTAGGATAAATCACAAAGAAAAAGTCAATTTTATATTTCATTGTTTATTGTTCTGTTCAAAGCCTTAAGCAAAGGTAATATGCATATCTTTAAATCAACTGCAAAAAGTACATATTTATTTAAAAAATGTTGCTTTTTAAAAAGGACAATTATTTTCCTTCAATTAGTATATGCAGCAATAAAATAACTAAGATCAAACATGCTTCAAGTCCTGAGAATCTTCTTTAATATTTAATATAAAATATTTGAGAAATGTGTTATCTTTACTGTCTCCTGATTTTTTTTTCCTTCTTTTGGTTGCCAGTAATAAGCTACCATTTTAAGATCACAAACTTAGCACTCTAGCTTCCATTTGATTCATGTGTATACATAAACCAGGCCAGTTCCTGAGTAGCTTTTTTTAAGGATTACTGGATGCAGTCCCAGAAGGGAAATAAATGAGTTAAACCATACCTGAAGTCTTCTGATCTTGTTTATGATGACTATGATCTTGAAAAAGTGGCCTGGTGGTGCTGAACAAAACTTACATGAGTGGGCATAGTTATTCACTGCAGCATTTATCTGGAAATGCCATATTCTTTTTTTAAAAAATATAGTCACTTTTATCCTTTAGCCCTGCTTGATCTATATTGCTGTACATGCACACAAAGAAAAAAAAAAGAGAAGTTTTATGTTCTGTAAATGTTATATGTTCTTGTAGCACTATACTCCACTGAAGTTAAAATAATGATTGTAAATATTCCCTTGAAAAATTTAAATCACCCTGTCTTCAAAATAAATGGATACATGTTTATTTGCTCTTAAACACAGAAATTTGTTTATGTCATACATATAAAGAGTGATTACCATTTGATTTAAACAAAACTAAAACCTACTCTCAGTTTAAGTGAGTTCAAAGGAGCCACCAGTTACCTCAAACATGGCCAAAAAATGTTCTTTGGACAGATTTTTACGTTTTGAGGCCAGAAGTACACTTTTGATTATCTAGTCTGATTTCCTGAATAATAAGTAGCACATAGCTTCCTGTACAGACCCTCACCAAGTGATTTCTTCATCGAGCCTTTATCTTCTGATTTAGCTAGACCACATGGTTTATAGAAGAACAACCTTAATTTCATTAAATATTGACTTTTAAAGTTATCACATGTAGGGGAGGGACCAGCTGACTTCTGTGAGTACCAGATTTGAAATGAGATGCTCAGCACAAAATTCACCTTAGAGCTTTGCATTTTCCTGTTTCTGAAGCTGCCAATTCATATCAGTTTGCCTTCCTCTCCTAAATCTTAAATCTTTAAAGTCTTATTAGACTTGAGTCCTTTGATTCAGGATTCTGACAGGATTCAGAACCTTCTCAGAATACTAACACTCCCAGTTCAAAGAGGCTGAAGAGGACTTGAACAACTAATTTTCATTGGCAAGTTGAAGACACATTTTCACTGAACCTTGCGGATGCAGAATGTCACCCTGTGAACTTACAACTGATTTCCATTCTTTTTTTCTGGCTAAAATGAGTATCATTAGAAATAGAGCACTTACATTGAGTCTACTCTCTTTCTGCTCACAAGATCAGTGTGTTCCGACAAGGCTGAGGACATTTTGCCTCTGAAATCAGTGCAAGAGAATTTCCTCAGCTGTCAGTCCACCAGAAGTGCTGCTGATGGCAATGCCAGATTCCAATTTGCCTTTTTCTCCATTTCAAAGGCACCTGAACAACTCAAGGTCCTCAACTGGTCCTAATGCTTAGTTTTTATGAGGAAAAACACAACTTATTGAGATTTTCTTCCTATCCAACATTAGTGAGTTCATTCAAATTCCCATTGCCCAGCACTTCAGCAGAGCTGATTTATTGTACTGCTACACAAAACCAGACTGATACACTGAGTCCCACAGCTGACCTCTGGTTCAGAAACATCTGGTCCAATGACATGAAAAAGTTCACTACATCTGTACACATTAAATCAATTAGTCATAATGGGATTTGGCAGCCAGTAATATGGAAGTATGGCTCACAGAGTAAGTAATGATGGCTTTTACTGAGTTAAAAGACACTTTAGCACACACATGGTTCAAGGATCTTCTTTCCTAGGGTGTCTCCATCTGCATAACATTAATGATGAAGAGAGCTCCCAGGTCATGCTTACACAAACAGAGCATATTTTACTTTTTTTTTAACTTCTACTTCAGGGATCAGGTCCTTATGCTTTGATTATACCTCCTCCTTTTGGCACTCCAACAGCAGCAACAGAAAATCCTTCTACAACTACAGGCAGCTCTCACATTAACAGTTGGCATCTTATAAACCAAGGGTTGTAGAGCCAATCTCTTCTTTGATCCCTTGGATGACCTGCTTGTTTATTTTTTCTGTCTCAGCTGAGGAAGCTCCTTATCCCATGGCTGCATGGGAAGAGAGTTTACTCCTTTAAGTCTTCCATCTCCAGGTGGAGAATCCAAGACTTGGAGGTGAAACCCAAACAGAAAGTTATACAACTAAATTTTCTAGGGAAAGAAAAAGCACCTGAGGTATTTTTAAAAGTACTCAGTGGTCAGAGACTTTTGGAGATCTGACCTGCAGGAACACAAAATAGGCACTGGGACATTTGCCATAGTCGAGTTCATGCATGCAGTGAGGGGTAATTAAGAGGGTGCAGCCTTTTGGCAGCTTTTCCTTGGAAGCCTGTTCTGCAATCCACTGTTCCTGCAATTGCACCACAGGAAAGCTGAGTTTGCTCCTTAGACATGAAGGAATCCAGAATGGATTCTCTGTTGTCTAATAGGCCACAGCTCACAGAGAATTTTCCTGTGGATAACGGGTAAGCTTTCGCTCTCTGCTTATTCCTTCACACTCATTCTGGGATGCCTGGATGAACTGCTCCTGATTTTTCCCCTCAAGGAAACATTAGTACAATATCTTTGCTGTATTTAGTCCCAGCTGTCTTTTGTTTTGTATAATAATATCTCTAGATCCCTAATTCTCTACCAAGAGTGGGAAATTGGTTTAAAAGTCTAGCAGGGAGAGCATTACTACATATTTGTTTTTGTGGGAGACCTACAAACAGAAAGTAAGTAACAAAAAAAACCAAACAAAACCAAACCAAAGGGAACAAAGTTTTATCTTAAGATATTAGGCCAAAAAGCAAAGTATTAAAATTAAAATATTTATTTCTTAAATAGATTATTAAAATTGAAATAGCTCTCCTGAATCAGATCAAATCACCTGAAGGAGCTGTTTGCCAGGAGACAGGTTTTAATCTCAATTCCTGCCTTTCCCTGCAGAGGAATCATCAGCTGCACATCGACACATCCACTTGCCATGATTAGTGCTGACCATGAGCAAACCTTCAAAATGCAGCTGGATTACACCACAGTGTTGTAACCAAGATTTGCACTCCCCAAATGCTTTTCCTCTGTCACGACACCTCTCTTCTGGCATTTTTATTTACTGGCTGCAATTGGTTTTCACTTATTTTTATCTTCCATGGCATCCCTCCAATTTATCAGTAGGTAGAGTGTTTTTTGTTTCTCATTCTCTCCACATTTGGAGATAACTCTTCCTCTAACCCTTTCCCCTATCTCTTACCCAAGCAGCTTTGTTGAATGCTTATTTGGGGACAGAAGGAGCTTTACTGTTGCTCAAGTTAATATTTTAAAGGCTTGTTCAGTGCCCTCCCTGCACGAGCCCACCAGCAATAAACAGCACTATCTAACCACACCAAGCTCTCTGTTGCCTTTACTTTTACTGTTGGAGCCTAGAATTGAAAATGGGAGGGTTTTTTAGTAGCTGATGTATATTTAGTTGAGCTAATGCAGTGTTCCATCTTTTATGGTTCAGTTACATTGTCACAAGATCAGAGGGAGGATCTACTAAATGCACCAAATATCAGTTCCAGCTGCAATATGCTTTTTTTATTATGACTTAGCACTTTCTAATGCTGTGGTGCATTTATGGTCAGAAAAATAAATGAGTATTTTAAAGAATGAGTATTTTAAAGAACTATTAGCTCTAAAGCAAAAAAAAAGCCCACTACATTTAGTAGGTTGAGGAGCAAAAAGGAAAAGGCAGCTAGGGAACATTAGGCTAAAGAGAGGCATATTAGCTCTGCAGCATGAAAACACATAGATTTTTGAGAGTGGAATTCAAAACACAAGGAGCTACAGCAAGATTCCCCAACAGCTATAGAAAATACACAGCCTTTTTATGAGCAGGACTTGTATTTAATTTTGGACTGTACAAATTGAAAAACTGCTCCAGGTGACCAAGGCAAAACATCTGCAGAGTTTCATGCCGTTTGTGTTAGGAGATGAAGCTGGCCATGGCATCAGGCTCCTCTTTGATGCCATCCCACTTAAGTTACAACAAATGTGCACAAAGCCCTCTCTTCCCTCAGCCTTGCACAGAACCCTCAGGAAGAGATAGGGAGTGCTGGCTTATACTTCCAAGACTCTTTCCATCAGATCTTCTACCCCAAACGCTGCCCCTGCATGCCCTTAGTCTCTGAGCATCTCTCTCACGTGTATTGGTTCTCCTCTGAAGGAAGAATCAGTTCTGAGAATTTCTTTGGCTTGGTTTCAGCTGCAACGTGGGCTCCTCTATTTGTGCACACATACTCCTGCACTAAAAATATTCCCTTTATGTACTCAGACCCCAGGGAAAACTTCAGATTCCAGCATTCATGTGGCCTGGCGCTGTGGGCATTTGCAGGCTAGGGAGAGGCTGCCTAAGTAATAGCAAGATAAAGTGCTTCTGACATTTTGCTAACTGACCTCTCATGCTTATCAGTTCCAATGAGATCTCCAGCTCCCAACATCATAACAGGCAGATTCAGTCAAAAGTTAGAATAATGCATAAAAATCTTAATTTTAGAATTTTTAACCTATATTATGTCTATCTCATTCCAAAGCTTATGCAATTACAAAAAGTGTTAATAAAATAATTGTACTTTACTTTTAGTGGTTAAATAATACTGAAAAATTATGAAATATACTTAAATACTGCAATAAGACAAAACAAATACAAAAATTAAATAATAGAAAATATATCCATCAATAAGTTAAACAATGATCTTGAGGCAGATATTCTAGTTTCCTGGAGTAAAAAAGTGATATCTCTCCTTGAAGACTACAATTCTGTCACTGAATTACAAGGAGGAAGATAACACTTTGGTTAGAATATGATCTTCACTAGAGAACACTGATAACAGTCAGAGGAAAGGCAATAGCTAAGATGTGCTTCAGAGATCTTCCTAGCCAGCAATGGGAACACCACTGCACCACTGGAAACCAGGAGAAAACAAAATACACCCAGTGATGGGCACTGCGAGAGTGAATCTGAAGTTACAAAGCTTTCTGAAGTGAATTTAGCTGAGTTTCAGACATTCTCTGTGTAGCTTTATATTTTTCTGACCAGTGCATTCTTCTCTTTGCCCACAGCTGCTGCACAAGTTACAGCTGCATAGATGACCCTCCATCTCTCTTGTTCCTTAGAAGATAATATAGAGCTCAGTGAGGTAGGTCACAATGACTTCTATCACTGAAATTTCAGAGCTTCCAGCACTCTCCAAGTATTCCCAGCTCTTTCACCACCCATGGACATTTTTACCCAAACAAAACATGGAATATCCTGAGTTGGAAGGATATAAGGATCACTGACTCCGAGTCCTGGCTCTGCACAGGATAACCACAAAGCCCAGTTTGGGCTGTCTGCTAATGGCCTGACCTTTCATCAGACACTCGGCTTCTTTCACTACCAATTGTGACCCAACCCAACCAAAACTCACCTGCACTTGCTCAGAACACTTTAGCAAACACTCTTTTTCCTGTTTTCAGTTCCTATCATCTGTACTCAGCTTGGCCTTAAAGCAGATCAGCTGGTTTAAAAAGTAATTTCTTCTCTCTGTTCATCTTCTGTCTCCTCAGTAATTTAGAAGCCTTGCCTTGCTAGACTCTCTTATTAATTTCAGACCTTGGCTATCAACCTATATTAGCATCAACAACAGCCTCTTCTACAGCTTTTAAAGGATTTTTGTTCAGTTGTGCTGTAACATTAACTATTTCCTTCAAATGTGGGTATCATCAAGTTACACTTTGCTAGTGTTTCTATTAACAGCATTAAAGGCTCTTGTTCTGATTAACAACCCAAATAAAATTTCAACTTCATGTTGCTGTTCAGTTCTTGGCAATTTTTCTCACACTTTTACACTGAAAAAAATAGAGATGGTGAGCAGGAAAATATTTCAGAGGCTAGATGTTTAGAAGGTCAGCTGGAGAGTAGATTACTAGAAAAATCAAAGACAGAAGAAGCTCTAGAATTGAGTATCAGTAAAGCCGCAATGTCAGCTTTAATAATTTTTGATATTCAAAACCCCCACCCAAAAAAAACAAAAATCTTGTTCCTTTTCTTTGATACTTAGATCCTTTTGTATTTCTCCCAGATGAGAACTGGAAAAAAACAGTGAGCTGTACAGGGTCTTCTCCCCAGATCCCCAGCCCTGGGGGATCTTCTGGGACTGAGGACTCCCCTGGGCAGAGAAGCATTTTTCCATCACCTGTAAGTCTTTGAGGCAGCAAACTCTGGCAGAGCTTTATATCAAAAGACCTGGGGACCAGGACTGGGGGCAGTCAAACCCAGAATTAGAGTACTTTGGTGCTATTTCAAGAATACCACTGGGATGGCACCTGCTTACCTTAGCTCAGTCTATTTTTAACTTAATTCAGCTGGATAGCAAACTTTGCTGCATGCAGATCTCTCTCCAGAAAAACTAACATAACATTTACAAAAACAAGGTAATTTGAAATACTTCTGTGTCTGGCTATGTGCTGACTTAAAGTAATTTCCAAGGAGACTTTCTGAAAGCTGTCCAGTAGCTTCTGGCATTTAGGAGGGAGGCCACACTTGCTTTATATGGGTCAGCTCTGCCCTCAGATATGTGATTTTAATTTCAGCGATATACACTTAATTTCTATGCTATACACCATTATCCAAGAACAAAATTAATTAAGCCCTTTGTGCCCAATTATTGGTTCTCTTAAGCTGTTCTGAATTATCTCTCTTCTTCCCAAAAATACCTGTGCAGAAAATTAGGATCAAATTCAGTCAGATACTTCCCTGGGGAAAAACAAACAAACACATGAACAAAACAAATTAACAAAAACACCTACCAAAAAAATCCCAACGCACCCCTCACAAAAAAACAAACAAACAACCAAAACTACAAGAAAAGACAGAAAAATCCTCCTCCCTTTAAATCCATTATATATCAGTGTGAATGAGAGCTAAACCCTCACTGCTTGTGCACAGTTGAGCTCATTGTGATGAGAATAGCAGTCCTGTGATTGCCACTCTTGAGTCTTATTCTGAATAATTTTATTGGCGGTCTGGCTGCTGTCTGTACAGATGAGGCCACATCTGGTCAAGTGCACACTCAGTAGGTTGAAGGCTTCAGTTCCCAAATGAATTTTGCAATATTCAGACACTTAACTGACCAGTTTCTCTTTTTATAGACCCTGGATGTAGAGAATTAAATAGCATTTACCTCCCAGAAGCTGTTGCCTTCTTAGACCATCTGGGTAATGAGAGTATCATTTACACCACATAAAACTGTGACACCTGGAAAGGAAAAGGCCAGCCTGATAAGATCACATGTACAAGCAGAGTGAAGCAGCTTTTCATCAGCCTTTCGCAGTTTGTGGGGTGGTTGGGGATTTTTTGTGGTTTGTTCTGCCTTTAAATAGTGGAGTTGAAGTAAATGAGTGGGGTTTAAAAAAAAATAAAATCATTGAAAAATAGACAAATAGAGCATTTCCAACAAATAAAAGCATCTTCAGTTCACATTGCGAACAACTGAAAATGTGAGTGTGATGAACAACCACAGTCAGACTTTCCTTCCAAAACAACCATGAACAACCCAAGAATATAGTGCAAGCCTAAACTTCATAGGCTTACAGGAAATCTGTATTTCAGTATTAACAGAGGACAAATGTTGTATAGGCTCCTACTTTTTTAACACTTACATATTTATTAAAGAATGCAAAGATGATCTTTAAAGTAATGTCATTTTACTAGGAGGATTACATCACTAAGAACTCCAAAAAAACCACACAGTAATTCCAGCTGTGTTCCCCTCAGTAAATTAACATGCACATGCAGTTTCTTACCTTTACCAGTCCAAGAGTGGGCATTTTCTGCCCTGAGATATTTCCCCTCTTTATTTTATTGCAGGTGACTCTTCAGGGGCACAAAAAACCTTCTCATTGTGCCCATGTCCAGCATCACCTCTGCAGTCAGACCAGCTGGGCAGAGACGTGGAAATCAGGTTAACACCAGTGTCTCCTGGGGAGCTGAGTTAAGGGACAAGACCAAGGGTGCAAGCACCTCCAAAGCTTCCCATGACATACAAAAGCACAGATGCATTCTTTGCCCCCCGTTGTGACCCAGCCAAATTCTTAATTCTGTATTGTTTTCTCCCATGCAACTGAGGTGCTTTCCTCAAAACCAGTGTTCCCAGGAAGGCTGGAGGGAGCGCAGCTGCCCCTAGGTGCAGCAAGGGATGAGGTTCCTCCCCTGGCCCAGATTAATCACAACACATGAGTACACAACATGGCCTTTTCTATTTTTCAGGCTCCTATTTTTCCAAGAATATGAACAAAATGCTATGAGCACCCTTAAGCCTAATTTTCACATCTTTAAGATTCAGGACTCAAACCCAAATTCTGCTATGCTGGGATTCCACTGCCTAAACAAATTATTCTTCTGGATATACCAGGTTAAGTACTACATAACTTTGCAAAGTCAAAACAGCTCTTGTACCTCCCAAATACAACTCTCTGCTATATTTTCTCTTTGGATACAACACTGGGAAGATTCCTTATTTAAGCTGTTATCTCTTTTTTCCTCTGTGTATTTTTCTGGAATTGTCTTTCAAATACTAAAATGTCTACATAGCCATGCTAAAAATCTGATCCTCCTTATCTGACGACAAGCACCACACCAGAAATCTTACAGGAAATGCCACCACCTCTATAATTTTGTTTCTACTTCTATCCAGTATCTGATTTACATCAATGCAATGTAATGAAAATCAGAATTCTTAATTTCTTAGGTTTACTTCAAATCTATTTTATTTTGTTATTGAAACACCTCCCTGAGGACTTAATACATTTAAGGGCATGAATAACCCAGTAAATAGCCCCAGGGACATCAGAGAAACACATGAATTCAGTTAAATACAGCCTAAAACAAGACAGGAAGCTAAATAGATCACAGAAATATCCAGAAAACTCATATCTAATCCCTGAAGTGCCCACATTCCTACCAATAAAGTCATCTTTTCCTCCACGTGTTTAGGTTCTGTATCTGCTCTGATAAACACAGAAGTTTAATGCTGACTCCTGTTCCCACACTGGTGGTTACATTTGCTGCACAGTGATTTCTCAAACACCCAGTCCGTGAGATCAGGTTTTATTAACAACAAGAACTAATTTCACTGACAGATCAAATACAACCATGGCTTCCTGGCAGCTGTTAAAATTGTTTAAAAGCAGGAACATTTCATCCAGTTGGGGAGAAGCAAGACCAAGCTGTTCCTAGATTTTCAAATATTTTCTTTATAGAGAAGCACAAATAACTTTTTCCTCAGAGAGTCTAGAATAACTGTTTTGGAGAGTGAACCAATCATAAAGTCACTGTGAGAATTATTCCTGAAGCAAGAGCACTGATAGTTAGGACATGACCCCCACACAAGGGTCAATTGTAACTAAAACCACATCATGGCATCCAGGAGAATCCTTGGTGTCAGATCCACATCTTGGCAATGTCCTGACTTTGAAACTGGGAGCCTGACATGCACCATTTCCTCTTTCCACTCTTCCCCCACCCTGCTTTCCACATTAAGGAAACTCAGATTGGGTTTAGGAGGTTTCCTAAATGACTAATTTTTTGCTCTGACAGAAAAGTTTCAGTATCAGAAGATTCAGTAAATATGCAACCGCTCTTTAACTCATTCAGAGAAATGCTGGTCACCTGCAAAGATCTTTACAAGAGCTACTTAATGACAATATGTGCATCAGGCTGCAGGTAACTCTTGCACAGACAAGTTATTGTCCTTTTAAACTATCAATATTGAATCTGCATAGGCACAGCAGATATTTGCATCAAAAGAACAAAATCTAGGGAAGATGCAGCAGATACATTTCTGCTTTTCTCTGTTTACTGTTCCACATCCACCTATCGATTTCAACGTGCTGCTGATTTAGCTTTAACTTTTTTTAGCAGAGTTTTTTGCCCTTGACTGATCAAAATCTTTGGCAGTATTGCTGCTTGGAAAATGGAAACTGCACTGCCAAAATAATTGCCTAGGATGAGGATAGATCCAGCCTCTGGAAAAGACATCATACTTTCAAATTGCCAGTTTTCACCTGTCCAATGCACTGTGCACTTTGGCTTAAATGCAGCCTAAGCTGACTCCAGTGAAAACAGAAAAACTCAAGACCAAAGCTCTGACTGGGAAGGCAACTAAGAGCGTCCTGTCCCATTTGGGAATGGAGGCCTGGGGAATAAAGTGAGTGCTGAGTGTACTCAAAATAGCTGTGTGCAAGTAGGGGAGAAAATGGGGTTTACTCAGTAAGTGTTAAGCTCAACATTTTAATAATTCCTTCAACTTTTATTGGCTACTTTAGGGTAGCTCGGGTTTGCTCTTTTGAGGCTCTGTGCAATTTCCGCTTGACAGGTGCTTCAGATTCCTAAAAATGAGCTCTTTCTGTGCTTTAAATTATCTTTTTTTTTCCCTTTTCTTCACTATATAAGTGTTAGAATCCTGCAGAAAGTAGAACTTGGCTTATACTTTAGTATGGTCTCCCTTCAGAAAATCTTTTATTCACAGAACATAAGGAAAAACATCCATGATGTTATCCACAGTCACCTACTCTAAAAATGCTCCTGTGCTAATGTCAATAATTTTCTGTATTCATAAATCCTATGAGAAACAGCTAAAAGGGACTTTCATACCCTGAGAAGTGCTAGGATTTGGGGCCCTGGCTCTAGAAATCTTTTCTTTATCCTTCCACTGAAAAAAAAGGCTGTGCCCAGGTGAGGTTTCCCTCCTCCTCACCTCCCACTGGCTCAGATGCAGTTCTCATTTCCAGTCATACTAAAGGTTCACAATTATTTTTGAAGATTCTTTGGGGATCTTTTCACACTTGAACTGTCTCCATCATCTCAGAGAGCTGGAGTTCTCAACAGGGAGCCACCTCCGTGTTTCTTTGCTAGTCTGAGCAGGATAAAGCCTCAAAAAAAGCAAACCCAAACTACCATAAAGTAGCCAAGAAAAGCCCCACCTGGAAATTAATCCCACCTTTCATTATTAATCTGCTTTAACTATTAAATTATTGAACAGAAAAAATTACTAGAACACCAAAGTTCCTGAAAAATATATCACTTCTCAAGACAGGCAATATTATAAAATGAAGCCTCACATGAAAATTTTCAAAAAAGCTGAAACCCATGACTCCAGCTTGCTCTCACTTAGCAGCTTTTCAGCTCCAGCCCAGACAATGCAGATATTGTTCTACCTTCAGCTGACAGCAGGACTATCTGGGATGTTCAATAACACATGGAGCCATCTGATGAGAGATCAGCCAGCCAGCTGAAGGCAGAGGCAGACAGCCTCCTCCAAGAGCAACCCCTGTGAGCCTGACCCTGCAAGGTGCAGAGAGCCTCGGCTCCCGCTGGCTGCAGTGGGAATTGGAAGCAGACGAAAAGTTGTGGGAGATGATCAATATCTCCCAGACATGGACCCTTAAGGGGCTCAGATTTCAAATGCCTGGCTCTCACTGCAGATGTGCAACAGAAATCAAACTTCCTACAGCTCTGAGGAGCTGTTGCATTGGAACAGAACGTGGCCAGATCTTAATGGTTATAGAAACATTAGATTCCCCCTAAAACACAGGAGCCAGCGAGACAGATGAGCAAGTTTTAAAACCAGGTTGAACACAAAGTCCATAAATGCACTAGCCAAGAGTGATAGCTAATTTGCTTGTGGTTCAAATTACAAAATCATCTCTCCTCAAAGGAGCCACGGAGCAAAAACAACTGTGTAACCCACCAAATGGAAGGTACACAACAAACAGAGCTCTCAGACAGTTTTAAATACAAGGCCAGGATTTCTGTAGATGTACGTCCATGATGTCAGCAGCACAGGCAGTGACAGAGTTAAGATAATGTGTCTTCAACTGGCAGGGACTCCATCTAATTGTGCTGCTCAGGGGTGTTTCTGTCTCTCAAGCCTGTGATAGCACCAGAGCCAGATGCTGCCCACACAGGCCTCTCCTCCCCTCAGGGAAAACCATGCCAGAAAGAGGATTCCCTGTTCACAGGGATGTTCTAGTCCAGAGCTCATTTAATTTTTGTTCCCCTTCTGGCCCTTCTTCAGATTCTTGCACTGCTCCTGGCTGGGTGTGGCATCAGTTCAAGGAAAAGATTAACACCTTCCCTCTCTCAGTCCATTTACCACCATTTTGTCACTATATTTTAGCTTAGTTCTCAAAGCACCGTCCTCCACAACAGGGTTTGAAGACGTGAGAACAGAGATCAACCCCAAAACTACCTCTTGATTTTTACTTTTTCCCCACCAAAGAGCTCTGTACACCATGCTGTTATAGAAAAGATTTGCACTGTAATTATTTTTTTATTAAAATTAGTATGACTATGATGCACTTAGATAAGCTCTGCATTTCTACTTTCAGTCAGCTATTTATTCAGCAGGGTTTTTTATTTTTGTCTTATTTTTTATCATTTGCACTGTTAAGTCTGTACCTAGTCACGTTATTTGGTAATTTCTAAATCATTACAAATTTTTTGTTTATTTACTGGTTTTTAAAAGTTATGTCAAACAACTCTTAAATATTACAGAAGACTTACTCTTAAAAAGCTGCATAAATAAGCAATTACTCATACACATTATTTGATGGCAGTACAAGGATCCAGTTTACAAATTCATGACCCAACATATATATAAGTGAAAGTAGGTAGCTAAGTAAAGTATATGAAAGAAGAAAAATGACATATGAAACCAAATAAAAAAAGATCCTTTCAACAAAAAAACACTAAATATGTATGGCTATTCCAGATGTTTCCTGAGATGAAACAAAACATGCAGCGATTGTTAACAGATTGATGATAGAGGATTAGAATGGATGGGGGGGAAAAAAAGAATTCCAAGGCACTGAATATATGTGACACCTGAAGGCTTCAAGGTTAGGCTGGGAGCCCAAGAGAACAGAGGTTCCAGGATGTCCATCATCCATCAGGTACAAGCACAGGGCTAAAGGAAGCTCACAGAGCAGGGAAAACATTAAGGAATGGAGGGGAATGAGCATGGCCAAACATATGGAAGAATTACTGCATTTTCTTTGTAGATTTACTTTTACCTCCAAGAAGATAAAGAGCAAGATCCCAGAGCATTTAAATGCATTGTGGCTTAGGATCCAAGGTTTTGGAACTGATTACAAGGCCCACAAAGGCTGCATTTTTCACCTCTGCAGTAATAAGAACCTAAAGTTACAAGCAGCTGAATTGATTCTGTAACAGACAAAAACCAGCATATGGCATTTTGATGTCTTTGTTTTAATCCTGCAGTTCCCACTTGTAACATTAAAATACATAGATTCCTCTAATAGTTGTCCATCTTTGTTCATTACTCTTGGAAGCGGTTAGCTAAACAAGAAAAATGCACATTTTTTTGCAAGTTCTCATCCCATGTTTCAGCATAAAATAACAGGCTTTCTTGTGCCTCCTAACAAAATAGGGTTTAACTGTGCTGCAGCTCTTAAGTTGTACCCAACTCCCCTCCTGCCCTCCCCATCAGTACTGAAATCTCTGTTGTTTAACTTCATTTGTTGCTCTGACTTTCCAATGCGGGCATTGAACAAATTTAGAATTTCTGGATTATTTTTTTTCACTTTCATCCACTCACCAGTATTTATTTTGAATCCTGGCACTTTGACACAGGGGGAATAATACCAGACCCCAGTAAAATCAAACAGAGGTGTTAGATTCAGGGACACCACTGTTTCCCATATTCTGGCTACGTTTGCCATGAGGGTAAGTTGCAGCTGAGTGAAGACAGACCCAAATTCCTATTCCAGAACAAACAGGTCTTTCTGTTCCCAAATACATTTTTAGCTTATCATGAAATATGATATGATGATATGAGATTCCTACCCAAGATAACAAAGATGAGCTCCAACTATGTGGGGCCAACTTGTGAGCCTAAATTAGTAGGGAGGAAGGTGACAGTTTTTTCTCTGTGTGCTATATTCTGCATTTATATATATTAATGTTATTCCATCTTAATTGTTCACAAAAAATGGACTCTGAAGTGGTGATTACCAGTCAGGAACTAAAACCTTGGAGTCACCACATACATTGTCATGAAAATGAGCTCAGGAACTTAAGAAACACCCCACCAAAACAAAACAAATAAAATTCCAAGGAACATCCTCACTAAGCCAGCATGGTATTGGATATCCAGAGAAAAAAATGCAACCTCTTTTACCTCAAAATCTGTTTCAGAAACATGCTTGAAAAAACCTGAAAATCCTTCTAGACTTACCAGTGAGTACAGAGCTGCTGATCCTCTTTTTCTTACACAGAAATCTTAATTGTTACCCACAGGTGAGTATCAGTCACCCTTTAAATAATTGTCACTGTTCAGACTCTTACATTTTCCTGTAAAAGCTACTTCTGGCCCCAAAGACAGGATCCTGGCTAAGTGATCTGACCTGGTTAAACTGCTCTTAGCTGCTGCTCTCCCCCTGGAAAGGAAATGAATCAAAATCTTCCACCGGGATATGAAGACTGATTAAGTTTATCTGCGTTTTCTCCTGCCAAAGCAAAAGCACTCCATGGTAGTGGGGGGCATAAACTTGCCCAGTTTCAGCAAGAAGTGGAAATACTTGACTCTTCTTGAAAAACTTTCCAGAACAAAAGTGAAAATTTGTACAAATAAAAGTGAAAATTTTGATACAGCTCTTCACAGTGAGAAGTGGCAATATTTTCTATTTATGCTTCACTCAATGGAGATGGTTTCAAAACCACCATCCCCATGCTATTTCCAGCTATCACTGAAATTCCTTAGCTCTGTAGAGTTCCTGCAAAAGTTTTACCAGACTGTCACAACTGAAAGTAGATCAAAAATGAAGCTTTCTGGTTTTACTCATTACAAAATTAAAGAACTTGTCCCTGGGTGGGTAAGAGCACAAGACTAAGAATCACACACAAATATTATCTATTTTGCACACCATGGTATCTGACCACTTAAACAAGATGGTAATCAATTTATCATTTTCTAAGATTAAGATATATGAACTGTGGTCATTTATTACCAATTTTTAGACGCAGGTAGTGTCACAAACACTCTTAAAATTAAAACTACCAGAAAACTAATTTATTAGGAAGATAAAATATAATAGGTAAGAGCTACTCAAGAATACAATAAAAAGAAAAATTATTCTCAGCACCAAGAGAAGGAAAAGAGAGACCCTTGAGGAATGAGAGAAACGTAGGTGGATGTGTGGAATTCTTTCTCTACTTTACTCTTTTACAGATTTCTCCCTCCACTCCAGGTAGCGGAATAAGGCTTCTGGAAATTTCTGGCATAAATGCCTTTGCTGACACAGAAGGAGAATTGAAACCTACTAATCAAAAACATCAAACACTGACACAGATTCATTGCAAAAAAAAAAAAAAAAAAAAAAAAAGAGAGAGAGAGTTAGAATCCCAAAGAGGTTTGCATCAACCACGCTTAAAACCTTGATGCTGCTTTGTTCTGTGTCATCCTTGTCCTTTCTTGCTCTGCAGGAGCCATTATCAGCACACCTCATCCAGGGCTCTGCTGGCTCTCCCAGCTCCCACAGCAGATTTAGGATTTACTGAGGGTAATTCAGTAGTGCTGCATCTCCTTAGAGGCAAAAGAACAAATGAAAGCCCAGTAAATCCAAAGCAGGAAGAAATGGAACAGGGTCAGGCTAGGAAAGATTTTCTAAGGATTTTTTTTTTTTTTTTTTTAGATTCATTGCTAAAAAGATTTTAGGTCCAGAGGTACAATCATGATAATTTAGTCTGACTAAATTTTACAGTCTCTTATGGAGCACCTCCAGTTTGATTTGTAACCCAGTGAGTAACCTTGTCACTTCCACTCCCAACAGCCTCTGCAGGGGTGAGAATAGCATTTTATCTCCTGTGATCTGAGATCTCTTGATCTCCAAAAGCTGGATGCCAGCCTTGGGGAAACTTGACTATTTGTCAAATAGTATTAAAAAACAGGCCCCATACTGATACTTCACATGAGAAATAGCTGAGCAATCCAAGTGTCATTTTGGGGTAAATCTAGTAAAAGTTTTCTTTTTTTAAAATTAGAATTATAATCCTTCTTACTGCCAGGCCTAAGTCAAAGCTAGCACATTTTAGCCCATGAAGAAACTTCAGGGGTAAAACCCCTGCCATTGTATTGAGGCAGCAACATAATTTTTCAGGGCACTTGATGAGACAGAAAATATTTACAAAATATTAGCACCAACCAATTAATATTATCCTTTCAGACATGTTGAAAATACTATTCAGTTAAA
Organism: Poecile atricapillus; assembly: GCF_030490865.1. Classification (NCBI taxonomy): domain Eukaryota; kingdom Metazoa; phylum Chordata; class Aves; order Passeriformes; family Paridae; genus Poecile; species Poecile atricapillus. Next base: position 10,327,880 of record NC_081252.1, read on the forward strand.
GAGTGTCTTCCTGAGATTCTCACCCCATCTTGTCCTGGCTTCTTTTTTCCACTCTCTGCTGCAATTAAAGCTCATTAATAGCTTTAAAGAAAACCTTCCAAAGCAGCATCTTCCTTTTGCTCACCTAATATCCTTCCTTGCCAACCTCAGCAGCTCCTCTGTCTTTCTAAGCATAACTCTCCTTTTATTCAAAGCCCAGAATCTCACATTTTTCATGTTCTGAAAGGGGTCTGAATTCATGAGTGGGCACTTTGGGGGTACCCTACATCTACTTTTCATAAAATACTTCCCATGTAAATCAAAGTCCCTGATTCTGTCCCAAATTTAGACAGCTATATTGCAAGAAACTGAACAGTTATTTTGGAAAAATAGTTTTGTTTTTTTTTTACAAAACCACCACTTTATAAAACACTAAGAGCTTTCTTTGTGGTGATAAGCATTACTGAAGAGTGATGCCATTAAGAATTAAATCAGGACAGTTTAAAGCTGACTTAAAAATACAATCTTCTAAGGCAGGAAAAAATATAATTTTTTCTTCTTTACATTAAACTCATAAATATCAGGAGTATCTTTATAAATATATTATGGCATGGGAGAAATCTGTAATTAGGTATCATTTTATTGTATGAAATTAGGCTGACCTCAGGAAATGTGTTTTACTCCTTGTGCCTCAGTCCCTACCCCATCTTCCACTTGCAAAATATTTACAATAGGATCCTATTCACATATTACTTCACAAGGACACTGTGTATTTATTTTTGCCAGCAGAAATCCCAAAGTATGTCTTTATTTCCTAAGAATAATCTTTTCAACAGCAGTAAAGAGGAAGGAATACTAGATCAGCAGCAATGAAAAGAGCTGTCAGAAGATATCAAGGAAAATATTCCAGGAACTCTTGTACTCTAAACTATGAGCTTCCACTTTAAAGCAGATGTTTAAAAAAAAAAAAAAAAAAATCTCCTTATCTGTTTGATATTTATGTTTTGTTAATAATTTAACAGAGATGTCAGTGGCATCAGTGCCATCACTGCAGTGATACCCTCAGCTGCACAGTCTGGAGGAAGCTGTGGCCTGCTGGGATCAGGTTGGCTCTCCAGCTGAGAACACTTCTCTTCAGTGCAGGATTCCTTTCCTCCTTGCAGCAGTATCATTTCCCTCCTCATGCAGGGGAAAACAGTCCCCAACTGTTCAGGCAGCTATTATTAAAATACCAGATTATGAAAATTGACTAATTATTCACTCTGAAAATGCTCTCCAAGAGAAGGCAAAACATATTCAGACAAAAAAAAAAATAAAATGTTAGAATCAGCCATTTTAATTCAGCAAAAAGACCTGTTTGCAAGCTTTCTTTCCCTGCCCATTAGCCTAAAGACTCTCCAAGTGTTTTCAATTTATTTTATTTTAGATTATTTTCAAGCCCCTAATTTAGATGATTCTCAATCTCTCTAGCTGATTAATTGGCACCTCACTGCATGAAAACCTCACAGTTTTCACTGCAGCCCTTCTGTGAGTGAAATCAAGCCCACCAGCACTGCTGCCTGCTTATTATGATCTCTCTCAAGCCTCTCAGCCCATCTGAAATCTGCAGTCATTTGCAAGCCATCCAACTCTGTTCCTATTCCCAACACCTTCTGTGAAGGAGTGAGCGATGATCCCCAAATCATCGGCTTCCCAGCGCTCAAACAGAGCCAGTCAGCTGATGAAAACAACAGGCTGAGCACCAAAGGGCATCATTTCATAGCTCTGACATGTGATTAAAAACTTACAAATGATACATAACCCCTGCTGCAAACCAGATTGACTGGCATCCCCCCTTTCCAAAGGACCCGGAATCTGGCGCGCTAGAAATCCTGACGCGCCAAGCGTAACACCCTCAGATGGTGTTAGAGCTCAAACACTGTGTGCTTAAAATAGGCTACACACAGATATGTATGGAGAGAGAGCCAGAGGGAGACAGAGATGGCTCATAAAACAGCCTCAAAGTGCTTCGTTTTGCTGCCTCAGACAATTCCTTTAAAATAAAGTATTTCTGCTCCAAGAAAAAGGCTTGAAGAAGGCCTTACACAGCGCAGTCCTTCCAATGTGTATATTTATTGCTTTCCCAGTATAACCTCATGAAGAATTGTGACTGGATATGCCAATCCCTCCAAGGATGCCTCCTTCCTCACATGTGCTAGTCCTTTCCAGGCCTTTTTGCAAGCAGAGTGATTCCTGCTCCCAACTACTTCCGCAGCCTGTGGTTTCTGCCGTTAAAACAAAACAAAAAAAAAGGGAATTTTTGGAGTTATACCAAGCTTCCCTTTTCCTTGTCCATTTCTTTGCCACAGTGCACTGGAAAAAGCTCCTTGCCACACACTGGCAGCTAAAAATAGTTTGAACGAAGATTTTTCCCTCTTCCTCTGTATTTGTTCATGGGATTTAAGTGACTGTAAGAAGACAAATGGCATATTAGGATATATTCAGCTTTTGGCAGGTTACTTAACAAGATTTTTCAGCACAGTTTATGTCCTGTCAGATCTTATGCTTGATAACTACTGAGTATTTATGTAATAATATTTATTTAATTAAGACCTTTTCTTCATCTTTCAAATTTCCTTCTCTTTCACCTAAAAAGTACTCCTATGAGTTAAATGAAGTCACATGAGCAGATGTCTCTCAGCTCCTTTGAAAACACCTGAGTCACAGCACTAAGCAGCAATGGTCTTCTTGGAAACATTGCTACAACTGAAGTATGGCTCTAAATGTTGCATCTGATTAATTAGAGGCCTCATGAACATTTCTAATAAAGGTTGTAAGTAGTTACATCTCTTTTTCACTTGGGCCCAATGCAACTTTTTTACTCCTCTTGATTGCATTTCAAATTAATTACCATTAACTATATCTCTCACTTAAATTAATTTTAAAAAATTAAAAAACCTTACTCCAAGATTAATCCATCAAATTATCTTACAGAAAATATTTTGTTTCCTCCTGCACCTCACACTCTTCACCTGAGCCTTTCTGGCTATATGTAACTCTACCCCAGTATGATCCCACCATACCATTTCACTAAACAACCTAATTTTCAGTTCCTCAACAGCCAGGGCCAAACACAGTTTAAATAATAAAACACATTTCATCTTTACCTGGTGTTTTAGCCACTTTCAGCAGAGGTGGAAATCCTGACCACCAGATTAGCTGTGGAATGGGAGAGAAAGAGTAAGAGAATAGCATCACCAGCCAATACATCCTCCACATGGAAAGAGATAACAAAAATCCCCATGAGAAACACCTGTGCTCAGGCAGCTCCTGTTGAAGCTCTGATGGATAAGTACTGTACAGGTGTAGCACACACCCCTCGGGATCTACTTTAAACATTCCACAGTTTAAAGTGACCTCTTTTTATTTCTCTCTCCACTTACAGGCATAAATAACCCTGCCATATGCTCTACACACATAAAACACAGACATGGACTCAGAATCAGTGTCAAGGACAGAGTTTAAGAGCAGATCTACAGTGTGCTTAGAGATTCCAAAAGGAAGCCTGGAATCCAAGTGTGCCCTACAAGTCTTTGAAAGAATGTATCCAAAATCTTAATAAGAAAATTAAACAAAAAACAGAACACAGCATAAATGACTAATTATTGTCCTGTAGCAATGAGAAATCTTTACTGAAAGGGATGCAGACTCTCCACTCGCTCCTTGCCTGTTGCTGGAGCCTCCAAGCTGGGACAATGTCTCTGACTGAAAACATCTATCAGCTGCTCAGAATTTATCTGTGAGACATACTGCTTAAATATAGCTTAGCGCTGTCACTTCCAAAAGTGACTTCTTGTCACCTGAAGTGACAAGACAGCAAACCTAGGCATCTTTTGATAGAGAGAAACCACTGTACAGAACAACAGCCCTCCCCTGTTTCCCTTCATGGCCATTTGTGAACACCATCCACTGGTTCTCATCACTACATGTGAACTGCTTTTAGAGGATTTATGAAAGGCAAACTTAACAAGAAAGCAAGTATTATGTGGCTTAAATTCTCTATAAAAGTGTCCATACCAGCAACAGGAAATGTTTCCATGTGTATGCTCTCATTTAATTTCTAAGTTTCCTTACCTCTGTGATGGGGTGTAAACTCCTTTCCAGTTAATTCTGTAAATTCTGCCATTTCCTTGTTTCCCCTCCAAGCAAATAAATCCTCTTCTACGGTGGTGATGGTGGGGACAAGGCAGACTGACTGTTCCAACACTCACCTGCCTGAGCCAGGAACTTTTTAGAGAAAAAGCAAGGGAAGGTGACAGGCAGGCTCAGTCTGGGTGATGTTTAACACATTCCTGGTCACCTCTCTTCCATTGGTACACAGGAAAGTCTTTCACATGGGTTTAACATCCCATGAGTAAAAAACAGTAATCCCAGTGGATGTACTGACTTCTTGCTGATGAAGTCACCTCCCTGAAGTGGAGAGTTTTGCTGATATAGTGCAGTGTAATTTATGAACCACTTCAGACACAGTTTCTCCAAATGTCTTTTGAAAATTTGGTCTGGCAAGTATAAGAGCTACATTAGCACTATGCTGCTAAAACTGCCTCAAGGGTTATCAAACTATCCATCTATCTTTCATGGAAACTGGGGGTGGAACAGAGCTCATAGGTGCTTAGCTCATATCTCTGCCAACACAAAACTGCTCCATGCTGTGATCTGAGAGGTCTGTCCAGTTTTTAATCGAGTAAAGAAGCTCCCACCATTTCTCCCGATGGAGAAACTATCCTCTATCATAAAAGATTTCACTGCAAAGAAACAATTCCTGACACTTAGCCTAAAATATTCCCTTGCTGACATTTTTATATTCATCTCTATTATACACACACATATATTTATATGCACATGCTATACAACAAAAGCCAAACTGCTCCCACTTACATCATACAGGCCTTGAAAAGTCAGTCAAATTGCCTTGGTGTAAGGCTGGAAAGAATTTGTTCTCACACTTTGTTCTTCAGGAAATCTTGGTGGGGGTAGCAGCTTGATTTTCATGACACACATAAAAAGAATAAATGTTACAAACTGTCGGAAAACCTCACATCAAATGAAAATCTGCAACTCTGCATTAGCTGGGCCCTTGTAGGAAGTTACTTTAAAAAGCAAAAGGTGCTAGGCAGTGTGTAAGTAGTAGAATGATGTCATTTACCAGCAAACAGATGCACTCTGCAAATTTCTCTCATTGCAAGAAGTTAATTTCTGTGTAGAGCTGCTGCTCTTTGGTTCTTCAAGTCCATTAAAAGGTACCATAAACAAAACCAGCAACAATCACATTGTAGAAAAGTAGATCCCTTGGCTCCTCACAGTAGTATTTAATCAGGGCATGTTCTGTATTTACACTTTCTTAATTTCTGACCAGCCATTTTTAAGGATACAGAACTGCTGCAGCTCCATGTCCCATGTCACCCAGGGGTTAATAAATCCTACATCACCAGTTGTACAGTGGTTTTACTAAGCTTCCTTGCCTAGGTATCCCCTAAAAATAATCTTTTTAAGAAAAGCCTGCTCCTTTCAAATGTTCAAAATCCCTTTCGAAGCAGGAATGACCAAAGCAATTTGGTTTAAGTTTTAATCTGGATCACTTTGATTATTGATCAGATTGTTTAATGTAATCTTTTTCTGAAAAATGGTACCATAAGTAGTTCTAGAAAGGGGTGTATATGCTTCAGAGTTAACATCTTTATATGTGAAATAAAAGCTGAATTTGAGCCCTGGTAGATATTAAAAACAGGTGATTTTTTTCTGACTTTCACTGACAAGTCCTTCAATTAGTTGCCTCTTTAGGTCTGCCAAAATTACTTGTGACATTTTATTCATTGGCACAATAGCTATAGGTCATTTTCAATAACCCATAGCTAGCCCCATACAAAGAGATTAAGCAAATTCCCTTATTACTCATGGGAAACATTAAGGTCAGTGTTAAGACTGTGGAAAGATGGAAGGGTTAAAATTCCACCACCAGAGCTTCTCCAGCAATTGCAGATGGAAAGCAAAAGAAATCAATGTTAATTACACCAGTCCCTCAGGAAGGGGGAACAAAAATTTGCACAATAAAAAAATAACTTTCTCTAATTTTTAAACTGGACAACTGAAGTATTTTATTATCCTCTTTTAGTCACAGCTCCTGTGAGGAAGGGATACTGCAGAGACCTCAAAACCAGAAGAACTGAAATGGTACCCCCGAGTCAGTTTTGCTCATCCTCACCTCCTGCCATCTCTCTGATTTTCAAGAAAAATGCTACTGTGGCTGAAGATGCAGGAACAGTGAGAGAAGCCCACAAAAGTCTCACAGGAGATTCACTGACCTTCCCTTCTTAATCTCTCACAAATGACTGACCAAGACCTCGACTGAGCCCATCTCCTGATGGCTTGGGCATCACTAACTAAGGGCATGGAATTTGCAACAGATAATAATAAAGTTGTGCAATTTCTGCTGAGAGACTGCACCTGGTACCACAGGGCAACTCCCAGCTCACCCCAGTTCCACCCTTTGGATTTGTTAGTCTGTTCATTCAGCCTCCAGGTGACACCAGTGAAAAACAAGCACTTTGGCTTGGGATATGAGGAATTCCTTTTACACTGCTCCATACGTCTCCAGATCCCCTAAAGAAAAGCAGGCCAAGCAGTCTGACAAAAAACATGCTGCCTGAGCTACTGCATTTTGAGTTTGCAGTGCCACAGAGATTATGAATGCCCAAATCAGCACTTTTTTTCCCCACCCCCTCCACATTTTTTAAACCTAAAATACTTTCCCTTATGGCCCTGGTTTGTCCTTGTGACCTGCAGAGTGTGGCAGTTCTGCAAAAACAGGCCTTCAACAGTGGCTTTGTGAGAGTCTAAGTATGGCTCACTGAATCAAGCCAGAAGTTCCTCTGTTTATTTATTTAACTTTGCTAATGCAAACTAGCCCCCTCAGAGCTTACCTGCAACTGGAGGCTAGGATTTTTCTTAGTTTTGGTTGTGTTGGATTTCTATTTTACTTTTCTAGTTTAAGAAAAGCGAACCAAAACCTCAGACAAAATTAATCCCTCAAAAATACTGCTGTAATTCAGTGTACAGATGATAGATAGATGCTGTTGCAACCAGAAATTATGATGCCATGGTAATTATATTAACAGTTATCTCATTCAAACTAATTTCTCTGAGAATGGAACCTGAAAATCTGAGTAATGAAATCCTGGAGAAAGACCTCTGTTATTCTTGCAAAACTGAACTGCTTTGCTTGCAGATAAGGGACAAGTTAGCTAAAAAGAACTGGTCTGAAGTAGCAAAAAGGGCAAAATCACAAAGATAACTAAAACAGAAACGTGGGATAAAATGACATTTTTGTGGATTCCACAAAGCTTTATCATGGTTGTTTGAGAAAAAAGCATTTCAAAGATAAATATCTGAGATCAGGCAGACAGGAAGGTGTTATCTGTGGGAAGGATTGTCCAGCAAGTCATGCATATTTTGAGATTATTAAAGTAAATCTGAAATGTAACTGTGAAATGACATTATGTACTTCTGCCACTGCTGCTGCAAGTGAAAGAAAACATAACAGTAGTAGAATGGTTCTCCCAAGTGCCATTACAGGTATATTTGAGAGATGGAATTTTGCCAGTAAATCTGTAAGTCTTTCATATTTCTCCCTTATCACCTCTATCTGTGAAATTTGATATTGTAGAAGAAACTGGATTATTCAAACAGTACAGAAAATCCATCTCACAGTGCTCAAGTGCATGGTGGTAAGGGTTTGGTTTGTTATCATTTCTATGCTTTGTAAGAAATCCACCAGGGGCATGCTTCACAGCGCAAACATTTTGAGATTTTTCTGGTGACTGTAACTTTAGGAGACAAATTGCATTTGTAAAGGAGGAGGGTCCAAGACAAAATATGAGTCTATTCCCAGGCAACTGAAATTTCCATTCATATTGAAAGATTCTGGCAAGAAATTTCAAAGTTTTGCCGAGAACTAAAAGAACTCTTGCTGCAGATTCTGAGGGAAAGGCTGATGAATGACCAGACTACAGGAGTAACACTCTTCCAGTAAGAGTGCTTGGCAGGTGTCTGCAATTCTGAGGGGCATGAGGCTGGAGCAGGGATCCAAATGCTGCTTATCCATGTCCCTGGAAAGCACTCCTACTGTAAGACTTTTTATTTTCAGCTCCAGCTGCTTACACAGCTGGAATGTTTGCCCTAGTCTTGTAGGAGAAGCATATTATGGTGGAGTCCCCATCCCTGGAAGTGTTCAAGGCCAGGCTGGATGGGGCTCTAAGTAACCTGGGAGTGTGGCCCTGCCCATGGCAGGAGGGTTGGAACAAAATGATGTTTGAGGTCCCTTCCAAGCCAAACCATTCTCTGATTTGGGGATATTGCATGAAATATGATGAATGGTCATTGTGGATCGTTTAAAAGAGCAAGAGACTTCAAGTGGACAGTCTCAAACTGTACCACAATTCTCATAGAGAGGCAAAAACACAGTGATAAAAAGAGTAAATAAATTTCAAAGTTGTAAGATTTTAACCCATATTTGTAATGGTAAGTATGGGGCTCTCCTATTGCCACTGAACATCATTGTTCTGATTCAGTTCTGGCTGGGAGAGATGCAATCACCTAGCACCAGTGCTATAATTCAGGGTTAGTTTGAAAGCTTAGGGAAATCCCTAATTCATTTCACACATACAAAAAAAAAATCATTTTGGAAAGTGGCAGCCTGGCTAGTTTTGTCATTTTTACACATCTTACTTGTACCCTTCTTTTATCATTACTTTATATCATAGTTGAAAAAGTTGAGTTTGTTTTTCATCTTCTGCAGCCTAAACATTTCAGGAAGCATGAGCAAAAAGACATTGATTTTTCACATTGATGGCTTCAGCTGAGCTCCAAATTTAGAACTATGTGCTGGCAAATGCCCTGCTCCACTCCAATTTTATTTTTTTAATGAGATGCACAGAGTAAGTGCTTTCTCAGATTATTGCCTCCTAACTTGCATGATTTAATCATGATGTATGTCCTTCGTTTGGATTCTATATTTGAATTCTAAACTTGGAAGTTTCACCCTCCAAGTCCTTAGAATACTGACTAGTACGAATTACTCACTGTATCTGCATTTTTCTCTCAAATTGCACGGGGCTGGTGTTCAGATCGACATTTCTAACCATGGTTTTTGTGATCCCAGTAGTACTCTGAAGAAACTACAGTGGCTGTATGAGGCACTGAAGATGGCTGTATCTGCCTTCTCCTCTCTTAGATCTCTGACCGTGGATAAATACCTTGGCTACAAAAATGAAACCTGTTCAGGTGAAAGCACATGGGTGGCAACTCACTCTCACAGCCTGGGATAAAACCCATATATTTCACACCAAATTTGGAGGGACTTCATCACTTCATCACTGTGCACTTCCAGAAGGGGCCTTGCACCCTTTATGGGCTTCAAGGAATGGTGAGGACAGGTCAGCCAGCCTGCACATCTGAGCAGGGCTCAGGGTGTACCAGAGCTTCTTCAGGCCTCCATCAGAGTGTCACAGCACATCTGCAAAGGAACAAGGGAAATGATACCAGAAACCAAGGACAAAAATAATTTTACAGAAATACAGCCCTGACAACAGTGCAAGAAAAGCCATCATCTCCTCCAGGTTCCAATACATCTGAATGCTGAAACCATATTTGTCTTTGGCATCTGGCAATGTCATTCAATACATTCTTATGGCCCTGCATGCAGTTAAGCATGCACTGTATATTATTTTATGATGTTTGGATTGGAATCATACTTTCTGGGTACAAGTATTCATGTTTTTGCAGATTCTTGTGTAAAGCTGGGAGAACCTGTTTCCAATTTCATGACCGTTTATCGCTAATCCAAAATGACTGCAGCATTACCTTCAGACAGGAAGCTGGATGAGGTCTTGTGTGTTTTGGATTCATCATGCTCTTCCCAGGAAACTCTGTTAAACTAGTTTTATGCTTACATGAGAGGAAGACAGAAATTACTAATGGACATGACCGTGCCTAATCTATATATAGTTTTACAAAATAGAGTTAAAACTGAGATGGGTCTTGTAGCAGCTCTTCATCCATATGAGCCCAAATAATCGTTTCAGCATTCCATTCAGGTTTCTGCTTTTGCTTTCTGAAAGCTCAAGCAGCATAAAAGCACCCTGCACTCACTAGTCCAGCCAACCTGCAGGAATTTTACTGGTTTTAGTCTCTAGGTCTAATGGTTAATTTTTCCTGAAATAACCAAAATCTTGTAGCAAAACAATTCTTCTATATAATTCACGCTATCATCTGGCAAGAGATTATGATGGACTACAGTCATTTTGCATGTCAAAGAAAACATGTTGCAGAATATTCCCTTGAGGATCAAAGCCAATGTTGACAAGATGACAGAATAAACTGTCCTCCAGAACACCTGGGAACTGCCTAAGAAAGATGTATTTATCATTTTATGAACTTCTGAAACTTTAGAGGCTCATTTTGGCCAACAGCTGATTTAGAATTCTTCTAATAATTATTGTGAGGAAAGGATTTCTGCTGATTTATGGCAGTCCAAGATTTTGATGGATGGATAGAAATACTTGTCAGATTATTCTCTTAATAATTCTGGAATTTTATGTTTAATCATAATCATACAGTAAAGGTGTGCATATCTTTTTCCTCTTAGAAAGTTAATCATGTCATTGGAACTTTGCCAAAAAGTATTAGAATCCTACTTGTTTGAAAAGGATTTTAACTGATTGGATTGTTTATAATTCTGTTCAAATATTTTGCTCATTATGTTACTCAAGCCATGTTTTCAAGGAACATGTATTGTTGGCCAGTTAGAATAATTACTCTAAGTTTAACTTCCAATTAATTGAACCTGTAGTTAGTTAGTGGTAAGCTTAAATAAGAGCAAGCAACCCTGAAAGTTGAATCTTCATTAGACAGCATTTAATATCAAGGAACATCTACATAACCCATTCAGCATTGCAGGGAGAAAAATGAAAATGTGAACCTAAAAATCACTGTACATACAGGAAGAAAACAATAAAAGGTATTAACAAGGCTCTGACTAAAAATCCATTTTCAGAAACCATTTAAAACTATTTGATACAGTAGAGTCATACATTTTTAGGTCTTTTGTTGTCTTTTACAAACTTTCCAGAAGAACATGAAATTTCAGTCAACCAAGTCCAAATGCCTGCATCTAACCCCTTCCCTCATAACAATTCCCTACCTAGACTTTATTCCCTGAGAAAAAGCTGTACCTACACTTGCTCCTTTCTCTTGTTAAAGAAAGGAAAGTTAAAGAAGGAAACCCCCTTTATGAAGGGTTCTGCTCTCAGTGCTTCTGAACATGATGGAGATCTCTGAAGACAGTGTTTTCTAGTGCTTCCTCAGTCTATAGGATAAAATTTGGCACATTTTTTCCTATGGAAAACAACTCATGGCTATTTGACTAACATAATCATGAGTTAGACCATGCTTTTGTGTTTCTTTAAATGATTTACATTTTTCTACATTACTTTATAAATGTCTTCAGGGTTTTTCTCAATAATTTTATTATTGGATTTTTATGTATTTAGTTACAGTAGATTATGATTTCCCCGGCTGGCTTTTTAACTGTCCAACCATTGAAAAGACTGGAAATGTAAAAATCAACACAGTATATATGTCAAAGTATGTTCACAATCGATTTGTAAACCCCTAGAAATAATTACATTTGTAGGAAACTAAGAACAAAGCCATGTTTGTCCCTTGCCACTTGAGCTCTGGAGTGTGAAGCCCACCAGAATTCAATAGCTGTGAAGCCACAGGCACTACTCAGTATCCCAAAGGGAAAATAACCTGAGCCAGCTCTAACTGCTCCCCATATCCATTCAGCACAACCTCCCCTCTTCTCAGAAATATTCTGCCAGTATTTTTCAGGCAGGTTCTGGGTGATTTTGTCAAGGAAAACAGATGAGAACCATGTCTACTTGACCAGGAGGTACTGACAGAAGTCAAGCATCTCAAAATGGAAAACTACCAACCATCACGTTTCTCAAAGGCAAAAGTTCTTCAGCATGAACGGGAAGTATGAAATAAGAATTTCTGGGGTGTAGAAGAATTAATTATCTTGACAAGCTGGGGAGGCACATGAGGATACAGAAATCATGAGGATGTCTGTGCCCAATATGTAGCAAGACATAAAATGCTCCACACCTTCTATCTTTTCTTCCTGCAAAATAAGGGACTTGATTGATGATCACAGTCACATCCCTAAAGCCAGGTGTCACATCCAGAGGAAAGGAGAAGAGAAAATGTCCAGTTCATGGGAAAATATCACAGTTCAAAATACCTACAGGACTATCAAGGACCCAGAGAACAGTCCATGGATGAAATGCAGGAAGAAGAATCAAAAGGTGCCTGTTCTATTTCCAGCTTCCAGGACCTCTTGGGGAGATTTTAAAGAAGGTCATTAATTTTGCTGCATCCTAATACCCACAAGCTATTTTTACATTCCAAATTATTCTACAGCTTGCTGAGAAATAGGCTCAGTCCTTTCTGATAAATATTTCATATGGAGTAATTAAACAGCCAGCAGAGAAAAAAGAGTGTGTGAAATCATCAGGCACCTTCCCAACAGTTCAGATTTTTAAATTCATTATCATTATTATTATTGAAAAGTGTTTCTCTTCAAATGGCACAGAGTTGTCAAAACAAAACCATTTGTATGAATGTATCAATTCAAACTTTAAGTGCTCCATATCCAAAACACAAATTGTGTTGCAACCCCAAGACTTTTTATTACTACCCATGTCTCCTATATCTTAAAGGTGAGAGATTCATCTCAGGAATGCAGATTTAAGGCCTGGCTTGACTCAAATCTGCATCACTCAAAGCAGAAGTCATCTATAACCTTAACCAAAAGATAGAATGGTCTTTTTTATAATTATTTTTTCTTAACTGCTAGTGTTATCCAGACACAAAGTAGCAAAAGTTATACATTCCCAATTTTTATTTTTTTTTTTCCCCTGTGGGCTGGGAAATCTATTTCCTGTTCAGCTTTAGACACAACTTACTCGCCCCCACACCATTTGTCCATCGTAGGACTTTCTGTACCTTCAGTTATTCTCTCTCTTTTGCTAAAGCTGCCATCAGGGAATTAGTGTTCCAGGTTCATTTTCAAGCAACTTCCAGGGATAAAATGTGTCTGTCAAAGCAAGTGCAGTGCTCCCTGCTAGTTATATTCAACCTGTGAAGACAGAGCTTGGCCCAAATACTGCACATCCAGGAGCTCTGGGTTCTGAACCTTGTTGGCTTCTCATTTCTGCAGACAAACCAGCCTTTCCCACAGCAACCTGCTGTATGCTTAAACAAAAAAAAAAACAACAACCCAACCAAACACATGGGTTTCTGAACGCACTGAAAAGATATAAGACCAGATTCACCAATAAGTTCCAGCTGCTTTGCACTCCTTTGGCAGCAGAAAGCAGCTGTAAAGCTGGATTATCTGTGCTTAGCCAAGCCCATGGATACTTTGCATCATTGGAGTATGGAAAAGCCAGGACTTTATACTGAATTGGGCCAGTAGAAAATATTATACTGCTACTACACAGAGCACAGGGAGATAAGACACAAAGGTACCTTCAGCCAGCTGTACACTATTACTTTGGACCAAATATTGTCACAGGTTCCCCAGAAGGGGAGGGGAAATTTCCATTTTGTTCTTCTCAATTATGTATCTGTAAAAGGCTCCATACACATGCTTCTTTAAAGATACTCAAGACAACAAATAACCACATTTAAATGTTCCAAAAGTATCAGTTTTTAATGATACTTTGAATGCATTTTGTTATACCACATATTTGAAATATTATGAAAATTGGCAAAGTTGTCCCATTTTAAACAGACAGTCTGTTATACAGGGGATATATATTTTAAATACATGTGCAATAAATTTTAAGCAAATGCATTACAAGTATATAGAAAACCTATATTTTTTTCCATGTGTTAAGCAATGATCCCTGTTACAGCCATTTTATTGCTCACTGCAGACAGTTATGTGAAGCAGACTGCATTCATTTTATTTTTTCTCCTAGAAATCTGGAAAATTTTTGCAGATCCCTCACTTACTGTTAGCACGATAACTGAACCCTATTACAGACACCGTAGCTGCAATGTAAAAGCTACCTCTTGAGCTCTATGACAGAGCTGTGTGCTTTAACATGAGCTCTTAAAGAGCTGGAAAGCAAATCAGTCCTACTTGGGTTCATGTCCTCGCTCCTCAGAGATCCATATCTTTATACCCTTGACTTAATCACGCTGCATCTGAAAGCTTCCACTCACAGTTTCCTCTCAGTACTGGAAATATCTGCATCAGAAGCAGAGGGCCACAGTTAAAACAACCTGGTGACTAAGCCAAGGATTACTTGCAAAATCCCCCTAATGTTGGTGGAGTGATTTTATTTCACAACCAATTTGTTGTCACTTCCAAATTTTCGAGTGTTTCGAGCACTGAATGAACCGGCGCTCGGGGTTTAGCACTTGGGATCATAGATCTTTCTTGGCTGTAAAACAGCTTTTGTTTGTTAAGAATAAAGTCCCAGCTGAAAGAAAATTTATTCATATACTGTAGTAAAACCAAACAACTGATCTGCCTGGGATGCAGAGTTCCAAGCGGTTCTATGGCACTTCTCAGGTGCCCAAACAATAAGAAATTAGGAATCAGAAGAAAGACAGATCTGTTCTCCAATCATGTAAACTTTTGATCCTACTTGTAAAGAAAACTATTCTGTTCAGGGGCAAATCTATTTCTGGAACTTTAAAAGATGTTTGATTGTCATCTCATCCTGTTATGGCTATTTTATTTCAACAGCCAGCTATTTTAGTAGTTCAGTTTCTACATCATTACAGACTAGATCTGTCCTCTTTTGACAGATTTGAAATACCAGGGTGTGCAGAACATGCAGTCATTTTACAGCTTTTTCAGATAATAAATTTTACTCTTCCCACAAGAAATTGTTTGAATCATATCCAGACACAAGCTCACTTAGGAGGCTTCTGCCTTGAGCCATTAAACAGTATCTTCCCCACTGCTGTGAAAAGAACACTCAATTTCCTGCATCAAACCCCATCCTGAGCACAGCCAGTAGATGACACCTCAGACTTACTGAGAAATCCTCTCTGAGGCTTCAGGCTCTTTCTAGACATTTCTGCACCCTGTGTATGTGTGCCAACTGAAAATGAAGAAGCCCGGCATCTGAATAGACACAAAAATTTGTGCGGCTTCATAAACAGACAGGCACAAAAGTGGTTCTGGAATCACCAATAGGTGACAGGACCTTTAATTGCTTACATGGCAAGATACTTCATTACAGCACTTTCCCTCCAGCTCTCAAGGAATGCTGTCTTCTAAGAGAAGTGATGAAAGTTGGTATTCTCTCTCTTCCTCTTATTTCAGTGGTGTGGTAAAGAATTTATGAAACTCCTGCAGTGTCTTTAGATGCAATTAAAGAAAAATAAAAAAGATATTTAAAAGGTGACTCCAGTACACGTGTCACACTCTGACTGTGATGCTGGAAGCCAGTGCATCCCAGTGGGTATGAGATTCCTTGGAAACACCTCCCAGAATGGGAAGGTTCTGTAAAGTTCATGTATCTTTGTGTATTTAAATGACAGGTATGATACACAAAGCTCCATGCATATTTTTATATATCTATTGAGTGCATATCTGCAGCTGTACAGACATACATAATCAGTCATCATATAAATTTATATCATATATGTTAGTCATATGACTGGATGCCACCATTGTCAATGAGTAAATCATGTTGCAAAACTCACATTAATCTATATTAGCACTGCATAAATTGTCACAGATCAGTGTTAAGGTCATGTGCTTTATTTTTTTATTTTTCATTTGAAAGTCCTTTCCTTTTTTTTTTTCTTTTTTAGAGATAAATGGCTTTGCCAAATCATCTTGGGCAGCTTTACTTAATGGTACGTGTTTCCTAAATTTCTCTGAGTACAATGAGACTGATTTCCACCATTCCTCAACTGCCTCAAACAAATGAGCCAGTTGTGGCCACGTCTCTGAAGATGCTTCAGTACAACTCTTCTGGAATGAACCATCTTTTTATGCACTAATATACCAGGGCCAAAAATTAGTGTATATCTGTGCTTCCATTTAACCATCTCCCCAGTTACCCAGAGGCTGCCTCAGAGTCCAAGTTCACAATGAAACCCCAAGAAAGCCATATGATGGTATTTCCATCCAACATCAGAAGAATGTTTACCTCTCACACATTGCCAGCTGACTCCAAAGAAAACAAGAAACAATACAAATATTTTTTCTAATGGGTCAAGCCAACTCTGACTCTTTTTTTATCACTACCTGCAGTGAAAGACCTTGCAAGCATCCGGGAGCTTAACCCAAGTAATGCTAAGCACTTTGGGAATTCCCTCCTGTATTATTAAATATGCATTAATTTTGGCTTGTTTTTCTGGGAATATTCCTGCAAAGTATTTTTGTGTACATCAATTTTTGTGAGGGAGCAAGTGCTCCTCTGAATGCAGCACCTGAACAAATGCTTTTGCATATGTGTCTGAAAATACCTGAATTAATGTGAATCAGCAGTGGAACTGCTGCTTTGACCACCCTGTCTGTAAAGCAGGCCCTGTCTTCAAGAAATGTGACCAGAAAGAAATTAAATGAAAAGCCTGTAGGTCAGCCAAAAAATCTGGCTTCTGTCTTTCTCTCTTCCTCAGGCAGGAAGAAACCCAGATATTTCTAAGTCTGGTGTCCAGGTACATAGCCAAAACTGAACACCGAAGAAGAAGAAGACAGGAAAAGGTTTTATACATTCAAAAGATATCAGAAGGCTTTCAGAAGGCCTCTCTCTTAGTCTTTGGTGTGTCACACACTCTTACCCTTGGATAATTTACTTCCCACAGATTTTTTTCAGGTGCTGCCTTATCCAGTTAGCAAACAGATATGACGCTGCTCTATTAAGAGTACAGGCTTAAGAAAAAACAAACAAAAACCAAACCCCTCAAAAGCCCCACAAATCTACTTAATTCTGTATTTTCAGAAGTCCAAGTAATCAACTAACATTTTACTTCAGAACATTTACAAACCATTCCACAGCCCAAGTCTATTCAAATTATTTCCTGTCACAATTTTAAAGAGCAGACACTATCACATGACATATCACATCACTATCACAGAAAGGGAAAGAAAGGTCTATGAAGATTTTATTTCTTTTCAGGACTATCTTTGTTCCCTTACGTTAAAATTTTTTTCAGAAGAATAACTTGATTTCCACTTATTACCACATAATTTAGGTTTATATACATAATGTATCATTAGAAAGTCTCCTGGACATTCACAAAACCAATTCATATAAACTTTTAGATTTGTTGCAACTATCTTCCATAATTCATAACTATCTACACTACACTTTATCTTTCTTGATAGTCAGTTAAAAACCATTTCAAGTAGTCTTTAAACCAAAATCAAATTTTCTTCATCACTTCTCTGTTTTTACCTCTCTCCTTCTCTTGATTTCTTTTTTTTTTTTTTTTTCTCTCTGACCTTTAAGTCCTGACCAGAGCTTTTGGAAATTACATTAACGAGTCTCTTTCCTAAAAAGCACACGTGATTTATTCAACACTGCATCTCCACAGCAAGTCTGTGCCATAAATTGAGATCCAGTTGCAGCTATTCTTCTGAGAGTTTCAGATGGCAGGCAGCTCCAAACATGGGCAGGTAGCATTTCAAGCTGAGTGTGAGCTGCCTACAACAGAAATATCTCACATCCAGTCAGGAACTAATCCAGATCGAACTGATGCAACTCTTGAACCTCTTCCCACACAGTCAGCTTGCCAATTTCAATAAATTAATATGAAGATATAGTTGCCAAAGGACGTTTTGAGACATGAAACAATATAATTCTCTTTTAATCATGCAGCAAAAGGGCACGTGTACTCCAACGTTTTTGTGATGGATACAGCTGTATCAGTAATAAAACAGAGAAAAACACAGTGTGAATGCATCTTTCAGGCCTATGGGGAGCACAAGTGACAGAATTCTGTGTACATAACAAATGTGTGGATTCCCTGGGCAACAGACCTAAACAATACTTTACTCCAGACCCTTTCCTCTGAAAATTACAAAATTTCTTAACCATTCCAGCAAAATCATTGTGTTTGAAATTCATGATGACCGTTCCATGGCCAGGTTTTCACTAATTGTCAAGATAAAATCCTGGAGCTCAGTTGAATTCCAGGGAACACATGAGCCAACAAGAAGAAGCAAAGCACTCCAGTTCTTCACCACAGATTGATTTTGAAGGTCATGTTTGGGTTGTTTAGCTAACAGCAGTCCAGGAGGGCCGTACTGTATCTTCACTTATCCTTGGGAGTGCATGAGGTGATCGTATTTGAAGGGCTGGAAAGAGCAGACTGAAACTCAAATGGATCAATTATGATGTTTATAGGAAAAGGCTTTATGACCCTGTGTTCTCTAATAAATTCTCTCATTATAAAAAAGGCAATGAAATTATTCAGCTTAATAAATCCTCTGGAGTTTTATATAAAATATAATATTAAATAATGAGAAAAGAAATACTCTGTTCTCTATTTTTTGGGTTTTTTTTGTTTTGCTTTGGTTTTTTGGAGCTTTTGGGGGGGGTTGTTTGCTTTTGTTGTTGTTTGGCTTTTTTTGTTTGTTTTTGTTGTTTTGGGGGTTTTTTTTGCTAAACAGATGGTTCCAGAAAATCACTGGAAGAAATGCATCCAAAATATTCTTTGCTTTTGTGAAAAAAAATTTAAATGTTTCATCTAAACCATTTTGTACCAAGGGTTCAATGAACAAAAATCCAGAGCCTGTATGGGAAAATGAGCATGGAAAAAGTATTCACTGTCCTGGCAGGATGGTGTGGAAAAGTGTATCACAAACTCCCCTGTCATAACTTCACCTGGCCTGCAGTTCAGCCAAGAGATCTTCTGGCTGCAACGCTATGAAACCTTCATTTCATCACCAACACTCAGGAGCATCACTGCAGTCATTATTACAGGGTCTGTAGAAAGAGCTGAGGAAAGAAAGACAAGAGCAAAGTTAGAGATGGGGAACAGAAATACCTTTTATTTTACAATCACTTATCACAGAGAGTGGTAAGATTTGTTTTCCCCAGAAAGCTGGTCTTTTGTGTGTGCCAGTAATATTTCTCAGTGATAAAATTTCCAAAAGGAATGCAAGAAAAAAATCTAATCGTGGAATGATAAAACAAAGCATTTCCTCATCGCTGTGGTACAATGGGAAACAGAAAAAGTTTTACTCATACCAGGATGCTCCAGGATGTATTCATAAAAAATCAAAGTACTTCAGGGGAGCAACAGCATTCTCAGGGCTAAAAAACTTAGTGGTTTTATTCCAACATATTTGAAAACAATGTGTTCTCCTATTATTTTTTCATCTTTCAGCTCAGAGAAACATGCTCAGATGGTGGTTTACCCATCAGTAACTCCATTTTGGAGCTACAATTACCAAAGTCCTATCGGCAGCAAGTAGTTTCCATTATTGGGTTGTTGATCATTTTCCTTACACTGTTGCTTTCTTATGGCAAAGGTTGGTTCAATAAAGATTAGGAGCTTAGGCTGACTAACTTAGAGCCATCTAATTTAGGGCAGGTAAATCTCATCTTGCCTGAGATGATCTGTGTGTTTAAATGCCCATCTGTTTCCTGCACGCACATACCCCATCACAATTCCGCAGGCCAGAATGTGAAATATTGTGTTATGATGGCTTCAGCCACAGCCTCTACATCATCTTCCACACACAACTGACATGGTGGATCTTTTGATGGCAGGAGTCTTTCACAGCCCTCTCTCAGAGGCAATGTTCAATCCCACATAACTTGGGATAGAGTCTCTAGAATATGCACTGCATTCCTGTCTCATATGCTAATTTAACCAAGGTATTTCTACAGTATCACCATATTTCTGTATTATTTCTGGAACACATGGAACCGAATACATGTAGAATTACAGAAAAGGACTATTTAACAACATCACAATCAAAACAGACATTGTTTTGGCCAGATTCTACTTGAATCTATTTCGTGGATGAGCTGCTCACAAAACATCCTTTGAAATGCACTGTAGGAATAAAATGTACACTGTAATCCTTCCTTTTTTAAATTTTTCTCACAGAAAGAAGTATTTTAGCAAGCCCTGGAGCTCTGCATACCATTTTCACCACTGATTTACATTCTCTATCACAGGTGGAATGTTGTGGTTGTTCCCCTTTCTGATTAACCCATTTTCTCCTGAACACTAAGGGCAAGTCATCTGCCTGTTATTTCACAGTTTGGGCCATTTTTTAATGTCTTCCATTTGCTCCTATGTCTTTTATCTACCTGAGAAAAGCTTCTTGTCAAGCCACTAGTTTTATTTGGCTATTAATGGCGGAGTTTTTTTGGTTTGTTTTGCCTCCAGACAAGTATTCAATCAAGCTCCTGCAAAAAGATTCCAAGCATAGAGGTGAACCCCCTCACTCTATTCATCATACTTGGTCCAGGCACAGTACTTCCACTGGAAGAGATTTTGTACCTAGCTTCAGTGACTTAATGAAAACATCCATAACTTTTCCAACAGATTCCTTCTAGGTTGTACTAGCCTGAAATTTTGGGAAAAATAGAGAAGAGATCTGTCTATTACTGTCCATCATTGCATTTTTGGTTTTTTTATCCCAGATCTTCTCTATTTCCCAACACACATCCACACATACTTTTGCTTGCAGACATTTCAAGTTATGAGACAAAAAGTCAAGAGCTTCTTTCATTCATACAGCTGAAAGGAACCAGTTTGTCCTCCCAACACGACCTTCTCCAAAAGACAGACCACTGAATGTGATCCTGAGCTCTTGCTCAAGGTTATAGATTCCCTCTGAGTTACATTCTTCAGAAAGCACTCCACCTCTGGTTTAAAAAGTTTAAGATGCAAAGAAAACTCTACAGTTTTGTAAAAATTCCACTCCATGGAACTTTTAATGCATTACTTTAATGTCTGCCTAATGTCCATGCCCATAAAGTGATTATAGCTTCCCTTGAGCACAAACAGTATTAAAAGCCCAATTAATAACAGAGAAGGTTTTACGACATGCAATTAAATTACACCTTTACTAATAATTTGAGGCTCTCAGCATGCAAGCCATATATTTGCAGATGCTAATATAAACTTATACAAAAAGCTCCCACTTTCTGCCCTTTACTAGCTATGTATATGTATGTATAGATGTATTTCTGCTTTTTTTTTTAAATATATATAGATTAATTTAATTTTTAGTTTTAAATCCCTGATATTCACTGAGATTTGAAATCTCTTCTATTTTCTTTTTACTCTTGTCTATCTCTGAAAGTCCAGAACACAGATATGAAAACCGTATCCATTAAGGATCCAAGGCAGAATGATTTATTTCCACACCAAACCCTAAATTGACACATTATATTTTTCTAGTGCCCTCACACTCCACACTAGCACATGTGACTGACCCATGTGTACCAGCTCACTGCCTTTTGGAACTGTGCTCTCACACCACTGCCTTTTTCAATTCACAGTTTCATAATTCCAGGATTTAGAGGACATTTAAGTGACCAAGGACAAAACACTCCCTGGAGAAGGAGGATTCATTTCCTGAGACTTCCTTGGAGACAAGCATTCTAAAGACTGTATTTTCTCAGCTTACTCATCTCTCAGACAGCACATATTGTATCCACAGCATAATCCACATGATTATTTATTAAGTATTTAGAGATGTCATCCTCTTCCAAGTGGGCATTTGGGATACCAGTTCTTTTAGGGTGAATTTAAATAAGTCTGGCCTTCTTTGTGCCTCAGTCCTTCAGCTTTAAAATGGAAATTATTCTCTTTATCCTCTTCTAATTAGAAAGATACACAGTGACAAAACAATATCTCAGAAGCTACACGGAAGTTTTTCTAATTCCTGAAAAAGAAATAAAGGCCTCATTAGTCTGATTCATTACTCTATCATGATTTTGCTGAAACGAGTATTGCAATGAAATGCTCACATTAAAAACCAAGTGAATATTTAATGGCCATCCCAGATTAAGAGGCAGCTGAAATTCCTTGTCCCTGAAGGATCTCCTGAAGAACACTGAACACTAGCAGAAGTCCTCCTGTAAACCTTTTATGGATCACCACCTTCAACTACTGTCCCACTCTTCCAGTATCTCCTTGTAATAATCTACATCCCAAATATAGTATCTAACCCCAGCAGAAGAAATATGGGAAGGCAGTAATCTCCAAGTTCAACCTCAGACATTTCTGGCTGTGCTCACACAATGTGTTTTCAGAAGTAAAGCAGAATCAGAAGCTCCCCCCACAGGCTCAGCCTCGTGCCACTGTTTGCTGTTCTCAGAATGCTGTCAATAGCTGCACTCCTTGAATTAACTCAGTCTGTAAATAAGAAGCATAAAGTGAGATGGGATCACTGCTTCCTCTCCCAAAGAGTGTAAGAAACTTCTGGCCTAGTAAATGAACTTTTTGAGAAGGTTTGTAAATCGGAGTTCTGGAGCCATGGGCTTTTACTGTTACAGGCTGTTACATTTTAAACACATAGTTCTAAGGCAATACTTTCATACCATAAGAATGGGAGTCCTCTGGCTGAGCAATTTCAAGCTACAGGAGGACTGAATCAGCTTTGGCAAGTTCAGCCTCAAAAAAAAAAAAGGCTACTCAAGTCCCTTTAACTCTATTTTAAGCAGACCTAGGCCTTCATAAGTATTTAAGAAAATAATAAGTATTCTCTCACAGTGGTGCTTGAGCACTGTTGCTGTTGTTGGTATAGAAACTTGTAGATATTTATTGCTGGTTTTGAGATATTTGCAGTTTCCCAATTAGAGGATGGCTCGTTGCAGCTGCATGCAACAGAGTTTGTAAATTATCACTTACTAACAGCTCAGATTATAAGAAACTCCCACCTGACATAATTTACTAGTTCTCCCTACAGCTGTTTCTGGCCTAAGTGAAAAGTGTGAACCCTGAAAACCAGTTTTATGTGCTGAGGCCTGAGCACTGCATAAAGACTCTGCGCTGTACAACAGAAATGCAGGAGCACAGCTGCTCCTTCCCACTGGCGCAGCAGCCCTCAGCTGGCTGAGGGGAACTTATGGAGGCTGTCAGTCACCTCTGAAGTCTCCTGGCCACTTTCCCTAATTCTTCCAACCTTCCAGTTATCACAGGGTCTCTCTTGTTCCTTTAGGAATCAGGGTTACACCACCGCATTTGTTTCTTAAACTTTGAACTATACTTGTGGACAGACAAATTCTTCTCCCACTTGCACTCCCTGAATTTGAAGCCATCCTGAATTTGAAATGGAGAACACATCTATAGGAGTCTCCATTTGGGTTTGGGTGATGACAATACAGAAAAGCTAGAGGTCAGGTAAAAATACTCAGGAATTAATCAAAAGCATAAGATGCCTTCTTCATAGTTATACAAAGCCTTGAGGCCATTCCTGAGCAGTTTTTCTGAAATCATTTGATGATTACATTTTTGGCCCTCTGTGGCTGTCATTCATTTATGTCCTTAACTGCATATTAGTGATGGAAGAAATCTATCCTATCACATGTTCATCTTTGGTGAGCTTATCTTCATGAAATAGAAATTATACTAGAGATAACAACAACCATAAGAAAGTTCTGATGGATTTGTTTTATCCCCCTGGGTATGACAAATACTGAAAAATACTCCTTGCCACTCTATATGCTGTATGGAGAAAAGAATGCAAAAGGAATTTTCACTGTGACCCTGGGAACAAAGCCACAAGTCACGTGCTCTTGAACATGTAGAGTGAGGACATTCTTGAATAATCAAATCCATTAATGTCCACACAGCAATAGCCCCAGTCATAGTTCCAGTCCTGAAAGATCTGAGTAAAACCTTCAAGCATATTTGAGATCCAGGAAGAGCTCCTGAAAGCTGTAAGGACTTTTTTTGTTCTGACACTTAGAAAGTGGGAATATGCCTTTTGACAGTAATTCATTTTTCAGACAAAAGCTATCTTCATGACTATTTGCCCAGCACTGCTGTAAGGCAGCTTAAAACAGCACAAAGGATCTGTTCTCATGTACAAACTCCTTAAGTGAAAACCAGATAGAGGGGGAGTCAGTGCAGCCTCACAAGAGGCAGCTGTCTCCCTTTCTGACAGCGACGGACTTCAGGGCTCACAGCTCTCAAAAGCTGTAGCTAACACTGCTGTTTTACTTTCTTTTTACAAGCATAACAATGTGAGAGATGATGTTGCCGAAGAATCGTGGTTAATTCTGTTTTTTGTCAAGTCCTGCCTAACTGAGGCAAGACCAGCTGTTTCAGGATAAACCAGGAGCAAACAGAAGGTGCTCTAGGTGAAGCTTTGAATGGCCCTTTATCCACCCTTTCACAGCAATCCAACCAACTTCCACCAAATGAGATAGCTTCAAGATTTCCTCCTTAACCTGCATACAAGGGATAAACAGTATGGAAAACTTGGGCATCTGTCTTGGCTGAAGGGAGGTACCCAATTTACTTATCACTTGAGATCCCATACTTTTGTTTATCTCCTCCAGTGTCTCAGAAGAGTTTGGCAGGTGGTCTACCCATTTATGGACCCATCAGCTACATCCTTGCATAGCTCTCCAATCCTTATTAGCTCCCTGCATCATCCTCTGACCTTCCTCCTACCGTGTGCAAAAGGAAGCTCCCACACAACACTGAGCTGGCAGAACTGCAATGGTAATGTTCAGTTTTCCTCTTGTAAGGGAATTCTCTGCAGGTAAAGAGGGCTCTTCACATCTCCTTCACTGCCTTTCACAGTTCCTAGAGGTGTAACAGTTTATGTGATTGGATGCCTCATCCACTTTTTTACATGATGACAGAAAGATTCTTCCCTTTACAGTAATACAAACATAATTAAGCAGTTCTGGATTCAGCTATAGGAAAAAAAAAAAAATGGATAGGTGCCCACACCCATTTTTCATGATTTGTACATGCTCTAAAATGGCCCAGTAGGACCGACTGAACAAATATGATACCAGCCATTACTTGGGAGTTGGGATAGACCAGGACAAATCAAGTGAAACATCTTTCCATTTCACTGCAATTAAAACCTGCTGGAACCAGAATCAGTGCTGTATTAATGAATCCAGATCTCTACTGTTGTGGTATTGGAACAGACAGCTTCCAGAAGAGGAAATGGGAAGGCAGCCATCAACCTCAAGATGACAAGAGAAGAAATATTTTTTTCTGTAGAATCCTTATGAGGACACTGAAACAGTGCTCTGTCACAAGAATATATGCCAATAAAAAGAGAAGGGGAAAAAAAGTGAGGGCAAAAGAAAAGGAGAAGTTTCAGGAGCCTTTCCATCATATTCCAAACATCTTCCACTTTCTTAAACTAAGAACAAATGATGATTTTCTGTACAGGAAAATTAATTTTTTCTTCCCCCACAAATATACAGTACAATTCCCTGTGTAGTGACACTTCCTATTAGTGCTCTTTTATGGATACTTTGGAAAGAGATTGTGAGAAAGGAACAATACACATTGTAGATGTGAATGATGCACATGTTGCAAATAGCTTTAAATCTAAAAATTGGAAGGTTAGATAGCTATACACAACCTGACTGATGAAATATGTAATGCTTTAAAGCCATTGATTAACCAATTATTGATAATTTATTAAACCCTAAAGTACCACAAGAAAACAACTGCCACACAAATCTTCAATAGAAAAAGACAGGTACCAAAAGAGAGGAAAAAGGACAACAGCTAATCCATGCAGTCTGGTGGAAATTCGTACAACCTGCCTGTTGGCAGGCTGTCAAGGGGAGAGAAGGGAGGAAGGGTAAGGGCCAAATTCCTGAAATGAGGAGCTTTCTAATAGGAAATCCCCACAACCTCCCATGGAAATCTTTACCTGAGGAACAAGCAGCCAGTTGCATGCCCCACATCTTAGCATGGGGTGAGAGGCCATGTCTTAGATAACGGGTCCCAGACATGGTAGGATTTAGAGATAATCACCAACAGCTTGAGCTGCACCTGGATGAGGACAGGAAAGTAGAGCAGAAGCACCAGCACAAGCATTATCCTCCCTCAGAAGCTTGTCTTGCAGACGGGAGTGCTCTGTAATAGCTGCAAATTCCTCAAAGATTTGCTTTAATTGGAGCCTAACCTTGCCATGAGAGGGATGGAGAGCCATCACCCACTCAGCAGGAGCGATCCCAGGCTCCTGCCTGGCTGGAGATGATGAAAGGCACTACTGCTCACTGCTGCTACTCCAGATTGCAAGGCTAGTGACAGACTTGAAAGACAAGGCTGCAAAACTTCATCATGGTGAGAAGAATGATTATGACATAAGAAGGATGAGAATTCTTACAATCAGCCTGAGCTGGCCAGCCCTAATTCCTCTCTGGCAAAGAACCACAGGCATTTAAAGTCATTCCTCATTCATGGTCACAAGATTTTATCATGCAATATAAAGACTACAGCAGTGCAAGAGCTGCATCTTATGGACACTAAGGTTATATCTGTACCACAAAAACCCTCAGCAATACTTTGTTTCCACTTCTGCATCCTAATTACAACCCAGCTACATCAAGGGCAGGTTCATCCATGCACTAGAGCCGTCTTCCATGTTCTGGTTTCAAGGGAACCTCAGGTGCAAAGCCCATAAAGAAGACAGAATTCCCCTCAGCAGACACCCTCTCTAAATGGCAGCCATGAGAGCACCAGAAAGCATCCCCTGGCTTCCCTCAGCCTGCTGCTGTGGACTCAGCTGGTTCTGCCAGTGCTTCCCCACAGCTAGAAGTTGTTTTGATACTACAGGACGCATAAAGTGATTTCACAGTCTGCATTTTTGAAGCCCACAGAATACCATAGTAAGAGATTTAGGCATAAAACCAAATCTAAATACCAGGTGCACAAACTATCTCCTCTTTAACTCAGGGCACACTAAGCTGCAACTAGCCCTGTGCCCTCCAAGGTGCTGCATCCACCTCCATTCCCAGTAGGGATGAATCCCAGCCCAGCTCTGCACATTCTTCAAATGACTCTCCAAGCAAACAAAGCATGGCTACTGGTTTATCAATGTTGAATCACAGACAGTTCAATCTCAGCTGGCTTCTTACCTGGTCACAAAGTAATGGCCAAATTTAACCCTGGGCACACAAACTTGATTTAGTCTAACGGTGAGGTCATACTTTTATTCAGGAAAAATGCTGAGTGAAGAATTTCTGTTATGAAAAGAAGGCAAAAATAAAAATATCAGTTTTATGACTCTGCAGTTTACAATCTTCCTCAGAGTTTCCTGGAAAGTCTACATAAAAAAAGTTTGAAAACAAACAAGGAAAAGACAATCAAACCCCATAGGGGGGGGAAAAAAAAGAAAATAAAAAAAAGGATACAGAAAACCTAACCGGAAGAGGAGCTTCATGAAAATCTGGACAGGACAACCTCTAGGAAAGCTGAGTCACTGCTCAACTATAATGTGTATTTCAACGAATGGAACTCTTTGCCTCCTTCTCACATGTACAGATTATATGGAAACAAAAAAAAGACCTCCAGGTACCTTACAGATATTAATGGCAAACCTTGGGTATAAAAACAGTACAATCAGAAGGTCAGCAAGTGCCTCAGTGTGGGTCAGGTCCAGAACTGAATCACTAAAATGGAAACTGCCTCCCAGTTGCCATTAGTAGGACTGGAACTGGATCTTCCCTAACACGTTAACATGGAAGAGTGAGGTAGCAGAGCCCTGGACATAGGTTTATCTCTGCTGCAGGGATGGCTGTCTCCAGCAGGAAGGTGAGGCAGAGCTGTGGGGATAATTTCTTAAACTTCTGCAGACAGCTTAGTCTGCACTTTTACCATGAATTACTTTATTTATAAGACAAGCCCACTTTGATTTCTCTTGGAAACCTACCATTTCTGCTTTCTTCCTACTGTTTTCTGGGATAAATCAACTTCTTTTAGATTAAGGATGTACAGAGTTGCTCCATTTGCAATGGAAATGTGTTGGAACCCAAGACCTTCAGAGGAATGCAGAGGAGGAAGAAAACTTTTGCACTTAGTCTATCACAATGTAAATAATCTAAAAAAGAAGGGCTTGTCCAAATCAAGTGAAAGCTCAAATACACTGCAGAGAAAATGGAGAAACAGGCAAGTCAGCATAGTCAGAGAGAGAGAGATGCTTTGAGCACATTTCTGAGACTCTGCCACAGGGTTTGTCAGACAGTTACCCTGCAAACCCAAATTTACCCAGAGCACTTAAGGTCCAGTGCTCTGCCATGTAACTTCATCCTACCCATCACAAGACCCGTGGCTGCTTCAGCAGCAAGAGTTTGAGCTAATTAGGGTGCACACTGGAAAAAAATGAAAGGTTTTTTTGCATCATTTCCAAACATTTCCAAACACAAACCTTTCACAGAGGAAACTTGTGACTTCTCTATGCTGTGTCCTCCAGTAAAAACGTGTCCTCGCTCAGTAGTCAAAACCATTTAGAAGAAAAAACAAACACAACAGTTTGAATTTAAAATGTATCATTTTAACTGCATGTAGAGATGAGTTCTTTGGTATAGTTTGGGGTTGTTTCTTTTTTTCCTTTCAAACTGTTGCAAGTTTTCTGAGGAGCAAACTAAGGAGTAAAAACAGAAGGCAGCTTTGCTGTGTATCGCTGCCATCTAGTGACCTGTCTCTGAGAACGGGACTCCCGCAGCACCGTATCAGCACTGTCCCAGTTAAACTCTTTATTTCGGCTTTAGCAGAATGGTAAAAGATTATTTCAGTTCACAGCTCCTATTGCACTGCATAGGTTTTCAAAGCAAAGAATAAATTTCACTTAATGGTGGTGGCATATGTGTGATCATATCACAGTAATGGAACATTTATTCACTTTGCATAATTGCTATACCTATAAATCACCCATAGGAGAATGGTCCTTCAAGAGAAAGAGGGAGAGAGGGGGTTTTTTTTATGTGAAAGCAAAGTTAATGCAGAAGAAAATCAATCGTGCTATTAAAGCATAATTACCATCCACAGACTTCATTATTTGCCTATGACATTGCTATAAATGAGCTTCAATGGCACGCACAAGAGCAGACATCATGGTCATGTGCTTCTTTCAGCTGCTACTGATAAGCTGTCCAGGAAGACTCAATTTTGAAAAGCTTCTGGCAATGACAGTGATTTAGGAAATGCAAGGGCAAGTTGTGCTACAATATGATTAAGAGTAGGTCTGTCTGAGCTGCTCAAGAGAGGTCCCACGAAACATCCCAGTGACACTGCTGGCTCCTCTGAGTGCCTGGGCTAACTCAGCCCTGCCAGCCCTCCCTGTCCCAGAACTGAGGGTGTAGGTCTGAATTAACAAGGATTTGAGAGACCCTGATATTTCAAAGTCAGCTCTACGAGTAAAAGGTAGATGTGGGAGAAGGGGCAGAACCCAAGAAGCGGGCTGATAACATAGAAAAGCAATAAATGTAATAGCCATAGCCTAATACCACAGCCCAGACTGTATCTTCATTTCTTTTATGCTCTAGACTTCTGGGAGGTATCACACAGTCCCGTATGTGGCTGAAAGTAATTTACAAGCCCATGGCAAGGGCCAAAATCAAGTAAACCTATATCAGAGTGCTCCTAACAGGGAAACTCATAAAGGTATATTGGGGAAAAAAAAAAAAAAAGCAGCTATTCAGCAAATTACACAGCCCATTCTCTAAGGAGGTCATTGAAGTCAAATAAATTTCATAGGTCTTCCTATGCAATAATTTAGATGCAGTTAATATGCCCCAGAATACCAATAACAGCTAGATGCAGAGGTCATTTATTCACATTTTATCAATAGGATCTTTATGAGATGCAGGCTCCTTCTTCAAGATCCACCTCATGCCAACAACCCAGAACATCAATGCTGTCCAGAAACCCACCTCAGTGCAATCATCCATTTCAGACTGCTGACTGAGCAATATGAAGCTAGAAAATGTCTTTGGGAGATACTCAACCTCTGCCTCCACCTCAAGCCAAAACTAACTTCAGACTTGCTGGGAGAAGGAAAAGGCTGCTGTCCCCCAGCCATGAGAGGCTTTCATATGAAGTATGATAGCATCGTGTTTCCTCTGAATAATAACTCACTTCAGCTTAATGCTTATTTCTTCCTTGCCTGGGATTCATCATTTCAGTAATACAATGATGGTTTTTGTTCTGCATACCCTGGACCAAACAGAGATTTCTGATGCTCCACTACACAGGATGCAAGCAGATCAAAAATTAGTTTAACAAAACACATAATTGGCTAATTGACTATATCCCCTTCCCATAACATGGATTTTACTACAATCTCAATGGGGGTGGCTTTTCCACAGACTTAAGACAATATTGTTTGGGTACACAAGATAAAAATATTGCCACACAACCGAACACAGACAAGGCAACCTTGTTGTATCCACGCACAGCAGTGGAGCATGAAAGTCTAAAGGCCGCATATAATCAGCTGATGAGAGCTCCATTGTTCCAGGTTTAGAAAGGACCAGATTTCCTTTAATGTCCACCTACACAACAAATATTCAGAGCAGTCACGTTGGTGAATGTTGCTGATCCCACTGCTTCAATAACCAGCTGAGAAAAACTATCAGAAATCACATAGCTCATAA
The DNA here is from genome assembly GCF_030490865.1 of Poecile atricapillus. NCBI lineage: Eukaryota > Metazoa > Chordata > Aves > Passeriformes > Paridae > Poecile > Poecile atricapillus. The sequence continues at coordinate 10,358,545 of NC_081252.1, forward strand.
TGGAGAGTTCTGTTTAAAAAGTCAGTAATGTGATTGATCCAATTGGACAAAAAGCTCAAGAAAAATCAAACAAGATTTGACCCGAAGATCTAAAATATTTAGGATTTCTCAGTTTTCATTTGTAAGCGTTAAAACTGGTTTTTCGGTGCGTTCAGAAATTCTGCTTATATAAATAATTAGGTTTTAAGGAATACTTTTTTCAGTTATTCTCCTTATAAAAACATCACATCCTCCCTGTTCCCCCAGTGATTTCCAGGGAGCTGCTACAGCTTGTTTCCTCCAAACTACCATCACCCTCCACCCCCGCCTACCACCCATTAGGAGCCTGATACAGATATCAAATATGGGCATAATGGGCATTAAATGAAGACCTCCCAGCTGTCTCCTGACAGTTTCATTGCATAATGGTGACCTCTCCATGTCTTATTCACCAAATAAAAAAAGACAAAACTATAGATTCCAAGCTGCAGATTAAAAAAAAAAAAAAACAAACAAAAAAACCAACAACTCCTATGATATATTTGGAGGGCAGGTTGGGGGTCTTCATTTACTTGCATATATAGATGGTCTTATAAAGCTTGCCTTGGTGCTTCCTAGATGTGTAATGTTTTATTTCTTAACAGTCATTCTTGCCTTCTTTCTTGCTGAAAAGTGATAGTTCACTTTGAAAGCTGAGATTTATATTGCAGACTCTTCATTTAAACCTTATGTAAAGAAATAAAATCTTTATGTCCACACATATTTGAGCTCCTACCTTCATACATTTATAGCGTGTTACATTTCCCAGCTTTCCCATATTTAATGTTTTACAGTCTGTTCTCCAGATTCAGGTAGTAAAAGGCTCGAAGGCCAGAAAACAGGCAGCAGCTCACCATTTAATTAGAAAAGAACCAACACAGAGATCTCTGAACTGCGCAGTTGCACAGAGGTACTAGCAGGACCTCTCACTAGAATAAGAGCAATCTGACCCATGACTTCTACAAAAATATTTTAATTTAGAGAGTTTTAAAATGCTTTAAGTGAATCCTTGTTGGCCCCTGTGTTGTCTCATCAGTATTTAGAAATAGCACTGGAGGGGGAAAAAAGAGCAGGAAAGGGAAAGAACTATACACTAAATAGAAAAAGGTCTGGATAAGGAGAAATAACTATTCCTACATTTCCAGAAGGCTTCACTCCCACTCCATTTGGCTATGCATCTCCCAGCCAAGATGTGTGACATTTTCTGTGGGTAGCAGCACAGTTGTATTGGTATTTAGCTTGCATCTGACAAGCCCGTGCATTTGGAAGAATCATAGAACCACAGAATATCCAGAATTGGAAGGGACCCATGGAATCATTAACTCCAACTCTTAGTCCTGCACAGGACCACCCCCAAAAGCCAAACCATGTACCTCAGAGCATTGTCCAAACACTCCTTGAGCTTTGTCACTTTGGTGCTGTGACCCCTTCCCTGGGGAGCCTGTTCCAGTGCCCAGCCACCCTCTGGGAGAAGAACCCTTTCCTGATACACAGCTTAAACCTCCCTAGCTCAGCTTCATGCCATTTCCTTGAGTCCTGTCCCTGGTCATGAGGGTGAAGGGATCAGTGCCTGCCCCTCTGCTTCCTCTCATGAGGATGCTGAAAAACACAATGTCTCCCCTCAGTGTCCTCCAGGCTGAACAGACCAAGTGCCCTCAGCCACTCCTGATATGGTTTCTCTTCCAGACCCTCCACCATCCTCATGGCTCTCCTTTGATGGTGTCTAACAGCTTAATGTCTTTGTTATACTGTGGTGCCCAAAACTGCAAGCAGAATTCAAGATGGGGCCACTCCAGTGCAGAATTTGTTAATAAGAGGGAGTTATCAAAAAGAACTTATTAATAATATTTCACACTTGTGGAATCTGACCACATCCTTTATATCCTTTCCACTTTCATTCTCCATGTGCTTCACCTTTTTTTTCCCCCACTTCATGCTATGTGTCCTAAAACATGAAACAGAGTATGAGAAAATCTCATCAGCTGGGGATCTCAGGAAAATTACATGACACCTTCCTTCCCCTTGCTCCAAAGGAGGGCTAAACATCACTCTGCAATACATTTCAGATGTTTGTCTAATCCAGAAGTGTACTCTGTCCCAAAACAACCTCCAAGGCTCCACACAGTCACCTGAGGGTAAACCATGCTGGCATTCCCCCTACCCAACTGGATCCATGGTAGGAATGTCCTCCAGCGTGTCCAAGGCTCACCAAATAATTGCCTTGCAGGTTGCCCAGTGCTCCACAGGGCACACACTGGAAAAAAAATATGGGAAAATGTGCACCACAACCTGGGGCTTGTCCATGAGTTAATGGCTCAGAAAGTGGGTAGGCAAGTGCTGACAGAAAAGTTTTGCCTGGCCCACAGCCTGCAGATTACTCCTTAAAGTACTTTGCTAAAGTTTTCCTTTAGTTTTTCCACGTAGAGAATGCTTTCCAAACCTCTTATACCTGTTGCTATCCTCTCAGTTCTCTCTCTTATTGTCCCCTTTACCTCTTTTCCTTTTTTTTGTTCCCCCAAATTAGGCCATTAACACATTAATAGATGCTGCCAAGCAACACTGCTGCTGATGACTGTGACAATGCCTGCCCACAATTTTTCAAATTCATTGTGAGGACAAGGTTCCTCCTCTGCCACAACATGACAATAGTGACTGTGGCTCAGCCTCCAATCTGCTGTGATTCACAGATCTTCCTCTGTGCTACAGATCACTGGAATACTATGCAGGTTTATGCATCAGATTTAAGCATTACTTTTACATTACACTACATTTCATACGTGAATTCCTCGAGTTCTTGCTGAAATCCAAGCACAAAGCTGGGATGAAATTCCAAATAGTCGAGATTCCAGGTGTGACCAGTAGCAGCAGCTGTCTGCAGGCAGCATCTCTGCTATCCTTCATGGTGCACAGCACAGGCCAGAGGTTTTTGTGTCCCAAGCCTGAGAGAATGGTAGAGAACAGGATACCTCATTCCCTAATCCTTCATCTAAGGTTCCTTTGTACCAGAAACCAGGGGATAGAGACCATTGGGAAAAAAGAGCTCCAGGGACCCCCACTTTAGACATTATCAGCTGGGCTCTCTATTAATGCCAGCAGTGTAATATAAAGTTTAGCAGGTAAAATACCAAAACCCACCCACATCTTGAAGTGTGACTGAAGCCTCTGTTCAGGTACCTCTTGGCCAGACCACAATTCCCTGCTCTCAGCACCTAGCATCTGATAGAGAAAATGATACCTTGTTTCCAAGCAGTTATTTTAGGGTAGAGGGATTTATCCTGTATGGACTAATTCTGACATAAATTCTTGCCTCTGATTGTAACAAAAGCTCTTTATGGTGACTTTTCACCAAGCAAACTTCTGTCTGAAATCTTTCAGGATTACAAGCCTCCTTTCCCACGCCCTGCCTGGACAAGAGGGAATGGAGGAGAACAGAGTTAATTTTGCTGCAGGCAAATTGGCTTTGTGCGCTCCATGTATTTTGGCTTTGGGTTTCTTCACAAAATTCAACAAAGTTTTCATGAGAATGCTTATAGGTTTGGAGGCAACAACTTATGGTGGCAGCCTGAGGCAGGTCAGCTGTGGATTTGAGGGGCTGCAAGGAAAAATGTCTCCTCTAATTGAAACCCATACTGACTCCTGTATTGAGAAGCATTGCAGGGACACAAGAAGCCACTGAATCCAGCAGAGATGCTGCCTAAGCAGTACAGGAAGGAGATGGGTTCTGGCAGGTTTCACTAAAATCAGGGAGCAAGTTGTGCTCCTTCCTCCGAAGAGAGAAGCGCAGTGCATGTCCCTGCCTGGCAGGCTGTGAAGTGAAACCCTTATCATTGAAAGCACAGGTACTCCAGGGAGCCTGATGTGGAAAATCCCTCCATCAAAACAATCCCTGTGAGTTTTGCAAGGAGTCCCAAACCTCGCTGGTCTGTCAGAAATGATGCTTAGCTATTGCTAAGACTTTTCTAGAAGGATGCAGAGAGCCAGCTGTATGACTTTGGCAACAATCAGTGAACCTCCACAAAAAAGGTTTCCTTTTCTAATGGAGTTAATTTATATGAATATTGTCACTGCTGCTCTCTTCCAAAAGCTCAATTTGCAACAGTGGCTCAATCTCAGCCTAAAAAAAAGGAAAAAGGAACATGTAAATGTGTATCACATGATGAACTCACCCATCACATGAAACCTCCCTCCACATGACAAGCTGTCTGAGACACCCTGCTATGCACACACAATAAAAACTGTGGGAAGTTGGGACTCAGGGAAGTGCTTGTTTAGTTTACAAAGTTGGAAACTTTGTCTTTATTCAGCTGAAGTTTTACACAGACTAATGCACGCTCAGCTCCAGACACAGACTTACACATATTCGCCTGTATAAATTTCTACAAGCTCCAATTACCATACATAACTACACATGCTGGAATAACCAAAGCAAATTTTTCACAAAGCACAGCTACTGTGTGCTACAGTGAGTAAAACTAGATTCTTACAATCAAGAAATGCCAGATCTGCAAAGCCAGAAAGGAAAACCATCTTCACAAGATATTAGTTCACCAACTTAGGTAAAAGAAAAAGAGAAAATTGTTGTTGTGCAGGACAACAGTGCTCAGCTGAGGGATATAGGTAAGCAGCAGTGCAGGTTACCAGAAAATTGTAATTAAAAGTAGATTTTGACCCTAGAAAAGAAGATAAAAATATATTACTTTCTAAGAGAAAACAAGTTTTCTGTTCTCCTGTATCTTTTACCAGCAAGTATATGATTATCAATAAATATATATATATACGTTCAGACCCCACACAATTTAGAACATTACCAAAACATTTATAATGCCGTTTATAATATCACATTATAACTGTATTACATTATAATATCATATGACTGCCCTAAAACTTCCTGCCTATCCCATTATACATTACAGGAATCCGCAAAGTTTCAATTTAAAGGCAGTGGTCCAAAACCTTCTGTCACTGATTTCTGAGTCTGCTTGTAGCAGCTACACTGACAAAACCTAACACAGCACTGCCCCACAGTTCAAAGGGACAACTCAAGCCTCCCTCGCTTAGTTTGTCCCTGAGGTCCCTATAAAACAGCAGCTATACTGACTGAGAAACTTGAAATTCATATACAGAGACCACCGAAATCACTGCCTCCCCCTGAAATCAGTGTTTTCCTTTGATTTTCAAGAAAAGCAAACCTTCCAACCACAGCCTTTAAATTCATATGGAAAAAACCTTTTAGAATTTCATTAGAGAGAATAAAGCATAAGTCCTTTAAAATTTGTTATGAAGTAATCCTTAGGAATAGGTAATTTACTAGAATTCAAAAGTATTTTCTGTAAAATTCCACAGAATTAGAAAGCGAGCATCTGTTCTAAATAACTTCCTAATTGTCATATAGAATTGGAGAAGAAGAATGTCTTTTGTTGTTCATTTTTATAGGCTGGTACTTAATTCATGTAGAAAGATTATCATACCCTATTAAAAGCTACAGCACTTTTTCATGCAGGAGTCTTATTCTTTTCTCTCTCTGATCGTGTCTTATTTGAGGAGGGGAATGTTTTTCTGCAGCCAAGTCTCCATTATTTCCTTTGGACAGTCAATTTTGCAGCTGAGCCCATAAGGTTTCTCCATATAATTATAAAGCATGTCGGACTGTTTCAGTGGTGGGTGGACAATTACAGATGTCAAAATTTTCTTCCAAATACTAACAAAACTGCAAGGATAGCAAACCTGTTATATGAACCTCCAAATTAAATACCCAACATCATATCAATTCTGCATCTGAAACACCCTGCTGGGCAGCATGCATGGAAATTACCTTATTTGAAAGAAAAAGCTGTTTGGCAGGGTAAATATTAACACTATCTGGCATGAAAATCTTGCTTTGGCATAAGTTTTAGGTCAAGAAAAAATAAACAATGACAGAAGAAAACCTCCCAGCTGAATAAATTATGCTAGTTAAAGGAAGTAAAAGGTGATAACTCCTTCAAAGACCTTTTGTTTTTTTAGATATCTTGTGAGTTACCTGAACCAGATTCAGTTTCAGACATTAATTCAAATATTATCTTAAGTTTAATTTAAAAAGCATCAACCTCATTCAAAGTACAGTTTTATTTCAGAGATACACCCAACAAACTAAAGACTCCCAACGCACTAAAATGCTCATGTCGCTTGCCTGATGTCCTCCACACTAACTTTCAGTCAGCTCTTCCAAAATTTAATCTTTTTATTAGAGCAATAATAGTTCTGTAAACAAAAAGCATTTTATGATTGTTTCTGTATGTATCAAGATGTGTTTGGCACTGCAATCTGCAAAAGAGAATTTCCTGTTTACAAGCTCATTTTCTGTCCTGAATTTGAATGCATACTTGAGCAAAACCCTTCCACACAACTCCTCATCTTCTTTCAAGTAAGAAAATATTTTGATGAGCATTTTTGCTTTAAGTTAACCATAATTATTGCAATAGTTTGACCTCTTATTTTTTTGAAAAGAAAAACAGAAGAAAAAGTATTCACAAATTAATAACAAAATATGGATGTTACAACATAATATATTAATCTAAACAACTTTATAGGTCTGAGAAGTCCTGTTTGGTTCAATGAGGCAACTCTACCACATTGCTGGCCATGTATAAATGCAGCCAAAGCCTTTGTTTGTCAGGTTTTTCTCGACAGCTGTTAAACATCAGCTGTATAAGTCTGACTTTTTGTTGTATTTATAATAACCCATACATTATTTCAGACAAAAAACTCATGGAATTATGCAGAGACATTAATTTACCTTATTTTCTCATTTCAAGATGTAAAAATAAAAAGGCTTTTTTATTTCTTACTTTTTATTTCCCATATCCTCATGGAAGAACATGCATTAGTTATGCTCTCACTACACAGTTGTGTAAGTTCAAAGATGAAATGTGTTACATTCATGAACCCGAGTATTTATGCTATGGAGGAAAGGAGCCCAAGCAACCAGGATAGAAACAAAGGTGAAATAAAGAAATACACAGTGAGGATTATGATTGTGTTGTCAACATACCACTTAAAACACTGGCCTGGAGCTGTTCCTGAGAGCCATGGCAGAACCTGGGCCCCACATTATCAATGTCCAGGTTGCCCAAATTCCCATCTCATTTTCCTGAAACAAGTCTAACTTTGCCACCCTCAACTCAATTATTTCCAACTTCCAGTGGAATAAAATATTTATCATCAGGTTTAGAAGAACACTTGGATGTAAACCAGCCACAAGGCAATCACATAACCCTTGGTCCCTGGGAACCCTTTTCAGCATCATGCTGGAATCTAAAAGTGCTGCGTACATTATTCAGGTCCAAAGCCAGCATATTCAGAGAAATGTTGTATTTACTTAAATGGATATTATATCACCCAAAATAGCTACCAGGTACAGAGCTTGTTATTTTGCCAGTTACGAATTTCTAGTCTTAGAAACATGTTTCATAAAATTATTAAAAGTCATAGGGACAATTGCCAAATGATAGCAACCTCTATTTAATATTCGTATTCTAAGGAGGAGAAAAGCCTCAGATGTGTTGTAGAAAACAGCCACTGAATTAAAGGCTCAGCTAAGCCATTTTCTGTAAGAAAGGGGTTTTGGGCAGACTTTCAATAGTGCTTCTTATAACAGTCCTTTACTCAGAAAAGCAAGCCATTTTTGTCTGTGCAAAATAACAAACCTGCTGGGGTGAGGCTGCATAAGGAACAGTAAAGGCAAACACAATCACAGAACAATAGGGTAGGACAAATCAGATGTTTGGTTCTGGTTGACTTCTCTTTCTTCTTCACTTCTATGACCAAACCGAAGGTTTGCTGTCGCCCTGATTATAAAGTACTCAGTCACAAGACAGATATCATCAATAGGTTTTGAATTTGCTCCATGGGATCCATAACTCCACTAAGAAATACTTACAGATTTGGAAATTGAAAACTGATGAAAAACCATGTAACAACATACTCCAGGCAGGACCAGTTGCTCAATACTTATGGAGTACAATCCCTAATAATTTAAATTAATTATTCTACAATGATGGATCTCCATTAGATCATCTACATCTCATCCCTATGTACCTTTACATGGGGTGTGCTGGGAGTAATCTGCTGTGGGAAGCACAGTTTAAATACCATATGGAGGAAAGCAGAGCCACAGCCTGGGAATGGTAGGGAGAGCAAGCCAAATTAATATCTTTTAAAATGCACACATGTTTGGCAATCAGATTGCACATTAACATTTTCAGGTGTGATTCCTTTTGCTTTGCAAATACCTTGGTAACTAGAGTAAAACCTCATAAGCATTTCAGCTCAGGAAACAGAGACGTGAGAATGGAGCTAATCCTCTGCTAACCTGCTCAGAGGCACAGAGGACACAGAAAAAAGGGGAACCTTTGGCTGTTGCTCTCTGCCACTTTAATTTCATCAACATAAACTGAGGATCTTCACCACTTCTCTGCTGACTTCTGCACAGCTACAGACCGTCAGTGTCTGACAGCAGCCATGGTCTTTACAAAGTCAAGCGGGTCAAAGACTAGCTCACATGAAATCAATCAGGATTTACAAAATAGAAATGAAACTGTCACTCCTCAAAGGCTAGATCTAACAGATATACTTAATTTGTAAATATATAAAGCCATGTGTCTAGTCAAGAGGATAAAGTTTCTTGCAAAACATAGCTGTAGCTGCTTTGTTTTAGGTGGTTAAGCCATGCTTTCATGCAAGAATGTAATTGTCAGAGCACTTACCGTGTGGGAGACACAAGTCCTCTTTTACATCTGCCACCATCCATGAGAATGATCTAGCTACCAGACTGCAGAAAAGGCATTCTTCAGCTTTTCAGCTGAATCACTGCTGTGTTTTCCTGTAAAATATAAGTCTCACTGATACAGGGAAAAAAAAAAAAAAAAGGCATGCAAGAGACTATGCTTCTAAAGTCTAGTAGCTATGTCTCTCACTAAGAAAAGGACAGTCTCGGTTCTAGTTCCAAAACTATGCCTGTAATCCCCATCATTGCATAAAACATATGAACACTACCTCATACCTTCCATTCCTTTTCCTTCAAAAAAACCCAAATTTTTCTGTTCAGCTATTTAAAAGAAAAGGTATTTTCAGAAATACTCAGTGGATATGCACCCACACAAGTCACCTTCCTCCTGCGCAAGGTGCCTAAATCTCAGAAGATGATTAGAATTGGACACAATCTCCTGTACTTTTGTCTTCTGCAACTTTTATTAACTATCTTGAAGCATCTCCTCACTCAACACATCCCCCTTCTGTGATACCTTCATTGCATACCTCCTCCAAGATGCCAAGGTATTCAACATTTGGATTCTGGATTTTGGAATTTGCAATTTGCAAACAGCTGCTCAAAGGTTAACGTCCTTACCTCTGTAGCAGAGGTCTGCTACATTTTTCACCCTCCAGAAAATAAAACAGACACATTTTTAGCAGCCAGGGTCTGGAAGCAAGCTCTCCTCTAGATTTCCATCTTCCATCTTTTTCTCCTGGCTCTTGTTCCCTATAGCTTCCTTCCTCTTCCAGTCAGTCCTCCCAGTATTTTATCAGATGGGCAAGCAGCAGCTGCTCATCATTGTAGCTGTGCTGACGAGCCAGGATATACTTACCATATGATTTCTTCCATCATGAGAAGCCAGGATTTCCTGCCTTCTCTTGGTGGAAGAATTCATTGGAAGCCCACATCCTCACCAGATATTGTCTCTTTTTCACCATGCATCCAGCAAGTTAAAACTTCCAAACCATGAACTCTTGCCAAATGTAACTGAATTCGCCAGCAGATTCTGAGGATTTTGGACAATAACACATAAATGTACATATGGACAAAGATTCTGACTTTTAGACACCAGGCTTGATGAGGAGATGAGGCTGGGGTAGAGAAAGAGAGGAATATGAACTAAGCAAATAGCTGGACATTTCTAAAGCTGAGATTCACCCATCACATACACTGCAACCCTTTTGAGCACATGCTCAAGAAACCACCAGCCCAGCAGACAGGTCTCTACAGACAGAGAGTGTCTGTGTGAACAAACAGGGCTGGGGAGTGGGGCCTGACACATCCTCCAGGCTGCTCAGATCTCAGCAGGGACCCCACTTTGGGCAGAGCTCTCTGCAGCACAAGGCTGTGAGGAGAGGGGTGAGCCTGAGCAAGGAGCACTTTCCCAGGGGTGCTTTGGATGCAGTCCCTCTCTTTGGTGAGGGTGACTCCGCTGTACTGATGCGAGCTAGGCTGAGCCAGCTGGCCTCAGGAGCAGAAAACAAATCTTGTAGAAGTAGCCAGAGAAGCTGGGAAGACATAATGTGTTAATGTTGGCCCAGCTGATTGTTCACAAAGGGTGGATGTAGCTCTGTCCACTACTGAAGCCCTTCGGCTCTTCCCACACGAGCAGCTCTGAGCCGGCACTGCTGTGAGGACAGACAGCATTCACAGTTCCAGGAACTCAGTGTTCCCAGATCCTGAACTGATGTGCTCACGGTAAAACGTGCATTCAAAATATCCCTCTTGGACAATGACCTCATGTTTTTCCATAATACAGGGGCTGCTAAATCCCCTTTTCTTTTTCAATCCTTCTGTGAAAAACTGAGATTCAAAAACTTGACAACAAAATTGACAGGCCCCATAAACAGCATTTTCTGTTGCCCAGAGGGGTTAAATCAGTGCTCAGTGACTTCAGTCACAAACTGGAAGACAGGAGCAGTAGCAGGAATTAGTCATATATCCTTAGCCCTGGACTTGAATCTTTTTCTCCCCATATTTGCACTGTTGGCAAAACATATATACAGAAACACACATGCACACAAAAATTTCCACAAATATCAATACACATGTATAGATATATATTAATACATTTACACAATAGGTGTACTTGTATCTACCCAATTTCTTAAACATATGCTGAGTATAAGTATCTAATTACATATGAGTATTTCTGTAAGTTTGTTTAGACATACACTCATATGCACATACACAATACAGATAAGACACATTAAACTGGGGAGCAGTTCATGACATACATCCTGAAATATTTTGGCAAAGGTGCTCTGAAGGATGGAAATGGAAGAGTGGTCTGCTAGAAAAGTGTCCACAAGTGCTGGCCTGATCTCATGTTTCCCTGTGCTGTATCACACACATATATGTACACACACAAAAACTCCCACAAAAGCCAATATGATCTTTGGTGCAGAAGCAGACCTTTATAATAATTTTAGCAAAAATTCAGCAGGTTTTGGCTCATTTTGGTGAGTGACAGAATAACCACTCTAGCTAGCATGAAGAATTCTATTCTAATGCTTCTAGGATTTCTATCAAGAAAAATATTTTTATAGATAAATAATAAATATAAATATATTGTGTTTATATAAATATACATATTTATAAATATAAATATTTTTATAAATTAAAACTTTCCCAGACTAAAAAGTAGAACAGAGACAGGTAATCACATTCTCCAGCCCTCAGTCACATATTCAGAAATGAAAAGTATTTAAAAGAATGCACCTTATTTCAAGACTTTCCTGCTCTGTTTGACAGTATCCATTTTTAAAAGCTGACCTTTTCTTTAGGCTTCTATTTCCAAATAGGCTGGAAATACGCTTCCAGATACTATTTCCAATATACTTCATGTTTTATAGAGATGAATTCAGGAGCATACTGCTTTTCTGGAAGTTTCTATCTCTTAATACTACCTACCCTGATACTGGGTTACCATTGGAAATACTTCCCTTTCCTTTGGTTGCACACAGTTTTGCATCCTGTAGCACACTTGGGGGAGGACACTGAAACCAATTCCCTTCCCTTCAGGTAAAAGTCTAGCTTAAAAATTTGGTTCCACTGCTATAAGGTCTGTTCTCATCTCTTCATACACCCTGGACTCCAACTGTCATACTTACAACAATGTTGGCATTGAAAGCCTTAACATTAATATCAGTGATAGCATTAACCATTAATATTAAAATTAATACCTCTGGCATCATTCTTACTGAGCCCACCATGCTGCTATTTTATAAGCAAGATTTTTAATTCTCAGTTGTATACAGTTTTACTGACTAGTAGCCTAAAAGGCAATACCTTTCCAAGGGTCCTCTTATTTAATTATCGTTGACTAGTAACAGCAGAGAACCTTTCCTATAATTACTTTCCCACAAAATGCAATCCAGATGCTTTATCAATAAACTCTTCAGTCACTGATGATGTCTGTAAGAGACATAAAACCTCCTGTTTTCTCAAAGTCTGTGTTTACTAACTTTTGAAATATGGCCTTACTGTTCCTTTTCAGTCCTTACAAGAAGACAGTAAGCTAAATAGTAAAATTCCTCAGGATATTAGGCAGTTAAAAAGTATGGAAGTGTGATCATGCATTGGAAAAATAAATGGCATTGTATTTCTCTTAAAAATAAATAAATAAAGGACATAGAACCTCACTACCATTTTGAAATAAATGTGATGATAATTGAGTCTCTAGAATTTATTTTTTTTTTCTGACAAGCAGAGCCCTTTTATTTGAGACTTTTAATCAGAAATTTGTAAAGCTGGAGGAAAAGCAGCTGGGCATTTCAGAAAGGGAAGGAGAAGGCTCATAAATTAACCAGTTGGCACAGTCCTAACTATAGTATCACGAACAGTGCTGTTATAATATTATTGCTGTAGGTTAATGTGATCCTTTATACAGCCTTTTTTTTCCTCCACAGTAGCCCATTTTCAACAAGTAAAATGGTTTCATTTGAATTGCAAATCCCAACACATATATAGTTTGATTCTTTTGGAGCAGGATGAGTGACAGTGGTATATTAGAGTTAACAAACCTTACCCACTTTTAAATACATTTCTGGTATTGAAAGCTAACAGAGCTGAAATCTGAATGGGTAAAGGCTCTGCTCTGGCATTCATTCCTTTATTGGAGCCTTGAAAGGACCGTATGGAGGGAACCTGATAGAAATTTCATGTTGCTGCTAAATAGAACTCAGTCCAAGGTAGAAAAATAAAAGGTTAGGTCTGTCGTCTTTTATAACATTTCATTCCTGGGGGCCACTGCTTTCAAAACTGAAACTAGGGGCTGTGCAGCCTCTTTGATTCAACTGGTCCCTCAGCTTAATGGACTACAGGCCTTGCAAAATTGCTGAATTCAGCCTTTTGAAAGATTCTGTGCTTCCTGTACTGAAATCCATTAGCGCGTGTGGCAGCAACAGAAGATAAAAAAAAAAGGAAGCTTCAGGAAAATGTGCAGTGGGAAGTAGATAATGATCTCTGTCCAAGTCCTGCACACTTGGGGAGCTGGTTTTAGGTCCAGTATGGAAGTCTAACCTGCATATTTCCATAAGCAACACCCAAAGGCATACCACAGACATTCAGACACAGAGCAGCCAAACAATGCAAATATGACAGAGACATGTCAGAGTGAATTCATTTGCTAGTCTTGCTTTTAAAGAAAATGCTGGACCCCAAAACATATACAAACACATTTTTATAGGAAGGGGAAATCAAATTTGTAACAGGACAAATAGGAGCCAGCCAAAGCTATGCTCAGGTGCTCTACCAGAAATACCTGTCCAAGCAGGAACTGAAGTCAGAATTGCTGCATATCACTCTCCATGTTCTTCCAAAACTTCAGAAAAAATTAGCAGTAAGACGATTGTACAAACAATACAAATATTCTTCTTGTAACCAAGCTACCCATCTGTTTAAAGCATCAAGGAGCAGAGCACTCCACACCACAGGCACAGACTCTAACGCAATGTGTCCCAACAAAGACGTTTCGTGTTTTCATAGTTAATCTTCCATTCAGCCATTGTACTTTGATGTGCTCTGAAAGCAGAAGAAATTTACTCATCCGCCCTTCAGGCTGCAGCAGCTGTGACACTGCAGAGCAGCACAAAGGGACTGCTCTGTGGCCAGGGGATGGCAGAGACCTGCGTCCATTTGAGGCTGATAACTCATTCTGCCATTTAGAGCCCCAGTGTTCAACAAACAACAGATTTACACTCAAAAAATGGAAGTTATTCGAGTGAGAGACCTATAAAAAGAATGAGTTGCACAAAAGAGCAGACATTAATTTAATTAATTTAAATATACGTCAACATCAGCTCAGTTTGAAGCGTGTGTGATTCCATGACATTCTGACACTCATTTCAATAGGTTTCAATGTCTTGATCATAAACAAAGAAACCTTTTCTACTCTTTTCTATTTCTCTAAGACTAACACCTGTAAAAGTCTGGATTTTGCCCCTCACCATCCACATGATCATAAATGCTGGCTACAAATGTAGAAACTAACATTTTTAATGCTACGATCTCCTGCCAAAATAATCCAGAACACATACCTAATGGCATAAAAATGCTATTATCTGGGCCATCCTGCATTTATTCTACCAGTTACTGTAATAATTATTAACTTGAAGATCAAGAAAATGTCAATTTTGAATGCTTCAGGAATAAATTTCCAACATAAGGTGAATATACTCAGTCATGGGGTGGACTTTCATGCTTTCTTTACTAGTGGCTTTCTAGTCTATAAAGAGCAGTGGCTTTGATTCATCAACCCTAGAACCAGGGAGAAAGCCAAGAAAAATGTGCCTAGGTTGCTACTGCAAATGCTGCATGGACAATGGCTTTTTCACACATAATTTCTTTTAAACATTGTCTTCATTTTTGCATTTCAGGGGTTTCCAAGAGATGAATGACAGATGTAGCAAGTAGTTTTAGCTGCCAAAACAAACGTTGGTCACTTCCCTCATTGTCCAAAGCCTTTGACTAAACAGATTCAGGATGTGAAGGATGCAAGGAGAAATTCCACACTACCAAATGCATTCTGGGCTTTGCAATATCTGAATAAAAAAACAGTCTGAATGCAAAAATCACTTTTAAAAAACTGATCACAAATCTGTCCCTTTGGCAGCACAGATGGTAGAAGTTAGAGATAGAAAAAACCTTACAAGGCATCCACTTTTGCTCATGAAGATCATTCTTTCCAACACAGTTACCTCTAATATACTTTGTTATCTATGTTTATAAAAAAATCTGGATTCTCCTCATAGAAAGATCTGTAACCAATATATTGGATCACACTTTTCCTCAGAGTCCCCCTGACCTTTCCCAGTTTAATTATTAAATTCTTCTCACAAATATCCCAAGCACAAATGCTTTCATTTTACTACTTACTGTTTAAGACTGAACAGAAATGGACACAGTTAAGTGAACAAGTTTGATGGGATCACCTGTACATAGCTAGTATTTTTTTAATTTATACATTTTAAAAAAATAAATATTTATTTTGCATCAGAGGTGATTGTGCATGGGGCTGGAAATTGATGGTCAAATTCAAGGACCAGGAAAAACAGTGAAAGCAGCTGACAATAGAAAAATAATTTATTTTCCTGTGTTCATTTATTTGCTTACTAGGGACATGTTTAAAAGAGAAAATATTACCTTCTAATTGATCTGGGTACTTTTCACTCATAGTGCTCTTTGCTTTCTAAACAGGCAAAATTTCTTTGTCAGATAACACAAAAAAAGGAGTCATTTTTCACAGTTTATCACTGTTTTATAGGTTTTATACAATCTTATGATTATTCAGGCTATACCTTTATGATTGAAGAATACCAGTAGTGGTATGGTAGTAACAGAACCAGCCAATGTAATGGAAGAACTGTCAGTGGGATTTCCACACAGGAAGGGTTTCTAAACAACAAGCAAAACAACCAGCTCATTACTTGCATTTGTCTTATTACCTGCCAACAAAATGGCAGCAAAATCTGAAAAACTCAGATTTTGAAGGCACATTGTAAACATTGCTTCCGTCATTCAAACCAGAACCCTGGAAGCTTGTCTTCTGTGATGTTTTATAAAATAAAATAAAATAAAAATACTGAGGGAAATCAGAGATTGTTAATGAGACTGCTTCAAAGCAGGCCTCTTATTTTGGCTCCTCTTTAATTCCTAGGCTGACAAGTGAATCTGGTGAATTAATGTTGGAGGTTTGAACAATAAACACTCTGGGCCTTTTCTATTGCTTCAGTGATGCAAAGCCTAATTAGATGGTTAACTAGGCATATGGCTACTTTGCATCATTGTAGAAGCAGTAAGCATCTGATGTGCACATTGCTTCTAGAAATTCAAAAGCACTATAATTGTTGGAACTTAATCTTCCTAGATGCCAATAACAAATGGTTCAGGTTGTAGAAACATGGGGGATATTATAGGTTTTTCTTTATTTCTTGTAAATATCAACAGTATAAGCAGAGAACTGAATATATACAGTGATTATTTTTTATTGCAGACTCATAAGTAAGTCAGACTCAAGAAACAGAAATATACTGAGTGAAAACCAACTATTTTGGATCAGTACTTAGCTTAGCTAACAACTAAGTTAACTATGACATTTTGAAGGCAAATGCTAATTTTAAAAATTGGTGGTAGCCATTATAAATATTGCTGCAATCTCATTGCATGTTAAAACAAATGAACAAAGACTGAAAGGTTGAGAACAACATTTTTAGGGTTGAACAATGCTCATCTGCCCTTTCAAAAACAATGTTTGTTTTTCAATACTGAAATTTCCATAAACTAATCACCAAGAGAGTAACAAACCCAAACCAGAGTGATTCTTTCAGAACATAAGGCTGATCCTTTGTATCATTTGAAGCTGTAATCTAAAGGATCAGGATCTTTTCTAATGCCTTCATTATTTAAATTTATTCATCAAATAGGTTTTTAAAAAGTTACTTGGTTTACTGGCAATTTACAATCAAATCTTAGTGAACATTAAATATACAGAACTCAAGCTCTTTTTGAATAGTGAATTTGTATGCACTGCTTCTGCTTTTTTTCCCTCTGAAGAAAGATTATACTTAAAATTGCATTTCCCACTCTGATTCCCTTGACTACAAACTTGAAACCCGTATTTCTTGCTAATTTATGCAGCTTCTTTTCAATCAGCCTTATCAGTGAATGTTCCAGGACTCATGTTTGTTTGCTAAGCAAGTCACAGGAATCAAAACCAAAGCAGAATGTGAAGGATCCTAGAATTTGAATGCCTGTGTATCAGGAGTTCTCCTGTCACAAGGAGTACTTTTAAGAAACTGGAAACCACGTCTATCCAGAGAGCTGGAAAGACACATTAACACATCTAACTGTTGTTTCACAAGGAAGGGCCTCATGGATTCCACATTTTTAACACACACACACTGTAAAATTCCATCCATCTTATCACCCTTTCTTATTAGCCTTTACTATTTTAATAAGAAAAATCAGGCTGATGTCATTTAGCTACCTGTATGAGTGCTTCCAGTGGAGTTTTCTGTATGCGTAAGAATGTCATGAGAGTAAGTGACACAGGCTTCACACAGTGCTTGTTTCTGCCAAGTCAGCATGATTACACAACTTGAACAATCCATGAACTCACTCATTAGACGAGGAAAAGGCTGGCTGTGAAGTCCCACACAGTATTCCAGTGTCATAGCTGAGTATTTTAGGCAATTTGCTATATTCCACTTACCTTGGCACAAAATCACTCTTCAGAACTGATACATATTCCAAAGCAGAGAAGGTTCAGATACATACAGTGGCCCAAGTTTTTTCATCCCAAATGGATTTTGTTCATCTCAGTATACATCTTTCCTAATTCAGGGCTATTTTTATAGAGCATGGAATGCTTTTTTGCTCCCCTGTCAATAATGTAATTTGAAATCTAAATTAGCCTCCATTCTCTTCCTTCACCAAACTTTATAAACTTGGAATATCCTTCAAATACTACTATAAGAAATATATCCAACCAACTGTTTGAGTTGCTTGGTTCTTATTTTATTAATCAAATTACTGAATCTCTCAACATCCCTTAACATCCTGTGCTAATGAACCCACTGCAAAAATAAACCAGATTACTACCACAGCCACCAATTTTCAGCATTCAGTAGCTGTCATTCTTACAGCATTGCAGGCATTGCAGAAGTATTTGTGATCTCAGGAGGGGCTGGGCTAAGTATTCTAAGGCCAAAAAAAAAAAGTGTCCAAAAGAAAAATAAAGGAGATTTCAAATTATTTCTTTTAAACATTTCAAATTAAATCAGTCAGTATCAAGAGACAGCCAATGGTGCTTTGCAAAATAATGGCAATGGGCTTTCTCTGGTTTATGAGTTAATTCCAGGGAATTCAACTCTCTGACAAAAGGCTATTAGCAAGTAACACAGCCCAACAGGAGAAGATTCCTAGAATGAATAGTTAGTGCTAAAATCTCATAAATCAAAAAGGAGTCCATTAGAACTTTTAGGCAAGGATCATGGCATCTTACAGATTTCAGTATGTTTTCTGTGACATTAGAACAAGAAATTAGTACAATCATATAACAACTTCCCTCTGCAGACACCACAGAGTTTGTAACTCCTTTCAATGTTGCTGCACAATGTAACCACTACTGTAAAAACATTATTTTTTCTTTCAAAATTACACAATGAATAATTGGCCTTGGCCAACTCTTGTCTTCATTACAAAGTTGCTGCTGCCACTTCCTCTCAGTGGGAAGTGATCCATGTGAGATGAAGGCTGCAATTCACATTTTTAAAATAACATCTCTCCTCTTTAATGTGAAGTGATCCTCAATCATTTCACGCAGATGAGAGAGGAAGTTGAAACTTATCCCAGCTTTTTATTCACTCTTCTATAATTAACATTTACCTATCCCCAGCTGACGTGTCTTACATGTAAAATTCAGAACAGTCTGACAGGAATGAACAAGCTTACCTTATGAGAGAGTTGCATATAAGAGAAATGGTGCTAGCTTCCTCCCTGGAAAAGTAGAATCTGCAACACCGAGTAAGGAAAATTTTATTTCAGTGGAAATTAAAAGAAATAAATCTTATGTGGGAAAAGAGAGGACTTGTTCCTATGTTTAAAGAGTGCGGAATGAACGGCAGAAGGCCACCCTGCACTGAAAGATAATAAAAACTTCAAGAACGTAGGTGTTTAGTTAGAAATACCTAGTCCTAAATATCTCAGGAAGAAAAGTGCCAGCCTGAAGCAGGATTTGGATTCAGGAAAAGGGCATTCTAAGTGTCAGTGCAGAGACACGCCCAGACAGAGAAGCAGTTCATCCCTGCATCAGAAAAGAGCCAGGAAAGGTTAAGATGAGAACAAAACCAAGAGCCACAGGAGCAATTCTCCAAGGAACAACACAGCCAAACATCTACAGGAGCCATAAGAAGTAATTCATGCTACGTCACAGAAAGCACAGCCTGTTCTGTTCTTTGTCAGCTCTCACTCCCAGGACAGAGAGGCCGTGGCCACCCACTCAGGACCATCTATTCCCATTCCAGCCCTGCTATCACTGGTAGCCCAGCTGCAACAAGTGACTACTGCCTGACATAAGGGATGACAGGCAGGCCAAGGATTCACTCAGGCTGGGCAAGAAAGCACAGACGCAGCCACAATACTCTTTGGAGTTATGGGCAACTTCACAAATATGAGCTGAACCAAGATAATGGCCTAAGATGAATGCCATGAATTAAAAGCCCAAATTCTTCAGTTTCCATGTTTCTAAAATGAAGTATTAATTTATATCCAATACTTCCTTCAAAAATGTGGCCAAGAACACATTTTATGGAAGAAACTCTCCAAGCCAAAACAATCATCTTAAAGCAACTATTTATTTTATTTCAAACCATGTATCTTCTTTCTATTTCCTCGGGAAAAAAAAAATTATGAAATTATTTTCTCTGGTTTTTTTTTCATCTGGTCATAAAACTGGGGGAGGCAGAAAAAGAATCCTTACATTGCTATAAACCTCCTAATAAAAGGCATGCACTGTCTCCTTGCAGACATGCACTAGCCCTTTGAATTTCCAACTGGGCCACTTGGTCCTGGAAATCCTTCCTGCAATAATGGACTCAATGTATTTAAATACTGAAGCAATGGAAGAGCAAAGCTGGAAGTGGGAAATACACATAGCAGTGGGATCCAGATTTCCTCCCATATCCATTGAAGTTCAGCCTCACCTTTCTCCATTGCAGCACATCCAAGACCTGCAGAGAGCTAACTTTTGACAGGTGGTGTCAGAAGGCAAAATTCTATGTTTAGGACACTGGAAAAACTATCAAAAACGTGTTCTCACATTTAAAAACCTCTAACTGCAGGGCATTACCATGTGCCAAAAACTATAACACAAAGCTTTAAAAAAACAAGGCATGAAAAAATGCTTTCTGTTTGCCAATGCTATCTCACTTTATTTCTTATTTAACATATTAAGGCACAGGAAAAAAAAAATCTTTTTTGAAGCCATGAATAAATCTTACAGATTCAGATATACCTAATATGTGTACACACATACATAATCACCCATATCCTTACTCAGAAAACATGCTGCATATTTTTCCCATTTTTAACAAATTTAAGTTTTCCTAGATTTATGCATGTGGTACTACCATGCTCTCCTCAGATTCTTGAGTGGACTGAACTGCTCAAAAGCCTCCTAGAAAAATATTTGCAAGAATTGAGAAATAACCTCAGGAAGTTGGACTGACACTCTTGGAATGCAAAGATCAAGGGTTTCTTTGCACTATTTTTATTATAAACAAATAATCCACTACAACTGCAGTGGCATCACTGGGGGAGGTAGAGGGAGGAGATGAGGAACAGTAGGAAAGCTGGAAAAAAATACAGATAATTATTTGAAAGCCCTGAGTATATTCTTTCTGTAATACTCACATCATCATTGCAATGAAAATATCCCAGGCCTTTTCACCAAGAGCATCATTTCTGTCTGAATGAAGCCATAACATCACAAATTTTGGAGGCTGTTTAAAACATCTTTATGTGAATCACCAAACATTTCCCTGTTAAAAAAAAACAACAACAAAGAAACAATCAAGTACCAAAATACAAAGGAAAACAAAAGTAAGAGGAAGAAATAAAATGAGCTCAGTTTTCTGACCATGTAAATCATGAGGAATTGTTTCATCTTAAACACTAAATGCCCCAGCCATTGCTAGCATGTAGAGATAAGACATTTCCACCTCCACATGACAGCTCATACAAACTGTTTCTTGTTTATGTCCCTATTAGGAGTTCACAGCAGTCACTGAGATCATTTCACTTGATTTGATTCCCTCCCTGCTCTCTGTGGTTCATTTACCAAGCCCCACACAAGGCTATTGATGTCCCTTGGGAAGATCCAAAGCTAGCATTTCTGCTGACAAAAGCCACAGCCAGACAAGGCTCCATGGAGCCCTGGCCACCACACCAGTTCTCTCACCAGCATTCTCACTCAGATCACCTCCTATGGCCAAGGAGGGGAGCAATTCTCCATGCTGCTTCCATGTCACTGCTTTTCCCACCTCTCTCGATCTGCCAGAGACAAAACAGGCTATACTGACAACTAAGGTGACAACAGGGACAGTTGTGAGGCTGGTGTCCATGGCTGTTAAATCCCAGGTTCCCCAGTACAGCCTTGCTGTTGCAAATAAAAGTGAGAGTGCCTGAAGTACATCTGGTTAAAGCCAAAATATATTCCCAGCAATTATTTGAAACTTTTTTCAGAAACATGAACATGCAGAAAGCATGTATGACTGATGGTGATGAGTCACTGCCATTGCTGTTATTGTTGTATTCTCTTACTGCTCAATCAAAAGGTAAAGAGAATCACATTGTATTTCACAAGAAATGCATAAAAAGCAGTTTCTTCCACAACGTAATTACTTTTAAAAAGCTCAGCTCTAGGTAACATTCTCTGCTAGCTGAAAAATCAGAATTTCATGTTAGTTTTTATAAATGACTTTTGGTGAATTATTGCCAGCCTACTGTCCAACCATACACTTACCTGTACAGGGTAAAATATAATTGATACATGAATGAGATACCCATTTCTGCTCTAAAACCTGATGTAGCAGAAAAAGCCTTAAAAAAAACCAAAAAAAAAACAACAAAAAAAAAAAACACAAAAGAAGAAAAAGAAACCTTTGTTTGAGTTCCTGAAAACATGCTTTTTTCCCATTGTGGAGAACACCACCAACACCACTGCAGAATAACAGCAGAATTAATTTTGGCACATGCCCACAGTCTGCAAAATTAATCAAATATTAGGGAGAGTTCGGAAAAGAATAGTTTGATAACATTAAAAAAAAAAAAAAAGAAAAGAAAAGAAAGAAGATAACCCACACCATAAGGTTGTCTTGCACCCCTTTCTGGTTGAGGGCCACACCCTGTTTGGACAATAACATAAGAGACTTCAACAACTAGTTGATAAGAATTTACTCTCATGGTAAGATAAAGCAGATAAATGCTGCTGCATAACCAAAGCAAAACACTTCAGCCATCTGTGCTTGAAAATTTACAAATATTTTACTAGCTGCAAAACCTGTTGCTCACTGTACCCAAAACACAATGGAAATGTTGGGGGGGAGGGTATTTATTCCAATGCAAATTTTTTATTGAAGTTGCAGAACAGACTAATTTTTGCAGTTAACTATTACAGGAAGGAAAATATTATAGCAGGCACAGATTTATTTTTTTTTTTTAAGTATTCCCCACATCATAGTAACACTGCATTCTTTTCGTTTAATATTACAACTTGTAGCTGTTCTAAGTGAGATACAAGTCTCCTGAGTGAGTGTTAAAACACTTCGGTATTACTGTCTTAACTTCATCTGTAAAATATGAAACAAACTGGAATGGTAACACTGAACACTAAGTAACCTTCCAGAACATTCCAGCCTTTAACCTCTGTGCCAATTAGAGATCTGCTTTCATATCACACACTGAAATAGATAATACATGCCATACTTGTGGAAAAAAAAATTGAGGACCTGCAACTACAACCAATAAAATATTCTTTCACATTTTTTGGGTGTGATCAAAGAACAGAGGCTTCTAGAACATCATCCAACAATAAATGATAGAAATAGATATCTGAACTTGGTGTGATTCATTTGCACGTGTGACCTGGGAAAGAAATCAAATAAGTATTCTGGAAGGAAATCAAAGACAGAGCCAGTCTGAAAAAATTTAAAATAAGAGCTGGAAACAATAAATGATAGTTAATCTAGAGTAAGGCAAGTTAAAACAGTAGTAGAGAACCCAGAAGCATTTTCTCAAAGACAGATGTGCAGATAGAGGCAATAGTATTTAAAATGGACTGTAGCTGACATCTGACATCTCTGTACACAATACAGATGTTATACACGAGCAGCTATGGCCAAGCTCCAGATGGTCACTCGTGATAGCTGTGACTGTTGACCTAAAAATCTCTGAAAAAGGAAACTGCAGGAATTGTTGGGGTGTTTTGCTAAGCACTTCATTGCTGTTACTTGTTCCTGGATGCTTTAGCAGTGAAAAATCAACATTGTCGCAGAGAATCAACCAAAACAATTGACTCAATCAAAAAGCTGGTGTACAAAGACCAACCTACAAATGCAGGAGTGCAAACACATCAGTAGGAAGATACAGAAACATTTGGTACACCCCTTTACTCACTCCCATCTCATCTAAGTTGAACAGCAAAGGAAAAGTGGTTACTGCACAGTTTCAGAAACTACAGGACATCTCCTAATCAAGAATCCAAAAGCACTTTTGGGGAACACAGTGCTGAGGACTAGGTCTCAGGGGGATTCTCCTAGCTGGAGCCTAGGAAGGAAACTAGAGAAAAGCCTGAAGCAGACTGTGGGATTAAACATTGTTACACATTATTTCTCCCATTTATATTTCATTGTCTTTGTCAGCAGAATTTAGCACAGAACTCCATTTGTTCCTCCTCCCTTTTCTCCAGTCTTCAATATTTTGATCTGCTGCAGACATTTCTTACAACCACATAATAAGATTGTTTTATTTTATACTTGACATTTTCTTCCATCCTTACATGTCACTGTATATTCTTAAAGGAAAAACAGTAATCTACTCTAAATTATGGCAGTGCTGAGCTTAGTAGGGGCTTTCCTGGGAATTGCAGCTTTGTAAATTCAGGCTGCAACAATGTAAGTTCTCTTGAAAATAGGTCTTTTCTGGCTGAACAATAATGAGCACTGAATTCTAAGACTTTCTTTCTAACTAGATCTGTTTGTTTCTCCTGAAAAGAAAATCAGCTTTGTATTTTGTTTTAAAGCAAAAAGGAAATGATATAATTAAAGAAATTAAATAAAGCAAGGGGATAGAAAACATTAGACACGCAGGGGGGGAAATGAAAGGATGATGAAAATTAGCAAAAATAAAAGGGGGTGGGATGTCAAATCAAACACAAGTTATACTACTGGTTTCACTTCTGCAAAAGAACAGTCTGGGATATTCAGTTAAACTGTGGATATTCAGGGTATTTCATAGGGCTGCTACCTGATGTAAGTGATAATGCAACCTGTTCTGTGTCAGCATCTGCCTCGCTATGTAACCCCACTGTGCTCTGTTTTGTTGATCACATCTTTATGAACAACTTCTGGGTAGTCTCCAATGGGTGTATTCCATTATAATCTGCTTTTTGATCCTCTCTTTCCCATTCAGTGTCTCTGTGAGAACAGGAAGCTTGCTTCTCTCAGGTGAGATATCTCCAGGAGACATGGAAAAGCCTCCAGAGGTTCAGTCATGGCCTTGCAACTCTTCCAAGTGTAGGACCTTATGCTGCATGATTTTGGCTCTTTGCAGGAAGTGTGTTATCACAGTTAGAATATGGCACTAGAAGGTCCAAATTCTAATTTTAGTTCTAAAAATAATTTTTAATAACTCCTCAGGAAAAGTGAGGGCAATTTTTAAAAAATATTATCTCTAATATCATCTATGTAGAGATGCATGAAGCCAGACTTTTTGAAGCAAACGGAACACATTTAGATGCTGAAATAAAGGTCAGATTTCCAGAAATGATCTGCAGCTGGAAGCTCTCACCACCCTCAGCACACTAAGCTCTTTGGAAACTCAGCAAATATATATAGACACCTAAACAAGAGCTGAGTTGTTCTGAAAATCTGGTCCCAATTGTGAATGCTAACATCTCCCGAATATCCACTCAGTGGGTTCTGAAAAGCTGACTTACCTACAGCTCCCACTGACTGTGAATCCCTATCATTGAAAGCCAGAGCCACAGCTGCCTGAGTGGAGACTGTTGTGGTTCCAAACATGAAAATTCACTTTTGCATTTTTCATTTGAAATTATTCATCTTTGCTCCAGCCACATATGATTTAATTTGTTAGTGTTTTTCAAGGACCTTGTGCTGAAAGGTAGAAATTACAAGGATGTACTAAAACTTATTAATGACACCCTCTAAAAAATGGGCCAAACTTTCAGGGCTCCAGAAACATCCATTTAAGTTAAACAGTTTTGTTAGTGAAAATTCCACTATTTTCTAGGAAAATGAGGGAAGAGGAGAGCTGTCTGCTGGGAAGTTTCAGCTGGGTATGATTATGACTCCTTTTATACACACCATAAGTATTTCATGACTTTGAAACCATCTATTTTTCCAATTAAGATGTCAATGAAAAAAAAAGTAATGGATCACAAAAGGACGATCTTAAAAAGTCAACATCAACATCAACCTCAATTCTGTGTTCACACTTTATAGTTTATTTTCCAAATACTTTATTTCCCATCCTCACAGAATTAACATTTTCTTCAATTGTCACTGCAACATAATGTTAGTACAGAAAAAGGATTTTTCTCATCACTTACATATCACGAGGTTGCCCTCAATTTAGCTTGTGCTAAAATAACTCCAAAACTGACAAGGATGTTTCTCATCCATGCTCCTACTTCCATACTCCAGCCCTGCAGTGACTTCTGTGATATTTTGTGTACTGAATTTTGAAAGCATAGTACTGATACTACTTAAAGAATATCACTTTCATTTTAAAATGTAATAAAAAGTAAGAGCCCAACAGTTTCCTGTCAGAATGCACAACTTCAACCTCCTCACAGAACTTTGCTATCAAAATTATGGGGTTTTTTTCACCAGGAGAGGAAAAAAGAATAGAACTCAAAATGCAACAATAAAAAGCTAACATAATAATGAACCTTAGCTTATTTTATTTTTCATTAAAGCAATGCAAAAGACTGTACAATAGCTGATGAAATTGCCTCTAGAACAGCCTCCATGCACGATATAAGTACTACGCCAGCTGTAAATTGAACTGCATAATTTCTAATGCATTAGGATACATGGATTAGGAGAATATTTAGAATATTAGAATATTTTCTCATAATACCTCTGAGGAAGAAAGAATTAAAAGAAAAAAAATAAGGAAATTTAAGTGAGCCTCCGACAGCTATCAATATTTTAAACTACAAGTCAAGTTCTCTACAATTAATTTTAGTTTGTATTTCAAAAAAAGATTAATATATTTTAAAGATTATCTTAATACTTCTGAATATATTCACAACCTGGACTATAGACACTAAAACTACTGAAATAAACCCATTTAATGTACTTGACTAATTTTTTTATTTGCATATAGATGTTACATTTTAGCCTAAATAATCAACTGTGATTTCATCCAGCACACACAAACTTTTTCCTTCATGATAGCAGGCAGTTTTTCTTGGGGGCAACACTGGAGTTTTGGGGCTTTTTTAGGAGGGAGAGGGATTGCTGATTTCAGGGATACTAAAAGAAAAGTGTATTTCCACAAGGATATCAGCATTTTAAGTGTCTCTCATTGCAAAATGCATATCCCTGTGACTGATGAAGACACAAACTCGATGGATTTTAGAACACGAAAGCACCGTGCTGATAAATATTTTGGAGAGCAGCAGAGAAGGCACAACCTGAAGAGAAGGGTGCCTCCCTGTGGCAAAGGAATACAGGAGAAGCCTGGAAAACTACTGAATCTTAGTTCCACTTTCTTTTCCATCAGCCACAGCCCTGTTCTGTGGGCAAAGGGATTATGAAACTTTTGCTCTCCATCTCCAGAACTGTTTGAAAGGACAACTGGATCATTCTAGTACCATCATATGGACTCAAGCAGCCGTAGAATCAAATGTTCCTCAGAGCATGCTGGGGCAGAAAATTGCCAGGGCAAAAACACACCAAAACCACACACACAAATAGAGAAAAAAAAAAATAAACCTACAAAACACCCACACAGGCAAAAAGCATCACAATTTTTCCTAACTCTGGGACTTTAAAGTTTAAAGCTTATGCTGTGTTTTGAGTTTTAATTAAAACAAATTAAATTACACCAAGCTTCTCTTTTGACATCATCCTAATATAGATACAGGCACATTTTTACAAATTCAGAGAATCAAACTAATTATTTTCTGAGCATCAGTTAACATCTAACCTTTCTTGATGCTCCCTTTCCATTCTCTGCTTCTAGTTCTTCCAAATCTGTTCTTTCTTTGCTGCCCAGTCCAACTCCTGTAAGGACTCCATAGTGCCTTTACTGCAAGTTCCTTTTTCCTTATTTTTCCACATCTCCTGAAGCATGTTACTTTTAAAACTAAAGTTGTCACAGCAATAGTTGGCCTTGTGCTACTATTTAGTTCAAGCTTAATCTAGCCAGTCAGATCTCTAGAAACAACTATATTTTTATCTGAGTGAAGACTGCATCAGCAACAGTCAAGATAATTACATTACCCAGATAACACCATCCCATACAGGTTGTTGAAGCATTTTCAGATGTTTCATCTTATTTTGGAAAAAAATATTTTTAAGAGAGACAAGTTATTTTAAATATTTTTTATTGTTTTTTGTAGATCTCATTTTCTTTAGCTTGCTTGTCCTTTCTTCACTGGTGGAGTGGAAAAATGACAGAATGAAATGGAGGAACTAAAATCAGAAACCATCTACACCAAATGGTTTCTGGAAATTACAATATTTTTGAACAAAACATATCCTTTCTGTTGGATTAATTATTATTCAGGTCACTTATTATTTTTATAATTATTCACAATTTTACAATTATTCACAACTGTTCTGGCAAGTGCCTTTTCCTATAGCAGTACAGCACAGTTTTACCAAAAAAAAAACTGGTTTACCCAAAAACTGCATCTCTGCTCTCAGTCACTTAATGCTACACCATCTCATTGGATGGGAAAAGATTATACCCTCCCAGATTAGTCTCTATCTTCTAAGAATTCTGTTCATTCAACAACTAACCCACACTCATGTGCTCTTGTTCAGTGTGTGCAGCTCTTGCTCTCTCAGACTCTACCTGAAATATTTAGCTACCACATTTTCAACACATTGATAAATTGACAAATCAAAGAACTGATATTTTGTTTTGTAATAGAAATTAACCAAGACCAAATTTTTATTTTCTAGATTTGCATTTCCCCTCTCAAGCTCTGTCTATTCTCATTAAATATCAGGGCATGCTGCAAATATTGAAAATCTAACATTGATTTTTGGACCAAAGGTCAAAATAAATCAGCTTTTTTGAAAACCAAAAAAAAAAAAGAAAATTATTTCTTCATTCTATCAAATCTAGAGGTCAACAGCAGATAGGCTTTTCAAAATCTTGCCATGACTTGTCATGTTTACTCTTTTAAGTTCTCATATTCATGAATCCCTCATTTAGAAGACAGTTGAGATTAAAATGCCTTACCAAACCACAATGAGAACCACAGAAGTTTTAGAAGGAGATCTTCATTGAGTCATCTAGTCTGCCCCTGCAGATGCAGGATTGAGAGCAAAAGGGAAAATTGTAACTTTCCAGTCGAGTCCAAACGGGAAATGCTGAACAGCTCTTTAGGAGGAGCTTGCACAGCGTCGGTTTCCAGCTCCACATTGCAGAGAGGGTTAAAAACAAATACCAACTGCATTTCAGATGTTGGAGGAAAACACAAGAGCCCACCAAGTGACACAGCTGCTGTTGGGCAAGAAGGAGAGAGGAATGTTTTGTTGCACTATATTAGGAATGGCCAAAGTACAACACAGATTCTGGTTGTGTTGCAAAAGAGAAGTTTTATTCTTCCAGATCTTCTTTCTTAGTTCCGAGAAGGTCTGAAAGGTAAAACATCATCACTGGACAATTGGGAACACCACCCCTTGACTGTTTCTTGCAAGCAAACAAGAATCCAAACAACACCTACAGAGGTGGTTTTCCTTCTCTAAGGACTGCTTGGATTCCTCCTTATGATTTCTCATGCCAGAGTGAGAACTAGTTTCACACAGGCTCAAGCTAATGCATGAAGCCTAAAAATCTATTTGACCATTGTCAGTTCTCACAATGCCGAACCAGAAGACTGGATTTTATGCTGCTGGTGGCTAAATACATGGCCCCGTGCTGAAATTCCTGCTGCTGCCTGTGCCATGGAAGGGAGGATGAGAATGGGGCTGCAGCTGGTTCAACTCAAAGCAGTTGGCACAAACCTGCAGTGCCAGGATGAGTAAAACATGAGCAAGGGCAGAGAGATGAGCACACACTGAGCCTGAGCATTTCCCTCATTCCCTCTTCACGGGCAAAGTCTGCAGGGATGTGATCAAAATATTTACAGAAAGAGAGTAATACAGACATAGCTTTAGATGTTAAATCAATTGTGTTTCAGTGCTGTGCCTCTAAGCTTCATTAATTCCTGTTATTCTTGAGGCTTTAATTAGCCTTGAAGGAAGAAGTAGTCAGTTCCCAAAAGACTTCTTCCCTCTGTGTGCTGCACGCAATGATAGGAAAAATCAAATCATGTTATTTCAATAGGAAGATACTATAAAAAAATATTATAATACATGGAGAAAAATTAGGAATAAATTCAATGTATCCATCTTGTATCTGATGTATCCATTGTGCCAAAAGAGATTGGCTTATTGTTTTTTTCTCTCTGTCATAGTGCCCCATGTTCTTAATGAGAGATTGAAGTTCTGCTCTATTAGGTGCTTTTACAAACCCAGAGAAAGATCTGGACCACACTGCAAAATGTTACTGTTCAATTAAAAACATCCCCAAAGCCCAGAAAATCTATCACAGCTGAAATTTGTGTGCTGTGTGAAACTTCCACATCACAAAAATAATTTCTTTCTTTTCTTTAATCAAAATGAAAAATATCAGAATTTAAATTCACTTAAGGGCTTATAAGTTTCTTTACATCCAATTGGAATAACTGGAAAAAAATCCTAAGCAGTACTGTTTCTTGAGCCACCTAAAACTATAATGCACCTACTTATTAGACTCATTCAGTCATTTAAAAACATTTCAAATTGTTATGACACAACAGCTCAGTGAAAATTATTTCAGTACTGAGATTCTACACACCTTACTTAGCAACTTCAGGAATCAATTATTTGAGCCTGCTTACTAAAGATATAAATAAACATACGTAGATCAACATGAAATGAACCCTTTTAACATGAACTCAATTCTGTATCTCCTACTTATGGAAAAGCACTTTAATGTTACTTATCCACCTTATTCAGGCTTCTTGCAAACTTCTCATAAGTCTGTTTTTCCACCATGCCAATCTCTTTCTATCACTCTCTGCTTGCTTACCCTGAACATTCCTTTAATTCTATCGGATACAATTAAAGATTTGGTACATGAGTTTAAATTGTATTTGATACAGAAAATCACATATCACAGAAATTCAAACATAAAGCAAAAATAGTTTATCCTTATAAATTCAGGATACATATATAAAACACCTCCATAAGGTCTTGTGCATGTATGATGCACAAGTTCTTCCCTTTGGGTAAAATGGGCATCTGAAAGATAAAGAAAAAAACAGCCATATCTTAGGAAGGATAAAACTATCCTTTTACAATCTAAGTGAAAAATTTGTATTTAAGAGGTGTAGGATCACTGCCTGGTTGCAGAGAACTTTTTCTTCAGTGGCTTTTCCTGCATATTACCCCGAGAGGAAATAAGATTGAATGTTAAACAAATTATTCACTACAATAGTAAAATAAACTTTCAATATTTAATAAAAGCAATAAATAATAGATTGTAGTTGTCAACCTGAAACAATTTTAAAGGCAGAATAATTCTTATCCAAACACATTCCACTGGGCTAACAGGCCAAGTCAGGGTTTTTGGGTTTGAAGTACACCAAAAAATCTTCAGATATTTTTTCCTCTGTTCTAGAGCCTGCTGTAGGCAGATGAAACTTATCATGGTTATCATTATGTTCTGAACCGGTTTATTTGAAAATAATTTTGAAGTCAAGGTCTTGTGATACTTTATGACCTCCTTTACTCTTCCTCTGAAATACTCTTGGATGGACTTAAAAGAGAGCTGCACATATGGTCTACCGGATTAAACAAGGAGGTAGGAAGGTCAGATTATTACCGGAATAATTTATATTTCCTTTTGCATTGGCTGTGTATTACATGAGCTGTAGGCAAATGAGACTCCCTGAAATTTATAGTCATCTGTACTTTGGATTGAAAATCAGACTAGGAAAAAGGAGATTTTTCATTAACCAGAGAACAGAAATCGTGCCCAAAAACTAGAGATGAGCGAATGGAGATTAGAAAGATTTTACCACGCACCTAGAATGCAGCTCTTCCTGCAGCATATACTTCACTTATTGTACTTATTTAAATTAGCATTTCAGATTTTGAAATTTGTAATCACGTCATTAGAGAAAAGATATTTTGTTTCTTTAGCCTCCCTCTTCACAGCAGTGAAGACAACCACTCAGTGGTCATTATACTGTACTCCTGCAACTGAAGGCAATGCTCCACTAAAAGAAGATGCACTGTTCATTTGATAGCAGCCTGATTCCTCTTTAAGAAGTTTCTTGCTAAAATTTACTGGAAAGACCCTGTTACCTAGAATGGTCTGGGATATATCCACAAAACAGAATAATTTTTAAAGGTGCATGTTCTGCAATAATCCTAGCAAAGCTGATCTTTCAGAAACAATCTTTTCACAGAATTTTTAAACAAAACCCACACATACTTCCCAAAAAAATAAAGAAAAAAAAAAGAGAAACTTTCTCTTCTGCATTCTCCAATCATCTGAGAAGTGAAGATTAATAACTAGTTGCCTATAGACAAGTTGTTATAGAATTACCTACTAAAGGACTTCTTCCGCTTCACCTTGCAACACCCAGCTCTGCCTTGAGACAAGACATCAGCTTCTGTGTTTCAAAGTATATTTAAAAGGTCATCCAAAGTAATCACCATGATAAATGCAAAGAAAATCAACTGAAATTGGGTTAGGGAAGGGTTTTCTTTCCTTAGTAGAAAGAAAACTTCAGGAAGTGCTTCTGTCAATCCCAGTAAGACTTTGACAGTAACATGTAACCTCAGTCCTTGACCCAGCAAGTCTGAGTTGCGTTTAATTGGTCCGTCTGCAAAGCTATGAGAAATTTCTCTTTGTGTACTGTAAAATAAAATGTATATATTTCATACAGCTGGGAAACAATATCTACTATTCAGAGCTGCTGGCAGCACAACAGAGCGCTTTCCTTGTTAAACTCTCTGAAACCATCCCTTTTTTCCAGCCCTGCTTTTAGGTGCACTGAAGAAGCCAAAAATATAAAAGTCAACAAGTGGAAAGCATAATCACTGGAAAACTCAAAGGATATAAATCATTCTTAGGAGAAACACAGCATTTGGTGAAAATCATGAGAACCTTGCAGATTTGTTGGGTTAGTTTGAGGAGCTGGGGAAGGACTTATCAGAAAAAAAAACACTGAACAGCTACACTGAAATCAAATCCTCATCTCTGTCCTGTCCATCTCTTTTTTTTTTACTCAACTTACCGGTCTTTCTCAGTATCAGGCTACTCCCTGTAAATCCACAACTAGCAGCCATGTGGACTTTTATGAGATAAATCTCAGTATAACTGGGAGCTCAGTTTATTTTTAAAAAAACTAAGCTTTTCAATAAATGGTCAAATAAATATTCAAAGAGGAGGAATTTAAAGAGTAAGAGACAGAAGCTTTCTAATCTCTAATTCTCATGTCTGTCAGTGTGAGTTACCATGGCAGTTTTAACACACTTTGAGCTTGTGGCCATTTTTATGGCTGAGAATGGGATGGGTCAAGGTGTATCAACACTACAAATCCATGCCATGAGATTCCCTCCTGGAGAGGCAACATGCTGGAGCAGCTACACCAGTCACATAAAGATGTAAACAAAGGTAGTAACAGGACTTATTTCACTGCTGAGGTGCAGCTACCCAAGGAGTTTTGCTGGCAACAAGACCTTAGTCATGGGAGGGAGGACATGGTCTTCCCAGTTTCCACTTAATATACCCCAAACCAGTAAAATTTATAGTACAGGCTGAACCTGAACTGCATAAAAACTTAGTTGCTGAAAGTTTACAAAAAAACTGGTTAAAAGGAGAAAAATAGTTATTTAAAGGATGTCAATATTGATAAGAAATATGGACTTTTCATTGATCCCATACAGATCCGACAATAAAATGCTGTTATAATAAATAAATAATAATATAATAAATGAATAAAATGATGTTATAAACATCATCACTTCATAGGACTGAACACAGTAACACAACTTCGACTTCTTCCAAGCCTTGATTTGAAATCAAATGACAAATAAACAGGTCAATTATGTGTGTCCTGTACAGAAAACACATGTGGAAGTGATGCACATCATGTGTAAATTAGATCTATTTTTATTCTTCCAATTACCTTCAGATGCAACAATAACTAACTGGAGAAAAGGTGTTCCTACATGCAAGTACTGTCAAGATGCAAGACCATTTTGAATCTTTAAAGAAGCTCACAATTTTACAGTTGCTGGCAGTAGAAAGGCAGAAAAAAACAAAAATGAGAGTATCTTCCTACTAAGGGGCCTGGACAACATTCTGACACAAGTTTCCTTATTGTATTTTACTTGAGTACAGAGAAATGAAATGGCAACAGTAACAATTGGTAATCATTAGGCCCATTTTTCTTTAATCCCTTAGCAGAAAAAGAACATTCCCTTAAGCAGTGTTTGAGTGGGCACTGAGCAAGTGGTAAAACTACCCACTCCTGTTTCTCCCTAGATGCTGTTTGGTGCTGCTCAGAGCTAAATGGTAAAGCACTAGCATTTATACAGTTTTATATCTTCAAGCTTTATATCTTCAAATTTTATATCTTCATACTGGTATGAATTGAAGGGATTTTTTTCAGCCTTTTGTAGGTGTGTGATACAATGCAGAAATACAGGCTGCTGAACACTAATTAAAAACAAACCTCTAAATACATAGTCCATTTGCTTTAGCGCATCAATTATAAAACCAGATGTTAGAGCCAGATGTCAAAGAATTATTTTTCATAAGCCACAGCTTATAGCCATGTAGTCTCCATTTATCATCTCAGATGGGAACATTTAATTTGACAGCACACATTTTGGTTAATAGCCAGTTTCAACATTAGCACTTGTTTTTGCAATTTTATGTAAAGGGATGCGATAAAACTGTCTATAATGAAAATTCTGTTATTTCAGTACCTCGGCATTTACAAATCATGTCTATCTGTGTGCAAGCTGAAAATGTTTTACACACTTGTGAACGTCTGCAGTATGTCTCAGAGGCATAGTTCTTTCCACATGCCAACTTATTTAATATATATCTATAGATAGAGCTTGCTCCTAGAAGCTGTGCTCCTCTTTCAAGACATTTATCTTAAAAGAACAGAAAATAAAACATCTTTGCTCCTGTGTTTCTTGAACATTACAAATTTCAGTGGATAGCTGATTCACTGATTTCACTGATTTCAATGGATAGTTTTGGTTAAAAAATATTGCATTCTGCTACTTTTGGTACACGGTCTAAACAGAAATTTGGGCCTTGAACTCTCAGGGCAGCCTATATTTACGAATACAAGTCCTGTCTTCTTGTGTATTTTTTGCACTTCTAGGTAAAATCTATGCCAGATCTTTAGCTGGCACATGTCCAGTGACTTCAGCACTGTATTTAAGCTTCTTTTACATTTGACAGAAAAAATAAAATCTATCTGTTCTGAAGCCAGGTACAGTAAGGAAGGGATAACTGGCATACCTTAAAAATCTGCCAGTAGATATCAATCTGCTCTGATTTTAGCCCTAAAGGAGAACAGTCCCACTGCAAGGCTTCTACTGAGAAAAACTGGGTAATCATATCAAATTATGTGACAAATTTGTGAAAAGAGCAAATTCATTTTCCTCCTGACTAAAGCCAGGATTTGACTCTCCAGATAATGAGAGGACACAAGTACACTATTTCAACTGTGATATTTCAGGTTTGAATTATTTTGTCCAGACGGCAAAACACATTTTTTGGCTGCTGATCACACGTTTTCAAACCCAGACGTTAATTTTAGAATAAAATCCTCAAGAGGTAAAATCAAGATGTTTAATGCTTCCCTATCAGAAAGACATATTTTATGTGCTGCCTATACTTGTGAAAAATTAGGGAATTAGCATTTTGATTGCTCCTGTTCATAAATCAAAGAATTCAATGAACTAATACATAAAGGGACTAAAGAGGAACATACAGTATCATCTTTCAAGAAACTTCTATGAAAGGGAAATGGAGATGAATCATAACACACCTTTAATTCTTCAATAGGAGTCATGGCCAGATCACAGACTCCAACTGCTAATAAGAAAAACAGAGTCTCTTAACTGCAGATTAATACAGAAATCACAGCCAACATCCTTTCATGCTGACATAGAAGAAATCGTACAAGCCAGCTTTACTTTTCCATTAAGAAGGATTTCAAAGTGTTTCTAAGAGAAAGAAAAAGTACATCTGAATTGGTCTCACCTTACCAGCTACCAAGAAAGAAAGAATAAATAAGTAAAAAAAAAAGTGTGTGAATAAGTGTCACACCTGGTTTCCTGCTAGTTTCTTCAGTAATCCAGAAATAGGAATTCCTAAGCTTCTTTCTGTTTTGCAGCTCTAAGCCAGCACCACCACTCCGAGGACCTGGGAATCAAAGGGTTTTGGACTTTTGGGGTCCTCAGCCTAGGGTGGCTTTACCATAGAGGCTGCATTAAGGGTGGTGTCTTCTGGTCAGAAACAGCCCGAGATCCCAAAGGCCATGTGCATCCTGGCAGGGGTGCTGAACACTGTTAGCTCCTCCATGCACTTCAGAGGCAGAAATGCAGAAGGCCTGGATGTAACCATGCTCAAAGAGCCTTCCAGATTCTGAGCTGATGAGGATAGGAGGGTTAAGATTCCTCCCGTGAAATAAATAAATTCATTGGGGTTTTAGCTAGTTAGTTAGTTAGTTAGTTAGTTAGTTAGTTAGTTAGTTAGTTAGTTAGCTAGTTAGCTAGTTAGCTAGTTAGCTAGTTAGCTAGTTAGCTAGTTAGCTAGTTAGCTACCTAGTTTGTTAGATTGTTTGTTTTTCTTGCTGGGGTTTTTTGGGTTTTTTCTTGTCTCGGAGACTGGAAGTTCCACCTATTAGAATCGGTGGAAC
Organism: Poecile atricapillus; assembly: GCF_030490865.1. Taxonomy (NCBI): domain Eukaryota; kingdom Metazoa; phylum Chordata; class Aves; order Passeriformes; family Paridae; genus Poecile; species Poecile atricapillus. Next base: position 10,394,823 of record NC_081252.1, read on the forward strand.
ATCAGTCTTACTCCTTCTGGTCAGCATGCAAGCAAACCTAATACAAATACATTATCTCAGTAAGTTAGTAGATCAGAACACACTCATGACTTCTCCTTCCCATTCCTGAAAAAAACCAATATTGAAACATCAGAGTTATTCACACACTGAAAATTCTGATTTTTCAATACCCTGTAGCAGTAAAGTCAGCTCAAGGCTTTTGAGCAAGTCACGGTTCCTTTCATGATTTTGGATATTTGCTTACAAATACAACATAAAGAGACTGAATTCACTACTGAACTTCTGATACACACAAAATAATGTTCTGACACAGGAAAATGCCTGTATACAGGAATTGTACCTATTGGTTTCAGTTGTTATGGTCTGGCAAAAAGCTTTCAGTGCTCTCATATCTGCTAACACCACAGGAGAAGGGCATTGCAGCTTAATTCACTTGTTAACAATGCAGAGGCAATGAGAAACTAACATTCTACCTTTTCACATAGATCTTGCATGTTGAACAGCTCTAATGTTCAGATCATTAGCCACAAAAAAAGTTGTTTTTCCAGTCACCGACGTCCATGTTTTTATTTCAGCAGCCATAACACTGTAATGGCTAAATGGGTTTGCTTTCCCAGAGTGTCTGGGAAATGATTTTGCTAATCTCTGTTCACAAACTCATTACCAAACTGAATTCCAGCATCTTTTCCAGTGTCTAGCCAGAATATCAAGTTTCAGGCACCTTTCAGTACTCCTTATTTATGTAATTCTTTATTAAACCTGCATTTTACAGCCTTTTTTTACAACTTGGGCATATTAAGTAACAAGGTCCGGGGTAACTGGAAAAAATTCAGCAGCAGCTCGAGAGGTACCATGGATTTGGCATGGAAGTGTAAAATAATTTACAGAGCAGCAGTGTACACAATGCTGGCAACCATTCGATGTTGACGCAATTTGCGTGGCTGCTGCCGCGTGCTTTCCATTTTACACAGGAAGGTGCATTACATTCCTTCCCATCTCATGTTAGCCCAGGAATTCACTTCTGAGGATTAACTGTTTCAAGAGCAGTATCAGATTTCCACAGCAAGACGACCGGTACAGCAGCTAAATAATCTGCACTTATGAGGCACTGCAGACATTTGAAACACTGTGCAGACAACTCGCTAAACCTTCAGCATCCTTTCCAAGGCAGGCAGGCAGAAGGGAATTCACTACAAGCACAGTCACATGGCAGCCAAAGGACTGCACCAGGTGTGAGGAAACAGGGACAAACTCCTCTCAGAGGACAAGGGACAAGAGCACAATCATCACAAGAGGTAAACAGAAGATTGCTATTAGGGACTGGGGAAAAAAATCCAGCTCTTACAGAAAGGGTGGTCACACCATGGAAAAAGTTGCTTTGTATGGAATCTCCATCCTTGGAACTGTTCAAGAATCACTTGAGAAAGGCCCCAGAAACCTCAACTGACTTCTAAGTTGCATTTACAATGAAGAAAGCTCTGCTGTGACTGGCTTGGATCAGCCAACTTCCCCTCCCAGCCTAATTTATTCCATGATTTGATCTCACTTTCCACCCTGTGTTCAGGATTCCACAATTTGGGAACAGAAAAGGGAAGCCTCTGCTGTGGAAAAGGAAGGCACGTTTTCTGCCACAGAGGCAGGGAAGCAGAGGCTGAGCAAGACAGAAACAGCTTCAGCACCACACCCAAAATTCTTTTTCCTTTTTAATGCTCACTCTATCCTCTAGCCCCTTAGAAAAAGACAGCATGCACTAAAATCATAAACTTTATCACCCTAATTTCATCTCCTCAAAGAGCATTTTTCTGGAAAGGGCTATAACATGATCAGTTTTCCTTGGAATTTTGAAGGGCAACAACCTCCCTGCAAACTTGAAGAATGTCTACAGCTGGAGGTATGCTGGATGCAGGAAGCTTTTCACATTCTACCCTAAATCCATCACAGTGGACATAGCATTTTAAAAAATTGCTAACATTTGAAAATAGACTTTTGCCAATTGAATGTCTGGCCAGTGCAACAGCTATTAGCTGAAGACTTCTGCATTTTCTTTTTGCTCCTTCAAAATCTCAAAAATCTACCAAAATAATAAAAATTTTCAAGTGTCCTAAAGAATAATCTAATTTCAATTTTACTGCTGCAATAAAATTAACAATTCAAATCAAGCATTTTCCCTACAGTTCACAAGAAAGTTAGAATTGCATTTAAACTGTAAAAATAGTTTTCGTCTTATCAACTAATCTTATTAAACTAAGTAGCAAAGTTTTCTATGACATCAATGTGTATTTAAGTCTCACAAAGAAGGAGGATTCCTAAATACTGAAAAATTAAAAAAAAAAAACATAGGACTTTGTTTCATCCTCCCCAGCTTCTGGAAGAAACTGCACAATTAACTTCAAGACACTTCAGGTTGTTTCATTTTGGTTCAAATGGTGTTTCATGAGTTGGTGGTGTGCCTGCTCAAGTGTAATTTCAAGAAAATTAAATCAAATCCAGTAATGTAAACTGATAAACTGCAGAGTGAAAAAAAGTTCATAAATTCTCACTTGCACACAGAGATGGTATTCAGAAAGATATTGCCACTTCTAATTATCACAGGCAAACAGCTGGCATGTAAAATCGTTAGTTAGTGACCAAAATTATACACAGATAGTTATTTAAATTTATTTCAGACTGGAAAGGGGCTCTTGGAATGAAGAAAACGTATAACTAATTGATTTATACACTCTAATTTGTTTATTTCAGTTAAAACATAAACATTTCATACATTCCTGAAAAACCTACCAAGGAAATTAACTGAGAAATGATGATGCTTCTTGCTTGAGTATTTTATCATTGTTCATTTTATTTCTGCTTTTTTTTTTTTTTCTTACTGGATACATGAAATATGCAAAACTTCCTGTTATTGTAATACAGATACATAAACAGAGGAATTTGGCTTTTCCTCAACTCCATTGCAAAGGGAAATAAAACAGAATTTAAACTATTGTCAGAGTTAGTCGTGGTTGTATTTTTTCAAAACTACATTTACTGCAGACCATATATGAGGGAATTCAGGTCAAATCTCATTCTGCCCATCCACTTTTCTTTCAGTCACACATTTCATTTATTTCCTCCTGCCATTTCCCAGGCTTTCTTGACACTTGGAGCAGCACCACTGAGGAGCTGGGAGGGATTATCTCAACCTATAACAGTTCTCCATCACAAAAATGGGCATTATTGCTCTAAGAACCACTTAATGATTAATTAACAATATATAACCTGCAACTTGAAATAATTATTTTAAGTTGAATTAAAACATTTTAAGTCGAATTAAAAAAAAAATAAAATTATTTAGGTATATTAATACCAAGAGCGCTCATTTTGAATAAATACCTCTCTCTTTAGTTCCATTTTACCACATTTTTATTTCATTGTTTTGCTTTAATTTTGCTGATACTTGGAAAAAAATCCCAATATTTTGAGGCTTTTAATGCAAAAGGTGATGGTATACCAACATCATTTACAAAGCAACACTATTGCAAGGCTGGTCTCACTGTCTGTCTAAAGGCTAGAGTGCAAATAAATATATTTTAAACTGCAATCCAACCGTAAATATGTCTTTCTCAGTGCAGCCTGATGGTAGCTTTTTGCTTTGTGTGTATATGCATGAACATTCATATAAAACTCAGAGGGCAAAGCACTAAAAAGAGCACTGGGAAGATTTAGTAAGCCTAGCGAGAATCACATAAAACTTTTTTTAATGCCATCAGGTTCAGAAGTCAGACAAAACTGGAAACTGGCAAGTTTTATCTTTGCATAATCCTTTTTTTATTAAGGATTTTTTATTTTATTTTTGTATTAAGAGTATAAATTAGAGTCTAATCATTAATCTGGATCTCTCAAGAACATACCAAGCCTAAAGACAGAAACAAAACCATGCTGAGGGATTGGCCTGAAGTTGTGTCAGGGGAGGTTTAGGAGGATATCAAAAAAAGGTTCTTCCCCCAGAGAGTGGCTGGGCACTCAACAGGCTGCCCAGGGCAGTGGTCACAGCACCAGCCTCACAGACTTTAAGGAATATTTGGACAATGCTCTCAGGCACATGGTGAGATTCTTGGGGTGTCCTGCACAGGGCCAGGAGTTGCACTGCATGATCCTTGTGGGTCCCTTTCAATTCTGGATATTCCATGATTCCGTGCAGCCCCCAGGATGAATGGCTTCAGCAAGTTCCCATATCCCTTTGTGGAGCACTGTGACTGAGCACAAAATCCAAGGGCATTGCACCTATTCCACAGGCCAGAGGGGACAATCCAACCCCCTCGTTCAGCCTCCTTATGCCACAGATCCTGACTTTCACCCAGGTAGAAAAACACTGAATTCTGAATTCTTGTTAGTAACAACAGGGAAGCTTGGTGGTGGTGCCTGCAGTGCCAGATGCTGCCAGCAACAGAAGAATGCTGATAAGCTAAATAGGGAATGAAAATCTGTATCCTTCAGGAAAAACACAATCCTGAACACTTAAAATTGGTTCAGAAGGTTCATTTGAGACTGTAGGTAATATTCTGATTTTCCTTAAGGAGGCTGACCCAAGCAAAATGCACAATGTACCACAAAAAAGTCTTATTTGAAAGAATAAATTATTTAATTAACTGGAGTCTTTAGGCTGGGAAAAGAATGAATTAGGACTGGTTATTATGACTTAATGTTCAATTGTTTAATGATTTTAATGAAATATCTTACAACTGTGCTTAAACTCTTTTTAGATTGAGAGGTTTTTCGTTTCCCAAAAGTAGAAAAAGAGCAATTAAAATTCTGCCTTTAAAAATGTATTTTTTAATGCAGACCACGACAAGAGCAAACACCCACACCCAGCCTCAAGTGCCCCCAGCCTTAAGAGATTAAAGGGACATCCTGAATCCTGCTGGTTCCATGACAATCCCAATTCAGACCTCCTCAAGGAGCGAAGTGAGGCACTTGAAGCCCCCAGTTTCCAACAATACCTTTTACAAATTGCAGCTTCACTTTATGATGATTCTGAGCAGACATGTCCCTAACCATGGCCTCTTCCAAAATTTCAGAACACCTGTAGAAAACTAGACTAATTTTTCCTTCAGCAGCGGGCTCTCATCATCTACCAGTGACCGGTTCCTGACTTGCACACAGAGTTTGGTTCTCTTTCCCTGTATGTGAAGAGACCCAGCCGCTTTCTGAAGGGGATGCATTTCAAATGCTGGCATAAAGACCATGTCAGGAGCTGCAGGCTGAGAGGAGCTTGGAAACAAACATGGAGAGAACTGGAGGAAGGGAACTGGGCCATGCATGACTTTTCCACACACTTTTGTAAGAATTTTAGGCTAGTCCAGACAGTTGGGAAATCCCGAATGACAGATGATCCATTTTTATTACCCTTACATTTCCATTGTGGATATAATTCATATTGGACTTGTTGCAAAAAAGCACCATGCTCAAAGCCAAAGAAGATCTAGCACATTTCAAAACAGTCTTTTTCACATCTCTATGGTTATTCTAGGAGGAGTTAATGTAAAAAGTAGCCAGCATGACATCTGCATTAGTATATACATGCAGCACCTATGGGTTTACTCGTTAATTAAAGCAAGAGCCTATATGTCATTTGTACAGCGTGAGGTAGAGAACATTTTTCCTGTCTGTATAAGCTTCGGTACACCAGTTTCCTCCCTAAAGAGCACATAATAGCTACATTTAAGTAAATCAGGTCAACATGTCCTCCTTTATTTTATGTTAAGGTAAACTAGCCTTCCTGTCCCACTGCAGCCTAATTTTTCTTTATAGCTATTTAAAACCTATTATAGGTTAACATTAACATTCAGACTGCTTCCTGCACTGTCTGATTTTGCTAGATGATAAACTTAATAGCACTTAGTGACAGACAGCAACTGAGAAGCTGGGGGAAGGGGGAATTTCATCTCCAACAGCAGCCTACAACATTTATAGCAGTTTAATAACGACATCAATAAAAAGGCAGATCTACTGTAAAACGCCTGCGGTGGCAATTACTCTCGTTTGTTTACTTTGGCTGCAGCCACCAGAGAGCAGGATCCATTCTGCTTACCAAGCACCACCTCTCCTCTTCCAGTCAGTCCTATCCCACATCTGGACAGGGAGAAGTGTAACTCAGGGTGGGGATCAGGACAGTTTAGAGGACAGATGCCATACTGCACCTGGCACAGACCACGTTTCTCCAGCACACAGACGTTCATTCCACTGTTGTGGCAGCGTTAGCATTCAATGGTCCGCACACAAACTATAACCTTGGAAAAGACGTTACCTCACAAGAGAAAAATCTTGCACAGTATTCATTTTTCAAGATTGAATTAAGCTTGTTTTGGTTAAATGTGAATATCAGTAGTTTCGAAACTCAAATCTGATGCATATGTCTCTCTATAATGCCTCAGAGGTTCAATCAGGGGATGTTTAAAAGCTTTCTTCTGGTAGCAGGCAGCAAAAGTCACTCAAGAGGCAAGAGGAATGATTTGTCAAGAGGTTTCTGATTCCCAAAGCTGGTATTCAGGAGCAGTTTTGTTCTCAGTATCAGTGTGGCTTCTAGAAACAGAAACTCTGCAGTTATGCTCTGAGACTGCTTTGGAAATATCTTCATAGGCCAAAAGCAATATATATAGTACGAAAGACCACATAAGTTACTTCTGCAACACTCAATTTCTAACGGCATTCACACTTAGCAGATACCTGACTCTTATCTTTCAGGGAAAAAAGATTAAAAAGACATAGAAAGGAAAACATTTGTGTTTACAAAAGCTTTGTTACTGAAAAACTGGCTGTTCTCTTAAAATTATACAAATGGTACTAAAATTATTCTAAGCTGGTTGTGGGCTTTTCTGTCTTCAGGTCTACTTGGTACAGAGTAAATTCATGGAATAAAGAGAAGTTTCAAAAATGTAAGAAATGATGGACTCTGGAATTTTGCTCAGGCTGACAGTTTCCATATGGCCATAGAAAACCAGGAGAATTTTTAAAAGATGTCTGTGTGCCACCTTGTACAGATTTAGCTACTTTGGTAGCCCACATAAGGAGGTGTCACAGAAGACATTGCTATCTCCTTGCCAAGGAAACTAGACAGGTATCAGTCTGTACTCTCTAGTGAGCAGCACAAAGCAACCAGTCCTTTCATTTGATCAGCTTCCTCCTAGAGTTGGACTCAATTATTCTTTTGGGTCCCTTCCAGCTCAGGATATTCAATGCATGACAATGCAAACAGCTACGAGTATTGACTTTCCTCCATGCGAAAACAAAATGTCTTGCATTTGTCCCAAGGCCTCCAAAAATATCTCAAGCAAAATATATACCCATCACAATTCCAGGTATCTGCTTATCTTTTCATCATATTATGATTATTTTTTCATCCCAAAATATGAGACCACAAGATGGACCCATGAGATGGGGCAGGAGGAAGCTGGCAAGCCTTTTAAAGAGGGAGATGCCAGGCTGTGCATCCAGGAGAGCTCCTCTGAGCACAGAGCAGCCACACAGCACATCTGATCACAACACTGCCACTTTACCTGTGTCCCATGATGTGGCAAAAGAACAAAACAGTGGCAGGAAAGGAGGCAGAAGTCAACTGTGAGAGTTGCATTCTCAACACATTGTACTCAAAAGTCATAACAAAGGCGTTATCAAGGAGTACCAACAGGCATAAAAATGTACATAAGCAGCAAAGACAGATGCTTTGTATGTCCCTTCTGCTTCCCATCCTTAATGCACAATCAGTTTCAGGATACAGTGACATCCCAGGAAGCTGCAAATGCTCAGGAGTGCAGTGGCCTCCTGCCTCTCTGATAGCCCCTTGAAAAAACATACTGTTTAATATCAACGAGAGAAAACCAAGGAATCTAGTCCAAATCAAGGTCTAGGCGAGAGCCCAGCCAAGCCAAAACATGGCACAAAAGTGCTGTCAAAGCACCTTTCCACTCCACCTCCCTTGAACTCAACAAGGACTAAGCCCCAGACCTCACAGCTGGCAGCAAATGCGGTTGTTCGGGAAAGGAAAACTCAAGTCCCGTTGCAAGCCAGCCCTCCAAGGCCGAACGCCAGCCGAGGCAATACCTGCAGCACGTGTGCAGGTGGCACAAAGAGAATCTCTGTGCCATGGCCAGCAGGACAATGCCAGCCAAAGGGCTGGCTGAGGACAGCCACAGACAGTTTCACTGCCTGCACCAGGCAGCCAGCCCTGGCTGAGGGGAAACCTGGACACAGGACAAGGCTGGGAGGGGGCAAATGTTCTACTCCTTCTCAAAACAACTTGCTGTTCTCCTTCTGAAGTTTCATACTCCTTGGATCTGATTAAATTTGAAGAAGGAAAGAAGGAGTAAGAAAAATTCTTGGACAATGGGCTGGTTTTTCAGCCAGCTGGGACTGCAAGCAATGCTTGAAAGGCAGTGTCAGGTCCTAAAGCAAACTTCTGTGTCCTTTAACAGCAACAAGAAAAGTATGAACAAGAGAGGGCTATACCTGTTTTAGGAATGTCACTGTTTTATAGGAAACACACCAACCCCAGTTGTGTTCTAATTTTGTTTTCTAATACTCAGTGCTTGTAAATTCCTTCGGTTCAGGAAGTCAAAGATTTCATCAGACAGCATAAATGTTTAAATAATAAATATTTAAATAATAAGGAGTTGCACACCATTTATGGGAGATTTTTAGCTCTTAATGTTTATATAAATATCACTTACTGTACACTGGACCTATGAAGAATTAAGGAAAAAGGCCCTCAACTACGCTGTGCTGGTCATCTACAACATCTCTCATGGCAGAGCGTAGCAGCTTCTGGAAGACTCTGGTTTGCCACCACCTCCAAAGAGTGGAAGTAATCTTCCAGAGACTCACCATGGAGAGGCCAAACAACTGCTACTGGTCTTAAAATGAAAAGAACAATTGCTCCATGGAGCTAAAGAGAGCCTGCTGGCTTGGTCTCTACTCCTACCATGTCTGCTGACAATACAGAACAGTAAAGAACACAGATTTCTGCTTTATACCTCTTAAAGCACAGGAAAGATAGGAAGATAAAGACAATTCATAAAGATGGGAAAGAGCCCTGCAAAAAAGAACCCTCCACTGCATGCTCAAGAAAGAAATTCTTACATCTTCTTCTAGACCACTCATAAATCAAGCGGAATCAGTTCTGAAGTCAGATTTTAATAACTCTAAATGAGGTTTTCTTTCACAGTTATTGGAAATTACATTATTGGAGTCATGTAAACTCCGGGAATCCATATCATCGTCCAACTATAAGCTGCAGAGTTTAAAAGTTTCACGGTGTGGAGAAATACCTGATTCAGCTTGTTTTGAATCTGCTGCCTGTCAACTTCTTCTGATCTTGCCAAAGGCTTTCTGGGGAGAACACTGTCAATGGAATTTTTGTGAAAGCAGTGTGAGAATCTGCAGAGATTGCTACACAGCTTGGATGTTAGAGGAACATCTGAAAATAAAATGCAAATGTTGCAGGTTATTTCATTGATTCAGAACTTTGCTTCAGCTGAAAATAGTCCAAGAATTTAATTTTCTAGTGTCTTTTGGTGGCCCATAGAAAGAAAAACAAAAAAAAAAAAAAACAAAAAAGCCAAACCAACGTTGGTCCTTTTCCAAGTTCAAACAGATATTCTCCTTCTTTCACCCTGCATTATGACAAAGAAAGCAACACTCAAATTAGCATTCAGAAAGAGCCCTGAGAAGAAGCTAGATGTTGTATGTAAATGCCCTATTCAGAGAATGTTGTATGCAAATTCTATTCAGCTGATTTTATTAACTGGCTTTCTGTTTATATGATCTCTGCTACTGCAGTCACTTCCAAATCTCACTAAAAATTAGTAATTTCTCCACCTTAACTTCATGGGAAATTGTGGGGGTAAACACATAACACTGTGTGCTGGTTTTGCATTCACTGATACTTGCTGAGGAGGGAAGAAGGAAACAATTTTTCAGAGAAAAGCTGCTAAGAGTTTCTTCTATGCCTGGAAAAATCCAGTAGCTGGCTGCCTCTGAGAATTGACAACCTATTAAACCCTTTAGGAGCTGGCTCCGCCTCTGTGGAATCCACATTTTAAAAACAGGCAAACCTGGCAAATCTCTGGCCCTGCTCCGCTGCGGGCTGTGTGGTCAGGCAGGGCCGGGCTGGGCCCCAGCGGTGGCTGGACAGGGGACGGGAGGCCGCAGGGCCCCGGCCGAGGCTGGGCTGGTTCACAGCTGCGAACATCCTGCTGACACCAAGCCCTGTCCCCGCCGCCAGCCCATGCTGAGACGGGCTTTGCCAGGCCCTGGAAGCAGCTCCTGGATGCACCAGGCCCCCTCTGTGGCCCCAGCAGCTGCCAGGCAGAGGAAGGGGCCCAGCACCGCCTGAAATCCATCACTGAGACTGCTTCCACCACTGCCCATAACCTTCTGCAGGCCTCGGTGAGATACTTGCCCTTCCACTGTGCAGATGAGACCTGCAGACTTTGATCCTCTCTCCAGGGAGAGGAAAGAGTGAAGGCACAGAAAAGACAACAGGAAGACACCAAGGTCAGTAAAGAAGGAGTCAAGTCCCAGATGGAAGGAGAATGAGTAGATGCCCTAGCATTGGGGCTGGAAGCTCTTTTGGTAAGGCCATGGAGATGGACTATGATACACTGAAATATCCCCTTTTATTAATGAGAAACTGTGGGGACATGAAATGTTCAAACTGTAGAGGTGAGCAGAGGTATCCATTGATGAAGCCAAGCAGATGTTGGAGTAGCTGTCATCCCATGAGAAGCATGAACAGAGAGATGAGATTGATGAAGACCCTTTACCCTCAGGGAGAGAAGAAGAACACCTCTGTTCCCAGAGATGATCACAGAGACAGATGGAGAACCTTTGAACAACCCATCCTTAAAATAATACCCCATGAGTTCATGGCCCATGGACACACCTCTGGAAAGGCTGTGAAAATGGTAGGAATGTCACAATGCAGAATTTTTCCCAAGCAGCTGCTATTCGTGGAAATGAAAAGCCATGAGAAAACTGTTTCTTGTGGAGAAGTCTCCATGGCCTGGCACAAGAAAACTCCTCCCCCTAAAAGAACTGATGAAAGACTATTGTATAGTTGGTACAGCTTTAACATTCCAGGTTTTGTCTCTATGTGGTCAGCTGGGAAAGGAAAAAAGTTGGGAAGAGGGAGGAAAGGTGTTCTGGAAGTCTTATTGTGACGTTTCTTATTCTTGTAGTCCTGTTAATAAAGTTTCTTTATTCCTTTTAAGTTTTAAGCCTGTTTTTTTACCCTTCTCCTAATCCATATCTCACAGCAAGAAATGAGAAAATGCCCTGGTGATTTTAGCCAGTGGTGAACCCACCACATTATTATTTGGTCCATTGGCCAGCAAACCCAAATGGGCAAATCTAAACCACTACATGTGGTATGAGAGACACAGATAAAAACTAACACCAATGTATCACAGTATTTAGTCACTGAGCAGTTTATTAATAATTCCATTAAAAGTTGCAGCAATCTTTGCTACAATTCATCTCAAGCTATTGTCTTAACAAATATTTATTTCTTAATATAATATAATATAATTTATTTCTTAACAAATATTAACATACAGTGATTTGAAGCCAACAAAAAGAAATAGGTAATATCACATATAAAAGAGCATTTGGTGACCACTACTGAAGAAGGGAACAAATTCATTTTCTGACTAAAATGTTTTAAAAGTTCTCCCACACCATTTTGGTTTCTCCAGACCCAGTTGCCTAAGCACTTTCATCTTTCTCAAGCTGCAAACCCATCTAGAAGAGACTCACCAGCCAGCAGGAAAAGAGAAACTATGGCAATGGCTGGCTCAGCAACTACAGCAATGATGTCACTTCCCAGACTTTCCTCTGGAAAGTAATGGTTTCTCTTTCGCACTGAAAAAAGGACACTCTAATGCTTCCAAGCAAAACAGGACTCAGCTCAACTACAGCTCTCTGGTTTTACTTAGAGGATGTGTTAAAAAAGCAGTGAAACATCATCCCAGCTGTAGATTGCTCTTGTTAAGAGATACTTAAAAAAAATATGCAGAGTGCATTTCAAAGTGCTTCTTGGATGAAAAATTACCCCATTTTGGAGCAAGCTTTGGATACTGCAATGATGAACTTCATAACCTATCACTTACAAGTCAAAACAAGAATTCATTATCAAGATTCCTGCAAAATTACCTGAGTTTACAAAATTCAAGATTTATTTATGCTTCTTTAAAATTCTTTATGCTTCTAAGCACCATCACTGACAATCTCCAGATAATAAAAACCACACTCTAAACTCCCTAGTGACAGGTTTTTCATGTGAACCATAAATAGGGAATAGAAAAAGAAAATAAAACAACAGATGACAATACAAATCTGGAGAAACCTGCAGACTAATGAGGTCAATATCTAATGTTTTGACTACAAAATCCACTAAATAATACACATGGTGCACAAACATGGAAAGAGATATAAAATAAGGAAAAATTAAAAAAAAAAAAAAAAGCAGAGCTTAGTGCTGGTTCTCTTTTTCCAAAGGAAACTTCACCTCTTGAAAGCTGTGTGATCTGTATGATTTCTCGCCAATTTATAGTGCTAGTTTTGATGTTTTATGTGTTAGACAGTTTCTTTGCCTTCTGTAACTTTTCTGTAACTTACACACACACAGTGAAAAAAAAAGTTAGTTCCCCAAATTAATGACTTCAAACAGGTTTGCAACCACTCACTACGCTCCACACAAAGTACAGACATGGTTGGAGGTTGCACCTCGTTGCATAAGCAAAGTCTTGTCCAGGGAGGTTACAGCTACCAGTGACCCACATGGGAAATCAACGAGATGGGTCCCTGCTTTCTTAACCTCTGGAATCCACTTACTAGGGCATCACCAACACAGGCATCAATTCACATAAATCCAGAGATGGAGACCCCACGAATTGAAGCATGGTCATGGGCTTTGGTCACAGCAAAGAAGAAGCCCCAGGAGCACAAACCAATAGGAATGCAACAGAAGGGGAAAAAGCAAGATACAGTGAATTGCAAGACAAGAAGGACAGAACAACTTGGGCACACACGCCGCAATGGATTAGGGGATAGAGTAACTATTCCCAGGTTTATAGGGCAGGTCCCATAAGACAAAAGACTTGAAACAACCCTTCTTGGGACATAAACCCACAACTCTCAGTTTAGCACTGCTGATCTAAAACCAAATCCTTGCCTCTTCAGTGGGGGAATTCTACAGTCAGACATCCATTTCTCCAGTCTTCAGTCCTAGGCACTGCTCAGGCACTGTCCAGAAATGGAAAAAAAAAATCATAAACCGAAGTCTGAAAAACTTTCATCTCAGTTGAAACACCATGGAAATGCTCATCAAATATTTAAAGATATATCCTTATGAAAAACGGGGTATGCATGGTCATATACACATATACGCATATGAAAAGTCAGGTAATTAACACGGCTACTAATGAAGTAAATAAAACACATTTCAGGTGGAAGATTCCTGATATATTAATTTCATATATAATACTCAAAATTCCCATGCAGAGATTGCATACTATAACGTGTATCATTGACAGAATATCTGTAAACCTCTGAAATAGAGACAATTTCTCAGGGTTTTAAATTGCTTTCACCAAGCATTTATGTGTCAAATACAAGGAACTACCAAAATATATACCATCTCCTGCCTTAAATCAAAACAGTGAAAAGGCATAAAGAAATAAAGATTTTTATTATATGCTACGTGCCCCAAAATATCACTGTCAGCACCCACAAGGACACCCTCCCCAAAGCAGGCCTGGGGGTCACAAACACAGCACTGATGCTGAGGTCACAGCGACTCCTGTGACATCCTCACCCAGGCCTAAGCTGTAGAGCTGGGTTGTGCAGCAACACAACTTGCAGAGTCGAGGAGAGGATCGCGCAGAAGCAGCTTCCCAAGCCCACTGAGCCACTTCTGGTGCCTCTTGGGCAGCTCATACGCACCTCTCGCCACTCAGCCAAGGATTGGAACGTTTGTCAGGAGGAGAAAGGCCGGCAGTGCTGCGGCACAGACCCTCCAGGCACTCGTCCATATCCTCGATGGCGCGGCAGGACTCTCTTGAGAAGTGTCCTCCTGGGAAGGAGAGAGGTGAGAGCCAAGCCTCCCTGCCCACAGTTCCCCATGGCTGGCACAGGGGGAGTGGCCAAAAGCAGCAGAAAGGGGAAGCAGAAGCTCCACAGAACAACCCCAGATTAGAGCCATCCCCTCAGGGGCCAGCGGGGCCAGGCTGGGCCGTGGGCACCTGTGCCACCCTTGCCCTTAAGCCAGCCCAGCAGGGACACAGCAGGGCCATGGAAACAATCCTACAGGGACATTTCCTGAGCCCTGAGAAGCTGCTCACACATGATGTCCTCTCTCTCTCTCCCTCCACACTGTGTCACGGGGCAGAGGCAGATCCAGCCAGCAGCAGCAGCCTCTCTCAAGAGCCCAGGCCATCCCAGGCTCGACGCCGCTCGTGGGGACAGCGAGCACAAGGCACAGGCAGCCACACAGGGAAGCCCATACGGCTCAACCGCGGGCCATTGCTGCGTGCTGAGACCAGCAGCCCCGGCACCGCCACTCAGGAGGTGCCAGGGCAGTCCCAGGACGTAATGCTGGTCACCAGCAGCAGCAGCGGGGGCTTCCCTGACGCAGAGCAGAGGTTGGAGCAAGGCCATCCACAGGCACCCACAGAGCCAAAAACACTCCAGGGCTCGCTGGCAAATTGCTGTGCAATGGGCAACGTGGCAGCTCAGCATGCTGAGACCAGCAGCCCCGGCACTGCCACTCAGGAGGTGCCAGGGCAGTCCCAGGACGTAATGCTGGTCACCAGCAGCAGCAGCAGCAGCTTCCCCTGTGGAAGGCTGAGCTTGAAGCGAGGCCATCCACAGGGAGACGCAGACCCACTGTTGCTCCAGGGCCCGCTGGCAAAACGACGCAGGATGGCCGACGTGCCAGCCCACAGCGCCGAGACCAGCAGCCACAGCAACGCCAGCCAGGTGCCATGGAGGCCGTCCCTGGACACTCAGGCATCCAGGAGACAAACGGCTCCAAACAGACCACCATCGCTCTGCTTTCCCGGCCCCACCACCGACAACCGCTCCCAGCCTGGGCCAGCTCGCATGAGACACGTGTGGCGGCAACAGCGGCGAGCCAAAAAGCCCTACAGTCGGCCTGACAACCAGAGCAGGACCCGACGAGCTTCAGCCCCTTCTTCTCATTCCCTCAGCCCCCAAAATAAAATTTTCTTTTTCTTTCTTTGAACTGGGAGTTGCCACATTCCTTTTTCCAGTCACCTCACAGCCTCCTGCGGCTCAGCCCCAAATAGGGCCCCATTTCGTTGGGGCGCTCCAGCACACGTGTGTGCCCTCAAGGGCTCAGCCTGCCCCACGGCAACACTCAGTGTCAGATGAAGCGCTGGCCTGGAGATGCCAGCCCTCCCGCAGCTCCCCGGGAAACAGGGAAAACCATGGATGATGCAGCAGGATTATTCCCTTCCCACACCAGGCCACGCACAGGTCAATTCACCAGCGCTGCCACTGCGCTTGCACCTACAGGCCTGGAGAGTAAATGGGATAATGCAGCTGATGCTGGGAAGGCAAAACTAAAGCCAGCCCAACCCAGGAGAAATACACTGTAACCATGACATGAGACTGACTCTTGCACTGACAAGCTGAGAGTTTCCTCCTTTTTCCAAGGTTTTACACAAGTGCCAGCTCAGCTTAGGGGAGAAATGGAGGACAGGCCTGACGGCAAGGACTTGGCTTCTGCCGCAGGGGCAGCCCTGACTCCTGCCTCCCTGGGAACACTGCTTTACCAGACAGGCACAGTGAGACACCTCTGATTTCACACCCAAACTACCATTTCCCCTTCTCTGCCATGCATTTCCCCCACAAACAGCCTCAGCCACTGCACTTCCACAAGTGCCTTGCTTCCCTCAACACCCTTGGCGGCTTCTCCCGGGGCTGAACAAATGGCGTCACATATTCTCTTGCTAATGGAGGCCAGCACTGCCGCAGTCAACCAAAAAATGCCTTTTTAACAATCACCTTTCAGAAAAGACACCGGTCACCAGGCAGCAGGAGTGGGTTTCTTGAACACCAGAGTCAGTTCCACTTCCACACAGGTATTCTCACAATCTCTGCAGGACAGCAATTTGAAAGAATTTCTTTTTTTTTTTCTTCCATTAAATGATTGAATTTTTGTGTTTGGGGTTAATTCTGGTTGTCCTGCGCCTCTGGGATGAAGCTCCACCTGAACAGGAAGACGGACATTTTTACTGCGTGCATGACTGGGCATTGGCACAGACTGGCCAGCGAGGCTGTGGGGTTTTCTTCCCCGGAGATGTTCAAAAGCCAGCTGGACAGACTCCTCAATAACGTCCTCATGGAGATCCTGCTGGAGCAGGGAATTTGGATGACCATGAAATCATACAGTGCTTTGGCTTGGGAGGCATCTTAAATCTCATGTGCTTATACCTCGCCTGCAATACGCAAGGACACCTTCAACCAGTCACCTTGTTCCAAGCCCCAGCCAACCTGGAATGTTTCCAGGCCTGGAGCAGCCACAGCACCTCTGGGCAACCTGTGGCAGAGACCACAGCATTTTCACCATGCTCATTGTTAAAAATTTCTACTTTCAAGCCACTATGAATCATTGTTCCTCCAGTTTAAAGCCATCAACCCTTCCCTTCTTGCAATAGGCCCTGCTAAAAACTTGATCCCTGTGTCCCCTTTGGCATCCCTCAGGCACCTCCCATGATGAGGAAGAAATTAACTGAATTCAATTTAGAAATACGCTGCATGCCACAAGGAAAAAAACTCTGGTTTTTCAGCTCCTGCATCTCAGCTGGTGCAGGCACCCTGAGGGCTGCACTAACTCTTCCTGGGCTTATTGGGCACATCCCCTGAGGCAGAGGGCTTGAATCCACTCTTCCCGGCATTAAAGCCACACCTCTCACTTGAACACTGCTCATCTAAAACCAAATCCTTGCCTCTTTCAGCAAGGGCACTCTACACTCACACTTTCATTGCTCCACTCTTCAGGCCTAGGCACTGCTCAGGCACTGCTCAGGCACTGCTCACGCCTACATCAGAAAAATCACACACTCAACTCTGACAAGGTTTCACCTGAGTCAAAGCACAATGGCAATAGGACACCAAAAATATTTATAGATACATCTCTAGGAAAAGAGCCGTATGCACTTCCATAGAAGCATATATGCATAAGAAAAGTCACGTGCAGGACACAGCTACTTAAGAAATTCTTCAAGTACTTATTGTGTAGAAGATTGCTGATATATTCATTTCATCTCTTTGAAGTTAATCAAAACTCCCATCCAGACATTGCATGCTATAACGGGTATCATTGACAGAATATCTGTAAACCTCTGAAATAGACAATTTCTCCAGGATTTCAATTGCTTTCACCAAGCATTTCTGTACCAAATTTTTCAGACTATCAAATTTTATACCATGCCACTGACTAACAACAGCACTTAGAAGGCATAAAGCAACAGAGACTTTTATTTTGTCCTATGGGCCCCACAAAGTCCCTGTCAGCACCCACAAGGACACCCTCCCCAGAGCAGGTTTGGGGGTCACAAACACAGCACTGATGCTGAGGTCACAGCGACTCCTGTGACATCCTCACCCAGGCCTAAGCTGTAGAGCTGGGTTGTGCAGCAACACAACTTGCAGAGTCGAGGAGAGGATCGCGCAGAAGCAGCTTCCCAAGCCCACTGAGCCACTTCTGGTGCCTCTTGGGCAGCTCATACGCACCTCTCGCCACTCAGCCAAGGATTGGAACGTTTGTCAGGAGGAGAAAGGCCGGCAGTGCTGCGGCACAGACCCTCCAGGCACTCGTCCATATCCTCGATGGCGCGGCAGGACTCTCTTGAGAAGTGTCCTCCTGGGAAGGAGAGAGGTGAGAGCCAAGCCTCCCTGCCCACAGTTCCCCATGGCTGGCACAGGGGGAGTGGCCAAAAGCAGCAGAAAGGGGAAGCAGGAGCTCCTCAGAACAACCCCAGATTAGAGCCATCCCCTCAGAGGCCAGCAGGGCCAGGCTGGGCCGTGGGCACCTGTGCCACCCTTGCCCTTAAGCCAGCCCAGCAGGGACACAGCAGGGCCATGGAAACAATCCTGCAGGGACATTTCCTGAGCCCTGAGAAGCTGCTCACACATGATGTCCTCTCTCTCTCTCTCCCTCCACACTGTGTCACGGGGCAGAGGCAGATCCAGCCAGCAGCAGCAGCCTCTCTCAAGAGCCCAGGCCATCCCAGGCTCGACGCCGCTCGTGGGGACAGCGAGCACAAGGCACAGGCAGCCACACAGGGAAGCCCATACGGCTCAACCGCGGGCCATTGCTGCGTGCTGAGACCAGCAGCCCCGGCACCGCCACTCAGGAGGTGCCAGGGCAGTCCCAGGACGTAATGCTGGTCACCAGCAGCAGCAGCGGGGGCTTCCCTGACGCAGAGCAGAGGTTGGAGCAAGGCCATCCACAGGCACCCACAGAGCCAAAAACACTCCAGGGCTCACTGGCAAATTGCTGTGCAATGGGCAACGTGGCAGCTCAGCATGCTGAGACCAGCAGCCCCGGCACCGCCACTCAGGAGGTGCCAGGGCAGTCCCAGGACGTAATGCTGGTCACCAGCAGCAGCAGCAGCAGCTTCCCCTGTGGAAGGCTGAGCTTGAAGCGAGGCCATCCACAGGGAGACGCAGACCCACTGTTGCTCCAGGGCCCGCTGGCAAAACGACGCAGGATGGCCGACGTGCCAGCCCACAGCGCCGAGACCAGCAGCCCCAGCAACGCCAGCCAGGTGCCATGGAGGCCGTCCCTGGACACTCAGGCATCCAGGAGACAAACAGCTCCAAACAGACCACCATCGCTCTGCTTTCCCGGCCCCACCACCGACAACCGCTCCCAGCCTGGGCCAGCTCGCATGAGACACGTGTGGCGGCAACAGCGGCGAGCCAAAAAGCCCTACAGTCGGCCTGACAACCAGAGCAGGACCCGACGAGCTTTAGTCCCCGCTTCTCGTTCCTTCCACCCCCAAATTAAAGCTTTCCCCGTGCTTGTTTGAACTGGGAGTTGCCACATTCCTTTTTCCAGTCACCTCACAGCCTCCTGCGGCTCAGCCCCAAATAGGGCCCCATTTCGTTGGGGCGCTCCAGCACACGTGTGTGCCCTCAAGGGCTCAGCCTGCCCCACGGCAACACTCAGTGTCAGATGAAGCGCTGGCCTGGAGATGCCAGCCCTCCCGCAGCTCCCCGGGAAACAGGGAAAACCATGGATGATGCAGCAGGATTATTCCCTTCCCACACCAGGCCACGCACAGGTCAATTCACCAGTGCTGCCACTGCGCTTGCACCTACAGGCCTGGAGAGTAAATGGGATAATGCAGCTGATGCTGGGAAGGCAAAACTAAAGCCAGCCCAACCCAGGAGAAATACACTGTAACCATGGCATGAGGCTGACTCTTGCACTGACAAGCTGAGAGTTTCCTCCTTTGTCCAAGGTTTTACACAAGTGCCAGCTCAGCTTAGGGGAGAAATGGAGGACAGGCCTGACGGCAAGGACTTGGCTTCTGCCGCAGGGGCAGCCCTGACTCCTGCCTCCCTGGGAACACTGCTTTACCAGACAGGCACAGTGAGACACCTCTGATTTCACACCCAAACTACCATTTCCCCTTCTCTGCCATGCATTTCCCCCACAAACAGCCTCAGCCACTGCACTTCCACAAGTGCCTTGCTTCCCTCAACACCCTTGGCGGCTTCTCCCGGGGCTGAACAAATGGCGTCACATATTCTCTTGCTAATGGAGGCCAGCACTGCCGCAGTCAACCAAAAAATGCCTTTTTAACAATCACCTTTCAGAAAAGACACCGGTCACCAGGCAGCAGGAGTGGGTTTCTTGAACACCAGAGTCAGTTCCACTTCCACACAGGTATTCTCACAATCTCTGCAGGACAGCAATTTGAAAGAATTTCTTTTTTTTTTTCTTCCATTAAATGATTGAATTTTTGTGTTTGGGGTTAATTCTGGTTGTCCTGCGCCTCTGGGATGAAGCTCCACCTGAACAGGAAGACGGACATTTTTACTGCGTGCATGACTGGGCATTGGCACAGACTGGCCAGCGAGGCTGTGGGGTTTTCTTCCCCGGAGATGTTCAAAAGCCAGCTGGACAGACTCCTCAATAACGTCCTCATGGAGATCCTGCTGGAGCAGGGAATTTGGATGACCATGAAATCATACAGTGCTTTGGCTTGGGAGGCATCTTAAATCTCATGTGCTTATACCTCGCCTGCAATACGCAAGGACACCTTCAACCAGTCACCTTGTTCCAAGCCCCAGCCAACCTGGAATGTTTCCAGGCCTGGAGCAGCCACAGCACCTCTGGGCAACCTGTGGCAGAGACCACAGCATTTTCACCATGCTCATTGTTAAAAATTTCTACTTTCAAGCCACTATGAATCATTGTTCCTCCAGTTTAAAGCCATCAACCCTTCCCTTCTTGCAATAGGCCCTGCTAAAAACTTGATCCCTGTGTCCCCTTTGGCATCCCTCAGGCACCTCCCATGATGAGGAAGAAATTAACTGAATTCAATTTAGAAATACGCTGCATGCCACAAGGAAAAAAACTCTGGTTTTTCAGCTCCTGCATCTCAGCTGGTGCAGGCACCCTGAGGGCTGCACTAACTCTTCCTGGGCTTATTGGGCACATCCCCTGAGGCAGAGGGCTTGAATCCACTCTTCCCGGCATTAAAGCCACACCTCTCACTTGAACACTGCTCATCTAAAACCAAATCCTTGCCTCTTTCAGCAAGGGCACTCTACACTCACACTTTCATTGCTCCACTCTTCAGGCCTAGGCACTGCTCAGGCACTGCTCAGGCACTGCTCACGCCTACATCAGAAAAATCACACACTCAACTCTGACAAGGTTTCACCTGAGTCAAAGCACAATGGCAATAGGACACCAAAAATATTTATAGATACATCTCTAGGAAAAGAGCCGTATGCACTTCCATAGAAGCATATATGCATAAGAAAAGTCACGTGCAGGACACAGCTACTTAAGAAATTCTTCAAGTACTTATTGTGTAGAAGATTGCTGATATATTCATTTCATCTCTTTGAAGTTAATCAAAACTCCCATCCAGACATTGCATGCTATAACGGGTATCATTGACAGAATATCTGTAAACCTCTGAAATAGACAATTTCTCCAGGATTTCAATTGCTTTCACCAAGCATTTCTGTACCAAATTTTTCAGACTATCAAATTTTATACCATGCCACTGACTAACAACAGCACTTAGAAGGCATAAAGCAACAGAGACTTTTATTTTGTCCTATGGGCCCCACAAAGTCCCTGTCAGCACCCACAAGGACACCCTCCCCAGAGCAGGTTTGGGGGTCACAAACACAGCACTGATGCTGAGGTCACAGCGACTCCTGTGACATCCTCACCCAGGCCTAAGCTGTAGAGCTGGGTTGTGCAGCAACACAACTTGCAGAGTCGAGGAGAGGATCGCGCAGAAGCAGCTTCCCAAGCCCACTGAGCCACTTCTGGTGCCTCTTGGGCAGCTCATACGCACCTCTCGCCACTCAGCCAAGGATTGGAACGTTTGTCAGGAGGAGAAAGGCCGGCAGTGCTGCGGCACAGACCCTCCAGGCACTCGTCCATATCCTCGATGGCGCGGCAGGACTCTCTTGAGAAGTGTCCTCCTGGGAAGGAGAGAGGTGAGAGCCAAGCCTCCCTGCCCACAGTTCCCCATGGCTGGCACAGGGGGAGTGGCCAAAAGCAGCAGAAAGGGGAAGCAGGAGCTCCTCAGAACAACCCCAGATTAGAGCCATCCCCTCAGAGGCCAGCAGGGCCAGGCTGGGCCGTGGGCACCTGTGCCACCCTTGCCCTTAAGCCAGCCCAGCAGGGACACAGCAGGGCCATGGAAACAATCCTGCAGGGACATTTCCTGAGCCCTGAGAAGCTGCTCACACATGATGTCCTCTCTCTCTCTCTCCCTCCACACTGTGTCACGGGGCAGAGGCAGATCCAGCCAGCAGCAGCAGCCTCTCTCAAGAGCCCAGGCCATCCCAGGCTCGACGCCGCTCGTGGGGACAGCGAGCACAAGGCACAGGCAGCCACACAGGGAAGCCCATACGGCTCAACCGCGGGCCATTGCTGCGTGCTGAGACCAGCAGCCCCGGCACCGCCACTCAGGAGGTGCCAGGGCAGTCCCAGGACGTAATGCTGGTCACCAGCAGCAGCAGCGGGGGCTTCCCTGACGCAGAGCAGAGGTTGGAGCAAGGCCATCCACAGGCACCCACAGAGCCAAAAACACTCCAGGGCTCACTGGCAAATTGCTGTGCAATGGGCAACGTGGCAGCTCAGCATGCTGAGACCAGCAGCCCCGGCACCGCCGCTCAGGAGGTGCCAGGGCAGTCCCAGGACGTAATGCTGGTCACCAGCAGCAGCAGCAGCAGCAGCTTCCCCTGTGGAAGGCTGAGCTTGAAGCGAGGCCATCCACAGGGAGACGCAGACCCACTGTTGCTCCAGGGCCCGCTGGCAAAACGACGCAGGATGGCCGACGTGCCAGCCCACAGCGCCGAGACCAGCAGCCCCAGCAACGCCAGCCAGGTGCCATGGAGGCCGTCCCTGGACACTCAGGCATCCAGGAGACAAACAGCTCCAAACAGACCACCATCGCTCTGCTTTCCCGGCCCCACCACCGACAACCGCTCCCAGCCTGGGCCAGCTCGCATGAGACACGTGTGGCGGCAACAGCGGCGAGCCAAAAAGCCCTACAGTCGGCCTGACAACCAGAGCAGGACCCGACGAGCTTCAGCCCCTTCTTCTCATTCCCTCAGCCCCCAAAATAAAATTTTCTTTTTCTTTCTTTGAACTGGGAGTTGCCACATTCCTTTTTCTAATCACCTCACAGCCTCCTGCGGCTCAGCCCCAAATAGGGCCCCATTTCGTTGGGGCGCTCCAGCACACGTGTGTGCCCTCAAGGGCTCAGCCTGCCCCACGGCAACACTCAGTGTCAGATGAAGCGCTGGCCTGGAGATGCCAGCCCTCCCGCAGCTCCCCGGGAAACAGGGAAAACCATGGATGATGCAGCAGGATTATTCCCTTCCCACACCAGGCCACGCACAGGTCAATTCACCAGCGCTGCCACTGCGCTTGCACCTACAGGCCTGGAGAGTAAATGGGATAATGCAGCTGATGCTGGGAAGGCAAAACTAAAGCCAGCCCAACCCAGGAGAAATACACTGTAACCATGGCATGAGGCTGACTCTTGCACTGACAAGCTGAGAGTTTCCTCCTTTGTCCAAGGTTTTACACAAGTGCCAGCTCAGCTTAGGGGAGAAATGGAGGACAGGCCTGACGGCAAGGACTTGGCTTCTGCCGCAGGGGCAGCCCTGACTCCTGCCTCCCTGGGAACACTGCTTTACCAGACAGGCACAGTGAGACACCTCTGATTTCACACCCAAACTACCATTTCCCCTTCTCTGCCATGCATTTCCCCCACAAACAGCCTCAGCCACTGCACTTCCACAAGTGCCTTGCTTCCCTCAACACCCTTGGCGGCTTCTCCCGGGGCTGAACAAATGGCATCACATATTCTCTTGCTAATGGAGGCCAGCACTGCCGCAGTCAACCAAAAAATGCCTTTTTAACAATCACCTTTCAGAAAAGACACCGGTCACCAGGCAGCAGGAGTGGGTTTCTTGAACACCAGAGTCAGTTCCACTTCCACACAGGTATTCTCACAATCTCTGCAGGACAGCAATTTGAAAGAATTTCTTTTTTTTTTTCTTCCATTAAATGATTGAATTTTTGTGTTTGGGGTTAATTCTGGTTGTCCTGCGCCTCTGGGATGAAGCTCCACCTGAACAGGAAGACGGACATTTTTACTGCGTGCATGACTGGGCATTGGCACAGACTGGCCAGCGAGGCTGTGGGGTTTTCTTCCCCGGAGATGTTCAAAAGCCAGCTGGACAGACTCCTCAATAACGTCCTCATGGAGATCCTGCTGGAGCAGGGAATTTGGATGACCATGAAATCATACAGTGCTTTGGCTTGGGAGGCATCTTAAATCTCATTTGCTTACACCTCGCCTGCAATACGCAAGGACACCTTCAACCAGTCACCTTGTTCCAAGCCCCAGCCAACCTGGAATGTTTCCAGGCCTGGAGCAGCCACAGCACCTCTGGGCAACCTCTGGCAGAGACCACAGCATTTTCACCATGCTCATTGTTAAAAATTTCTACTTTCAAGCCACTATGAATCATCGTTCCTCCAGTTTAAAGCCATCAACCCTTCCCTTCTTGCAATAGGCCCTGCTAAAAACTTGATCCCTGTGTCCCCTTTGGCATCCCTCGGGCACCTCCCATGATGAGGAAGAAATTAACTGAATTCAATTTAGAAATACGCTGCATGCCACAAGGAAAAAAACTCTGGTTTTTCAGCTCCTGCATCTCAGCTGGTGCAGGCACCCTGAGGGCTGCACTAACTCTTCCTGGGCTTATTGGGCACATCCCCTGAGGCAGAGGGCTTGAATCCACTCTTCCCGGCATTAAAGCCACACCTCTCACTTGAACACTGCTCATCTAAAACCAAATCCTTGCCTCTTTCAGCAGGGGCACTCTACACTCACACTTTCATTGCTCCACTCTTCAGGCCTAGGCACTGCTCAGGCACTGCTCACGCCTACATCAGAAAAATCACACACTCAACTCTGACAAGGTTTCACCTGAGTCAAAGCACAATGGCAATAGGACACCAAAAATATTTATAGATACATCTCTAGGAAAAGAGCCGTATGCACTTCCATAGAAGCATATATGCATAAGAAAAGTCACGTGCAGGACACAGCTACTTAAGAAATTCTTCAAGTACTTATTGTGTAGAAGATTGCTGATATATTCATTTCATCTCTTTGAAGTTAATCAAAACTCCCATCCAGACATTGCATGCTATAACGGGTATCATTGACAGAATATCTGTAAACCTCTGAAATAGACAATTTCTCCAGGATTTCAATTGCTTTCACCAAGCATTTCTGTACCAAATTTTTCAGACTATCAAATTTTATACCATGCCACTGACTAACAACAGCACTTAGAAGGCATAAAGCAACAGAGACTTTTATTTTGTCCTATGGGCCCCACAAAGTCCCTGTCAGCACCCACAAGGACACCCTCCCCAGAGCAGGTTTGGGGGTCACAAACACAGCACTGATGCTGAGGTCACAGCGACTCCTGTGACATCCTCACCCAGGCCTAAGCTGTAGAGCTGGGTTGTGCAGCAACACAACTTGCAGAGTCGAGGAGAGGATCGCGCAGAAGCAGCTTCCCAAGCCCACTGAGCCACTTCTGGTGCCTCTTGGGCAGCTCATACGCACCTCTCGCCACTCAGCCAAGGATTGGAACGTTTGTCAGGAGGAGAAAGGCCGGCAGTGCTGCGGCACAGACCCTCCAGGCACTCGTCCATATCCTCGATGGCGCGGCAGGACTCTCTTGAGAAGTGTCCTCCTGGGAAGGAGAGAGGTGAGAGCCAAGCCTCCCTGCCCACAGTTCCCCATGGCTGGCACAGGGGGAGTGGCCAAAAGCAGCAGAAAGGGGAAGCAGGAGCTCCTCAGAACAACCCCAGATTAGAGCCATCCCCTCAGAGGCCAGCAGGGCCAGGCTGGGCCGTGGGCACCTGTGCCACCCTTGCCCTTAAGCCAGCCCAGCAGGGACACAGCAGGGCCATGGAAACAATCCTGCAGGGACATTTCCTGAGCCCTGAGAAGCTGCTCACACATGATGTCCTCTCTCTCTCTCTCCCTCCACACTGTGTCACGGGGCAGAGGCAGATCCAGCCAGCAGCAGCAGCCTCTCTCAAGAGCCCAGGCCATCCCAGGCTCGACGCCGCTCGTGGGGACAGCGAGCACAAGGCACAGGCAGCCACACAGGGAAGCCCATACGGCTCAACCGCGGGCCATTGCTGCGTGCTGAGACCAGCAGCCCCGGCACCGCCACTCAGGAGGTGCCAGGGCAGTCCCAGGACGTAATGCTGGTCACCAGCAGCAGCAGCGGGGGCTTCCCTGACGCAGAGCAGAGGTTGGAGCAAGGCCATCCACAGGCACCCACAGAGCCAAAAACACTCCAGGGCTCACTGGCAAATTGCTGTGCAATGGGCAACGTGGCAGCTCAGCATGCTGAGACCAGCAGCCCCGGCACCGCCGCTCAGGAGGTGCCAGGGCAGTCCCAGGACGTAATGCTGGTCACCAGCAGCAGCAGCAGCAGCAGCTTCCCCTGTGGAAGGCTGAGCTTGAAGCGAGGCCATCCACAGGGAGACGCAGACCCACTGTTGCTCCAGGGCCCGCTGGCAAAACGACGCAGGATGGCCGACGTGCCAGCCCACAGCGCCGAGACCAGCAGCCCCAGCAACGCCAGCCAGGTGCCATGGAGGCCGTCCCTGGACACTCAGGCATCCAGGAGACAAACAGCTCCAAACAGACCACCATCGCTCTGCTTTCCCGGCCCCACCACCGACAACCGCTCCCAGCCTGGGCCAGCTCGCATGAGACACGTGTGGCGGCAACAGCGGCGAGCCAAAAAGCCCTACAGTCGGCCTGACAACCAGAGCAGGACCCGACGAGCTTCAGCCCCTTCTTCTCATTCCCTCAGCCCCCAAAATAAAATTTTCTTTTTCTTTCTTTGAACTGGGAGTTGCCACATTCCTTTTTCTAATCACCTCACAGCCTCCTGCGGCTCAGCCCCAAATAGGGCCCCATTTCGTTGGGGCGCTCCAGCACACGTGTGTGCCCTCAAGGGCTCAGCCTGCCCCACGGCAACACTCAGTGTCAGATGAAGCGCTGGCCTGGAGATGCCAGCCCTCCCGCAGCTCCCCGGGAAACAGGGAAAACCATGGATGATGCAGCAGGATTATTCCCTTCCCACACCAGGCCACGCACAGGTCAATTCACCAGCGCTGCCACTGCGCTTGCACCTACAGGCCTGGAGAGTAAATGGGATAATGCAGCTGATGCTGGGAAGGCAAAACTAAAGCCAGCCCAACCCAGGAGAAATACACTGTAACCATGGCATGAGGCTGACTCTTGCACTGACAAGCTGAGAGTTTCCTCCTTTGTCCAAGGTTTTACACAAGTGCCAGCTCAGCTTAGGGGAGAAATGGAGGACAGGCCTGACGGCAAGGACTTGGCTTCTGCCGCAGGGGCAGCCCTGACTCCTGCCTCCCTGGGAACACTGCTTTACCAGACAGGCACAGTGAGACACCTCTGATTTCACACCCAAACTACCATTTCCCCTTCTCTGCCATGCATTTCCCCCACAAACAGCCTCAGCCACTGCACTTCCACAAGTGCCTTGCTTCCCTCAACACCCTTGGCGGCTTCTCCCGGGGCTGAACAAATGGCATCACATATTCTCTTGCTAATGGAGGCCAGCACTGCCGCAGTCAACCAAAAAATGCCTTTTTAACAATCACCTTTCAGAAAAGACACCGGTCACCAGGCAGCAGGAGTGGGTTTCTTGAACACCAGAGTCAGTTCCACTTCCACACAGGTATTCTCACAATCTCTGCAGGACAGCAATTTGAAAGAATTTCTTTTTTTTTTTCTTCCATTAAATGATTGAATTTTTGTGTTTGGGGTTAATTCTGGTTGTCCTGCGCCTCTGGGATGAAGCTCCACCTGAACAGGAAGACGGACATTTTTACTGCGTGCATGACTGGGCATTGGCACAGACTGGCCAGCGAGGCTGTGGGGTTTTCTTCCCCGGAGATGTTCAAAAGCCAGCTGGACAGACTCCTCAATAACGTCCTCATGGAGATCCTGCTGGAGCAGGGAATTTGGATGACCATGAAATCATACAGTGCTTTGGCTTGGGAGGCATCTTAAATCTCATTTGCTTACACCTCGCCTGCAATACGCAAGGACACCTTCAACCAGTCACCTTGTTCCAAGCCCCAGCCAACCTGGAATGTTTCCAGGCCTGGAGCAGCCACAGCACCTCTGGGCAACCTCTGGCAGAGACCACAGCATTTTCACCATGCTCATTGTTAAAAATTTCTACTTTCAAGCCACTATGAATCATCGTTCCTCCAGTTTAAAGCCATCAACCCTTCCCTTCTTGCAATAGGCCCTGCTAAAAACTTGATCCCTGTGTCCCCTTTGGCATCCCTCGGGCACCTCCCATGATGAGGAAGAAATTAACTGAATTCAATTTAGAAATACGCTGCATGCCACAAGGAAAAAAACTCTGGTTTTTCAGCTCCTGCATCTCAGCTGGTGCAGGCACCCTGAGGGCTGCACTAACTCTTCCTGGGCTTATTGGGCACATCCCCTGAGGCAGAGGGCTTGAATCCACTCTTCCCGGCATTAAAGCCACACCTCTCACTTGAACACTGCTCATCTAAAACCAAATCCTTGCCTCTTTCAGCAGGGGCACTCTACACTCACACTTTCATTGCTCCACTCTTCAGGCCTAGGCACTGCTCAGGCACTGCTCACGCCTACATCAGAAAAATCACACACTCAACTCTGACAAGGTTTCACCTGAGTCAAAGCACAATGGCAATAGGACACCAAAAATATTTATAGATACATCTCTAGGAAAAGAGCCGTATGCACTTCCATAGAAGCATATATGCATAAGAAAAGTCACGTGCAGGACACAGCTACTTAAGAAATTCTTCAAGTACTTATTGTGTAGAAGATTGCTGATATATTCATTTCATCTCTTTGAAGTTAATCAAAACTCCCATCCAGACATTGCATGCTATAACGGGTATCATTGACAGAATATCTGTAAACCTCTGAAATAGACAATTTCTCCAGGATTTCAATTGCTTTCACCAAGCATTTCTGTACCAAATTTTTCAGACTATCAAATTTTATACCATGCCACTGACTAACAACAGCACTTAGAAGGCATAAAGCAACAGAGACTTTTATTTTGTCCTATGGGCCCCACAAAGTCCCTGTCAGCACCCACAAGGACACCCTCCCCAGAGCAGGTTTGGGGGTCACAAACACAGCACTGATGCTGAGGTCACAGCGACTCCTGTGACATCCTCACCCAGGCCTAAGCTGTAGAGCTGGGTTGTGCAGCAACACAACTTGCAGAGTCGAGGAGAGGATCGCGCAGAAGCAGCTTCCCAAGCCCACTGAGCCACTTCTGGTGCCTCTTGGGCAGCTCATACGCACCTCTCGCCACTCAGCCAAGGATTGGAACGTTTGTCAGGAGGAGAAAGGCCGGCAGTGCTGCGGCACAGACCCTCCAGGCACTCGTCCATATCCTCGATGGCGCGGCAGGACTCTCTTGAGAAGTGTCCTCCTGGGAAGGAGAGAGGTGAGAGCCAAGCCTCCCTGCCCACAGTTCCCCATGGCTGGCACAGGGGGAGTGGCCAAAAGCAGCAGAAAGGGGAAGCAGGAGCTCCTCAGAACAACCCCAGATTAGAGCCATCCCCTCAGAGGCCAGCAGGGCCAGGCTGGGCCGTGGGCACCTGTGCCACCCTTGCCCTTAAGCCAGCCCAGCAGGGACACAGCAGGGCCATGGAAACAATCCTGCAGGGACATTTCCTGAGCCCTGAGAAGCTGCTCACACATGATGTCCTCTCTCTCTCTCTCCCTCCACACTGTGTCACGGGGCAGAGGCAGATCCAGCCAGCAGCAGCAGCCTCTCTCAAGAGCCCAGGCCATCCCAGGCTCGACGCCGCTCGTGGGGACAGCGAGCACAAGGCACAGGCAGCCACACAGGGAAGCCCATACGGCTCAACCGCGGGCCATTGCTGCGTGCTGAGACCAGCAGCCCCGGCACCGCCACTCAGGAGGTGCCAGGGCAGTCCCAGGACGTAATGCTGGTCACCAGCAGCAGCAGCGGGGGCTTCCCTGACGCAGAGCAGAGGTTGGAGCAAGGCCATCCACAGGCACCCACAGAGCCAAAAACACTCCAGGGCTCACTGGCAAATTGCTGTGCAATGGGCAACGTGGCAGCTCAGCATGCTGAGACCAGCAGCCCCGGCACCGCCGCTCAGGAGGTGCCAGGGCAGTCCCAGGACGTAATGCTGGTCACCAGCAGCAGCAGCAGCAGCTTCCCCTGTGGAAGGCTGAGCTTGAAGCGAGGCCATCCACAGGGAGACGCAGACCCACTGTTGCTCCAGGGCCCGCTGGCAAAACGACGCAGGATGGCCGACGTGCCAGCCCACAGCGCCGAGACCAGCAGCCCCAGCAACGCCAGCCAGGTGCCATGGAGGCCGTCCCTGGACACTCAGGCATCCAGGAGACAAACAGCTCCAAACAGACCACCATCGCTCTGCTTTCCCGGCCCCACCACCGACAACCGCTCCCAGCCTGGGCCAGCTCGCATGAGACACGTGTGGCGGCAACAGCGGCGAGCCAAAAAGCCCTACAGTCAGCCTGACAACCAGAGCAGGACCCGACGAGCTTCAGCCCCTTCTTCTCATTCCCTCAGCCCCCAAAATAAAATTTTCTTTTTCTTTCTTTGAACTGGGAGTTGCCACATTCCTTTTTCTAATCACCTCACAGCCTCCTGCGGCTCAGCCCCAAATAGGGCCCCATTTCGTTGGGGCGCTCCAGCACACGTGTGTGCCCTCAAGGGCTCAGCCTGCCCCACGGCAACACTCAGTGTCAGATGAAGCGCTGGCCTGGAGATGCCAGCCCTCCCGCAGCTCCCCGGGAAACAGGGAAAACCATGGATGATGCAGCAGGATTATTCCCTTCCCACACCAGGCCACGCACAGGTCAATTCACCAGCGCTGCCACTGCGCTTGCACCTACAGGCCTGGAGAGTAAATGGGATAATGCAGCTGATGCTGGGAAGGCAAAACTAAAGCCAGCCCAACCCAGGAGAAATACACTGTAACCATGGCATGAGGCTGACTCTTGCACTGACAAGCTGAGAGTTTCCTCCTTTGTCCAAGGTTTTACACAAGTGCCAGCTCAGCTTAGGGGAGAAATGGAGGACAGGCCTGACGGCAAGGACTTGGCTTCTGCCGCAGGGGCAGCCCTGACTCCTGCCTCCCTGGGAACACTGCTTTACCAGACAGGCACAGTGAGACACCTCTGATTTCACACCCAAACTACCATTTCCCCTTCTCTGCCATGCATTTCCCCCACAAACAGCCTCAGCCACTGCACTTCCACAAGTGCCTTGCTTCCCTCAACACCCTTGGCGGCTTCTCCCGGGGCTGAACAAATGGCATCACATATTCTCTTGCTAATGGAGGCCAGCACTGCCGCAGTCAACCAAAAAATGCCTTTTTAACAATCACCTTTCAGAAAAGACACCGGTCACCAGGCAGCAGGAGTGGGTTTCTTGAACACCAGAGTCAGTTCCACTTCCACACAGGTATTCTCACAATCTCTGCAGGACAGCAATTTGAAAGAATTTCTTTTTTTTTTTCTTCCATTAAATGATTGAATTTTTGTGTTTGGGGTTAATTCTGGTTGTCCTGCGCCTCTGGGATGAAGCTCCACCTGAACAGGAAGACGGACATTTTTACTGCGTGCATGACTGGGCATTGGCACAGACTGGCCAGCGAGGCTGTGGGGTTTTCTTCCCCGGAGATGTTCAAAAGCCAGCTGGACAGACTCCTCAATAACGTCCTCATGGAGATCCTGCTGGAGCAGGGAATTTGGATGACCATGAAATCATACAGTGCTTTGGCTTGGGAGGCATCTTAAATCTCATTTGCTTACACCTCGCCTGCAATACGCAAGGACACCTTCAACCAGTCACCTTGTTCCAAGCCCCAGCCAACCTGGAATGTTTCCAGGCCTGGAGCAGCCACAGCACCTCTGGGCAACCTCTGGCAGAGACCACAGCATTTTCACCATGCTCATTGTTAAAAATTTCTACTTTCAAGCCACTATGAATCATCGTTCCTCCAGTTTAAAGCCATCAACCCTTCCCTTCTTGCAATAGGCCCTGCTAAAAACTTGATCCCTGTGTCCCCTTTGGCATCCCTCAGGCACCTCCCATGATGAGGAAGAAATTAACTGAATTCAATTTAGAAATACGCTGCATGCCACAAGGAAAAAAACTCTGTTTTTTCAGCTCCTGCATCTCAGCTGGTGCAGGCACCCTGAGGGCTGCACTAACTCTTCCTGGGCTTATTGGGCACATCCCCTGAGGCAGAGGGCTTGAATCCACTCTTCCCGGCATTAAAGCCACACCTCTCACTTGAACACTGCTCATCTAAAACCAAATCCTTGCCTCTTTCAGCAGGGGCACTCTACACTCACACTTTCATTGCTCCACTCTTCAGGCCTAGGCACTGCTCAGGCACTGCTCACGCCTACATCAGAAAAATCACACACTCAACTCTGACAAGGTTTCACCTGAGTCAAAGCACAATGGCAATAGGACACCAAAAATATTTATAGATACATCTCTAGGAAAAGAGCCGTATGCACTTCCATAGAAGCATATATGCATAAGAAAAGTCACGTGCAGGACATAGCTACTTAAGAAATTCTTCAAGTACTTATTGTGTAGAAGATTGCTGATATATTCATTTCATCTCTTTGAAGTTAATCAAAATTCCCATCCAGACATTGCATGCTATAACGGGTATCATTGACAGAATATCTGTAAACCTCTGAAATAGACAATTTCTCCAGGATTTAAATTGCTTTCACCAAGCATTTCTGTACCAAATTTTTCAGACTATCAAATTTTATACCATGCCACTGACTAACAACAGCACTTAGAAGGCATAAAGCAACAGAGACTTTTATTTTGTCCTATGGGCCCCACAAAGTCCCTGTCAGCACCCACAAGGACACCCTCCCCAAAGCAGGCCTGGGGGTCACGAACACAGCACTGATGCTGAGGTCACAGCGACTCCTGTGACATCCTCACCCAGGCCTAAGCTGTAGAGCTGGGTTGTGCAGCAACACAACTTGCAGAGTCGAGGAGAGGATCGCGCAGAAGCAGCTTCCCAAGCCCACTGAGCCACTTGTGGTGCCTCTTGGGCAGCTCATACGCACCTCTCGCCATTCAGCCAAGGATTGGAACGTTTGTCAGGAGGAGAAAGGCCGGCAGTGCTGCGGCACAGACCCTCCAGGCACTCGTCCATATCCTCGATGGCGCGGCAGGACTCTCTTGAGAAGTGTCCTCCTGGGAAGGAGAGAGGTGAGAGCCAAGTCTCCCTGCCCACAGTTCCCCATGGCTGGCACAGGGGGAGTGGCCAAAAGCAGCAGAAAGGGGAAGCAGGAGCTCCTCAGAACAACCCCAGATTAGAGCCATCCCCTCAAAGGCCAGCGGGGCCAGGCTGGGCCGTGGGCACCTGTGCCACCCTTGCCCTTAAGCCAGCCCAGCAGGGACACAGCAGGGCCATGGGAACAATCCTGCAGGGACATTTCCTGAGCCCTGAGAAGCTGCTCACACATGATGTGCTCTCTCTCTCTCTCCCTCCACACTGTGTCACGGGGCAGAGGCAGATCCAGCCAGCAGCAGCAGCCTCTCTCAAGAGCCCAGGCCATCCCAGGCTCGACGCCGCTCGTGGGGACAGCGAGCACAAGGCACAGGCAGCCACACAGGGAAGCCCATACGGCTCAACCGCGGGCCATTGCTGCGTGCTGAGACCAGCAGCCCCGGCACCGCCACTCAGGAGGTGCCAGGGCAGTCCCAGGATGTAATGCTGGTCACCAGCAGCAGCAGCGGGGGCTTCCCTGACGCAGAGCAGAGGTTGGAGCAAGGCCATCCAGAGGCACCCACAGAGCCAAAAACACTCCAGGGCTCGCTGGCAAATTGCTGTGCAATGGGCAACGTGGCAGCTCAGCATGCTGAGACCAGCAGCCCCGGCACTGCCACTCAGGAGGTGCCAGGGCAGTCCCAGGACGTAATGCTGGTCACCAGCAGCAGCAGCAGCAGCTTCCCCTGTGGAAGGCTGAGCTTGAAGCGAGGCCATCCACAGGGAGACGCAGACCCACTGTTGCTCCAGGGCCCGCTGGCAAAACGACGCAGGATGGCCGACGTGCCAGCCCACAGCGCCGAGACCAGCAGCCACAGCAACGCCAGCCAGGTGCCATGGAGGCCGTCCCTGGACACTCAGGCATCCAGGAGACAAACGGCTCCAAACAGACCACCATCGCTCTGCTTTCCCGGCCCCACCACCGACAACCGCTCCCAGCCTGGGCCAGCTCGCATGAGACACGTGTGGCGGCAACAGCGGCGAGCCAAAAAGCCCTACAGTCGGCCTGACAACCAGAGCAGGACCCGACGAGCTTCAGCCCCTTCTTCTCATTCCCTCAGCCCCCAAAATAAAATTTTCTTTTTCTTTCTTTGAACTGGGAGTTGCCACATTCCTTTTTCCAGTCACCTCACAGCCTCCTGCGGCTCAGCCCCAAATAGGGCCCCATTTCGTTGGGGCGCTCCAGCACACGTGTGTGCCCTCAAGGGCTCAGCCTGCCCCATGGCAACACTCAGTGTCAGATGAAGCGCTGGCCTGGAGATGCCAGCCCTCCCGCAGCTCCCCGGGAAACAGGGAAAACCATGGATGATGCAGCAGGATTATTCCCTTCCCACACCAGGCCACGCACAGGTCAATTCACCAGCGCTGCCACTGCGCTTGCACCTACAGGCCTGGAGAGTAAATGGGATAATGCAGCTGATGCTGGGAAGGCAAAACTAAAGCCAGCCCAACCCAGGAGAAATACACTGTAACCATGACATGAGGCTGACTCTTGCACTGACAAGCTGAGAGTTTCCTCCTTTTTCCAAGGTTTTACACAAGTGCCAGCTCAGCTTAGGGGAGAAATGGAGGACAGGCCTGACGGCAAGGACTTGGCTTCTGCCGCAGGGGCAGCCCTGACTCCTGCCTCCCTGGGAACACTGCTTTACCAGACAGGCACAGTGAGACACCTCTGATTTCACACCCAAACTACCATTTCCCCTTCTCTGCCATGCATTTCCCCCACAAACAGCCTCAGCCACTGCACTTCCACAAGTGCCTTGCTTCCCTCAACACCCTTGGCGGCTTCTCCCGGGGCTGAACAAATGGCGTCACATATTCTCTTGCTAATGGAGGCCAGCACTGCCGCAGTCAACCAAAAAATGCCTTTTTAACAATCACCTTTCAGAAAAGACACCGGTCACCAGGCAGCAGGAGTGGGTTTCTTGAACACCAGAGTCAGTTCCACTTCCACACAGGTATTCTCACAATCTCTGCAGGACAGCAAAAGAAAGAATTTCTTTTTTTTTTTTCTTCCATTAAATGATTGAATTTTTGTGTTTGGGGTTAATTCTGGTTGTCCTGCACCTCTGGGATGAAGTTCCACCTGAACAGGAAGAAGGACATTTTTACTGTGTGCATGACTGGGCATTGGCACAGACTGGCCAGCGAGGCTGTGCGGTTTTCTTCCCCGGAGATGTTCAAAAGCCAGCTGGACAGACTCCTCAATAACGTCCTCATGGACATCCTGCTGGAGCAGGGAATTTGGATGACCATGAAATCATACAGTGCTTTGGCTTGGGAGGCATCTTAAATCTCATTTGCTTATACCTCGCCTGCAATACGCAAGGACACCTTCAACCAGTCACCTTGTTCCAAGCCCCGGCCAACCTGGAATGTTTCCAGGCCTGGAGCAGCCACAGCACCTCTGGGCAACCTGTGGCAGAGACCACAGCATTTTCACCATGCTCATTGTTAAGAATTTTTACTTTCAAGCCACTATGAATCATCGTTCCTCCAGTTTAAAGCCATCAACCCTTCCCTTCTTGCAATAGGCCCTGCTAAAAACTTGATCCCTGTGTCCCCTTTGGCATCCCTCGGGCACCTCCCATGATGAGGAAGAAATTAACTGAATTCAATTTAGAAATACGCTGCATGCCACAAGGAAAAAACTCTGGTTTTTCAGCTCCTGCTGAAAAGTGCAGGCACCCTGAGGGCTGCACTAACTCTTCCTGGGCTTATTGGGCACATCCCCTGAGGCAGAGGGCTTGAATCCACTCTTCCCGGCATTAAAGCCACACCTCTCACTTGAACACTGCTCATCTAAAACCAAATCCTTGCCTCTTTCAGCAGGGGCACTCTACACTCACACTTTCATTGCTCCACTCTTCAGGCCTAGGCACTGCTCAGGCACTGCTCACGCCTACATCAGAAAAATCACACACTCAACTCTGACAAGGTTTCACCTGAGTCAAAGCACAATGGCAATAGGACACCAAAAATATTTATAGATACATCTCTAGGAAAAGAGCCGTATGCACTTCCATAGAAGCATATATGCATAAGAAAAGTCACGTGCAGGACACAGCTACTTAAGAAATTCTTCAAGTACTTATTGTGTAGAAGATTGCTGATATATTCATTTCATCTCTTTGAAGTTAATCAAAATTCCCATCCAGACATTGCATGCTATAACGGGTATCATTGACAGAATATCTGTAAACCTCTGAAATAGGCAATTTCTCCAGGATTTAAATTGCTTTCACCAAGCATTTCTGTACCAAATTTTTCAGACTATCAAATTTTATACCATGCCACTGACTAACAACAGCACTTAGAAGGCATAAAGCAACAGAGACTTTTATTTTGTCCTATGGGCCCCACAAAGTCCCTGTCAGCACCCACAAGGACACCCTCCCCAAAGCAGGCCTGGGGGTCACAAACACAGCACTGATGCTGAGGTCACAGCGACTCCTGTGACATCCTCACCCAGGCCTAAGCTGTAGAGCTGGGTTGTGCAGCAACACAACTTGCAGAGTCGAGGAGAGGATCGCGCAGAAGCAGCTTCCCAAGCCCACTGAGCCACTTGTGGTGCCTCTTGGGCAGCTCATACGCACCTCTCGCCATTCAGCCAAGGATTGGAACGTTTGTCAGGAGGAGAAAGGCCGGCAGTGCTGCGGCACAGACCCTCCAGGCACTCGTCCATATCCTCGATGGCGCGGCAGGACTCTCTTGAGAAGTGTCCTCCTGGGAAGGAGAGAGGTGAGAGCCAAGTCTCCCTGCCCACAGTTCCCCATGGCTGGCACAGGGGGAGTGGCCAAAAGCAGCAGAAAGGGGAAGCAGGAGCTCCTCAGAACAACCCCAGATTAGAGCCATCCCCTCAGGGGCCAGCGGGGCCAGGCTGGGCTGTGAGCACCTGTGCCACCCTTGCCCTTAAGCCAGCCCAGCAGGGACACAGCAGGGCCATGGGAACAATCCTGCAGGGACATTTCCTGAGCCCTGAGAAGCTGCTCACACATGATGTGCTCTCTCTCTCTCTCCCTCCACACTGTGTCACGGGGCAGAGGCAGATCCAGCCAGCAGCAGCAGCCTCTCTCAAGAGCCCAGGCCATCCCAGGCTCGACGCCGCTCGTGGGGACAGCGAGCACAAGGCACAGGCAGCCACAGAGGGAAGCCCATACGGCTCAACCGCGGGCCATTGCTGCGTGCTGAGACCAGCAGCCCCGGCACCGCCACTCAGGAGGTGCCAGGGCAGTCCCAGGACGTAATGCTGGTCACCAACAGCAGCAGCGGGGGCTTCCCTGACGCAGAGCAGAGGTTGGAGCAAGGCCATCCACAGGCACCCACAGAGCCAAAAACACTCCAGGGCTCGCTGGCAAATTGCTGTGCAATGGGCAACGTGGCAGCTCAGCATGCTGAGACCAGCAGCCCCGGCACTGCCACTCAGGAGGTGCCAGGGCAGTCCCAGGACGTAATGCTGGTCACCAGCAGCAGCAGCAGCAGCTTCCCCTGTGGAAGGCTGAGCTTGAAGCGAGGCCATCCACAGGGAGACGCAGACCCACTGTTGCTCCAGGGCCCGCTGGCAAAACGACGCAGGATGGCCGACGTGCCAGCCCACAGCGCCGAGACCAGCAGCCACAGCAACGCCAGCCAGGTGCCATGGAGGCCGTCCCTGGACACTCAGGCATCCAGGAGACAAACGGCTCCAAACAGACCACCATCGCTCTGCTTTCCCGGCCCCACCACCGACAACCGCTCCCAGCCTGGGCCAGCTCGCATGAGACACGTGTGGCGGCAACAGCGGCGAGCCAAAAAGCCCTACAGTCGGCCTGACAACCAGAGCAGGACCCGACGAGCTTCAGCCCCTTCTTCTCATTCCCTCAGCCCCCAAAATAAAATTTTCTTTTTCTTTCTTTGAACTGGGAGTTGCCACATTCCTTTTTCCAGTCACCTCACAGCCTCCTGCGGCTCAGCCCCAAATAGGGCCCCATTTCGTTGGGGCGCTCCAGCACACGTGTGTGCCCTCAAGGGCTCAGCCTGCCCCACGGCAACACTCAGTGTCAGATGAAGCGCTGGCCTGGAGATGCCAGCCCTCCCGCAGCTCCCCGGGAAACAGGGAAAACCATGGATGATGCAGCAGGATTATTCCCTTCCCACACCAGGCCACGCACAGGTCAATTCACCAGCGCTGCCACTGCGCTTGCACCTACAGGCCTGGAGAGTAAATGGGATAATGCAGCTGATGCTGGGAAGGCAAAACTAAAGCCAGCCCAACCCAGGAGAAATACACTGTAACCATGACATGAGACTGACTCTTGCACTGACAAGCTGAGAGTTTCCTCCTTTTTCCAAGGTTTTACACAAGTGCCAGCTCAGCTTAGGGGAGAAATGGAGGACAGGCCTGACGGCAAGGACTTGGCTTCTGCCGCAGGGGCAGCCCTGACTCCTGCCTCCCTGGGAACACTGCTTTACCAGACAGGCACAGTGAGACACCTCTGATTTCACACCCAAACTACCATTTCCCCTTCTCTGCCATGCATTTCCCCCACAAACAGCCTCAGCCACTGCACTTCCACAAGTGCCTTGCTTCCCTCAACACCCTTGGCGGCTTCTCCCGGGGCTGAACAAATGGCGTCACATATTCTCTTGCTAATGGAGGCCAGCACTGCCGCAGTCAACCAAAAAATGCCTTTTTAACAATCACCTTTCAGAAAAGACACCGGTCACCAGGCAGCAGGAGTGGGTTTCTTGAACACCAGAGTCACTTCCACTTCCACACAGGTATTCTCACAATCTCTGCAGGACAGCAATTTGAAAGAATTTCTTTTTTTTTTTTCTTCCATTAAATGATTGAATTTTTGTGTTTGGGGTTAATTCTGGTTGTCCTGCACCTCTGGGATGAAGTTCCACCTGAACAGGAAGAAGGACATTTTTACTGTGTGCATGACTGGGCATTGGCACAGACTGGCCAGCGAGGCTGTGCGGTTTTCTTCCCTGGAGATGTTCAAAAGCCAGCTGGACAGACTCCTCAATAACGTCCTCATGGACATCCTGCTGGAGCAGGGAATTTGGATGACCATGAAATCATACAGTGCTTTGGCTTGGGAGGCATCTTAAATCTCATTTGCTTATACCTCGCCTGCAATACGCAAGGACACCTTCAACCAGTCACCTTGTTCCAAGCCCCAGCCAACCTGGAATGTTTCCAGGCCTGGAGCAGCCGCAGCACCTCTGGGCAACCTGTGGCAGAGACCACAGCATTTTCACCATGCTCATTGTTAAGAATTTTTACTTTCAAGCCACTATGAATCATCGTTCCTCCAGTTTAAAGCCATCAACCCTTCCCTTCTTGCAATAGGCCCTGCTAAAAACTTGATCCCTGTGTCCCCTTTGGCATCCCTCGGGCACCTCCCATGATGAGGAAGAAATTAACTGAATTCAATTTAGAAATACGCTGCATGCCACAAGGAAAAAACTCTGGTTTTTCAGCTCCTGCTGAAAAGTGCAGGCACCCTGAGGGCTGCACTAACTCTTCCTGGGCTTATTGGGCACATCCCCTGAGGCAGAGGGCTTGAATCCACTCTTCCCGGCATTAAAGCCACACCTCTCACTTGAACACTGCTCATCTAAAACCAAATCCTTGCCTCTTTCAGCAGGGGCACTCTACACTCACACTTTCATTGCTCCACTCTTCAGGCCTAGGCACTGCTCAGGCACTGCTCACGCCTACATCAGAAAAATCACACACTCAACTCTGACAAGGTTTCACCTGAGTCAAAGCACAATGGCAATAGGACACCAAAAATATTTATAGATACATCTCTAGGAAAAGAGCCGTATGCACTTCCATAGAAGCATATATGCATAAGAAAAGTCACATGCAGGACACAGCTACTTAAGAAATTCTTCAAGTACTTATTGTGTAGAAGATTGCTGATATATTCATTTCATCTCTTTGAAGTTAATCAAAATTCCCATCCAGACATTGCATGCTATAACGGGTATCATTGACAGAATATCTGTAAACCTCTGAAATAGACAATTTCTCCAGGATTTCAATTGCTTTCACCAAGCATTTCTGTACCAAATTTTTCAGACTATCAAATTTTATACCATGCCACTGACTAACAACAGCACTTAGAAGGCATAAAGCAACAGAGACTTTTATTTTGTCCTATGGGCCCCACAAAGTCCCTGTCAGCACCCACAAGGACACCCTCCCCAAAGCAGGCCTGGGGGTCACAAACACAGCACTGATGCTGAGGTCACAGCGACTCCTGTGACATCCTCACCCAGGCCTAAGCTGTAGAGCTGGGTTGTGCAGCAACACAACTTGCAGAGTCGAGGAGAGGATCGCGCAGAAGCAGCTTCCCAAGCCCACTGAGCCACTTGTGGTGCCTCTTGGGCAGCTCATACGCACCTCTCGCCATTCAGCCAAGGATTGGAACGTTTGTCAGGAGGAGAAAGGCCGGCAGTGCTGCGGCACAGACCCTCCAGGCACTCGTCCATATCCTCGATGGCGCGGCAGGACTCTCTTGAGAAGTGTCCTCCTGGGAAGGAGAGAGGTGAGAGCCAAGCCTCCCTGCCCACAGTTCCCCATGGCTGGCACAGGGGGAGTGGCCAAAAGCAGCAGAAAGGGGAAGCAGGAGCTCCTCAGAACAACCCCAGATTAGAGCCATCCCCTCAGGGGCCAGCGGGGCCAGGCTGGGCCGTGGGCACCTGTGCCACCCTTGCCCTTAAGCCAGCCCAGCAGGGACACAGCAGGGCCATGGGAACAATCCTGCAGGGACATTTCCTGAGCCCTGAGAAGCTGCTCACACATGATGTGCTCTCTCTCTCTCTCCCTCCACACTGTGTCACGGGGCAGAGGCAGATCCAGCCAGCAGCAGCAGCCTCTCTCAAGAGCCCAGGCCATCCCAGGCTCGACGCCGCTCGTGGGGACAGCGAGCACAAGGCACAGGCAGCCACAGAGGGAAGATCATACGGCTCAACCGCGGGCCATTGCTGCGTGCTGAGACCAGCAGCCCCGGCACCGCCACTCAGGAGGTGCCAGGGCAGTCCCAGGACGTAATGCTGGTCACCAGCAGCAGCAGCGGGGGCTTCCCTGACGCAGAGCAGAGGTTGGAGCAAGGCCATCCACAGGCACCCACAGAGCCAAAAACACTCCAGGGCTCGCTGGCAAATTGCTGTGCAATGGGCAACGTGGCAGCTCAGCATGCTGAGACCAGCAGCCCCGGCACTGCCACTCAGGAGGTGCCAGGGCAGTCCCAGGACGTAATGCTGGTCACCAGCAGCAGCAGCAGCAGCTTCCCCTGTGGAAGGCTGAGCTTGAAGCGAGGCCATCCACAGGGAGACGCAGACCCACTGTTGCTCCAGGGCCCGCTGGCAAAACGACGCAGGATGGCCGACGTGCCAGCCCACAGCGCCGAGACCAGCAGCCACAGCAACGCCAGCCAGGTGCCATGGAGGCCGTCCCTGGACACTCAGGCATCCAGGAGACAAACGGCTCCAAACAGACCACCATCGCTCTGCTTTCCCGGCCCCACCACCGACAACCGCTCCCAGCCTGGGCCAGCTCGCATGAGACACGTGTGGCGGCAACAGCGGCGAGCCAAAAAGCCCTACAGTCGGCCTGACAACCAGAGCAGGACCCGACGAGCTTCAGTCCCCGCTTCTCGTTCCTTCCACCCCCAAATTAAAGCTTTCCCCTTGCTTGTTTGAACTGGGAGTTGCCACATTCCTTTTTCCAGTCACCTCACAGCCTCCTGCGGCTCAGCCCCAAATAGGGCCCCATTTCGTTGGGGCGCTCCAGCACACGTGTGTGCCCTCAAGGGCTCAGCCTGCCCCACGGCAACACTCGGTGTCAGATGAAGCGCTGGCCTGGAGATGCCAGCCCTCCCGCAGCTCCCCGGGAAACAGGGAAAACCATGGATGATGCAGCAGGATTATTCCCTTCCCACACCAGGCCACGCACAGGTCAATTCACCAGCGCTGCCACTGCGCTTGCACCTACAGGCCTGGAGAGTAAATGGGATAATGCAGCTGATGCTGGGAAGGCAAAACTAAAGCCAGCCCAACCCAGGAGAAATACACTGTAACCATGGCATGAGGCTGACTCTTGCACTGACAAGCTGAGAGTTTCCTCCTTTGTCCAAGGTTTTACACAAGTGCCAGCTCAGCTTAGGGGAGAAATGGAGGACAGGCCTGACGGCAAGGACTTGGCTTCTGCCGCAGGGGCAGCCCTGACTCCTGCCTCCCTGGGAACACTGCTTTACCAGACAGGCACAGTGAGACACCTCTGATTTCACACCCAAACTACCATTTCCCCTTCTCTGCCATGCATTTCCCCCACAAACAGCCTCAGCCACTGCACTTCCACAAGTGCCTTGCTTCCCTCAACACCCTTGGCGGCTTCTCCCGGGGCTGAACAAATGGCGTCACATATTCTCTTGCTAATGGAGGCCAGCACTGCCGCAGTCAACCAAAAAATGCCTTTTTAACAATCACCTTTCAGAAAAGACACCGGTCACCAGGCAGCAGGAGTGGGTTTCTTGAACACCAGAGTCACTTCCACTTCCACACAGGTATTCTCACAATCTCTGCAGGACAGCAATTTGAAAGAATTTCTTTTTTTTTTTTTCTTCCATTAAATGATTGAATTTTTGTGTTTGGGGTTAATTCTGGTTGTCCTGCACCTCTGGGATGAAGTTCCACCTGAACAGGAAGAAGGACATTTTTACTGTGTGCATGACTGGGCATTGGCACAGACTGGCCAGCGAGGCTGTGGGGTTTTCTTCCCTGGAGATGTTCAAAAGCCAGCTGGACAGACTCCTCAATAACGTCCTCATGGAGATCCTGCTGGAGCAGGGAATTTGGATGATCATGAAATCATACAGTGCTTTGGCTTGGGAGGCATCTTAAATCTCATTTGCTTACACCTCGCCTGCAATACGCAAGGACACCTTCAACCAGTCACCTTGTTCCAAGCCCCAGCCAACCTGGAATGTTTCCAGGCCTGGAGCAGCCACAGCACCTCTGGGCAACCTGTGGCAGAGACCACAGCATTTTCACCATGCTCATTGTTAAAAATTTCTACTTTCAAGCCACTATGAATCATCGTTCCTCCAGTTTAAAGCCATCAACCCTTCCCTTCTTGCAATAGGCCCTGCTAAAAACTTGATCCCTGTGTCCCCTTTGGCATCCCTCGGGCACCTCCCATGATGAGGAAGAAATTAACTGAATTCTATTTAGAAATACGCTGCATGCCACAAGGAAAAAAACTCTGGTTTTTCAGCTCCTGCATCTCAGCTGGTGCAGGCACCCTGAGGGCTGCACTAACTCTTCCTGGGCTTATTGGGCACATCCCCTGAGGAAGAGGGCTTGAATCCACTCTTCCCGGCATTAAAGCCACACCTCTCACTTGAACACTGCTCATCTAAAACCAAATCCTTGCCTCTTTCAGCAGGGGCACTCTACACTCACACTTTCATTGCTCCACTCTTCAGGCCTAGGCACTGCTCAGGCACTGCTCACGCCTACATCAGAAAAATCACACACTCAACTCTGACAAGGTTTCACCTGAGTCAAAGCACAATGGCAATAGGACACCAAAAATATTTATAGATACATCTCTAGGAAAAGAGCCGTATGCACTTCCATAGA
This sequence comes from Poecile atricapillus, assembly GCF_030490865.1. Taxonomy (NCBI): domain Eukaryota; kingdom Metazoa; phylum Chordata; class Aves; order Passeriformes; family Paridae; genus Poecile; species Poecile atricapillus. Next base: position 10,438,705 of record NC_081252.1, read on the forward strand.
AGCATATATGCATAAGAAACGTCACGTGCAGGACACAGCTACTTAAGAAATTCTTCAAGTACTTATTGTGTAGAAGATTGCTGATATATTCATTTCATCTCTTTGAAGTTAATCAAAATTCCCATCCAGACATTGCATGCTATAACGGGTATCATTGACAGAATATCTGTAAACCTCTGAAATAGACAATTTCTCCAGGATTTAAATTGCTTTCACCAAGCATTTCTGTACCAAATTTTTCAGACTATCAAATTTTATACCATGCCACTGACTAGCAACAGCACTTAGAAGGCATAAAGCAACAGAGACTTTTATTTTGTCCTATGGGCCCCACAAAGTCCCTGTCAGCACCCACAAGGACACCCTCCCCAAAGCAGGCCTGGGGGTCACAAACACAGCACTGATGCTGAGGTCACAGCGACTCCTGTGACATCCTCACCCAGGCCTAAGCTGTAGAGCTGGGTTGTGCAGCAACACAACTTGCAGAGTCGAGGAGAGGATCGCGCAGAAGCAGCTTCCCAAGCCCACTGAGCCACTTGTGGTGCCTCTTGGGCAGCTCATACGCACCTCTCGCCACACAGCCAAGGATTGGAACGTTTGTCAGGAGGAGAAAGGCCGGCAGTGCTGCGGCACAGACCCTCCAGGCACTCGTCCATGTCCTCGATGGCGCGGCAGGACTCTCTTGAGAAGTGTCCTCCTGGGAAGGAGAGAGGTGAGAGCCAAGTCTCCCTGCCCACAGTTCCCCATGGCTGGCACAGGGGGAGTGGCCAAAAGCAGCAGAAAGGGGAAGCAGGAGCTCCTCAGAACAACCCCAGATTAGAGCCATCCCCTCAGGGGCCAGCGGGGCCAGGCTGGGCTGTGAGCACCTGTGCCACCCTTGCCCTTAAGCCAGCCCAGCAGGGACACAGCAGGGCCATGGGAACAATCCTGCAGGGACATTTCCTGAGCCCTGAGAAGCTGCTCACACATGATGTGCTCTCTCTCTCTCTCCCTCCACACTGTGTCACGGGGCAGAGGCAGATCCAGCCAGCAGCAGCAGCCTCTCTCAAGAGCCCAGGCCATCCCAGGCTCAACGCCGCTCGTGGGGACAGCGAGCACAAGGCACAGGCAGCCACAGAGGGAAGCCCATACGGCTCAACCGCGGGCCATTGCTGCGTGCTGAGACCAGCAGCCCCGGCACCGCCACTCAGGAGGTGCCAGGGCAGTCCCAGGACGTAATGCTGGTCACCAGCAGCAGCAGCGGGGGCTTCCCTGACGCAGAGCAGAGGTTGGAGCAAGGCCATCCACAGGCACCCACAGAGCCAAAAACACTCCAGGGCTCACTGGCAAATTGCTGTGCAATGGGCAACGTGGCAGCTCAGCATGCTGAGACCAGCAGCCCCGGCACCGCCACTCAGGAGGTGCCAGGGCAGTCCCAGGACGTAATGCTGGTCACCAGCAGCAGCAGCAGCAGCAGCTTCCCCTGTGGAAGGCTGAGCTTGAAGCGAGGCCATCCACAGGGAGACGCAGACCCACTGTTGCTCCAGGGCCCGCTGGCAAAACGACGCAGGATGGCCGACGTGCCAGCCCACAGCGCCGAGACCAGCAGCCACAGCAACGCCAGCCAGGTGCCATGGAGGCCGTCCCTGGACACTCAGGCATCCAGGAGACAAACAGCTCCAAACAGACCACCATCGCTCTGCTTTCCCGGCCCCACCACCGACAACCGCTCCCAGCCTGGGCCAGCTCGCATGAGACACGTGTGGCGGCAACAGCGGCGAGCCAAAAAGCCCTACAGTCGGCCTGACAACCAGAGCAGGACCCGACGAGCTTCAGTCCCCGCTTCTCGTTCCTTCCACCCCCAAATTAAAGCTTTCCCCTTGCTTGTTTGAACTGGGAGTTGCCACATTCCTTTTTCCAGTCACCTCACAGCCTCCTGCGGCTCAGCCCCAAATAGGGCCCCATTTCGTTGGGGCGCTCCAGCACACGTGTGTGCCCTCAAGGGCTCAGCCTGCCCCACGGCAACACTCGGTGTCAGATGAAGCGCTGGCCTGGAGATGCCAGCCCTCCCGCAGCTCCCCGGGAAACAGGGAAAACCATGGATGATGCAGCAGGATTATTCCCTTCCCACACCAGGCCACGCACAGGTCAATTCACCAGCGCTGCCACTGCGCTTGCACCTACAGGCCTGGAGAGTAAATGGGATAATGCAGCTGATGCTGGGAAGGCAAAACTAAAGCCAGCCCAACCCAGGAGAAATACACTGTAACCATGGCATGAGGCTGACTCTTGCACTGACAAGCTGAGAGTTTCCTCCTTTGTCCAAGGTTTTACACAAGTGCCAGCTCAGCTTAGGGGAGAAATGGAGGACAGGCCTGACGGCAAGGACTTGGCTTCTGCCGCAGGGGCAGCCCTGACTCCTGCCTCCCTGGGAACACTGCTTTACCAGACAGGCACAGTGAGACACCTCTGATTTCACACCCAAACTACCATTTCCCCTTCTCTGCCATGCATTTCCCCCACAAACAGCCTCAGCCACTGCACTTCCACAAGTGCCTTGCTTCCCTCAACACCCTTGGCGGCTTCTCCCGGGGCTGAACAAATGGCATCACATATTCTCTTGCTAATGGAGGCCAGCACTGCCGCAGTCAACCAAAAAATGCCTTTTTAACAATCACCTTTCAGAAAAGACACCGGTCACCAGGCAGCAGGAGTGGGTTTCTTGAACACCAGAGTCACTTCCACTTCCACACAGGTATTCTCCCAATCTCTGCAGGACAGCAATTTGAAAGAATTTCATTTTTTTTTCTTCCATTAAATGATTGAATTTTTGTGTTTGGGGTTAATTCTGGTTGTCCTGCGCCTCTGGGATGAAGTTCCACCTGAACAGGAAGAAGGACATTTTTACTGTGTGCATGACTGGGCATTGGCACAGACTGGCCAGCGAGGCGGTGGGGTTTTCTTCCCTGGAGATGTTCAAAAGCCAGCTGGACAGACTCCTCAATAACGTCCTCATGGAGATCCTGCTGGAGCAGGGAATTTGGATGATCATGAAATCATACAGTGCTTTGGCTTGGGAGGCATCTTAAATCTCATTTGCTTACACCTCGCCTGCAATACGCAAGGACACCTTCAACCAGTCACCTTGTTCCAAGCCCCAGCCAACCTGGAATGTTTCCAGGCCTGGAGCAGCCACAGCACCTCTGGGCAACCTGTGGCAGAGACCACAGCATTTTCACCATGCTCATTGTTAAAAATTTCTACTTTCAAGCCACTATGAATCATCGTTCCTCCAGTTTAAAGCCATCAACCCTTCCCTTCTTGCAATAGGCCCTGCTAAAAACTTGATCCCTGTGTCCCCTTTGGCATCCCTCGGGCACCTCCCATGATGAGGAAGAAATTAACTGAATTCTATTTAGAAATACGCTGCATGCCACAAGGAAAAAAACTCTGGTTTTTCAGCTCCTGCATCTCAGCTGGTGCAGGCACCCTGAGGGCTGCACTAACTCTTCCTGGGCTTATTGGGCACATCCCCTGAGGAAGAGGGCTTGAATCCACTCTTCCCGGCATTAAAGCCACACCTCTCACTTGAACACTGCTCATCTAAAACCAAATCCTTGCCTCTTTCAGCGGGGGCACTCTACACTCACACTTTCATTGCTCCACTCTTCAGGCCTAGGCACTGCTCAGGCACTGCTCACGCCTACATCAGAAAAATCACACACTCAACTCTGACAAGGTTTCACCTGAGTCAAAGCACAATGGCAATAGGACACCAAAAATATTTATAGATACATCTCTAGGAAAAGAGCCGTATGCACTTCCATAGAAGCATATATGCATAAGAAACGTCACGTGCAGGACACAGCTACTTAAGAAATTCTTCAAGTACTTATTGTGTAGAAGATTGCTGATATATTCATTTCATCTCTTTGAAGTTAATCAAAATTCCCATCCAGACATTGCATGCTATAACGGGTATCATTGACAGAATATCTGTAAACCTCTGAAATAGACAATTTCTCCAGGATTTAAATTGCTTTCACCAAGCATTTCTGTACCAAATTTTTCAGACTATCAAATTTTATACCATGCCACTGACTAGCAACAGCACTTAGAAGGCATAAAGCAACAGAGACTTTTATTTTGTCCTATGGGCCCCACAAAGTCCCTGTCAGCACCCACAAGGACACCCTCCCCAAAGCAGGCCTGGGGGTCACAAACACAGCACTGATGCTGAGGTCACAGCGACTCCTGTGACATCCTCACCCAGGCCTAAGCTGTAGAGCTGGGTTGTGCAGCAACACAACTTGCAGAGTCGAGGAGAGGATCGCGCAGAAGCAGCTTCCCAAGCCCACTGAGCCACTTGTGGTGCCTCTTGGGCAGCTCATACGCACCTCTCGCCACACAGCCAAGGATTGGAACGTTTGTCAGGAGGAGAAAGGCCGGCAGTGCTGCGGCACAGACCCTCCAGGCACTCGTCCATGTCCTCGATGGCGCGGCAGGACTCTCTTGAGAAGTGTCCTCCTGGGAAGGAGAGAGGTGAGAGCCAAGTCTCCCTGCCCACAGTTCCCCATGGCTGGCACAGGGGGAGTGGCCAAAAGCAGCAGAAAGGGGAAGCAGGAGCTCCTCAGAACAACCCCAGATTAGAGCCATCCCCTCAGGGGCCAGCGGGGCCAGGCTGGGCTGTGAGCACCTGTGCCACCCTTGCCCTTAAGCCAGCCCAGCAGGGACACAGCAGGGCCATGGGAACAATCCTGCAGGGACATTTCCTGAGCCCTGAGAAGCTGCTCACACATGATGTGCTCTCTCTCTCTCTCTCCCTCCACACTGTGTCACGGGGCAGAGGCAGATCCAGCCAGCAGCAGCAGCCTCTCTCAAGAGCCCAGGCCATCCCAGGCTCGACGCCGCTCGTGGGGACAGCGAGCACAAGGCACAGGCAGCCACAGAGGGAAGCCCATACGGCTCAACCGCGGGCCATTGCTGCGTGCTGAGACCAGCAGCCCCGGCACCGCCACTCAGGAGGTGCCAGGGCAGTCCCAGGACGTAATGCTGGTCACCAGCAGCAGCAGCGGGGGCTTCCCTGACGCAGAGCAGAGGTTGGAGCAAGGCCATCCACAGGCACCCACAGAGCCAAAAACACTCCAGGGCTCACTGGCAAATTGCTGTGCAATGGGCAACGTGGCAGCTCAGCATGCTGAGACCAGCAGCCCCGGCACCGCCACTCAGGAGGTGCCAGGGCAGTCCCAGGACGTAATGCTGGTCACCAGCAGCAGCAGCAGCAGCAGCTTCCCCTGTGGAAGGCTGAGCTTGAAGCGAGGCCATCCACAGGGAGACGCAGACCCACTGTTGCTCCAGGGCCCGCTGGCAAAACGACGCAGGATGGCCGACGTGCCAGCCCACAGCGCCGAGACCAGCAGCCACAGCAACGCCAGCCAGGTGCCATGGAGGCCGTCCCTGGACACTCAGGCATCCAGGAGACAAACAGCTCCAAACAGACCACCATCGCTCTGCTTTCCCGGCCCCACCACCGACAACCGCTCCCAGCCTGGGCCAGCTCGCATGAGACACGTGTGGCGGCAACAGCGGCGAGCCAAAAAGCCCTACAGTCGGCCTGACAACCAGAGCAGGACCCGACGAGCTTCAGTCCCCGCTTCTCGTTCCTTCCACCCCCAAATTAAAGCTTTCCCCTTGCTTGTTTGAACTGGGAGTTGCCACATTCCTTTTTCCAGTCACCTCACAGCCTCCTGCGGCTCAGCCCCAAATAGGGCCCCATTTCGTTGGGGCGCTCCAGCACACGTGTGTGCCCTCAAGGGCTCAGCCTGCCCCATGGCAACACTCAGTGTCAGATGAAGCGCTGGCCTGGAGATGCCAGCCCTCCCGCAGCTCCCCGGGAAACAGGGAAAACCATGGATGATGCACGAGGATTATTCCCTTCCCACACCAGGCCACGCACAGGTCAATTCACCAGCGCTGCCACTGCGCTTGCACCTACAGGCCTGGAGAGTAAATGGGATAATGCAGCTGATGCTGGGAAGGCAAAACTAAAGCCAGCCCAACCCAGGAGAAATACACTGTAACCATGGCATGAGGCTGACTCTTGCACTGACAAGCTGAGAGTTTCCTCCTTTGTCCAAGGTTTTACACAAGTGCCAGCTCAGCTTAGGGGAGAAATGGAGGACAGGCCTGACGGCAAGGACTTGGCTTCTGCCGCAGGGGCAGCCCTGACTCCTGCCTCCCTGGGAACACTGCTTTACCAGACAGGCACAGTGAGACATCTCTGATTTCACACCCAAACTACCATTTCCCCTTCTCTGCCATGCATTTCCCCCACAAACAGCCTCAGCCACTGCACTTCCACAAGTGCCTTGCTTCCCTCAACACCCTTGGCGGCTCCTCCCGGGGCTGAACAAATGGCGTCATATATTCTCTTGCTAATGGAGGCCAGCACTGCTGCAGTCAACCAAAAAATGCCTTTTTAACAATCACCTTTCAGAAAAGACACCGGTCACCAGGCAGCAGGAGTGGGTTTCTTAACACCAGAGTCAGTTCCACTTCCACACAGGTATTCTCACAATCTCTGCAGGACAGCAATTTGAAAGAATTTCTTTTTTTTTTCTTCCATTAAATGATTGAATTTTTGTGTTTGGGGTTAATTCTGGTTGTCCTGCGCCTCTGGGATGAAGTTTCACCTGAACAGGAAGAAGGACATTTTTACTGTGTGCATGACTGGGCATTGGCACAGACTGGCCAGCGAGGCTGTGGGGTTTTCTTCCCTGGAGATGTTCAAAAGCCAGCTGGACAGACTCCTCAATAACGTCCTCATGGAGATCCTGCTGGAGCAGGGAATTTGGATGACCATGAAATCATACAGTGCTTTGGCTTGGGAGGCATCTTAAATCTCATTTGCTTACACCTCGCCTGCAATACGCAAGGACACCTTCAACCAGTCACCTTGTTCCAAGCCCCAGCCAACCTGGAATGTTTCCAGGCCTGGAGCAGCCACAGCACCTCTGGGCAACCTGTGGCAGAGACCACAGCATTTTCACCATGCTCATTGTTAAAAATTTCTACTTTCAAGCCACTATGAATCATCGTTCCTCCAGTTTAAAGCCATCAACCCTTCCCTTCTTGCAATAGGCCCTGCTAAAAACTTGATCCCTGTGTCCCCTTTGGCATCCCTCGGGCACCTCCCATGATGAGGAAGAAATTAACTGAATTCAATTTAGAAATACGCTGCATGCCACAAGGAAAAAAACTCTGGTTTTTCAGCTCCTGCATCTCAGCTGGTGCAGGCACCCTGAGGGCTGCACTAACTCTTCCTGGGCTTATTGGGCACATCCCCTGAGGCAGAGGGCTTGAATCCACTCTTCCCGGCATTAAAGCCACACCTCTCACTTGAACACTGCTCATCTAAAACCAAATCCTTGCCTCTTTCAGCGGGGGCACTCTACACTCACACTTTCATTGCTCCACTCTTCAGGCCTAGGCACTGCTCAGGCACTGCTCACGCCTACATCAGAAAAATCACACACTCAACTCTGACAAGGTTTCACCTGAGTCAAAGCACAATGGCAATAGGACACCAAAAATATTTATAGATACATCTCTAGGAAAAGAGCCGTATGCACTTCCATAGAAGCATATATGCATAAGAAAAGTCACGTGCAGGACACAGCTACTTAAGAAATTCTTCAAGTACTTATTGTGTAGAAGATTGCTGATATATTCATTTCATCTCTTTGAAGTTAATCAAAATTCCCATCCAGACATTGCATGCTATAACGGGTATCATTGACAGAATATCTGTAAACCTCTGAAATAGACAATTTCTCCAGGATTTATATTGCTTTCACCAAGCATTTCTGTACCAAATTTTTCAGACTATCAAATTTTATACCATGCCACTGACTAACAACAGCACTTAGAAGGCATAAAGCAACAGAGACTTTTATTATGTCCTATGGGCCCCACAAAGTCCCTGTCAGCACCCACAAGGACACCCTCCCCAAAGCAGGCCTGGGGGTCACAAACACAGCACTGATGCTGAGGTCACAGCGACTCCTGTGACATCCTCACCCAGGCCTAAGCTGTAGAGCTGGGTTGTGCAGCAACACAACTTGCAGAGTCGAGGAGAGGATCGCGCAGAAGCAGCTTCCCAAGCCCACTGAGCCACTTGTGGTGCCTCTTGGGCAGCTCATACGCACCTCTCGCCACTCAGCCAAGGATTGGAACGTTTGTCAGGAGGAGAAAGGCCGGCAGTGCTGCGGCACAGACCCTCCAGGCACTCGTCCATATCCTCGATGGCGCGGCAGGACTCTCTTGAGAAGTGTCCTCCTGGGAAGGAGAGAGGTGAGAGCCAAGCCTCCCTGCCCACAGTTCCCCATGGCTGGCACAGGGGGAGTGGCCAAAAGCAGCAGAAAGGGGAAGCAGGAGCTCCACAGAACAACCCCAGATTAGAGCCATCCCCTCAGAGGCCAGCAGGGCCAGGCTGGGCCGTGGGCACCTGTGCCACCCTTGCCCTTAAGCCAGCCCAGCAGGGACACAGCAGGGCCATGGGAAACAATCCTGCAGGGACATTTCCTGGGCCCTGAGAAGCTGCTCACACATGATGTCCTCTCTCTCTCTCTCTCTCCCTCCACACTGTGTCACGGGGCAGAGGCAGATCCAGCCAGCAGCAGCAGCCTCTCTCAAGAGCCCAGGCCATCCCAGGCTCGACGCCGCTCGTGGGGACAGCGAGCACAAGGCACAGGCAGCCACACAGGGAAGCCCATACGGCTCAACCGCGGGCCATTGCTGCGTGCTGAGACCAGCAGCCCCGGCACCGCCACTCAAGAGGTGCCAGGGCAGTCCCAGGACGTAATGCTGGTCACCAGCAGCAGCAGCGGGGGCTTCCCTGACGCAGAGCAGAGGTTGGAGCAAGGCCATCCACAGGCACCCACAGAGCCAAAAACACTCCAGGGCTCGCTGGCAAATTGCTGTGCAATGGGCAACGTGTCAGCTCAGCATGCTGAGACCAGCAGCCCCGGCACCGCCACTCAGGAGGTGCCAGGGCAGTCCCAGGACGTAATGCTGGTCACCAGCAGCAGCAGCTTCCCCTGTGGAAGGCTGAGCTTGAAGCGAGGCCATCCACAGGGAGACGCAGACCCACTGTTGCTCCAGGGCCCGCTGGCAAAACGACGCAGGATGGCCGACGTGCCAGCCCACAGCGCCGAGACCAGCAGCCACAGCAACGCCAGCCAGGTGCCATGGAGGCCGTCCCTGGACACTCAGGCATCCAGGAGACAAACGGCTCCAAACAGACCACCATCACTCTGCTTTCCCGGCCCCACCACCGACAACCGCCCCCAGCCTGGGCCAGCTCGCATGAGACACATGTGGCGGCAACAGCGGCGAGCCAAAAAGCCCTACAGTCGGCCTGACAACCAGAGCAGGACCCGACGAGCTTCAGCCCCTTCTTCTCATTCCCTCAGCCCCCAAAATAAAATTTTCTTTTTCTTTCTTTGAACTGGGAGTTGCCACATTCCTTTTTCCAGTCACCTCACAGCCTCCTGCGGCTCAGCCCCAAATAGGGCCCCATTTCGTTGGGGCGCTCCAGCACACGTGTGTGCCCTCAAGGGCTCAGCCTGCCCCACGGCAACACTCGGTGTCAGATGAAGCCCTGGCCTGGAGATGCCAGACCTGCTTCTTTTCCCCCTTAAGCCAGCCAAAATCCAGAATGGTGTAAAACATTACATGGGATGGATGGACGCTGCTAAAATCTTTTTCCTTGTGTCTCCCTTGATCACCACTCTGGAACCTCACAGGATGAGGAAGGAATTAACTGAGTTTAAATTAGAAAAACGCTGCATGCATAATGGAATAAATCCGTGGGTTTTCAGCTCTTGTATGTGAGGTGGTTCTGGCACCATGAGGCTCATGGCTAGCAGCTCCTCTCCCTCCATCACCTCTGCTGAATATACCGGATAATCTGTGTCTCCACACATGCACCAGTAGCTCATCTTTGAGAAGCAGCAGGGCTGACAGGTAAAGGCTTCTCTGGGGAGAATTGAGGACTTCCTCACTCACAGACTACTCTCAATATCCTGAAAAAAATACCTAGCACCCTCCTACTCTCTGCAAATGAAACACAAGACGTTTAAAAAGAATAAAAATTAACCATGTTTTGGAGCAGGGACAGGTCAGACAACCGGAGGCCTGAGAAGATTTTACAAGTGACAGTTCTCAGAGAAAATTAGTTGGAAATTCCTTCTTTCTGCTATTAAAATCTCAGGCTCTTGCCATCAGACACTCAAGCCACAAGAAAAGTGCTTCAGCACCAGCAGCTGATTGAGCACCTGTTTGATCCACCTCAATGGAAAGCCATCCCCTTACATGCAGAATTCCTCCTCTAAGCTACACATATTTCTTTCCAACTGGAAGTGTGACTGGGTTTTGTCACCCAGCATTTAATGTTAAATGGTGGAAGTCTTTTAAATGAAAAGGGAATGAAAACTCATAGTATCTAAAGAAAATTGGCTGCAAAACTCTTAGGTTTGCTCCATTCTAAAAGGGAACCAAGGTACCATGAGTCCTCAAAGACTCACTAGCTCTCTCAAACAAACAAGGAAAAAAGCCTAAGAGGAAAATGAACAGACAGACTGGAATTTAATTTAGTGTTACTACAGCTTTAGAAAGGATTAGGTTAAGTTTGCAAGACACCTTTACTTTGATTCAGAGATTTGTTTGGGTTTTCCTTCAAACTCCAGAAAGCTGGCAACACACGTCTGGGCAGTGTTCTCAGGCTGATGCAGCAGTCAGGGCAGGGCAAGAGCCAACAGCTCACGGGAAGCAGCAGGAAAAAGCGCCATAGCATGGGAACAGGAGGGGTGAGGTGGAGGGAGCTCTGCTCCCATCTGGGCTGGCTTGTGGGAGTAACTGTGATCAATAAACACTTACCTGAACCCAGATGTAACTCTCACCCAGACCTGGGGTCCCCAGCAGAAGAAGAACATGGACCTGCTGGAGTGGCTCCAGAGAAGGGTCACAGTGATGATCCAAGGGCTGGAGCACTTCTGCTATGGAGACGGGCTGAGAGAGCTGGGATTGTTCAACCTGGAGAAGGTGCCAGAGAGACTTCAGAGCCCCTCCCAGTGCCTAAAGGGGACCAAACTTCTCCAATTCCTGCCATGGTTTCCCACCCCAATCCTGAATTTTCCACTGCCTCAGAGACTAGATAGGACTGCTATCCTGCTAAAATCCTGCCATGTTCCCATATCACTTTGCTCCTCATGCTCTCAGAATTTTTTTTGCCTTTTCAATACCCTTTTAACCGCACTATTTTGGGCTTTAGGGATCCCTTCAGTCAGAATAGAATGCAACAGTTTTGTGACTTTCAAAAAAGGAAAAATTTGCCCCTGGATCATTTGCACACAAAAGGATCCTTCTTCTAGCATTATGGTTTAAGAGCTTTCTTGTAACTCCCATCTGCTGTCCAAACCAAGATGCACAATCTTACTTGCCATCACACAACTATCTTTCTGGAATCCAGCACTGTAGTCATGAACACACATGGGGAAAAGCCGAAACTCCACTGTCACCCCAATTACTTATGGGAGTAACTGTGATCAATAAACACTTATTAATCACAGATCACCTTTTGAGCTTCAGCCTTGCCCAGAGCTACAAACAAGTTGTCTTGGTTTGAAACAGTTTAGAGGTGGGTACTCCGAAATAAGTAACTTCCCCTTGACTCCAACCAATCCCTTTCTACCACTAAGGAACAAGACTCGAGTAGATAGAAGTGAAAAAATAATAGTTTATTAACAAATAGAAAGCCAGGAAATAATAATTAAAAAAAAGGTAAATATCTGCTAGATACCAAACTGCTAAATCTCACAAGCCCATGGGAGCAAAGAGAAACACAAAATGCCAGAAATACCTGTACCCAGGGCCTAGCTCTGCTCTCAGCCTGAGAAAGTGGCTCAGTCCTCTGATGCTTTCTGCCAAGTGTCACATCAGACTGCTGAAAAACTCTACTTAAAAACTTTATGTAGTGGTACTTTTACTACCTTAAAACTGGCACAACCTTTTATTAACCTGGTGTGATGTTTACAAGACTGTTCTACCAATTAGCTGACTCTGTGGAGGTACATTACAGCCCTGTTTTCCCAAATATATCTTACTTAAAATTTAGGCAATCATTCTTGCTTTATTATCAAGGGATATTCTCCTTCAAAATAAAAATATTCAAAATTATATATATATCTTTAATGTGCTCCAACACTTCAACCACAGACTTGAGCTGAAAGACAAATATAATGATAATAAGGAGTTCTGTCCCTCGAAAAACAAAATACAATCTACAGGTAATGTGAATTGGAAGCTATCCATTGCATGGGAAAATGAGTTGTATATTAAATGCAGACTGCCCTTGAGTTTCTGCATCTTTTCAATACTGGGAACACAAAACTCTCATCTGCACCACCTTCAGAGACTCAGAACAGTTTTCTGATCAACCAACCAAGCTCTTCCAGTGGTTACACAAAAGCAGAGCACATGCTCTAACTAGAGCATGCAGGATTTGTGTTCTGAGAACATGAGCAGAGAGCTTAGAATCACCTCTGGATGGTTACAGCAGCTTCTTGTCCTGCTGCACTTCCACTCCTGCATACCTACGTAAATGCTGAGGAACCCAAATTTGCATCTGTCCCAATGCCCTAAAGTGGGATTTTGTGTCAGATTCGGGACTTGACTGGGAGCTCTACATGCAGCCAAAACAACTTTTCCAGCTGTAACATTTGTTGAAACTGCTGCGCTTCCATCCAAATTTTAAGTTTTGACAACTTGGCAGGTTTTGATATCAGAGGGATTTTCTCAGGAAAATTCACAGTAAACTCAAACTCTAATCCCAAACAAAGCAGCCAAACTTTCCAAAAGACTAAGGATTCTTCTGGTTATCAACTGCTAATTGCATTAGAAAGAAACAATGCTCACTTGAAATCAAGAACTTAATGAAAATACTGGAGCAGTGTAGATGGGGCTGACATGCCTCAAAATTAGGAGATCCTGACAATGCTCTCAGCACAGGGCTAAGTAAGACTGAACTAAATCACTAGAGATGATACAGAATCCCAGAATAGCCTGACTTGGAAGGAACCCACAAGGACAAACCCTAGCCCTGCACAGCAGCATCCCTAGGAGTCACACCTTGTGCCTGAGAGCATTGTCGAAACACTTCTATAATGTCTCATTTAGTGCTGTGACACCTCCCTGGGGAGCCTGTTTCAGTGCACAGCCATTCTGGGTGAAGAACCTTTTTCCAATATCTGCCCTAAACATCCCCTGGCACAACCTCAGGCATGAACATCTGAATATTTTGTTGATATGCTAAATCTGTGTGCACAAAAAATGAAGTCACAAATGCACAATTATTGTTTTTAACTTTTTTCTCAAGAATATCTCTAATATCACAGTAGAAAGAGAAAACAGTGATGTGACAAACCTGCAGCCTAAACTAAGAAGTTTCCATGGTCTAAAGACAGACATATATGAGATAATATTTTGATTAACTGAAAGAACTCATTATGTTTTGTTTTGCTATCTGTCAGCTCTCTGATCAATACTAAATTATGAAGGATAGCATGTGAAATGTCTGTTCTATACCATACACATCTATCAGCAGATTCTTAAGGCATCCCAACTGGACCAGATTTTATGCACACCTTGTATTAGTTGCCTGTGAGGTGTAGGCTCCCCGTTATGGTAAACCCCTGTTCACCATTTTACCTACTGCATTTCCAGGGATCAAAACCTCCAGACCTCCAGAGTCCCTCCCCAGAATGTCACCAAGAACATGTTGTATTTTCCTGTGAAAAACATCTGGTGCCAAACACAACCTAAGGAGCAGTTTGAGCAAACTGTCTCAGAGAGGATGTTGAATGTGCACAAACATGTGCTCTGTTTTTGCAAGGGAACCAGCCAGATCCGTGCTGATGCATCAAGTGCAGGAAAGTATTTGGCACCAGCCCTTAGCCCCAGAATTTATCCCCTTGTAGGCAGTGGAAAAATGTTCCATTTTCAGTTATTCAGTTATATTAGGTCTATACACAAGTGAATCATTCTGTCTTGTGCAAAGACAGTTACCCTGTCCACTTCCCAGGTGCTTCTAGGTATGGCAAGGCCCAGAGGACTGAACCTTTCCTTATTATACTTTAGCCCCTCTTTAACCTGAGTGGTATTTGCTGACAAGAAGGAATCTCAGGACAGATGGGGTCCCTGCACTCCAAGGGCAGGCCCTGGTTGCCACTAAGCAGATCTGGGACTATGACTAGACCCTGCCACACCTGGATTCTATTAGGAATTTAGAAAGCCAAGGGGTCCTCTCATAACCTCATTACTCAATGGAGGGGTCTCTCATGCCCTTTGCATGCCTGGTCTTCATGCAAATCATTCTAAATATTTCTTTTGTGTACTAATTAATCTTAACTAATTAAGAGTGACCCTTGCCAAACTCTGTTAGGTCTTGCTTTCAAAAATTTATATTAAATCCTATTTTTTTAAATACCTTTGATGGTGATTTTTTAAGTGGCCAAACCAGTCATTTGCAATGGGCTCCCACAATGGAAAAGGAAATTAAGTGGGGAAAGGATGAGAAATGCCTGAATTTTGTCTTGATGTACAAGCAAAATAAAGTCACGGGAGCTGGGAAGCACTGTAATTTCATTACCATAAAAGATGAGCAGGAAATAGTTTGCTTTAATTAGTTGTGGGGGAGGTCCCCCCAGAAATGTGTGAAACTGAAGGACGAGGGAAATAAAGAAAAAATTGAAAAGCCAACAAAACCAGCCAGGGACAAAGAGAGCAAAGAGCGCCATGGGGGAAATAATGAAGCCCTCGAGGCAGAAAAAGAATAGAAAATAGGGTCTGAAAGCTTGAGCTTCCGACAAAAGAGAGAGAGGCAAGAGCACAGTTCAGTCAAAGCTAACAGGAAAGACTAAGAGTGCTCAGACAGGATGAAGAGCCAGCAAGGTTAAAGAAAGAAATGTGCCATGGCCAGACCTCAGTGCTCAGTTCCAGCTTTAACACTCTCACTGGTATCTTTGGCAGCACTGTCAGCTTTATTTTAGTTGTGCTGTGCAGCCCCAACCTTCTGTACTCATCAAATACACTTCAGGAAAATCTTTCTATGTGTATTTGTACCTTATAACTTTAATCTAATTAGACTAAACATGTTTAATTTAACTCATTTCCAGTAAAAAATTAAACATATATGGCTCAACACACCATGTTTTTCCTAAGTGTCAAGAATCTCCTAGCATTCAAACATCTCTACAATGAACTTTAACAAAAGATTAAAAGGGTACTTTGTAAATGCTTGGAACAAATATAAGCAGAGGGGAGACAATTTCCTTTTTTTTTTATTAAACAACACAGCAAATCATGAGACTTTCCAAATAATAAAACTAAATGTTTATGGCCTCCCTTCTTCCCATGACAATCTCAATGTTAAGTAAGAAAAACTTTAGCTTGTCACAAGCACATTTCTTTTCAGCATCTCATGCAGTACAGCCAAAAAAGCACAGAAGTACTGGTTTGATAGGAGCCTTCTGACAGAAAGGTTGAAACAGCTGTTGTATTGGATAACACAGACAGTCAAGATTTAAGGTATTTGGAAATATATTGTGATGCAAATAACAAATGAAGGAAACAAAAATTTGACCTTGCTCAGCTCCCTTCAAGTCATGCTGAAGTTTTCACTCGCACAGAATGAGCTGCTTTAGCAGACACAACCCCAAGAAGGTTTCCATCCAAAAGTAGTTTAATAGAAGACAAAAAAAACATGGAGTGGAAGCATGTCTCATCTTTACAAACAGCATCTACACTTGGAGTGTGCAGGGTGGCCACCATATGTTCTTAGTATCTGAATAGCAGAAATTTTTTGATTTAAGATGAGAAGTCCAAGACCCAGCCTTTCCTTCACCTACCCACTACAGAGCAAAGACAGTCACACACAAAATCTGGCTTTTCCTGTCCCCACAACATAAGGCAGGTCAGCTGTTGCATTCAAGCTAAAACCAATTAATTAAATTGCCTAAAATAAGCAAGATTACAAAGGAAAAAAAATCTGTAATTATGTATCTCCAATCATCAGTTCTAACTCTTCCTAAAAATTGAGACACATTGGCTGGCAGATTGTTATTTTGGCAAAACTATTCTAAATTATCATCCCATGCTTACAAAAGATAACTCTGGATATGCCTGAACTACAGATAATGATTTAAGCTTTCATCTGGTACTTTCCCCCATTAAGCTAAATTGCATCCAATGAAGTTTAAAAAAAATCAGTTGCCAAACCATCTCTTTTCTCTCCTTAATCTGTTTGCAAGGTCTTATAACCATGTTCAAATGACATTAATTGGTAGCAGTCTGAGGAACATCACATTAGTATTTTTCCCTCTTTTCAGCTAGTGCAGCTAGCAGCTTTCTTAAAGCAGTTTCTGTTTTATAGATTTTTTTTTAAAAGTCAAAAATATACAACTCACATCAGGGAATGAAACTATTATATTAATAACTTTTGGCCCCTGATATATTTCAGATTTTAAAAAAAAATAAGCATATGTCATTTCAATGTAACTAGTATTCTTGAGGTTGGAAACAAGTTTCCCTAGGAATGGCCAATGGAAGAGGGGAAATATGAATCCTAGCCAACCAAAAAAAAAGGCTTTCTAAAGAACTATTAATAAGAAATCTTAAAAGAAGGGCATTTGTCTGCCCAACTGAGTAAATATGAAGTATTTCCACCATTAATTTTTTTTCATACAGTAAATCACTAAAACATAGACCAGTATCAAGAAAATACTCTGGAATCAACACATCTCTGGTCCAAAGTTAGTTGGTAAAAATAACTCAGTGATTATTCCTCTTACAAACAGGGTTATGTCTTAGTTCAGAACAAATTTTTAAATGCTCCAGCAAGGCAAACAGCCATACAAACAGCTTGTTGAATGACGTGCCAACTGAAACAAGCTCTTAATAATGTTGTGAAATTACATTATCTGACACGTTTCAAAAGCTTATTCAGGTGCTTATTGAAGCCCATAAAACCTGTAGGGAAATACAGACAGGATGACATTTCAGTCAGCTTACCATAACATTTTTCTAGTGAAATTGCATAGCAACATATTAATGCTGAAAAAAAGTGTCAGCAGTAAAAACAAATGCCAATAACCTACACACTTCCTTGAAAAAAAAAAAAAAGCTACCGGTAACATACATCAGCAAATTACAAAGGCACCACAGTCTTAACAGCAGTTTAGAGCATCAAACATATGCTTTAAAAATATCACACAGCCTCCTAACTGCACTCTAAAAATGAGAGAACAAGGCAGTTTATACCACATGCCATGTGAAATCTTCATCTCACATCATTCTGCCAATATGCACAATTTGGAAGAAACTATCAAACTTTTCATTATGCTATGAACAAGCAGACAGCAAGAATTGCTGTCAGTGGAAGAGCTCTGCATAGGTGAGGAAACTCAACACAACTCATCATCAATTCACACACTGCAATGAGACATACCATTCTGCCTAGCAGGTTTCTGGTCTGAAAAATCAAGCTAGAAAGAAACAGTCAGTTGCTGAAAAAGGTTCTTCTTGAACCTAACAAATTATTTCAGTGACAGAAATACTATGACAAAGTATCCCCTTCCCCACAACTCAAGTCATCTGCAATTCAGATCAGACTATGCTTGGAGAGTGCTTAAGGTAAAATCAGACAGGTGATAAGGGGAGAAGCCTGTAGGAGAATGTAAATGAATGTCATGTGAATTGAAATGGAAAAAGATGGTACAATTCTTAATACCACAAGTGAAACACAAAAGACAACACCATTCAAGATGCGTGAAGTACCAAATCGTGCTGTTTTAGTCATCTGTTTTCCATAGCTTAGTAACAGTTGTCCATATATTCTTTTCACACCCAAAAAATGCCACTGAAGTTGCACCAAAAGGATTGTCAGATCAAGATCTAGATGCTCAGTGAATCACATTTGGAAAAATGCAAGCAGAATAAGCACTTAACCATCTGAAATTTTATTATTCTGAGCTCTCTCAAACATGCAATGCACTTTTCCAAATCTACTTCCCAACCCATTCTTTACCCGTTATACAATTTCCCAGGAGCAGCATCTGTTGCCTTGACTAAGAAAAAAGAAATATGACTGATAGAAACCAGCCAGAGATGAAAGTTAACCGTCTTTGACAGCTACATCCCTTGGACACATACAAACACCAATATGATCTCCTTGCTGCACTTGTTCTCTCCATGGTCTTTATAGTCCCCTTTTCTTCATTTTTAGAATTCACTTGTACTATTTTCTAGCAGTGCCTGATCCTTACACTCAGCACAAATGGATTAACACCATTTAGGGCGAACTCACAGCAGTACTGATATCTTAGGTTGCAAGCTGCCTAGCTCTGAAGGAAACTCTTTATGTGAAAATCATAGCATATTTCTGAATTTATTCCCTCAATTTTTGAATTTATTCCCTAAAGCGATACAGCCAAACCAGTGAAAAACATTTTCACATAGTCTAGTAAGCACCTGTTTGTTTGTAATCAAGAGTTTCAAGTATCTTCCATTTAGAGCAAAAGACTTTATTTGTTAACAACAAAGGAAGCACAGCATGAACAGACCACCATTCAGCAACAAAGTAAAAGAGGCAAGGTTTGAGCACCCACAAGCCAGTTTGAATCCTGCCCGGATATAAATCTGTGCCCACGAAAGGCAGTGGGCAACAGACTGAAGCAAGAAAGTGTTGGGATCAAAACACTGGAGTCTGTGAGTCCCCAGCCAACATCATTTTCTTGCCTTGGCCATGATACAGCAGAGGTCACCAGAGACAGAAATGAGGAGAACAGAGGAAAGAGAATATCTGAACAAAGAAAAACGGGGGAAAAAAGAACTTCCTGTTCTAGAGGGATATAAACAATTTGCCTTTGGATATCAGCGGTGGCCATCAAATAGGTAATTGTGATAATAATATTCTTAGGCAAAAACATAGAAGCCTCATACAGATAGCAGAACTAAGCCCCAAATATTCTGCCTACAACATTTCTGAGGACCTATAGATCTTAATTACAATGCACCTGAAAAGATATGCAGTCCCAGAGAAAAAGTCACACCTCTTCATGGAAAAAAAAAAAAAATTAAAAAAAATCTTCATTTTTCTGCCAGCATTCATGACATCAGTGCTAAAGTGAACAAGCACCAGCCTGTGCCACCTTTGCTTGGCTGCCACTTGTGTTCTCACACTCCCTTAGACAGAAGTGATGACATGAAGACTAAATCTGAGTTACAGGGCAATTCAGCAAGAATACCAGATTCTTTGAAAAGAGCATGTAATGTGGCAAGTAGATCTGGATTTTCTTCAAGCCCCCATCTCAAGCTCACTAACTTTGGTTAATTTGGTTTAGTTCAAATAAATAAGAATTCTGAAAAGGGGCATATTTAGTAAAATCTCCACATTTGTAAAAGCTCCAAAAGTTTTTTATTTAATATTAATTTTCTAAAGTAGATATTCAACATGCCTTCAAAAGGAAAACAGAGGATTTAAATACTATATAAAAATCTTGCTTTGTGAACATAGTTAATGCTCAACAGAGATCACTTACTTTCATACCTTCCAAAAGATATCAATAGTGAACAAATGTCATGAATCTCAAAATATTCTCTGAATGCTAATAAATCTCTAAATGGTCATGATCCATTCTTTAGCCAAATGAACTTTAGCAAACAGATTGTAGAATTCTATAAAACAGGAATAAAATATTGATTGTAAATTGAGGAAGGTCTTTAGTTAAAGAAGAACAGATGTACAGCTAAATGGCATTACAGATCTAATACTGTCAGAAATTCCTTAACTCTCATCCACTCCCCTACCCACATGAAAATGTATCATGTTTACAAAGGGAAAAAAAAAATTACAGACATTATCAGATGTCTTTAGTTATTATTTTTTAACTTGGAAGGGAGGATTCCAGCCTGCACCTGTACTACCAATTTGGCTTACAGATGAATCCCTGCATCATTCACACTCACATCCACTGGTTTGTTTCTCAGAGCACTTTAATGCAGACATGGCTGGGCTCACCCATATCTGTGGAGAGCTAGAGAGGCTATGAAGCTTCTCAGATTCTTATGGTAGATCCCACAAACAGCAAAAGAATTGTCAGACCTGCTCTCAGTTTATCAGTGCTTTTAATAGAGGCTGAGTGGGAGTTAGCAAAGGAAAAGAAAAGAAAAGAAAGCAACCAAACAACCAGGAAATGGTTGTACCAATTTAACTAAATGCATGATTAGGTGTTGCAAGTTAATGTTATGCCTCTGTCTCAGAAGTATCCAGCTAGGACATGGGAAGCACAAGAAAAAGTTTGATTTCTACCCATTTACTGTTTCACACAACATCTTTGGGAAATGATTTAGCATAGTTTAGAGACTGACTAAATCCCCACTGGAGCAGTAAGGCTGTTTCAAGGTGCAAGGAACATTTCTTTCCTAGCAAAGTGAAAATAAAATACGTACATATATATTTAACTTTCACGTACTTTGGCTGTCTTGAAGCTTCATGACAGTTGCAGACCACATGAACCATGTCAAGTCTTGGTCCTTTGCAGAATATATAGTACTGAAAGTGGAAACTTATTTTCTTTTCCTCTAATCATATAGGAACATTTTTCTTCTTACAAAAGTAACCTGTTTTAATTGCTAAATTATATTTTCAAAAGTTATTTCAGTATTTGAGAGCTTATGTGATAGCACAAAGGCCTTCAGCTGGAATTTCCCACAAGCAATTCAAGCACAATTTATATCCTTAAGAAATCAAAGTGGGGAAAGAGTAATTAAGTGCCAAGCACCATAAATAAATATTTGCTAAAGACAAGGAAAGGCAACTCCATGGCAACAAAATTTACTGTATAAAATAATCAATGAAGGCTTCAATGATACCCTTGTTAAAAAAAAAAAAATTCTCCTAACAAAAAGGCACCAGATTTAGAACTCTCTCAAAGTTATTCATCACCCAAACTACACTGAGATCCAAATCTGATAAATTTAACATGGAGATTTACATTAATGCTTGGTTCTACACTGATGAAACATGAAGCAGACAGATAGTCACATTCCTTTTGCTCAGCAAAATCCCTGTTTTCACCTCTACTCTTTCCCCAGCAGGGTGCAATAATCACAGAACCATAGAACAGTTTTGGATGGGAGGACCTTCCAGATCACCTCGTTCCAACTCCCCTGTCACAGAAAGAGACACCTTTTAATAGACTAGGATGCTCAGAGCCCTATCCAACCTGGTCTTGGACACTTCCAGGGATGAGGCATCCACAGTTTCTCTGAGTAAACTGTGCCAGGGCCTCACCACCCTCCCAACAAAGTCAAGATTACTGGGCCATAGCTAAAAGTTGGAAATATAAAATCATGGAAATAAACCTCAAAGGTTTTCTAGGAAAACACCCCTAGTATTTTAATTATTAAAAAAAAATTAAAGGCAAAAACTGACATCTCCATTACCCTCTTAATCCCGTAGAGTTGTCAAAGTATCCAAGCAAAACATGGCCATGTAAAGCTTTAAGCAATGGTAAAACTCTTCATAGAATTCCCATTAATTTCTAGAACATACAAGCATGCCATTTATAAGCTCAATTTTCTCATTTAACAAATTCATTTCCTTTCTACAGATACCAAGACTATCTAAAATGAGCTTAGTTAAAGCATTCCAATGGTAGACATATTAAAACCTTCAAAACTTCAGCCAAAAGCCAACTGGCAGGAAAACTTTAAATGAAAACATTTACCTCACATCATAATCTGAAGTGAGCTCTTTGAAGCATTATTTTTAGATCAAATCTATGGTAAAATAGGACTTAAGGAGATTTGTTCATAGCATGCTAATGCATAATGTCCTAATCTTATTTATTCCAAAACTTGGAGCTTCCAGTAAAATTCCAATTTTTCCCCAGTAGTACTTCGTTTGATTTTCTTCTGAAAATCCTTGCTGCTGCTAATATCTGTTTGCTATTACCTTTCAGACAGGAACACATTTATCATGATTTAGGGACGATTCCCTCTCAGACACATTTATCATGATTTAAGGGGGATTCCCCATCTCTGTTTCGCTCTCCCCCCACCTAAAATTTCAGGTTAAAGTTTTGGATGCTTCACCCTCTCACGACTGACTGCACTTTTACCAAGACCCAGATGCTTTAGGGACAAGTGGATCATTTGTGCACTGGCATAAAAATGTAACAAAAACAAGGCCAGCCTTTATGGTCTTTGAATTGTATACTATAAAAAGCCAGTGTTTTTAACAACAGTCTATATCACTCAAAAAAAAAAAAAAAATCACAGACCTTTAAATTCCAATACTGCTATGTAGAGGAAAAATTCAGTGTTTTCTTATTATATTTCCAGTCATAGAAAGCCTACATTTTAATTCCAAGCTAAGAACCCAAAACAAACTCAGACTGGCAATAAGCCTTTTTCTCTTAGCCAACAATATCTTAACCAAACTTTCCATTTCCTTTGTTTACAAAGTTCCTTCTAGCTCCCATGTTACATTCAGCACAGATCCTGAGAGCACCATTCATCTACGAAATTGCTGCTAAATGGGGTAGAAAAATGTTATGTGCAACAGCACTGTCACTGCCTACGGGTCCCCAGGCTTTCTTCTGCATTGTTTGTACACAAGTGACAGGAGCGAGTTTTGAAGATCTCAAACCCCACCTCGCTTTGACCTTGTCTTTGTTGCTTTTCTCTGCAAACATCTAAATTTTCTCCTCCTTGAGGCATTCTGGAAAACAGTCTTTCAAAAAAATTGTGTGTTTTTACAACAAGAGTATTTCAGAGAAGGTTCTGCAGTAAACTGTCTCAACTGTCAATAAATCTCAGTCCTTATCTGAAGGAGCTGCCTTGAAGGCACAAGTGGATAAGTTGTTTCCTTGCCCATTCATTCCTTGTTAAAGTTTCCAATTTTGCCTCTTCACACAAAAGACCACAAATCCAGTATTTGCTTTTTCTTTTGAAATTCAGCTACGCAGCTTAGCTATGCAAAGCACCAGAAAAAGTCAATGTGCATTCCAGATTAAGAATGTAAAACCAGAACTCAAATCCAAGCCAGTTTCTTTTTGTGGAGTACAGGATATGTATGGTGTGTGTCATTCTTTCCACTCCAAACAATACATGCTGGAAGGTATCTAGTGGTGTTCACTGCATGTTTTGGGCAGGTTCCTGCTCTCTCCCAAGCCTGCTACCAGGGAACACCATAATCATCACTATTAAAGCTGTCCTTATCGAGTCTTAGGACAAGTACAGAGGCAAACCATGCAGCCTGGATCTGCCAGCACAGCTTTTACAATAAATGTCAAATCTGCCCATTCATAATGGGCACAAGACATTAAGTGAAATAAATGCCACAGAGTGACTTGGCTTCTTGTGAGCTGTAACAGACATGACAGATTTCAAATACAAAACTTGCTGATTGGAAGAGTTTTTCAATTGCCAAAATGCTGCCATCTGTTCTTCTAGGCTTACTGAGAAGTATGAGAAGGGTTGCCGCAGGCAGTGTTTGATAAATTGGTGGTAAATGACAGATAATGGCTTTAAACTGACAGAAGGAGAGTTTAGATTAAATATTAGGAATAAATTCTTCAATACGAGGGTGATGAGGCACTGGCACCGGTTGCTCAGAGAGGCTGTGGATGCCTCATCCCTGGAAGTGTTCCAGGCCAGATTAGATGGGGCCCTGAGCAGCCTGATCTGTTGAGTGGCATCCCTGCCCAGAGCAGGGGGGTTGGAACAAAATGGCCTTCAAGGCCCCTTCCAACCCAAGCCATTCTTTGAAAACTTTAATTGTACCTCTGAGGCCTTTCCCACCTGCCCTAGATTTGTCCCCCTGCTCCGTACATCAGATCATTTGTGCCATACCTGTGGATGACGCTCTTTGCGGAACTTTGATCCCAAGTTGCTCCTCAGAGCAAGGAAGCACCACTTCTCACATGTTCTACAGAGCTTCTTGCAGGTTTAATGCCTGGTGCAAGACACTTGGGGGTTGTCAGAAATCATTAGAAATTAAAAGCTGGAAGGAAAAAAGAAAGAATTGCTCCAAATCCCAGGCCTGGCCACACAGATCGAAGTCCTAAAATCTTTAAGGAAAATCAATGTAATAAGAGTGATCCTTTTAGGAGAGGCTTGCAGCAAATCCAGTTTATACTTAAAACACTCCAGCCAGCCCTACTAAAGACAGAGCTGAAGTTAATCCGCTTCATGTGAAAGAGAAACAGGAAAAGTCATGGGTGTCCTGGGAGGCAATGCCTCTCCAAGCCCAGAAACGCTTCTTTGACGCAATTTGACCTGCTGTATCCTATTTTGGAGCCGTGGCACAAGGTAAAATGTAGCTCTCAATGGGAGAAGGATAAATGTGGTTATAAAAATCAGACAGGAAGAGAACTAAGCAAAGAAACAGCTGAGTAAAACCGAATTCTTGGGCTTTGAATAGTTGAGGCTGGTAGCTGTCAAGAATAAGATACCGAACTAGATGGAATTAGCCTGCCATCATGGCAGCCCTAAATTTCTTGTATTTCTAAAAGGAAAGGCATGCTGTATTTCTTTCTATAAATCCTAAATGCAATTCAAATGCTAGACTATAGATAAGAGAATAAGTGTTAAAAAGCGTAGCTGTCTCCTAAACAAAAAGCTAAAAATTGAAGGAGGTATCTTTGCCAAAATATAATAGCAACCTTTGAACTCTCTTTAATTCCATATCTGGCTTCTGTTTAATCAAAGCAATCTCTTCCCCCCATTAAAAGCCACTTTGGCTTAGATCTCTAGAAAACCCAAAGTGCAAGGTCGGCGCTGGAGCTGTGACTTGAAAGAAGTGCCATTTCACGAACGCAGGGGCTACGCTGTCACCACAGCGTGGCATCCGTCATGCTCAATCCCATTAATCTGTGAGGTAATAAAATTCTGCATGCTGCCTTCTGCTCGGGAATTAAGAGTCCTCATGCCAAACCATGGAGCTTTTTCCATCTTTCAGAAAGTAGCAACCCAGCAGCACAATCGTCTCTTTGCTATGAGCAACAAACTAATAAGGATAATTGTTCTAACCACAGCCTGCTTTTAAAGTTTTTTTACAGATATCTGTTAGTGACACTTTAGAGTGAAATTATGAAGTAATCCCTCAACAAAAGCAAAATGTAAGGCATTGTTTTAATTTTTTTTTACATGGGCAATGTACCCCAAGATTCCAGATTCTAATAGCAATGCCTGGTGTTCCTACAGTTTCAGGGCTTCTCACCTGAATTAAAAAGTGAGACCTGGAGTTTTCTAATTAGAACCTAAAAAAACAACCAAGATTACGATAAAATATAATTTTACCCTCAGAGAAATGCTAGATTTTTATTCCTCTTTCATACCAGATTTTCAAGCTTTGTTTAAGGATAGGGTGAATTAACATTTCTGACTTTGGAGATGAACAAAGTCTGCCATATTCTTAAAGGTTATAATTAAGAAATGTCTTAGGATCCACACTGTGCATATAAGAAGCTTCAGTTTAGCTTTACTAAAATTCTGATATTTTAGTGAAGCTCTCTAAAGCAGCTGAAGTCTGGTCCTGCTTTGTATGTTGAAGGACCTATCACTCATACTTGAAAAAATTCACTCTTTATGGGTGTATTCACCATGGAACATCAAAATACATATATTTTTAAGAGAACTCCAAAAGTAGAGCACTGAGCTGGGTTACACAGCAGCTTAGGGCTACAATAATCTTTTGCTTCGATAGGATCAGCAACCAAAACTAAGAATTAAACACTGTGCTTGAAAAATAAGTGTCCATTTCAGGAGTCATTTTTACAGCCCAAGGCAATATTTCAACATATTTGTATTCTGCTATAGAATTTCTGTTTCAGCTTTGCTTTCTTTTGTTTCATCCACGGAGCAAAATTCCATGTGGATGTACTCTGCTCCTTCTTGAGAGAAGGAAATACATTTTTAATTAATTTAACAAATTAGTCACACTGCTGAGGCATAAATAACCTCTGTAATAATACCAAGTTCAGTAGCCCTTTCACAGCAGCTGTTAACACCTCTTCTCACTGCCAGAAACTTCCGGATGGCAGCTTGGAACAGAGTCTTTCCATTTCACAGCAAGATAAGCCATTCTAATTCTTTCTCTGTTGAAGCAGGACAACAGTATTTTAGCACTTTAGCGTTTAGAGAAAAAAAGAAAGAAAAAAATCAAAATTTTGAAATGAAAAATGCATAACTGAAAACCAATACGTTCCTTTTCTAAAACCAAGGAAGAGAATTAAGTTGAATGAGAGCCCACAGAGTAAAAGGAAACAGGCAAAACCATGGAAGAAAGTCAGGAGGGAGAAGAAGTAAGAGCATGTCAGTAAGCACCAGGAGCTGAGGGAATCAATAAGAAGGTTATGATCCAGGGGGAGAGATACAAATCTACACAAATCATATGCCATAATTCAACTCCAGATGGGCAGAAATGAAAGACAGGAAAATATCAAAGCAGAAAGAGGAGGGGGAGATAGAGAAACAGAGAACCACAGAGATTATTTTACTTCAAATACCGTATGGTTTATTAGAAAAACTCAGTGATAGTCTGCAGCTAAAGTATTCTCAGCTGCAAACTTCATCTGCAGCGGCTCAGCTTTGCCCTTGTGTATTTAGCAATTTTAATTAAAATCTCACATATTTCTAAGTAATTTTTGCTAACATGTTTCTGTTCCAATTTCAGGCAATGAAATGGGGTCTTACTCCAACCTCTAAAACAATCAGTAAGTCCCATAAAGTGTGTGCTGTCAAGAGGCCAAAGCCATAAAACTCATGATTCTCTTACACAATGTGAACCAAGCATTAGAAAACATCCTGTAGGGAATAATCTTATGCTGGCAAGCAGATCGAAAGGACAGCTTAACAAGCCTTTTCTATAAATTTCTATGATGTTATCAGTGCAGTACTTGACCTTATCATTAGGGTAATTTAAAGAAATTGCCATGTTTTCAAATGCCCAAGGAGGTTAAAGCTTGGTGATCATTAGACCATCCGACCTTATCTCTTGCTGCAGGACAAAAAGTATCTCCTCCCATTCCTTCCACATTTCTGAAATTAAAATGAAGAATTATTCCTGGACCTTCTAAATCTCCATGCTCAAGCATAACTCCTAACTACAAAGAAGCAGGAAGAAACTGGGCCAAAGTCATTCCCCTGCCCCAGTCAGCACTGCCAGCCACAGAGTGAACACCTGAACTGATTTACTCCTGATGGAATTTTCTCAGGTGGAAACATTTCACTGTTGAGATCATGTTCACCTGTCCATAGTAGCGCACAGCTGGAATGAATCAATCAGAATGAAACTCATGTTCTCTTCACTGGGATTACACAAATGGAGCAAAGAAGAAAATTTGTCAAATTATCATCTTTGATAGTTCACCTAAAGCTATAACCACTCACTTCTCCATTCTGCTTGGAACTGTTTCCTTTCATTAAGATAAATTTTCCCAAACAGCTTCTATCATGGAATTATTTTGCCCTCACACTCAATGATTCAACTCCCCCACATCCTGAAAGGAAAACAGCTGTCTACGCCCAAACTGCTTTACTGATCCGGCAGAACTACTGTAAGCAAATCTGAAATTCTTGTTGTTGTTTTATTTGGAGACCTAGGGAAGATTATGGAGTAAAGCATCCTCAGCTTGAGCCTCCTGGGGCACAATATTGATTCCTTCCAACCACAGCGAGTTACAAAACATCTGACTCGTGCAGTTCTTGGTGGATGAGCTGCCTTGCCAAGTAAGCAAGAAGATTAAATTAAATATTAAAACTCAAAATATGAAATATCCTCCACTGTTCCAGGATATTTTTCCTCACTGGCTGCAAGTGAAGGCAGAAAGATGATCCTGCCACAGGCTGTGCATTGAGGACTGGGTGTGCAGCTGGCAGGTACTCAAGCCTATATTTAAAAATATAGTGGGGATGAGGGAGAAGTGAGATGAGGAGGAAAGAGAGGGTTGCTGAGAAGGGCGGGCTATTTTGGGCTAAAAAAAGACTTTGTAATCAAATCAGTTGGGGTTGTTGTCTTTTTTTTTTTTCTTGCGGAAATGGGAGGTGGGGGAAGAGAGAAGGAGGAAAGGAAAGGTTTCACAGTTCCTTCAAAGTCATTGAACAAAGCAAAACCAAACTTAAAATATGTGAAATCTAAATACAAGAAGTGCTTTTAAAAAACAAAGTACTGATAATTTCTCCCTCAGCAGTGCATGGAGAAGCTCTGTCACTGAGAAAATAAACATTAGGTGTACAGAAAGAACATGAGTAAAATGGTTTCCCCCCTTGGACACTGTATCTGCTCAATATGCATTTTAATCACATTCACAACAGATTTACTGAGGGTCTTCTATGGTCTGACAGGTAATTAATTAGAACAAAAGCTATTCTACATAAAAGAGCATCACATCAAACTTCTAAGACCTGATAAATCTGTAGCAAATGTGTTAATTTAAAAGGACCAGGCAAACTGAAACTGAGGATGGTATTTCACTTTTCAATGTATTGCTAGGGTATGAATATTTTCTTTGTAACTACAGTTCCTCAGAGATGCCTTTTATTTATTTAATATATTAAAAAAAAAAAAAAAAAAAAAAAAAAAAAAAAAAAGACTTTATTTCCTGACTAGCAGACCATATTACTTTTATTAAAGATTATTCCTCTGACAATACCTTGTTTTTTACTTTTTTAAACTCTGTTTTTGGAAAGTTACTTAAAGCACATAAAGATTACTTAAAACATGGGTCCACAGATATAGCTCTTATAACAGTTACTGTAATGCCCCAAGAGACAGGCATGGGGAATAAACAGTAACATAGTATAAACTGCATGGCAAAATGAACAGAGTAATTAAAAGATCCTTTACATTGTGACAATCTTAAAATGGTTTTAACATTTTAAAATTCTGGAAGATTTCCAGAAAACCTTCTAGTGAGCAAGGTTGCCTTTAATAAAATGTTGCCTAAAATTTGCTAAATTAGTCATAGGCCCATCCTGCTTCTTTTAAACCAAATGAGAGTTAAAAACTGGGAAAGAATTATTAGGTTTAGGAGCAAATTATGAGAATAACTTTTGAGCATGAGAAATATGCTAGTTACCTTAGTGCTAGGCAGTGGTCCACATGCCAGTGGCCTCCATTCCCAGCTATGCTGTCTCTGTAACCCATTTCCTTCACTCTCCTTCTCTTAATTTATCATCCATAAATAACATCATTGAATTATTTTACCTCCTCGACACGGTGTATTAGAAAATAGTGGAAAGTATTAGAAAAATAAAAAGCATCATAAAAGCACCAGCTAGCATCTGAGAGCTACAGACAGGTAAGAGACCCTTGCTATCATCAAACCAGGAGTCAGAACAGTAATACTGTAAAAAAAATGTTGAAATTTCAAGGAAAATTATCAAGAACAGAGAAGGGAGACCCTGCAAAAGATCGATTCTTAGTTTACAGAGACTCTGGGCATTGGCTTGTGTTCTCATTAAAGTTAGAAGCTCTGCCAGATACATAATGTAATATAGAAAGTATTTTAAAATAGAAGCCTTCCTGCCCACAAAATGCGTTTTCCAAACCTCTTATTGTGCTCTTCTCACTCGTTACAGCTCTCCATCCTGCTTGATTATAAAAATATACTCTCATTGGTTTTCTTTCTACCTTGCTTCTCAGTCTGTCCATCATGATTCACTCTTGTCTATTTCTTGTAATACTGGGTCCTGTATCAAGATTAAATCCAGATGAGAGTTCCTGACAAAACAGAAATTAATTCATTCACAGATTGGACCCATCTGCCAACAAATGTAAAGGGATTGAAAACAATAATCCTCTAATTTCACTATTGCTCTGTAAAATATACTCCTTTCTTTCAAGATGTTGGGGGGGAGGGTTTGTCATCTTCAAACTGGAGTTCAAAGAATAGAAAATTCACACTTCAACTTTATTCACCAAGTCATTTGAAGGGGATAGAATCTCAAAGATGAAGACTAAGGGGGAGTTTCAGGTTACAAATTAAGTGGGAGAGCAGGTTCCAGCTGCAGGACTATACCACCACCATAACAGGGCTGATGCTCCTGTCCTTCCATGATCTGATGGCAGATGTACCAGCACAGTCGCATAGCATTGCAAATTTTGCAAGATCATCACCAGTCTTGCAGCTTTTGGGGGTTTCCTTACTTCTCCAATAGGTTTATTACATACTCAGGTACACATGCTTAAATCTGTGCTCAAACCAACACTCAGGCAAAGGAGATTTCCTTTTGTTCCCCAAGTACCTCTGTGTGAAAGAACAGAACAGTCAAGATTCATCATCACCTACTTTTCCACTGCAGCCTCCGTCTAGCATAATGAAACAGAAATGTTGGATACTCTCAGATTGTACATCCTTTTAGTAATTAGTAGACAGGAAGATGCATTTCAGGGAAATGAAAGAAAAGAGAGACAGAAATCAATCCCATAACAATCAACCAGTGTATCTGGATGTTTTGCCACCTCATCAAGGAAGAAGGGTTGTGGGTGTTTTATGTAAAGAAATGAAAAAGAAATAGGAAAGTTCTGGGAAATTTGTCCCAGAAATACTCAACAAGAATATTGGTTTGGTAGGTTTTTTTTACTAATGCCAGAAGGAGAAAACAGCTGGCCTTCATGGCTTTATACTCAGATTTCCAACAGCAAATAGGCACTGGTAAATGAAAAGCATCTTTTGCACAATTTGACTTTAACACTTTCAAGGGGTATCCTTTGATTTTTCCCAATACTGCAAGAGTAGCAGCAGAAATAAAGTCAGTACTCCTGTCTGCACTTCATATATAAGAATTTTTATCAAGGGCACTTTAAATCCACATAAAATATACATCATTTACTGTATACTGGTGATTAAAGAAGCAAAAATTTGTGTATTGCTAAATTCCAGACTTTATCAACATCTGCATGTATTATAATACGTATTTTGTTGCCAGCAAAATACAAAAATCTGACCAAAAGTGGAGTTCTTCAAAAAGTTTTCATTTCCTTGAGCTCCTGTATATTTCAGAATATAGCTCTTCTATTCAGAAAAGATGAGTTATTCCAGCTCCTGAGCAAACCAGCAGTGCTCACCAGGAGTCCCTTCAGCCAGAGCTTAAGAGCAAATCAGTGCACTGAGAGTACAGCACAAGGAAATATCTTCTGGGGCAAACCTGTGCTCTCTTGTACAGGGAGAGGTACTAGATGTAGCTACAGGGATGTTCTGTTGCTTTCCCACCAGTGTACCTGTGGTAGAAGTAAAAGAAAAAGCTGTCATCTTCAAGGACAGTGCAACCAATATGAGCAAGGGACAGCCTTCCAGCACTAGCTCCAGGAGCAAAATTAACCCAAAGGAGAAAAATCTGGAATTCATAAAAGACATTAGCTACCAAATATGTGACCACAGAAATTGCCAACACCAACTATGCGACCACAGAGTCCAGAGTATTTTAATCACAGCCTTTCCCAATTTAAAGCCAGAAGCACTAATGTAATATATCTAAAACAGTCCAATACATCACATGGCAAATCCCAGCAAGGAAAGGAGCACTTTGCTTGCCTTCCCCCACCTGGCAGTGGGAGGGCTGGGCAAGGTGCTGTCTGCCAGCACGTTCTGGGGGACTGGCAGCATGGGCTGTCTCGCTGGGGCTGAGCTCTGGCCAGCTGGCACGAGCTGGGGCCACTTTCTGCTTCCCTCTCTCTGCCGAGCTCCTTCAGCCTTTTAGGAAATTATTCTACATTTCTCCCCTCTGCCCAGATTAGTCTTTGGCAGCCAGGAAAATAAATACAGCAGGAGGAATATAGAAGGACTGCTTTTATGACATGGCATTTTTAGACATTCATAGCAACAGACAGAGAAATCTGTTTTCACAGAAAAATCAAGCATCACACGTCAATATCTATTGCTTCTTAGGTAATGGTTGAGGTAATGGGACAAACCTATCTCTTTTTAAATTCCACAGAGCAGCATATTTTGGTCATCTATCTCACTGTTCTTAAACATACATGTATCTTTAAATAAAATCAAAAAAAGAACCTGTGTGGCGCCAGCCACCTTCAACTACCGGCAGCCACGTGAGAGCCCAGAGAAGACTGATCACCTCCTCTCCTGGCTTCCTCCCCCTCACCACACACTAGGAGCCAGAGACAGGAGCTCACAGCATGCCAACACAAACATGGGAATTACCAACATCAAGCGTCATGGCAGGATAAAAAAAAGAGGAACAGGAAAGCCCTCTGGGGGTGGGCTAGTCTGGGTGCAAAATTCAGCTGTGTCTGGCTTTCAAAGGGTACCTGCCAGAGATGCTGATCCATCTTATTAATCAGGGAATAGCCCAAGCCAAGGAATTGTCACAGGGCTGTCAGGACAATGCCAGTACTTCTGTTCCCCCAAGGCCTTTATGCTACCAACCTGCGAATAGCACTCCCAAACTTTCTTCTGATCTCCAACATTAGCATGCATTAGTTGAAGCAAACAAAACACACAATGAGTACTAACAGTATGGCCCAGTTTTAAAACCAGGTTAAAATTAATTCTGGAATATCAATTTTTTACAATTTTTATACTTTAGTACAGACAAAAAAGATTTATTGCTTTTTTAGTAAAGCAAGTCTCCCTGCATCAACAGCAGCTGATGATAAATTATTCCAGCCAAGAAAGTCTGAGAGGTGAGGCCAGCTTTGCTGATCACAGTTCAATACCTGTGCATAATGCCAGCCTTGTCTTCACCACCTTGTGGCAATTTAATTTTCTGAAAGTATCTACCTGCCCATACAGTTTAGCTGCATGTGTAAGAACATCTGCAAAAGTAACACTCACTGCCTCCCAATGCATTTGATGTTCTGCTATTTTCCAGCTATGCAGTGAATTACTTGCTGTTATATTCCTGTCTTGGCAGGCAAAACAGATTCCTTTTTAAGATGTGTTAGCTCAATTAAGTTAATATAAATTACCTGAAAAACACTATTAGGATGCTGACATGTGAGAGCCTCCCTTTACTGGGTGTTGCCATTAAAATGAATGAACAAGCAACTTTTTTTTTTTCATGCAGTCCTGTTGAAAATATAGAATGACTTTTCATGGTGGGATTTTTTTTATATTGAGTGGAGAGATGAGATGGATACTTACTCTTAAGCCCCATATCGGTAGTGAATGAATAGTTTATCGCTTTTCTCTCCAGCAGCCTCTTGTTAGTGGCCTCCTCTGAAAGGAGTTTCACAGGAGTTATCAGAAGCTGCCTGACAGTAGCATTTATTGAAGCACTTGAAATTTGGGGGAGGTTTTAGCTTATTCAGGCAGGGGAAGCTGAGAGGAATCTGAGGGGAAATGCACTTCATGCAAGAAAAATGAGAGGCAAAAGGACATAGACTTCTCAGAGTCCAGTAAGGCAATAACACAGAAATGTGTGCTGCCAGTGTAAGCCTGCAGAGATAAGTACAGAAAAATTGACTCTGGTGAAAGACCAGGCATCACAACTGGGATCAAAACATTCTAGTACACACTATTAAATGACCCAGAGCTAGCCCTTGATAAGGCACACAGAAACTGCCATGCATAATGAGCTGGTTTTTGAAAGAGGGATGGTCCTCAGCCATTACAGACATTATTAAAAATCAAAAATAGTCTAGCAAAATCAAATAAGGTAAAAAGAGCTACAGAATTCAAAGTCAGAATAACACAAAAAAACACACAAAAAACGACTGTATTCAGCATTATCAACTGAAAAAATACTCAGAATTTAGGGAAAAAGATGCAAGAAGTATAGAGTTCTATGCCTTTGCTACAAAGTGACTGAAGGCCAGCTTAACATGTGGAGTTTCCAAGCATGCCAATACCCATTATCTCAAAATAATTATTCAGAGAAGAGAATATCTCGGAGAAAGATTAATGAACAATCATCTAGAAAACAGTACAGGCCATTTTCCCTTCTATTTTGGCAACAAGTGTAGGAGCTAATATGATAGTATACAAAAAAATGCTCTTACCTCTCTGAGAATATTCACAATCAGTAGATGAATGGACAAAGACTTGGCAATCCCATAGGAGTATGTGTATAAGTCAAAAAGAAATAGAAAAGATCCAGTTTTGAAATCTATTTCAAATACTTAAGGAGCAACTGCTACACTGAATTTGCTCTTATCAGCAGGAAGAACTTGTTAGAAAACAAAAGCAAAGACATTCAGGAAAAATCTAGTTACTTTTGCAAGCACTGAGAAAATCCTTGAAATGAAAAATACAGATCAGAAAATCTTCTCTGTTCATATCACAGTGACTCTGATCTTAAGGGATATTATTCTGAGAATCCCATACTGAGCAGAGGTTTCAACAAAATGGGTAATATATCAGAAGGTTATTACAATAGAAAAACAGGCATTTTGTTTCTCAAAAGATACAGAGGGGTCAAATAAAAATGTAAAGGGATTTCTGGTTTTTAATACAGAAGAATCTCCAAGATAAGGCTGACGCAGAATTATTCTACAAAATTAACATATCTGTATCTACTGCAAAAATCCAAACTCTACCAATCAATGTTTTCAGGAGCACCTCTTTCCCACTCTGCCACTTGGAATCCGCACGGCTTCCACACAGTGTCACCAGGAAATACAAGTTGCAAAGGGAAATAATTGCTACACAAAAGACACATTTATAATTTGAGAGAAAATTATGCAAAGGTACAAGTAAAAGTTTCATCAACACTGAGTTCCTGATTCTTCTTCCAGCACCACCTTTCTTCAAGCTCCCCTACTAATTTCTTACTGCTACAACATGATGGTACGGAACCTTTATGGTACAAATAAGTTTGCCCAAAACTTAAAAAAAACACCAGGATGACACAAAAGTGAGTGATGAAAGTGAGTGCAGCAAAGAGACAAAGGCTGGTGATAGCAAACCTGAGGAGATGATGAGTACACCTGCTCCTGACAGTTGAGGAAAAGACAGAGATGTTCCTTGAAGCAGCAAACTGCATAGGGACTTCTTTTTTCTCCTAATCCAGGCCCAAATCTAGCAAGAGTATCAGATTTGCAGCTGGAGGAAAGACTGTGTTCTGGTAGACTTTACTGGCACTAGTCACAGAGTAAAATTTTCTACAATGCAAATAAAGGTATCACAGCTTGTCTTTAAATTCTGCTCTCTGCTAAATTCTTGCAGCCAGAGCTGAGTATGTTTTTGCTTACATACTACTATATATATATATATATATATATATATATATATATATATATATATATATACATATATATATCTCTCAGCCATTATAATAGAGGAGTTGGAGGAGGTGAAATTCCCTGCTATCTCTGAAACATAGCAGTTGCTCCAACTAACAAAGGTTAATAAAAGCAAAATGCTTTTAAATATAAAAGCTTAAGATTTACTGGCTTCATGCTACGTGCCAGCTAATTTTATCACACAGTCATGTAAGTATAAAATAACAACTTGCAGTTGCACCTTCTCAGGTGATGAGGCAAAGGACCGTGGCAAGGAACACAAGCAAATTTTGGTGAAAGCAGAGACTATCTGATTGGCACAGGATGAGCAAAACCTCTATAATGGAGTCATCCAAACAAAAGCTTTCACCATGAAAACAATGTATTAGTCTTTCTTCTCACAGCATTCCTATAAAATATAATTTTAAAAATCCACCTCAATTACTGAATAATAATTCATCCCAGAATCCCATCTGATGAGAGTGCCAAAACTGCTTGAATTTTTCCTGTCCAAAAATTATTTGCAGAACAAGCAGTGCTGAAGTTGTGTTGTCCAGATTTATTTTTTTTTTTAAATACTGTATTGTATAGTTTTTTCACTTTTTGAATAGCTGGCAGGGACGATGGAAATCCCCTGTCATGTTTACCTCCTCCTGGATCCCTGTTATTAGTCCTTGTAAATGCACACCAGCATTATCACATTCTAAACACCTAAGCATACTGTCAGTGTCCCAGGGAAACAGCACAATATGCTTTGGCCTAGTGTGAAAAAACGATGAAAAGAGGAAAGGCAGGAGTCTCTGGGTTTTCATTATTTATTTATCTCCAGATAATCACTTTTAACAAAGAATCCTATGGAAAAGCCATTTTCAGGTATCAATTAGGAAATAAAAAAGTAACATTGCTGAGTGGACATTTGGCTTCTCCACAACTGGGAGAGAGGAAAACATTCACCTGTGCACAATCCAAACATAAAGAGCATATGTGTTTCGGTATTTTTATGTTTGGAAGGGGAGTTCAAGGAGAAGGGGGCTTAGAAAGAGTACATCTGAAGGATGAAAGCAAGGAAGAGCAATTTTGGGTTTGGAATAGGAAAAATTCTCTTTTCTTAGAAAAGAGAGACAACTCCCGATGAGTGCATATTGCACATATTCAGGCTGAGTTCGTTCTGGAAGGTGTTAAGTGTTCTGGCTTGCTTCCAGGGAAGCACTTAATCACGTACTTAACTTTAACTACACCCACAGTCCTGTACGACATCAATTAGGCTGATTTTAAAAAGACCACTTGAGAACATTTGAAGTCACATACTTTTAAGTCCTGTTGGATTGGAGTGAATCAAAGCTTTTAAAGTCTCCTGTTCTTTGACAGGTAAAGGCAAAAGCTGTTAGAGCCAGGGCTGGGGGAAACTTAATTTGAAAATGGTCTGCCTTCAAAACCAGGTTTCATGAAAGTCGTGTATTTCTCATTAAGATTATAAATTCCAAAAACGATCATCCTTCCTATTCTGTTACTAAGCACAACAGGAAGAAATAATAATCCTCACTCTCTCCTTCCCCTCTCCTCATTCTCCAATTCTCCATTTTCTTTTTTTTTTTTTTTTAATTCAGTAATTTTGGGGTTTATTCCATAATTTGGAGAAATTACGAAGTATTTTTCCCAGAAGGAAAAAGAGAAAATGAGCAAGGCATTAAAATGTCTACACTTTTTATTTAAAGGTCTGAAGTGTAACCTGACGAAAAGAAATATTTTTGTTTCAGGTGTGAGCATGTGTAGGATTGTAATTTTCTGATTTTTGAATTAGAAAGTTTTAAAGTCTTTGTAATCAAAATTGGCACTAGTTTACAATAAAATAGCACTCTGAAAGACTAGATGTCCAGAATAAACATCAGTAGCACAAGAACTGCAAACGTAAGTGCAACAAGGGAGCCAAGTTTATCTGACTCTCAGCCCAGGGAATCCTGCTTCCCGCTAACCAGTGCCACTTTCTCCTGCAACTGTGTTTTACATTGCTGCAAGGCAGCTGGCACAGACACTAATCCCTAAAAGTCAATATGCTGCTTTGCCAACTTGTGCTGCTACACATAGGTGAAGCGGGGGGCTGCATAACTGTGGTCCCACCTCACTGCTGCTGCACATAGCCCATACCAGCCAAGGCTCCAGGGGCAACTGAGTCCTCAGAGCCTTCTAAACCTGTTCTCCATGCCAGAAAAAAAAAATAATAAAAAAGTCTACTGGGTCTGTGGGTGAATTTTTGTGTTATTAACAGCAAAAAGACAAGGAAAGAGCTGGAGAAGAGTTGGAGCTCAGTCATTTAAGGGGTTTACCTAAGAAAAGTAGAACACGAGAAGAAAAATTTCTTTCACTTTGTTTTACTTCTCAGTTTTCACTTCCAGGTATTTCTCCTCTTCAGGAGTGGTGTGCATGATTAACATAAGCTAATACAATTTAAGCAGAGTGTTAAACACTGTAACTCTCTACATATTTGAATACTCTTCACCCAGACTTGGCTTACTGGCATATACAAACAAATGTTGTGTATACTTCCCTATGAAGCCAGAAAAACTTACAGTTTTTCTAAGCTGTATATCTGAGACACTTATTCTCAGAAGAAATTCTGTGTCAGATGCAAATAAACAAGTTCCAGGGCCCCAGGTAAGGCAAAAGCATTTATACCTACTATCAGCATATTGGCTGCAAATGTCTTCCAGTTGACACATTCTGCCAAGAAAGGTTTTGAGTAGTGTGCTGTACAAATGGACAGACTAAACCATCTAACGTGGCAGAAAATACTTGAGAATTTCAGATACTTATATTAGTTATATTTACTTTCCATTATTTTGAAGCCTATAGTTAGGTATAGCCTCCCTGTTTTCTCATATAAGTTCCAAGTGTAAAGATGACAACCTTGGCTTCATTTTTTCCCTTACCTTTCTAGTATTTATCCCTGATATAAAATTTATATATAAAATTTATATATATATATAAATAATACTAAAAAAAATAAAAATCCAATCATATTAATGACCAATGAAACCTTAAAAATATATTGCGATTGACACAAAACTTTCCTAATTCCAGTGGTAAAAGTCAACAGTGGTATCTCATTTATGACTATATGAACCTCAGCTATTCCATAATACAACAGCTAAATATCAGTGTGAGGACCTAGATCATCACACTGCTTTTTTTGACACTCATTTCTCAGTGTTGTCCCTTCTCTCACTGCTTGGCTGTTAATCGATGTAAAGAAACGCAGGGTTAGAAAATAAAAGCAAGGGCAGGGTGTCTCCTGGAATACTGGCCTTTTTTCAAATTGGGTTACATCATTTACATGCTTAATCTCTTCCAGGCTGGAAGAAAGTGTTTATAGCTCACTCTCAAGCTATTAATATGCTGCAGAACTGCAACACTACTGCTCGTTAGCTCACCAAAACCAAAATCCTCGACCTGGGGGACATTGTGAGCAGCAGGCCAGGGCGCTGGGAGGAACATTGCCCTCATTCCCCAGCCTGGGGGCTGATCACAGCCCAGCACCACAGTCTCCACTGCCCTCTGGGGCAGCCAGAATAACACACATTGGCAGGGGGCTGCTGCACAGACCTGGCTCCTCCCTCACCAGCACCTCCTCTGGCCCCACAGCTGTCTTGAATGATTTAATATAGGTAAACCCTGCAGAAAGAGACATTGGTGCAGGCAGAGGATTATTGAACCAGGAGTAGCAAGAGGCTCCTGCATAGCACACAGGCTGTAGTCAAAGTCTTTCAAGCATGAGTGCATTTATAACGAGGAAAAAAAAAAGTTTAAATGGATGTATGCAGCAGCAAAACAGAAGCAAATACTGGACTTTCCCCTCTACCTTCCTGTCCTATCTAGATTACAGACAGGTGCTGAACTGTTCACTGTCTTCTTTCAAAGTCTTTATATGTCTCCATAAGAAAAGCAAAGCTCATGCCCTGCCACAGAGCTCCTGCCTTATCTTCCTTGAATGATGCAGCTGTGACAAGCCTACCACTTCTATGACTCCTTGTATTTACCCTCAGACACTTTTATCAGGCAACTCCTTGACTTGGGTAAGTGATCCCTGCTTATTTAAGATGCAAAAGCTGCTCCTCTACCACCAATTAAAACGGCTGCCAAGGTTATTTCTGAAGCTATCAGTTCTTCATCAAAACCTACAAATGGCTCTATTTAATTTCCCCCAGTATGACAGAAGGATGGCTTCACTAATGGTGTGTTGAGCAAGTCAGACCCCCAGCACCAAACACAGACCCATTCACCTCCCCAGGCACAGGGAATTCAGGCACAGCACCCCCAAAAAGCTCATTACCTAAGCTCAGGAGGCAAACAACAGCTCCAAATCCCAGAAAATGCACTAATAAAATATGACCTACACTCCAGCAGTTTTCCAAGGACTCTTAAATCCACCCCCCTCCCCACAGCATTCTGAGAAAGGCTAGTGCACAGGACAAATAATCATCAGCCAGCCCAGGAATCAGGGCTGGATGGCTGGCATATTTTCTGTGTTGCCTGCAAAGCAGCAGGCATCTCCCTTTGTTGCTGATGCAGATTGTTTCCAAGCTCTCAGCATGTCTTTTTCAGGCACTTGCTCCTGAAACTTAAAAGGAAAACAGTGCTCACTTAATTTGAAAAATGCCTTGCAGATTCCGCAGCAGAAGGGGCTGAGTAGGTTGGAGGGGGTAAAAGAAACTGTTTCACAGCGTTATTGAGGCCATGTGTGACAGGCTAAACAAAACCTCCAGGCAATTCTGTCACAAGTTATTTTCACTTCTTTCAATTTGCACAACCAAGTGGGTGGCCATATGTCTATCCCATCTCCTTCTTTTTCAACAAATGAAATGAGGAGGATTTTAATTTTTTTTTTAATAGTTTAGTTCGTAACAGTTCTGCCTTTATTGTTTTCAGATTGAATATGTGCAACTGAACAAGATTACTTGTTAAACACAAAAGCAGATGATGATCATGCTGATGAGGCTCCTTGCACTATGGGATTCCTTCTACATATCAGGCTATATTTATTTATCTTTTTTCTATATTTCCTATATTTATTTATCTATTTTTCCTCTAAGAAAAAGGTCACGTAGTGTCTTACACACATCATGGAACCAGAGGGTAAATGAAGAGCCGAAACACTAGCCTTTGTCCAAGGTATTCAAGGAAAAATAATCAGAATCTGAAAAAAGTTTACAGTAAAATAATAAGCCAGGCTCATTCCTCTTTCCTTTTCACACTCAAGCAAAGGTCAAGATTAAGATAAATATAAATAGGTTTGGTTTTTTTTCTCCCCATACTTGATGCCTTGTAAAGGACAATGCTAGGGCTGCCTTCACAGTCTGTTCAGACTAAAGAGAAAGGTTATCCAGCAGAGGTCTTGGTCTTGATGGCAAATACATTGATGGGACATTACTCCAAATAGGAGATTTGGGGGAAAGAGTCTCAAGGAAATCTAAAAGAGCTTCACGTCTCCAGTCTGTCTCAGAGCTCAATCTGTCAAAATGGGTTTTTCCTTCTGCCTGCTGATTAACATCACTAAGTTTTTTCTTTTCCAAGCACACTGAAGGTGGACAAGTATGGATTTAACTCAACAGTTAACTCTCCCTGAGAAACAGGAGGGGGACCTTTATGATCATCTTCTCTCATTTAAGCTACTCAGCATTTCTGATTGAGCAGTGGACACCACCTTCTCTGCATTCTGAAACAGCTAGCCAGCACAGAAAAGCAGTTGTTTGGGAGTAAAGCACTAAATTCACTTACATTTGTAATACCTGCTACAATGAATTTCCAACAACGGAAAATAAAGACATTTCATTCAAACTGTTCAGCATATCTACAAGACATTAAACTGATGTTCTGGTAAAACAATCATTTATCCTATTCCCCTTTTAACTAAAAGCTAGTCAGTCTGTTCTTTGGAATAAGGATTGAGAATACCATTCTTCAGAAAGAGGTCATTTCATACAACATAGAGTTCAGTCCCAGCATATTAGAAAGGTTTTGGATTTAGTGTTGCTCACAGGGACTCTGCCTCCTGGAAATTGATATTACAGCATAGCAATTGTCTTTACTGAATGAGATATATATATATACATATATATATATGTAAGGAAACAAAGAAGGAAGTTGGGGTATTTGCTTCTCTTCTCTACCCTGGTTCTACATTTTCCATCTGTTCATGCAAACTCCAGCTTCTTTGGGTGCTTCTTGGTCCCCATCTCTTTTTCTTTGCCAAGGCAATTCCACTCTTATTGTCCCTCCAGAATGCAGCTCCCACTCCAAGCACCCATCCTACACAGCATTGCTGTGGTATGTCCTATTCTTGTTCCTTAACACAAGGTCCTCAACTCCCTACATGCCCTCCATTTAATCTTCATTTCCTAAATGTTAACCCATCCCACCATCATTCTTACCTGTAACAGACTTTCCCAAGCCGTTCCAAGCCCTTTATAGCTCTTAAAATAACCTCTAACAGTGATTTTCCACCCCCACCCCTCCCCAGTGCAGACCTTGTTGTCTCCCAACACCAGGATAGTTCCCACTGCCCCAGGTCTGCATTTAGCCAAGCCAACAGTACATCTACCACTGCTTTCAGCAAGACCCAAATTGAGTCTTTACATTTCAACATAACCAGATGATGTCTACTTAGCATGAAATGTAGTTATTGTCCAAGATTTGTATGTTCCAAGCAATTTCTTAGCATAATAAATTTTAAATCCGTTGGGTTTAAGTGTTTGGAAATCATCTGCTAGCATATGTAGCAAGTTCGTTCTTATTTTCATTATCTATGCAGATCTAAGAAATTCCAATTATCAAAGGCTCTATTCTGTAAGCTTATTAAAAGTTAATATTCACCACAACACTGTCTCTCTATTTCACTGGTTCTTTGCAATCGCAAAATAGCAAAGAAAATAAGCACCAGGCTTTTTAAGAGACAGGCACACTTTCTTACATAAGAAGACTCAGTCTTGTTCTCTCCAAAGCACTCACACAGGTGAAAGTCACAGTTTTCCTGACTTTTCTTTCTTTTCCAAACCAATGCAGCACAAGAGAAAGTAACTAAGGCAGATGAATCACAGACAGGTAATATGGCATCAAGGCTTATTCCTCAGAGGCAGTCAGCAAGCACCAGAGGATGATCTTAAGGATCTAGAGTAATACCAGCACCTTCTCAAGAGAGGAATCCTTTAAGCAAGCACATTGCTCATCACTTCCATCCTGCTTTGGTTTAATGAACCAACTACTCTTGGCAACAAGCAGCAAGAGGATCTAATTTGACTGTTACTATCCCTTTACGTTTTATTCAATCATTACATCAGAATAGGCATTTTAATTTTCTTTCACATTACTCAGGGGACCTTGGCACAAAGCAAAATGAAGTCAATTGAGAAATAACTAGCTTAAATTTATATACACCAATAAATCATGCTGCATTTCAACATGTGTAAGAGAGACATGGGACTTTCCTTCCCTCTGAGCAGCTGCAAGCATAAAAAGAGCAATGATGCAACATTCATTAATAAAACTTGTTTCTTAGAAATCTCTTCTTGTGGACAGATTCAACATCTGCAAGAGATACCCAAAACATACTCTTTGTGTTGCGCTTCCCTTTTTCCATTGACA
Source organism: Poecile atricapillus (assembly GCF_030490865.1). Lineage (NCBI taxonomy): Eukaryota > Metazoa > Chordata > Aves > Passeriformes > Paridae > Poecile > Poecile atricapillus. The sequence goes on from NC_081252.1 coordinate 10,481,624, forward strand.
TGTTATACATACCAAAAATATGTTATCAAGTAGGTATGAACACACCGTGCTCCCAAATTTTCTTCTAACACATACCTATGTATGTTATAAACAATCAGCTACAAGGTAAAAGTATGGCACAGATACAGCAGCAAAGGGAGTTCATCACACATCGCCTCGGGAGAACTCTGCCTAAAAATACCTTGGGAAACAACAAATAGTTGGCCAGGACTTTAGTCAGTGATGTGAAGGAATTTCTCATCACCCCATTTACAGCATCTGAAGCAAGAAGTAGCAGAGGATCCTCTTTAAGGACCCAACACCTTGGGCAGTATCCAGCACAGCACAGAAATTTAAACTGAGCAATTCAGAATGGGCAGCAATTCATCTGGCCAGTTCACACCTCAGATAGCTATCTGCAAAATCCAGACCAACATAACACTCCAAGGGGCAGTGAGATAGCCAAAAGATTCTCAGCTAAAGAAAATCAGGAAAGAGCACAATGTTCCTTTGCCTGGATAACCTAGACAACATCTCCTAGACATTAACATGAAATTAAACAGAGAGAGAGGTTGAATTACTTCCAGTGTACAGATACTGCCCGAGTGAAATGTGACAGGTGACCTACAACATAAAAAATGCACTTAGCTGTAAAAACTAGAAAGTAAAGCTAAAAATGAGAAAAATTAAAAGCTGTTCTTGGATATGCAGTAAAATGACATAATAAATGGGAGAAGGAACACAAAAGCACCCAGCTGTTCAAAAGCTGCACTGTTAAGGTACAAAGAAATCAACATTTTTTTAAAGAAAAAATCCCTCACAACACGAATGAGCTCAATAACACTCAAAACAACATTATTTATTAGAAAAGTCATCTGCTCCAGTGCCTGAAGCAAAAGGTTTGCAGTTTATTCCATCATTCCTCCAAATCCAGGGATTAGTGAGAACTTCTTTAAAAATTCCTTCCTTGCCTTATGGTCCTTCAGCTGCTCCAGAGCCAAAGCTCGCTGCTCAGTCAGTACACGAATCCCTGCAGCGTCACCATCCACTCTGAGCAAGAGAAGGACTCGTGATGGTGAGCAAAGGGCAGCTGCCTGATGTCTAAACAGGTTTTCCTCAACTCAGTGGCACAAACTCTGCTTTTGTTCACACAGGAATTAAGAGGAGAAATGGCAGAAATTAATGATGGGGTGATGAGGAGGAACGCTGGGCTGTGCACACGCATTCAAATCCAAGCAACATCAACTCTAGGTGTGGTTTAAAATTCACGTTTACTCTTTATTAAAGCCATGCACTGTATTTATGGCTCTCGATGAATTCTGTATCCAAAAGGGACGCATTAGATGATTAAAAATTAGTTGGATTTCTTTCCTTCTCCTGTAGCAGTGCCAGCAGGCAGGAGAGGTAACAAAGGCAGTTCCCTGGCCTTCAGGCATTGCACAGAAGTGGGATACACAGATACATACCCATACAGTCAAACTGTAGTTATTTAATTCAGGGCCTAAGACATGAAGCTAGGTTGCTTTTAATAAATCATGGACAGGGATGAGCTCCTAACTTTAGTATTCCACTCCTCCCTCTTTCTGCTGAGACAGCCTGGGCAACATGGATATCCCTAATACAGATTCAGGACTCAGGGACAACAGCCACCCCAAGAAGCCATTATTCCAACTACCTTTTCTTTTTGGCATCACACCAGGAAGAATAAAAAGAAGTAAAATCTATTTAATTTATTATTATAGATTAAAACCTCTCTAACTACATAGGAGTTGTATTTTGTAACCTTGCTCGCCAGCTAAAGCAAAGTCTGTTGTGAGGCAATAAAAGGAACAGAGAAATTGCTGAAAAGAAACTGAGGAATTTGAAGCCAAATTTTCAAGCATTGCATGCAATATACCACTCAGGGACATTCTACAGCTCAGCAAATCACAGCTTGTAATGCAATGGAGTAGGGAAACAGGGAAATGCTCGACAAAATAGGTGCTACAGCCTCTTATGCTCAGACCCTTAGCCCAAAGTATATTCCAACTCAACTGAAAGGCACTGTAAACCTGAAAAGTACAGATCTTTTAGACTTTTGTCTAGTTTACACTTCTCAGATTTCATTACTTATGCAGCTCCTCTCATTTTCACTACTAGCCATAAGGTTTAGTGCAGTAGCCATCCAAGAACCCAGGGTCACTACTATATTAATAATACAGAACGTAGATCTTGGAGTGCATTAATAAAGTACCAACAGAAAACCAAAATTATGATCTTCCTCACAGAAAAAGTAACAAGCAAAAAAAGAAGAGTGAAAATACTTTTTTTTCAGATGGCTGAAATTAAGTAAATTCTTAAAATTAATTAAATGTCTGAAATTAAATTTAAGTAAATTTAACTGTTGCAAAGTATTCAGAATATACATACAATACAATATACTAGAGTCCAAAATTTAAAAACTTAGTCATAGAAATATGGGGTAAGAGGGATATGTTTATTTGGAAAAATCAGTCCAGCAGAGATCTCTTGGCTACAAATATCTTGAATTTAATTCTTCTGCCTTCGTAGAACCTCCTGAGAAAATAATAAAAAAAAATAATAAAAATCATACGGGAAAGACTAGTGTTGAATGCAATCTACTTAGACCTGATACAAAAGTCTGATTTATTCTCTTGATTTATTGTCTTAAGGAAATGAATTAATTGCTCCTCCACCCAGAGGTCTATGGCATTAATCCTTGAGTTGAATCAGGGAAAATTCAATCTCTCATGAGTTCTAAGTCCATTGACTTTTCTTGTAGTATTCTGTTTCAGGGACAAGTTAATGAGAAAAGTGACATAAAAACTCCTTCACTGCTTTTCATTTGGCACAAAACAGTGTATTTCAGCAGGAGAAAATTCCACTCCTACCTGTATTAATTTAATACTCTTTCTTCACTGCACTGAAATCAAAGCCAGTGATTCCAACCATTGTTAATTGTGCTGGAATAGAGTCCTAGAGACTTGTGAAGTAATCACATAAAATGTAGTGATTGCCTCCACTTCAAACACTAGCATCCCTTTGGAAGAAGCCCTAAAGAACCTCAAATCCTGAGGTTTATTTATTTAAACAAGAGGCTGAATCACCTTTTTACTTATAATAAAACTGTCTCTAAGTTTTTTAGAGGAACCATGCAATACATAAGAAAGACTTGGGTTTGATGTAAAGAAATGCAAAAGAAAAGACAATCCAGACAGAGGGACTTGAAGCTGAAGCTGCTTCTCACATGCTTTAGAACCCAATAGGAGCTCCCACCTTTTTGTCTTAGTAGTTGACACTTTTCCTGACTGTGAGCAAAAGGAATTAGCAAAAATAGTGCCTGTTCAGTGAAGCTTTGTCAAGGGTCCCTCCCGAAGTCAGAGACCATCCACATCACACCTGCATAAGCAGAGATGCTTTGGCAATTCTTACATATCTGAGCTATATAAAGTCTCTTCCAGATCTAGGAAGATGCAATTTCCCTAGTCCTCACTCCATGAGAAAAGTCCACACACACTCCCATCTTCTTATGCTAAGAACCATGAAGAAGACAAAGCCAATTTTATTGGTTTTTTAAAGGAAATTTCTTTTCTCTATTCCCTCATGTCAATACAAAGGAGGGGTTTTTTCCTCCTTCAATAAGCATTCAATATTCCATAACATTGAAAGTTCTTGCACAGAATGACCTAGATTTGAAAATGTATACTTCTGAGAGCTTACCTCAATATATTTTGGGACACAAAACAAATAATTTTCAGTGGTGAGTATTGCCATAGATGCAGCAGTAATTTACAAAAAGAACACTTAAAACTGAGGATATGCATTTGTGTGCAAAACCACTTTGCCTTCTGCACCCTTTCTGAAAAGCAGTAGTGATCTACACATAGGGAAAATATTTGCATTTTTTTTTTAAAAAAAAAGTTTGAAAGTATCCCGTTCGCATCTGTCGGTGACTGCAGAACTGATACACAGAAAGTGCTCTTACACGGCTCTTTTGCAGAAGTAGCACTCTGGAGAACATCTGGGGAAGACATATAGGGATGATATGAAAGTATATTTCATTTACTTTATTTTTTCCAGATGACCCAGTAGCAGAACCTCAGCATGTACCAGTCTGAGAATTTTGGAACAGTTTAGATGGTAACAGATCAGTGAATATTGCTGACAGTAAATGTTGATGGGGTGCGCTGCCTTTGGTGCTATGTCTGAAAAAAGGAGGGCTTCACACTGCAGTAAAAGAAGAATGGAAAACTTAAATAATTAAAGGTACAGAAGAAGCTGACTTGGTTGTGTGTTTTGTGGCAGCCCATTTCTGAGCTGTTTGAACAGGCTGATCTAAGGCTATTTTACTGTAATTCTTGAGGGCTTATTATGGCATTCAAACAGCTGCTATCTCTTAGCACAACTCTATCAACCTTAGCTTGATGACAGTGAGTTCAGTGTTATGGTGATGTCACTGAAACAGGCTTGGGAGTTCCTCTGCCTTTACCATAAAATTACCTTGGTTTGTTGTTGTGCCTCCAAGCTTCTCTTTGCACATTTCTCAATCCTAATCTGTGTCCACTTTACCCACATGGAGCCATTTACTCATGGCAGAATCAGAAGCATCAATCCAGCCTTACACTGTGTTACACAATTGTACAACCATCAAGGCTGTGAAGTAATTTACCAAGTTATCCCTAATTTACACAAATAAAAGTGAAAATAGGATTGTGTCAAAGAGGATGGTAAACTCTTATATTGAGGAATAACTTGAAAAGTTAAATAAAACTATCACATTAAAAAATTGCCTCATTTTAATTGTTATGGACACAAACACATCTAGACAAATGGGAAAAACAGCCAACTTTACTTTATCTAGATAGTAGATACTATTAATCCCAGAATGCTTACAAATAAATTGGTGGTTAGTATTACAGCATCCCAATATATGTTCTATTCTTGCTCCTCCTTGCAGAGAAATCAAAATAATCCCAATTTAAGAATAAACATTTTTGCTAAAAATGTTAACATTATGCTATTCCAGTTGGCAAGTTCCAAGAAGGAGGATTAAGCACATAAATGAAAATTTAGCGCTGCACATTCAAACTTGAATGTCTTGAGGGAAGACATACAATATCTAGTAGATAGAGGTGTTAAAGTCTGAAGAATTTGGATCCAAATTTTTCACACTAAGATAGTGAAAAAATTGTGCATAATACTTGTGTCACTGATAACAACTATAAAAGGAATTCAGAAATATAGTTGAGCTAGAGCAAGGAATATCTGGAGAAACTCAAAACATCCCGAAGTCAAGATTATTCATTCTCCCAGAATTGCCCTCAATGTCAATGACCTCATGTTGGTTTAGTAATAAGGATTCCCACAAGCATACTCCCTGCCTGTCAACCTGTGGGTATATCTGGGTCCTGCAGAAAGAAATACTGAAGAATCTATTCATTTCTTTCCCACCTGAACACATTTTCTTGGAAGGGTCAACAAAAAATATACATTAAACATTACCTGAAATTTGCAAGCAGCTCATTAATACAAAGAAAACACATTGCTTTAAACTAGAGCTATAAAAGCACAAATGCTTCTTTTGCTCTTACACCAGTTTTGGTTCAATTTGATACAGGTTTTAGTTTGGTCAGATCAAGGATATGGTGAACAAATATGTACTTAATGTGCTGGCTTTATAAATCCTTTATCTCCAGCTCCTCATTACCATCCTGAGCAGCCTCCTCCCTGGGATGGGAGCAGTGCTCTGAGCTCCAGTGAAAAGTGAGACACAGCACCTTAAACTGACAGGTGATTAATAAATTAACACAGTTTACTCTGCACTGAACAAATGAGGAATGTTTACACACAAAATTCCAACATCTCAAGTGAGAAGGCTGCAAGTCCCAGATGAGGAGCAATAACAAAAAGCTGGATCACATTTTACATTATCTTCATTCTAAAACCTTTTGGTATCCACAGAAGAGTTTACATTTGATAAACTAACTAAACATTAAGCTTCAATATATGTTACCTCAGTGGGTTTAGGATGTGGGGTGGGGTTTTTTTTCCCCTTATGTAACCTATATTAAACATAATGGCTGAATGTGAGAGTGATCTTGTCTTGTGTGGAAGAAAGAGCAATAGAAAAAGGGTTTTTTTTTAAAAAAAAAAATATTTGAGCAGTTTTTTGTTTTTTTTTAACAAGGCTGGTCTCCTGAAAGTCTTTCTTTTATGATACTTTCTAATATCTAACACAAATTTTGAAATCCTTTAACAAAAAGTGTACCCATCCAAAACTTAATGACAAGGTACCTTCAGCAGAATGAACAAACTAATTCTCTACAGAAAAATTACTCACTTCAAAGGCAAAAAAATGATCCCAAATGTTTTGTGCAACTAGGAGGAAAGGGGCTTTCAGGAGTCCCCTGCAGCACACCATGTAAAAATAATGGTGGGAGCCACTGCCTCTAAGACATCCCGAGAGCAGAAATCAATCATCTGCAGAGCACACGCTTAGATGTTCTCCGGGTTTATTACTCTGACTTTGGCTGGAAGGTTGATAAAGGCTCTGGAAACTGCAGACCCAAATCTATTTTTTATTAAAAGTTTTGGCAGCGGGACGGGTGCGTGCTTTACGATGAGCGAAGGGTGGGGGGAACGGAGTGCTGAAAAACCTCCAGTCACAGCACAGGGTTCCAGCACATCTGCCGGAGCAGCAAGGGCTGCGATTTCTGAGAGGCTTGTGGTTAACCTCATGGCACGGAATGAATTATCCCCCAGCCCTGGCCTTCATTAAACCACCCATCCTCCGAAACGTGTCGATGAAGCCGGCGCATGGCCAGCCACTCATCAGCACGATGACGCTCCGTCCCCAGGATGCTTTCCTCTTGGCCAGGACGGAACGGAGCTGTTCGTCCCGTGTGATTCCGAGCTGTCTGCCTTGTGTGCCACCCAGAGGTATGAACAACTCTCCTGGCTGGATTCACACAGCCTGAAGACACACACATTAATGCTGGGTGCCATGCAACGCGCCTCGCGAGCGCAAACACTTCTCAGACCCGTGCAACTGCATTGACAAATATAAATCAGATACGAGGACTAAAGATGAGCTCTCTTAAGTGGCCCAAAAAGGGTAAGGGCAAGGGCAGCTTACAACGAAATCTGCAAAACTAAAAAGCCTTAATATACTATCCAGGCATCTCCCAAGAAATTTCTGCAAGAATGTCTTAGGACAGAAGTGACTGGGAGGCTGAAATATTTAGATATGAAAGCTTTTATGCCTCCTGTGTGGTTTATCCCTCTTGTGAGGATCATTCTTTACATGAGCAGTCATTAAGTAATTGCTACTATATGACACTTCAAATGGTAGAAAAGCAGAGAGAGAGAAAATAAACATAATTGAAATTTTGTTGGGCTACAGTTGACGAAAAAAAAAGGTACATGATTTTGGGCCAACATTTAAATGAAGGTTTTCCCAGATAAGATTATTTTAAAGTGTTCTTATGGTGACATCTGATTTGCTGGAGCAGTTTTTTATCATTTGCAACAGGTATGAAAAGAAGCTGGGCTGAGGTGCTGTAAAACACTAAGTTCTGGGAGGACTGTATGGGCAACTAATCAGGGTTCTTCAGTCAGACACATCAGGCACCAAAATCATCACATCTTTCTCCAGAAGAGATCATCATATTTTCTCACAGGGAGAATAGAACAGGAATAGAAATACCATGGCAATGAGGGAGCTGGAAAACCTCACAAGGAAACTGCTCAAAATATTCTCAGAGCAACACTTGAATGGTATTAAATAAATAAGGCATGTGAACTACAAGAAGTAAAAATAAATCATGAGCTTACTTAGCACATTCAGTGAGCACAGACTCTCCTTGCAGTCTGTTTGGAAACTGAGATAACACTTCAAAATCAAATCAGGTAACCCTATCACCAAAAGGTAGGCTGGAGAATCCAGGCAGTCACCAAATCCAGAATTATTTCCATTCTGGTTTAACCATTTTGTGAAGTCTCAGCACTCTCTCTTTTCTCATACAGAATAATTTTACTCTTGATTCTGAAAAAGTCATGCTGTGTTGTTGCTGACTTAATTGACTGAATGTTGGGGGAATCTTCTTTGAGGGTCACAAAAACAACAAGTAATTGGCAGTGGAGAAGAAATTTTAAAAGTAAAAAAGAAAAAAGATAAAATAATAATCTGCCGTAGAAGTTCAACAAGGATCAACAATTTCAGCAAAGAGAGGAATATTTTGCAAAATGCATTAAAGGCATTTGGTCAATATCTTTGTACAAGAGGTTGTTTCCCTCATATTGTTGGCAGGGGAGAACTGAACATGTTTGCAGAACTTGAAGATTTATGGTTTGTACAATGAGAGGGTGAGATGGAATACAGAAGGTGTAATTATTTAAAAAAATTGTGTGCCAACTTCACTTTTTTTTTTTTTTTTGACAGAGCAATAGAAAATTCAGCCAAGTATAAACTATCCTAATTTTTGGTGAGATCAATAAGCTGTTACTTGCTGAGGTTAGAGTGGTGGGTGGTGGGTTTTTTAAGCAGTATTCACATTATTTCCCTTTGTTCTTCCCCTGACCCTTACCAAAATCCCCAAAGGCTAAGAGAAAAGCACTTTAATGCTGTATGCAAGGAACATGTGTCACTAGAAGGAGCTGCTATGAGCTGAAAAAATTTAAATGTGAAATCAATTTATTAAAAAAAGGAAGTTCCAGGCAACATTAAATTCTGTATATGCAACATTCAGGTCATCTATCAGAAGGAGGAGATGCACTTCTAGGGTTCAGCTTGCCTAAGCTCTCATTTGAGCTTTCATCCAACCTTCTCCTTTATTCCTCCTACCCAGATTATATAAACCTGAGCTTAAATTACTGTACTGTAATTAATGGGCTCAGTTTCCTCACTTTTTTTCAGTGTTAAACCTGATGCATCATAAATGGGTTAAAAAGGTATTTCAAAGGGACTGAACTTGACACCATTCTGAAATTCAGGCCTGATAATATTATTTTTTTTTATTTTACACAGATAAAAAAACAAAAAACAAACATACATTCATACATAGATATGTATGTATGTATGTATATATATATATATATATATATATATATATATATATGTATCTATTTCAGTCTCCACCAGTCCTGCATTGCCTCCCAGGTCTGTTTCAAATTTCAAGTTGCCAAAATGAAGCTGTTTCTCCCTCCAGCTTCACAGATGCTAATCTTTAGTAATCACATCTCTTCACTTGCTTCACATTTATTATATGAGTCACTCGAGTAGAGACTGGTCAGAGAAAAAATTGGGGCAGTGTGATACTTAAATACAGCAGTAATAAACTCAAGAAGTGCACCCAAATGGACCTGAATATCATTATTATTGTAACCCTGACCCTTCCTCTCCCTGCTCTTTCCTGCCCCAACATATATGCACATACACTTCTCCTCTCATTCACTGACTTCTGTCTGAAATAAGATCTTTTGCTCCTAAGGACTGGGCCACTTCTTTCACAATCCTCAGTTCAAGTGCCTTTATACAAGTAAAGAGTAAGTCTGACAACCAGGCAAATACCTGGATAAAATTAGTCTAATTCCCTGTAGGAAAGGATGCTCCTTAACTAATACTTCAGTGAACACGGACAAAAGCCTTTTCTTACTTATTTTGAGATGGTCTTTCAAGTAGAGACTGAGGTAGAAGAAACAGACTGATGCAGTGCGAATAAAACTGTAATATTGCTTCTGCTCATTACATACCCACTTTATAATGTAATTATAATACATTAAAATGAAAATTCATAATCTACAATGTACTAAAGCTCAGCTTTCATAAGTACTATCATATGAACAAAAACCTTCTAATTTGCCTTCTCTAAAACATGTCAAAATCATCCACTCACTTTTAAGAAAATTAATAAACTATATGAATAAACAACATGTTATTGTTGGCAGCTGTTTCACAAAAAAATATAAGGAAGCCGGTTCTTCCAATCCATCTGCATAAAGGTAGTTATAAACTCAGTGAACTAACAAGTCCAATAAATAAAAAAAAAAATTAAACCCCCAAAGTGACAAATTATATTTTGTTTTGTATACTGTGAAATGCATCATCCTTATGCCCATGTTTTTACTCAGAACACAACTCAGGACCATTCAGGGATGACTTTGCTACTGATACATAAACTACTGAATGAAAACAGACATCAAGTCATTTCTCCCTTAGAAAAAAAGAAAAAAAAGACATATTGTTACACAGTTTTTGACTTGAGAAGAGCTCTGTGCTGATGTACCTGGATGTGGTCCTCTGAGACCTAGTTCAGTTCTCTCTGAAACCACTGCCCTGCACCCATTAGACTAACTTGCTTTCCTTACATTTCCTTTAGCATTAATTTTTCCAGCTTTTTCATTTTTTTTCTTCCATAAGCTACATCAAAATGAGGACTTCAGCTTCACAGTTTCTTTGGTGCAGTCTTCTCAAACATTTTCAGAACTAAAGTACTCTTACACATTTTTTATAACAGAATTGCCTCAAAAGCTGGAGCTTTTCTGTGTTCAGGTGGTATCACTGAGTTTCCTTCAGCAGATTTAAACTGAGTGGGCTGAGAAGGTGAAAGACTGAGACACAAAGCAGTGGCCACAAAAGGATGATCTGGAATTGTCATATTTGTATTTTTGCATTCAGTAACTGTAACTCACCAGAAGCAGTGCTAAAAGGGAAAAAGAACATGTGGAGAGGAATATATTACATAAGACTCTCCACTGCACTCAGATGCTTTGGGCACAAACTATAAAACATTTCTCTGCTGGAGTGAGAGTGTCTACAGGGAGATCTCACACCACCTCATCTCACCAAAGACTGAAACAACAACCTACTCCTTTCTGGAGTCTCCATCTCTCACATTTAGGGGCACTAATGAGGCAGCTGCCAGTCTCTGAAGGGTGCATCCAATCTGGTTGTGTGTTATTTGGAATTCTTTTTCCTGCAGGGAAAAAGATTACCTATGACAGTCTGGAACTCCTTCAGAGGCAAGAAAGCATTGTCAGAAGAAAGAGGCAATAGCCTACAGCATATGGATGGTGACTGAGGCACCTCTGCAAGGAGCAGAGAATAAAATCCAGGCCCTGGGGAAGAGAGAAATTCCAGCTTTTTCTTTAACATCTTAGAAGGGATTGATTAGAGTTTATTATAACACAGACAGCCATGAAAAGTTGGTGGACAGAGAGCAAAGCATGCACAATCCCCCTGCAAGGACAAGCGGGCAGAGGGTATCTGTTCTCAGCCTTACTCTGCCTCTATTTTGCCCTACTCTGTAGACCTAATGTTTTCAATTTCTGAAGCAAGTTGTTTTGGCCATCTAGAACTGGGGGATTCCAAGTCCTGCTGGTAGACATGTCTCTGGGAAAAGGCACAAGGACCTTCACCCCATTTCTGCATGGGAACCTGCAGGAGCCAGGACAGTGCTTAGCTATTACATCCAACCCCGTCAGACATCATAAAGCAAAGAGAGCTGAGTAATTGCTGCTGTCAATAAATTCAGTAAATTCAATAAATAAGTGGATCATAAAAGATCCCAAATTGTTACCCTTTTTTTTATATCTGAACTACAGTAAGTCAATCAATCAATCAATCAATCCCTGATAATGACTGACTCATACTATGATCCTTAACAGGCATCCAGACAAATAATTGCATGATATTGCTTTGAGGTAAAAAAATATATGCCTTACAAAGAGGACACCAATACAAAGGATGACTCTTTGTTGATTTAAAAATCAAACTAGAGATTTCCTTCATCTTGAGTCCTCAGCTTTGACTTTCAGATATATGTTTTACCATGAGGAAACCATACATTTTCCAAATGATTTGACAACACCTAAAACACCAGCAGTGGACTAAGTTATGTCTGACCAATGCACATATTGTCCATTTCATAAGAAAAAAAAGTGTTTATCATTTACATGTGAGCTAAAATGCTCACAACATGTGTTTCCCAGGTGATAAATAGCTCCTTTTCAGCACTGACATGAAATGCTCTCATTTGTGGAAGGCTGGGACATGCATCAGGTGGAGAGCTGTGCTGCAACAGCGTAATGAATGCTAAGTACAAGCACAGGTGGCTTCAGCCAAGGTTGCACTCGTGGCCCGTAGCTCGCTCGTGTCGCAGCAGCGGCACAGCACGAAAGCTGGGTGGTGTCAGCACTGATATCATCACAGCACAGAGTCAAAACATAGCCACTCTTCCAGCACAAGGTTTCAGGAATCCAGTATCCTGGCACAAACCTTCAGAGCAGACAGGAGCTGGAAAAACTCCAGTCTGAGAGGAGCTATTTCAACTTCTCTTCTATTTAAAGCACAATGTGCTAAGAAGTTTTGCTAAACCCTAGAAATGAATAGTATCCAAATATCCTGCATTTCCAATTACTTATATTCAGTCAGTCCAAACACATGCCACAGCATTAAATTCCACCCAAGAGTCTGGCTCACCATACTTCATTCCCTGGAATACCAACTTTAGAACACAATAATTCTAGGTAAAATGGTAGAAGCCAGAGCCCTTAAAACAAAAAAAAAAACCAAAAAACAAACTAGCAAAAAAAAAAAGGTGAGGGGGAAAGCAACACTCATTTTCTCAAATAAACACTTTTGCATGTGTCTTTAATACATAAATCTGGCAATGCATCCTTCCAATTAACAGCCTCTTCTGCTATGAAATAAAATACTGGAAGGTAATAAATGTATCAACAATAGATGCGAATTTTTTTCACCAAGATGCAATGGTCCTGGATGGGATTGCAAAAGTCTTCTACAGATTCCTAGTGACATGGATTAAGTGGATGAAGAAAAACAGAAAAGTTCAAGAAAACATTCACTTAAAGGAGGAATTTCCAAACATGGTGGAGGTACCACAGATTTGCCTTTTCTGCCCAAGTCACTCTTGAGTGTTTCACATTTAAAGGCATGTAAGACAAACCAAAGCACTCTGCAGTCAATTCTGCATTGCCATGACCAAGGTAATAACTAATCAGCTCCAGAGCACAGCTCTTTCTTCAGGTAAGATGGGAACTATTATCACATTCAAGTATTGCCAGCCCAGCCACACGCCCAGCTCCTTCTCTACAAAATCCTCTCTTCCTCCTCAGGCACTGCGATTGCTTTTGCCCCTGTAGTTGTAGTAGCAGAACAAGTGTCAGTGAGATTGCTAGAATTGTATAAAATACAAGGAAAATAAAGTGATTACAGGAGTATTTTTACAAGGGAGCAGGCTTTTTATCAGATCACAAAAGAGTTCCACAATTTTGCTTCCACAACAGAGGAAACTGGGTGCTGCAAAGCAAAGGTGGACCAAAAATGCACTGAGCTAATCATGTCACTGAATTTTATAAACAAATCCATATCAAATTGCAAAGATCACTGGAAAAATAACACCAAGAGACAGCTAGTAAACTGTGGAATTCACCATGCAGGGTGAGGAGGAGACAGTGACTTTGGAATTACAGAGTCTTTCACAAGATATTGTTTTCCTAATGATTTTTGACATCTCCCTGTTTAGCACTACCAGACGTTCCAACAATGAGCAAAGAATTCAGTTTTATCACCCCCAACATATCCATGGGTGGGCTAATTTTCAACTGATAGCAATAAATAATTTTCATTGTACAGAATCTTTGTGGGTTCTTTTTCACTGCTGGAGCAGTCCCTTGACAAATTAGGAAGTGGAATTGGATAAAGGGTCTTGTGGCAGTAGCAGGCAGCCAGAAGAAATTCAGATGAGTGACAAAACAAATTACTTTAATTAAGCAGTCCTTGCCTACTTTGCCCATATGTATTTATGTTACAGCTGTACTGCAGGTAGGATCCATAAAACTGTCCCTAAAATAGGCTGGACAGTGACCCAGGGGACTGTGATTGTTGTGAGGCCACAATTGACTTCAACTGCCCTTGGAGGTTCATTATTTGTCTTTGTTCTCTCACAGTTAAATATTCTTCCCAAGAAAGGACAGGAACAAGGAATGATGCTTCATACAGCGCAACAAGTCAGACACTACTTCAAGAATCTGCTTGAAATTCCAGAATCTATTTTCACCAAATTTCAACTTTTTTAAAAAAAAAATAAATAATAAATCATTCTACTGTGACTGGGTTCCATTCCAAGTTACAACAGGCTACCAGGACACAACACCTGCTGAGTGCTTTGTGCAGCAGAAGCCTCCTTCCTAAAGCTGAAATATGGAATGGAATAGTTTCCCAATGACTTCCTAGGTTACAAATGCTGCAGAACTATCTCCTTCTCCATGGCACTAACCACTCCACATTTAGAAAGAAAAAACAACCAACCTCTTGCTCCCAGAAGGGCACCAAAATATGTGAACTGCATGTGTACCCCACACATTTGTCCTACTTTATCTGCAAGAAAGATGAAGAGTTAATTGCTTGTGAAAGTTACTGGAACCTACCTACATATTCAGTATCTGAAAACATGGGCAGAACTCACATTCCCTTTGAGGAGAAAGGAGCTGGGGTCAGAGGTGTTTTGTAAAGAAAACTTGAACTGACTTCTTGGCTAGCTTGCAATTCACAACCACATCTAGCTGCTGGTAATATATGTCAGGACAGTATCACTACTTCTACCTAAAGATGACCAAAACATTAAATCAAAACCCACACTTCCCCTAGAGATCGTATCCATATTCCATCCACTTCCTCCATTTCAGCTCTGCAACAAAATATAACTAAAAATAGAAGACGCTGGCTGACAATGGGGAAAGTATTTCAATAAGGAAGAGAGATAAGTGCAGAAGAGTCATCCCTTCTGAAATAAAATATATTCCATGTTTGCATTGATGTTTACATTGAATGCCTCTGCCTTTTACATGCTGTCAGGCACAGTAAAACTGAGCAGATGTATATGCAAGAATGTAAAGTCATACTGCCTCAGGCCAGGCCAGCTTGAACTCTTCTGATTTTTTTTCCCTTGGTGTTTTAGTTTTAATACTGTTTATACACATTCTTAGGGTGGGGTGGGGGGAAGGGGAAGATAAAAGAGAATTATTTGTCCCTTTGTCAGTCTGGAGGAGAAGATGGATTTTGTTATTTGTTTTAAACTTCATGCCCTGTGAAATCCTCCCTGTCTCAGAAATACAGCTCCCACTGAGCTACTAAACCAAGGTGTCTCAAAGTTCACAAACTCCTTACCATGATTTCTTTCTGATTTAAGATCTTTACTGAAGGATACCAACAAAAGCAATAGAAACAACACAGTGGAAACCATAAGTTAGGATATGAAGACAAGAGGAAAAGAATAATGAATTCAACTTACTTGAATTCATTACAATCTAATTTAATTCCAAATTCAAATCCTCCTTTGCCTGAACCTAAATTGAGCCTGTAGCAAAATTATTTGAAAAGAATATGTAAGTATTTTGCAAAATACTCAACACTGTTCATAGAAATCTACTTTGCTTATATCTATACATATATCTACATATTAGAATGACAAGAAATCTCAGATTAAAAAAAAAAAAATAAAACCAAAAAAGAAAACAATACCAAAACTAAGTACACAAAAAACCAAAACACTGATAGTCAGAACTGACTTTGCATTTCAAAGTTTTTGTTTTCCTCTTTCTTGGTCATTGAGATTTCATTCCAATGATGAGCAAGTGACTGGAATTACAAGAGTTCACATTAGTTTTCTGGGCAAGCAGAATCCTCAGCAAACATAAAAAAAACACTGAAAAGAATTCATGGAAGGCCCAAGCCTGGCATAAAATCAAACTGCAATGTACCATCTGGTAAATAGGTTTTTTCTTTTCTTTACCTCTGCTACAAAAGATGAGTGAGTGTGTAAGAATTCACTACTTTTTTTCCATCTCTGGTTTGTGTTTCTGGTGTTTGGTTTGCTGTTTTTTTCCCCAAAATGTGTGCAAACAAAGAATCCCTTTAGTTGCAGTAGATGACTCTGTTGCATCTTTACCTCTTCCAGATTTCCCAATTGTTTTTCTCATTTATTCTGGGGTGTGGACATGACAGCATTGCATATTTGTCATGGAGGGTATCTGACCCAGCCCTGTGACTCTTCTCTTTCATCTGGGACCCTTTGCTGTTCTCTACATCTCTCCACCCCTTGGAAGCACAGCAGAGCCAAGGCAATGTAAGGCCTGGAAGGGTCATCATCAGCCACACAACAACCTTTTTATGGGAAGATGGAAATGGAATGGATGTGTATATACCAGCTTTAGTTTGTGTTTGTCATGATATTATACTGTAGCATAATTCATAATAGTCTGTGAGTTTGTGCTTTACTTGATAATTTTTGGGATAACTTTCTTAGCTGATATTTTGCCTCATCTAAAACTAATGAGCAGAAGCAAGCTGGAGCTTCCTCCCCTCATGTCTGTTCTAAGTCAGTCCCTCAGTGGATGTTTTACTTGCAGAAGATTGGGACTCAATTTTCCACATAATTTTTGTGGAAGAAAAAAAAAATTCTGAGGGAACAAGGACAAGTTTCTCCACAATGAGTTACTAGAGGCTAATATGATGGGCTAGACCTATGACTTTACATCATTTTTTTCCAAACATTTCTCAAAACTGTGTAAAAAATAGAGGCATCCTTTTGTACATTGTGACATCTAGCACATGCAGTAGTACATTACCTTAATGGCCAAAAAATATAATTCATATATATTAAAGTATCTAAAGAGACATTTTGAAAAATAAGGATATTGACCCCTGTCATTCTGTTCTAATGTAGATCATCATTCTAATTCCCTCACCAATTTTAATTCCACATGGAATGCACTCCCACTCTTAAATTATTGCAAATACAGAAACAGCAACCAACCTCTAGTCAATAAAAATCCACACCACTTCCTTAAGCAAAGCAATCCTCCTCTTTACCAAGCAAAATCTGCACAGCATTTTCCCAGGAGAGCATGCACTTGTGTGCATATCTTTGTCTTAAATACATAATTAAAGACAAATATGAATATTTCTGGCAAGGCCACTGTGGTATCATGTATGTCCATTTCAAGTTAAGTCTCTCTGCACGTTGTCAGTGCCTCACGCTGCACACGGTTTCCATTCTGTTCCCTTCAATGCTCTTGGAAGCAATTGAAGTCAAAACATCCTGGAAGAAGAGTTCAGGTTTTTACACCCCTGGTTTCAATTATTTTTAAATCTGACACACAAACACAGCTTTTTCAGATATGTAAGTGGAGTGCCAAATAAGGATATTTTGATTTTTTTTTTTTTTTAAATACATGTGGTTGAAATCTGAGACCTGCCTGCTGCCAAGCCACAGTATTTGGAATCAAGTACTGGCACAAGAAAATAAGCCATTGTTCAGAGTATCATTTTAAGAGGAACTGTCCTGCAAAAAGGAAAACTTAAATTCCCATAGTTTAGCTCATAGTTATAAGACAATCCCATAATTCTTTGTTAAACACTTGAAAGTTGAAATATAGGTCCTAGCAATGTTTATCCAGGCTTTCAGAAATAATCTTTTGATATAAACTACACTAAAGCCATTAAGTTTTTCTCCATTATAAAAAGAATCAAAATTATAGGATGGGATAGTCCATCTCATCAATGATTTTCTCGTGGCTCGCTGACATTGTCACTTTTATCCAAAGCTGCTTCCATATTTTTGAATGTATCAGCAAAAGTAGTAACAGCTCCTAACTGAGATAAAAGCACATCGAGGGTAATACTGTATCATTAGGTAAGGCTGAGCAACTTCACATCCCTGATTTTAGAGGCCAAAAGAGCATATTTTTTAGATATATACACATTTAAGCACTTATTTGCAGGCACTCTGAGGGAGCCAGAGCTTCAGCCACTCTCAGCTTTGACCAAGTAAAAAAAAAAATAAAAGAAAAAAATATTTCCTAAACTAACAAGGGCTCAGAACTTAATTTTATTACAAATAACTCTTCCTAGAATAATGGATGAGCATGAAGGGCATGGAGGAATAAAGTAGAGATCTGGTATTTAGCTTTAGTGAGGGCTAAGGTTGCATAGAAAGCACACAGTTAGGTACCATGTATATTCACATACAAAATGAAAGAAAATTAAATTGAGAAGGCTGACCTCCTGAAGATAAAACTAAGTCATTGATTCTAAACTCAGCTAGTGAAACAAAGGAAAAAAATTTAAAAACATAATTTTTTCAGTTCATTGAACAAAAATATACAGTAGATTTGTTTCTTCTAACAAAAGAACTAATACAGTAAATGAAAAAAATCATTAAACAGCCCATCTAGTAACACCTCCACTAGCCTAGGATTTTAACTGTGAATGTGCTCCTTCCAGTGCTTGATGCTGGAGTAACACACCAAGTCACAATGTTTAAATTTAACTTAGAGAAAAAAAAATTATTAGTCTATCTCAGTGCTCAAATTTCAGTCCTTTGTGAACACACTGGTTCAGTCTTTCCCACCAGTTTGCCACCCAGGTTCTGCTACAAAGTCAGAGCCAAGTTAGACCCAGATCTACCTTTGACAAGAAGCGTTATTTTTAGGAATCCTTCCTATTTTATTTTCCTTAGAGAAGAGCAACAACATCACTGATTTTTAAGGTGTGTACATTAAGAGAACATGCCTGCTCAAATCAATGAAAGAAACTCCCAAGTATCTTAAGTTGCCTCCTGGAAGATTCTCACAGTTTGGGCACCTAGCCTAGAAACTTTAGGATACTGATCACTTACTGAATCATTGAGGACTCAATGAGTCATGGAATTATGATGTTCTATGTGAAGTGTCTGTGTGCCAGCCTGCACAGGCAGAGCAGCCCCTCTGTTCAGGCTGGCTTGCAAAGCATGTGCAGGTACAGAAAAACATCACTCTGTATCAGAGTACTCAATATCAGAGCACACCTGCACCACTGACTTTTCAGTCTCAGCTTGTTATCTGCTTTGAAGACCTAACTTTAACCAAATCTGGGAGGAGGATAAAAGAGATAAGAGGAGAAGATAAGGGAAAGAGAAAGCATATTTTGAGTTTGCCTTACAGTCAGGACACTGGTTCTAGTGTACACACATTGTGATGTCCCCCATGGCTGAGCAGGAGCAGACTCTCTGTTTCTGACCATTCTTTGCTTTTGTTTGCACAGAAGGAAACTTTATCTTGTATACCAAAGCTGCAATACATATTTCTTTTTCTCTTAAGCCTGGTTGGTTTTGATTTGGGTTTTTTTCCGGAGAAACACCAACTTACTCCTCCCTGTCCATGGCACAGGTTGATTTTACTTTGCTTCACAATCTATCTTAAGTCATTCACTTAACTGGAAACTGTTCTCATGTTTATGCTGCCCTTGAGAGGTTTTCCTCAGATTGCTTTGTTTCATAAATAATTGTCTCTTCCTTTTTGTGCTCATCTTTTGTTTGGATTAGCTCTCAGTATGCAATATGTCATGTTCAGAGTGATGCAGTGTCAGTATCAGAGCCCACCCCAGATCATTCCCAGCAAAGTGGAGGGGGTGTTATGACCATGCGTGCATGTCTGCATCTGCCTGCTGCAAAAATGAGTTGATCTTAGGGTGATGCCTGTCATCTGGCTTCTAGGCTTTGTTGTGCCAATACTCTGAAATAAGCTCAACCAAAATATTTTCTTTTGATGCAACAGAAGCATTAATGCATGATAGATACATTTGGAAATTATTTATCACTCACTGAACATTCTCTAAACAGAAATTATGCAAAACAGACTACAAGAACAGTCTATAAAACTGACTTCCTCTGAGGTACCAAGAAATCTCACGACAGTCTCAGAGCAGGCAGCACTCAAGATGCACTAAATAAAAAGGTACAAAGCTTATGCTGTGTTCAAGCAGAACCTTCAGACATGTATCCGTTCAGAAGTTCCTTCATCCAGGCACTCTGCTCACCTTCACCCATTGCCCCTGCTCAGTCTTTTAACTGGAAGGTTTTCTTTCAACTCATGGGATGTGGAGCAATCAAATAAAATACATCTGGGAAAGCCAACAGGGAAACCAACATGAGCCTCAGGCAGCTAGACCAGGAGAGTTTGGGAATGAATAGAAAGCTACTGAGACAAACAGCTGATGACTGCTTACATACATTCTTCAAGCATAATACTAAAAACCCTAACACCAACCTTGCATCATCTGGAGGCCTTCAATTACCATCCTTTAATTAGCACCCTCATTACATTTTCTTCGATGTGTAACACAACACTTCTGGGCAGTCAATATGCCAACAGTCTGAGGCTGCTAAGCAGGCATCTGATGCTGCTCAAAATGAAAAGTGATCTCTCTATCAGGTGCAGTTTCTGTACATGTGGTTTTTGTTTATTGACTCCATTTTATTATTAGAAACATACAGACTCAGGTCAATTTGGGCTGTCTTCTTCAATTACAGAAAATGTCAATCATGCTGCAAAAGAAGCAGGTGGATCTGTGCTTAATTTGCCCTCACAGGGTCCATCTTGACACAACACTTCTACCACCTGGAAGCAAATATCCCACCTCTCAGTGCATCGCTAATGGAAAAGATAGAAACTTTATTTAAGAGTTCTGGAAGAATTCAGTTCTCATAACAGCTGAGCTCCACTGTGTAAACAAGGAGAAGGGCTGTTTCTAGCAAGATTCCCATGAAAAATCTGGAAATCTGTTTCCATTTCAGGTATAATCCCAATGGTGTTCACAAACTGGATTTCTGAAGTTAAGTTTATTAGCATCAGTATGATTAAACATGAATCTGAACAAGCTTCTGGCTACAAACTCTGTGACCACTGGCCAAATAGAGTAATATTTAACATCTTAATAGTAAAAAATTAAATTTTAAAAAGTCAGCTGGCAAAAAAAAACCAACATTATTCAAGACAGAGTAGTACGTGATCAAAAAAAAAAACGGTATTCCTTGTGGTACAGGGTTTTTTTTTTAACTCAAACTGTTGCACTTTTTTAGCTACACTTAAACCATCACCCACAAACTCATGGGACACGGTGCAATCAAACTGAGACCTGACATGCTCAATTGTTCCAGTTTGTGCTGCTAATAAATGCATTTACAGAATAATGCTTTCCATCTCCTCACTGAAATGTTTTCCATGTGGTAAAAATGTTCAGGTCTGCATCTGATACTTGCATGCCGCAATACAAGGCAAATTTAAAATTAATAAGGCTATTCTGTGGATTAAAAATTCAAGGATGACGCGTCAGTTCTGTTGATAAAGGATTTGTGGTTCCCTACAGAATGGCATATCCATTCCTTGCTTGACATGCAGCTAGATTCCAGTGATATGTACCTCTTCTGGTACTCATCCTGTTCTTTTCCTTTACCCAAGGCCATCTTCCTCATATAATTTTGTTAGATTTAATCATTATTACTAGAATCAGACCAAATACGTATCAGCTCACCAGAGGCTGGCTGTGTAACACCATCTAGTAACACTACATGCTTCCCAACAGCACACAGGGAATACTGTCCTTCCCACATTATGGAGCAGGAAATGGGGACACGGGTCCTACGCAAATCATCCAACGTCACCAAGTGTGTTGGTGGCAAAGCTGGAAAGAGAACTTGTCCCTCAAACATTCAAGGGAGTGGGTGAGGGAAGCAGTTTGCCAAGCCTCCCACACACACATAAATGGAGGTTTGCTGTCGATCTGTTCAGTTCTTTGGCGCTGCAAATACTTGCAAGTTTACAGCTACAGCCGTAACTTCATTAAGCAAAACATTTCACAAGTATGACAATTACTTTATAAGGAAACCTACTCTCCCAGTAACCCGACCCGCTGTCCTGACACCAGTGATGTAATCCAGGGCAGAGGCTCCGAGGAGCATCTGGTAAAACGTGATGATTCAGTGGAATTTTGTAAAACAAGAGCTGGAAGGGCGAAACACATCTTTGAAGGAATTCCACTGAAGCTTGAAACGGAGAGAAGACAGCACAATGATGCCAACAAGATTGCATTAGGGATTAATCTGGCCTGAGATCAACTTCACCTGCCCCTCTAGCTACTCCACTTAAATCCATGAACTGGCTAGAGAGAACCATTCCTCTGGAATTAGAGCAGGCTCCCCGACTTTAAGGTTTCACTCATCCCTGCTCCTGACAACTTCATTTCAATTCCCATGACTGTCTGGCTGAGCACCACGTTGGCTCCCCTCCCTCTCGTTTCTATTTCTC
Source organism: Poecile atricapillus (assembly GCF_030490865.1). Lineage (NCBI taxonomy): Eukaryota > Metazoa > Chordata > Aves > Passeriformes > Paridae > Poecile > Poecile atricapillus. The sequence goes on from NC_081252.1 coordinate 10,503,746, forward strand.
TCCTGTCTCGTGCAGCTACAGCTTTGTAGTCCCAGGCCAGAAGCCACCTGCACAAACCTGAGGGGACAGCTGTTCTCTCTTGGTGCTCAGCCTTCTCCTCTCATGCAGAGGCTGCATCAATGAGCTCAGTGGCCACCCATCACACCACCTCAGCCCTCCCCAGGGAAGCCTCTACATGAAACTTCGCCAGATCCTCCCAGTGATTGTCACTCACATCTCTTCTGGACCTTACTCCAGGGAGAAATGCTGAAATTATCTGAAATTCTTTCCATTGAAACATCTCTACAGTTAAAAAAATAAATAAATAAATAAATAGTACAACATGGAATTTACTGAGCATTTTTACAGTCTTTGCATGTCTTGGTCAAAAAAAAAAAAAAAATGCTCAAAGTTTTGCAGTTTGGTGGGATTTACTTTTGGACTGCATTTTTTAGCTCTGCTTAAACTTTTTTGTATTTTTTGGACTGATTTTTTCTGGTTCCTAAAAAATCACATTTATGCAACCATAATTATGTTCCTTTGTTTGTGGTTTTGTTTGGGAGTGGTTTACTTTTTGGTTTTGTTTTGGTGCTTTTTAAGGAAAACCACAAACTTTATAGGAATTAAGGAGAAGATTCCCACCTAGCTCTAATAAAGGACACTGATACCTTCTTCAGCCCCAGCCTGCAGCCCTCCACTGCCTGCAGTGGGCAGACTCCTTGCTTGGAAGCCAAAAAATAATCAAAAAAGCCATAAAAACAGTGAGCTAAAGTTTTCCCACTAAAATCTCCAGATAAAAGAGTACAGAAGTCATTCAATTAAACAGTATAAATCTAGAATACCTGATACCCCAGACACTTGACAGAGCATGAGACACAATGTGCTGTTGTTGCTATTGTTTGGGGTTAACACCATTTTTATTTTTTCACTGCATTACCCGAAAGAGACTGAACAGATATTTGGGAGGGGTAATGAGATTACAAAAAAATCATGGTAAATTGATATTCTGAGCTCCCACTTCCAAAATATGCTGCATTTATGGCTTCAGACATAACCCCCAAAATTCCTGGCATTGAGTCTACAGACAATCTGAAAATATTAATCAAAGAAGAGTTACTTTCCCTTTTCCCTACAGGACTTAAACAATTATCAGGCTTGGTAAAGAGTTGTGCCAATGAAAATTCACAGAACTCTAGTGCTGCTGTATGGGAACCAAATAATTTTCAAAACCTGGATTATTTCTTTATTCAAGCATTTTTCCTGACCTGCCACTCAACATTATCCACTCTCACTTTCATGAAGCATAAAGGGAAATTAAAAGGAAGACTCCTCTCATTCCTGGGTAGGGTTCCTTAAAATTCCTAATTCAGTAGGAGACAATGAAAGTGGATCTTCTCCTGGAGACCCTCTTTCACCACAGTTCCCTGTCAGGAACAGACACTCGTGCATTTGCACTCACACATTTATATTCCACATGACAAGCGGCAATTATAGAAATTCCTGGCTTGGAAACTAAACGGAGAAGCATCACAGCCTATTTTTAGAAGCCTTCAATGCAATTTAGCAGCTGCAAACAAGCTGAGAGAGGCAGCAGCTTACAAGCAGCCTTCTGGAGACCACAGTTGGGAACCCCTGCACCACGAGGTCCCATCCGGTGCACACATCCCACAGCTGGGCTCATCCTCAGAGACCACACCCTCAGTGTGGGAGCAGCACAGACAGGTGGATAAAAATAATACCAACATACTGGAATGGAAGAGACAGACCTCCAGTTGGGCAGAAACATCCCAAGATGCCTGAAGAAACTCCATGCAAAGAGCAGGCACGTAGACTGGTGTGCTCTGTGCCTACCTGCTGCAGTAACTCTTCCTTCCCCTTTTTTCCACCCCTTGGGACAAAGCCAGAGACTTCTCCAGGCTCCCACCTGGATGCTGGGCCAGGAGACAGCATGTGCCTGGCTGCTACCAAGGTGCACTGCAATCCCAGCAAGGATTTGTGTGTTTGCATCAATGGACCAGAAAAAGGACACAGAGAAAAGACAGCCACAGAACTCCACAGCAACTTTTGTGCCAGGACAAAAAGGAGGCTCTCAGATGGATTTTTTTCACCTTTGCCCAAGCATTGGTTTCTGCAACACCAGTAAGATCTTCTTGTCTTTGACCTCCATCCTTAACTTTATCAAAACATTGAAGAAATTATGGTGGGAAAATTACTACATGAGCAGACACATCATAACCACACCAAAATCACTTCCTAGGAAACATGGCTATGCCCATGGAAATTTCAAAGGAAAAGAGGGAAGAAAAAAACCTCAAAAGATGCAGAAGAAAAACACTATCAAGAAAGAGAAAGAATATTTATCTGGAATCAGCAATCTCTCAAGAGGCTGCCAAAGGAAGTGGCTTATCCTGTGCACTACACTGTTTTTATAAGGAAAGCAATTAAAATGCTTTTTACCCAAGAACTAAGTTCATGAACAAGTAAGACCCTGCAAGGAGATAGATCTTAAAATAAAGAATCTATTTGGAATACCACAAGTCACATAAATTTAAGGTTCAAGAACCACAAGGAGGTATCCAACTGATCAATATTTACCCCCTTGGAAGGAGAAAAATCTGCATGCATGGGGACCAAGAGCCATTCCTGGCATTACTCTCCTGGCTTTTCTCAAAGAGCCACTACAGAAAATAGTGGGGGGGGAAAAAAAATATCTGTTTGAGAAATAACCTTTGTGGTCAAGTAGAGCTAAACTCTCTCCTGGTACAAACTGGGAAACTTCCAGTGACTGGAACTGCTTTCTTTTTTCTGGCAGAAACATGTGCCAGCTGAACTGCCAGAAGCTGAAATAGCCCATCACAGCAGAAAGAATACTACAGTAGGAATAAAATAATTTTCTTTTAAAAGTATTAAAAGAAAATGCAGTTTTACTCTAGGCTTATGCATGTTTAGTTTCAAAAAAAAAAAAAAAGCAAACATTTGCATATTTTCCATGAAAAATACGTATTTTTATTTTAGTATCTGAGTGACAATGTGTTCCACTAGTGCCACCAAATTCCATTCAGTGGTCTGCACTGAAAAGCTTAGATCCACTGGTACTTATTTTCATAGCTCTATTTCCATTTATCAGGAGGGTCAGAAAGGCTTTTTACAATGAAGCACTGTGCTAGTGACGTGGCCAAGCTTCAAATTCTAGGCAAAACTGCAAATTTAGGTGTTACCAGTGCAAGCTTAAGTCCCTCTATTTAAGGGACTTAACTTACTTAAATCAAACCGTGAGCTGCATGAAGCAGTTAATTATGGGAGACATCACACCTACATGTTGTTATTTGTTGATTTGATTCCAGTGGAGGCGTGTTTCCTAAAATTGTAGCAGACACTGATAAATATGGAAGTAGCTCTTGGGGAACCACTCAGAAGCATTTGTTTGTGTTTTGTGTTACACCATTTCCATTCTCTTCTCTCAGCAGCCCAGGCCCAAGCTGGCTACCTAGAGGCAAGAAAATAGACATCTGTGAAAGGAGTTCAAGATTTTGGCTTCCTGGGACAGAAACACCACAACCAGTGCTGCAGGTACCACCAGTACCAGCAGAAATGATTCCTTAAGCTACTACTGCTCTTCCAGAGCTCTTACCAGAGCATTACTTGTGCTCCAAAAAACCCAGTGGTTTGCCATTCCTCCAATTTGCCTGATTCGTTCCTAATTATTTTAAAGTACTTTGCACTTTCTTTAACATGACATTTTTTGAATTAGGAACATTTCAAACCAGATGCTGGGGTTAAGAACATTTGATATTAAAAACATGGCTGCATTTTTTTCCTTCAGCACTAGACTGCTCTCTTATGGGAAGCGAGTTTATATGTATCATCTGGTTGCAGAATGTTGCTTCAGGGCTGGAGCACTGGAAGCATTTAACAATTATTTTTTGGTCTCTTTATCAGAAAACCTCAAGAGAATTCCAGGACTTCGGAACTTGCTGGATGTCACCAAGAGTTATCAGAAATATGTAAAACAAAAGCCTATTAAAACAAAACAAAAAAAAAAAAAAAAATCAAAGATATTTGCTTGAATGAAAACACTTTTATAAAAATTGGTTCTGTAATGTATATTGGCCATCTCTACTGCCCTTAAATGCTTCTTGTTTTAGAACATACACTAAGTAGATTAATTTATTGCCCTACCGTATCAAAAATTGCCTTTTTGGTACTAAATGTAAAACTGTTTTCCCTCTATAATATATTTCAATTATTGGCAGTTACATGGTTTATTTTCTTCACAGAGTAAACAAAGCAGTTTTGACTCATGTTTGTAAATAGCTGCACATTTAAAAAGTTGTGCTTTTAGAGGGCAGCTAAAAGTTCAGAATCATATCCCTCAAATTTCATAAGCAGTGTAAGCAAAAAAAGTAATTCTGCTAATTAGCCATTAAATATATCTGCATGCTTGAAGAATAGGGAGATGGAAAAAAGAGATTTCTACACCTCAGAAAATGTTATGTAGCTGGAAATGTCAAGATTATTAGGGAACAAATGGAAGTACCTATAAAAACATTCATAGGCCCCTGTACCATTACACTAAACTTTAAGATCCAGTGTCAAAAGGTCAGTAATTCCAATCTTTTTTTCCAGTATTATTGCATTTAACTTAAACCACATTTTCTCACCCGACTGGAAGTAGGGCCAGAGTCCATTCCTATGAGCTGATCACTACAAATCCAGTTTGGAACTCATGCAGAGCACCTAGGTCTGCTGTTTGCAAAACGTGTCAGATCACTCCATAAAAAGAAACAGACTGAAGTGTTCTGGTAACTGCCTGATGCATTAATTTATAAGATTTATGGCTTTTATATAAAGGTAGGATTAGCACAATGTATAAAAATTCCAACTGCTGACAGAACTTTTACAAAAGGAAAAAAACCAACCAAAACCTTAATGTTTTCAATAAATTGGAAAAAGCCCTGTAACATTTCCCCCACCCTATGGTGAGTTTCTCTTGCCCCTTGAAATGCTCCATATCTTTCATCACAGAACCTTTACAAGCAAAGGCTGCTCTCTTGTCTATTACATACCTTCACTCTCCTGGGGAAGACCATTCCAGAGCTAGGACTTGTAACTAATGTGCTGCAAGCTGAAATGAGAAACTGAAAATCATGTTCTGACTTCCCAGCCTCCCACTTACCTGCTTGTCCTTAGTTTGTCTCCCATCTTCAGCTGCTTGCACTGAGTATTTTTTGAAGAAAAGCCCAGTAAGAATTCAACCTGGTCTAGTGGAAGGTGTCTCTGTCCAGGTGTCTAGATGGTATTTAAGGTCCTTTCCAACCCAAACCATTCTGTGATTCTGTGAGTATGTACTAACATGGTCTGATATACATAAACACATTACAGATTTAAGAATAAGAAATCACAGAATTTAAGAAATCTCAGATTCCAAATAGACTCGGTCCCATTCTTCTACCTACTGCTTTTCCTATTATTTTAAGCAGAACTAGGTTCACATTTTCAGACAAGGCCTCAAGGCAGTCACATGCTTGAAGACAAGAACATAGTTGCAGGCTAAAGTGAATGCAGATTTCATAATTCTATGTTTCTCATTAATAAAAGATCTCCCAAAGGTTGTACCACTACACCTTCACTCCAACAAGAGCACTAAGATCCACAGCAATTTTTGGTGGCCATCCAAAGGTCATTCAAATGAATTTACAATGGGGCTGTAACTCCCATAATGAAATTTATACTATAAAAGAATCAAACAGATAATGTGAATGAACGCTGGGAAAAGTATACATTGAAAATAGTCGAGTGTGAAACAGATTTCCATTAGAATGGACATTTTTTCGATATTTATTCTCCACAAAGAGACTTATTACCTTGCTGCTATTGAAAATTCACATTTAATTACACATAGCTTTGACTGTCAAATTTCATGTGTATTTGCAATGACTCTGCTCCATTTTGCTGTTCACCTTACCCAGTCAAGATATAAAAACTGCAGTGAACAAAGAACAATTTTCCCTTGCTCCCTACTTCTGTAGCTCAAATCCAAGGCTACTGCAACACTGGCAGTCTTCAGGTAGAAAAATCATAAAATCATTGGTGTTTTAGGCACTTTCTCAGTTAGGTCTGCCCTTAGCTGACATGGTGGCAAAGAGAGTAGTGGCTCTCAATAATCAATGCCATGGCATTTTATATTAAACAAAACAAAACTAAGCAAAACAGAACAAAAGAAAGAAACCCACCACAGCATAAAATGGGATTAACAGAAATGCAAAACAAATGCAAAGCTTCCCTACCTGCAGAAGAGTGCATATACACAACTGAGAATTTGTTTGCTGAAGGAATTTCACAGATATTTGCAAAATATGAAGGCATGCAAGAGACTGGCTTTTGTACAAAGGCCACAAAATACAGAGAATTGGTTTAACGTTCATTACAAATTATCTTTGTTCTGCTTCACACAGAATAACACAGCACTTTGAATTATGTTAGCCAGAAAACAGATGGCTGCGATGTTCTGGAAAGCTCAACGTACCCGTGATCACCTTCCACAATAGTTCAGATTTTGACTTCCATCTCAAGGTTGCTCCTTACAGACAAGGGCTGAAACCAATGAAATCCTCATGACCTGAGTAAGCACAGACTCTTTGCCAACAGCTCAGATGAAGAACGCCTCGTAGGAGGTCACAGAGAGAAGCAACCTCTCAGCACTCTGACCAAATCCCAGCAAAGTTAATTCCCTCCATTCCCAACTGTTTCCCAGATACTTTAAAGCAGACATGGGTTACATAACCACGTATGAAAATCAGGCAGGGATTCTGGAAAGCAGCACTGTCTTTAAGCAGAGACAACTGCCTATGCATCCAGACTGTTCAGGAAGCCCAGCTCCAACACCAGCTCATCAGTGTTACTTGGGATCCAAGGATGACAGAATATTTGCCTTCACTAACAAAACTCATTAGGGACCCACAGCAAGCAGGAATATAAATAAAACTGCTTTCAAGCTTCAAGTATCACAGTTCTTTCTAAAAGTGTCTAGAAAGCATTCTCAGAAGACTAATGGCCTCCATTCATTCATTACAACCTCAGAAGTTCAACCACTAAAACTTTTTATACCAGAATTGACTATTTTCCACCACTAAAAAAAAATAAATTCACTGTCAGAAGAGCTCTCTTTTATGAAAGACAACATAGTACTTTTAACTTTGAGAGGGCTGCCATGCAGAAGTTAGTGAATTACTGCATGAAAGACTAGTGAATTAAAAGGTTTTTACAGATCTTGAGATACCATAAAATCTGAGTCCTGAAATCATCACCTCTGTCCAAAACCAGCTTAGCTGTCAGGCATTAATTAATTTCTCTGCCAATATGGTGGTGAAAGCAGCTAGCATTACATCCTCAGTGAAAAATCTTTGTTACTTCACTTAGAATCAGCCTTCTCCACTCCAAGAGATTACAGGTCACCCATTTCATTCCAAATGTTCTTACTCTGCTGCCCTAAAAGCTCATTACTGATACTGAGTCTGGTTAAAAACCACAAAACCATCACAAACCATGGCAAAGAGGCCAAGGAAGCAGACAGAGGAAATTCCCTTCTCCTGGCATTACTATTCCTATAGTATCAATACAACAGGGGAACTGGGTTTTTCTAATTATTATTTACAGCAAATTGAAACATGTATTGAACAGAAATCATAGCAAAGCTGAGTGCACTAATGAAAGCAGATGAAAACACAAAAATCTCATCTGCCATCCAGACAGCCAGGATGAGAAAGATCCTTACATTTATTAATCTGTGTTCTAAGGCAATGATGTGCATAAACTGTGCAAATATGAGAATACTTGCATGAGGCACATTTGGAAAAATCCAGCTGAGCAAGTTATTTGAGGTCCTTGTAAGATCTCAAAAAGTCCTTTTTTTAAATTAGGAATTTTTACAGGAAATGAAATAAAAATGTATTTTTCTAATAAAATAAATAAAGAAAAGAAAAATATATAATTCAACACTAATATATGCCTGTTGTCCTTACATCCTACCAGGTCATAAAAATAAGAGCTGTTCTGCTTTCAAAATGTGCTAACCAGCAATCCATAAAAGTATAATATTGAGATGAAATACAGACTTAAAACCTCAGTGCCACTCATACCAGCCACCCACTCCATTCAAGTATTCTGCTCAGTTTGCTCTCTCACTTCTCAAAGGTCCGAGATCACTCTCCCAAATCCTACTTGAAGCACTGTAATCCATCATGAGATGTTAAATAGCCACTCCAAACTGAAGGACAACACCTTGGGACAGACCACAGACTCCCTGGATAAATATCATGGCTACTCTGGAAATCCCATGTCATCACTTCAGCAGTCCAGCTTAATCTAAAGATTTGGCCAGGCCCCAAGACTTGTGTCACTGGAGCATAAGGCATGGTTTGCAGACCTGGAAGAGCAGCAAAGTGATGGACAAGGTGCTGAAGAACGGGAGATTAAACCCCCTGTTACAAAATGCAAGGTTCAACAGGAGAGGGTGAGAAGAATATTGAGGGACAGAGGGGAATTCTCCTCACAATAAAGATTAATTCCAGTAATTGACAGGATTTCCTAAGGGTTATATAAACACAGGCAGCAATCATAAATCTCTCTGCTGCACCCACTCCCACAGAATAAACCTCTTCCCTTTCTTTAGCTGTGCACTAAAAGATAGAGAGTTCAGACCAAAGTGGGCATGCAGGCAAAAAACAAGTGCAAGGACTCAAAGGTGTTCTGTGGACTTCAGCATGAAAGAGAAGACTAGACACCATGGCATCAAGAATGTTTCTTAGACAATGTTCGTACACTAAGACAGAAAACAGGACAGCAAATTTAAGTCTAGCTAAATTATGGAACAGCTACAGTTTGGAAACCACCAACTAACAAATTTTATATTCTAACTTGAGATTAACTTAATGCTAAACTGTGTGATTGTTATTGGAACTTGGCAAGTTCCAGCCAAATCATATTAAATTACTGTACTTACACTTTGGTAATTGACATGCACTAACAATCCTGTGTTTAAGTATTAGAAAGTCTCTATCCAGTTACATTACTCCTGTGTTGTTTCAATGCCATGAAATTACAGCATCACAGACCATTCTGAGTTGAAAGGATCATGAGGATCACCAAAGTCCAGCTCCTGGCCTAAGCATTCAGGTGGTAAATCATTTCTCTTGTTTATACTTTGCACAAGCCACTACAACACTGAAAGTGACAGCTTAAGCTGCTACATCAACTCATCGAGCAATGAAAAGAAAAATTAAATTAATATATACATTACTTTCAAATATCATTGACAAGATTAATTGGAGCAATGGCTCTGAGACTCTGAAAAAAAATCTGATTATTCCAACATAAATTCCTTAAAACAGGCCATTCATTAATTATTTCTTATATATTTTTAATTATTAAATTATTAAATTAATCATATAATTATTATCTTAATTTACATTGCTGTTAATAATTTTATTTATTAATACTTAATTTTCAGTACTAATATTTAAATATTTTAAATTAATATTAATAATATTTCTTAATAATGTGGTTCTTTTAAATAACTATTATTTAGGAATAATTAATTAATTTAATTATTTATTATTACTATTTATTAAACTAACCATAAATAGATTGTTATGTTTCTCAGCCTTTGAGTAAATAATGTAAATATTCCATGATATTGCTAACGAGGATTTCAAGAAGCTTTCAAGCAACAACTTTTGAAAGAAATTTAAGAAGTCAATGTAATTTACTCAAACCTAATCAGACACATCAATTTGATGCAATTCTGCATCAAATACACAAACTTATACTGATTAACAGGAAAACCTGTACCAAGTTTTTCTCTAAAGGAAGCCAACACCCACAATTATGGTTTTGCTGTTTGTTTCAAATCTATGCCAATCTCTTCCTTTTGTGTTAAACAAAAAAAAAAGATGACCTGAAGTTCATGAGCTGAGCCCCAAGGAAGTGGGGCTACCTATGGAACACCGACATATATATGTACTGAAAACAAAGAGTTATATCAGAAGATTCTGAAAGAAAAAAAAAAAAAAGAAAAATATTCTTCTGTGTCTTCTCTCCAGGGACTTGTCACAAGCAGTTCCATGGAGGAGAAGGACAATTAGTCAAGAAGCATCAGGGACTGCTGGTAATTGGCTGCTCTCAAGAGCCTCTCAGAAAGGATGCACAACATTTCACATGTGTTTGCATTATGTTTGTTCATTCATGCAAAAGAAATAGTCATTAATTACGTCCTCCTGTGCTGCCATAAAGAAATTTTCATAGTTTGCCTTGCTACAGGTTATTATGTGTTACCAGTTTCCACCAAGAAACAGTTGGATCACTTTTCCCATATTAAACAAGAAAGTTTACACACCATCACTAGAAGTTTCTCAAACAGCTTTTTTCAAAAAATGCAAATAACTACCCTGTGACACAGCTTGTTTTTAATCAGATGGTTGCTATTTGTAAAGACCTCGTGCTTGTTACACTTCAAATACATAACCATGTAAGGTTTATATAATATTCTTCTATGACTTAAACACAGAACAGAACGAAAAAGGAGACACCAAGTAAAACAGAAGTGTAGGCTATAAAATTGTAACAGGAGGTTGAATGTATAGACCCATCAATCTATACTAAATGGTGAAACTGTCAGAGAAGACGACTTCATATCAAAGGTCATGCTTTATTTCTGTTCTTAGCTTTTTTTACCCTCATGCTTTCAATAAAATGCTTCACTTTAGCAAAAAAAAAAAAAAAAAAAAAAAAAAAAAAAAAAAAGAAAGAAAGGTGGCTGTTGTTAATGTAACAGCCATATGTTCTGCTGTTAAAGAGGTTAGCCCAGCTTTTGCAGATTCTTGAGTTCGGCTGCAGCTTGCTTGCATCTGGTCTTTGTCTAGATTTATTAATAGCACGGCAAGAATTCTAAATTATGCAGGGGTGTCACAGAGATCATGCAGTATACATTCACTCCAAGCTAAAGAACAATATTCAGTTTAAACTTTTTAATGGGTTTCTTTAAAACAAAACTGGACAACATACCAGAAAATACATTCGAGAACAATCCTGCTTGGAGAGGCTGATGAATGAGGTGTTCTAGACAGTATTTTCTAGTTATATTTTCCATATATTTCATTCTCTGTTATCTCATTGTTCCACTTCAGCATCCAGGCACTATTCAGAGGCTATATCTGATAGACTCAACAGCCCAGACATTTGATGTGCTGCTCCTGGTGGATCAAAAAGCCACTTTGGGAATGTCTAGCATCCCCCTCTGTCCTTCCCAACCCTGCACCTGCAGGGCTCAGGCAGTGTTGAGCTGCAGGGTGGGCAGGAACACAACACAGCCCACACACAGGTGCTGCTGAGACAGGAAGATTTCCCACACCCTTTTCCTTTTCTCTCCAGAGCTTATGAGCATGGAAGATGGCATTTAACCTCCCATGCCTTCGGGCATTTTTCTGCAGTGACTGATGAATGAGGGCTGGCAGCCCTGACCATGATGATGCTCAGGGGTGTCTCAGCCACAGATGGCACCCACACTCACTCCATACTCAGACTCCTACCTCAGGAGGAGATTCTTTTCTCCTCCCAAGATCCCATGTCATGTTCAAAGCTCTGTTCCACACAGAGAAGGACTTAATAGCTACATCCCCTTAGCCTGCTGAAAAGCAGCCCCTTTCCGAGATTGAGGGAAGCAGAGGTGGCTTATATGTAAAAGTCCATATTTTTCTTTTCATCATGTTTGGTGCTTCAGCCAAGACGCCTGGAAAGTATTTAACCACCAGTAAGAGGGAAGAGATTTGTCAGGTTCAGGAATATGGATGCTGCACAGCTACAGAAATGCCACCAGATCAGGCAGATGCAGCTAGGCAGGTAACCTCCCATCAGGGAACTGGATTGCATGGTGGAGGGATCCAGGAGCCACCAGGTAATCCTTCTAGACTTATTATTATTATTATTATTATTATTGTTATTATTGTTATTGTTGTTATTATTGTTATTATTGTTATTATTGTTATTATTGTTATTATTATAGAACCTACCTCTGGCATCTTTTCTGTGGCTGAATGAGAACATTTAGAATGTTATCAAAAATGTTGCCCTGGTAATTTCCACAACTACACCCACAAACTCCTCATAAAAAAAACCAAACAAACAAACAACTTTTTAAGGTCTCCTAGGTTATTTGTTACAGTGAAATTATGGAAAATACATGAAAAAGCAACTCAGACAGTTGCCAGATATCTCTGTTTTTCTCCATGTGCATTATACATAGCTCTCGCATATAGGTAAAAATAAAGATTAAACAGTCTGGATTTAACATTGTTTGAATTCAAGATGAGAGAAAAAGCCATCATCTTCTAAAGTTCTGGGGGGAATACTTTTATGGGAGAAGGAAGTAGTACAGCCTTCCTTCCAGCTGCAGGGCAGGAATGTGCAAAGTGTGGGATGGAGGAAGAATGGTGCAGGGCCAAATAGCAGAGAAAATTATGTACCAGAAAACCAGGTGAGTTGGCAGGCAGTCTAGTTCTCTTCAGTGAAACACCTAGAATAGTTTCATGCCAATATCCTGTGTTCATCCTGATATATTTATTCTTTACATCGTTCTCAAAGTTTGTTGGAAAATACCATGGAAATCATCAAAAGTCAGCCAAATGCTCTTTTTGTTTTTCCCCTCTCATTTCCAGTGGTAACAGTTACCCTATTTTCATTCTTGGTTATTGCTTCAGACTTCATGGAACCGTGGTAGGTACAAATGCAATCCTGTAAATGTGTTTATATCAATTCCAAAGTAAAACATGCAAGAAAAATGTTCATGCTTCAACACCTTGAGAATTTAAATAAAAACCAAAGATGGTATCTTGATGCAAAGCTAATGTGGAAAACAAAAAAATGAATGGCTTCTTAATCTCACATTGATGCTCAGAAAAGAGAAGACAGAAAGCTAAAGATATAAGGAAGGATGGGAATCATGGCAAAGCCATCTCCAAGCAGAGACCCTTTCCCTACTCCTTTGTTTTAGAAGTAGGAGACAGACAGGTCCCCTTCTCAAATGCCATAATCTCCTGAAAGAAGAAAAAAATCTTGGTATCCCAGAAATCACAGATAAACCAGTCCTGGGATTCTTCCAGTGGGAAGGTCTCAGTACACAAGCAAAGGGCATTATATCTGGAGCCAGATGTATGTCAGGTAAAAAAGATGACACGTGTATGCAGCATTCACCAAAAATGTTATTGTGCCTCTGTCTGATAGGTGATGTGGGACAGCACCACAGAAATTCTGTAAATGAACCCTAAAGTTATTTTTCAATAAGAGTATTCTCCCAAGTTTCCAATAAAAAAGAGCACAAATCTAAATAAAACAAATATATGTATAATTAAATCCACCTGCATTGACAGTAAAATCCTTCTGCATATAGCTAATGAAAGCTGCTGTAAGAAGACTGTAAAAAATAAAAGAAAAAATCAGTGACTGTCCACAGATGCAAAAAATGTGGAGATTTTCAGGAATTAACCTTACATTTAACTACTCAAATTTAAATTTGGCATTCTCCATGTGAACACAGGAACAGGCTTACAGCCTCAATTCCTAGAAACCATTAAATTCACAGAATTCAGGAATGCATTTTAAATTATATAACCCCCATTAATATTACTGAAAAACAGCCTTGAACTACCACAGATCCATCCACTCTCCGACAACAACCAAAAAATCAGGAATTAAGAGAAGAACACCACACGGGAGCTTAATATTTTCTCACTGACTGATCTTTTGCATTTCTTTGACAACTTTTTTCCTGCCTCTCGCTGTCTTCTTTCCTACAGACAACTTCCTCCATCGTGGAGCTTTCCAGTGGTGCTTTCCAGGATGATTTCCCACTGTTATTCCCAGATCCCGTGTCAATGGCAAACCGGTTCACCTGGAACAGGGTGCTTCCATGCAGCACGTTAATAGGGAGCTTTGTCTGTTCTGGTTCCCTCTGATGTTTAACAACATCCTGCCTTTCCCAAGGCTTAGAGAGGTAAGAAATAGCAACAATCCTATCCCATCACCCTTGACTCCGAGTGGTTTTGGCATGCTAGCTCCTCGCCTCTAACCGGACACAAAAACCTCGCTACACCTATTTTGAGGGTCTTGGCTGAGAAAGAAAACGAGACCTGCCTTGTTGTGGAGCTGGGAAAGCAGGGCCTAAGCCCCCTGGAGAAGGCTGAGCTGCTAACTCGCCAGGGACTGACATCATCCACCTCTGCTGGGATATTGCACCCCTCGGCCCTACCCTCCGATTATCAGCAGCTGAACAGCTTTCAGCCTCGTGTGAAGGGGCAGCCCAATCCCAACACTGCTTTGTAGCTTAAATAGCTGTGCAGCCAGAAAATAACTGCCCAGGTCTATCTTCCTCTTGCACAAAGCTGGTATTTTGCTTTTCATCTTTCTGACGACTTGAAATCCCCTCTCTGCTAAGCTGTGGCAGGAGGGAGGTGGGCAGCGAGTCCCAGGGGTTTGAACCACTGTCTCTTTGTCACAGTATAATGCCTTTCCTCTTTTGATATCGCCCCTTGGCTTCAGCTGCTTTCTCCTTGTCCCATTTCATGCCAAAATCTTGTGAGTGTGTGTGTATATACAGCATTGTATTCACTTAGCAACATTTTCCTCCTTGGCCCTTTTCCTAGTGAAAGCTGGGCTTTCTGGCAGCATTTTTCAGAGGCAAGCAGCACCACTGCCATTTCAGCATCCCAGGGCTTCATTCACACTGGAGGCAATTATACTGTAAGCATCCCTGTGTGTCTCCATCACAGGTGAAAAACAAGGGCACCAAGGACACAGAGGGTAAGAATTTTAAGAGGGAATTAGATGCCAAAACTACCCTAGATTTCCATGCATGCTGCTCCTTTAATACATTTACACCAACAACGTATAGAGCAAAAGTGGAAATTAAACCATGAGCCTGGTTTTTCCCTGGTGAGACAACACTCTCCTTTCCTTGCTTGGAGAGTAATGTAAATCAAAAAAATACTCAAAACCATCAGTCCCACTAGAAGACAGTGACTTTCAGAGCAAGATGTGTATTAAATCACATTTTAGCACTTGACTGAGATGCTTTCTTCTCAGAGATACCAGTGACAGAAAGGCCTCTGAACCACTAATTTTCTACACTTGAAAACACCAGAGAGAATTTCTGCCCTTTCAGCTAAAACATAAAAATACACCAGTGTGACCAAATTCAGGTAAGTGAACTGTCAACAGCTCTAACATACCAAGAGATTATTTCAGAAGACTTCTGCTGGGAGTTAACAGCTAAACACTGCATTTACCTGCAACTCCTACCCTTTACTAAATTGATATGTCCAGGCTGCTGGATTGAGCTAACTCATGATACCTAAAACATTTCTTCCCAAGCACTAAACTGCAAACATACTCAAGAATCATAATTTTAAGTGGCTTTATTTGCTTTGGGGGCCATAGCACTAGCCTAACTTTTTCCACCCTTAGATTTTGAGCCCTCACATCTGGTGTTTAAATCTGAACTCTAAATGCTGACATATTTATACAGGGTGGTTGGGCACTGGAACAGGCAGTGGTCACAGAAGCAAGACTGAGAGAGTTCAAGGAGGATTTGGACAATGCTCTCAAGGGTGTCCTCTGCAGGGCTGGGAGCTGGGCTTAAAGACGGTGATGGGACCCTTCCAACCAAGCATATTCTGATTCTGTGATTCTATATACTTTTGATGCCAAACAAATCCAAAAGAGCCTACTCATTTAAGGGTTATGTGAGCAAAACTATGCACGTTTTTACTGAGTGAAGCTACTGTAATTTGCTTTAGTGCAGTGGCTGGTTCTATGCACTGGAGGGAAAAGAGTCTTTTTAAGAAAAAGCAGATGGCAAATACCACCCATTGATGGAGCTCACTTTACAAAACAGAGCATCTCCAATTTAGTGTACCTGGATTTGCTTTACAAAGCTACCTAGAAAGGGCAAGATAAGTACTATCACCACTTTCACAAACAAGAGGAATATGAAACACACACACATACACGAAAGGGAGAAAAAAACCGAGCAAAATAAAGTAACTGCCAGATGAGGTCACTTCACAGCAAAGACTGAAGACATGCAAAGAGACAATTTAGCAGACCAAAGTCAATGGAGACACAGATTTGAAAAGCCTAGATCAAAATAAATAAGAGTCACACTTGAAACAGGGCCACAGGAAGTTCTAGTATTATTCTCTTTGCTCAAAATACTTCAAGCAAATATCCAGACAAAATAATTTTCAGTCCTGCTCTCCCTCTTTTCCCATGGAAAAGTTGATTAAGATAAGTGATTCCTTTTGGAACAAATGTTTATGAGTGACATACTTTAAACATTCATAAGAATACCTATGTTCTGAAATACCATTCTGTTTTTCTCCACCACCCACATTTTTTCATGTTTTAAAAATCTGCAGAAATGTTTTTTCATGTGGGTATAGAATGCAAGATTTCAGGGCACCCATCTGGCAGAATGTTTGAAACTGGAAGCAGAGTAAGACAAGGTTAAGTAGGTGCTCCCGAGGCAAAGTAACTCATGCTTAAGTTCCTCTTCTCATATTATTTCAGTTCTACAAATCCCACTGGTGAATTACAAGGAGTTAAGCAGACAGCCCAGGAGACATTTTTCAGGTTGATTTTGATCTGTTTAGACAGTTTGTATAAAGGTTTTTCTTGTTCAATTGGTTTATTTTCTCTGCCTCAAAAGCTTTCTTTGAAAGCATTACTCTAGTCCTGTAGCAATTCCCAGGCTTTAGAATCAGAGAAGGCAACATAGGTCTGAATATTTCAGAAAACATAGCAGGTATCATATTTTCTACCTGTAAACAACCATTTAGCCATCTCTCTTCTATCAAACACCCCACTGAGATGTGCAGAATTAGTCTCACCTTGCATCAGTACAGATTCATAGATAAAATACAGCAAGTATCCCCTACTTCAGGTAAAAAAAAAAACAAAAAAAACAAACCAAAATACTGAGATTTCTACTATAAGTATTTGTAAAAACCTCTCCATCTCAGTAAGCAGCTATGCTGGCAGTCTTGAGCCACAAGCACTAAACAGAAGAACACTATTAAGTTAAGAATATTAGACATTTACTTGTCTTAAAATGTTTTGCTGGTGGGAATTTCAGAAGCCTGATGTCAATATACCTTGCGTGTTTATGCTACTATTTCATCTCTGGGAGAGTTTATTATTGAGGATAAATGTTTGTAGGACAGAGCTTTTTCCAAAATAACAGATTACAGTTCTTCTGACTGTTTACACTGCAAGGTCAGGACTGAACTGCCTGTTTGGGAAAACAGACATTCTAACCACCACTATGCTCCTGAAGTACCTACATTTTTGGCAGTCCATTCATATCTTGGGAGGTAATCCCTGACAATCTGGTAATTCAGATACCTCCTCCACCCAAAACACTGAAAAATATCCTGTTCAACAGCAACAGCAAAAAAAAAATTCTAACCCAAATGAGTCAGTGGTGTAAACACAGCAAAAGACAGAAATGAATCACGAGAAAGGGCAGACATGCCAATAACATCAGACCACAGATACATTAAAAAATCCCCAAACAATGAAGACCTCAACTTGTCCTATGACTTGGGTCATAGAGTTCAGTCTAGACAATCTCACGCGACTCCAACTAAGCACAAAAAACCTAGCCTAAACCTAAGAGTTTGTACAGAAAAATCTCTCTGTGATGATTGTAATCTTCTCATTTCTTGTTTGAATTTATTTATGGACAAAATAATTTCTTTTCTTATAGGAAAAAATATTTTAAGCTTCAATACCAAGAATTCATTATTGCTTTCTGCCATTGCTTGCCACAGCAAACAAGTGAAGTTCCAGTCAAAAGACCTAACTTATCATTCCCCTGTTATGTTCTCACTTCATGTTTTAAGTGCCTCCAAGCATTTTATTTTCCTTAAATGTCCAAAACTGACTGCAGGAAAATTGCTAACAACCTATTTCCCTCTAATCTTGCACTTCCTTTCCCAAAGCCCAACATTTTCTGGTTTGTTATCTGTCACTCCAAATAACCTATTTTATAGACAGCATTCTAGATCTTGTGTTTCTCACGAAAAACAGACAAAAACCTGGTTTTCCACAGCTACCCAGAAGAAGCTAGAAAGGCTTCCTTTCTGCTCAAAATCAGTGTTTGAAGGGAGGTGGAACTCTTGCTTATGGCTGAGAGTAGAGCAATACTTAGGTATTCACTTTAATTTTCTATGGGACAGACACTGAAGTTGTAACTGTTGAATTATATGAATTTGTGAGATTTGTGAAAAATTCTGGCAGTCTGGACCTGAGACTTTATTTCCCTGTTATTTCCTTCATCATCCTGCTCTCACCTCTCTAAGCTCAGCATTTTGCCATCTCCATCATGACAGCAACCTTCTAATAAAGTCTTTGCTGGTTGCCTTCTTCTCAGTAAACTACAGTAAGTTCCCTAATAGAAAAAGTAAAACAATATTTCCATGTATCCATTTTTAATCATACTTCAGCCAATCTCTGTTCCATGGGCTCTTCATATATATTCTATTGTTCTTCTTGATACTGCTTTACTTACATGGCTAAACAGTACTTTATAACTGATTCCATTTTCCTTCTCAGGACATGGAACAGTCTGGTTTCTGTAATTCCTTCCCTTTCAGAAGGTCATAGAATCCAAAGGATTGCCTGGGTCTTTAATACACGAGCCAATAGTTTTATACCACACCATTAGTAAATCTACCCAGGACCCAAGATTTCACTTTTCTAAACCCATTAATCCCTTTGATAACTTCTCATACAGTCCCGAGTTACCCTCTCCAATGAAATCTTTAATGAAACATTTAGTTATTAATGCTAATATTAGTGCTCTTCCCTGAAAGCTTGTGTCCCTAGGTTCTTCAACCAGTTGAGAAGACTTTAAGAAGTCACTTTCCATTACTCTAATCATTCATCTGTTTCAGCAAATCCTTACACTGAGTCACCATGAAATGACTTACACCCAAGTTATCATCCATGATCAGTTTTCATGCTATCTTCTACTCAAAATAATCAACTATACCTTCTGACTCAGTGATTACCTGTTTAAGGAATGTCTAATATTTGGCCTTGAGATCAGCACTGTATTGTTTTGTGGAGATACAGAAACCAGGAGGACAACAGTGTGTCTTGATAAAATGCAAGTATGAAAAATGTTTTTTCTCCTCTAAATTCTTTCTTACTGCTCAGTAGGCATCCAGAGGTCAGGATGGAAATGCTGATGCTTTGAGGCCAGCATACTTTTGATTTCATCCATAGAAGAGCAGAAACTGGAAAGCTATATGAAATGTATACTTTTCATGTTTAAATGCTGCAGTGTGTTTCTCAAAATATTTAAACAAGTAGGGAAATAAATCTCTGAAGTGGAAAGCTAATAAACATTCACATATGCATTTTGCTCATCTCTGAATGTGGTGGTAATTTAGTTATTCCCTTATTTATGCAGTGGGACAAAGATCAGGAAAGATCATCAGTGAAAACTATTTGGCTGTCTGCTCATTTTCTTTACTCCTGGTTGTTTAACATTTATTTTTAAATTTATAACAAATGGACCTTTTCTGTTTGGTAGGAAAGTAGGATGACAGATTGTGGGAAGGAAAATGTGAGCTGTATGGAAAGAGAGCAAGAACAAGAAAAGGAGAGGGACAAATCTAACCAACCTGTTAATAGCAAGTGGAGAGTAGAAAATGAAAAATGGCCTCTCCTAGCCCAGCCCACCATGTCACAACAGTGATGTCCTGCATAGAACTTATTCCCAATAAAGTATTACAACAGCAGCAATTCTCTCCACAACAGGGTAGAAAGTCAATTTAGAACAAAAAGAACACGATACAACATTCACTGAATTGAATGAAACATCAAGTATTAATCTAGAAGAAGAAAATAAGCTAACTTATTTCCAGAACAGAAGGTATTCTACTCGCCCTATGTCATCACTGACACTCAAAGAAATGGCATTCAACCCCTGCTGAAAAATAACTACAACAGACCATCTCAAAGAACCATTACAATTAAATCAGAACAAAAATATGGGGTGATCCTACCCCTGGCCATCACCAATTTTTTCTTCTTTTTTTGCCAGGGAAGATGTGAAATGTCGAGGTTTTGAAGCAAAAGTTCTCAGATTCAAAAAAACAATGCAGTATCTCTTCATCCCTTTCTTTTTTACCCAATCCTCTAAACTTCCTGCAGCCCTTAATTCCTTCAAAGACTGGAGAAGTGGAAATCTTACATCCAGCATTCCAGTAAAATTACATGAGATCAGTGAAATCACACCTGTAAACAGCCAGTGGAGTGATTATAGCTAAAAAAGACAGAGAAGGAATAAACCTATAAACACACAAGTCTGGCTCTATTTAAATAGAGAAATAAAAAAAAACTGTAACCGAGCACATCAAAATAGACAAGTAGTTGAAAGATTTCATCAAATATAACATGAAACAGAAACAGAAAGATAAGACAGAAATGGAAAGATAAGACCGATCTTTCTGTAGAAATCTAATCAATCCCCCAAATGATGAGATCACATCACAGGACAAGTTCAAAGCTGAAAAACAGAGAAGATTGCAGAAATAAAAAAGTACATGAAGAAACGGTTAAAATGGTGATGTCATAAATGATCTTGATTTGAACAATATTTGGAAATTAAATTTCTCAAGGTTACAGATACTGATTTTGTATTTATGATCAATTATAGCTGGTTTGAAACCAAAAACTTGCTAATGGCCACAATTTCTTATCAGCCTTTAAAATTTAATAAAGCCACACATTCAAGAGCTTGAAGGCCAGGTCAGGGAGCTGGTCCTGCATGATACCAAACTATTTCTGGAAAGCTGCTGAGTTCCCCTCATGAGCGGATGGGTGCCTGCACCACTTCTATCTTAACTCAAAACACTTTTCTCCCTATCACAGTGAAGTAAGAATATGCTTACCAAGCAAACAAACTGCAGTGCTATCTTTCCCTGCAACTGAAATTAAATGGACTTCTAAATTCCAAATGCATTTTTCCTCATTTGAAGTTCTTGCCTGTATTTTAGCATTTCAGGTTTAAAAATGACTAGTGTGGTTTTTAGATTAGATACCCAGTACCTAGCCATGCTAAGCCAAATCCTGGCCCAATTTAAAGCCCAGGCAACTCTAAGTGAAAAAATATGGAAGTCCTGAAAAATTCCTCTAAGACATATCTTGCTACATGGTAGAAGGCCCTTGCCCCAAAACCCAAAGCATACTATTCCGTAACTGTGGAAATTCTTGCCTGGCACATCCCCAGAATTCATGACACCAGTTTATGGTTTTCTCCTACCAGCCTACTTCCTTCAGAGAATATTTGCTCCCACCCATTGAACACCAGTGTCTGAAAGCACGTTTTTCTATTTCACTGTTCCACAACTTTCATGTGATCTGAAAAAAGATGAAGAGAAATGCTTCCTAGTAAAAGATTTCACCTTGAGTAAAATCATATGTTTTCCCTTGTTGCTCATATCCATACACGGTGTACTAAAACTGAGTCCCATAAGTTTTCATTATTCAGGCATTTAATCATATGGAAAATGTGGTAATTTAATTAAAACAAGCAACATAGGTTAGATATCCCAAAGGATAAAGACCGAGGAAAAATGATCTAATTCATTGAGTTTCCATTTCAAAAATGTATTAATGTTAGAGCAGGAGACCACAGTAAGAAAAAGAAATTAAAAAAAAAAAAAAGAAAAAAATATAAAAAGAAGAAAAAAGAAGAAAAAAAAAGGAAAAAAAGAAAGAAAAAGAAAAAATAAAAAAGAAGGAAAAGGGAAGTATAAAAGGAGAAAAAATAAGAAAAAATGAAGAAAAAAATTTAAAAATTAAGAAAAATATGAAGAGAAAATGAAGAAAAAAATGAAGAAAAAAAGAAAAAAGAAAAAAAAAAGAAAAAAATGAAGAAAACATGCTGTTCATTTGCAAAGCAGTAATCCAACACTAAGGAAATTTCAACTTAGAAAGCCAAAACTTAAACTGCTCTGTCTCGTGTCTGCAGAGGGTGTTTGTCAGAACATAAGACAAGCAGCAATTACTTGCTGTACCACAGCAAAGCCTGGATTTATTTTTTCACATGAAAAAGGGAAGACATAAAGTGTTATTAGATTAGACATCACTACTAAAGATGGCACTTGTCAGACGTTCACGAAAGGTTTTCAGTCTTCCCTGCTGTAAAGAGCAGTGTTTAATTCTTCCCAAAACTTATGTCATGTACCTGGCACTCAACTTCAAAATGATTTATCAGCCCATTGTTGGGGGGGGAGAGCACAGGGGGGAGGCAGATTCATACACACAGATGTTTGCCATTCTCTCTAAAGTCCAGGATACACTGACTAAGCCAACCTTTTGTTTTTACATATTATTAAATAGTTGCTTTTCTCTGACTGAATAGTCTCTCTCTTCCCCTCCCTCTCACAAATCCCTCAAGCCACAACCCTAATTCCAAATCCTTTATAGAACTTGTCCAAAGTGCTCCTCAGGCAGACTTCCATGAGTTATCAGCATCCTAGAAGGCCTCAGAGGTGCCTTGAAGAGGGACTGCAATGTTAAATTTATTTTATATAATAAAAGTAGTTACTACATGCAGTGTTGACACATACTTACAGCATCAATGTAGCCATTTGTTCTCCTGTAATTCTGACTTTTTTACTTAAATGGACTCAATCCTACATTTCCTCTCTTTCCAAAACTCCAACCAGAAATTAGCAAAAGATACAAGCCTGCATTTTTCTATACATGGTAGAAAAAAAAGCCAGAAGAGCATAGGCACACTACTTATCTGGCCTATGTCTGCATAATTTCAGTGACATTCCCATAGTTTATATGTGCTGTTGTAAAATACATCAACATATTATATACAAAAATACTCAACTTCCCACACATTTTCAATAAACATTAAGCAATATTTTACCCTAGTTTTAAATGTCCTTTCAATACTTTGCATCCCTTCTTTTCCAGCATGCTCACATTTTCCAATTTCTCTTTTCAAATGGCTCTTGCAGAGCAATTGAAGAAAATAGCAAATATTAAAATATTAAAAACAATAAAAATTTCACAACAAGTTCTGCATTTTTATAAAAGCATTGCAGTATATTTCTTTTTAACAGTCTGTGTATCTTTTTCATGAGTTGTTTCATGCTGTGGGTTTAGGATCTTTCACAAAAACAAAATCAAATAACGAAAACAGATAATGAAAAATGAGAATAAGAAACATAAAACTTATGGATACCTACAACGCCTAATACTAAAAAAACCTAAAAGTATTTTTCTCTCTCATTCCTCAGGGGGAAAAAAAGCAGCCTAGCAGCTTTTATTATTCATTATTCATTGTTGTGGGAAAAGCTAAACCAAAACATCACATTTAATTCAGTTTAAGTGAGAGAGCTTTGTAGAAATAAGCCGCTTGCAGAAGAATCCCCAACTCCAGCCCTCATGCACTGGCCTCTGCGTTCAGCTGGGAGAACCCAGCTGAGGCTGTGGGATAACGGGCTGCAGGCAGCCTACAACTACACAAGGTTGTCTTCTCAGAGCATTTACGTGTTTTGCCTACAGTAATCTTTAATTTAACATAGTGTGAATTATTTTAGCAAGTTTCCAATCCATCAAGACACCAAACCTCCATGACCGGGTCACGAGAGCAGATCTCACCTGACCTGGCAGCCGTGGCTTGGAGGAGCACGACGTGGTATAAATGATCATTATAAATTATAAATGACCAGAGGCTGACACTTATTTACACTGAGGGGCTGGTGCAAAGTTTTGCCAAGTCTAAACTATTTCAGATACCCTTCTGCCTACTTGGACTTGTTATTACTTCTGTTTTGGGGGTACTTTTTCCCCCCTCCAGGTCTTCAGAATTTACATAATGGGAAATGCTACCCCTTTTATACACTCATTGCAAAGTTCCCAACCAAGAGACCATCATCATCATCATCATCATCATCGATCTATGATTTGTCACTAACAACTGTACAATCAGTTGGGCATGATTTGCTTTAGAAGTAGGCTAAGCCTGTTGTGCATTCATCTGGAACGATTTTTTTGAGATGAAAAGCCCTGATAAATTCTCACTTTTTTTTTCATCGAGCACAACAGTATGTTTTGCCCGAGGCAAACTGCTACTCAGTAGTCAGCCAGAGGAATGCCACACACTATAAAAGCTTGAAGTGTTAAGTCCTGCAAACTGCTAATGCTACAGAGTGTTGAAGATGCAGTGAAGGAGGTAAATGATACCACAAACGCCACCTCATTGGAAGCATCCCATTTCCCAAACAGTATTAAACACCACTAAGCTCTTCTAACAACAGGTTTGGGGTTTTATCTGCTAAACTCTAGGTATTATAATCGCTATATCAAAAAAAAAAAACAACAAAAAAAAAATTTAGAGTCTTGCCCACAGTGTTTTACAGGGCCAAGTTCAAAATATTTTAACTGGAGGAAGTAATGAAATTTAAAATTTTTTCAGGGAACAAAAAAAAAGTATTTTATTAGCATTTGAGAAGACTTAAGATGTCAGCTACTCAGAATTTCATTGTTAAATTACTAAATAAACAACAAGAAAGAACAGCTCTCTTGTACCTTTCAGACAACATAACAGTCTGTCTTCTCCAAGTACTAGGGATGTAGAAGAGGAATTTTTCATTCTCCAGTGCTGGCAGAATCAAAGCTGCTGGGAATATGCTCCTCCTTTCCCAGCTGATGAAAAAAAATATGAGAGAAAATAAACAAGGAAGAAGGGTAACATATGGCATAATGCAGGGGGCAGAGACTGGTCACAAGGTTATGAAAACATGAAAGTTGTGATACAGAAATCAGCCACCAAACACTTCAGAAATGCAGAATATTGATGGAAGAGATGCATTTTCATAGACGTACATCAAGTGTACAGTAACAAGATTTTTATAGAAAAAATATCTCATATTGTGGCATAAAATGACAGAAAAAAAAAAATTGCAGTTAGAAGCTCTCGCCTTCCTTCTCTCTCTTCCACACACGTCTTCAAAGTTCTGACTCTCTTCCTGTATCAAAAAACTTCATTATGTCTTCCAGTCCTGAGAGTGTCTTGATCATTGTTATTAGAAGAATTTTTAAAAGCCATGCCTTTTGCATAGAAATTTTCTTCCTAGAAGGGGCGAGATTTTTGTTCTCTTTAGCATCATGCTGTTTTGCAAGAGAACTCATGGACTTAAAAAGCACTGCAAAGTTACAGGTTGTAACAGAATTACTGTGTGTATTCATGTAACTGATGGAGCCTTAAGGTGCAATAAAAATTATTCTTAAGACAACATTTAATATAAAATCTGCAAAAAACTTTGCCTCAGAACATTAGCCTTAGATGATAATTTCAATTTTCAAATTGAACCATTTTCAAAACCCTTCTTCAGTGAAGAATTTTAGCTGGAGCCCTGTGGGGCATGAAGTGATTTAGATTTCAGAGTATCAGTGCAAATTCAGGTATTGTGCCTCCACCTTCAGCTGACTTTGCCCTTCTTACCTTCCCTTTTTTACTGCAATGGAAAGCATTCAACCCTTTGCAAAGCTCCTCCTCACTGAAAGCTTTCTTAGAAAAGAGAATCCAGAGATAAGCTGGAATTCTGAAAAGCACAGGCATGATACTCTTCGGAGGGGTGGGAAGAGAGTCACTTCCAGATGCTCCAACACGAACATTTCAAAGGTGGGTGGTGGAATCTGTAAGGAGCCACTGGGTACCAAACTGTAACCTGTAACTTTGAAAATCAGCCCTTCAGGGATCAGCTTACAGTGCTTGAAGGGAAGAACAAGCACACGTTGTGTGCATCACTCCCTCTTGTTTAGACTCCACTCACATTTTCCAGTTGTTTTAGACTCCCATAGAGGTTTCCTCTTACTGGTTTATGTCCAGAGGTGGATCATGTGGACAAACTCTACTATTACCGAGCTCTGACACGAAATTAAGAGTATTCTCATTATTAAACCCACAATATGTGTCCTTTAATATGGAATATTCTGACCTCAGCTGTTTACACATAGCTCTAACACAGGGGAAAGAATGTGAAGGTTAAATATAGCACTAAATGAATTTCCAATGAAGTGCACTTTCTTTGCTGGAACTGCAGAAATCTGAGAGAAATAAAGATAAAATCATTATGACCTGAAAGGTCCATTCTAAGAAGCAACAATTTTTTCCTCTCAGTATTGTTTTAGATAAGAATCCCACACCATCTTGTTACGGACTGGTAGGAATCAATCCCAAACAAGAAATGACAGCACTTGCTAGCCTCCAAGAAGGTTTTACCCCTGCTGTGACATCCTTGGGGTAGTTTTTCCTTGGCAGGTGAAGGAGCTCATGTTCTTCAAAAGACACACAACATGCTTGGTTCAGAGACTCAAGTACTACAAGACTTCCTGGAATAACTTCCCTGAACAGAGCAGAGAAGACCATGGTCTGCATGAAGGAGAGTTTAAAATGCTATCAGACTTTGCCAAATGAGAAACAATAAAGATAATAAACTACCAGCATAATTCATCACACTGTATTACCTAAGGTTGCTGAGAGAAAATGTAACCCAACTGCGCAGAAGAGCGAAATTGTCGTCCAAAGTCTGTGTTGATCTACATCTTCAACTGGCCTGTCAGCCACAGGGGATTATATGGGGTGGGGATGATCATAAAACCTGGCTGTCTCTGCCCACATGTTTTTTCACAAGTTGGCCTCATCTCATCTGGAACACTTGGGATGCTGTCTGGAAAGCAAAGGCAGCTACATTTCACTTGTCAAGGCAGGAGCCATAAAGAGGAATGAATAGCAGTCAAGCACGCAAAGGCCCTAGGTACAAAGTCCCTCATCACCTTTATTTTAGCCCAATCCATTGCACAGCTATATCATCTGGACAAAAACTGTGAGAATTCAGCGGTGCAAACTACGTGTTTTTATTTTAATGTCTTTATGATCACAAATTATTTCCACAAAAGTTAACTTCAGAAAGGGCCCTGGAGACTGGAAAGGATACGTCATTTTCCTGCCTGTGAATCTCACAATTTTATAAAGACATTATATGGACTGACTGACATGTTCAGCTCTTCATAAGCACCTATAATTTAACAAATCAGATTAAAACAGACAGGCTCCTAGTCTTCTTCCTGTATTCAGTCACGGTACCCAAAATCTGCAAAATTATCTCCACATACCAATAAAACTTTTCAAATAGTATCTTCATAAAGTCAAATGGTTCAGGTAAACAATAATAAATTAGTTTTACAAAATAAATTTCAGCTGCCTAAAATATTTTGTTGTTTGCTTTGCTTCTCCCAAAGTACAGCAAAGTAAATACCCTTGTTTCCAAGTCCGCTGGATTATTTAGCAATAATCATGTGAGTCAAATACCAATTTAGTAATGACCACCCCACTTGATAATAAAGTAATTTATAAATATAAGATTTTAGGTTGTTTCTGAGATTCAAGGAGTTATCTTTTTACTGCAAAAACTATGCTGAACAGGTGACCTGTTGAGCAGGTAAGAAAAGGAAACCCCACACAAATCCAGGTGCAAAGGCTACTCTCTTCATTTATCCTTTTTTCCTTGCTCCAAGTATGGTATCACTATACAAATTCCTCATGATCAAGAGACAATTCTTTATTTTTAGTTACTTCTAAAAAAGATAATGTTTGCAGATACATAGGTAGGGACTTCCCCAGCAAGGTCCTTTACAGGTTAAATCACATCTGGTGTTTTGGTCACTCATTTCCAGCTGGCATTTACTACAACACAGCTTAGACAAACAGATAAGAATGAAACAATTGATCTTTTATATCAAAGTGGAAGAAAAGATGGTCAAGGTGTCTATCTTGGCTTCATTTCCCTATGATGATTCTCATTCCATCTGCTGCCCTGCTCTAATACTGACTTATAAGGAGCGTGACTTCTTTTATTGCACAGTACAGATTTTATATTTTCTGCTTGCTGCAAGAGCTGCCTCTGCCAGCTCTTGTGGAATCACGCACCTGATAGCATCAAACTGCCTTCCTGGGCTCTTGGTGCTTCTGATACCAGTTATCACACCACTTTCTGCTCCAAAGCCCATTTACTCAAGATGGTCACTAATATCACAATGCAGATGATTTCATCCCAAATCTGTGGAGCAACACAAAGAAAGGGTAGGTGAGCAATTCTGAAAAGCAAATAAAGAAATACAGACCTTTAACATGACTAGCTTAAAACCTATCCAAGAGACTTCAGGTTTGTGTGGCCATTTTTTGGATACACTTGAAAAACGCTCAAAGATGCTCCTGAAGTCCAGGAGAAAAAAGCAAGCATTCTGAAAAAACCAGACTGTTAGTGTATGGATAGGTAACAAGACAAGCTGAGATTTGCCAAAATAGAAACATTTTTTAAAATGCTGTCACTGTATTTGAGTCATTAAAGACAAAGAGCAAGGTGAGAATATTACTTGGAGACACATACCAGATGCCCCATGCACTCCTTTACTTACAATAGTGAAGGCCTAGGGAAAAAAAAGTAGTTTTTTCAGCAGTGGGGAAAAAAAAATATAAATGCTTTTGCAATGCAATTTTGCATTACCTTTTTTAAAGATGTGTTTATTCTAGTTATTGGCAACCTATTAAGGTTTTAAAAAAAAAAAAAAAAAAAAGAAAAAAAAGGAGAGTGGCAAGGTGGCTCAGGTGCATCTGCATACTGTGAAGATTTAGAACCTGCACACACAGTGAGTGTTCTTCCAGGAGAAAGATTTTCCATTTAGCCCTCAAGTGCTGCATTCCTCCTACTGTTCATTATCTTTCTATGAGGAGCTATACAATTTTTGACTCCAGATTTCTGCAAAATAGATTTGTGTGCCTCTCTAGAATATGGTACAAAAGCCCAAAGCACCTTCGTTTTTCAACAGAGGGGGAAAAAAATGACAATTGCTTGCAAGTAGTTTAACACTTCATTTTCTCTTGCACATCTGAAACAGATTACACTTTTGTTTCAGAGGCATAAACACACTTATGCTGGAGCTCTTCTATTAGACAAGGCTGTGCCTGGAATATGTTTGATGACCTCCTGTGCTTGGAATACAGTTGTATTCATTTACAGAGGAATCAGAAAGGTCAGTATTAAATTATAACATGCATATGCACACGCCCACATGCATGACCTACACATTGTATGAGATCTAGTTTAAATAATAATTTCGGTATTAAATTCAATGTGCATTTATAATAATGAAGATATTTAGCATGAAATCAAACTTTTGAGGGCTGAATTAAAGGTTTTATAGCTGCTGGAACTTCTTTTCTTATAACAAGTTGCAAAATTTAACACTTTATATGATTATTCCAAAGACAGAAAGCTGGAGTAACCCACACAGCAAATCAAACCGGCCTCCTGACATGAGTCACTGTTTTAAGGATGATACATAAAGGGTTTCATATTTACTGTTTGTGGGTCCTTTTCTCCTTCCTTGCTTTCTGAAGCTGACCTCTTTCCAAAATAATTTGCATAAAAAATCATTGCGGATGTCAGGTTACAAAAAACTAGCAGTAAAAAAAGACATTTGTTTGCATATATCACTCAAAGCCATACCCTTTAAGAAGGTTTCATTCTATCAAGCCTGTCCAAAACGGACTCTGAAGAAAAGAGCTCAGAATAATTCCCTACTACACCGTGCTTACTCTCTTGTGAATGAAGAGTCATTATATCTGTTCTGCCCAGGGTTGCAGCAATTGTCCATGTTAGGACACCCTAATGAAGCCTGTCATTAGCATGCTGAGCCACTTCAGTAGCTTAGCACTTCTTTTTGTTTTCATTTTGCAATTTGGCATGTAATTTGCATTTCTATGAACTTCCAGGAGCTAAGCCTGCTGGTCTAGCAAGCCTCTGCTCCTGGGGAAACTCCAGGGTATGCTTCAGCTCACTCTGTCACCTTTCAAACACTCAAAATGTTTCAGTCATTCACATTTATGAGAAGGGATGCAAGCAAAAGGTTTATCTTTGAATTTTAGTAGCTCACTGCTTTCCAAGGACGGTTTAGCAGTCTCTGATAAAACACTGGCTGACCAAAACCTTTCTGAATTCCTACAGAAGATTCACCTATCTCTCATTTCAGCCCACAAATTATGATGTTCTTGCTGAGGCCAAACAGATGCAAACATCCAGATCACTTCTGGAACTCACCTAAAGGAGTTGCACCTCCAGCCTATGGTCTGTGCATGGCCAAACTTGTCCTCTCCCAGCTAAACTGAGCATTGTGTTCCAATGGCTGTATTTTATACCTAGGCATTATTGTGTGTGCCCTAAACTTTAGTACCTTTCCCTCCAGTAAGATAAAAAAAGTCAAGTTATTTAATTTTAAAAGTAGTGTTTTCCTACAGAAGAACACAAAATCACAACTCAGAGCTTTTTGCTGACTTGAAAGAAAAGCCTCTCCTTTAAATAGAATTAGACAACCAATCAGTGCTGAACAGACCTACAAATTACAAAGAATTATAATGATTATTAATAATATTTTATATTATTATTAATATTATATTTATTTACAATATTATTATTCTGAAATTATTATTGCAAAGTAACTTACTTACTTACTGCAGAATACTGCCTAATATTTAACCTGTCATCCAGCCAGCATGGTTATGGAAGAGGAGAAAATTTTAAGGAACATCAAGACCAGACAATGCCACTGATACACTGAGATGCAACCATTTTGCTGCTGAAACCATCTGAAGGACAGCTTCAAGTTGATGTGGATTT
Source organism: Poecile atricapillus (assembly GCF_030490865.1). Taxonomy (NCBI): domain Eukaryota; kingdom Metazoa; phylum Chordata; class Aves; order Passeriformes; family Paridae; genus Poecile; species Poecile atricapillus. The sequence continues at coordinate 10,534,546 of NC_081252.1, forward strand.
GCACAATTACAACTCCATCTAAGAGTCAGTCCAGTTAGCTGAAGTAGAAAAAATGCCAAACATATCCTGTGAACTGCCAGCTTGGCTTGTTTAATTTGTTTTTTATGAAAAGATGCTGAACACACTGAAATGACACTTGAAGGACATTGTGTCTTTGATTTTGGATTTAAAACCCAATAAGTGTGATCTAAGAGTATGTTAAAGCAAACATGTTTATGAACTAGTTGAAAATACAAGCTAAAGATGTGCCTATGAGGCAATGCATGAAATACTGCACATGTTGTCCGAGGATTAGCAGAGATGATGGAGAGAAGATGGCATATGGGGAAATTAACGCAACTTTAATTTAAAACAGATGTCTGGAAGGTCTCTCCCTATGTCTTTATTTAAAAAAAAAAAAAAAGTATCATGAGAGCAACCAGCACAACACTCAGGTAAAAACAATGGGGCCATTCAAAATAAACATTAATAAAAGATGGGAAAGAGTATGAAAATTAATGGGTTTTATAGGGGGCACTTTTGGGTTTTGGTGAGGGTGCATATATTAGTACAAATATCACAACTATATATACATATTTAGACGCAGAAACCTTGTGTGTTATCCTCAAAGCAGTTCAAAACAACCTCAAAAAGAATAACAATGTTGCCAGTACCAAAAGGCTGGCATGCCATAAATAAAAAACAACTTAGAAAGCTCCATCTTCAGCTCTTTCCATATATTCTAAAATTGGCTGAAATTTTCACGTTGTTTGGAATGTCATTTTCTCTGTGCTAGGACAAATGACCAGGCCAGACTCAGAAAGTGCTCAGTCATGACATTCAAATCAATTCTTGGGCAAAATACTTTGGTTTTCATAGATCCTGTAAAAGTAATTAAGAAATCTTACACTCAGATGGTTTACACACCATATCCCTGAAAACTCCATTTATCAAAACTGCTTTTACTTCTCTGTTGGAAAGGTACCATATTGAAAAGCTGAAAGACACGCACATGCATGCACAAAAACAAATCATATCCACAAAATTCTTGCAAGTTCCCATGGAAAATTGTATAACTCTGTAACAACATTCATTTTTACTATCCACTTTTGACCAGCATTTTGTTTGCCCACTAATTCAGCTTTTGGGATTACTTTTAACTTTCCAACTCTGGAAGTAACACTGAACTTCAGCCATTTGGTTCTTACATCAGATTCTGAAATGATTCTTCAGTCTCCCCTCAGCTTTGGAGTTTCCATTAGGATAGCACCTGTCCATGATCCAGAGAGGAAAAGTTGTCCTAGCCAGCATTTATTCCTTGTCAAGGTTATGTTTTATAGTTCATTATTTCTTGTATGACTGTCTTTCTAAAAGCCAGGTTAGTGTCTCATTCTGCTGGATACTACATCAGTATTTTTTTTAAAGTTTGTGAAGGAGAAATAATTGCAGGTGAAGGAAAAATTCTGGAGGCATTGCAGGGAGGGCAGCCACTTCCAGCAATTACCTATCCATACCCATGTTAGTCACATGAGCTCCGTGTTCTGCTGTGAACTGGAAGTTATTTGAAAGTGGCTTCCGAGGTGGGAAATGTAAACACTGCAGCACCACCTGATATATTTCATAACACAGAGTGTACTCATCCAAACAGAGAAAGAACATTTCCCAGAATAATAACTGAAAGGAATAAGCAGCTTTGTTTTTCTGGAGTGGCTGGGATAGGAGCAATCTAGTTCAGCTACCTCCAACAAACTGCTTGAGCCCTGATTGCCAGGGCTCAAATATTATCATAAATGGTAATATGAGCAGTGAAGAGCCTTGCTGTCCACAAGAACAAGATGTTGCTGGGCTGCTGAAGGTCAGAAGAGACAGGGAGCTGCCCCAGGCACTTTTATCCTACCTTGCTACTCAGGTACAAATCAGACTATTACCCTCACTATGAGGAAAACCAGAGTCACGCCATCTAGTGTGAATAAAATAATTATCCTTGACGCAAGGGAGAAATTCCATGTTATTAAAACTTTCTGCCGTCTTTATTTTAGACCTGAAAAGTCTAAAATATTTATTTTAATATAATGATTATAAAATAATTATTTCAATAAATAAATTAGGCTTTAAAAGGTCTTTATTTTAAGTTCAATTAGAAACTCAACCATAGTACAGGGAGCTCTGGAGCTTCCCAAAAGATGGCCTTTCAACTGCAAGAACACATTTCTGAATGGCTACAGCAGTGAGAGCATGCCAATGCTGTCCAAACACCATTTTCTTTATGATGAACAAATTTTTCAGAAAATATCTGTTCAGGAATCTTAAAATCCCAAAGAGTATCCTCACAATTGCAAGTCACTGCCATGCCAAATGTTAAGCAGAACTTATTTTACACCACAGAATAAAGTACAGGAGGCAAGACCCCAGTACTAGTAATTCCATTAGGAGCAGAATACAGACCAGATGGGCAGCTGAATTGCTATTTTGCCACTTTCAGACAAAAAGTGATTAACAAGAAGAAAAACAATAACATAGAAAAGCGACCCAGAACTCAAAACTGCATGACTTTATCTTACTCAAAACTTCCTAGAACTGAATAGTCTGGGGAACATTCAAATCTGTACTAAAATTTCAGAATCCAGCTTGATTCTATTTGATATATATCACCTTTACTTCACCCAAAATGCTCAAAAAACATAGGCAACTATAAAAGCAACTTTACCATCTAAATTAAATACAAGCACAGTTACACTGAAATAAAGTGAGGGCAAGAAAAGGACAGGAAAAGCTGACAGCTAAAGCAGCGTAAGGAAAGTTTCCCATTCCGGAAAAATACAGACAACACAAGCTCACAGCTCTTTTGATCTTTAAACCACTATTTAAAAGGAAATGCTGAATTACAAGTGTATTAAATGTCTGAGTCTCTAATTTCACATGGAAAGAAGTCTATAAGGAAAGTCAAGATATTAATCAAAGTAGCTTAGAAGTTTTTGAGGGAAGAACTACAGACTGAAATGTAACTGTGGATTATTATCATTTACTGAGCCTAAACATCAAAAAACTATTTGTTCTAGCTGGGAATTGATTTGTACCAGAGCTGTCATACATGCAAAATTGTTCTCTATGTACACAATAGGCATAAACTGGGGGTTACCAGTGAGAAGAACATGCCAGAAAAAAAGCCAGCATCTAGCTTTCCAGTTCCACACTTAGCTTGTAAGTCTGGTTTGGCAAAACCAATTTATTCCCCACAGATGAACTAGGTTTTATCTAGATGTTATTAAATGCATCTCTACCCTGAAAATTACCCAGTGGCACTGCTAGCAGTGCATTTTGGGACAGTGCAAAACACTGCATGTATTTTGTTGACTTATGTCAGAACAGACAGAAGCAGCCATTTTGACTGTTTTGACTATTTTGACTCTTCCAATGTTTAATGCTGGCAAAAGGAGAGACCACAGCTTGCCATAACTGGTCCACAAAAGCAGAAAGCACTGTACATGAGGACTTCCACCTCCTCCTTCCCCCCCATCCCTTGAGACAAATCATATATGTTGCAGGGGAAAAAGAGAGAAGGGAAAAAACAAGGAACTATCACAGGGTTACTTTCCTTCTTAGGTAACTAAAGGCTTGGATGAACCCTGAATTTCACGCATCCCAAACAAAACCAACAATATGCCAAGGCACATTAAACTATAGGAGCTTATTCCTCAGCCTGAGGGGCAGAACCTGAGGTATTTTTGTGACATCTGAAATTGTAGTCTCCCTCCTGGCAGACTTGGGGACAATTCAAATCACACCTGACAGGGCTGCAAACCAACAGCTCCACAACAGAGCTTCTGAAAACATCTGTTAATTAGTGGATAAACCCTTCCACAATGGCACTGCAGCTTGAAGCACAGGGGAAAACTTATGGTCACTACTGCAGGCTAGAGATCTCCGTTCATGTTTAAATAGGTTTTAACATTCAAATCAAGCAGGACTCCAAGAGATTACAGTGAATAGCTCTGGAGCAGAGCCAAGGTGGCTCAGAAGGTTGCATGCCAGGACACCCCTGCCATGGAGTTATGGAGTTTTATGGAGTGCCATCACCCAAGGCATCATCTGCCTCTTCAAGCACAAGTGAGGGCACTGTGAGTGCCAAAGGCTGCCAGCACACCTCACACCTTGTTTACCTGGCAGCCGTCAGATGGAGTGAATAGCTACAAAACCTGTGGTAAGCAGTCACTACAGCCAGGCAGGCACACAAATTCCACTTGGCAGGGACCTCCAAAACTAGCAGGAGCAGAGGATATACCAGTGCAAGCTTCGAACCTGATTGTCATTCAGTAGCTGGAGGGAGCAGAAAACCTGCACACAAAGACCATTCGCTCTATTTCTGTAACAGAGACATAAACAAAACGTCAAACAATAAGAGAGGAAACTGGATATTTGTGGCTCAGCTGCCAGAACAAAGCATGAAATCTTAACTTTCAGCTCCATCTCCTCAGAGGAAGTTCCCTGAAGGATGAAAGGACGGCTTAACAAAGTGAGATGCTGAACCCAGCAGCCCCACTTTCTCACTCTCGTCCTCGCAGTCACAGAAGAGCAGAGGCTTCCGCGCCAGCCCTTGGCACGGAGACCAAGAGCGGAGCGCAGGGGAGTCGGGTGGGCTGAGAGGAGAAGTGGGAGCCTCCAAAGGCTGTTTCTGCAGCCAGCTCCACAGAAACAAAGCAGCTGGCAGCAGACAGTGCCGTGGAGGAAGTCCATGTCTGTCTGCTGAGCCGAATGACAACAGCTCCATCATAAACCCCGAAAGATAAGGATAGGGATAGCTGCACACAAAGGCAAAGAAAACACCCCTATTACTGCTTTCAACAGCCCTATTAATTCTCAGAAGCACTCCCGACAAGGCATCTATTCAATTTTCACTCCATGTGTTCCATCTAATGGGAGCTGTATTATGTTCCACACTGAAGGTAATTACCTCTTGAAATTTTTGTGTACAGGGGGAGTAAATGCTTTAATTTTCTGCAGGTGCCTTGGACACTTTCCTTGCAAATGCTTTGACCTAAAATGAGGTGTGCATTCCTGTTTTACAGGGCTGCTCTCAAATAAGGATGGTTTATATTTGCAGGCCAAGCTGAAGTCATTTATCCCATCCTTTAAACCAAGATGTATATAATACATTCTAACATCGCCACAACATAAACAAGAACTGCTCCAGTGAAACTGATTTAATACCAAAACCCTTCTACTGCTAGTTACCACAATGCTGAGAATATTAATGGCTCAGGATTTTACAGCACAAGACCAGGAGGCTGCTTCCTCATCACTTCTTATGAGGTGTCCTTGCAAAATTTCCTGGAAAGGCCAGCAGAAAACACTAGAAACTCCACCAGCTCCTTAACTTATCAACTTTCACATGAATTGGAGCAGCAAAAACTTAATTCTCTTCTCCTGTTTTTAAAAACAATAGAGATATTTTTAAAAATTATATAAAAAGCTATCAAAATACCATCCTAATGAAAATGCATAATGATGCCAGTTTTTTCCAGCTGCATCATTTTGGCAACTTAAAGTCCTATTATCAGGCCATAAAACTTTAAAAGTTTTGGTATTTCATCTAGCTGAGTTTTACTGGGCAGAAGAATCCAGTGTACTTTGTATGACAAGTGATGTTTTCATTATTGTTTGAAACGAGGACGGTTGCTAAGCTATTCAACAAACTAACTGTTACATTCATAGTTCTTGAATTATATCAGCCAAAGAACCACAACAAAACACAAATGAAAGCATAGTCTGGAAAAAACAGGATCAGCTCCCCATCATCAACTCTTCTTTTAGGTATATAAGTGAAGAAAGAGCAGTAACACAGCCTAAGCAGTACCTGTGAACCACCCAGAAAACCAGCTTCAAAAGAACGTGTATTTCCTTACTATGGAATGAACAGACCTTTCTGGTCTTACTGGAGGCTGTTACTGAGGCTGCTCCCTGGAAAGGCTTCTGGCCACCACTGCTCTTCCACAAGCAAGCTGATCATCTTCAAGGAGTTCACTAGGCTGACACCAAACTTTGGTTGCTTCTGTCGGAGCCTCTCTACTTGTTATAACAGCAGTGACATATTCTTCAGATAAAGGTTTGGAATTGGAGCTTTTGTACAATATAAATCCATGCCCAGAATGAGGCAGGAGGGAGAGGGATCTCATCTGTTTTCCTCCATATGCAATTCTTCCTTTGATTGAAACATTTCCAGTTGGACTCTGCATTGACTCAGAAACATTTGAAAAGCTTTGGCTTTGACAATCCTGCATGTTTTGACCAAGAAAAAGGCTACCCTATGTTTATTGCTCCCTGCACCTTTCTTAAGTAATGGATTACTTTGCTGAAGGATGTAACATGAGGAGCACCTCCTTCACCAAGTCACAGCTTTATTAAAGATTAGGAAAATATCCAGAAAGAATTGGAGCATTTCTGCTCACTCGCACTCCACAGGTGCATTTTCCAGGTTTGCCTGGATTTGGCTTCTAATTTAACCAGAAATAACCCCTCTAAAACATATTCAGGCACTTATTTTAGAGTATAAAATACTTCCTTGTAAAAGTAGTTTTCCAACCTTGCTCTAAAGGCTGGACTTGGGTTTTCCTCCCCACTCTCATACAAGTGATTGAACCAATTTTGCTCAAGCCTTCAAAAAAAATGCATGTGTGGCCACAATCCAAGATATAGAACAATTCATCTGCAAAGCTGGATGTTTCACAAGCCATCTGCAAATAGGGCTTTATAAGGGGAACCATTTTGTTACCTTAGCCATACAGCAAGAGCAGCAGCCATAACATAACATTCAGAAGGAAGGATTACAGCTGTAAAAAATGTTCACAATGAAGTCATAAACTACACAATGTGCCCCTTTTGAATTTCTTTACAAATACAAAACTTTTCATAAAAGGTTAACTAAGATTCACACATCTTTAGAGAGAATCTGGGCCAGTTTATGGAACCCACATAAACCCCTATGAAACAGTGCTTTTTCTATTTTTTTCTTCCCCCATGAACCTGAAACTCAAAATAAAAATCATGGGGTGCAGACCCACGTGGACTGAAAGCAAAATTGCTGCACATGAAGCCCCCAGAACAAAACACACCGTGTTTTGCACAGCTCGTTAGGATGACATTATTATAAGAACTGGGACTACTTAGGAGAGCTCATCGAGAAGCCAAGAACATTCTTAAGTGGGGGATGGGAATATATGCTCCAGTTTGCCTGCAAGCCTAAAACAAGCTTAATTAAAAGTCTCAGAAATGTTAAATAATGTTAATTTGCTGCCCTGGCAAACCGCCTGCCACAGCTCTGCAGGCTCTATAAATGAAAGTCTGAGGCTCCATTACTGAAACCCCTTCCTGAGCTAGTTAGGCTCCTTGAGCCCTTTGTGGCTGTGGATTTCTGACTTCGAAAAAGCCACTGAAGTGAAGCTGCAGACAGACACAGCGCTATCTCAGGTTTGAAAGGAAGAAAGGCCCATGGATTCCTTCCTGACAGGGTTTCTGATAGAAAACTTTGTCAAGAAACAAAGCATCTGCCTCTCTACAGCAGGATCAAATCCAGATGGTGTTTATAAAAAGTACACAAAATCCTACATGATATGGATGTCTATTCAAGAATTATTTTCAGTTTAATACGCATGACAGGACAAGGGGGCATATATGAATATTATGAGAAAAAAAAATTATTTGAAGCAGATGTCAGGAAGCCCTGCTGCATGCAAAATAAAAACCAAAAAAAAAAAAATAAAATAAATCAGGAATAGTTGTAAAAGCCAAAGAAGCAGATTTCTGCAGGTACAAACACTGCATCCATTCACAAGCAATTGGATATCACATTGGGTGGACTAAGGCTAAAACTGGCAGACAACTACTTTAAAGACATTCAGTGTAGAGTGTATTCAAGGCTATGCTGCACTCAATGTCACAGCTAGGGACAAAAGCATTTCCAAAGATTTCCTTTCTTAATGGCTGTGGATACATCTTGGAGTGGAGGATGATATTCCCAGTTTAGAGCACCTCAGACCACTAATTAACTGAAATTTATATATAACCCTCTTCTCTCTTTTCCAGTTTATAGTCTTCTTAAGTACACACACACACTGCAAAAGTGCATGGAAAGAAGCCCAAGCAGCATGAAAAACTGTTCTACAAGAAAAGAAAAAGGAGGAAAAAAAAGGAGAGGGAGTGGGGGCAGGGAGGCAAAGTTATTGCAAATTCAAATTATGGACCATAGTAAACCCCAAAAGCTTTCACACTTAAATCCTCAGCCTTCTCTACAGAAAAAAAAATATATATTTTTATTATTTTTTATTCTATAGACAAATACCTTTCACTCAGATCAGATTTATTCTGTTTCAGATCAAAGGGGTAAGAAAGGATTTAGAAAGTTTAAAAGAACTTAGAAGCAACAGGGAATAGAGTGAATTCTTTTCAAATCTAGAGACTCATACAGATCAACATTCACAATCATGGTTTGCAAATGTAAGGATTTTTATTTCCCTTGCTCTGGCTCAGCTGCCTTTTAAATCATATTGGTAGCACACTGCCCCATATGGCAGCGTTCCTTAGCAAACCTGCACAAGAACTCGGGGCCATATTCCTCATTTAATGGCCTCAGTAACTTTTCCAGGGGGGATGAATGTGGCCCAAACCATCACTTCAAAGCAATGCTGCAAATGGTTGAACTGAGTGGCAACAGTTTTTTACAGAGCTGCCATGTGTAAGGTTAGCTTCAAAGTTTCTGGGAAGGTTTCTTTTTGCACACAATGCACGAAATTAACAAGGAATTCTCAAGCCCTCTGTAAAAGTTAATCTTTCTTATGTGTATAACTGAAATAATTTCCAATAATTAAGCTATAACTGAAAGTCAACCATGGTGACACCCTTCTCATCTTGTTTTAATGAATAATCTTACACCAGAAACTACTATATGAATTTTTGGAATCCAAAAGATTTTATGGTTTAGGAATTATGAGTAATGAATTAAAATTTTAGAGCCTGCAAAGATTAGCAATTGAATGTTTAAAACCTCTTGCAATTAGTATAGCAGATCACTGACATTTAAAAAGGTTCACCTGCAGTAGTTCATTTATAGTTTGGAAGGAAACCAGAATGTTCACTAAATGTTCTTTGTTCACCCAGGAAAGGGTAAATAATAGGCAGGTCAGAGGCAGACAGGCCATAAATGCTTTTTAAGAGGAAATTCTTTGACAGCATGTTCAATTTTTTTCTGGGAAAGAGAAGATTTCAAATTACTGATTAGCAGGGAAAGGCTTGGTGTTTGCTAGATTCAGACCTCTGCATTTAACATGCCATATATCTTTCAAATTGAGACACGTTTTACCCACCAATAATCTCCTAGAACTTCAACTGGTGCATCCTCTTTTCTCAGATCTGTCCTATCCCACTCAGAATGACGGGTGTTTGAGAAGACTAAGCTATCTCACAGTTATCCAGCTTCCACACAGGTTCAAGCTCTTCCCACTGCCTTGGGCAGTGATCTCTCAAGGAATTCCACCTTAGGAAAGGCCACAAGACAAGCCTGGCACTGCACAACTGCTTAGCACAAAATCCCAGCACAGGTACTAAAGCAATGTATGTCACAGCCAGAAGCCAAATAATGGCCGTAAACAGATAAAAATAAAGCAGCACAAACAGAACAAATGTTTTCCTGAGAATGGTATCGGGCACCAAGCCACATCTAACACTTGGTACATGGGAAAAGAAAGCCAATACTCTCATGGTGAATCTTCACCACTGTAGTGGACATGACAGTCTAGTCAGCGTGCCACCAGCTAAAACATTTCCCAGGGTGGAGTGTGGGGCTCCTGCACCCCAGAACTCTGGGGAGGGCATTTTTTACTAAGCACTAAACTTCCATTTAGATTTCTTTTCCATGGCTTTCACCCTCAGGTATCAGGGTGGTGGTGGTGCGTCAGCAAGAAGGGACTTACCCAAGAAACCTAAATGGATCTACAGACTTTAAAATCACTTCCAGGTTCTCTAATGCAGACATAGGCTTTGACTACCCAGCTCTAAGAATGTGGGGGGTGGATTTGTTTGCTTGGAGCTATCTATTTCCTTCATCAATAACAACACAACTTCTTAGCACCACTTAAACTAACCCAGTTCCTGCTTTAGGGATCAAGAACCTCTTCTATTGGAACAGAAAAAAAAAAAAGAAAGAAAAAAAATTACAAACTTTCTTATGTCATCAGTTAAACACTGGCAGGGTGGTTCACAGATGTAGGGACTTAGAAATATGGCACTTGACTATGTTTACTAATTATTCATGCCATTACTCTAGTTTTATCTGTTCTAATTATCTTTTTTATTTTTTTTTATTCTGGCATCAGCCAGCATCCCATAGGATTAAAAAAATAAACAAAACAAAACCCATAAAATCTCTCAGAATAAGGAGATGGAGTATTTTTCTGAGTGACTTTGAGACTAGAAAAGAAACAGTTAAAGGTCTGGAAAGCTTGAATTTCTCTCTTTCCTAATTTTTATCATATAAATGTGGAAAGATCCCTAAAAACTGAACCTGTCTATCTATCACTCGTATTTTAATAAGCTCTCCAAAACAATGAGTTCTGACTCTAAAGAACCAGGCTACAATATTTTTTAAGACTGCACATGAACCTATAGGATTTATAATGCAAACATTTGGATTATTATCTGCTTCACCAATGAACAGCAACTAAAACAAATACAAAGGTCAGCAAGTACCTTTGAGATGGCAAAAAGGAGACTTCAGAGAGCACTGTTTATAAAAGACCCTGATCTCTCTCCTGCTTAGCCATTTTATATTGTTAATAAAGCACTGGAATACCTGACTTACATTCTTAATCAACTGTTTACAAACATTTTACCAAAATAGCCTATCACTACTTAAACATAACATACTTTATTATTCAATCATATGAGCTTCCGACTTTTAGCTAGTATCAGATTTTGCTTCAAGCACACCCATACAGAGGTGAAATAAGAATACCATTACCTGAGATTTCCTCATTTGTTACTCTACTTTTCCACTACCTGTACTTTCCACTGTGTCTGCAGTTTAAAGCATAACTTAAGTCTAACATTGGTCAAGCAAAAAAATTAGGTTTTGTGCTATTTTAAGCCATATTCTTTATGCTCTGGCTTTTTGCTCCGGCTACAAGCTAAATCCTGTGGGTAAACCAAAGAACAGCGATCTTGAGTTATGAGTTATGTGGTAAGAATCCTGTAACACCATGTCGGACTTATCGGAAATATTCCTGGTCTATTAACCTAATAAAACTGTGCTTAAAACCATCCTTTTATCTGTCTTCAATTACCTGCATGTCCAGACCAGTACTCTCTTGTCAAAGACCTGCTGTTGTAATTCTCACTCTCTAACACCATGTGGTTTTAGTTTTCATCCTGGATTTGTCTCCATATACTTTCTTCCCTTCTTTTATACACATCTCTGCCTCTCCCTTATGCGGTGCCTTCGGAAACAAAACTGTTTTTCAAGAGCACTGTGGTGCTGCTGCATGAGGGTTCAGATGTCGGTGTGATGACATGAAGTGTAGTCCTCTGTGTGCCAGGGTTTTTCCAGATAGAAAAATGTAAACAAAATAAACACAACAGTGCATTCTGTATGACAACAAGGAAGCTCAGCCAAAATTTGAAGGCAGTGACTAGTATACGTTCAAATAAGGAAGAGGCTTGGCTGAGTTACTGTAGTATGCAGAATCATTGAATATACTAGAAGAGAGAATATTAATAGCTTCAACCAGATCTAAGTGCCATTTACATGATTCAGCAGCATTTCCCAATTGCCTGCCTCACCCCTGACCCCTAATTAAGAATTTCCCCTCTGCATAAGTGTTTGAAAGTTTCCATGAACTGTACATCCTGAATTTCGTTCATCTCTAATAACAGGTTCAAATCCAGTAAAGCTCAACCCAATATCAACCATATTATACTTAAAACCATCTTGACTTTATGTTTTGTGAAAAGTTAAGTTTATAAGACGACTTTAGGAGCCCCTGAGACAATATATGTCCCTGCTCTCCTGTGCTTTCATGCCTCGTAAGCCACTCTCACCATGAAGATCATAGCCAGCTAATTTACACTCCTCATAGAAAGTCAGGCTATTTGCAAATTAGATTCTTTTATCCAGCACATATGAAATTTTATTGCTGGTCACACCTTTTTGGAGAGGGAATTCTGACAAGTCAGTTTGCCACATCCACCATAGGTAACAGAGCCATCAGCACAAAGTGGCATTTCGGCTAGAACAATAAGCCTGAGACCTGGTTTTAACTTCTGAAGTGCAGATAAAATACAGTTTAAATTTGTTGGGTGTTTTGTGGGTTGGTTTTGGGTTTTTTAAAGACTTGTCCCGAGGTCCAATTGTGCTCTTGAACACTTAAAAAGAACTGTAAATTAATGAAAGATCACTAAGTTCCCACACACATAAAAATAAGGTAAATGTCACAGCAAGATGTAAGCACTACAAAAAAAAAATTATAGACACACAAACAAGCCTTTCTTTACAAACACAGTAACAGACATTCAGTCTCTCCTATCCACTTAGCAAAGAAACTGCTGCTGAACTAATTTCATTACAACTTTGAAAATAACTGGATATTTCCAAATGCCAGTCAGAAGCTTTAGACTAGAGCCAGTGACACAGACTCTTTGCCTCTTAATGCAACAGACAATGTGTCTGCGGTTTCTGGTGAACCGGCAGGGCATCCTGGCATCCTAGTGAGATTCCTACGGAAGGAGAGGAGTTGAAGGAATACAGCTGTTGTCACAGGGGAAAATGCCACTGATTAAGATTTCAGTGCTCTTTTGTTTTCTGCTGCATTTTGGAATGGAAATCGCACACATTTTCAGCAGACCAAAGCATTCACTCAAAAGCCACTATCAGTGCCACTTCCAAAAGCCACATGTCCTCGGAAATCCAGAGAGGTAAAATAATACTGGGTTGCACCTTTGTTCTTATCAAAAGCATCAAATCTTTCAGAGCCATAGCAGCTTATGAATGAGAGAAATCTGAATTCCGTGCCAGGAGCATTTTTTAAAGATCAAAAATTACCCTGTTTATTTGAATTTGAAAATACAGTGTGATTAATTTTTTTTTCTCTCCATACAGTGTGCTAGAGCTCAGTATTCTCATATAATGCTCAAGCCTGTTGATGAATGGAAAGAATAAGTAAACTGGAAAATAGATCAAAATTCTTATTCAGATAATACTTATATTTGGAATCCTGATGATCTAAAATATTCAAGGAAATGAGAGGAAAAACACACACAAGAAAAAAGTCAGGTCAGAAAAAATAATTATCTTATTATTATTATTACTGTTCATTTGAAACAGAAAATCCATATGCATGGCTCAGTTTTCCCCACAAAATGGAAAAATAATTCCCTTTTAGTCAAAATGAGGCCTACTTTTGAATTCTATTTGTATTTCTTATGGAGTAATCAGATTTTCAAGAAAAAAAGTTGCAAGAGATAAGCTAGCAAGAAGAGATGTATGTGTCACCCTGAAAAAAGAAACAGGGAGCACTTGGTCTCACTTCCAGGTAAACTTCCCACTATATAACACAGTCTTTTCAGAGGCAAAATTCCCCATCTACCTATTCCTTCTGTCAAGCAGAACCTATGTATTTGTATCTCAAGCAGAAGTTGCAGCCATTGATCTTGCGGACAACAAATGTGTCAGTAACATTCTCTGCCCCCAGCTTTGGATCCGAAGGGCAGAACTCAACTTTCCAGACACAAGTCTTCATAACCTCTAAAAGTAAGGAAACAGCAAGAAAAGTATGTTTAGAAGGCCATAGGTTTTCACACAGTTAAGCAGCTTTCCAGCAGATAGAAATGTTTTATGGAACCATATTCTCCCTTTTTCACAAAGAGTTCACAGGAAGAATTTGCTTGCATTTACAAGCTTTTATTTTGTTGTGGTCATGAAGGATTTGTCTCCCTGAAAAACCTAAAGTCACTGCCTTCATCTCTGACAAAACCTGGGAAAGCCTAAAGCCTTGACTGAATTTCAAATAGAGAAATTGTTATGAACACAAACCATGACAGAGATCTCAATGGGTCATCTAGAGGAAGACTTCACACTTTTGTGCAAAAGAAAAAGATCATGCAATGTGACATTGGATGTGCCACAATCAAGAAATAAAATCAAGGACAGCATGCACTGACTTCACAAGACACTAAAGGTGCTCCAATCAAACTTCAGGACATTTTCTGGGCCTGGTAAGTCTGAAGCCTGAGGAGAAACACTCAATGACTTCGCAGTCAATTACGAAAACCATTTCACTTTTGTGGAATTTAACTGCTGTGACCAAGGCAAAGTTATTTGTTGCAACTTTCTGGAGTAAAAAGTCTTTCTAAATTATGTCCGTGGATGTCTCACACAAATGCCAGAGTTTTTCATTTTTAAATATATTTTTTGGGTTTTAGGGGCTGGGGGAAAGGTTGTTAATTTGATTCATTTTTTAGATCAATGATCCTAAAATAACAGGAATAATAAAAAATAAATGGAATAATAAAAATGAATGTAGTAATAAAAATGAGTTGTCAGAACATCTCTTCTGAGCACAACAACAAGAAATTAAAAGAACAAAATCTGAACAGGTTTTCCATTACCTTCTTGAATGGAATGGCACCATTTTTTACAATGTAAGAAAAACAATGTATGAGGTACATACATTCCATTCCTAACAGCACCTACAAAGTAGAAGAAGTTAATTTCCATTGGGTAAGGCTTTCCTTGCCAAGAACATCTCAAGAACCATCCCAGGCTCCACTAATCTCACTGTCACTGAACAAGAAACCTTTACCAAGCTTTTGGAGGCTGTGGCACAAAACTGGCAGAGCTGATGGAAGACAGAGGGATGCCAGGAGTGGGCCCCTGGAGACTCTGCTCTCTGGAATACAGCTCTGCAGCCACTCCCATCTATCCAGCACTGCTTTGAGGAAAGATGGACCTAAGCCATAGAAGTCCTAACATGATGCCTTAAAAAAAAATTAGCCAAACCAAAATTTTGCTCTTAAGAAAATGTCTTTCTGCCAAACTCTGGTGCCAGTTCTCAAAGTTCAAGGGTTTGAATGAATAATTTCAAAATCCCATGTAAACCTATGTTGAACCAAGAGTTTTCCATAAGTTGTTCCAAGATTTGAAAAGTTATTGAAAGTTTGCATGGTAACAATAAAAAGAAAAAAAAGAAAAAAGAAAAAAGAAAAAAAAAAAAAAACATACTTGACATTAATTTTTTTCCCTTTGTCTCCATCACCACCACCATCTCTTCAGTAAAATGACCTCACAGCAAATTAAAATAAAAACAAACTCACGGTTTCCAGGCTGCCTTCTCTTGAGCTAAAGGAGTAAGAGAAATACTCCCTGCCACAGAACAGACAGCAAGGAAGCCCGACCACAGCAGATCTCTGTCTCACTTGGACTAAACCATAATGTGATCAGGTCTGCTGAATTTCCCACACTTCCTTTCACAAGGCAAAGACACAAATGATAAAATGTAATTTCACTCCAGAAATAAAATAATTACACTAATGGGTGTTAATTTTGTGTTTTCTTCCTGTGTCCAAGAACAAAAAAAATAAAATACACATTTTTAAAATGGGACACAAAACGTGAGCTACCCCCCAGCCCATGCTAAGGGCTGAGGAAGGACTAGGGGCACCTTGGGCCCCCATTTTTTGTCTGTATCATGAGAGGGCCCAGCCTGGTTGCTCAGCTCTGGGTCCCACACACTAATTCCAGCTCCTTTTATCACAAGGGAGTTCTGAAGCACAGGGCTGTGGCTCTGACTGTGGTTTGAGGCTTCCCAGCTGCTTGCAAAGGCCACAGCCAGAACAGATTTAATGGCAGAGACACAACTGAGAGTATTCCCAATCTGCCAGACATCAAGCTCCTGGTGATCACTGTGGGTGACCACTGTCACTTAGTTTTACAGTCTGTCCTTCCAAGTTCATTCATTACTAACAGAAATAAAGGGAAAGTTCAATCAAAAACATAAGCTTTTGCACAAAAAGTGTTAACCAAGGTTAATTAAATCCTGTTTTCAGCATACTGCTCATCTTGAGGAAATCTGGTCATAACATGACAAGTCAAAAAAAGGAAGAACAGAACAAATTTCTCCAGTTGCATTGCCCACAGAGATCACACTGAATTGCTCACCTGAAATAAAAATCTGGGATGAGACTCCCCATTTGAGACTTTTGCCGCTGGCACAGGATATTACACCAGGCACTTGTAAACCCAGCACCAGAATTTGAGGCAGGCAAAAATTATTTCTGAAAAGGTTCTTCAATGAAAACAGCAAATATTTGCTGTAGGGCATCACTGCAAAGGAATGACAACATATCCAAGGCATGTCCCTGAAGGAGAGTGGCAAGCCATCTCCTTCAGGAAGGTAGAAGTCTCTGAGTCTGTTTCAGAGCTCCCTAGAAGCCCCTCTTTCAGCCTAAAGGGAAATGAAGTTTTACTGGAATCAAACAAAAAACTCAACTGAAATTTAGTTGCAATTAGGTTTGAAATAGGAGCCATACCTTGACTTCAGATCCATATCTCTCAGGAGCATCTCGCTCAGAACAACTGCTCACACTTGGGTGATGGTACTTGTATATCCCAGCAGTAAAATTATGGCCAAGGCTTGACCATTAAAGTAACTGAAACAACATTTCACAAAGAAAACAAACACTCATTTAAAAAATAAGTTTGCTTGTTTTCCAGGAGGAAAAAAAAAAAAGAAAATTGAAAATACTTGATGAGGAACAGTAAGGTTAATTACAATTACAGTAAAGGTAGTGGTTACAGCCAAAGGCTTGAGTGTAGTCCACAGAGTTCTTGGAGGCTCATGCCTGACTGCCAGATGTATGGCAGCAAGAAAATGGAAGAGATCATAAAAGCAATTCCACCACAACTTCTAGAAGCAAAGCCCTGAAAGCTATTTTCTTTTTAAGACATTAGGGGCAAAAATGCAAGCTGGCTGCTGCAGAAGCAAGAAAACATAACACACTATTATCTGTACTCATTTTTATAGTTCATCCGGTTGTGGCAGCAAGTTAATGTTGTTTTCCAAGAGTCATTCACAGCTATAATATCTCTTGGGAGGAGAACAGCTTTGTATATGCCTATAATATACTAGCTACTACTTCAGCCGAGAACACACAGATCTGGTTGAAATTAGCATATTTTTCTTTGTGGCCACAGAGGCCTCTAAACATAGAAATATTTGAATATTTTCAAACTCTGCGGCTGAGTGCTGAAAAGTCTGCTTGATTTTTCTCAAAATACTAATGAACTACATTAGTGCTATTTAAAATATGTATTAGAATTAAAGGGTTTGCGATTTCATAATTTTTAAGCTAATTATAATGCATCTCCAGACATCCCAAAGCACACTACAGAGATGTTATCACTTGATACTGAAGAGTATTTAACATGTGTTTCAGCCTGTCCTTCTTATCTGCCAAAACACTTTCTGCACCACAAGATACCTCATGGTGTCATCTTTGAGTGCACAGATCCTGCAGCACACAGGATTGCTATCACTGTGCCTAGATTGACTCAAAATTCTGCTTCAACTACTAAGAATTACTCCAATACATCAGGGGAGGATTGGAAAGCGTAAACTTGAAAAAAACTATTTAAAATAGGTGTACTGGAGAGGAACTATGTAAAGAAGTACTTTTAATACAGTTACAAACATTTTTTATCTTGTTTCTAATAAAGTGTCTTCACCAAAGAGGAAGCCACAAAAAAGAACCAAAGAAGAATCAACTAATGTACAAACAATATGACAAAGCAGAAAACAAGCAGCTTCCTTTCAAGGTCCTGAAGAAAGTTAGTCCTGAAAAATCTCAAATTTTTTTTTATCCAAACTGCACACCAAGCTGTCTGATTCAATCTTCTCCCCTGGCTAACATTTGTCAAAAGACAGCAGAAGAAGTCTTTCTGTGAGAAGTTTTTGTTTCTTTTATAAGAAAGAGCATTTGCTCTTTGATGAAATACAACCTGTAAGTTTTTAATTAGAAAATACTGGACAGTTTTCTCTTCCAATACAAATTTTCTCAATATTTCACCTTTTTTTCTTTTCTTTAAGATCCATCTAGCTGTTTCTCTGTCACACAGCTGTGGAAATATTCCTTCTGCAAACATATTCTGGATGGATTTCAGAACTTGAAAAATGTCTGGCCAAGTTTCAAATTACAGGTAGTTTCATGAGCATATGTTTGAGTATGTAAACCAGTGCACTGAAAAGTTACAATTGATTGATGGGCTTTAAATAAGGGCTGAGACCTGATTTAAGTGCCCTAAAACTCCATCCTATTCCATAGGAACCAGGATATGGACAAGTACAAACCAGAAAATAGGAGACTGGTACGTGCAACCTTCCCTTTTCCCCCTGGGAAGCTGAGGAATGACCAGCATTAAATCCAGGTCCCACAGTGACTGCCAGGACAGTAGATACAGCCTAATGTATACCTAAGAGAATGAAAATAATGAAAATTTACTTTCAGCCTAAAGCAATATTCTTGCATGCCTTTTGGTTTGTACACTTGGTGTCGGAATCCTCCTTTTTACCCTCTTACACCACACCACCATCTCTTCCATCAGTTCTGTCACAAGGTCTGAAAGCAGTGTCAGGAGTCCTTCTTCATTATAAAACACATTGAAACTAATTTATTCTATCTGATGCAGGTCGTTGTACAGTAGACAGGCTTCATGAGGTTGTAACTGAGCAAATGGTCTGCAGATGAAGAGAGCCATCATGCTACCAATTCACGTGTGAAATGTATTTTTTGGTGCAATTAATTAATTTGATGTTCCACATGTCTTTGATCGGCACTTTTTCATAATTCATTTTCCGTTTCAATATAATATGTACATATAAAACCCATTTTCTGTTTCAAAGACTACCTAGGGGCAGTTCCAGATTATTAACTGTTATGATGTGGCCATCAGGCTGATGTTGCCAGTTGAGGAGCTGCAGCTACAGCATACACACTTCACTCGCTATGACCCCACGAGTCATATCCTCATGCAGTTTGAACTTTGCCTGCTTGCATTTGCATTAAAGAAAGAGAACAGTGAAAGCCTTAGAAAAGCAGGTGTAAGATACTGGTTGAAGATGATATCAAAAGATTCAGGCTGGGACATCTTGGAGGCCACCCTTCCCTCGTTCTACATGCAATGCGCTCACTTTTCCTCCACCATATTCCTTACAAGGACACCTTGCTCTCTCCTGATTTGAACTGGTATTTTGGGGCAGATGATCCCTGCTCTAGTACCAATCTGCAGCCTCAGAGGCCTTTGCAGATTGATCTTATACCTTAATTCATTTAGCATTTTCAACTGTAAAAGGTATTCCTAAAATGCAGTATGTTACTGAAAGGAATGAAGGGGCTGAATGTTTGCAGTGCTCACTGATGTCTTCATTGTCTACTTGCAGAGATGCAAAATTACACAGGAATTCCCCACCAAGCCCAGAAGGCAAGAAAAAAATGCAAATTGTGAGATCCCCTTTGGTCAGGAAAAATGAAGATAGACAAGAGAAAAGAAGAAACTTCTGGAATGATGGGAGCTAACCTGGCCAGGTGCCTTTTATTCTTAACTCCTAGGGACAGAGGGCTGCAGGTGAAGAAGTCAGATGAGAAATTCAGACATAGTAAATATCTAAAACAGATAATATTCAATATTCTGCCAGAATTTTGTTCTACTGCAGATGTCTGTTAAATTCCCTATCAAAATCCCCTATTAAAACTGGAATGCAAAGATTTGTTCATTCCAAAATATCATTTAAAAAGCAAAAGAGTTTCAAACCCCACAGTTAATCTACACTTGGGAATGAACCTACCTTAAAAGGCATACTACTTCAATGATTTAAATAACTGCCTTTTGCAATTTTTATGACTTTGATCTCCAAAAAGTCTGGTTTATGTTCAATGGGGTGGAGTAGAAGACAAGTCTATGGTATATTGGATCACATGCATATGAGGGTAAACACAATCTGAATCAGAAAAATGAACTGGTAGGAACTAAACCATAGTCTAAAAAGTCTTTTTCTGTCTCCTAAGCAGTCTGTTTATTTAGAATAATTTTTCATCCAAAGACACAATGTGGTTTCTAAGGATGTTTACAGCTGAGGGCAACTGAGAAAACACAGTGAATCTCTTTGCCATGTGTCAGTGTTTCTGGGCAGTGAAAGGAGACAGCTCTATTGTTGTGGGAAACATATAATAGTACACAGAAGGGAGAACTTAACACCACATGATAAATCCTCATTAGCCTCATCTTCTCTAGTCTGCCCAAATGGGCAAGTCACAGTTATAATAACAAAGCTGGGGAGCCTCCAAAAGGGTACCCCCCATCTATGTCTCAGCTCTCCACAGCAGGAAGACAGTAAAGTCACTGAATTTTATATAATTAGCCACATTAGATGTGTAACCATATGAAATTCAAAGGGGGCAGAACCAGCTCTAACACCCTCCATTGCAAGAGACTATCTGCTCAAATTTCTTCTGTTCATTCTGAAATGCTAACCTTTTTGGGCTTGATGACCAAACTTCAGATGATCAGCAATAAAAAAAAAAAAATTTAGCCTATCTTAAGAGAGATAATTTTTCCTGCTATTGGCTTGATGCTTTATCCAGAATACACTCAGCAATACTACTTTGATCAAGTGAACAAACTTCATGCTATGGGATACAGGGCTCTGCACAGTTATTCTGGAGGATTCCTGTAAATATGCAGACACACAGCTCAGTGAATGACTGCCCTGAAGACTGGGTAAATCCTTTTGTCCATTCTCAAATGCCTACACACAAATGCATGTAGTTTGGGGAACAAGTGGGCAACTAGAGACACACACAAGCCTGCGTGGGTATGTCATTCGCCTCACAGAGATATGGTGGGATGGCTCCTGCAGCATATCACAGTGGAAGGATTTAGGTTTCCCAGGAAAGAGAGGCTAGGAAGACCTGGAGAGGATGTAGCCCTCTACATGTGACCAGCTGGAGCATGGAACTCTGCCTGGGGGAGGATGAGGACTCAGCCATGCCGCCCAAGTCAGAAAAGGCAAATGTAGGGACTGGGATACTGAACACCCTGAGCCCACTGCAGGAGAGGATCAGGTTTGAGACCATCTAAGGAACCTGAACATGCACAAGTCCATGGGACCTCATGAGACTCATCCATACGTCCTAAAGGAACTGGTAGACAATGTTGCTAAGCCACTATCCATCATTTCTGAAAAATCATGGCTGTCAGGTGAAGGTCCTGACAGCTGGAAAAGGGGAAATATAACCTCTATTTTTAGAAAGGGGAAAGCAGAAGACCCAAGGAACTACAGACCAGTCAGTCCCACCTCTGTGCAAGATCATGGAGCAGATTCTCCTGGAAATGATGTTAAGGCACATGGAAAATGAAGAGGTGACTGGTAACAGCCTCTATGGCTTTACAAAGGGGAAATCATGCTCTGGTGAGAGCCCACCTGGAGCACTCTGTACAGTTCTGGTGTCCCCAACATAAGAGGGACACAGAACTCGAAGCAAGTCCAGACGAGGGCCACGAGGTTGGTGAAGACTGGAGCACCTGCCCTGTGAGGACAGGCTGAGAAAGTTGGGGCTGCTCATCCTGGAGAAGAGTGGACAACCCAGAGTAACCTTCCAGTATCTGAAGGGAGCCAATAAGGAAGTGGAGAGGGACTCTTCATCAGGAACTGCTGGGACAAGAGGAAGTGGATACAAACTGACAGAGGGGAAATTGAGGTTAAGGTATTAGGAAGAAATTTTTCACTGCGAGGGTGGTGAGGTGGAATAGGCTGCCCAGGGAGGCTGTGGGTGCCCCAACCCTGGCAGCGTTCAAACCCAGGTTGGATAAGGCCTTGAGCAGTCTGTTCTAGTAGGGTTGTGACTAGATGATCTGCAAGATCATCTTGAGGTTCTATGATTCTCTGAAAAGTGACCATAACTTGATCAACATGCATTTGGCTAGCAACACAAATGGACATATTCAGATGCCTTTAAATGTCCTCACGAGGTCCAGACCAGATTCAGGTCCTGAAAGTACACTTCTCCTAAGGTCTTGAAGCACTGTGCACATATTATTCAACTCAAAAAGAGGGCAGGAGAAGTGTTGTGGAAATACTTATTTACAGAGTAGTCACAGCAAGAAAAACACACCCTAGTGTACAGTTACTGGTGATGAAAGCCCTTGATTACATCAGTCAAGCCATTAAGAGTTACTGTACCTTACCCTAGCTAAGATGTTCTTCCTCATTACCTCTCAAATAGGAATGATCTTGATCTAAATGAAGATTAGGATTGAATTAAACTAAATTAAGAGATCTAGTAAAGGTTAAGCATGTTCTAATAGGATTGTGTGTTAATTCTACGTTAATTGTCTGCGGCTGAGCCCTCTGCTCATTTTGTTTCAATAAATGAAAATGGATTGAGCAGAACCTTGTGGGAACAGATGCAACAGCATCAGCTCTCTCCCAGGCTGAGGCCACAGATCCTCCAAGGCTGTCTCAGGAGTTAGTGGTGCAGTTATGTTGCATTAACTCTTCCAGGGCAATAATAAATGTCTGGGTTAGGCTTTGGGGCTTTGAGATGGTATTTTTAGCGGGGTTTGGGTTTTTTTCCCAAATCTTCATAAATCCTCTAAAATCTTTAAATAGGGGTTTAAGTGGGAAATCTAGCTGTTAATAGAGAAAAATCTTATCTTACTTGTATAATCCTGGTTTAGACTTAGCAAAAAGCTAACCTAAAAATTCTTTTTTAAAAAAGAAAAAAAAGCTGCTGCTGAATTTCTTTTCCTTGGGCATATGTCACAACAGACTTAAAGATACTTATGCCTTGCTACCCAAACTAATTCCAGGCAGAGAATTTATTAAATATTTATTAAATTTTTGCCTTGCTCTTCTTCTTTATTTTTAGTTAGTTCTGGGGTCGAATATTGGCTGTATTTTTTTTTAAGCTATGTATTTACATCCTAAGTACCAGAAGGACGAGCACTCATTTGTATCAGGTCATGAGGTCTGAGCAATAGCAGCCAGCCAAAAAAATAATTTCCCGCTCAGAGCCCCATGCACAGCAGTGCAGACACACCACATGTACCTTTTTAGGCTACATTTAGTGACACTCTGGATAAATACTGCTACATTTTAAAAACAAATAAAAACTCTTAATCAGAAATGCAGCTTTATTGAAACTCCTTTCTTCTCAACCTACCACTACATGCTTGAGTCACATGTTGACCTATACCTTCAGATAGTTTTTTTCATGCTATTATAAGGCCTGATTCTTTATGAAAGCTGCTGTTAATTATATAGGAAACCAACAAAATTAAAACAGTTTAACTGGAATTTCACCAGAATTTCACAGAAGGGAATCAGGCTGTTTACTGTTAATGAGGAAATATATACAAAAATAACAAAATCTGAGAGATCAACTCCCATATTTTTAAAATGCTTCCCTTCAGCAATTCTGTCAATCTCAAGAGTTATTTTGAACCAACCCAAGAAAAAAACAAAACAGAAAAAAAACCCAAAAAAACAAAAAACAAACTGAACAAACATACCCTAAAATATTAACCAAGAAAAAAAATCCTCTTTAGTCAGCTTCAAGGTATAACCTCTGCACCATCTAGTGCTGGCTGCAACAAGCAGTTTTAATACCATGACAAGAATTCTTCCCAATCACAGTAATTCTACTCAATATATAACATGTGGATAGACAGCACAGCCTTTCAAAATGTCTCTCTGAGAAAAGAAGATGAAAACTTACTATTTTCTAAGGTGATAATGAGTAGCGTCTTCCCCTACTTCATCAAAGGTTGTATTAAGCAGAAATAAAACTATGGCTTACATAACTGAATAAAACAAATGAGGTTCTGTTTGTTTAAACTAATTTCCCTAGATCTCCTGATGGAAAGCAAGAAACATTTGTGAAACAGAGGTTATATTTCACAGGTTTGTGTTGCAATATCAAGTCGCAACAGGAAGTCAAAGAATGGGCTTTCTAATTCAGTAATTCGATGAATTATTTATTTCCTCAGAAACAAATGAATATGCAGCTTCTCTCTGGGAGAAGAATTGTGGACTTAGATCTTGATTCTAAGTATAAGAATAATGTCTCTACATTTCCATCTCAAGAGAGAACTGGAATCTTGAGATTAGGGGTTGGTTTTTTTTTCCTGAGGTAATATATTTAAAATCTAAAAAATATTAAAAGCCATAAACTTTAACCATAACCTGTATCCTTCAGAACTGATTCCTTGGTGGGCTTTTTTTCCAGGAAAAACACATTTTAAAATATAAAACACTTCCAGTTTTGAGTCACTGTAGTCACTCACTATTTCTAGCGCCTCTTTGGAATTTTGTATTACTTTGGAATTTCTGATTATCTGTTATTGAGATTCTTACTCATGAAGGATGTGAGAGCAAAAGCAGCAACTCTGATTCCTCTGTTTCCCCACACAACAGGCACTGGGTGATCAATAGTAATGTTCTACTCAGGTATGTGAAGTCTAGACTTGGAGGGGTCCCCCATTCAATCCTTGGAAGTATCTGTGTTGAAGACACAAATATCAACTGGCAAGATTAACACAAAGAAAAGGCAGGCAACAAATATCTATAAATTCCTGGAATTTATCAGAGGAAACAACAGATGAGTCCATGGACCAGCTTCACATCGTCTGGATTGCATTTAATCGTGGACAAACTGTCAGATACAAAATTTAAATACCAAGTGAAGGCTGATTGTCTGTGAGTATTAGTTTGATTTCATGTATCACAGTATCCAGGGTCCAGGTGAAAACAACACTCTGTCTCTGTTCTGGGTGGTTTCCAAAGTTACCACATGAAGGCTCATCCGTGAAGGTATTCCAATATATCTCAATTTCCTTCAGTCATGAATGGAGGGGACATGAACTACAGTAGTGGAGCCCATCTGCAAAGCAGAACAGAAGTGAAAATGAGTATGGCTGTAGTGTTTCAGTGAATTTGATGTTTAACTAGAAAAACTGACCTCAGCTGTAGAAGTTTTGTCCAGAATGAGAATATGAACTCCAGGATTCAGAGCTCCTGCTCCATTCCCTGAACTTGAGCTGAGTACCCTGTCAATTTCTCTTGCTTTTTTCCCCAAATAAAAAAGGGATGAAAAAATTGAAGGTTTTTTTCAACTTTTAAGTCTGAGTTCTGCAAAACTTATCCAAAATGTTAAAAGATATTACATTGTACATGTCAATAAAAATGGAAGGAGAGGACAAAAGGCAAATATGTAATGAATACTGTGTTAGTCACACTCTTTCAAATTATAAGGAATGACAATTTGCAGTACTGACTAAATACAGGGTTTGCTTTCCTCATAGTCTAGTCTTTTGCCTTCTGAAATGGTTGCTTAAGGAAAAAAACTTGTATGTTCCCATGGGCTCCATGGAGTCAGCAATGAAATATCAGGGTTAAGAGCCAATAAAGGAACACAACCTAGTCCATAAAAATCTAGTGAGAATGTTTAATTGATTTGAAACTAAAAAAAAATCTCTCAATTTAGTTTGCAACTCAAAACAGAAGCATTCCTGTAGCACATAAGGAAAACACATCAGCAATAGGACTTGATACCATTAGAGGACAAGTGGCTTCAATGCTTATTTTATACAGTCAAACACCTTCAGCCACAATGTGGAGCAAAAAACAAGATTTATTTTTTAATTAGTCAGTCAGCCTTTAAGAATAAAGAACACTTTAAAAATGTCCTCCTTTATACTTTATAAGATTTACTTAAATGACTTGTAAACACAAACCACAATTTCATGATGCCAGTATGTTCTTCACAACTCTTTCATTCCTCTCCATTCATTTTTAGATAATGATAATAGCAACAAAATGAGCTGGCAACGTTTCCAGCTGAAAGTCTGGAAAGACAGAGGAATTTTCTCAAATTGCTTAAGAGAGGGGTCATAGTAAAACCAGGCACAAGATCCTTATAAAAGCATGCCATGTCTTTTTCCACTGTATTTAAGGACAGCACCAACCAGCACAGACCCACACAAAGAACTTTAATTTGAGGCAAGCTCAGAGAAGTTTTGCACATCCACAGGCTGAGGAAAAGATCTCTCTGTTCTTAGGTGATAGAACTGCTACACGAGAGCAAACCTAGCCACATTTATCTGATGATGTACCTTGCTAATTAGGATCATATTAAGCCACCACTTGGCCAACACATCAGTTACAGCTCTGCTCAGTTTATTAACACCACATTTCAATACTAAATCAAGTGAACTTTCAGTGAGAGCCAAACATCTGTGTGCACACATCCCTTCTGAGGAACACTCTCCCTCTGTGCTGGCAGCAATTCTCCTCTCTAACCTTTTAGACAGATACTTCCTGCAGCATTTTCAGAGCTGTGGGCCTCATCAGATCCACCCCATCCCAACAAAGTACCCGGGGTCACACATGCTATCAACAGCCTCATCCAACAGGACTGCAAGCATCTTCCCATTCTAAAGAGGCCCTGAGGACCAGGAGCTGCTCTCCACGTGGCTGCAAACCTTATGTCAAGGCCTGGCTCTCAGAAAGTAGCAAAGCAATTTCTCAAAGTTACTAATTTCTTAACAAGATTCTGTAAACACAAGCTAATATGAGATTTTCTAAATACCAACTCCCTGCTTCACCTCTGCCAAAGTGTTTTTGGAATCAAAAGCCTGGAAAACATTTCATAGTGGAACAGGCAAAACCAAAATAATGCATGAAACCAGAGTATGCAATTGCATTGTAGCACTGACTAAATTCTCCTCTGACACATTTGCATAGATGAGTATGGTATGAGAAACATGCACAGCTAAGAAGTCTTTAATCATACTGAAAGGCCTGCAGAAGAGAAAGGAATGGAGAAAATGAGTTGAGCAGTGTCAACCCTTGCTAGAGCATGCCCTGCCTGCCAGGAGGATCACTCATAGAACCAGCAGTGAATTTTCTGCTGGTTACCAGACATAAAAAAACAAATATTTTTTTCTAGAGATGAGGCCATTGCTAGTTACAACCCCTGTAATATGTACAGAGGAACTTCCCACAGATTCTACATGAGGCCAAGAAGTCTTTTGTCTGTTGACAATTCAAAATTCAAAGACAAAATTGAAGAAGTCGATTTGTCTCCTGATATCTCACTGAAATTGCGAGCTGTGGAATAGAAGAATCAAAACTCCTCTAAAATTCAAGAGGTAAACTCAAAATCTGTTAAGGAATTTAAACACATTATTCATACTGAGTTTGGGGCCAAAGGAGGAGTCACGATGTGTACCACTGAGCACCTGCATCACAGCTAACACCCAAGCTTGTAAAATGTCTGTACAACTTGTAGACCAGAAGGGAATACTGTCAGTGCTTGGGTATATTTCATCCTGCTCTGACAAAAGGCAACAGCCTAAGTTTTTTTCATTAAGTAATACAAGAAAACACCCATCATTCTGATTCAGAGCGTCCCAACACACTGCAGTCAATTGTTGCTTGGTTTTCATAACTGGATAATCTTTTCTTCCTTATTGTGATAGGAAAGCTTTCATTAAAAAGTTATCATTGTGTGTCAGGTCAGTGACTGGACTAATCTATATTATTGTCACAGCCTCAAAAAAAGGGCATATGGAAACAGAACTTATCACAGCACATCTGATGCCTTTGTTATCCAAAACCACAAAATCTATACAAACAAATTTCAATTTATTGGATTCAATCCAGGAATGCACCGGCAGACTAACCACCCATTGATTCCACTTACGAAGAACTGCAGCTTTAGGTAGGACTGCTCCTCTTGATTAGTCAGACAGATTTAAGAGTTTAATTACCTTAGATTAATCAAGCACTGGAGTCTGGCTGAAGGCTAATAAATCCTAATTAAAAAAGATTATCTCTAAATATCTATTAAAGACTAACCTAAGTTATCTTTTGGCCACAGAAGCTAATTTGTCAGTAAAAGCAGTTTTAAATAATAAGATCAGGAATTACTTGTAGGCAACATTTTTTAAGAAAATCTTCTTTAAAAGTTAACTCTTTCACAGTCAATATCCACCAGGCACATGGTTTAATGCTGTCTAAACAACACTTGAAGATTCTAAACAAATTTCTCAATTCAGAAATGTTAAACTGTCAAGCCTGCCACCACCTTTAGTGAGACTAGATTTAACAAACACCTATGCATCTTTTCAAAACCCAAGTCAAGATATTTAAGAACTCAGGGTAGGTGAAAACCCTTGAGGCATATATTTTTAATATATCATATATATTTCATATATCATATATAAGATAAATATATGTTACAGAAATATGAACTTTATATATGTATTTACAGTCACAGTATCAGTGCTAGATATTTAGCTTAGCACAAAAACCCTGATGTTCCCTTACATTTTCCATACTAACAGTTGAACTGCAGAGCTTTCTTCCATTTAGAAAAGGATGAACCTTCCTCTCTTGAAAACTGGAACATCTGTTTTCTCAAGACATCTGCTAAAGAAGCGAGAGCAGGATGTAAACTGCTTAGTCAAATAGTTTGAAGATAATGAAGAAATAATTAATTACAAGGAAAAAAACTCCAAGATTAAGATCTGCTTGTAATTAGCTGTACTCAAAATGCCAAAACACTATGCTCAGAGAAATATAATTAATGAGTTCTTGAGAGCTCCTGATGATTCTCACTAATGCAGTGATAAAAGGGTGCTGCAATCTGCTCCAAATGTTTACTGGGCAGGACCTGTGGAGCTGGGTTCCCTTCTTGCAGCCAGGCACATGCTGGAACAGTATGTTTTCATGCTGTGCCCAAGTCCCATTAGACTTGGCAGAGCCATAACCTATGGATTATGAGCCTTGCACGCAGCCAAAGACAGCTTTACCAGCACAGCTTGACTTGGTCCAAGCGCAACAGCATGAAAATATATTATGCTTTGGGGCACTTGTGGAGATTGCACTGATGAAGGATACATTGGATCGGATCCTTCACAAGCCAGTAATTTATTATAAGGCTATGGAAGTCAAACAAACATGCAATTTATATTTATTTAACAAAAAAGGGGAGAGTTTATGTCCAGTTACTGTTCTTCAAGTGCTAGGTGTTCTTAAGCACAAATGAACCAAACTGAAAAATAAGATAAACTCAAAATATGAACGCATTTTAATGGCAACCAAACTACTTCTATTCTTTCACTTTGTATTCCTATCTGTGATGGATCCAGAAGTTTCTTTTAACCTATTGGTTTTAAAAATTGTCACTTCTTCCCACATTCATTTCTTCTAACCTTAGAAATAAAAGCTTTTTGCTGTCTGACTAAGTACCTTCCAGCAGGAGAACAAAAGAGAGATCCATGCAGCAGTACTATTAGTACTGGGAAGCCACAGGATGGCTCAGTTTTTTTGATGGTGGGGCCAGTTCCAAGGCATCTCCATGAGCTGGCAGAGGAAAAGGGAATTTCACAGCCCAGTTGCACAATGGGAACAGCACAAGGCCCACAGTTAAACTGCCTGAGTGGACACCAAGGAACACACCTCCACCCTGGGGCCAAAGAGCTCCTCTGAGAGGCAGCTTCCCCTCCCCAGCAGCACTGGCTTTTTCACATGCGTGCCACAAAATTGTAGGGAGCAGAAAATGGCATCAGGAACCATTTCCCCAAAATTTCACACAGGAAACCCTGCCAAGACCAATGCTCTACACAGCAGCGGGTGAGCTCGGTGAGCAAAAGGGAACTCGGTCTCCTTTTTCCACTCTTCCTCTTTTGTTTCTTTACCTACTGCAACATATTCTACACCAGATGAGGACAAGGAAGGCATTCTCTCCAGTTATCTACCTTGGCAGCTTATTCAAAAGAAATCAGCCTTCAAGCAGCACTAGGCTTACAGACTGCCAGTTGGACCATTCAGACACAGGCTATTTTACTCCATACTTAGAGGGCATTGTCAGGTGAGGCCATACCATTCCTCAGTTTCCCTTCAATTTCTTTTTCATTAATTATAGTCAGAAATTCTAGAAATAATTTTTTTATTTATTCCAGTAGAAAAATGCTGATTTGTAGAAACAAACTTCTACAGGAACTGATACTGTCAAAAATCTTCCAATGAAAGCCAGATCCAAAAGACTAGCCAGCCCACCCACAGGCAAGCTCCCAAGGGGGCAGTCTTCTTGGCAGACATCCTGAGCTCAGTTTTGCAAAGAAAAATTAGTTGGAAACATTAAAATTTCCACAGTATGGATGTTCCAGTTCCCACACAGCTTCCATGTTAATTGGGTGGGTGAAAAAAAAAAAAAGAAAGGGAAAAAAAAAAAAAAAAAGAGAACGAAAACAGTAAGAACTAAATATCTAAACCGTAGGCTCATCCTCTCAGGAAATCAAAACCAACAGTCAATAGTAGTCTTCACCATTTATCAGGACAAATTGTGCCATCAGTTAAATTAAATGCAGGAGGAAAGACTCTGCCACCACAGTCACAAAGAAAGGAGTCGTAGAGAAGCACTGACTCTCCAGGAGAAGGAAGGGAAAAGGTTCGTATCCACTCTTAACAGAGAGGAGAGAAGCTGCATGTAGTTTATGTGCTTCACATTCCTTTGAGCTCAAGACTTAAGGGGAAAAAGGTTTATACCACCAGCTTACCCACCCCAATGCACAAAATCTAAATTGTTAGAATTGTCACTTAATATTGGCATAAACCCTCTAGGCATGAATTATTCCCCCTGCGATTTTCATATGGGCATTCTGAACACAATTGTTAAAACAATCTCCCTTCAGCTAGCAGTGAAAACAAACGTAACATAGATGAAAATATCAAAGATTATTGCTGTATACAAATAACAGCTGGCATAAAACAGGCATAAGCCATCCTTCTCTTTAAATTAAAAGCTGAAATTTTAATATAATTAAACTTGGTGAGAAAATTCTGAATTTTTTTTCACACTGAGTAACACAGGATAGGGATGCTTCCAAACTCATAATAATTAAGCAAGTCCACTGCTGCTAGCTCCTCAAACCAGGTTAGAAAATTGAGGGTTTTTATACCCATTCCCCAAAAACATGTCTTGTGAAAGACCAAGATTGAGAACGCTGCTCTCTACTCTTCACTTTCTGCGCCAGCAGCTACCACAGATATCACATCCATGTGTACATCCAGCATTCTGACATACACATGTGCTTATCTTCCCCCTCAGCTGCAGAAGTGTTCATCTTGGCTAGGCAAGCCCCCTCCAGAGATCTGAGCAGCACTCTCCTGCCCAAGGAGATGAGATCCAAAACTAAGGCCATGCTGGTTTCAGGCAGAAAGTCATTAGGTACTCTGACTAGCCATGTTGATTATATTAATTTCAACCATCCCAGGATTTCCAGCTGAAAGCCTTGAGCAGGGATTCAGCCAAGAGGAAGGAGAGAAGGTTGTTCCTCCATAGGAAGCTGGCTAGACTAAAAAGAGAAGCGGGGCAGGAAAAGTCAGGCAGGCAGCTCTTTGAGAGGTAACACAGTAACGGGACCTGCTCATTTTTGATTCAAAGGTTAGTGACATTTTTTGTTCTTATTGGACTGTTTGGTTTTCCTTCTGTTTATTCAAACTACCCCCCTACCATGACTTTTGTTTGTCCCATCTTGAAAGTCAAGACCTTGTTGCAGACAGATTTTAGAATTTCCATCCCTCCTCAGTTTGGCCACAGACAATACAAATGCCTGTGCCTTCGAGATCCAGATGAAACCTTAAGACCTACTTAGGCCTACATGAGACAAGAAAATAAATAGTTTTCTTAAATAGCAAGAACAGCAAACAAATTAGTATGATATTTTCATTTCTGTACACACTTTCATATGACCAGAACAAAATATTCTCATAGTACAGATGTCACAGTAGTCTGTTACTTGAAGGCAAGTTTGGGCTTGACAGGTTCTAAGCATACACTGCTTTTTAGGTGTTACCAAATTAAGAAACTCCAGCACTGAGGATGAGACAGAAACCTCAGAAGTTTTCTTCTGAGATATTTTGTTATTGTAACAGCTTTGTTTCCCTTAAATAATCTGGTGATCCAAAAAATATGCATTCCACAATACATTAGATGGTTCAGGACTGCCTTATGTATCTCCAGTGCCTGTAAAATTCGAGTAGAAAACATGAGTGGAAGACAAAGTGAATATCAATCTTTTGTACTGCTTATTGAGCAAATATCAAAAGTGCTTTTGTCATCGTTAATAACAGATCAAGGGAATTTTTTTTATTTTTTTTTTTTAATGGTTCTGGGGATTTTGTTTTTGCTTTTGGGTTTTTTGTTTTGTTTTGTTGTTGGTTGGGTGGGGTTTTTCAAGGAAAAAAACAACTCTTTCCTCTTAGTCAGTAAGACAAGCCTCTGCATTTCCTCAACCCTTGGTAAAAATTTTTAATTGAGCAACTTGCTGACAGGTATAAGGCTCCAGAACAGGAACTTAATACTTTCTGATACTAACTTAATACTTTCTGGAATAAAACTTTCTGATTATATGTGAATACAAGGGCAGAATGAAAGAGTGAGGATGGCCAAGAAAAAGGCCTGAGTATCATCTGAGTGAAGTGTCTTGGCTACAGCCAGTGTAATAAACAGCCATACTGCAAAATACACATTACAGAACTTCTTGTTCCCCCATGCCTCATGACACTCACCCTTGCCAGAATTATTTTGCTCCTCCAGCCTCCAAAACCACTCCTAACCAATGTACTCTGCATATCTGTAGCACCTCTGGCTAATACCCCTAAACTGCTGCCCCTGATTTGGCACCCAAAGAGCTGGATTTGTCCATATATATACACAAACCCAGAACTATTTGATTCAAATGCTGCTCATGCTAAATGAAAGTTACACAATGAAAAACCCATTATGTCAGCACTGTCACTTTCCAAAGCCATATGACAGTGTGTTGCCATCTTCTTCAAAGTAGGGAAATATTTTTTCCGCCATCAAGTGAGTGTTATTTGATGAAAGAAAAGCTTTACTAGCTCACAGATAATGAAGCGTTTCTAGCAATGCCTCTCATCTACAGCCAAATGGAGGACAAGCAAAAGCAAACTGTGTCTTCAACTAAAAAAAAAAAAAAAAAAAAAAAAGAATAATTTATTTTTATATGTTCTACTTCTATTATCATCCCTGGTATTTTCCATTCTGACATCAATGTGAGCAGATACAATATTGTAACTTTCTAACTTACCTGCCCTTACTCAAAAATCATTCCAGCAAAAAAGCATCCTTTTCACTTAAAATTAGTCCAAGAACCACCTTAATTTTTGGGCCCTGACAAAAGAACACATTGGTCCCTCTGTACCACAACACTTTTCAAGTACTAACATCAGTGGCTTTGGTGAAATCGCACGTTTTATAGTTCTAATACTGCTGCTTTTGATGAAAGTCAGGGTGAAGTTTGCTACTAAACCCAAGACAGCAAGACTGTGAGAAAACGTGACCTTTGAAACCATACCAAACTTTCCACCACTTCAAAGATGAGCTATATTGATCCAACAGAGTGGGAGTTTCCTGTTCCAAACCTGTACCATACAAGCTCAGTCAAGAATTCAAGGACATTGATCTACAGTAATAGATCAGAGAAACATTATGACTTACAGGCTCCTAAGTCTGACTTCCATATTATATTTATGGAATCTGTAATAAAGAATAAAAAATGATGAATAATGTGATATATTCTGGGATATTCAAAACAAGAGTTTTTCCAAGGACACTTGAACATATATGCAAGGATCCCACAGTAGATATATTTTTTTAATTTCTGGGGTGGGTGTTTTGATTTTTTTTAACAAACATTACACCAAAGGCAATTGAACAAGAGAGAATGTACTCTTCCAGAGTGATTCTTGATAAAACACTAAGGATAAACAATAGGTATAAATGGCCAGACTTCATATCAAAAAAATTGTAGAACTTCCTTGTGGGAACAATTGGGATTTTAATTGCTCAATCTGGTAAGAATGAGGGGGGAAACATGTCTGCACATTACAGACAAGTATTTTAACAAAGCAAAGTATTTTCTAGACCTAGAGTTAACTGAGAAGACTGACAGGAAAAAAAACCACAATCCTGAGCTGCATGGTAGAGAAGTGCAAATTAATGCACATACCATTAATAAGAGGCTCTAATTAATCCATTCCTGACCACCAAGTAGAACCTGGAGTCACTTTGGTTACTTCATGTAGTCCAAAAAGCACAGAAATGTGTGGCCTTGCGAATCAGAAATACAAAACATCTTTTCCTGTCAGAGGAGAGGCTATAAAAGGTAAGGACTCAATATGGAATGCAGAAAGCTCTTCACTGGATCATGTCACAAGTCTGTAAAAATGGTGTAGAGAAATTAATACAGTGCAAATACTCAATTTCTCCTTGTTAAATGAGAAGTGGGGGGCATTTATGCAATTATCACATACCTGTTTCAAAGCCTTCAGACAACATAAACTGTGGAACTCACTGCCACAGGATGGTGGAAAAAGCCAAATAGACTCAAAGGGGGGATAAGAAATCCACACAGAATTGGTCTGTTTGTAGCTATGAAATACAAAGTCATTAAATAGTTGCTAAGCAGAAATTGTTAGAGGCCGGATGAGTGGGGACA
Source organism: Poecile atricapillus (assembly GCF_030490865.1). Classification (NCBI taxonomy): domain Eukaryota; kingdom Metazoa; phylum Chordata; class Aves; order Passeriformes; family Paridae; genus Poecile; species Poecile atricapillus. Next base: position 10,569,149 of record NC_081252.1, read on the forward strand.
GAAATTATGTCATTCCTTAATTGCACAAAAAAGCCAGTCAGGAACACCACCATAGATGGGTGATCAGCATTAAAGCTACTAGACACAAGAGAAAAATCCATTTATGACAGACTATAGCCTCTAAGAAGAGTCTACAGTCACAGCACTTTGACTAAAAATGTTTGACATGCTGTGTCTTTAACTTTGGTACACTTGGGACTGTTTTAAGTCATTGAACTTGGCCAATTATCTCCCTTAGACTTGGTTAAGTAACATATAATGAAAACCAAAGAACTTGTATCATCAGTCAATCCCATTCAGGAATTCAATTCCGTGTATTTTTCTTAATACTTCATCATGACTAAAATAAAAATCTGAGGGTTATTCTCATTATTGTCATCTAGCTTTCTTTTTGTCTGGCCTGTGTTCCAAAAAAAAAACAAACAAAAAAACAAAAAAACAAAACCCAGAAAAAAAGACATGGAATAAAATAATAAAATCACAGAATCACAAGGTTGGAAGAGACATTTAAGATCATCAAGTCCAACCCCTGCCCTAACACTTCAACTAAACCAGTGCAACATCCAGTCTTTTTCTAAATGCAAAGGTGTCAGCTGAGTGTACAAAGTTCATTCTTTGAAAAGCCTTTTATCAAAATATGCTTGGTCACTTGATGCTATAAACACAATTCTCTAGAAACCAGTGTCACAGCATACCAATTGTTACTACTATTTTGACATAATCAAAGCACCTACCGTGTTCCATATCAACTGTTTTTCAACCAAATATGGCAATATGGCCAAGGCTCACAGCCCAAAAGCATGAGCCATATGGAAGCAGGACAACATGTAAGGAGCAAAGAAACCAGCCTGTCTCATCCAGCACGGGGTGGGTGACTGCTTCTGCCACCAGACAGATTCTCTCAGACAGGACAGCACTTTCCATCTGCCACTAAGAGGAATTTCACCCTCTTTTCATCTGCTTTGCTATTTGAAAGGGCATTTGGAAAATAATCCACAACACTGGAATTGCTATGTAGCCTTTAATCAGTTTCTGCTGCAACAACAGATTTGCTCTTACACAGCATCTCAGGACATTCTTCTCCATTGGTGTTTACTTTTTTTTAATTCTGGTGGTGCCCTACACTGTTGCTAATAGTTTATTTTCCCCCTCCTCCACCATGGAGTTTTGTTTGGCCAAGACCATTTTGTTTTTCATGGAAGTCCTAGTGGGAGGCAGGAATAGCAGAGCCACAGCAATTAATGATAAACAGACGCTATTTACAGATCAGTCTGAGTATTCCACTGACAGAAGAAAATAGAGCTCATTTTCAACCTCAGTAAAATCTGGCAATATCTTTCTATGTCTTCCATGATTCCTCTGCTAGCATCTAGTGGGGAGAAGGTGTTTTGGCTCTGTTGTTTTGGGGTTGAGGTGTTTTTAAGTTTCCTTTTCTAGAAATATGAAATTCTGTACCTTGTTTCTCTATTCCCTCACACTCATAAAATTCTCTTTTGCTGTAAACACCTGAGAAATTTAAGGCCCTTTTTGCCTAGTATAACATATGAGAACTTATACTCATTTAACCTCAAAAGCACAGAGGAGATGAGAAAGCTTCCTGCATTCTCAGGGTACTTTTTATCTTGTGCACTGAGAGACAAAAAAAGCAAGTGTTTTTTTTAATCTACTGGGGTTGTACCAACAACAGCAAGTAATCATCCCCACAAGATGTAAAGGAGAGAAAACAAATAGGACCTGAGTCTTCTTTACACCTGTGCAACACAGTGAACAGATAAAAAGAGTATCAGAACAGCAGCATTTTACAGTTTTGAATGACAAAACTTTGAATGGCCAGTGAAAGGCAAGAAGGGGCAAGGCCCACAGTGGAATGGTGGTTTGCCCGAGGTCACACATCAAGTCAATAGCAGAAGTGAGATGAGCTCCCTGCTCTCCACCCTACACAAACTGACAAACTATGATCCCTTGTGGCTTCCCCCTTCCAGGACCTTCCTGAAGCTTTTCCCCCACACAAGTGAAAAGGCAAATAAAAAGTAAGAAATCTGCTGTAAGAAACAGATGGAGATATTTTGTGATCATTAGCCCAGTACCTGGAGCCTTGTTTACACTGTAACTTTTCACTCCCCAATCAAAGGAAATTAAACAAGCGTTTGTGTCCTTAGAAATACCTATTCACTTCCTGGGACATATGTTTCACAGCACAGGAACCGAGGAACGCTTTTGATCATAACCTTGGGAGCTGCAAAGCAGAACGTAGTGTAAGGTTTATGCTCCTGAGATTTGTTTCCTGACACGACAGCTAGAAGAATTCAGCATGTACTCATTGGGAAAACCATGAAGGATGAAAAGTGCATAAGCATATGATCCCTGTAACTTTTATTCCATGCATATACAGTGTCTAGTTTTCACTTAGCAGACGGTACAACGTAAAGAGAAAACTCATTTTCTAAATGTCCCACTGTGAAAAGGTATTATACTTACAATTCAAAGACTCCAGTTAATCTAGGATAAAAGATCAAGTTAACAAGCATAACAGCCACTCTACAGGCTAGATACAAACCTTCCTAATTTGGTTCCTTGTATTCCTAAACTGCTTAAAGATACAGGCAGGAACTTGTAAGTAGGGGCTGTTCTCAGTTTATTCATACCTCTCCTGTGCCATCTACTGCTTACAAGTTGTTACTGACATTGTAAGACTTGGAAAAATGCTGATTACCTGGCTTCCCTGCTCATGGCAAGATAGACAAGAGAAGATAAACTTTCAAATCCGAACTACAGTGAGGTAAGGACTAAAACCAAATAAAAATATACACATAAATATATGAAAAATAAAATAAATTACAAGAAGTTTTCACCCCAGTGTGGAAATTCAGCACATGGTTGAGGAAACACAATGTTAAAAAAAAACCCAACTCTGTCTCCTAGCTGTCAATGTAATTGCAATACAAGCAGCACACAAATTCCTGGGTAAGGAAAGACACGGGGAAGTTAAGCCACATAGTTTTTCACACAAAAATCTTCACATCTGCCCAATTTCTGGTCTGGCCCCTGTATGGTATCTTGTCAGAAGAGCCACTAATAGCACAGCCTGCAACAGCTACTTCCCGCTTTTCCCAGCAGTTTCAACATTTTTCCTTCTGGAGACTCCTCTTTTGAGCTGGAAGCACGGATTGTACACCCGGACAGTGCCCCCCTTGGTCAGGGTAAATATGGCTTTAGGCTTGGTGCTGCTGAAACTGATGCTGCCAGTTTTGTGGTTGAAAGGGCTGAACCCAAAAAATGGACCTTCAACCATGTCCCACATGCCAGACTTCCTGGCAAATCCAGCTCCTCTTTCTGGCAGGTCTGGCATTGTTCAAGTAAGCCACAAAACCATTTGTCTGCAGGGTGATGAAAGGGGAGTAGAAGGTTATTTCAAAAACTATAAAAGTGGGGAGGAAATACTTGGGAAGCTAACTGCCTCCTGAATAAAATCCAAAAACCTATTAATGTTCAAAAGCTATTGAATTTCGGAAGAGAAAAGGAAGAATTCATCAGCTGGGAAAAAAGAAACACAGGTGACGTGCTGTCCAATCCTCAGTGTCCCTGTAAAAAGGGCACAGTTTGAATTCTCACTCAGGGGAGAGCTCTGTTTTGACCTGGATAGGCAAACTGCAGTTATAGGATAGGACCCCATGCCTGTATCCCCTCTGTGGGCCCTAAACTTGAAGACAGAAATGGTGGATGCAGATTCCAAACTACAGTCCCACAAAGGCACTGAATTTATGTACCAAATCAGACAAACCAACAATTTTTTATTGGTTCAAACTCAACAGTTCCCACTAACTCCAGTCTTAGTCCAAGAAAAAATGTTTGTCCAGGGAGAAAATAAACCAACCTTTTAATGGAAACTTTTAACTTTAAGGAATTGTATTTTTTTTAACAAAGTAAACCTGTTTCATCCCTGTAACTGGATTTATGCACAAAAGTGTGCAATTTGAAAAGTTTTAAGGATAAATATGGAAGATATATCAGGAAAATAGATGGCATACAGGACTGGATAAAAAAAAAATCTGTTGTACAGAAACACAAAAGAACAGAGTATTTGTAAGAGAAGTAACAGAAAAGGAGTGACATGTCAAGATCACCTATGTCTGATGGCGAGTGTAACTAGCAATCATTATTGCTCCAGCTCTGTCAGAATGGCTCAGAAACCCAGAGGAGATCAAGAAAATGGCAGGTAATGGCAAAACTGCTATAAAAAACATTCATTAGATTATCTATTTTAGCCCTGTATAGGGTAGAAGATACTTTTTCAAAGCAATATTCTACTGTCCTATTATAAAGCACTTCACACCACTGCCTTCCACTATTACACAGCCAACCCAGCTTTGCCCTTCTTGGTTGTGAAGGTCTTAAGTGCAACATCATCTCAATAATATGAGAAATTATATGAACCAATCACAGTGGCAGCAGCCCATTTTCCAAAGGCCTGGTGTCTCTGAGAGGAGCTCCTGCTGAGCAACAAGCAAATCATAACATGATCCAAGGGTGGAACTGTTTCACCAGAGCAAAGTTCTTCAAGTTCAATTTGAACTATGGCTGTTGCCATCCTAGAGAGAGGAAACACTTTTTCACAATGGAAACATTAGATTTCCATGGCAGAAGTAATATTTCTAACAAAATCTGATGTGGCAGTATTTCTCCAGTTTCCAAAAACATTGAAGGTTTCGGAGGGTGTTCTGCTTCAGGATACCCACACCCAGCTCCAGAACATTTCCGTCTGCCAACACAGAAACATGAGAATCTTCCCAAGGAAAATGAACTGTCTTGCTTGTGTCAAATTCCCAGTGGTTGAGAACTGATAGAGAGCTCTGTTTTGGGAGGTGGCATCATGTTCACTACACACTGCCCCAGCATCTTCCAGCCTTTCAGAGAGGTCTGTAAAATATGTGGGTGACCAGACTCAAGGAAGAGCCAGAGGAAACATGGCACAATCTGGTCTGAATATACAAGATACTGACCATATCCAGACCTAAACAGCATTTAAATTGTGGAATTTTTCCCTACCCATTAGGCATGAAGAAATAACATTGCAAACATCTTTACAGGGAGCAAGGATTCCATGAAGAGTTTTGATCACACTACTGTTTTTCATAAAACATTGCTTAACAAACCTCACAGCAGAAACAAGAAAACCACAATCAAAAACTAACAGGGCTGAAAACTAACCAGCCTAGAATAACTTGAGTTCAAATATATATATATATATAAAATATTTCTCCCTAAAAAAAGAAAAAAAACCCAACAAAATCAGAGTTCAGTGTTAGGAACAAATAGAATGGGTAAAATCAGAAATGACAATGAATTCACCACATTATTTTTTTTAAGTGAAGCCTGGCAAATCAAGGGAAAATGAAGTTCAAATGTTTTAGCAGCTCTCTGAAACTCTACCAAAGGGATTAGAATGTGCATTCTGGAAAGCTTAAAAAAATGAAAAAAAGAAAACAAATATAAAACTGCAAATCTTTCTTGGCAATAACAGGGAAGCTTGGCTTTACCACAAGTAAAACACTAGCCAAGCACCTCAGATGCACCTCACTGTAATTCCCAAAACATCCAAGTAGCCCATCTAGCCTGAGTGATGTCTGTTTAGCTTCAATCTATGGAGTTTTTTACATTAAGGTCAAAGGGGAATGCAGTGTAAAGAGATCATCTCCAGGCAGATATGTGCAAAGCAAATTTCTCAAATTATATGGATTTAATTAAATAAAAATGCCACTTGTTGAGATTTGTCAATTATCTAGCAAAGGTCCAAGGCTGTCTCTCTTTGTTTTCCTGAAATTACAAATCTCAAGCCAAAACCAACTTGTAATATGATCATGGTTTAAGTTTACCTTGATTCCACTTCTGAGATCATTTCATTATCCCCAATAGTATTTCTCCTGTAACTTGACTAAGATAGGATTAACCAATTTGTTTTGGAAAAAACTATGCAATTTATTTACAATACAAAATTCCCACATGAGGAGTTTTCCTTGAGGGAAATGCCTTATGAAAGCAGCCATGACCATGATTGCTATCCACACAAGTATGTCAGCAGGATTGGACTACTTAAATTACCATTAGGCCTTAAAATGGGGTTTGGATCTTCAGCTATAGACAACAAGCCTTGGGATTTGTAAAAAAAAGTTAACTTTCATCTGAGATGAAACTTGAATCTCTTGTGCTGAGCAAAAAGCCCAATTTGTTTTAATTCACTGGTTGTGATGCTCAGAATTTTGGGCATAAATAGAAAAAAGGCTGCACTGCCTCAGATTCTGGGTGAGAAGTTAAAAGCAGAAAAGATTAGTCATTGCTCTGAGGATCTTACAGGAAAGGTTTAAGACAAATGACAGCATGTTGGAAGGTGCATGAAGGAGTGCAAGAGAACTAGATCAGCACAGCCAGCATTATCTGGCAAAAGTGAAGACGATGAACTCTGAAGTGTCCAGCACACAGCAGAGTTATCACAGTTCTGTGACAGCCAAGGTTTTCCAGGGTTTCAGGCAAAGTGCTGATTTGAGCCTATTCACCAATTCATTTCCCATTTTTGTCTTTTGCTTCCTCTTTAGTTCCTCTCTTCTACCATTCTGTTAGGAGCAGCTGCATAAAAGAACAAAGAGACAGTTTCCAATAATTTCAAGAGAAGTATTGCGTTTAAACATTTTTACAGATCTAGCTAGGATTTCAGATCAAAATGTGAGTCTTTCATTTGGGTGATGCCATAGCAGTAACACTTCCTTGCCATTTGTAGTGGCTATACCAAGTTCCCCACCAAAAATTCTCAGTAGAGAAAACTACCACCTTCCAAAAATGTCATTAGAAATTAAGGTTTTCACCCAAGCTAGTTAAATAAGCAGCACTACTTTTCTGTGCAAGTACTCAATCCTCAAGAGCAACCTCAGCATGATGGCTGCAGCAACAATAATAGAAGGCAGGAGGGAATCTCTTTTGCAAGAATGGATCACCTAATAATTCCCTGTCCAAGTATTTAAATTTATTCTATATGCCAGCATTATAATACATACAGCCTTAAATGTCCAATGTTCCACTTATGAGGTTATGGTCAATTTTCTTCTGTAAGAAAAATGGATGCATCTCACATGCCCATTTTGCAATCTTTCAAATTATTAAATTACATAAATTTGAAAATGCAATGATGATGGCCGTTTTCTCTCAATATGAGAATGGGGGGAGGGATGGTTTACATAATCAATATTAGTAATAATTGGCTGTGTGTACACATACACAGACAAAGCAGTAACTTTTGAACAGGTATGCATGTGTCCTTCCATTCCCCATAAAAAGGATTTCCTTCCTTGTTCTGGCTTTCTGAATTCCCCTCTGTTGATTCAAACCAGAACACTGTAACCTGTGCTTCACCAGCAAGTTCCTATTTCCTCTTCCTTTTTTAAAGAATGTATATATTTTTATTTTTTTTTTTTAGTAACTCCAATAGCTAAGCAGACACACAGATATAAAAGTCTGCTGAGGATATGGAGGTTGACATCTAGTTATTTGTACAACATCAGCATAATACCACACATTAGCACTGTTGTTAAAAAACATTTCAGTGACAGAAGCATGTGACATATTATGACAACATCTGGCATTTTCCTAAAAAAAAAAAAAAAACTGAGTTAATTTTCTTATTCCCTAAGCAGACTTGATGAAATGTAGCACTTCCTGGAGTATCAGTAACACACACATTCGTACCCACAGTATCTCCAGTTTCTTCAGTACTGAGTATTTCCAAACAAACAGCCACACTCTCATGTGGCTCACACCGGAAGCATCCGAACTGAAAAATCAATGGGATTCAACTGGGTGCGTGGCAAAGCAGAATTCAAAACCCAAAGGTTCTGACAGGGAAAAATTATGTCAGGCTTCCAAGCCTCACAGAAGCTTATTTTTCATGGCTTGCTCCCCTGCCCCTGTGGATGCCTATCGTATTCTTTGGCTGAAAGAAATCTGAAAATCTCGGGTCCTTTTTTTTGTTCTGTTGAAACCACAGAAGTTTGGAGAATCTCACATAAACAGATACATGAGAGCCTCTGGTAAAACTGCAGACAACAGTCCTAATTTTTTGTTACATTGGAAAAATAAGCTCTGCTTGTTTTCCTAACTGCTCCTTCTTGCCTTATAAACTCAGTCACCAAAGGTCTTTAAAAATAGGAGGGAGGTTAAAGTTTAAAGCATGGGAATATATTTTCCCTAAAGGATGCTAGAGGGGAACTCACAAACATTCACCTGATGATAGAATTTATATCCTTGGGAACAGAATCTGTGAAGTCACTACCTTCTAATATATACCTTAGACTGTTTCTCTAGAGAGTTTCATCAATTTAAGCTTGATGGTTGGTGAAGCTAATTACAACTTTCCTTAATTAATTCAGGAAGTGCACTTCTGCATCACAGTTATAAAGAAGGCCTTCATCTTTCTTCTACAGGGAAGTTTGCTACCAGAAGCAGTACTGTCCTTTGAACTGTCATCATAACATGGCTAACATCATGATGCACCCATGCAATGAGCACACAGAAAACCACAACTGAATTTATAGGGGGAAATTACATGTATTTTGGTATAATAAGATTAAAGGATTTCAGCTTTAAGCTCAGCAAGTGTTAATCCATTTACTTTCACTCTGGTGCATAGCAGCAGTCTCTGATCCTCAAATTGCAGTAAATGACAAGCGGTGCTTTTGCAGACAGTGTGTGTGCTTCACCCTCACATGCTGCTCAGAAGTGGAAATAGAATTTGGCTTAGGGGAAGTAAGATCAAGCCATTCATTTTATTTTAATGAAAGGAAAATACTTCAGACAAGTCAACCTGTCCTATTCTGCTCCGTTTCCTGGTGTTCTTATTTCATTTCTCCCTCTGAATATTTATTATCTTTTAGCTTATTCAGTGAGATCAAAAACCAAAACAAACCGGAGAAAACCGGCATCTCATATGCTAAAAAACAGGCCAGATTATTTTATTTGTATAAAACTCTGGACATGCCTATTTTACAATGTGCACATTTCCCAGTCAGTACCAGGACATCATAATGCAGAAATCAGCAAAGTATGAATGAAGGGGAGTTACAGACACACATTAATTCCTGTCCTCTCATTCCACATTCCCAGTTATCTTCCCGCCTTCAGTCGACTCCATGTCAGTGTCCATCCAGGCTGGAGAGTAACAACAAGCCTACCCAGCACAATGTACATAAAATAACTTTCTGGACTAAAACCTTTTAAAGAGACCATTTCCTGGTTCCTCCTGCAACTCCATCCTCTTCCCACTTTATATTCCTCAGAGATGTGATCCTCAACTTCTCTTAAGGGTCTCCCAAAATTTCCTAGAACTCTCATACCTTTTTGACATTTCTCTGTTCTTTTAGCCCTATTTTAACAGACCATTTTTCATCTACTTGAGCTTCTTCACTATTGCCTGATCATCTCCTTTTGAACTCAGCCAAAAAGCACCGTGCACAAGGGAAGCACAGACGTGCAGCAGGGAGATCTCACTTGCAAGACCTCTCAGTTATTTAGGTGGGAAATTCCTGACCTCTGCTCTGCAGCTACATGTTTGCCTTGAAATGAAGTTATTTGAGGTATGAATCTCATCAGATAAAGTGTGGTGGCTAAAACCTTATATTTTAAAGCTGAATAAATCAAAAGGGGAAAAAAAATAGTGATTCTGAGCATTTGACTGTACCTTCTATCAACATACAGCTCAGATTTTCCATTTTTTCTGCCAGCATCCTGACTATTCATTTTTTAACTCCATCCCACAAAACTGCACTAAAATATTTCATTATTTATCAAGATTTTTATATTCAAGAAAATACTGTTCACAAACTGACCCCATAACAGGCTTTAAATCACCCAGGTATTCTTTATCTGGCATTTGTTCCTTTCATCATCGAAGTATCTGAACATCTTCCAACAATTCTCTACACAACATGGCAAGCACCTGCTATGTTAAATCCCTTTGATCAAAACAATCCTTTTTGTTCCTAACACATTGCCTTATTTGTTTTAGGGCAAAGACCTAGTCTAAGAGATGGATCAGCTGGAGAATTTCACAGGTCTTGGCCCTGCCCCTGGGAAAGGGTTCTCCTTTTCTTGTGTTAAAAGCCTCTGCCCTTGTGCAATACAATTCCATTCAACTCAAGAAGTGCAGGTGAGAATACATGTGGTATTGTGGTCATCATTAATTCACTCTGGATTGAATAACAGACTAGATCTTTCACTATAGAAAATGCATCACCCTACATAGCAAAAAATACTACAAAATTCCACACCACTTGCTGGCCATAACTGTTAATAAAGCATTTCACTTAGAGTATAGTCTTATGTTCAGTAAATGTGACCAAAACACTGCAAAGAAAGCAAAAGTCCAAGTTAGGATTTCATTTTCAAAGTGTTGAGTGGAAGATTGGGACATTAAGCATTTGCCCCTTAAACTTGGTAGATTTTAAGATATATACCCTCTAGGTAAGTGATAAAGATTAAATTATTTGAAGTCCTTTCAGAAGTTCTGAAAGTTCAAACCAAAACAAATTTTTCACAACTCCTACAAACCTTCTTCTGTGTTAAAGCAGGTTTCAGAGACCACACATTGGAAGGAAGGGGACAGAGCCATCCAAGATGAGAGGACACAGTACTGGAAGAACACTCTGCTCCCTGGGAGGTGCTGCTGGATCACAGGTGGTCTCCAGGCTTGACACTAACCAGTTTGGGCTTCCCAAACCAAAAGGCAGGTGAGGACTTTGGCCCCTAACAGTCTTCTGTGGAAGATTACCACCCCAGAGAACCTGGGGCTCTTGAAGGACAGCTTGCTGAAGACATAAAACAAACCAAAACAATGAATCCCACATTTTATTTTATAAAGATGACTTACCAAAATCTAGCCTGGCACCATTTCACATCCCTCCCTGAAACCTTATCCTGAAATAACAGCAAAGCATCTTTCCACATGCTTCCCTTTTAAGGCAGGGGCTGCTGAAGTACAGTCAGTCACTCCACATGACAGATTAACCAAGCTAGATTTCTGTAGAGGGGCTTTGAGTACAAATAATTATTGCATGATGCACTGTGCATTGCCAATGTCAAGCTGGCTTCAGTGCATATCTTTATTTTCCACTGAAGGAAATCAGAATCTTGGTTTACACAGTTCTTAATGTACCAATCTTGTTAGTGGTATGTGTGTCTAATGGGGACTTTGACAGTAAAACAGTCTTTTTAATAGATCATGATTTATTCCATTATTCACCATTTCCTTTAAGCTTTTTTTTATTTCAGAAGAAAATAGATATTTTAGAGTCATGTTGTATTTTCCTAGGCTTTCCACCAACATTACTAGACTATACCTAGCCATCTTCAGTGACAACTGTAAATTATATAAGCAGTGGAAAAATCTGATGAGCCACACATAAACCAAAATAATACTTGAGTGATGTAAGATAGACAAAATTAAAATAATAGCAAGAACAGGAAAGACAAAAAAATATCTAAATTTCTCAGTGAGGATGGAAGCATTTATAGAGGATGGCTCTTAATACAGCCAGTTCCACTTCCAACATCCCAGTTCCACACCCCATACCATATATATTAAGACTGTTTCTATGCAGTTAGGATGTCAATTTTGTTACTTGTTCCAGAGAAGCTTATGAATCTTTCAGGTTTTTTTGGTTTGGCTTATTTTTCCTCTCTTTGCAATCCATTTTCCTCTCCTTCCATCCTCTTCATCCCCAAGGTCTGTTTCTTCCATCGCTCCCAAAATATCTGCCAAATCTCACCTTTCATTTCCTTTTCACATTTTCCTTCTTTATTTCTTTCTGATTCTTTATTACTTAACCCTACTCACACATACCTTGAATCATCGGTGAAAATCTTCCCACCTAAAGTGTTCTCATCATCTTAAATTTAAAGCAATGGGGTCATAGGATCATCTTCAAAGGCACACTTTTTTACTACAGCTCAGCTCCGATTTTATTAACTATTTATGTTTTTCTGCATAAAGAAAATATTTTTATGCCAAAGAGAGCTGCGGAAGTTCTACAGCAAAAACACCACTCTGGGCCCAATCCTTCCCAGCCTCGAGTGTGGGCAGCCTGCCTGCCTTGTGGAGAGCACATTCCAGTTCCCTGCCACTGCTGGGAATTTATAATAGCAAAAGCAGGGCTGCTCTCATATATCACTGTGTCATCCATGCACCAGATACACTGAGATTCTTCTTTCTCCCTTTGTTTTTTCCTTCTGTTTCAAAGGAAGTAACTGACTGATACCTAGAAAAGACTTTGGAGCTTTTAATTGGGGCTTCACATGTGGGAGGCACACTGCCTGCTCAGTTACATGGTGCACAGTTAGGATCTATGACTTCAAGCTCCTACATTTCAATTTTGAGATGATCTTTTCCTACGTAATGCTGGTAACAGACCTAGAAATCAAAAGCCCAGAGACTCCCATCTTCCTTTTACCCCCACACAGAAAATAGCTCTTTCAGCTCCCCACCAGTGAAGAATTTTTGTTCCTTCAAAAGGCAGTGGATGGACCAGGCAACTGGAGCTGCTGTTACTTGACAACAGTAGTAATAATTTAACAATATTTAAAATAACCCCTTAGAAATTTGTAGAAACTGGAAAAAAAAATCTATAATTCATTTTATAATTAACTGGAAATATATTCTTACAGAAAATTGTCACATATTTCATTATCTCGGTTTTTAAAACACAGCAATTGAAACCAGTAAATTTTTCAATCATTCTCATATTTTACAACCACAGAATTCAGTGAGTTGTCAAAAACACATGCAGGAACCACCCTTCCCCAGATACCTACAGAAAAGAGGGAATATCACAAGATTTGCCTTCTTATGCAAGTGTCAATTTAGAACAGCACTTTTTCTTGGTGCAAATGTTTGATTCTTGCACACTAGGAAACTACCAAGGCAGTGGATAATGTGAAGAAAAATGCTGCAAGCTGTACCAGCAGTCTGTTTCTGCCACTCCTTCACAACCCCTTCAAGAAAAGCAGAAGAGCCCTTGGCACTGAACCTCCCCTCAAAAACAGCCCTCTATTCCCTTTTATCACCAGCTGGTTAGTCCTTCTCCTCCACCCAGGTGGATTAAGGGATGTCTCCTGTGTTGTCACCTCCCAGGTGACTGCAGCTGAGCCCTGCCTCCTTCTTATCATCCGACCCCTCCGCCTCAATGCAGCCTGCTGGTTCCACAGAACAACCTCCTCACTAAAGCCTGAAACCAAAGGCACCAAAAGCTTGAGCATCCCAAATAACATCACATTTTACAGGCCTTTTCCTTGACACCCCCCTCCCCCTGTAATTTTGGTATTTTGCCCAGTACCAGCATGGTGATGGCAAAAGTACAACAGCAAATGATGACAGAGGCATTGACTGGCTTTGAAATAGTTAACAAAGAACTTGAGAAGCTCTAGAAGGGTCTGATCTGAATTGCATTTTCCTGGATGTAATTGCTTCTAAACAGAGGTAATATTAAACAACTGCTCTTCTGCTTGGCAAGCTCTCAGGATGCTTCCCAGGGCTGTAATAGTATAATCTCCTCCTATCCTTGTTGCACACAAAGTTTTATGGGAACATGATGAACAAGGCAGGCAAAGCTGCTCTGCCAATGTGAAGAAGACATTTAACTCCATATTTGCGTTCAGGTCGACATAAACACACACATACACATATACATATACACATATTTATTTCCTTACTCCCAGCGAAGCACTCAAGAGCTCTGGCTTCCTCTGCATCCTGAGTAGGAGCACAGCCCAGAAAGCAGACTGTAGTATGAGATATCCTCTAAGCCTCTCTCTGCATTCCCAGTCTCGAATTCCCAGCTGTTTGGATGCTAGAGGAGGTCAGGCTAGAGCACAAGCACGATGCTATTCCTAGAACAAAGAGTAAACACAACCAGGTCTCTGTGGTGACTTGCCTTGGTGGCTTTTTCTGTTCCAGGGCTACTAAGAGGGGTAGGAACTGAGTAAGAACATTCCTGCCCCAGTCAAAACCAAAACTGCATCAGCAATCATGGCCTGTCGTAAATGGCATTTGTGCACTTAAACAAAAGGAATCAGAGTACAGAAAGTTGTGGGAAACAATAAGGCACTGGAAATCATGACATGAAAACTACTCCTTTAAGAGGAACTACCCAAATAGCAAATATTTACATGGTGAGGCCACAGCTACTTCTTTTGAAGTCAGCCTCATTAAGTATACTAGAAAATGTTTCCACATAAGGACAAGCCACCATGAAGGCTTATTTCAGCCTTGCCATCAAGGAAGCAAAACATTTGTGAGTGATACTGGGGGTTTGTCTCAATGGAAGTCATAACTCCTGCTCTGCATTTCCCCCTCACTGAATCTTTACCATGTACCAAAATCTTTCTTTCAATTATGAAAACCTGCATTTACATAATTCCTTAAATGTCTGAAAATCATGAAGACCCAGTAAAAGTTTGTTCTCCAAATTTTTTCAGCTTTTTGTTTTGTTTGGCTTTTTTCACTATTAAGTTTTCTTAAATGCTTTCTTCCTCAGGTAAACTTGCAAACATAATTCATGCACTTATGTTCTATTTTCCTATAGTCAGAGAAGTCCCAATGCTTTCTGGTACTGGTACATGTGCTTGGAAAATCAGGTTAAAGCCTTTTCTAAGTATTATTTTCTGTTAGGAGTCCAACAGAAGAGTTCAGACCACATCCTTGTTCTAATATTAAGGCAGAACAATTATATGAAGCGGGATCTGAGTAAAGAGAACAGGTTGGGGGTAACCTGTCCTTTGAGATAACATTTCCTTCAAAGTTCCACTGTACTGGCTCAGATCTTCTCCCATGAACTAAAAGAGTTAGCAAAGCAAAAAGCTTTCCCTGCACTCTTTGTAAACACTCTCATACAGTTTCCAAGTGTGAGGGAGATAAATTTTCTTTCTTTTATTCCTTAATGCAGTAAAAACACTCAGCAAACCACAAGAGGCCCTGGAAACATGGAAAACACGCAAAATTCTTTGTTTTGGGAAACAGTTACTGGTTAGCTTTATACTGTACCAAGCTCTTTAGAATTACTTGTCCCAAGATACAACTTGGTGATGTTCATATCCTTTTAATAAACTGCAAAAGTCAAAATTGGTTGGTGTTAATATTATCACTGACAAAATTCAGACTAGAGAGACAAGTGAATGTACATTGAAATGAATGAAACTAAATTAGGACTCACATATCAAAGGGTTTAGGCATTACAGAATTCTTCAATGAAAACATCTGCTCAACAGCAAAGTAGCTGCCAGAAGAGTTAAAATTGACAATTAATACACAAGTTAGCATAAGGCCATTTATGTATTGTCAATTCTAGCTTTGGGATAATTAAAAGTCAAAAGTTGAGGGGTGACTGAGGGAGGTGCATGTAAATAAATCTGGGAAGATGTAGAAACAGTCTGGAGAAAGATTACTGAGTTTATACAAAGAATACCACACAAAGAGTATTTTATAAGTGATTTAACTGAAGCAGCAGTTGATAACAAAAATAAAGTGCTATCATATAATTAAAAATGGTATTTTAAGACAAAAATGGGCCAGGTTCACAAGTTCTCAATTAATTTCATGTTGCAGTCTAGCCTGAAAGGTGTTTCAGCAAGTTTTGGGGAATATTTTTATGATAAATAATAAGAATTCACCCCTATTTATAAAAAATCCTACAGAATAATAACCCTAAAGAAGTACCTACAGCAAAGGTGAGGTTATATCTCATTGTCCCCAAAACCATTTGTACTTCAAAAAGGTTTTGCCATCTGCCTTCATATGTGGTTTGCACTAGAACTTCAGTTTTATCTGTTTGATTATACTTCATCTCTAAAACTGGGAATTCCTAACTCTTGTACACTGGACATGAACTCCAACAAGAAATGGCATGAAAGGGCTCCTGTGGCTAATGGGGACTACCAACCCTAAGATACTTAGAAAATTTTGCTTCCAAAGAACATTCCAAGATCACTTCCCATCTATCAAATTTTCAGCTCCTCTCCCCCACCCACACACTGAGGATTCTGCTTTCCAAGTAGTTCTTTACCCCAGTAAAACCACTGTTCTTTTCCTTCATGAAACCACTGTGCCATCTGAAAACTTCTTTTATGCTTGGAATTAGGAGTGTGCGACATCTTTTTTCCAGATATCACTCATTAAAACATTTGTTCCTAGGCAGCGACTGTGTATACAAAGTATCAGCGTGAAACATCGTTAGAAGTCACAGAAATAAAAGTCCTCAACAGTGGAAAAGATGAAAAATCAAGCTCTATTTTGAATTTGTTACACTCCCTTGAGAAAATAGGCTGATTTTCATTAACATGCAAGTGGTTCATATGCCTCTACTTTCCAAGATCAAGCGCTTGAGAAGAGGGGGAAAAAAGGGAAAAAAATTAGGAAATCACATAAGGACCTGCCCATCTTAGGTCACAATGATTAATGAAATGGAAATGTTAATGCAGCTCAGAAGCGGCCAGATCACATGGAAGTTCAGAAAATAACTATCAGGTTGTTTCCAGAAAACTGTACCCATTAATAATCTCAAACCTCAGTTGGAACACAAGAGGCATCGGGGAAGTATGTTGACCCTGATGGTATTGATTAGACCATGCTATTGAAAGTTTCACACACCAGCCACAATCCGTCTAAGGAAAACCACCGAGAGCTGAATTCCAGTAAGGACAAAATAATTTTTAAACGGACGTGTAATTTTTGCAAGGGCTCTAGCCAACGCCAGTGTAGATCAAATGAAATCACAAGCTTCTCGGCTCCTCACGCCATATAAGATTTCTTCAACATCTGTACAATCTTTTTTGCTTGACATTCTTTGCATCTCAAGATTCCTCAAGTCTTAATAATACTAATTCTTGCTGCTGGTTAATGTTTGGTTTCTTCCATACAGCACAGTTCCCTTTATTATAGACTGCTGTATCAAAAGTAGACAAAAATATTACATTGATAAAATATTTAATTGTCCAAACATATTCAATATATTTTCTGAGGAGACAGAAGGGTAAACTGAGATTGCAACAGTAATTATCTAAATGTCTGTTAGTGGAACATAGTACAAAATCTGCTGCTAAAGGCAAGATTGTCTCACAAAGAAGAATAATATGGAATACGATAATCAGAGCTCAATTCCCCACTGACCTGTACTGGAGATAAAATATTATTAATGGCTTACTATCATCTTTTATTTTTCAAAGGCATTTGCAAAGCACTTTTTGACACAGAGCAGCTCTCTGGGTATGTGTGTCAGGGCTGGAGGGAGAATGGGGGAAGAAGGCTACAGGACAGGCAAAGTCAGATCCAGATCCAGGATGCTTACGCTCCATGTGTTTCACCAAGCATAGTCACTTTACTCTGAAGCAACTTTAGTAAATTAGTGTAAGATTGCCTGCGAGACAGTAAATCAGAGAAACCATGTTTACGTGGTTTTATTTTCTTTGGCAGTTGTAGAAGGTTAAAGAACTTTATGACTCCATTCCAAATTTGCTATCAGAAGTTGTTTTTGTATGGCTACCTTGGAAGCAAACCTCAGGAGAAGTTACTTTCCTCACAGAGATTTCATAAAACCACTAAACTTGCTATCTACCTAAAGAAAAGCATGTAATAACTCCATTAATCAGCTTTCATATGCTTATTTGTGGGCAGCTTTCTGAATTCAGCAGAGAGTGTACAAACCATCCAGCTACAGGTCAATGCAAGAAAATCAAACGGAGCAGAGCGTGTGTCTGGGAAGGATACCTACCCTGTTTGCTCCTGGGCAGCACAGAAGGATGTTCCATGGAAAAATGCATTCAGATGATACCATTAGCCAGTAGCAGAGCACCCAAAGATGCATATTAGGAGATTGTAGCAGACACATCATAGGATGATGGAATTCCTTTGCTTGGGGTTGCCATCTCCTTCGTGTTTCTTGGATGCTTTTACATCTGCCATAACTATGAACGAGAATCAGAGCTTTTACATTCAAAATGCAAACCCTGCAGTCACTCACTACCACTGTTGTGTACTTGGATAAACTCTGTGAGTTGAATATGAGGGAGAAATTTTTTAATTGAAAACTGAGCTTAAGATGGATGTTTTTAGTTTGAACTCTATATTTCTCCTCTTTCTGGCATGCCTGAAATGCACTGGATTAATTTCTATCACAATTCTAGCTATGTGCAGTTCAAATATGGAGAAAGGAAAACTTACACTTGCACATATTGTTTAAATATTTAAATATTCAACAGCAAATATAAATTATAAGATGCTCTGTCCTGAAATTTAGAGAAGTATCTACAAGGCTGATGAGAACTTCAGTCAAAACTTGGAGTGCAAAAGCAGCAGCTCTGTCAAATGGCTACAAGGTTGTACATGACAGGTACTTGTATTTAGCTACATTTCCTTTCACTTAGGAAAAACAAGAGCACTGCATTAATCTTTTCTTTGCACAAGACAGGTATATTAATATGCCTCATTCATGTTCTGATCTCAGCTGAGTTCCTGATTAGCTCACTTTTACTATCAGATTTCAGCAAGCAAGGGGGGTGCTTGTGTAAGAAATAAGAAATGCATTACAACACTAGAAGTAACTTTGCAAGTAAAGAATCAAAATAAGTTTATGCAATTGTCATTGCACTGTGTAGACACCGTGGTGGCATTGCCACAAGTCAGAGGAAAAACATAAAAGCAGGATTTGTGGGAAGAAAGAACATCTTTGATTTGACAAAACTGCAGCTAAGAAGGAAGGCTGACAAGCCTTCTTGATCTGAGATTTTCTGCAATTATATCAGTTGATTGTACATGAGCTACCCCATTTCCCTTCACACTTTCACATCCATGGGGCACCTCACAGTCTGCACTATCCACTCCTCACTATTCCAGTCAGGAGTTCTGGGAGCAGACAATATTACCACCTTACCCAAGGAAAGAAACAGGAGGAATATATGAGGTTTTGTTTCCTCTGTTTCTGGATGGGCATGTTCATAAAAACTTCTTTTTTTTTTACTTACCTTTTAAAGTGTCTTCAGGTGAGAGACAAGTTGAAAGAGCTGGCATCAGTTTAATGAATCACACATGAAGTACAGCAGATGTTAAATAAAGCAAGCACATTACAGTTTCAGCTGCAAAATAGTACATTATATGAACAAGCCAGGCCCCTTTGGAGTTGTCCTCTCATCATGCAACACATCAAAAGACACAACATCTATTTAATTATTCTCATAATTAAAATTCATGGAAAACACAGCCAATTACTGATTGATTTGAGACACAGCAGACTCACAGAGTTCTTCACTAGGAAGAGCATACATTTTTTCTGTGACCATGTGGTTGAGGCCCCACCTCAAGTTCTGCATGCAGTTCTGGGCCCCTCAGTTCAGGAAGGACATTGAGGTGCTGGACTGAGTCCAGAGAAGGACAACAAGGCTGGGGAAGGTTCTGGAACACAAGCCCTGTGAGTAGCATCTGAGGGAGCTGGGTGTGCTCAGGCTGGAGAAAAAGAAGTTCAGGGGGAACCTCATCACTCTCTGCAGCTCCCTGAAATGAGGCTGTAGCCAGGTGGAGGTTGGTCTTCTCCAAGGTAACAAGCAAGAAAAAATGGTGTCAAGTTGCACCAGGAGAGGTTTAAATCAAGCATTGGAAAAGCTTTCTTCACTGAAAGGGTTGTCAAACATTGGAATCACTGACCAGGGAGGTGGTGGAGTCACCAACCCTAAAAGTATTTGAAAGACATGCAGGTATGGCACTTAGGGACGTGGTTTAGTGACAGACTTGTGCTGGGTTAACTGCTGTTAACTGTAACTCAGCAATCTTAAAGATCTTCTTTTCAAAATAAATGATTCTGTGACTTCTGAGAGGATAGCAGACAGAGAGATCATTCTGACCTATCTGGTAGTAAGAACTTGTTTTCTTCCACTCTACACACTAAACAGTAGGTGAATAAACTATAAAGGATTAGATCAAGTTACTCCAACTATAAAAGATCATTTTCTTAAGGCAGTAAGCTTTTTTTTCAAGGCCTTGTCTTCAGGAATACTAAAGTTACAGTTCTAATTCAAACTTGTAAACATAAATCAAAGCAATTTGTTCCATGTTTTCTCCTCTCAGTCTGCAAATGTCCCTTCTCTTCACTAGGATTCTACTCTGTGGTAGTAAAACCACAAGTAACCTTACGCCAGCAACCACGAGTTAAGAACAGCCTTTTCTGCTAGGTCTGGAGAATGAAGTAGCAAATACGTGCATTTAGCACTAGAATTATTTTGCACAAAGTACAAATGCTTGAGGAGTCTTTTATTTGGTAGGGTACTATAATGTCCTTGGTAGATCAAATTCTCCCAGACTGAAAATGTACCAAACTGATGTTAAGAAAATATTTAATGAGCACAAAGGTCACTAATTTTTCTAATTTCAGAACACCAATTGGTCATTTGGCAGGTTCCTTCAGAAGATTAATGAGGCATCAAACAATCTCTAAAAGAAGTAAGAAAAATTACTGAACCTTTTAAGCCTTTGTATTATACACTTGGTTTCATATACCGAAATTGTGTTTCATATTATATGGCTTCTCTCATTTCATTTGTCAAATTATATTTTTTTTCTGTAACAGAATCTGACCTAGGCATATGACAGAACATTGCTACAAGTTTTACACAGATCTTGCAATTTATCCAGGCCTGCTGAAAGTGAGCAATACATCAAATGACACTCTATGATACTGGTACCATACAACTCACTCACTCTGCTATTTTATCTCCTCCCTCCACCCAGGAACTGTAATATGTCACCAAGAAAGAATATGCTACCCAAAAATAAACAGAAATACTTAAGCTAGTCAGTAAAACAGAATATTTCAGATCAGCATTATATGTGAAACAGCTCCCCAGTGTTCACATTACTCTATATTCTGTTTCTGAATATGAGAATCGTGACTGTCAAACCAAACCTCTTCAGAGGTAACTCAGGGAAATTTCCAGCAGGGCTTCTTAAGACAGGCAAGGTCAGAAGTCTCCAGCTCAGAGGACTGACATCTTCAGTAGTACCACACTACCCTGCAGACCCAACACAAAGACCCCTTAATATTTGCCATTTCTCTCAGGGGAATTAAAAAAAAAAAAAAAATACATTTTTAACAAAAATAAACTTTATATATATATATATATATATATAATATATAAATTATATATAATGGGAATGATGATTGTCAACTGGGAATTAAAAGTTGCTTTTCCTAAAAAGTAGTATTGAGAGGCAGCATTCTCATGTCTCATTGGTCAGTCTGTCAGGACAGCTGGTTTCAGGAAAATCTGCTCATTTCATGAAAATCAGCTCACTTTTTTCCTAGGTTTGTTTTTTGGTTTTTGGGGTTTTTTTATTGGTTTTTGTTTTGGTTTGGTTTGTTGGTTTGTTGGTTTGGTTTGGGTTTGTTTGGTTGTTTTTTCCTTAAATATTGTGGCTCTCAAACCAGTAACAGACCTAACTTGACTTTCTGCTTTCTTTTGCTGCTTTGTTTTTTAGCCCCTTACATGCAGGTGGTGGATTCTGTTTTCCAGCTGAGGTAGACCCTCCTCTTTGACAGATCTTCAGGCACTCTGTGTCTTGTGTTAATGAGCAGCAGGAGTTTCAGATCAAGGCATCAAAAGGAAAATTATCGCAGAATATTATACTGCAAGGTGTCTCCAAAGCAGCTTTCCCTTTGAGTTTCAATGACCTCAGCTAAGCAACATTTGTACAGTTCAGCTTGGGACAAGAGAAACATTGATTTTCTGGACAAGTCTTTCAGATAAAAACCACACATGACTCCAGACAAGGACTTTCCACTGACCAAGAGCTCTGTTTCATCACATCCAATTTCCATGACCTTATCTAGAAAGATTTAGAGGGCATCTATGTCTTGCCTATGACTTAACCCTCGAGTCTGACTCAGAATCCAAGAATTTTTCTTCTCTGTTTCCATTTCCTGCTTAATTTTGAGAGGCCAGCATGGAGTCCCTGTAGAACAAGGCCCACATATATCATGTGCTTCCATCCTGACCACTGGATCCTGCTGCCCTCCCTTCAGAGTAAATTCTGTTGAACAGCTGTAGGGAGGGTTGTCTGCTTTTTAAAAAATAAAAAGCAGTTCTAGGCAAAGAGAAATTTCATACAGCTATGATCAGAGACAGCTAGGAAGGCTTACAGAAAATTCTGGGGTTCACAAGCTGCATGGTCTCTTTCTTAGTGGCATAACCACTCAACAACTCACTGCTCAGAGGAAAAAAAATTGCAGTTACTGAATCATCTCAGAACAAAGATAAAACTTCCTCAACTTTATGCCTTTGCTCTTATTTTAGCAATGGTGCACAACCACCATCCTTCTATTCCAAATTATGTCCAGAGAACAGGCATAGGAGCCTGGGATACTCTTTTTCCTTTATCCCACTTTTTTATGTAAACAGACAAGAGTGTGTAAAATTGTGGTATCTCAAATGTTTGGGATTTTTTCATGTTAGCCAGTTCCTAGCCCTATGTACAGTTCACAAAGAGCCTCAATTTAAGGCCAGAACTACAAATAGCTGTGTTTCTAATAAAACTTATTTTTCTGGGAGTGTTTTAATGCTGGGAACTCGAAGGGGTTAAATAACTGTTAAATACTGGGTGTCTTCGAAGTGTACAAGGAGTTTCCTAAAGTTTTTGATCCTGGTTCCTGCAGGATTTACTGAGACCAAACATATAATATTTGTAATGCAATTTTGTGTTCTTACAGCAAAGCCTGCTGCTGGACTCTTGATTCAAATAGCACTGGATGAGGCCCTGAGCACAACAAATGTGGCTCAAATCACTGAAAATCACATCTAACAAAGGTCAAATATACTTCAATTATCTATGTGTGTATCCTCCTATTTTTCTGCCCTTCCAATGATTATGCCTAGGCCGCTACATAACCCTTCCAAACTAAGAATTCCCATTCTATCTCGCAACATTCCCAAACACCTGCATCTTCTGCAGGCTCTTTTCCTGAGTATGAAGATCAGATTAAATTACTTTCTCTGTTTTATGGGGGTAAAAGTGATCACAGAGCAGTCGCTCAAGTTTTTTGCTTCAAGTCCATAGCAACACTTGGGAATAAAACATCTGATCTGTCAATCTCCCACCTACTGAATGACAAGACAAATAATCATGAATTAATAGCAAGCTAAAGACTTAAACATTATTTATTTCATCTGCTGACTTAGGGCATGATTGTTCTCCAACAGAAATTAATGGTAAACTCCCTTTGAGTTCAACAAGAGCAAGATTAAATTCCTGGTTTCTTGCCTCCCTATAGAAGCTGACAAATCATAAAAGTTAAATGACTATTTTTCACTTAGGAATAATGGTGGAAAAAATGCACACAATAGTTATTCCGTATTTCCTTTCCCATTCTTTGACCAGGCTTCTGATTTTCACTTCAAAAACTTAACAGAATAAACAAACACCAAAAAAAAAACCCCAAGATACAGTAAAAGCCTGACCAACACAGAAAGTTTGTCTTTACAAAGCAGACACATTTGAATTTTGGATACTTTTAAAATCACATTAACTGAATTGCAAACCATTTACCCCCTCCACTGTCACTTCCCTCACCCCCCCTTTTTCACATGCACATACTGTGGGGGCTGCCAAAACAGAACATCCCACTGAACTTGGCAATTGGCAGCTGTGATCAATCACTTCATAAAATCCTATGTGTCAGCTAGAAACCACTTGTATTTCTTAAGCAAGTCAATCTGCTAAACAGTTTAAGTCATGAATCCATTCAAACGGCTAGGAAAACAAATTCATTTGGATGAAACGTTTCTTTATGCCTGATTTTCTTCTTATTTTTTTAATTTTTTTTGTCCTAATGGTTAATATTAGAGTAGAAATTCCTGTCTGTCACTGTGAGAAGCTGTTTGCACATTCCAGTGTAGGTGTACTGGTTAATGGAGGAGATCTTTTCACTTACTGGTGAAGCTCACCACAGGTGTCCCTGGCCATTACAGAAGTTACCAACTTTTTTCAGACAATTAATCTGACCTAAATATGAAGTGAGTTATCAAAAAAAAAAAAAAAAAAAAAAAAAGGAAAGCAAACATCTCTCCATAGAAACTGAGCATCAGACAGAATTGTTATTACCAAACACAGCCCTAAACAAATGAGACAGTTTTTAACCCTAGGCTGAACTTTTGTGGATTAACATCTGCACGGAAAGTCACTCTTTCCATAATTATTTTCTCTTTAAAAACAACATTTCAATGGATTTCTTTGGACAATTTGCTCATTATTGAGACTGTATATTCTACTCTCTGCCCCTAGATAGTCCTATTAGCATAATGTGATTTTTTAACTCTGTGCATACTTAATCTGTCCCATGAAAATAACAGGTTTTCTACTCAACCATCTGGATAAATCAAAATTGAATAATCTTATAAAATGCAGATCAAACATAAAACTTAAAGGAAAAAAGCACACTGAAGAGACAAAGAAAGAAAGGAAGAAGCCAACTGTGAAAAAGTGAGGATAACAAAGACATGACTCATTGGAGTCATAGGTCTTGAATGAGTAAAGAGGCCTGTGCAACAAATCTACAGTTAAACCTGATCACAAAAGGACTTCTACTCCCTTGACTGCATTGTGATGCCTCTTACAAATAGAATAATAAAGCAGAAGCTTGCCTCTTCAAACATCATTCACTCCTACAGCCATGCATGGGAACTAGCTCATTCTCTAAGAACATAACCATTACAAAGTAAAATAATAAAACATGTTTCCAATCACAACCTGAGGGAAAAGTATATGGTGTTTTGCACATTTTTACTGTAAAATGAGAATACAGTGAAAGGTACCTTCTTAGGGTACAATGACATATTTCCTTTCTCACCTAGACCAATAAAAGCATGTAATGCAAGCAGGGTGTCACACCTCACAGGTGTCTGTCCATTTGAAAGTTGCTCTGAGGCAGCATCAAAGACTGAGTTAATTTGTCTTTACGAGATTGTGCATTCTGTTAGGCTTCTAAATTTGTCATCTAATTAGTGTCTGCTCAGAGGGGCTTTTTATCAGATTGGACTTTGGCAGGGAAAGGATTTTAAATGTCAGATTCATTTCCAACTTACTGACAGAGAAATTTTGAGTTTTCCTGGTATGAACAGGAAAAAAAAGCAATTGGCAATAGCTAACCACTAGTTTCAACAGCAAGGATGGGAACATAGCTGTTTCCTGATGCAGAAGGTGGCAGTTGTTGTGGCTTGATG
Source organism: Poecile atricapillus (assembly GCF_030490865.1). NCBI lineage: Eukaryota > Metazoa > Chordata > Aves > Passeriformes > Paridae > Poecile > Poecile atricapillus. Next base: position 10,594,436 of record NC_081252.1, read on the forward strand.
GTATTCCATCACTGTGATAGTCTTTGAGGAAAACTTCCAAGCAAAGGCTTGAAATTCATCGCCACTTAAACAAGACAGTTTCTCTTTCCCCACATCATACTTTTTATTGTACCTTAAGATGGCTGCTCACCACTGAGAAATGAAAACTGCTTCTGGAAGGTGAAAATAATAGCTTTGAAATGCAACTGGGTCATAGATTTTCTTGACTCTCATATATTTGATGCATTTTATATATTTCAATTTAATATCTCATATATTTCATATATTTGAGTTAGGATATAGGAGTTTCTCTCTGGCTTGTACAAGACATCTGTGAAAAAGCAGAATATCACTTCCACAGAGCTTAAGCCTTCTCACCTGTACAATGAAAGTAGCAGCCAATATAGCCTTCTCATAACTGGATGCTGAAATCAGTTTCAAACATCACAAATTTAAAAGCTGGGGGTGTGGGGCAACTGCCTTGCTAAGAACTGCAGCTGTTGCCTCCTTAAATACTGTCACATCAGCTCAGGGTTGAAGCTCAAAGGTGAGCTCAGCTCAGAGTACATGAACAAGGTGCCTGAATTCTGTTCACAATCTGATCCTGGTCTCATGTGCCTTGGACTCTTAAGTCTGCTCTGGACTTCTAATTGGAACTTGCCATCAATTAATTGGTGCACATTGTGTTCAGGCACTTGACTGGGGACAGGGGAATGAGGGGAGAAAGCAAACCGAAAAAAAAAAAGACACTGATTTTAGCTGTAGTAGATAACAGATGAGTGAGCCATCAGCTCTAACTGGAGAGCTCCTTGGAGCGTAGATGATTTACTACAATGAAAAGTTAACTCCTACGTGGGTAAGAAAGCCTGCCTTTAGGCACCTAGAATTCAGAAGGTTTGTCTGTGAGGCAGAAGTACAAGACTTTTTTAATGTATGTAAATGAGACTACTTCCAGAATACTTCCACAGGCATATTCAGTCTGTCACAGAGCACGGGGGCCTATGGACTACAGTACAGGTCATAAGTACCAATTTCACTTCCATATGAACCAAGGCAAAAGAAAAACTTCCTTTTTTACCCTTTTCACACAACAAAATCTATGTATATTCTGAAATAAGAAGTGTGTTTATCCAATGTACGTACTTATCCACAGTATTGAATTTATACTGCAGCTTTTTGGTCTCAAAAAATGTTAATGGCTATCAAGAAATCCAATATACCTGGCCCCATTGTCCACATTGCCCAGCAATTCATTTGAGAAACATAACATAGAGGACTTTTCTAAACCATACCTTACAGATGACTCCTTGGAATTCCTTACCCACAATCCCACTCATTTCTGAGAAGGACATACATGAATGTGAAAAGACTGTCAAAGTAAAAGCAAATTGTCATTACCTAGCTGAGCTTCAGGAAAGCTCCAAGGAAACAGAGATGTCCTATAAAAAAGAAAAACGAGAAAAGCTTAGAAAATTTCCTATCATTGAGAAAGTAATCCTTCAAAGGAGGGTTTCAAGATAATTATGAATGTGAGAGGTTATTTGCAGAGTAACACTGCTGCTCTCTGCTCATCTCATCATTGTCTTAGTACACAATATTTTTTAAGATTAATGAGTTTATCTGGGCTGAGAGATATACAAAACAATACTTATTCTCCCATGTCACAGCAAAGCATAATGAAGAAAAATGTTAGGGGAGTGAGACATTCCCAAACACAGAACACAGAAAAAAAGAGGAAATAGGAGACCTGTAAGTCAGAAAAAGTTTCTCAAAGTTCAATGCAGGAGAGAAGAGAGATTTTAGGGATGCTAGAACCTCACATTCAACACAGCCAAAGGCAGTGAAGGCAACCTGAGCTGGACAAGACTCCATGGCCTTCTGACCTTTAGCTCCTTGTCCCTAGCAGATTTCAGTGAAAATGTGTGTGACAAAAAAAAAACAAAAAAACACTGAGAGCTTTATAGCTACTCAGGAAACTCATTGTCATCATCATCTAACACTCTTTTATACTTAAAAGCTGAGCTGAAAACAGAGAAATATCAACCATCTGTAGAATCAGGACCCATCTCCTCTACCATGACTTAGCTAATACAGGCAACATTCAAAACTTTAGGACTGTAATCAGGCTTCTGTTGAACCAAAGCTATTTCTCCAAGGTAAAAAGGCTGTTTATGGCCAATGGCAATTTAGAGTACAATAAAGCCAAATCCTAGATTTCAGGTCAGTTTCATAACACACTAATTTTAAAGGTGGTGCCCAGACTCTCATTTAGAGAAAAAAAACTAGCAATGACTGAAGCTACCCTGAGAATTCTAGAAATCCTAATGGGAATTGCTAACTTCACACTTTTGACAAATTACCAAAGGCAAGGCACCACCTGTGTTCATATATGCTGTGTAGCTCAGTTCAGTCAACACATTCAGAACCCTGGAGTTAGAGAATGTGCTTAACTGGTTTATTTCAGTTAGGCTTCTACTGGGCACTTCAGTGCCCACTCTATTTCTCCATCTAATCATGCCTCTAAAAACTGCTTCAAAAATGTATGAAATTTCATTCAGCTGGAAGAGGGTGAGTCCCACAGTCTTGAGGTGCAGACACACCCATAAGGTACTGTGTAGCAGGTTCCTACTCCATGGAAAATGCAGAGTCATTTAAAGGAGCTAATCTTTAAAACTTACACAGTTCACAGTATAAAACAGCTCATGTTGCAGCTAACCAGACAATAACTTGCTCACAGAGCTATTCCCTGAATTTAAACAGGATCCATCCAGCAGGTGAGATGCCAGGTAATAGTACCACAAGCACAGGCAGCATTTCTCAAGACAAAGATGCTGAACCTCCCCCAGAAAATCCAGCAATCCATATACAAATGCTGTAAGATCCTGCTCAAACAAAATACATGCTTTGAAACACATTTCAAAGGGTGTCTATTTAGACATTCTCCTGTGTTGCAATTACCTGCTCTCTGAAGTTGCACTCTGTACCTTGAGTAGAGAGGTACTTCTGGAGGTGTAGTGAGACTTCCACAGTGCACTGAAACCACACACAGCATCAGTATCACGTTCTGTTTGAAAAAAGCAGAGAGAAGAGACCTTCTCTGGTGCAAGGCCAAGCACAGTGAGCCACTGGCTACATTTCTTACATAGGAGGGAGGAGCCCTTTCCTCCAACAGGACCCATGAAGCTACATCTGGGAAATACCTATGGAAAGTTTCACAGAACCACAAAATCTCAAAAGGTAAAGAACATCGTTTATTTTTGTAAAAACACACATTGATGGTATTTCTAATAACCCACATAGCACATGAGTGTATTGTCCCATTTATATTCCTTCAGCAACCACTTCACATTGCTCAGGTCATTGTTTATACTGTCTGTGGGTAGTGAAATACATTTGATCCAGAAAAGGTTTCCTCAAGTTAAAAGTTATCCCCTAAAGGTAGTTGGAAAGGTAAAATTTTAGTACAGTGAGGCATTGTATCATGTGGCTTTTAAAAATTAAAATAAACAAGAAAACCTATACAAAGAGGACTGTCCTAGAAAGAGATTGATTATCTCATGGAATTGCAGCCTTCCAAAGAGACAAATCCTGGATTTCCAACTCAATTTCACTGAATCCACTGACAAACTCAAACAAGACTCACTTCAGAGAAATCAAAACAGACTGATTTGACTGGCAGTCTCTGATGATAAGTACAGCTGTGAAGTTAAAAATTTTAAAAAACTTTTCTATGTCCATACAAGTTTAGCATCTAAATCCAAGCTAAGCTCCACCATGTAAATTGAATTAGAAGTTCCAGGGAAAACACACATCTCTGTGTTCATGTGAGTCCTCTGCTTATCCCAGCGAAATGGAGATTACTAACACTGCATAAAACCAAGAACTCCAGAGGTCAAGTCCAAGACAGAATGAAAATCTGAAAGAAAGTGTTATTCATATCATCTTGTGAGGAATGCTTTACAAATACCATGAACTGGCAGGGAGAATGACAAGACATGCACTCCTGGCTGTCTAGACTGAGTTTGAGATTAACCAGCCACATAAACTGTAATAATGAAATTTCCCAAAAGCATTGGAGAAACACACTTAAATTAAACAAACTGATAATAAAAGCAAATAGGCTCCTTCCAAACACACATAAGTGATTTCCAGATTTTGTCCTACTAGAGCCTAGAAGAACAGAACAATATTACAAATCCCCATGGTAGCAGGAGATGAGAAAATAGCAGGGGCTGAGGGTCCTCTTCATTCTCTCCAGAGCCTTCAAGGCTTCTAGGTTATAAAACCACAGAATGAGTAGCTCAGAATCACCTTGAAGTTCTGTGTGGAATTTATAATCTGAAACTTTACAAAAATTCTGGGAAATAATGTTAACTTGCTTCAAACTCTCTATCTGCAATAGCATGAGGGTTTCATTTGCCAAAGACCAGAGTCCTGTCTCAGAAGCCCTTCTGTGACTACATTTACATTACAGCCCTGGCCTCTACCAGCTTCTTTCCATGACAAAAGAGAAATAAAAAAAGCACACTTTGGTTGGCTCTTTTCCAAGGCATCAGCAACAGCGGCCTAAAGAACAAAACTATAAATGTGAAAACTCATAGTAGGTCCAAAGCAAGTCATCCAGCTTGTCTTCACAATGATCTGAAGACTGCACAGAAGTCAAGGCTGCTCTGATGCCCAAATAAGCTGTTTCTGGGGCCACAGAAACCCTCTCCTTAAAGAAACCAACCAGCAAGGCATAAGTGGCTTCATACAGCGCAGAGTTGTTTTTTGAAGATTAGTGAATACTTTCATAAAATGAGCCTAGGAAATAAAATCTAATGGTAAAATTGTTTAGGGACTGTGTACTGTGAAGATCAGATCTGCTTGATATAAGAGAAAAAGAAATACCAAGTTTACATAGTTGGAGTGGAGGATTATTGCAAGGAAAATGAAATTATTTTTTTTTCCTTTTCAATAAAATTTGAATAGATGTCTTCTTTTTCCAGAGGATTTTCTTCTTACTCCCAGAATAAAATTTCCATATCTTTCCACAACACAGAGGAAATATATTAGTATTTTAAAGGTGTGATGAAGTGACTGACTTCAGACTCTTTAGTTAATGAATTCTACATTAAAATCAACTGAATTGTTTAATCAGATCCCCAAACCAGCTTTACAGGCCCATTTACGTTTATCCTTAATCCTGTCAAAGCAGAAAGCTGCCATCAGTCTGGCTCCATGAATGCTCATATGCCACAACCATCAATAAAAGCCAGCCATTGATCACATCCCTTCATCTAACTTTTCCCAGGCTTCTCTTCATTGGGGAAAATTATATGATAGTGTCTTGGGCCTTTGCTGGCAAGTATAGGTATCAGCAATAGCAGAAATGCTATCAGGAATCCCCTTAGATGGCTAAATCAGGGCTCTGGATCACTGAAATACACTGGCATGATGCTCTGAAAATCCCCTCTCCAGCTAGAGCTTTATTTTCTGCCATATAAAGCAACTCCCAGCACCGCCATTACACTTTGCTGTCCAGCTGCCACCAAGTCCATTGTGGAGTTTTATTCATGAAGCCAAAAGAGCTTCATCAGGGGTTATAGGCTTGAAGCATGTATATACAAGACAGCAGTCATCTAGATCATTTTGTTGCTGATTAATTTGCCTCACTCTGTATAAAATAAATACTACACATGTGATTATTTTTCAGTTGCTTCTGTATACATATCTACCTCAAATGACCATCTAAAGCTCTTTCTGCTGTGCACTGAGGTCCTCCCTCCCTGCTTTTCTCCCACAGATTAATGAGGTGATCTTTCTCCATTTTCCTTCTGAATCAGCTCAGAAGGACTCTCCCCCTTTTCCCTGTCCCAGTTCAAGTAGTTACCTGCAAGAGTTTTTTCCAGCACTCATAAGTACTACCAACACTTAGGTGGCAGATCATGACCAGGCTTAAAATGTAAAAAGAATTAAAAGTCAAGAATGTTAATTGTCTACATTTGTCTGTTGAGCACGTGTGGAATAGAAAGCAGCAACAGTAGCAACTATTAGTACGGAAAAGAAAGTGATAAATTGCAATCCAAAAGGAAGATTCTATATCCTGTCCTAAAATGGTAGCCCAAATGTAGCCAGGTACAAACCTCTGGTTCAAGAGGATTGCTCCCACACCCACAAAATCATTAACTTGGCTCCAGCAGCATTTTCACCATGACAGAAATCATCATTACCATGAAAAGAGTCCAATGTAATTTAGCCTGATTATTTTTAAATCTAAATTAGTTCTCTTTAGAAAGGCTAGGACTCATGTTCTCTAGAGAGGGGTGTTTATTGTACAAGACCATTTTACAAACTCTGTGAATCGGAAAAGCTTTTCAGCTGAGATGAAAAGTCTCAGACCTCTCACACTTGGCTGCTTTTTCTAGTTTTATCACTCCAGCTATTACCTCCCTTTGCAAACCTGGCTTCTAGGTATACTTTACACAATTGCACATTGATAAATAACCAGGATTATATCAATTTTTTTTTTCATGCAGCAGCCTACATGGCACATAAAATCATTAGAGCCACAAAAGCTCACACATTAACAAGGTTTTGTTTACAGCATTAGGCACTAATGACCTTAGGAGGTGGCTGAACCCAGAAGAATCTGCAGTCTAACACACTCACCTTATGTTTTTCTTCTTTTATCAATCTCTTTAATAAAACTTAAACTTGAATCTTACAGTGAATATTTACACACGTTTCAAGTAACACATTTTATAGAAATTAGTCTAATCACAGGCAGAAAATTAAGTATAATGTGGAATGATGCCTAAAAGGGTCAGGCAAATACACCTAAAAACAACAAAACCTAGAAGCCACATCTTAAAAATTTGGGTGTCATAACATATATTAAAAGAAAATATCCCACATTTCTAGCTAATATAGAGCCTAAATCACAGGGAAAACTGGGACAGAATTTATTATCATTTATTTTACAGAGCTGAATTACTATATGTGCACTGTACCAACAATTTATTTATGTTACAATGATGCTTTTGTTTCAAGTTTCAGCTGTTGCAGTTCAGATTCTCATCCACGGTCTTCCTTTAAACCATCCCATGTTCTTTACCAGAGGTAATTTTATTAGCTAAAAAATATAATTGCAATTTGAAGGCTTGATGGCAAAAGCACCATTTCCTGGAATTGAAGACATGGCTTAACCATGTAAAAATAAAGTAAAAATAACTAAATCATGGGGATTTTGCACCATGAAAACAATAGATCTGCTCTTGGCTTCTCACCTGATCCCTAACAACTTTCTTGGCAAATAAGCAGTGATCAATTTGTTGAAATTAGTTCTCCCCAAAAATGCAGTGACATTAAATGCTTTACCTCACTGCTGGTGAGCACTGGCATTTAAATCTCAAACCAAATGCTACAGCAGACCTAGAAAGTTTCTTTTCCCTACAAAAGTACACTCCAAACACCTGCCTTTAGATTACAGTCACTATCTAACAGCCAAGGCCTGCATGCAGTCCCAACTCACCTGTCCCTCTCGGGCTGACAGTATACATTTGTTTATAGTTCATATTTCCCAGAAACAGTAAACATTTCTCAGAGTACTGTGATTCCTTGCAGGATCTGAACAATCCCTGTACTGCCTGGAGCCCTGGGCTCAGCAAAACATGTAAGGACTGAGATGCTCAATGAAAATCAAGCAGTGTCACCCTTGGCTTGCCATGGGTGCTGTTCCAGAGGGAATTTTAGGAACAGTCACAGCAAAGTTGGTAACCCATTGTAAATATTTCTGCATTATGAGCTAGCAGCCTATAAATCCCTTTCTAGTGGCACGTCCCTATGGGAAAGGGCATGCAGGCTTCCATATGGTGGTGATATATCATGTGATTTTTTAAAGGCATACTGTAACTCGGACTTATTTACTGTTCTCTCTCCTCGTATCTGTAAACAAAGAAAAGCTTAAAAGGTTACATTCCTTCCTACTCCTCGCTATGTTATTTAAACCAAACTGAGAGTTTAGCCACATAAACATCTGTCATCTGAACTTAATTCTTGGTACTTTCTCTTTTTTGTTCTTCTTCAGAAAATAAAATAGATGTGTCTGACTACATAAAAGGGGAGCTGAACCGTCTCATTTTTCTGCATAAGTAGCAGAAATAATGATAGGTAAAAATAAGGGAAAATTTTTAAAAAACAAAACAATTACAATTAAGCATTCTGAACGTCAACCATATCCTGAATAGTCTCCTTCTATCTGCCTCCACACATAACAAGGTACAAAACAAACTCAGATACCATTTACTTCTGGTTTAATTCATAAAAGAATTCAAACAACAGCAGCCAGCTTGTACAGATTGTACCTAGGAAAATGTACCGGAACACATAGGAAGAAACAAAATTTAAATTTCCACATTTTCCTATTAATTTTTTCCCCTACCTCTCTACTACATTCATGAAGATTCAAAAGGAAAATTACAGATTCCATTAATAATAAAATCAAATAATGGGACATATTCAATCCCTGCTTCTTGCCACTTCCTTTCTTCAGAGTAAACCATTTTATTTTAATTTATTATTCTCTCCCAATTTGATATGGTGAGGTAAATTTAGCAGTCTTGGAGAACAACAAGAGACACAAGAACCATGGGAAAATTCAGGCTGGAAGGTACCTCAGGGTGCTCTGATCCAACCTCCTGTTCAAAGCAGTGTCAGCTCTGAAGTTAGACCAGGATGGTCCAGCCAATTTCTGAACGCTCCCAAGGATGAAGCCTGCACAGCCTCTCTGAGCAGCCTGTTCTGCTGCCTGCCTGCTCCCGTGATTAAGAAGCTGTTCCTTATACCCACTTGGAACCTTACATCTCTTAAGAGGTATTTTTGTACATTTTGAGTTGTCATATTTCCAATTTTACTAACCAAAATGGCTACATACCTCCTTTCCTTTGCAACCAAGTTGTTCCAGAATAAACCTGGCATATATTCCTATATGTACACACAGGTCACTCAGTGTTGTTTAATGCATCCCAAGGCATCTGCTAATAAGAACCTCAACTACCCCACCTCAGGGGTGGATTTTAGCACCAGCCTGAGGCACAGAGTCAGGATATGGCCAGAGGGGTGCAAGGCTCCTCACAGGCAGTGGGCAGGGAGCAATCAAGTAACCAGAGATCAGCCTAAATAATAAAAAAAGTGGGCAATAAAATCGATGCAAGTTTGTTATATTTAATGTATCACCACCGCTATTGGGGCAGGGGTTAGTTTGGATAAAGAGGGAAGGAAACAGGGTAGCAAAGGAGAGCTTTGATTTGGTGTCCCTGCAGTACCACCCCTGGAGAATCATAGAACTCTAGAATGAATAGGGCTGGAAGGGACCTTAAAGACCATCTAGTTCCATCCCTCCTTCCTTCCATCTCTCTTCCCTCTGACAACTGGGGGCTGATGATAACAGGGAATATGAGGGGAAGACAGGAATGTAACAATGGTCCTTAATTAGGTGCGGATTAAGAATTTGCTTGGTTTTCATTTCTATCTCTGGAGATGCACAGCAGCAGACTTTAGGCAATGGGTTTATTTTTCCCATGCTCAGGTAGGGTGGTTTGAGGTGAGTATGGACTTTTTTACTTAGTGGTGTTAGACCATAAGACTGTGCAAGGAATGATAATTTTGAAGAGGCTGTAGAATCAGTTTTTGGAAGAAAGAAAGGAAAGCCCAAAGACCCTGACTCTCATGCTCTAGCAGCTCATGGAGGAGAGGAAAGATGATGCACCGTTACCTATTCCTTGACTCTTCCAGAGGCTCTTCCAGAGAATCCCCACCACAGAAGCAGCAGAACAGGTGGTACATCTACTGCTCAGCTGAGGCAGCTCAGGCTGTCATACTAATGGAGTTGCCATCAGCTCCAGTTTACATTACTATGTGAGACTGAACTACAGCAGCAGAGAGCTCTGATTCACAATCCCTGCTGGAGTTAAAGGGCTAAAGAGATGGCCTCCCCCACATCTCCTCAGCCAATGCAGCTTCATCTCACAGGGATAATGAATCAGAGTCTGGCAGCAGGGGATAGATTAGGAAAAAGAAGTAAGGCAGGAAATAGGGAAGAAGAAAGAGAATAAAGAAGTGAGTGCAAGGAAGGAAAGAGCATCAGCAGAAAGAAAAAGGGTTCTTAGTAGATGGGAGGGGGAAGTGGATGAGAGTTTGTTAGGGTGTTTCTCAAAAGCCTAAATTTAGAAGAAGTAAGGAGGCAACATACCTCACATCTATTAATACTACCGAGTTATTGATTACCTTTGGGCTTGATCTCAAAAAGAGTCAGGAACAACTTGTTTGAATCAATTACAACTATAGTAGTCTATAAAATATGGCCATCAAATTAAGTGAAAAAGCTTCTGTCTGGGATTTGGATACTCCAAGCTCTAGGGTGCATCAGGGAGCAGAGTTACACCTTGAAGAGTTAATAACATCAGTATGGAAAAGATTTTTACCTGGCTGGGCAATTAAGAAGTGTCCAAGTTATGAACAAGAGGAATTGGCACCTCCAAAGCATAAGGCAGTAAGCAATGGCTTGTTAGGAAGAAAGGGAAAACCCTCCTTTCTTGAGTTAATGAATGATAAATTAGCAGGTCGGGAAAAATCTTTCCACTGAAATGATTCAAAAGGTGTACAGGGACCAAACACAGAAAAGAAATCCGCCTGCTTCAGGCTCCACTCAGTGAGTGTAACCTGAAGACTTAAAGACTTAGTGAAAACAGAGGCCTCACTTATAAATGCTGCCAGGCATTCGCCAACTTGTCAGTTGAGTCATATGGAGTAAAGGAAACCACCAAATCTGAATTAAGTGCTGCTTGGAGAATATGTTGGGGTTTTCTCCATTCCCTTCTGTTCATACAAGTATGCGTGTGTGCCATCTGTTTAGGATTTGTAAACAAATACTTACTGACTTTTAGCTTAATTTTTGTTTGGAGTTATTCCAAGGAGGGTTGAGCCCTAAGACACTCCTTTCCTTGGGAATGGCCACCCTGAAAATTTGTGCCTTAGATATTTGCAAGGTGACCACCAAGCCCTACGTGTTCCCACACAAGCACAAGGTTCTCTGTCTCTGCACGTGACAGGCTCTGCCTGAGTCCTCTGTCAAAAGGAGATTCCAGGGAAAATGTGTTTTGGGGTGAAGAGTGGAGGCTAGGAGAGGTCTTGGGCATCGGGCAAGGCAACAACTCTTTATTCCAAGGGTCTCATAGAACATAAAATAGCAATGAAAATTGAAACAATGTGGTTAAAAAGGAGTGAGATTCATGACATGGGCTGCAGGATAAAGTAAAAACTCTCCATGTCCTTGGTGCTGCCAGAAGCTGGTCTCAGATGAAATAGTCCACAGAAATAGAACTAGCCTTTCTGTGTTACCACGGATGAAGGTAAAGGCCAGAAATGAGAAAATGGAAGGCAGCTAAAAATGAAGATAATAAAGAGGCCAAACTGGCATCACAAGAATCAGAGCACCAGGAGGTGAATGGGACTGACAAGCACAGTCAGTTGGCTGAGATGAAAAGACGTAACCAGCAGAACAGAAGCAGCCTTCCAAGTTGCACAGCCTGTAATTCTCACAGCACAGGCAGATCCTTCTGACAGTTTGTGCAGCATCCACAAAGCAGCTAAAGACTGTCAGGTATGTTTTATTCTTCTAGCTGTCAGGACAAAACTTCATCCTTTTTCAACAGTGTAGACCAGGCAGTGTATCAAATTACACCCTGGTCAAACGTATTTTACTAAGAATTTTTTTTTTAATTATTCCAGCAATAGACAGCCAGCAATGACAGGGCTTCAAAGAGCAGAATGGTTTAAGTCTTCTATAGAAACATTTGCTACATGCCATACCTGTGCCAAGAAGAGGATTGGGATCTTATGTGGTGGGAAATGAGGCAATTATTGTTCTCATTAAATTACTTTAGGCCAAGGCATTTCAAATCCTCAGGAAACAGTTCATTTAAATGTGGGGATGATGACATGTTCACCACTAATCTCTCAGGAAGAGCATAAGAGAAACCTCTGCATCAGCACATGGGCAAGTGAGGGAGCATTGAAATCAATCCCACATACAGTCCCATCCCTTATGCTCTCCATAGGAAATACCCACAGTAGGACCTTGCAGCACTGCAACTCAGCAAGAACATAAAATCGCTATGCCACACTTCCAGTTAGCAGCATTAGCGCAGCGCAGGCAATCGGCTGCTGTGACCAGAGAGGAGAGCATAGCAAGGACTGTGTGCTATCAGGGTGTTGGGGAAATCAAAACCCCTGCCCTGATTGCAAGAACAGTTCCCCAGCTGGAAAGGTAAAGAAGGCCAGAAGGGGTAGGTAAAGAATCAATGATTTCCATTAATTTCAATTAATTTCCATTAAAAGAAAAGGAAAAGCCAAACACAAAGGAGTCAGAGTAACAGCAATCAATGAATGTGGAACTAATACAGACTGGAGAATGGAGTCAGTGTGAACCAGCACATGGTTCGTGGATCAGCTGGCTTAGTGGGACCTAGAAAAGGTCCTTGAAATATATTCCCATTTTCCCAGCAGTCCCAGCATGCTCACACTCTAACACTGCCACACTGGCTCTACTCAGTTGCTTCCAGGTGACCCCTGCAGCCATTGTCATTATCACTCTCCTTGGGCTAACCTGCCAGCCCCCTGCTTTTGTGTCTCTGAGTCTTTCATGCAGTTTATCCACAAGATGGATAAGTCATCACCAAGAGCCAGCTGCAGCAAGAACTGAATGCTCACCTACCACCTCGTGCATACATCTTCGGAGTATGAATGTTGGCAGGAAGTAGCTATTCTCTTTCTTCTGTTAGTTGCTGAATGGTATAATACAGTCTTGTTTCCCTTCCAGAGGGTGTCCTTTGTTCTGACAGTGAATTTATATAGACCAAGCAGTGACAGTTTTGTACAGGGGAGTCTTAACATTTGGGTAGCATGGCTGGGAAAATAAAATTTCTGCTCAGCAAGCATTAGCCTTTTTCCACGTCTTTCCTTCCTAAAATTTACAGTCCCTTCTATCCACCTTTCATCTGCTCAAGGGAGAAAACAAAATAAGGAAAGAGCCTTTCTTAAGTTCTTCACTTAAACAAAACCAGGCTTTCACATTCAAAGAGATTCATACCCTACTACCAAGATAATAGGTGAGATGCAAGTCCAAAAGTACCCCTGCTGTGTGCTGAGCATTCATGGGTGGTCGAAGCTGTAACTGAGCTGCCTCACCATGGTGCAGCAAGAATTCAGATTTATTTTATGCAACTGGCATTCCATTTATACTTTTTGGTCTAATGTATCTCAGAGAGCATTACAGAGCATTTAATCACAATATGCTGTACCTACAGCACAGTTCCACCAGAGTCATTTAGCACATGAAAGGGGACGGAAGGGGAGGAGGTGGGAGGAAAAGGAAAAGAGGGGGGTTGATTTTGGAAAATTTAATTCTCGCCTGACTAAAAAACACTTAAGTGTTCTGACTGTCTTCCTCTTAACTCCCGTCAAAATCTTCTCGCTCACTGCAACTATTTTCAGCAACTCAATTCATATTGTCTGACTGTTAACCCTTGCTTTCTAATTCTCAAGTTGTTTACCCACGGCATAAATTCTACACAAGTCTCATATTCTCCTAACTGCCTAAATGCTTCATAACAGCCCTCTCTTCATTTTAAACTGCTGCAACCAGGCCTGTCCAGCAAAGAAACACACAGCCTTGGTACATAGAGACCTGTTCTCTCTTTGTGAAAACCTTAACTTTTCCTTGAAAACACCATGTTAAAGGATTTTAAAAATATCCACATTTGCTCCCTGTGTGATTTGTCTTCATATTTTAGTCTGTAATCTAAACTGCAGCTCTCCAGAGTAGGCAAAGCTTTCCTATCCATGCCTTGTAGCATGCCAAGTACATCGCCAGTACTTGACAAATAATTGCTGCCTCCACACATTATTCTTCCTACCCGATAACAGAGCCCCAGGAATTCATCCCAGCTAAAGTCCGGAAAAAACAAAGAAGCATTTTGAGAAAAGCTCATCTTTCTCTCAGCTGCTTCTGGAACCAGAAGCAAGGACAAAAACAAAGGGGGAAAACCACAGTTAAAAAACTTTAACCAGCCTGAAACCTTCGTTCCTTCCATTCCTCATCTTGGCAAGTTAGAAGTGCAGTAGCTTGGCCTCCCTTCCAGTGAGCTTGGCCTCACTTCCTACCCATGGGTGTGGGCTCAAGGGTGAAGGAATATGTAGGCTGCAAACCTGTAGTGGTGGTTTATTTAGCATGTTTCCATCAGGGCACTTCAGCTTTTCTGCCTTTCTTCCTATAGGACTTTTTTATTTCAGAGTATCAAATATAATGACAAATGAATGGCTGATCAGACACAGAAAAACCTATTAAATCAAAATAAGGAGAATAAAAAAAAACAAAAACAAGTATGATTCACATATAAGAGATCTGAGATCAAGGAATCAAGTCCATTTTTACTGATCACTCAGTGCATGTATGTTTTTACAAGTGCAAAGAAAATTTCATTTATGTACATGTGTATATTCCTTTTTCAGGGAGCAGATTTCTCCTTGCACCACAGAAGGATGTTGTGCTGTGTTCTTTGTGGCCTCCTAACAGTATTTTTTAAAAAACCAAACAAACAGTTATTCTGAACCTTCAAGATGAAAGAGTTCTCCTCTGAGTTTAGAATGGAGCTTATGCAACAAAGGAGTACTGTTGCCCATGCTCTGTGATCACAATTTCAAAAAGCCAAAGGGAGCTACCCTGTCACTGTAACCTATTTCTATCCACAGAAGTGGAACAAAAAAAATATTCTATGAAGCCACAAGCACACAGAATGCTGTTACAACAGTTTGTATGGTTCCCTCTGTGAGGAGAAAATGCATCCCAAGGATGCTCTCCCCACCTGCTGTTTGGCCACACCATGGACAGCTCAAACACATGTGATTAATGTCAAGAATACTGCAAATGTTCCTCTCTTGCTTCCTTTTCTGCTTGACTTGCTTGCTACTTAGAGCATGCATCAACAGATTGAAGGAGAACCTCCTCACTGTCTATTCCCCATCACAGCTGTCATCATCGTTACTGTACTTGCATTACCCACAAAGGAAAATAAGTTTAGAAGTGTTTTTCTGGATACAAAGAAGTGATCTCAATTCAGAAGAGCCCTGATTTGGTTACTAATGCCAACCAAGAAGGAGATGACTATAGACTTAAAGTTACCAACTGGAAGTATCCCAAGTAAACATAAGTTTACACCCTCCCCAAGCCCTTTTGGTTTACAGAATGAAAGGCAGTCAAAGCATTAAATCCATAATTTCGTCTTGTTCTCCCAAAGAGAAAATTTTATTATTTCTATCACAAAAATCAGACAATCAGACTATCCTGAGTCGGAAGGAAGCCAAAAAGATCATCAGAGTCGAACTCCTGGCCCTGCACAGGACAAGGCCATGTGCTTGAGAACATTGTTCAACTCCTTTCATCCTGCCTTCATTTCATTTTCTAATAAACAGGAACTGATGCACTGGCTGCAAGCTGTGAGGAAGCAGCATGCAGTATTTCACATGCAAGGAAGCCTGAAAAGTTTCACTTGTTGGAGACTGTTCCATACTTCATGTGGCTGAATTTTCCAAACAGTAACAAACAGCCAGTGAAATGAGTTTGCATTCGGACACACTTGGCTCAGCAGGCTGTGGTTTAGCCCCATAGGTAAGCTCAGATTTGACATGGGTTAAAATAAAATAGTCCTTGGCGACCAGTCATGGTAACTGAAATCTTACTCTTGGAGGACTGGTTAAGAGGGTCCAGATCCAATTCTTCCACCATCACTGCAGCTGGAACAGAGCTGGTCTGTCAGTGCCCAGCTCCATTAATCCTACGTGTCTGATCTGTCTGAGTTTCACTAAGAAAACAAAGTAAGGGAGCCCTGAGACGCGCAGACATAAATGAAAAAATACATTCCCGTTTCCAACTGTCCGCACATTCTCAGGAAAGTTGCACCTCTGCTCCATTACTCAGCATGTGGTTCCAATTGTGACAACAATGCGCGTTTGTTCGGCCGCACGCTGGCTGCGAACGCCGGTGTTCAAATACTGTGAGCTGGGTTTAAATCCAGCCTGGCCTGGGACTGCCTTGCAGGGTCAAGTGTCTGGCATCAGCCTGCTACGTTCTGGTCGGTATAATCTTATAGATGGCCCGAGCTGCAGAACCAGACTCTTTGAAGTCACAAAGGCAAATTCATGCGTACACTGAGTACTTTTAACGAGGGCAAAGAAACAGGGATACAGGGGGAAAAGGCAAGCAAGGAATAAAACGGTATCTATCTAGGCCTGTCCATTTCCTCTGCATTAGATTTGCTAAATTAAATAAATAATGATTTTACACTACTCTCTTAAAACAAAATTTAAGTATTTTTCACTCATTTTTACAAACAACAGCTCATGAAAATTGCCTCACCCTGCAGCCCTGCAGAATTTTTGCACTGATTTTCACTTCTTATAAGCAAGGAAGTTTTTCAGAAATATTTGCTATGATCCAGTTTCGGGGGATAAAGAAACCATTAACATTGGTGGATTCAATTTTTATTTTTTTTTGCTCCTCATGGATTTAGTATATTGTCAACATTTTCACTAATAGCTGCTTTACCTGGGGAGCTGGAGTTAAGACACCTCCCTGAAAGATGTACCCAATGTACAACTTCAGTGTAGGATTCAGCAAGACAGGATGACAACATCACCTGCCTGCTAGGAAAAGCGTTTAGCCCGTGTTTTCCAGGTGTGCTCTACCCCTATCTTACACCCTTCCTAAGCTAAGTAATGCTTTCTCATGAAGTTCCTTCAGATGCCTCATTGTAAACATCCATTTAATCTACATTGACTTTTTGCAACTTGTGTTTTAAATGAGATCTCGTGGCAAGGCATTTGGTTCCAAAGATCTCTTGACCTCACATTTTGGAACAGGGACCTGAAATTAAACAATAAGATGACCAACATATGTGACATTATAATTAAAAACAGCACTACAATGGTTACTCAGCAATGAAACAAATTAAAGCTCTGCCATCTCTCAACTATGACACTTCTTAATGTTTAAATACTCAAAATTGTTATGAGGTTATAATTTTATAATGTAAAAACCACATAATTTGACACGGACAGGGAGGAAAGGGTTATTTATGGAGTAAAACAGTGAGAACTAGCAGTTCAGGATATTTTTAACAATTTCAGTCCCAAAAATAATCTCTGAATGTACCCTTCTCTGCTGCATAATGAAAAGTCTGCTTGGAAAATGTTCCTAAAGCAATGAATTAAAGCAATTAGAATTTCAATGAATGAAGCCATTAAGAGCTTTTTAGTAAGAAAGTAAACAAGAAACAAAACCCTATCTTATTTAAAAATTGTATGCTCATCTCTAGTCTAAAATATTCCATGCTGTTCTTCCTACCCCACAGGCTTTTAAGCCTCATGTGGCTGCCAAAACTTCAGCACCACAGCCCTGGCTCTCCTGGTGCCAGTTAAGGAGCTGCATAGAGATGTTCACACCAGTGAAGATATTTAGACTCAGTGTTTCTAGTGAAAGCCCCAGAGAAAGAGGATAGGTTTAAAGGTTTGTTTGCTTCTGAAGAATGTTCTCTTTGTAATAAAAAAATAAAAAAATAAAAAACAAATTGGGATTTTTTTGGTTTTTTTCAAGATCCTTGAATATAGAGGCCAAATAGAACAAAAGCCCTTATTTTGCTAACATTTCTGTACTCTTGAGATGTAAGAGCATAATCTTGAATCATGCTGAAATGTAAACTGTACCAACATGAGATTTTTTAAAAACCAAACAGCAAAAACACAAAAAGCAGGATTTTCCTACAGCTAGATTTCTGTCAGCTTTACTTAATTTTTCTTTTCTACCTCAACCTATCTTCTAGCAAGAACCCTTTCAGTCTCTGAAAGATTACAGATCTCCTGAAGGGTGGAGGGGTAGGAAGGACAGTAGGAGAAAGACCAAGATGAAAGACCATTACTAATGCAAACATTTCCAGTGGCGGATTACACATTACAGATAAATTTGTCCCACCAAAGGACAGTTTGCATATGGATATGTTGACGTCTCCTCAGTATCTGAGGACACTTGGGCTGCTCTTGCACTGGGTGAGGCGGCCAGTGCCAGGGTTAACATATTAGCTAGGGTGAAAAATTAATGTCTGGTGGTCATACGAATCTAACTTTTTCTGTTATTCCTATTGCTTTAACAGATGAGAAGGATAGATATAAATTAACAGGTCTTGGCATATCCAGCAATACTGTTGCTCAGCCAAGCAAAGAGTTTCAAATAACCCAAAGCTGTGTCTGTGTTCCTTTTTCTAGGTGGCTCATTACACACCACAGCCAGGCCCTGCTGCATCCGAGTTTAAACAGGCACTGTAGCACTCTCAGCATTTTTGAAAGTCAGACTTAAGCATCCAAAATAGGAACTGAAGAGCTTTGGTTTGAGACAGTGTGTTTTCTGATCCTGACTTAAAAGGAAGAGGTCAGATAAGGGCCTCAGGGATGGCGAGATTACTCCTTTGGACAGTGGAATATTTTTTAGCTTGGGTAAAAACTGACCTTACCCTTAAAGAACTAAAGTTCAGTTGGCAAAACTGAGGGAACACGTACTACAGAAAGACAGAAATGAGGTAACAGGGGCAAGCACTCTGAAAGGATCTCAGTGAAATTTTAATGAGGAGTCCCAGCCCCATATAGGGAGCCCCACTTACGGTGACACACACCAATGACAAATAATGACTGATGTTTGCTAATCTCAGAGGATCAGACTGTTTGGGCCATCCAGCCAAGGCAGCTTTGATGGCACTTTGAAGAGCAGCCATTAGGACTCAGCAAGCCACAACCTCTGGAAGTAGCACTAACTGCATCTTCATGTCATGCCATCATCACAGTCCAACATGCACAGAGACTTAGAAGAGGAAGAAAAAGAAAAAAAAAGAGATACTGAAGGGAAGGTAATAGAGTTATAATAGGTAATAATACTGTTACACCAGGTTCACACAAGCACACCTGTGTGGGTCTAATGGTTGGCAGAGCTGGTCCAAAGCCTGTAAACTGGCAAATGTTTCCTCACTATGAGGGTTTTATGCTTGCAAACTGGAAAATGTTTCCCCACTATGAGGACTTTATATCCTCTCACAAATCGAGCACTTGGGAAAAGCAAATACGGTAACTTGTTTATTTACTTGCTGTGCTTCTTTTTTTACTGTGGGTGCTTCTTCTCTTGTGCATATCAGCACCAGTAATGAAAACTATTTTTACATCTCCAGTAGCAAAAACCAACCAGAAGCATCAAGGCCAGCATGATGTGGCAAGAGCACACACAATGACTCAGAGAGAGAGGAGATATGCAGGACTGTCAAGAGAACCTTTCACTTTTTCACCATACAGTTAAATGTTGCAATCCAGGAGCTGGTAGGGGAAGTTGTTAGCAATATACCCTGGGATGCAACCCCTGTTTAAAGAAGGTTCTCCTACAGTTCTTTGGTGTTTTATGTACCCCAGTTACATCATACTAGTTACATTGTTCTTTGCCCCCACCCAAGAGTTATGTCACCCCATTCTCCACCCCAGTTCTAGAATATTCCCTGGTTTTGTGTTCCCTATTGGTTCCCATTCCCTGTCACTCCACCCACAAGACCCTGGTTGACTGTTATCCCTTGGCTCCACCTTTTCACCGCCCCTGTGCCCTCAACCCATTGGCCCTCAGTTCTGATGTTCCTCCCTGCCCTGTCTGTATATAAGTTTAGTCCTTACTTTCTTCAGGGTTTTTTGTCCGAGGTTCCCCTCTGTGCAGGGTCACTGAGCTCCACAGGAATACATAGAATACATACAAAGAACCCCTCTCGTGCTTATTCATTGACCTTCAGACAACATCACGGTGTGTGAGTGCTTGGTGCTTAGAGCAATCCCTTCCCAGTGGAGACACGAAGATCTCAGGAAGGCAGTGGCTTTGGGAGTTCCTGCTGTGCCACTGCAGTTAAATTCCAGAAAATTTCATAGATTTATGCCCTCTTATGACCTCAACAACAACTTGACACCATAGTCAGCTCTGTCCATCTCAATGTAAATCCAAGATAGCCTTAAGGAACAAACAACACATACTTGTCTCCAAACGATAAAACCTTACTACTCTTTTTCACTTCACAATATATTATCTAATCAGCCTCTGATAGAATTAGTCAATAAATCTTGAACTGGGGTTTGTTATTCAACATGTTGAGTAATAGCTTTACATTTCATTGTCCAGGCAGGTACAGAGGTTTGTGTGGGTCTGGTTTTGCCTTTTCCCTTCCTGAGTAATAAATTAAGAGCAATCATCTTCAACAGAAAGTGTATGAAAATTAAATCTGCCTGCTTCTAACAAAATAAGGAGTAAGAGAATGGATCCAACAGAATATTTTGTTTGCTAAACAGCAGCTATACCTAGCACTGGTACCTTCACAGTTAACTGTGATTCAGTTTGAATCACCCTTCATTTCTGTAGTGCAGTGTCCTTCTTTGACAAGAAAGAAAGAAAGGAAGGAAAATCTTGTCACTTCTAGGATGTCTGCTATTGAATCACAGCTATTTATTAAAATGTGACTGCTAATTTAGAAATCACAAAGCAGGTTCACGATCTGCCTGGTTGGTATCTCCATTTCGCATCAGTATATTAAGAATCATACCCTCACAAGAGGATTTGCAAAATACAAATCTAATATTTATGGTGACCTTCTTAGCAATATCCAATAATAGTCTTCCCTGCCCTTGGCATGTGAGCCTCTAGATTAGATCAAGCATTCTTCTAATTTAATCAAGTATCTAACTACCTCTACTCTGACTGTGGACCACAACTATCCCTGTAAACCCTCACTTCTGTGATGTACATTTTATTCCATGAAGATAATCTGAATTAGCCCAGACATCTATTAATGGATCTGCTGAACAAAAAAAATAAAAAAAAAACAAACAATATAACCAAAATTTATATTTTTCATTAATGACCATTTGAAGCACACTTGATTTTACTCTTCAGAAAATATAAATATAATAATTTCCTCTTACTTTCTGAAAAACAAAAAACAAAAAACAAAAAACAAAAACTCCCTGCAATTTCAGAGTGTTTTAAGCTTAAAAACCTGCCAGATGAGTTAGTAACTAATCACAGAATATCTGAGCATCCTTCCTTCCTCTGAAAGGAAATCATGACCATTTGTGTGAGAAAAAGTGTTTTCTTTGAATGAAACTTACCACAGGTAATAAAATTCACTTAAGTCATAATCTGCTATCTCAAAGAGAATGCCCAGTCAGTTTAAATACTGATGCATGTTTAGAGATTGAATTTGTTTGGTTCCAGGCTAACTATATAAAACATCAACAAATAATGCAATTGCTTGACATTAGACTGCCATGCTAGTAGGAGTATTTTCACTGACATGGGCTCAGTATATTTTTTTAACTGCTTTTAAGATTCATAATCTTATCCTCTAACCAGGATCAAACACCTATAGGAGGAAGAATGACTTTGTGGCAATGTTCTAACTCTACCTGTCTCCATGTCTCTAAAAAGTTAAAAGTAGTCATAGAATACCCATTGTTGCTCAGTCTTTCAGACAAATAAAAATAAAAGCAAGCATCATCTTATCATCAGTAAGAACAGGAGATTTTGGAGAATAATAGAGTGGCCTGGGTTGAAAGGGACCTTAAAGATCATCTAGTGACCCCCCTGCCATGGGCAGGGACACCTTCCACTAGCCCAGGTTGCCCAAAGCTCCATCCAACCTGCCCTTGAACACTGCCAGGGATGGGGCATCCACAACTTCCCTGGGCAACCTGTGCCAGTGCCTCACCACAATCACAGTGAAGAATTCCTTTTTTTATCTGATCTAAATCTTCCAGTTGGAATCTCTTCCAGTTGGAAGCCATCTTCTCTTGTCCTGTCACTAAAACGTACATGTTGCTTTATTGTAACCTAGGTGCATCAATGGAAGATAGGATTTTCCAGAGTTCCAATTCCTAAGTTTTACGTTTATGACATTTTTAAACACCTGCACATGAAGCTGTCTCATCTGCGCAACTGAAAATCTTATGCTCACAGACACAAGTTCTCAAAATAGACACGTATCCAGCAGTCTTTTTTGGGCAAAATAGCAGAACAGATTATGAGCTTCTCAAAAATAATGTAGAAGCAAGCAGCAGTCTTTAGTACACCACAAAATAGCAAGAAAGAGACAAGCTGGTTCACCTTTGAAATATATGGAAAATATAATGCTGACAAAACTGTTACTAGCAAAAATCTTTTTCTCCCTTAGCTGAAGTTATGGGTGGTCTTTGCAAAAATAAAAAGAAATTATTTGGAGAATCTTGGCTGCAGCTCGCTCACTGGCAAATGCAAAACCAATATCTGGCACCAGGTGTGAAAGTCGTGAGGCACCCCAACCTCACGGTCATTGGAACCTTGCAAGATTTCCAACTCAAGTAAGATTTCCCAGCTCACACCTCCTTCATCAGCCCTCATCACACTGGCTGAAATTATCTTGGCAGAGGGAATAATTCTTCATCAGCTACAATAAGTGTTACAGATGTATCTGAATCAAACACAGCGCCCTGCCGGTTAACGCGGCTTCGAGAACTCCCACCGTGCCTGTTGAAAACTCTCCTCTGGGGACTGGGAGCTGCGCCTGGAATCAGCAAAAACCCGGCAACAAAACCCCTTCCTTGTGTTTGTCTTGAATGAGGATGCCCACTGCAGCCAAGAGTGACTGTCAGCTTGAATTACCTCCTGATAACACAGTGAGGTGGCCTCGTGTGAATGCTTCATTTAAACTCCTCATTTTCCTAAAAATAACCCAAACCACAGATCCATAAGGGGTGCCTCACCAGTCCCCACCCAGAAGGTATGAGCTGGTCTCCAGCTCTCACGTCAGTAACAATTTATTTGCTTGTCCAGCAGGGCTTTTTCATTCCTGCTTGTATCAAATGTCACCTCAGCCTGCCCCCTAGGTCCCTGTCCTTCATACAGATGGCACATTGCTGGGAAATGTTTACTTTGCCAGGTGCCATCACCATCCTGGGATGAAGTGTCAAATTCCAGGCTTTCATCTGGTTATAATTTATTCGTTATATCACTACTTCATACTAAAAGAAAAAGCACCAGTGTGAAAGTATGAACAAAAAACCCTTTTTGGCAATTCAGTAACCTGAAAAATATTCATGTTAAAAGCTCTTGAGTCAGACAGAGCAGCATCATATTATTAGAATAATATGTTAACGTTTCAGTCATGCAACCTCTGTGGGTCTTTTGAAACACCTGTGGAAATAAGTTTTAAGCTATTACAATGCTAACAAAGACACAGGGCTGAGTCAGTTTAATTGCTCAAATTATCCATATGACTGAATTTTATGAGGTAATAAAACACATCCTGATATGAATATAATAAACACTTTGTATAACATACTACACTGAGTACACATTCAACAACTTCTTCCTATTTTCTTTGTCTCCTCTGTTTTCCTGTTCCTCAGACTGCTTTCAGTACAGCTGCTATTCAGAGGGCCCCTGAGCTGCTTGTGGTGGGATGGAAAGTGAGATCACATCACCTACCATACGATGGAGAGTCTATCTCTAAAAACAAAATAATAGATTTAAGTCTTTCCAAGGAAACCACGCCAATGACTCCAGCACAAAGGAAGAGGCACCATTTCTTGCTATCTCCTGTTCCCTTTGTTAGGCCAGATCCATATTCCCAAATGCTATCACACTTCACCTACTGGCTCTCTGCTATTACTGCCTTCTCTGAGTGTTTTGTCATTGATAACAGAGTCTGGGAAACCAATTTCCTTACTTAGCATCAAATCTCTGCTTTTATGTTCATAATTGTGTCATAAAAGTGCACAACAATAAAGTTTTATGATGTCTAAAGATGGGCCTGAGTGGCAAAACCTGCACAGTGAGTGAAAATTTTCCCAACTTAGGAGGTGTAGGGTTTCAAGCTCAACATAACTTGTTCTCTTTTCTAAATTATTGCATTTGTTCTGAACATTTGCAATGTTCTGCTGTTTTCTTAAGAGGAAAGATTTGTGAATACAGGAAGGCATTTTTATTTTCAGTTTATGATCACAGAAAAGAAGGGTAGCCATTAGAGGTAAGAATGCTAAGATGCAGTAGTTTAAACATTTGGTTCAGAAACATAGAAAAGGCTGGAAAACAAATAAGTCACTACATTATTGAATTCTTTATGTATTTTTCATTTTTACTGAAGTAGTTTTGAAATCTGATGGTCCAAATCAGTAAATGATAGCTAATCACCAAACAGAAGTGCATGAATTAAAATCATGCAGTATTCCTGAGGCTAAAAAATTTATTACCAAATGGGTGACTGAGTAGATCTAAATGATGAAAAGAGATAAGTCATAAAAAATAATATGTAAATACCAGCCTAATTTAATAACAAGCTCAGAAAGGATTTATGATACTCAGTATTTTTAAAACATAATTTCCTTCACAGTCTTAAAATCAAATTTACAGCTGTATGAATCTCTGTTGTTGAAGTAGAAAAGTAGAGTATATATGCAACATAAGCCTCTGGCAAGTATTTTTATTCAGTTTTATCAAAATATAATCTCACAGTTTCTTTAGCCTTTAGATTCTGTGTATTTCAACAATTCCACCTTACCAAAGCCATTCAAAAACTGCCTGCTTCCTACAATGAGGCACTGGAATAGCCAAATCACCAGCTGATTAGTCTATAAAATGTGGTACAAAGCAAAAACAGAGCATCCAAAATGAAGCTGTCATAGGAACCTTGTTGTTCTTGGCATCAGGAGCTTCAGCTGCCTGGCCCAACCCCCTGCCAGACATTACCACTTCCATGGCAGGAAGAGTAGAAAAGGACCATTCCTCATCTACAGTAGTTCACAGCCAAAATCTGAGCTTCAAACTGCCAAGGGAGGTGGTGGCACATTACTGTCCCATTATTAGGTCTCCTCTGGCTGAGAGGAGGAGCAGCTGACTGTTCCTGCTCCATGCAGGTGGGCACCTTGCAGCAGAGAAATGCAGCAGACACTTGGAGATGGCCCTGGCTGAAAGCACTGCAGCTATTGGAGGTGCCCCATCTGAGCACTTAAAGCAGTAAAAATGGCAACTTTTTACTGCTAACAGCAATGCAAAATAATCACTTGACAAGGAACCTGAGCTACCCTCCCAGTTTTGCAGTTACAAATGCAGTATAAGACACTAAGATAAACCAAGAAAAACAAGAGAAAATAAAACCACAGCAGTCTTGATTATATGATGGTCATTAATCTGTGAAAAGCTGGCAAACCTGGATTAGAGGAAAAGCATTTCCTGCTTTAAAACATAATTCAGCAACCTGTAGCTTTATGGTTATTCAGAAAAGTATAAAGTAGGTTTCTAAACTGCAAAGTCTGCAGCTAAGACTCAGGCAGAAATGACAAGAAAGGGGATGTACTTGCTCAGTCAAAAAAAGGCCATGGAATTTTACAGCAGTTGTCCTAAAAATCTCTTTTAAATTCTCACAGGAGAATCTAAAGAGAATCTTAAGAGAATTTAGACCTCACTGAGGAAAGAAGCATCAGCAAATCCCCTCTATGGTAGAAATTTAAAAATTCCTTCACAACTATGACCTATAGCACATTAGAATGAGCCATCATTCTAATGACTCATACTTCAATAATGAAAATTCATTTGCAGGCTCCTCCCCAGAGCTTGGTGGGATGCTTAAGAAGCACAACCAGCATTCTACAGCTGCTCAGCACTCTTTCAAGGAGACTGAAACAACAACCACTAGCATTCAGTACCTGTGCATTCATGTAAAAACATCAAAACTATTCCAAAATTACACAGCACACATAGAAGGGGCTCTGCAGCATCCAGAAAAAATGAATTCATGAAAGTTTTGCACTTACAGGCCAAAGATAATGGTGCCACAGTCTCAACAGGAATCTGTATTCAAAATATTTACAACAAGGAGCTGAAGCTCATAATAATAACATCCTCAAAAACTGAAACAGTATTCCTAAAAAAAAACATTTGGAGAATCTTGGAAATTACCTAATTCCAATGAATTGGCGACCTGCATTTTTGAAGCCAGAAAAATTTTACCTCTTTTAATGTGTTTTTACAATAATAAATCCTAGTGTAAATCATACCTGTGGAGACAATAACAACAGATCTCTTTAGCTCTGAATCATTTTCCACTCCTGTTAAATCATCTTATTCCTCCTCCTTTGTTTGCCTCATAGAAACTTGTAAGGACCTATGGTTAGCAAATCACTTTCATTATAATAATAATATTATTATTATTATTATTATTATTATTATTATTATCTGGCTCAAGAGAGATGTATATTGATATAAGGGGTATATGTTTGTATATACAGATGCAAATAGATATGAAGAAACTATCTTGGAGAGCTTTTTTTTCTTCATGAGGAAACCAGGCTGCCCATACAGCAGACTCAGGAATAATGCTTATTGAAGAATGCTAGAAAATTGAATGATCCCACTTTTAAAAATATCCCTCCCCCTCATGCCACTATACTGTCTAATTAAAAATTACATTATTTTGAGCACCTTAAAACCATAAGAAAATTCAGCCACTTCTGCAAGACATTTAAATACAAACATGTTATTTGATTTAGCAGAAATTCCTTGCATCAGGCTTTAGTGTGGTGTTCTTTTTCCTGCCTTTTACACACATGTTAAAATAATCATGTCAAAGGATTCTCATACTGTGTTTTCAAACCTTCCAGAGGATGCTTCACTCTATTCATTTTCACTAGGCACAGTGCTGCTTTACTTTAACTGAACATACCTTTATATTTTTCATGTGGATCCAGACCAATCTGCAGAGACTGACTCTTCGCTAACAATGTCAACAGACTGAAACAAAATACACATGTAGGAAAGAAAGGATGGCTGAGGGGGAAGTGTTTGGCAGAAGGAAAGAAACTTTTGGTGATTTGGTGGTATGTGAAAGAAACTGGGCAGCTTCCCACTGGATTACATCTTTCCATCCAGCTCTGTCCCCAGTCATCAGTCAGTATACTGGGCCCTTACAAGCCTCTCTTGCGTAAATCCTTTGGAGAGCAGAAGGAAAAATGCAGTAGCTCAGCCAGCGCAATTAAGGATTAGGGAGCAGCAAACTGGCTTGCCAAATTGGCTCCATCTATAGAGAGGATACCTATGTACATATATCTGTGTGTGTGTGTGTGTGTGTATGTGTGTATGTATGTATGTAAGTATATATATATATATGTATGTATATGTATATGTGTGTATATGTATATCTGTGTATATATATATATATATATATGGAAGGGATCTGCCTCACCCATGAGATTTAAGCAGGACCTGCAGCAAGCTAAGTATGCCAGGTAGGTGCAGTGACAAGGTTGATGGAGGTACAGGTGAGTTATTCAGTGCATTTAAAGCATACAAAACTGTCTTTGTCAACTGCCAGCTCCTATTTTTCAGCCTTTTCAAACATATCAGCTTCCTTTTCCATGAAAATCATCCAACTGATTGTTGATAGCACCCCATCCTAGTATAGCTACAGCTGTACCAGAGAAATAATATTTCTTTTCACATAAAAACAACTTTGGGGTGGGGCAAATAAGCCAGACTAGTAGTGAGCCAGACAAAGATGGAATTGCCTCAGACCTCTGGATGGCAAACCTCAGGCCCAGGCATACACTTACTGTGGTCTGTAACCAGCCCAGCCCAGCCATGGAATAGAAGTAACAGGGATTTGACAGCAGGTCCTCAGCTGGAGAGCTTCTTGTCAGTAAGGCTCCACCTGACATTTTGGACTAAAAATCAAATTGAATGTGTTACAAAATCCTTTCTAGAAAACTCTCCTTCATAACCAGTGCTCTCATTAAAAATCTTATATTCAGAGAAACCCAGGGAGAGAAAGAGAGAAGCTTCTTTACTGAGAGTAAAATCTTACCCTTACTCCTTTATATTCTAACAATGAGACTAGAGGCAGTATTAAAGACTATAAAACAAAGGGAAGATGTACTTGCATAGTTAAAGGATCAAGGAGAGACTGGTTTGTCTCAGGAAGATCAAAGTATTTTCCTTTACTGTTTAGGATATACAAACAAACTTAAACTGGAAACAGAGAGAAAAGGAAGACCTTTGCTTCTGCTAGGTATGAAGTCAGAGACATCAGGGATGAGAATGTCTCAAAATGCTCACTGATTTATTTTTTCAGGCTCTCCAAAGTGCCTTGACACCTTTATTTTGGATCCAGATATTTATATAACACTCTGGAATTCATCAAAGACCAGTCTGAATATTGTCACATGGCAGCCAAACTGTCTCAAGATGCCTCTCTAGAATTCAAACATACACACTGCACAGGAACTTCTTCTAGCAAGCTTTACAGAAGGGACCAGATAAAGCTGCCAAACAAAATGAAATTTAACAGCCAAAATTATGTGAAAATAACCCCTAGAATTGTGCGCTTTATCTCTGCTGGGGAAACATTTTCTTTTCCCTTCCTTCCTTATTCAATTTACATTTATTTCCATTGTACTTTGGAAAGTTATTTTGTACCACATCATTATTATTTCTATCAAGCTTTAGACAGACTTATTTTTACTTCATTAAATCATGCAGGTAAAGCACTAACTTTAACCAAGGGACCTCAACAATTTCATCTCTTGTGCATTCAGCCAGTGTCTCAGCCCTTATAAAACATTCCAGCATCTCTTGATTTGCAGTTTTCTGACAGTCCTGTGATCACAGATGCAGTTAATGCCATGAAAACCATGCAACACTAATGGACTTAGTGTTCTTTACCTGCAAGTATTTGCTTGTGCTTTTTTCAAACAGATTTTCTACAAGCACCCCTTGGAAGAACTAGACTGGATGAATAATTAAGGAAATCCAACACAATGGGAATAGGAATGCCACTGAAAGCAAAGTATTCTTTTTATGACTTGAGAAGAAAGCATGCAGCAATGTTTCTGTGTTCCCCAGAATCTAATTACTGGCACAGGGCAAGTTTGGAGACAGGTATTTATAGCTGTGGTTACTGTTGTTGCTGCTGTTCAAGAGTCACAATCAAGAAATCCTAAATGTTATTCCACCTCTTCTTGTCTCCTCACTGAGCCCACACTTGGAATTACTACTGTCAGCCACAAAGAAAAGAACAATTCCCAGACATGCATCCTCTATCCTGTCCTGCCATATTATTTTCACTCTGGTGTAGGAGGAATCTACTCTGCCATTTCAACAATGAGCAAGTCTAGTATCCCTCTACCTCCGCAAATTTTTATTAGTCATTCACCATTACACACTGTGGTATCATGATAGTTCTTGTGGTCAGTCTCAGATTACTAACAATCCTGAATTAGACACTAGAAGAATCTAAATATTTTCTAGGGTTGTCTTCTTTTATTAGCAGTTAGGCTTCTTAGCTGGAGTGGTAAACGCTTTTATACCTTTAGAGCCTGGGGTTCTGAAGTACCCTGCTTTGGCTATTTACACTTGCAAGATAAGCATTAAAATCCCCCTTTATTTCAGCAGGGCTGTGCTAAACTGCCTAGAGGACTTTACAAAATCCCTCAGCACTTCAGACAACAGTCTGTGCTTGTCTCTGGCTTGGAAACACGGTCCTTGAGGAGCTTCCCGAGCCCATGACAGAAGAGTCAAGCACTGGCTTGCTGATGTACAGTCCTGACTCACCTCCTCTCATCCGTTCTCAGAGACATTGTCTGAATTTACAGTGGAAATCACTGCACAGACCAGAGAGCCAAAGCCCCCTGTCAGCATTTTAAAAAGCCCCCCAAATGGCTACCTCTGGCTCCTGAAAATTAGCCGCAGCTGTTGCTAAAAACTAGTGCAATTCCACAGGAAACCCACAGAACTGGCAACTTTAAAACTGTAACAAGCTTCCCCAAGCAACTCTTAATCCTGAGCCCCCAGGAAGTGCAGGGCCGATGCATCATCCATTCTTTGAGCAAACCTCACTGTAGTTCTCACTGCTGGCCTCCTCTACAGTGTCTCTCCAGCATGCAAGAGTCAAAAAAGGAGCCATCAATATTTTCCAATGTGATCTTCAAGAAAAACACGTTTTAATGTATTTCAGGTACACGGGCCATGAACAAATGTACAGCAGCTTATACATAGTCACCACTTTCCCAGAAACTCAGGGCCAAATTCTGAAGTAATTGGAACCTTATGCAACTGTTGACTCTAGTGAGAGCAAACAGGTGTTATGTCAATTATCACAGATTATCTCAGTGAAATAGCCTCAATTTGGGGTTACACTATGGCAACTTTGTAACTGCTTGACATAAAAGGTCTTACAGTCAACATAACCAGGCACAAGAGGCTCATCAGTGTTTTAGGGTGGAGTAGTGTACAATCAAAGGAAAGTAAAAGTGGCCAAAGTTTCCTTCAATCCAGAAAATCCCAATGACTCCTTATCTCCAAGGAGTATTTAAGAATTTGCACAAGTTAGCACAGAATAAGACTGCTGTGACATAGGCCAAGTGAAGGGCTCAGTGCATGGCTGTGATAAAAATTGCCTACTAAAACATTTGTTATCCAAAATGTTACTTTATTTTAGGAGAATTTGCTCATTCTTTGCAAAAATATCTCATTGCTTCATGCCCACAAAAGCAGGTGAAACTACCTGCACTCTACATAATTACAGTGTGCCTTCCCTTCAGCACTGAACAGGATCACTGTCTAAATTCTACTCACCCACTCCATTTTCTAAAGAAAAAAATTACCTACAACAGCTGTTGCATTGTGCTTGGCCTGAAATTAATGAAAAGAAGCTAGAATTCCTATTTTTTCAATAAGTATGTACAAATTTTTATCCCTTTGGTAGTCAAAGAAAACCCCAAAACCCCAAGAAAACAGCTGATGTTTCTTTGTCCTGACTACAAAAGAAGGATCAAGGAATTAAGGATTTTCTAAAATTCAAGTGACATTGCCTCTCAGTGGATTACTATTTGAGCCCTTAAAAAGAAGTCCAGGGATCATGACTGATTATATTTAAACTTAACCAGTTGTTTTGATTAAAGATGATGGAATGTAACAAGTAAACCTGTGGGATAGTAGATGTAACAAATTAAATTTACATTCCTTATGTGAGTTTAAGAGTGATTTCTATACCCTTTAGCTTTATAACATGAATCTTCATAGGGCAGTGGCAGTGGGAATTCATCTTGATAGCCTGTTTCCTGAGCACATATAAAGATAAGTCTGTAATATTGTTTTGCCCATTTATCAGTTTACTGAAGACATTTTTAAAGCATTTAATTTGCCCATAATTCAGAAAGAAAACCTCCCTATTTACAGCTGAAACCACATCAAATTTGAAAATATTGAGGGAAATTTTCACAAGGGCAGCAACGAATTCTGACACCAACTAGTTCTTATGGCCTCCAAAGCCCACAGGAGCTTTGCAAATGGAAAGTTATCGTGGTAGCACTTGTCTTGGCATTTATCAAATGAGTAGCTAGCCATATCACATGGATAGGCATGTGGATATTTGGCAAACAATTCAGCACTGGTAGCTGCTCCATGTGCTTTTAGTCACAGCAGTATAGATGCATATGACATAATCACTGTCTGAGACAATATCTAAAACACAATTGTTTCTTGTTGTTAAAACCAGATGCTATAACATACAGCTGTATTTGAAACCTTTGGATGCTGGCACACATGCTGGATGGACTTCCTGCACACAGACAAGTGCTGGAAATATTGCCTCATTAAGAGGAACTTTTCCCACAAGCTCTGGGACTGTTTGGAATTCCAGTGCTCGAGAGATTACCTCATTGTTAGGCATCACCTAATTTGAAACACAATCATACCCGACAGCTTTCCATTATCACATTAGGAAAGTTTGCCAGCTCCTTCTGAGATTAATAGACAAGAAGGAGATAGTTGCATCATGCCTCCCAAAGCCAGAAATATTAATCCAGGAGTAGGAATCTCTGATGTCTGTTATACATTGCTTGAGGTACCTGTGCAAACGCTCTTTCATGGATGGACAGATGGATATTGGAGCAAGTTGGTTACTACAAGGCTTGCAATCTTGTGTTTCCTTGTATTTATAAACAATATTTCATTTTATTTTAAAAATGTAATTTTTTTCAAAACTCTTTCACAATTCTTTAAAGGTTTCAACACAACATGAAAGACCAAAAACCTGAAAATAAGATAAAGACCAAAAAACATCTCTTGTGTAACTACACTAAGCAGCCTGAAGAATTAAAATACTAGCCAATTAAGCTCATTGAGTCAGGATGCGAAGGAAAAAGCAAATTTAATTAATATGCATGTTGGGTAAGGGCACTTGAACATTAAAAATATTCCCTTGAATCTTTTAAAAAACAGAAACAAAACCCATCGTTCAAACAATACTGATTAATGAAAAGGAATACTAAGTGAATGATATTGGTCCTCTATTTTTACTATGATCTCGTAACTACAATTGATGTGGTTATGCAGTCATCCACAGAACTTTTTCCATGCAGCTTAAAATAAGTTGGGCTCAAATGCAGCATATCAGATGTGACAATGAAGACCATTCCTTTGTAATTTAATTCATTAAATTCTGAACAAGATGATTATGGTGAAGAGGAAGTATAAGGGAAACAGTTACAGCAAATTAAACACTTCTATGTAACCTTATACTAACATTTTCACAGAGCACCCTAGACCAGCCGGGGTCTGTTCCTGCCTGCTGCAGTCTTCTGTGCAGCTGAAGCTGGCCCATCCTGATGACCCTTGAAGCAGACCTATGGAGGCTAGCTTTGGAGCAGGCTGTAGGCCCATGGCCTGCCAGCCCTGCCTGAGAAGCTAGCCTGGGAATTTCATGGGAGGATTCAAAACAATCCTCAAAGACAGAAAACAGCCTGCAGGTGCTGTTTTCTGATTCCCGTGTTTTCCTTGCAGGAGAAGGTCAGGGGGTGGTAAACCCCACTGACCAATGATGGTAATGCAGCACTTTACTAACCAATAAGAGTTTCCTTTCTGTACTCTCGACGAACTAGTCTATATAACATGGCTGTAACAATAAACTAGAGATTCTCTCCTGTTCTGACTCCCTTGAGAGTCCGTGTCGTTCTTTCCGCCGTTCCCAATTAGAACGACACAGACCTGGGGAGGACATGGGAAATTTGGCTCTGCAGCCAGTTCTGACCCTATGCCCCTTAAAAGTGAATCCCTGTGCTTTCCAATCCTGGAAAAGCACCACAGTCCTCAGACTGAGCAGGGCCATGCTGCTGTGGGAGAGGAGGGCGAGAACAAGTGAGGGCTGATGTGAAGAAGGATTTCAAGCTGCACCAAAGGAGGTTTAGTTTCACCATTAGAAAGAACTTGTGCACAGAAAAAGGGCATTAGATATTGGAAAGGCCTGTCAGGGGGCTGGTGGTGTCACCATTGGGGCAGGTGCTCATGGCAAGCCTATGTGTGGCACTCTGGGCTCTGCTTGCCATGGTGGCCATGGGTCAGAGGTTGGACTCAATGATCTTCCAGGGCTCTTGCAAGGCAGTGCATTCTGTGATTCTGGAATATCACAGCCTCTGGGGACAGCACTGTGACTAGCATCCATACCCAGCCGCCGCCATGCCCCAGAGCCCAGGCAGACCTTGGCACAGAGTGATGTCCAGAGCTTGTGCGGTGGTGGCAGCTCCTCAGGCAAAGCAACATGGTTGGCAAGGGCTTCTCCTGCCTCCTGCAGTTTTGCCTGCTGCTCCTGGTCCATCCCCTTGATCCTTCCAGCCATCCTAAGAGGGACACAAGCACTTTGGGTCTCCTTCCCAAAGAGCTGGACCTGTGGGAACACGGACCCTGAGCCTTTGGTGGATGTGGGCCCACTTTGTGGACATGCATGCTCACGGTGCTCCTGATCACAGGCATTGTCCTGGGATGGTACCTTGGCAGAAGACTGTAGAGATGCTGGAGAGAGGGGAAGGAGGGAGATCAGGCAGGCAGGACAGTGCTGGGAGCTGAGACTTGCCAAGGTCTTGGGCCAGTGTGGTTTAAAGCCAGACCTGGGAGCCGCCATGGAGGAGCAAAGCTGGGCAGGCCCCAAGGCCACAGGGCCTCTCGGGCATCCCCTTGGCCAAGGTCCTGCAGCAGAGGGGGCTGAGCTCCTGGGTGGGAATCAGGACCAGGGCTGAGCCCAGGGACAGCACCCGGCACAGGCAGCCAGAGCTCTGCTTGCTGCAGCCTCTGCCCAAGGCCAGCCCAGCCCAGCCTGAGTCACTGGTTCCAATGCCAAAGGCAGCCCTGAAGGCCTCAGCCCTGCTCTGCCCCTCTGCCCGTTCCGTGGGGATCCCTGTGCTTTGCCCTGTGAGAGAAACGCCAGATGCCCTCGGCCTGTGCAGGGCCATGCTGCTGATGGGGACAGGGTTGTCCAAAGAAACTGATCCAGCTGCTGAGGCACACCCGTGCCATGGTGCAGATGTGCCTGCACCACTGCTCTCAGCAGAGGCCCAGAGCCAAGAGAGCAGCAGAAGGGGCCGTCTGGAAGGGAAGGAGACTCCGGGTCTCCCCTCAGCACTGACTCTCCCGCTGCAGTGCCATGACCTGCATGCAGCACATGGTGGGCAACGTCTGAGCAGTGGCAGCGCGGGCACTGAGACATTCCCCATCTTAGGAGTTAGAGATACCCCATTCTTAGCTGTAGGATTCCCCACCACATTTCATCCAAGAAGTTCAAGTTGCCCTTAGTGTTTCCGTTCCAAAATTTGAAATATTTAAGGCATTAACTTCACACCCAACAGTCTTTTAGTCACTCCCTAGTTGTAAATTTTGTGAGTAGTTATTTAAATAAAGTTCACGTTTTCTCCACATTGCTGTGTTTTTTTCTTGATTTTCCATCCAAGAGGTGACACAGCGTGTGATGGGTTTGCATAGGGGTTCCTGACCCCCCAGCATGCAGTGCCTCAGTGTACCAGTAGCATTTGCAAGAGTGTGGAGGATAGCTGGAAAGAAGATGGTGGGCAGTATTCGCCTGCCTCCACCTTCCAAGGAAGCTTGGATTCAGCCCCTGTGTGCCCTGTGTCAGGGGGACATCAAAGGTCTCAAATTTTGCACTGAGGCAGCTGCAAGCCATACAGAGCCACCCTCAACTGAGCACCATTCCTGCCTCTGGGCAAGGACTGCCCTGCAGAGCCCAAGATCCCTATAAGTTGGGCCTCTTGGGCGCAGTCTTCTGTCAAGAATTCCTTGCCCGAACCCAGAGAGACTTTGGTCCATTCTGAGAGCTTGTGTCACTTCCCTGACACAGTTCCTCAGACCTGTCTCAGCTGACTGCCTGTGCTCCTTCTCACTCTGCTCTTGTTCTCTGGCCATGCACCCAATCTTAGCCTTCCGAGAGAGACAAGTTCTCTCCCTACGGAATTCCATTCTCCTCTGCTTGGAGGGCTGTGGCACTTGAGGGAGCCTGGGGATGCCCCTACTGCCATAGCAGCCCCGGAACAGACCTGCCTTTGGAGTGCTGCTCCAACTCCATCTTAAAACTTGAGGCACTGCTGACTGAAAACCTCTTCCAGAACCCTGTACATCAGATACTCATGATTTCTACCAGCTCATAAACTGAATATAACTGGAACCTAAATCATGAGTCAGTACAATGCTTACTAAAATTTTCTCTTACATGCTAAATATTTCCACATCGTGACCCAATAAAAATATCAGACCCAGTAAACTTCTGGTTTTTAACAGGGCTACATCTGATCCATCACTCACAACTTCTGAAATACCTATCAACAGATTAATAACAGCTCCATGTATACATATATCAAAGACACAGACATCTACTGAAATGCTGGTTACATAAAACCAGGTTGGTTTTTTTATCCTGAATCTTAACGCAACAATAAAAATCTCACTTCTGAAGGAGATTTAGAAACTGATCCACTAACAGTCAAACACAACAAGAGTCATTCTATTCCTCTCAGTAGTCTTTGGATCAGGCCCTGATTTATTTATCAGCATCTATTTATGAAGATCCTTAGGTGCCAATTTTTTAAATTAAATGTAAATCCACAAAAAATATCCTTGTGATTCTTATTTCCTTCATGTTGAGAAACAGATTATCTTGAGCAATGTAATTTGTTGGTGAGTATAACTATTGATTTTAGAAGAATAACGTCTGTTTTTGAACATTTTTCTGCATCTCCTGCCAAGTTCCATGGAGATATTTTATATGAGATATTATTCAAAACCTGTAAGTCTGCTAAATTAAATAAGGGGCTCGGGGGTCTTGGAAAATTAAGTGTGGTGAAATCAGAGACTTTTACCTACACAACTTAGGGAAAATAAGGAGCAACAAAGCACACTGCACTTCATTGTTTTGAGTTCTTCAGCCCAATACTAAATTTAAAGCCAGCATTTGGGTTTATTACTTCTTTCCACAGATTTCACATTTCTCATCTTATTTGCAATGCTGGTCAGAACTGGAACCTTTCTGTCCTTTTTTTTAAATGAGGGCTAAGAATAGATTTCCTTCTGGCATTTTGTTAATACTCCTGCTTTGGTCCATGATAGCCTCTGTTTTTCTGTGTCACTTTGAACTTAAATTCTGTTCATTATTTTATTTCAATCACTTTGTTGTTCTGCTTTCTCCTCGAATAAAAAGGTATTCAAGATAATGATATTTAGGGGACTCATTTGTTCACTGTACTTGTGGGGTTTTAATACACATGGAGACCTCGGTGCTGATTTGTTCAGATCATAGTTCAGGGGCGCAGTCCACTCTTCTTGTTTCTGGAATAAATTCAGCCAGGCTCTATCCTGATTTCATAGCCTAATACAGGTACATATTTCCCAGCAAGTATCTCAGTGACCCCATTCCCAACTAGCTATATATTTTATTCCAATTTTTCTTGGAAGTTTTCTCTGGCAAAACTATTACGTTTATTAATAGAGATACTTTACAATTGTTATAAAAGATATCAGCAGAGGGCATCTTCATTTTGGCCTTTTCAAAGACATGGAATCCTCTGGGCATTCACAATAATTATAACACATTGCCTGCTTTGCTTTCTTTTTGTGCAGGAAATAGGAAAAAAAACCCAAAAACCTCCCCTTCATCTCTCTAGCATATTAGTTCAAAGATCAGACAGCACTAAAATCCCACTTAAGGCCTCAGGTCAGGGTAAATTTCACCCTTGAAGAACTACACTGAGGGAACCAGTTTCTTTTGTTCCCCTTTTGGAAAAAGTCTGTCTGCTTTATTGTATATCTCAACTTTTTCCTCAAATGTGGTCTTTAAAACACAGGTGCCCCCAAATTACCTCTATTTGAGAAGACATGGATTCAGATATAAAATTATGCAAAAGAAAAACCAAATCAAACAGAACTCAAACCAAACAAATTCAAGATTTATTATCTAAAGGAAAGATTATTTGTTGGCACTTAGAATGTGATTCTGTGACAGATGGGCTGCAAGTTTACAGCAGTGTTCTTTGGGATCATATTTATCATATCTTTTTTGTCTATCACAATTGTTACAAGCATCTGTGAGTACTAATAGTCCTGGTCCAGGAAATGCTGCTTCTCTAGCCCCTGTCTAAAACCCAGAGCGATTTCCATTTCACTGTATCCATGTCTGAAAGACAAAAATGAGTGTTTCAATATTGCTCTTTCTAGAAACAGGAACAAGATGGATTTTTCCCTGCTCAGATTTCACACAGATGAGGAAATCATGAATTCTGTCACTCACTGAGCATTCAACCCCCTCTATTGCGCTGTTTTTGTGATTACTTTTTCCACTAGATGAATACAAATCAAAATCATTACACATTTCCTAGGAAAAAGAGGAATCAAGAAGAACAAAGTTTTGAGCTTGTCTCTAAAAAGCTAATAAAATTCTTTTATAGGGAATTTTTACAACATAAGCCATCACCTGTCCTCCAGTAATCTCCAGGGATCTTCATGTTACTCTCTGAATCTTGTCACTGGCATTGAATTGCTCAGTTAAATGAGAGAACTCAGGCTGCTGTGACACACTTTCACTCTTTCCTGAAGAATGATGTCATAAACCTTACAACAAAGGGAAGCGTTGTTGTCATTCTTCATTTTCTTCTTACTTTAATTTTCTTCTTAATTTGCATTGAACAGTTGCCTAAATTACTTCTTATATATCAATAATACAAGAAATCCTAAAAATTTAAAGCTACTACTACTAATACCAATACTTGTATTATATTCATCAGATGAAAACCTAAGTACTCATGTTCTAATGACAAGAAAAACACCTACCAGTGCAGCATAAGCTTATCCTAAAGTAAACAGACACAGTTCCATTTAGGTGGCTAGAGCCTATTAACCACCAGAAGAGGGGAAGCTAAAACTTTAAGGACTGGAACACCATTTGTTTAAAAAGCAAGTATTTAGACTAATGAAAAATGTTTCCCATTATTAGACTGCCTTATAAATACTTATTGGGCAACATTAACAGCAGCAGTAAAAGAGCTATGTGTAATGTAACATATGACATATATCATGGATTTGCCTCTGCTAGATTAAGAATGTGTATGTTATTTATGAACAGTGAAGTTGTAAGTTTAAAGAGCCATTTTGGGGAACAAAGTTAGATTAGGCACACTCAGTGTAGGCCACATTGTTTGTCACTGAGTCTCAGAATTACAGTACAGTGACCCCTGTCACACGCAGCCACATTTCAGCACTGTTTACTGCACTCTGTGGCCTCTCCTTGTCAAAGGTGAGCAACCTGGTACCAAATTTACATGGGCTTTCAACCAGCTTTCAGGCTCACATTTCAAAACACACAGGACTAATTCTGAAGCCAAAATCAACCTTTAAATCAAGTGACAAGAAGAAATGGATCATTTTAAACAAGATCTTTAGCCATCACAACAGGAGAAGCCATCAAACAACCCAGGTTCAGTTACTGGAGTGCAGTTTAGGTACATGGTGGCCAATAAAACCTGAAGCAACTTTAGTGGTGATTAAATATGTCCTGGTTAAACATGTGCTTTATTTAACTTCACTGACTTTTTTCACCTATCCCTCCCCACACACAGACTCCCCTCACAGAATTATGAGAAACAGTATCTCACAAATGCCTCTAATCATAGAATCATGGAGTGGTTTGGGTTGAACAGAACCTTAAAGAACACCTCTTTTCAACCCTCTCTGCTGTGGGCAGGGACACCTTCCACCAGACCAAATTGCTCAGGATGCACTCAGTCCTTCCCATTTACGTCATTAATGAAGATATTAAAAGCATCCTGGTTTGCACAAGGCTTATGGCCATAAAGACTCACAGGATACATATATTCAAAATGCTCAGAGGCATAATACAGTCAGCATCAAAAAGCAAGCTACTAAAATCCATTTGTTAAGTATTGGAATGCTCTATTAGAGCAAACCCCCAGGTACTTAGAACTCCTGCTCCAGAGCTACTTACCACAGACAAAACATGCTACTATAGCAAACTAAATACATTGAAAAAAGACACATGAACTGAAGCTTTCATTCTCTCATCTTCAAACAAGGCATGTGAGAAAAAGACATGTTAAAACTGCTTTGTAGAGGCTAAATCAGGTAGTACCACCTTAGAGCTAATTTATTCTGAGATAGTCAACATAATCAAAAATAATTATTCAAGGAATTATAAGCAAATTGTGGTCACATTGTCAAAGCACATCACCAAAATGTGATAAATAGAAATTCTAAATATTTCTATGTAATTTATTCTAAAGTAGATAGGAGGGTTTTTTTGTATACAGATGCAAGGTAGAAATTTTATTAATGACATGCAGCTACCAGCAATTTCTATATTTTTAGTTTGAACTATTAAGGATCAAAGTAAAAAATACTAAAATCAAATCTATATATCTTTTAAAGAGTGTGTGTTAAAAAGTCAGTGAAAATAGACAGGAAATACTGTTGTAATGGCACTTGCCTTACTCTCTTCTTTTTTTCTCCTTAAAATGTTAAGGCTATGCTAATTCCACCACCTCTTCCTCTTTTCAGCTATAGCAGTTGCTCAACAGCCAACCATCTCCATATGGAAGGT
Source organism: Poecile atricapillus (assembly GCF_030490865.1). Lineage (NCBI taxonomy): Eukaryota > Metazoa > Chordata > Aves > Passeriformes > Paridae > Poecile > Poecile atricapillus. The sequence goes on from NC_081252.1 coordinate 10,634,482, forward strand.
AATAGAAGGATAGTTTAATGGACTATTCATGGATGGATGATGACTAGTCATCATCCAGAACAAGCAGGGAAGAAAAACTGCAACAAGCAGGTGATTCCAAATAATTCTTTCAGAATAATTATTTCAAAATAATTCTTTAAGATGTCAGGAAGGAGAAGGACAAAATAAACAGGAAAACCGTGTGTGGTTTGACCATCAGTGCAATGATTGCCTGTAGAATTTTTCTTTTAAGAATTGTGTTGATGTTAGTCTGGATAGAAACATGCCCTCATACATCAGGGTCCAAAGAACATTTTAAACAGATGCACAAAGTAAAAAGCAGAATATTCATCATACTGAGGGATCATGATAAAATGAAAGGGTCTATTTCACTCTTTCTAAATTCTGGTCTCTATAGGACAAAGCTTCTTCCATCATTCTGCACTACTGTGTAGAGCTCATTAGGGATATCTTCTTTTCCAAGCCATTCTCTGGCACAGACATGCTGCAGAAGCAGCTTTCATGAGTGAGAGCAGGGTTTAGTTTTATCCCAGATGCAATTTTATCCCTGAAAACTTTCACCAGAAATTATATCAAGCCACATCCAAGCCATCCCTAGAAGAGCCAGCTACCATCCAGTGCCTGCCTTGTGTCCCAGAGCACAACACATATTTTTCCCCTATGTGATATCGCTATTGATTACAAATCATCCTTTTCTGAATTACTAATTTTGTAGATGTGCAGTGATGAGTTTTACAGTCTATGCACACACTTCATGTTATTTAGTGGAGCTGCAGATACTTGTTAGCCATACTGGTCATTTCTTGCACTGATAAAATGTATTAATTATATGTTGAATAAAAAATCACAGAATCACTAGGTTGGAAGAGATCTTCAAGATCATCAAGTCCCACTCAGATGCCATCACTTTGTTTCACAGAATCACAGAATGAATCAGGTTGGAGGGGACCAAATGGGTCATCTGATCCAACCTCCCTGCTCAAGCAGGGTCATCCTGGAGCACATGGCACAGGATTGTGTCCACACAGATTGTGTCCAGTTCTGGGGTATCTCCAGTGTGGGAGACTCCACACTCTCTCTGGACAATCCGTTCCAGCACTCAGTCACTTGCATGTGAATGAAGTTGCACAAGGAAAGAAGTTCTTCCTTGTGTTCAGGTGGAACATCCTTTTCATTGGTTTCTGCCCCTTACCTCTTGTACTATTTCCTGGACAAGCAGAGCCAGTTCCATCCCCTTGGCACCTCTCTTCAGATACTGACAGACATTGATGAGGGAACCTCGATCATCTCTTCCCAAGGCTGAACAGCCCTAGGTCTCTCAGCCTTTCCTCCTAAGAGAGATGCTCCAGTCCCTTCATCATCCTCTTTGCCCTCCACTGGACCTGCTCCAGGAGCTCCACGTCTCCCTTGTACTGGGGAGCCCAGAACTGGACACAGCATTCCAGATGTGGCCTCACCAGGACTGAGCAGAGGGGCAGGATCACCTCCCTCTGCCTGCTGGCAGTGCTCATCCTAATGCAGCCCAGAAAAGGAGAAGAAATACAGCTCAACTTTACCATAAGCAGGTGAAGAGCAAGTTCAAGGAAACCAGAATATCCAGAAGGCTATTAAGAAACATATCTTATACATCTACTGTAACTCTAAGTTATCAGCATACACTGAAGAAGTGACAAACTGCTAAAAAATACTCCTCTCTCTTAATGAATATATCCACAGAACATATCCTAAAGTGAAGGAGAAATACATTATGTAAGTGGGATCCTGCTTTGTGCAAAAAAGCAAAATAAATCATTATTATGTTTTTTTGTCCTATGTATTGTTTTCCCAGATAAATGTAGTGTTTATTGCAGGGAAACAGCCAAATGGCAGAGTTCTTGGGAAGCAAATCTGCATGCTCTGTACCAATCATTTCAAGTAAATTATAAGTATTTTCTTTGGCACCTTGTGAAACATGATTGACTGTATACAAGGGCTGGTGTCCTCAGGACTGGTGTTGTCATGCCCCTGCTCTTATAAAAAACACCCTCTGCCAAGACAAACAATGGCCTAGAATTCGGTGAATTTTTCTGAGCAGAGATAATGAGGTGCAGTTGACTCCCATCAAGCTCAACTGGGCAAGTGCAACTGGGTTATTCCAGAGGCAGTTGAGAAGGGCTGGCTGGAAACCAAAATCCACTTAATTTGCAAAAGAGGGGGGAAACTTTCTGAAAAAAGAGCCCTGAGAGATGTCGGAATGCCCTTTCCAGCTGGGAATAAAGCAGAGAAGTCAGCACCAACTCTTGAGTTTATGAACTGTCATGGTCTTTCAGGAGTCTTCTGGATCCCACTCATCCTTCTGTAAGTTCTCAAAGCCAACCACTGTTGATGCTGACATTTCTCATTGACCTACCTGTGTGCTCACAGAGGAAGTCTGGCACTTACAGATGATTTGAAAATCAATCTAATTTGATTGCCAGCCATCTTCTTTTTTCCTCTCTTCCTTCCTTCTCTCACCTAAAATCTTCTCCTTTTGCTGCTGATACCATGTTAGCTTTCTTATCCTTAGTGAAGACTGAAGCAAAACTTCATTAATTCTTCAACCATCTCAGTGGCATCTATTTTTAGCTTTTCTTCCTCTTTGAGCAGTGGACCAGCTCTGTCCTGGGTCCTCCTCTTAAAGTGTTTGCAGAATGCCTTCTTGTTACCCACTGTGTACCTTCTTTCTATATTTTATCACCCTTCTAATTTCTGATTGCATTCTTACATGTTCATATGATCTCCTGTTAGAATCTTCTGTCTTCTACTTCCATACAAATATTTTGACTGCCACGTCATTTCTGCCCTGCAGATAAAGGACTTTGGTGCCCCATTTGCCCATTCGGGTATCTTCATAGGGAAATTAGATCTGATATTCTGCAAGAAGAAGAGATTCCTTGCTCTTCTTTATGACATCTTCATTCCCACAATTTACAATATTAATACAAGGCTGTTGCTGTACCTTGATGTTTGCCTTTTATTGTAGATAGGTGACATGTACAAAAGTATTTCTACTGTGTGCAGTTTAGGAAGAGAAAAAGTGTGGACTCAGCAATCACTAGGTATGTTATATGGACTGGAAATGAAAGCAACTGAACTTTAACTTTGAGGGCTGTTTTCAGTTCCTTGGAGGAATATGAAATGTGTCTTTGCGCTGGCGGTATTTTGTCTGCAGTGTGTCATTTTGAATCAGCAGTAACACATAATTCATCTGTCCTCCTCCATTCAATGTCCATATTCATTCAGAAAATGTTTTTGCAAACAAATGAATGATGAACAAGCAAAAATTATGGAAAATTATGAATAAGAAAACAGCAATAATACATCATTTATGTGACTATATGTGTTTATAAAAATCCAATTCTAATTCATAATTTTGAAAAAGTTTTTTCAGGACAGTTCCCTTTGTTTGGTCTGAGTCTGGAGAGATCTTTGCCAAGTATGACAAAATAGGATTCTGAAATCTTCTAAGTTACTAGATCACAATATAGTTCAAGATGCTTTCTTTTCACTCAGATAAAAAATTATGTCTGGGATTTTTTAAACCTCAGACTTGGCAGGTGACACTGCTTTGAATAAAAAACTAATTAATATTTAAAATCTGTTATTTGCACAATGTTGCCATTGACATTGAAACCCTAGCAGAAAGAACAAGGTCAAAATGGCTGCCAAATACTACGTCAAAGAAGTCATGCACTTTTTTACTTTTAAAAATCTTCTTTATGTAAGTGACAAGAACATTTTTTCTGCTCTTCAATTGCACAATACAATTGTTAAGCACTGGAATTAACATGGTGACTTAAGTATGTAACTAAAAAATACATATATTTCTACATATGAGATTATTTACATCACTCAGAGGTCTTGCTTTCTTTTTTCTGGGTCAATATATTTGCCTGGGATATCCATCTGGAAACAAAAAAGTACAGTTTACCTTAAGATGCAAAATACAATCATGTACATAATTTTGTTGTATTCTTCTCTAAATAATTGTTTCCATATTTTTGGCTTCCTTTGGAAGTTGTGTCAAAATGTTTTGATTATTAGCTGATGAAAATGAGGAGACTCTCTTTCCGTTACGCTGCCATGCACATCTCACCTAATTCAAATTATTTCCTTTCATATCATGACTCACAAGTGCTGTTTAGCCACTTCATTCAAGAAATATATGTTGTTTCCTTCCTTTATTCTCTAGGTTCTCAGGGCTATAAAGAGCCTCAGAACTTCCAGACACAGTGCTCAGATGTGCATCCAGAATCCTGCAGGCAGAGAAGCATGAAATTGTCTCAAGGGTTGGAAATGTAAAGCAGCCGGTACACCTCAAGCTTCAAATCTTTTCAAATCTATAGCTAAGTGTCTGTTCTATTCAGGGAACTGTGGTAGATCACCTCCTTTCCCAGAAGCTGAGATGTCCCTCAGTTCATGTTTTGCTTTGGGTTTTGTCTAGGCAACTGGATCAAAGCTGTCACGGTAGTTTTATAGTTTAATTATTATAATTTACAGGGTTTCTGACAAGAAAATTGAGCACAACAAGCTTGCTCAGCAGTGGCTTGCAGTATTGAATTGCACACTTTCAATTCCTTTTGACCTCAAATACTTCAATATTGGATTGCTGGTAGGCAGAGAGTGGACACCAGCTATGTAAAACTTGACTTCAAGAGCTGGATTACCTGAAGAAACTATTTGAGAGGTGATGAGATACAGAAAGTTACAGGGTTTTCTTCCATTTGGCAGATCCATGTCCCATTAAATGATTCTGAAAAGATTTTGTGTGTATTTACATAGATCAGGCACAAAACTAAGACAAGGGCATTTGCCCAAGACAACTTGTACAACTACGTACTCCTAAACTTCTAATTTTTGCAGGAAACCAGCTGAATGATTCAAAATGTGAATGAAAATCCAAATGGCAAAGGTTCAGAAGTATTTTAATCACTGCTTGTAGTGGACTATTAATTATCCAAATTTTTATGACTTTTCAATGCTTGACACCAGCATATATGTGCATAATAAAGCATTTGATCCAGTTGTTCTCAGGCTCAAGTGTGAGCTGCATACAGTGGCTTAGGTATAAAAATATCCGTAGCTGACAACTGACATTTGTTGTGCCAGTAGAAAGTAATGGAGCTTGGACCTCAGTTTCACTGGAGCACAGACAGAACCTGGCTCACAGGTACAACCTGATACTCAGCTTGGGAGATCAAACTTGAGAAGGACTGAGTTGAGGAGACTGTCTTGTTAACCAGCTCTCAAGAGTTGGAGACAATCCCTGACTTAGACTGGTTCGACTGATAGCTATCCAACAGGAACTTCAGCAGTGATTTCCTCCAACGTATAGATTTCTGTGGATTCTTCTACAGCTGAGAAACAAATCCACATGTCAACTTGGGCAGATGAACTCAGAATCACCACCTCTAGCTATTTTGGTCTCCTTCTTTAGTGGTTTTGTAATCCACAAAACACCATAATAGCTCGTACAAATCATTTCAAGAGACACATGGTTTACAGAGAGATCTACAGCCAGCACGAGGAGACGTTATTTTCATTACATTATTCATTTTTCCTTCTCACATGTCAGCTAGAGTGGTTCAGATTCTGTCTTCCATTGACGTCAGTTGGAGTTATGCAGATAATACTCAAGAAGAGGATTTATGATCCAGCAATTTTACCTCTGATTTTAAAAGGTTATATACACTACAGCCAGGCCATGCTATGAACCAAGGAACATATGTTTAACCGGCTCCTTCTAAGGCATTAAATTCCATTTTCTTTATGAATTCTTCCAAGTTTATTCCTGTATCTAAGCATGAAAAAGACTACCAAATTTCCAGCATTCTTCAAACTTATCATCCAAAATTTTCTGCACTTAGGAGAAGACAAAGTTGCACCTAAAACAGAAATTCCAAACTATGAGCCATGAGCAGAAAAGATACAACTCTGCTTTCTCTCATCCATGCCAGTCCATGATCTAGTCCCTTGGGGATTTCAGAACGTACCAAAACAGCATTCATAGTTGACTGCCATTAAATAAAGTATAATAGAGCCTCCCAATCTAATTAGGACAATGCCATTTGCTTTCATCTAGTGTTCAAAGAAGTAACAGGCTTCAGGCCTTGTCCCCTATTTTCACCTTTAGATCTTCTCTAATCTTCAGATTTGACAGCACTAAACCCCAGCCAATTCTGAGGCTTTTGACAAGAGAGAGGAGCAGACCAGTCATATTTTTCTGACCAAAAATACAAGACAGATCTGTCATGTGAAAATCCTAACGCAGGATTTTCTCTCCTGTACTGTTTTTACCTGCAAAAAGTCATTCACAGTGCTGCCCCACTGACTGACAAATGAGATCCATCCACTCCTATTGATACTATGAACAAATTTACCAGCAGCAGAATAGTACAACTGGAGTCTATTTAGTTGCTGGTGATTTCTTAGCAGCTTCTTATATTTCTTACCTGGAAAATAGGACATTTTTGTCCCCAAAATAACCCATTCACCAGACAGTATGGCTAAAGGAGCTCCTCCAAATACTTTGGATGGAACAAAACTGGTAAGCAGAGTTATTTCTGATTGATCTAGCCACAAAAGAGAATGATTTAAGAAGTCTTGAAAGAGTAAAGGAAACATATAAAAAGGAAGTCCAGAGAGGCTTTTTACTTTCATCTTCAGTTTTGGTAGCTTTTCCTCTCCCCAGTGCAACGCTTAGATCAGTTGAATCCCTTTGTATTTCCATAGGCTTCAGCGGTCTGACAGGAGGAATGAGTTTTGCCTTTTCATCTCTATGTAAATGTTTATGCCTAAATAGATACACTGGCCCAAATTCTGGGCTGTGTTCCAGTGATTTCCTTCTGTAGAAACAAGATGGATGTCCCCAGTGGATAATCAATTCCTTCATTGTGGTGGAAGTCCAGATGACAGAAGCTTAGCAGAATGGTTGTAGTCTTCCCTCAGGTTCCTCTGGGAATGGTGAGGGGAGACTTTGATGAGGGTAAGACTTTTATGAGGGTATGATGAATTCTGTTTGACTGTTCAGTTGTCCCTAAGACCACTGTAATGGTCACTCTCCTAAAAAGTAAGTTCCCAAACAGGCATGCAGATGTTTGAAAAGGTGTATAGAACAGAAAAAAATATTTTGCTGATGCCCACTGAGAATTAATATTGATTAAATGGCTTGGAAAGTGGAGGCATTTTATCTGTTTCCACATTTGATTCCTCTTTTTCTACACCTGAATTCTTGTCCATATCAGTGGGTTATCAAGCAGTGGAATAGGCTGCCCAAGGAAGTGGTCGAGTCACCACCCCTGAAGATAGTTAAAACTGGAACTGGCAAAACAGAAACACATGAAGAAGGACTGAAAATCTATCTTATATGCAACTGAAAAGTTAAGACTAACACCAGTCTCTGGAAACAGGCTGCTACAAACCATAACCTATAGAGCAGGCTTATTCCACTTTCCACTCTCTCTTCCCTCCCAGCACATGTGCTGCTTGGAAGAGATCAGGAATCACAACCATATCACATAAAGGGTGAAGTCCTGGACATTCACAGAAGAAGGAATGGCTGTCTAAGGCATCATTGGCCATTTTAGGAAAACATTGCATACTCAAAATTATAAATTTCAAAAGCCCTTCAAATACACAGCAGTTAAGACTGAAAAGAGGCCTTGTTGTAGAGTCCTTAAAAATCACCAACTCCCCTACTTCAGCACAGCCAAACCACCAGGTGTGGGACTTGCTCTGAGCACCAGAGCATCCCAGTGAATACAGAAACTTGAAGCAATAGACCATTATATGCTAAAATCTCGAAGAACTCCTTTCTAACCTGTCCATGTTTTAGCAGGAAACCTGGGCAGAGTCTGTGACCTCAGAGGTTAACTGGCAGACTTGCAGCCACTATTCACAACAGCTTCTGCATTGTTTACATATAAAAAATGCTTTTAAGACAAATAATGTGTTTCATATTTTCTCTCTATTGTGTTTTATAGCTTTTCCTTTTGTTTATGTCTAGAACTGCCTTCAGTTCTGGGGAGGTAACTAAACCATGCAATTTAACCTCCACAAAGAAAGCATTGACCTGGGTTGATTTTGAAGGAAGGGGAAGAGGGAGGTTGTGCTCCATCCAGAGGCTCTAAGCCAAATAGATCTGAAATGGAGGAGTGCCCAGATTTCTTACAGCGTGTGTGCACCAAACCATAGTAACTCATTGTGTACTGCAATTCCCTGCGATTTATCAGATGCCTGGAAAAGGGTGGTCTCAGATTTTGAAGCCCTGTGACCCCTATATTCACAGCCCTGGGCTCCAGAACAGGGGGTCAGTGTTCCCATGTCTGCACAAGGTCAGATGAGCTGCCCTTGGTGCAGCTCCTGATTATATAATTTTCGGATACTTTTGATATGGTTGCATCAGAAATACAAACAAATCTCACCGACATTTGTGGAGTCATCCCAAAGGTCCATCACAGATTGCTCTGCATAAAACAAACTTTAAACTGATTAAAGAAGCAGCTCTGGCATGCATCTGTTTGACTTTTGCACTGAAGGTGCAAAAGTGCCCTATCACCAGCTGCAGGCAAATCAGGTGATCTTCTTACCATTCCTGTATAGGAGAATTTCACCAAGCATGCCATTTGTCTTTTTCTGATATTTCCTGCAATATTTCCTGCACCTCTGAACAGGACCTTCAGTCACTAAGCCAGCAATGAATAGATTCTCTATGGCTTGTTGAAATATATTTGGAGGAGAATAATCATATATTCATATATTCAGACAGCATTATCCCACAGTTATCCCACAACCATATGGCAGATGTTCATGTGATAAGCAGGCACCAGACAAAACAAATACTCTGTGTGGATTAATTCAAAATCAGTCCTTCATTTCAAAACTCAGATAATGTTGCCACCACACCAGAGAAGGTCTGTGATAACTTGTGTACCTGGAGTTCAACATTCACAGTCTTTGATGCACTCCAGAATCTTCTGCTCTAAAAAATTCCCTAGAGGAACTTTCCTACTCTGTAAAATCAGTCATTTTCTAGATGAACAGAATACTGCTATCTCTTTTCCAAGGTCATTTTGGGAATCAATTTCAATCTATAAAGTATTTTGATTGTGAGAATTTATGATACATAATAGCAATTTAACTAGTAATCTGACATGGTGTTTTTAGCTATTAATCAAACTAAGTAATGCTATCCAAGAGTTCAGTAACAGCACATTGATAAAGTCTGGTGCTACATTACAAGCAATTTTTTTCCAGTTGAGTATTTTAGGAAAAAATCTAAAGAGAGGAATGCTAGTGTCTTTCCTCTAAATTTCCTGGCTTTGTTTCACAAATATTCTACTCCTTGATATTGTCTCTAGCTTTTAATTTATATTTCATCAGCAGAAGAAGTTAATTATTAAATGAGGTGCACACTGGCTATTTTCTGTTGTGGTGGTGAATTAATAAAAAAGGGACAGGAAGACCGTTGATCTTGGCATTCCAAACCATGTTTGACAGCTGATCTCATAGTATGAAGATAAACTGCCATAGAAAAAAACACGGATACAGAAGAAACTTTTACCACAATAGGAAACTGTGTGATATAAAGGGAGAGAGGAGAAAAAAACCCCAAGAGAACATAGATGTTTTGTCATTGTCTGTTTTGTAAAGCATTTCAGAGTTTTAATTTAACATTTTATTCCCCTTTTGGAAACAAGTACACAAAGTCCTAAGAAACTCTATGCCCCTACCTGTAAAATCTATAATGATTTTACTCTTAGAACTAGAATCTGACATCCAAAAAATTAGGGAGATTTAACTTTATAATGTCTTGGTACTCTTTGCATGGTGGCTCATTTTCTCTCTTCTTCTATTTCCTTACCAGACTTTAAGTTGACCAGTAGCTAAAAAACCCCAAAGCTCAAATTCCCTGTATTTTTTGAGGGACAAAATCATTGGAGTGCTCAGACTTCAGTTATCAAATACTGTACAAATACTACTCCTGTGAAACTTGCAATCAAAATTTAGTGGTTTGCACATAGCCCTTGCTTCCAGAACTGAGAGTTTACATCAATATCTTTTTTAGGATTTTTAAACCAACTTTTCAGACCTTGAAAAACTTAGTAATAAAAAGACTTAGAACTTCAGAAATCAGAAAGCCTTTAACATACAAAATCATTGTTGCTACTTAGCAAATGAAATTACTCTGGAACTCTACGAAATTTTTTTTTTTTTTTTTGGTCCAAGTGTTAAATAAAGGATAAATTGCGTAATAACCGGTGTCAGCTCTACAGCTGCAAGACTGCAATAGGAAAGGGGAAAAATGCACACATGGAGTAGAATGTCAAAAAAATAACTTAAACCACAAAGAAAACAGTTAGGTGAAAAAAATCAGACCCAAGCTATGATTTTGAAAAGCTGTTCATGTTTTTAGGAGTTTTAGCATCCCTATTTTTTTTTCCCATGGTTTGGATTCCCCAGACACCTCAGATCTCTCAGCACACACTGCAGTCTGGGACGCTCAGAAAGAATTTATGTTAAACAGCACAGATTTCCAGTGATGTTAGAGTTGTACAATAGTTATATAATTTCTGTCCTGCTAATAGCAAAACCTATATGAAGCAATAGTTGGAGAGGATGCATAATGTCAGGGGAACCAAGAAACAGTTACTTAAACACAACTGTTTATGATACAGATAGCCATGGAAATGGGAAATTATCACATTCCACTCCTTTTGAGAGCCCAAACTCCTCTTTCTCTAAGGTCTCTTCTTCAGGGCTCCCTTTCTCCTTGCTCTCTAGCCTCCTTCCTTGTTCTTGTTTCACTGTTGCATAGAGAGATTCCACATAATATTTCATTTCCATAAGGCACTGTCATTTCTGCTCGGCACTGACTTCCAGACAATACAATTCCAGTCATATTGCACTGTGCCCTGAGGTTTTCAACAGGAAAATTAATTAGCATAGCAGATTCAGGTAAGCAACAGAATTATTTAGAGCTATAAATGTATCTAATTTCAAACTTGAAAAATCCTGAAGGAATATATACCAGGAACTCACAGAGACAAGACTGTCAGGAAGATGCAGCCCTGGGCAATATTGTGGTCTCTATCAAATCAAAGTTTTCAGCAAAGTCTGAGGAGAAGAGAAGAAAATAATGGTCAGGACATTTTTTAAGTACTTGTTGAGTGATCCAGCAGTTTGCAGGATTGTAGGAAGTGTGTCCTTATTAAATTCACCAGTTCAGTGAGTTCTTAAGCTCCACTGTGACAACACCAACAGACAAGTCTGGGAATTAGAAGTCTCAGAACATCTAAAGAGGTTTCACTAAGCAGAGTTTCAGGAATGGGAACCTTTCACAGGAGCTGAGGGATGAGAGGGAATTCCAGGGCATTCCTTCAGGAGTAAGAGCCACTAACCAGGCTGTGATGGCAGCGAGACAGTTTGGTCAGTGTCCCACCCAGACTAGCATGACCAGCTGATTGTCTGTGCTAAGCCAGCTTAGTTTTCCACTAGCACCTCTCTTTTTCAACAGCAGGCTTAAAAAATTATGAAAACTTAATGTTTTGTGAAGTCATTTAATAAAAATCCTAATTTATTAAACAGTGGCCCATTTAAAGTGTCAAAACTTGCTTTAAAGAAAAATAAGTAGGAGCAGGGGTGAGAACCATGGGAGCCTTCCACTTACTTAAGTGAATAAAATTGAAAAAAATATAGTTCCAACAATTAAAAAGAGGTTTTATTTTTCTTAAAAGTGATTAATGTTCAGAGAATAACTCAGAGGCTTGAAAAGAAACTGTTCATGGATTTGACTACTGGAAATTTTTTTTTTTATAACTGACCCTCAGAACTGTTAAGCAGCTGAGAAATCATCTACTTTTATATATTTTATTTCAAAAACCATGGAATTTTCTTTAAAATAACATATATTTTATTTCTAAAACTAAAAAATGGTTCTCTTGTCTGAGGGGAAAATATAAATGCAAATATATAGAGGTTATTTTAATCTTTTTTCATAAGAAAAGTTCAAAGGCCACATAATATCCATAAACTGCTGTCCAGCATTAAAGTCAAGGTGGGAAGCATTCCAGGAAGTGTCCACTAGATTAAGATTCATATACAACATCAGGCATCAGTTTGAAGCAGTATAACAAACAAAAAGTAAGAAAAAAACCTGAAATATTCTTAAAGATAAATAATTTTCAGAGACTGTTATAAGTCTGAGACATCATTTTTCCATTAAGATTCAACTTAGAAAATAATCATGGGGTTCTAAAACAAATTTAAGAGTTTAGATCCTGGTTCTCTTTTGCTCTCATAAGATGAGAACTCTTTTAAAAGCAATTCCTTTGCTAATGCCAGAACCAGACAAGTACTGGCTTCAGAAAACCTCCACTGTTTTTCTACTACAGGCTTCCATTTAGTAAGAAATACATGTTTTTTAATTAAATTTCCTATGAAAAACAGTGGTTTAAATTGAGGGAAACTGTGCCTCACAGAAACTCAGCAATATTATTGAAACCTAGAGCTTATTTGAGAAGACAGAAGTGTTCACAAAAATCCTAAACGCACTCATTTCTCTATTTCTGAAGGCAAGTAAACCCTTCACTAATTCCTCCTCAAGCTTCCCCATTTGGGTTTTCCTGGGTGGAGAAGGGCAAACAATGCTGTGTGGTGCTTCACTGGTGTTTTTTACAGCCGTGTGCTTGGTAGCACCAGGGCACCCCAGAGCAGTGCAGGGCTGGTCTGTGTCCATATTCCAGATGCAGCGCAGCCGTGTCCTGCAGCATTCCCCGTGTCCCCAGTCCCCCAGGGAGAGGCCCAGGCTCAGTGTACCTCCTTCCTGTCCTGGGAAGCCAGACAGCAGGTGAGGAGAAGGGGATGTGATTCCCTATCTCACCCTAATCTGGAGGGAGGATTTGACCTGGCTGAGCACCTGCAGCCCGGAGCTGTGGTGTTCTCATAGACCAAGCTAGTCAAAGCTCAGGAAAAGCCAAGCAGAAGAGCAGCAGAGGAAAACACTCCCTGCTCCACAGAGAGAACCACTGCATTTTACAGCACAAACAGTCTGTGCACTTTGGTAATGTCCTGCCATGAGTCCCAGAACAAGCACAGGCACCAAATCTCTAAGCATTGGCTTTGGAATTCCAACTATCCACAACTGTTCAGAGCAAATGTGTCCAGTGACGTCTCTGTCAGGAGAAAACAACTACATCTATCTCCAGCTGAAAACAATTGCTGTGTCTACCTCCTCACATTTCCTCGATGCAGCTCCCCAAGTAGCTCACACATCCACACCACAGCCCAACGTTTACCTCCTTCTCACTCACAACCTCACTCATTCACATATGAACAGAAATTCTATTTACTTTACTCCTTTTTAGCAAATAAATGTCTTTTTTTTTATTTTTAATTAGCATGTTTCAAATGCATTGGGTGCCATGTCTTGAATAGGAATTGTTACCAGTGATGAAAAATCAGTTTCCAAGTTTCCTGTAGCAAAATTGGTGCCTTAAATCAGCACAGTACCATACAATGTCTTAAACCATTTTTCTCACTTTGCTGCCTGTCAGCTCTGTACCCAATGTCTTTTATTTCTTATGGAAATATGTCATACAGGAACACAGTAAATCTTAAGGCTTACAAAGCATTTTAAACCATCATAAATTGGACCTGACACGGAAGGCCACCCTGTCACCTCCTGCACTGCTCCATCCCTCGGGCCACCACAAGTCTTCGGGCTGTGGTGCAATTACTTGGATTGATACCATATCTACCTGAGATCCAGTCTAAGCATGCACAGCTTTTTGCTGGGTTAGGCTTAACTCAGATCATAATTACACCAGATCAAAGTTGGCCTAAAACTGCCGTGGTAAAGTGAAAGTCATCAGTTGACAACAAATCCAGATGTCCTTTGGTTTCTCAGCCATCACACCATCTAAAAAGCAGGAGAGATATCTTGGCAAGAGAGTGAATAGGTCTTGCAGCCCTAACTACCTTCTCAGGTTACCAAATCTAGTAGAGTTCCAAGCTAATCAGGCTGATATTCTTCTAAATACAGGCATTTCTCTCCCCATTTTTGGGGATATTAGTTTTTAACGTGGACCTCTGCTGCACAAGGCAAATATTTGTAGAGGGTTCAAAAGACAAGCACCAACTTCTGAACGCTGTTAGAGCTTTTATGCAAAATGAGGGGAAGATCTGTTTGTTTTCCAAATTGCTTTCTTTAATTTACATTGACTTCTTTAGGTTATGATATCAGCTTCAGAATCCACGTTTGGAAGTGCAGGGTGGGAAAATCAGGCTTATTACAGCAGGAAAACGCTTATTGTTTCATTAGCCTCCATCCAGGAAAACCAACACAGAGCATCAAGGCCAAAACTTCCAGTTCATCTTCCAGAATGGTTAATGGTAATTTATCAGATATGGGAATGGTGAGGGTGGAAAGAGAAAATAATGGAATTGTTTACTCCCTTATGGCTTTAATTAAATAACACATACACACCAAAAAAAAAAAAAATCTAGTTATAGCAAGAAAAGAAAAAAATCTTGGCTTATGTCTGCAGCAGCCCTAGGTTTTGGACAGAAGCAATGTTATAATGTATAATTATATAACTTGCTTGAACAGTTGCTTCCCATATGGGAAGTAACAGATTTGCCCAGCTGCATTTTGGCAAAGCCTGAATATACCATTATTCAGGATATAACAATTTTGCTGAAATTTGGAAGTCTTACAAAGGTATCTACACGTTTCACTGATGGTCTTTGACAATACATCTCTTCTTAAGAAAAATACATGGCTTCAACCCCTTCTGCAGAGGTCCTCAGCCATATTTATCTCCCAGGACTTTCAGCTTGTGTTCTGACTACAGATGACTAAGTCGGCACCCATGATGAAAGGATGGAGCTTCAGGACGCATGGGAAAGGTACCTTTGAAAGTCTCATTTAAACATTTTGATTGTGGATGATCTTCTAAATAGACAGATTTAGTTCAGCTGCATTGCAGTCTTCATCTCAGGTTATTTTGTGGTTTCCATATCAATCAGGAACTGAAGCAGGGAAGATTCAGTCTTCAGTAGCCTCAAAGCAGCAGCCAGCATTTGCTGCTTATTTCAGTAGCTTAGCTATAACCCCAAGCTTGATTACACTTCTTAAAATTCTGCAGAATACCAGACTTTCAGTATCTATGAACCTGAACTAACAGTGGCCAGGACTATTTTTTTTTTCAAGAGTCCTTCTCCAATAGTTAGAACACTAATTGATCTCACCAGGTTCTCAGCCACCCATTCTAATGTGAAGAACTGGGAGATTTTCAAAATAACACAAAGGAAAGTTACAGGCGCAGATGTTTGGCACGTATAAGCAGGATATAAGTTGTTGAGTGTGAAACTCAGCGGAGAAGCCACAAAAACTGTCACAGTTTCACAAGACTGATGCCAAAGTGACCTAGTTACCAGAATATCTGAGTTCTCAAGTGTGAGTCAAATACATATCAATTGGAACTTCCCTCACAGCCAGCCTTTCAAATACTGGACAGGACATTACTCCTCAAAAAAAACTATTTTACAGGCTCATTTCACTTAGTGTTGGAGGAAACAAAACAAAGGTGTCCAACTTCAAAACAGACAATGCAGTGTGAATTGTGGTAGTAGTGGTTCCACAAATGCCACTGCAGTCTCCTGGGGAGTGCAGCAGCCGCGTAGCCCATAACATTTTCAGTATCCCAGAGGGAAATTACCTCAGATTTCCTGCGTTCTCATTTGTCTGACACGTGTTTTTGTTACATTTTATATCTTTAAGTGTTTTATATTCCATGAAATCACTCCAAAAAGCAATTTACCACATTATATTACTTTCTGCTATCTTTATGTATCATCAACATTTTGAGAACTGAAACTACTGTGGTTTGGAGAATCCATGGAAGGCATCTGGTACAATTAGCACAGCTAAAGAAGAGAGTGCTTTTGTTGCCAGATGGTCCTCTGTATTTTGCACGAAACAGTTGTTGAATAATAGACAGGAACAGGCCTGGGACATGGAAAAGAACTGAAGCATGTGGGTGAGAAGTTTGAATCCTCACAGGCAGACAAAGGAACTGCAGAAGTCCCCACACATCCTGGCCAGGTGCCACGAACCAGAAATGTACCAAGTCTCACCCACAAAGGCAGCAGTCCTGAGTGGATGTCTCAAGTGGGTGGAAAACCTCCTTGAACCTTATGACAATTCAAATACAGCATTCAGCCTGTCTTTATCTTTCCCCCATGCCAGTGGTGGGCAGCTCTGCGCTCAGCACAGCAGCTGCTTTGGGTCCCCGTGTCTTGCTCGGCATTTTGGACACCAGCTCTGATCTGGCTGGCTGTGATTCGTAACTTGCAGCTGAGTTTTGATACCAACCCTTGACCATGACTCCTGGCTGCCACTGAATACTAGGGAGGAGAGGAAATTTGAGATGGAGGCACGATTTCTCCCAAATGGTAAATACAGTGAATGGTCCTGTGGAATAAATCCATCCCCACAGTGTGTACAGCTCAGCCATGACAATAAAGAGAAGCAGCTCAGGACACAGATTCTTCTTTCAGGAAGAAACAGAAAGTGAGGAAATGCACCACAATTCATGCCTTAAGGAGCACCATTAAAGCAACTAAACAGCTGAACACATTGTCTTATTGAGACACAAAATATTTCCTCTACAGGAGTCCTGCTCAATCCTGTACAATCACTTTCTGAAGTGCAGAATTTTGCTGACTTTACATTCCAGCAAGTGATCTGGAGTAGCTTACAAATGTTGCCATATTTATGCAGAGGGAATAACTTCAAACTGCCAGCCCTCCACAGGCCATGAAAACAAACCTTCCCCTCAACCCCACTGTTCCTACTCAGTGTTTTGTGAACTTGAGGCACTGACAATGTATTTTAACCAGTTCTTCTACAACTGCTATTCTAACTTTCTGCCACTGTCAAAAACTGGGATCCTCTGTGTTTTCAAACCAATTTAAAGAAAGCTTTCTGTAATTTGCTTGTGTCCATTTGATATATATGAAGACAGAGAGGCACACATTCCTAATCAGAAGGTTTGAAAGAAAATAAAGCAAGATGATAGATTATGCAAACCATCTTCTGGCCAGGAATGGGTTAATGCAGCACTCTGGGCTCTGCCCCCCTGTGCTAGTAATAGGAATCAGGCTTGTAGGGAAGGATTTCTTGGTGACTGGCCAGAAAGAGAGCCTATAATCTGCAAAAGATGGGGTCTGGGGCTGAGTCAGGAACTGCCTGGGAGCGTTCTGCCTGTCAGAGCCTCGCTAAGAGCAGCTAAGTCTGCGTGCAGCAACCGGGGGTTCTCACCCAGCCCATCTTCCTTGGTCATGGAGGCAGGGCTGTGCCGAAAGCCAGGAGCAGCCAGACAAAATGTGTAATGCCCTCCAGCCCTGCCACTTTTGGGGCTGAGATTGTGGTGATTCTTATTACAGTTGCTTCTGAAGTGACAGTGATCAAAGGCACATGAAGTGGGGACATTTTTGTATCGTTTGGTTAACCCCGAACCATTGGCTGCCTTCACTGAAATGACCAAGCGGCGCTGGAGCCACAAAACGGTGAAAAGCAGTCAAAGTTTTGTTATTGGGTGTCTGGTAAGGTGTAACTTCACAGAAGGAAAGCACAGTTGGCAGAATCTCTTCAGAAGGGTCCATACCAAGTCTAAAAAACAGATGAAAGTTGCTGCGCGAGAAAGGCTACAAAAGGTTCATTATCACTGTAACCTTTCCACTAGGAAAAAGTGTGTCCAGTGTTCTGCTGTTCACCAGCTCAGTCAAAAATCACTCCTATTGACCCAGAGGTAGAAAGCCCCCAGGATGAGAATTTTCTGTGTTCATCTCAGCTCTCTCAACTAATACACTACTTCTATTAAAATCATAATGGTCAAATACACACAAAAGTAAATACTGAACACCATTCTCTGTTAAGTCAGGCTGCTTTGAGTGAAATAATCATGTGTGCTTACTGGAAGATGTCTTCAAACAAGAAAAAACAAACAAACAAACAACAACAACAAAAAAACCCAACCAAACTGTTGTTTCTCTGTAGAATTATCAGACTGACAATGTCAAGAAAAATACATAAACTGGAAAATTCGTTTGTTTTCAAATCCAAGAAGTAACTGTCAGGAAAGATCCATGGTGCATCTTCCTATTTTACACATTTTACAAAAGCCTTCCAAAACCAGAGATGTCATCTTTGTGCATAATTTATATCAAGATTGTCATAAGACTATTGATAAGCTAGAAAATAAATGCCTGTTTGTAATTTTGTAATTTCTTCTATAAGAAAAAAATCAGCATTTTTCTTCTTTTGCAGTCCTCAGTGATAAAAGTTTAATAAGGAGCACTTAAAGAGCCAGAGTGCCCTCTCGTGGTCCTATGTCATCCCTGTTACTTCATTTTAGGAACAAAACAAAACAAAAAAATTTAAAAAAAGAGAAAGGCTGGGTTGTGATTATTCTACACAGAAATCTTATAGCCATCAAGCCAACATTCCTAAATTTTCTCTTAACAAAGATAATTTTAAGAGCTAGACAATTAAGTATGCAGATCCAGACTGCCAAATGTCAGCCATGGAAAATGAAGTCCAGAAAATAAAACCCATGCTTTATCTCCACCAATTCCAGACATCACAACAAACTGAAATGCAAACCGCAGCTTAGATAAAGTTCTCAGTGGCTAGCTTGGCTTGATAACATAAAAACCACATTGGCATGACACAGAAGTGAGGAGAAGTAAGGAAAGCGAAGAGAGACTTCCAAAATTAATTCTGCTGTAGCCAAGACAGAGGATTAATTCCTTCCAGGAGCTCCTTCTCCTGGAGTGGTACCTGCTGGGGGCCAGGTATGAGGCTGTGTTGTGCACAGATCTTCAGTCACTGTCACACATTTTGGGCCCCTCTCACTGTCATCTCAGCTGCACTACAGCTAATACAGACTGGGATGAGTCAGTTTCCAGGGGATTTCTGCCCTGTGCTGGATGGAGAAGGAAAGGATTTAGCCCTTCAGTTTGTCCATCCCTCATCTGTTTCGCGGTTCTTCACAGGCTAACTCCGGTTTTCTCTCAGGAATGGCAGCTTCCCCTACAGCAACAAATGGACAATTTAAAACTAAAAATGAGAGACTATTCCCCAGTTCAGAGGAAGAACATCCTGCAGGCAATCAAAAGCAGATGGGTATTTGAACGCCTGGCTCCAGCAAGATGCCAGTCACGGCATGACTGCCAGTCATGGCTGGACCAACATCTGCACTGTAAGAGGTGCCACTGTGGGCAGAACAGTAAAATATTCTGATAAAAGATACGAGCTGAGCTGCAGAACACGTGCTGCTAGGTCACCACTGGCACACTGCTGGTACGAGGAGGAAATCTAAACTTTCAGAACTAATTCAAAGACAAACAGATATCACCAACATCAAAGGCAACCAACTCTACATCCGCTCCCAAGAGCAGCGCAGCAGAAACGCTCACTGAGAATACTTCAGATCGCTTTCCATGGGATCTCAAACATTCCATACTAAAGGTCCAATAAACACTCCATTCAATTTTTTTCTAATGTGTCCAAAAGCAACAAAACTAACACTCATTCTTCAATGAGACTAAGAAGCTAGTTGTAAAGCAAGGCACAACTGGAATTAAGAATACATATTTTCTAAATATCAGATCTTTTAATTCCAATATGGTTTTAGCCTTGAACTATGAAACAATGATTTAATGTACTACTGCCAAAGTTACCCAGAGAGAGCAAAAATACCCTCTCTGGGCAATCTGTGTGCAAATGGAACAGCTTATTAATGCTTACTTAATTGAGAACAAGTAAACAAGGGTCTTAGCCACATTGAACCAATTTCTTGAGGCAAACTTCATGGTCTGAGTTTCCAGAAACGCACTGGAAAATTAGCATAAGGGAATGTCTTTCACTGCTTTGTTTTTAAGCCACAGAAAACAATGTCAGGCCACACCCACAAAAAGGTCCATTTGACTCCCTCTGGCTGTAAGAATAAACACAGCTTTTGGGGAAAAAAAAAAAATCAGGTCAAAAAATCTCTGTTTAGCACATACTCCAAACCATTATATGTGACAGAGAGACATCTATACCATTTTGTGTCCTGAAAACCTCATGGTGGTTTTTACATTCTTTGTTGTTGCTGCTGATTAACAGCATCATAATTATCCAAGATTTCCTGTTCCTCAGCTGAAAATCATCACCTTAATGGTGATTGATTAGCACAACTTTGCCAATTAACCTGTCCCCATTTGCCAAGGTCAGCTGAAGCAAAAACATGTATTACTAACACAAATGGACAAGAAGAAATGTGTAGTTCCTCTCTGAAAAGTGGTTTTGTTAAATAAATAAATAAGAATTATTTCTTGCTTAGTACAAACTGCTTTCTGCTGCTGAACTTGAGTCTGCTCATACTACTACAATATCAACCCCTTTACCGTTAAAACAGATGCTATGATCTGGAAATTGGATGGGGTGAGGTGCAGACAAAGTAACAATATGTCAGCGCTCGCTAATTTCAAAATACACATTTTGGATTCTTAGGTCAATGTTGCATTAGGTATTGTATTCATAACTGTTACCTACAATGCCTTAAGTAAAGACTTTTCTGATGGTACCACAAAGCAAAGTGTAGCACACTGCATCTAATTAGGCAAGACTTGCAAAGGAATATTGAAAATTTAAAGGAATCATCCTTTATTCTAAAAATGCTACATGCCAGGGAAGAGAAACCTCTCTTTAAATCTGAGGAATCAGTAGAGAAAATATTAGTAGGTCATCCTGGTAGTTTATTGTAATACAAAGAAGTGTAAATCACCTTTATGTGTGACATGAACAGCCTTGAGGTCACCTAGAATTTTCACCATACCAAATGTGCAGCTGATATACAGAGAAATGTAAAAGAATGAAGGAAAAGCAGTCCACTCTTGGAAAAGTCTTGTGTCATGACAGAAAACTATCAGCAGCAAACATTTTTTCTGTAATTGCTAATGCTTACTCAAAAGATCTTATTTTGCAGTGGTTCCACTTAAATCATTGCTGTTTGTGAGCAGAGCAAATGGAAGATTTTAATTATCCTGACATGAAAACTACAGGCATCTGAAGTAGCCTTTGGGTTAATTTTCTTATCAGTAAAAATAGGGGACATCAATGAGATTGATTCAGTTAGGACAGCTACTTGGGTAAGTGGAGCCTTAAGTCTACTCTAGCTGGCAATAAAAGATCATTTCCTGAGTAAACAAGGATGTAATTTTGCAGTTTTCTCCTTTTCTTCTGCCCACACATCTCCTTTTTTCCCAAGGGTCAGCATTTTTAAAATTTCAATCTAGAATAAACACATGAAAGTGACTAAGATATCCTCTAGGACACAGAAGAATTTAGAAATGTATCTGCTCTAGGAGGTAATGCTTAATCTAGCAATAAATCCAACACGTACATGTAAATCAAACCCAAATAAGTCCTGTGTTTGGGTGTGAGGCACATGGATATTCATCAGCACATGACAGTGTCACAAAACTCAGTAGCAGTTTCCTTTCCTTACAGCGATCCTGCTTCCAATCACAAAGGTGAATTTAGTTGGTAAAACAACCTCACCAGTCTTTACCTACTGCAGGCAAGAGCTGAGGTATAAAATACAAACCCTTGGGTTTTTGCATTTCAAGGACAGTAAGGTTCCTTTTCAATTCACAATTTCTGCTGACAATTACTGAGCTATTGTAAAAATGCTATGATTTACAGAGGTTGCTTTAAAACTACTTCATCTTGTTGGATCTTCCAGTGTAGTTTTGACCGGTTCACCGAAATTTGACACATTTTTGGGTAATAGAGATGTTCCGTTCAAATCTATAGAACTGAACATCCTGTTGTGGCTGCACAGCACAGGAAACTCATCCCAATACTTTTCCAGACTTTTAGATTCATGGAACAACACCTTTAGAGAAATCAGCTCTTTTGAACGCACTGAAGAAGAACAAGGATGCCCAGGTAGGCACATTGTGAGGAGAGGGGGGATGACCTCTCCTATATAAGTGAAACTTGAGCCAACAGCCTTAAAAAGTTTTCTGTCCTTCCACTGTTGGGTCCAAAATAATCTGACTTCTCTTCTAAAACAAAGCCTAATTCTTTTATATTGATTTTAAAGTGCATTTTAAAGTTTGTATTTTCACCAACAGGTGGAGCATCAGTTCTGAAGTCCTTATCTGTTTGTGATCTAAAACAACTTAAATATTTACTAAACAGTAAAATAAAGTGTGTTTCACATCCCTGCTGCTGTGAAAGCAAGGAAAGTTACACAGAGTGAAAAGGAGACCAACTAATGAGCCAGGACAGGAAGAGTAAATAGGGAAGTGTGCCAAATAGAAATGCAGTGTCCAGTGTCATCATGAAAATATAGGCTGTTCTTAGTCTGAGCTGTACTAAAAGAATTTTCCCTTTTTAACTGATTTTCTGGGGCAAAAGCTTCTGTAGCCAGTAAGAGATACTTCTAATAATGGCTAAAGTATTATAAAGTTTGATTACAGAGAAGGTAAACAAGACAGACATGTTTCAGAAGTTTACACACACAGATCACACTGGAAGAATTTGTTTTTACTCAACAACACCACTATAATTTCTAAATTTTGGACAAATTGTGAAATTTCAGGGCTGAAATCTACTTCTGTATAAGTGCAACTTCCATCAACGTCTTAAAATAACCATTCTCCAAAAGTTACCAAAAATAATATTCCCAAGAAACTCCATATTCATCAGGCTGTTATTTTGGGTCTATTTTGTAACAAATTTTCTGTCTGCTGAAGTACCAAATTAAGATTTCCATACTAGAATACATGAAGCTTTCACGTACAAATAAGCAGAAACCATTTGCTTGCTGAGGTTTTGGCTTTACTTCTGTTTATAAACTGTGCAAAGCAAGAACCCTCTAGGCAACATTTGAGGGAAAAATATGAATTATTACTCCTTGCAGAACTGCATAGGTAAAAATACTATCAGATCTTTTAAGGTGCCTAGAGGAGCAAAATATTGAAGTCTTTTCCTTGGTGCAAACCAAGATGTGTAGGCACTGCCATCCACAGCAAAAAGAGCTTTGTTGGGCAGGAAGAAAAAGAAAGGGGAACAAGGAAAAAGGAAAATTTTAGCAAGTATAGGAACTTAGCAGCTCAAAGCAGAGGGTCACATCCTCACTTTAAGTAAATTAGTATAAATTCATTGATACTCAGTTGTCAGACTCAGAGTTTAGGAAGCACATATGGGCTGTGTTCCAGTAACCCAATTCATCAATCAAATTTACCTTCTTCAATAAATTTCAGCCTCAATAATGACTAAATAAAATCTCTGATCCAATATTACAACTGCCTATTCCTGCAATTTCTCTAGTAAAATCACAGGACATTTATTCATTCAAATATTTCTGAGTCTTACCAACTATCCCTATTTTCTTCAATGCAAATGTATTCATGAGTGAAGACTGAAGGATCAGAACAGGGTGCTTTTTCACCCTGGAAATCTGTCTATGTTAACTTTCCATAAATCCCTCTGTTTGAGCCATGTGCCCTTTCCTACTCTAAACAGACCCTCTGCAATTCCTATCTGTATAATACAAAAGAATTTTTATATAGTAATAGATTTATGTAAATATATAAATTATTATAGCATATATTACAGAGCCATAGAATCATAGAATGGTTTGGGTTGGAAGGGACCTTAGAGATCATCTCATTCCACCCCCCCTGCCATGAGCAGGGACACTTGCACTAGACCAGGCTGCTCAAAGCTCCATTTAACCTGGCCTTGAACACTTCCAGGGCTGGGGCATCCACAGCTTCTCTGGGCACCCTGTGCCAGGGCCTCACCACCCTCACAGAAAAGGATTCTTAATATCCATTCTAAACCTACACTCTTTCAGTTTGAAGCCATTCCCCTTGTCCTGTCACTAAACACTTTTATGTATCTTAGTATTTCTAAGAGGTTTCTAGATTTGATGTATTTTTAACTGCTTTCATACACAACAAAAAAGTGAAGAGTCTCCTTCAAGTGCAAGGAGATCAAGAGATTTCAAGGAGTGACAACACCCTTCCTGAAGACAGCTGTGGTCTCTTATTATGATTTTTTTTTATTTTATTTAATACAAATTTTATTATACACTTATCTATTCTGTGGAAGTTAAAAAAAAAACAACTACTAAACTATTTTTTCCTGGTATTGCCATGTGATGCTACAGTAATGACAGGACTGGGTAGCTCACAGCCAAAATAAGAGTTTGGTTGGTACTAAGGTCACTGAGATAACATTTTTAAAAGCACTTTGGGAGATCAAAAAACACTGAAAGAGGGAGTATGAGAAAACAGGCAGGGTACAATTTATCACATCATTTGTGTCAAAAGCAGATGAATGGAATGTTTACAAAATAAATTGAACAATAGAAGAATGTTACCAAATCTCCTTCCCAAGTAATAAAGCAAAAGTCAAATCCTTTGATGATCTTCTGTGTGACTTAAAGGATGGGGATATTTTAACAGTTCATTTTCTTCAATCAAATTCAATCATTTTGAAAAATGGCATCCATGAGAGTTCCTTTTCGTGTCTTGGGAGTTAAAAATCCCATCCTGAAAAAAAAATCCAAATACAGCATAAGCATTTCTGCAGCCATTGAAATGAGAGCAAAGGTTTTCCTGAATATGCTATTGTTGAGGTCTATGTTCTTAGCTAACAGATGCCAGAAAAAACAGAATTTAATAAATGAGCTGAGATGACAAAGTTAAATTTAAGTGAGGAAATGAATTGGCAAAACCTTTTACTGACATATGAATCTGAAAATAATGTAATTTAATTTTACTTTGTTAATTACCCCAATGTATTTAACTTGTTATTTTATATGCCTCTTTTATATATTATGAATTTCTGAAGGGAAACAGTGTTTTAAAACATATTTGAAATTAATTTATCTTGATTATAAGCCCCATTTCAATCCCAGTGATATCACAGTCATTAAGTTTCAGAAGGAAAATGAATGCAAAATAAAATCTGTTGTATGATGTGTGAATAAAAGGGAAAGGAATTTCTGAAGGTCACATTTATGAAAGCTTGAGAACAGATTAAAGTCATGCTGCTGATCTTCTGTTGGTTCTTAAACAGAACCCTCTACAAATATTTAATTACTACTACTTTTACCATGCTGAGACAATGCTGCACATAAATTACTGTGGAAAATTGTTATTTAAAACAGGAGATTTGAAATCAAAGAGAAATCCTGCTATTCCCACCAGGGTTATCATGTTTGAAATTCCAGACACTATCCTCAGTGCTACACAGGCAGACCCACTTTAATTCTCCTGAAGTTCAACAGATAGGAAGAGCTATAGGAAGAGTACAAATTAATGTTAATTTGATTAATTACAATGTTATTGTGTGATAAATATATAAATGCTATACCAGTTTTCACTATGTTACCTAAAGCAAAATGACCAGACTGCATAAATTAGAGTTCTAGTTCCAATGGGCAAATTGAATTTAAAAACATACCCACAGATGTATCTAGCAGCTAGGCATTATTTTGCTGCATAATCCTCAGAATTTTGCTGACAGAGAGATGTAATCATATTCAGTAGATACTTCTGTCTCTTGGTTCGTAGCTTCATTTTACCAGTTACATTCATTGGCAATGTCCAGTTTCCAAAGTTATTTTCTTTGCCCTTTGAGCTGAATACTGAAAATAATCCCTCATCAATACCTGGCAGGTCACAAAGTGCTGGAGACAAATTCCTCTCATAGACCCTTGACCAAAGCAGAGTTTTTATAGGTGTGCTGTAATGTAATTTTGTCTAACTTTTAATTTTCTGATTTGCATTCTGTGGCTCGCATTACCAGGAAAGGGAGGCGCTATAACAGAGCAGCAGTCTCCTGAGTGTTGCAGAAGTTGCAAATGGTTACTGGAATACAGTTATGGCTTGTGCCACATGATCTGCTGCCTGGTTAGAAACTCTTTTATTCCTGGACTCATGTGCTCTCTGGGATATTTGTTTCATGGGAAACATTTCACTGGCTTCTAGTTCACCAAAAGAAAATTATGACTGTCTCTGTTGACAAGCAATTCTGTGTAACCCAAAAGGAACAAGAACCTTTCAGAAGTATTTCTATATTTTTTTCTTTAATCTGATATGAAATATTGTGATATAAGAAAGCTACAGGAGTAAACAAAGGTACTGAGTTTCAAAGCAATTGATTCAATTCATTACCTCCTGAAGATGACTGCCTTCCATATAACCAGTTGAAGAGGCAAAGTACTATTTTTGAGAAGTCAATAGAATGTCATTATTGTATTCAGTCAGTTCTTTGTGTTTCCAATTTGTTTTGTGCAAGTCAAGTGGTGCAAAGTGCAGAAGGAGTCAGAGACTTCCAGGAAGGGACTTGTCTGGTAGATGAGGATCTTAAAGAGATAAAGAGTTCCTACCCCTAATTTCACAACAGTTAAAGCGCTTACTAAAAGAGGAATAGAGGCTGTTTGACTTTGGAAAAAAAATACCACTAGAGCACAAGTGTACATAAGGATTTTTGTAACTGACAGAAACCATTTAAATCATGTTGAAAAGAGGTGGGAAGGCAAGGATAACTATAGAGAAATAAAAGGAGAGCATGCTGCTTTCCAGTGTCAGCTTAAATTATTCTTCAAAAGCAATCCAGTACTACAGCAATTCCCTGATGGTTCACACAGCCTGGGATTTCTTTACTTCCTTCTCTAAGTAGAGCACACTGATAAGCAAAAAGCAGCAGCCTACACTGACATTTACATTTCTACTTCAGCATGTTATCTATTTTTCTACAGAAATGTAATTTATTTTCTATTTCCCTGCAGAAATATATTTACAGGAGTTTTATGTAAAATAAATAGTCACCCTTGCCTCTCAAGCAATAGTAGTTGTAGGATTCCTGCTTTTGTTTGGTGAATCTTTTTAATGAATTGATACATTGATGAAAAAAAACCTGAAAAATCACAGCTAATGGTAAGGTCAGAAGATACGTTGAACAGTTGTATGCAAAACAAGGAAATATTTATTAAAATGGGTTTCTGCAACAATCAAATAAAAAATTCTTTAGGCCTTCCCCGTATTATATTTAGAATATGCACTGCCTCTACATTCAAAGGTATACCTTGAAAGAGTCTCAGCACAGACCACAAAATCCTCACAATTTTTCATATCCTAATTCTTATAAATGTATGCAAGCTACTCAAACATGATCAGTTAAAGATAAGTAATTATATAATTTGCAGATAAAAGAGCAAGCAGCGAAAGTAACCCTAATGTTATTAGCATTAGCCTCTTAGAGTTAAATTCTTCCTATGTAAATTCCATAGCAATTCCAAAGCCAGGTTATCATTTCTTTACATTTCTAGGTATTAAGGGATAAATGGGTTTCTAATTCGTGATCTCATTAACCTGCAAGTGCACAGGATATTACTCCACTGAATTCATTGATACAAAACAACAAAGGCTCAGGTTCACCAACACACATCAGTAAATCAATTGTTTTAACGAACTCCTTGATGGAATCATTCCTGTAGGAGCTACATTCCACATAACAACAGGCCTTACTCTCAAGGCAAACAGGTATTTGTGCTTCTCTATTCCATTGTGTCCTACTTTTAAAAGCTTTTTCTTCTGACTGAATCAAAACCAATGACAAAGATTTTTATTTTCTTTTTCCCCCAGAGAAATAGTCCTTTGTGGCAGTATTTTTGCAGTTCTCCTGGGTAGTGCTGCTGAAGAAGGTGAAGGCTGCAGCCCTGTTCCTCATTTTATGTGCATGAGAGCCCTAGGAAAAGAGAGTTGTTGCTATGGATGCCATAATATGAGGGAGCTGTTTCCTGTGGGACAGCAATTACTACACTGAGGGGTAATAGCAAGAGCTGATTTCCCCTTCTGCCCCCCTTCTTCAATTAGCAGAAGCAACAGTGGCTCTCTGGCCTTCCCTCATTCTCACAGGCATGAAAAACTCTGCAGAGTAGGAGGAATGAAGCATAGTGGAGAAAAGGGAGTTTTGGTGATTAAAACAGATTTTGGAACTCCCTAAAAAAGAGCATGGATACAAGGGCCAGGGAAGGCTACATAATTTCAGAAAGGCGGGAGAGGGGATAAAAACAATTACACTATTTTCTCAACCCCTTAAAACACTCCTGGTTTCTTACCCATTCAGATTATTTTCTAGTTATCCTTCTCTCTCTCTCTCTCTCTCTCTCTCTCGTTCCCACCCCTTTTCTCTCTTGTTCTGAACTTCTCTGTTTTCTTCAGCACTCTTGTTATTTGCACCCTCTTTATCTGCTCCAGTTTTCATTGACCCAACAGCTTTTCACCACCTCTGCCAGAATCACATCTCCACAAAACTGAACTTTGCTTGCACTGTTGAGAAGCTCTAACCCAATTTTGCCTTCACCGTTGAGGGTCTTTGATCCAGTTTTCATTCTCCCAAATTTGGAAGTGTTCATCTGGTCTCCAGTTCTGCAGAAGGTCTAGAGCAGAATCACTCTGCTCTGTACAAAAACATTTCTGCCCAAATAGAAGACTAAAGCCAGGCATTAGGACAGAAGATTCACCCTAACAGAAAGCAGGTGATGTTATACATCCCAGCTGGCTCTGTAAATCCTGCGTTCCTTTCTTCATCCTGTGTTTTTTGTCTTTGACCCTTCTGAATTTCTTTCTCACATGGACACATAATCAGTCAAACAACTTAGTGTTTTATTTGGTTAATTAAACAGGGATAATATATATAATATATTAATTTAAATAATAATATGTATTATATTTTAATTTAAACAAAATGCAGAAAGTTGACACAGCATCTCTTTTTACCAGGTTTCACAGCACATGAAACTATGCATCTTCCCCTCTCCTCCCACAATACTGAAGAATTATTTGAATACAAATAATTTGAAGACAAAGCTTAAATTGCATTATTATTTTCATAAATATGTATGTAGATATTTAGACATCGAACAAACCCAGTGCTGTTCAACAGATGTTACGAAGAATGAAAGCCAAAACACTGAAACTGTTGCGTTCCTAATGAGCAAACTGCTCCCTTTTTTATTGTCTCAGTTGTGGTGCATTGCTGGAATCAGCCAGCCATGATACATGGAATGATACAGAGATAGTCAAACACTGTGCAGGTGTGCCTCGTTAATGTCAGATATGGAAGGATGGCTCCTCTGAGACTGGAGATTTATAGAGCCAAATGCTTTACATACTCTGTGCTGGAACAAGCTAGATGCCACATGTCTAGGCCAAAGCAAAGCCAAAGTTCACAGCTAGACTCTACAACACAGCTAGCAGTCAACCATCTGAAAATGGAAAGCAGAACTTCTGCTTGCAAAGTACCATGGGACAAAAACTCACATTTACTTCCAAGTTCCACTGCAGCTTGAGTCTGAAGTTTTTTTATTTTTCTTTTTTTTTTTTTTCCAAGTTTCTCACAGGACAGGGTAAAAAATATTATTGCAAGAAGACAAATTCCTTTTTTTTTTTTTCTCAGAGGAGAACATACCATGCTGGGATTGATTTGATCACCAGTTCTTTGGAAGAGGGCAATGGAAGCTTTAGCCTGCTGTCAATGCTAACTGCTGTAGCCTGCAATTCCTCACCATGTGGCACAGCCATGGCCCTGTGGCTTCCTCAGACACAGGGTCCTGGTGTGATCCTGTGATCCTTCCCATTAAAATTGTGAAAATAATATCAAAACAGATTGGGCTTTTAAACTCAGGTGTTATGACTCTTCTTCCCACCATGGGAATTCTAATTTGCTGCTCTCATTCCTGATTTTTCCCATGTGCCCCAAATAGGACAGCTCATGTAA
Organism: Poecile atricapillus; assembly: GCF_030490865.1. Taxonomy (NCBI): domain Eukaryota; kingdom Metazoa; phylum Chordata; class Aves; order Passeriformes; family Paridae; genus Poecile; species Poecile atricapillus. The sequence continues at coordinate 10,664,357 of NC_081252.1, forward strand.
AATTTGAATAGATGTGACAGTGTTTTAACAAAATTAGTTCAAAAGCAACAGATTAGCTCAATACCTATAGTCTGATATTAGATATCTAATATATATATATAGATAGATAGATAGATATTGATAATAGAGCTTTGATTTTAAAATTCTTTCACCTTTTCAAATTAGAAAATCTCTAGCCTATTTCAGTTTAAAAAACCCCAAAACTGTTTCATTTAGTGCAGACAATTCAACTGACTTTTGGAATTTAAAATATTCCTGACTTATTTTTCCTTCCAATTTTTCTGCCTTCCTATCAAACATTTTCCCTTTGAGCTGACAGGCTAAGTGCCACTGAACTAAAGGTTTCAGCACACATCAGCAAGAATTTTCATGGGCTGTCAGTACACAAAAATATCAGCAGACACCCACATATTCTCCAGGGAAGCAAGTGGGACACAGGAGAAAGGGAATGTCAGAATGTTTTTCGTGCCCTTTAAAGTACCACTGAGTGCCAAGGAACCTCTGCAAAGGTGGTGGTGTTCATCTGCAGGTACTGCTTGTCTAGTAGGAGAGGGAATCCAGGATCCTTTAGCACTTCTGTGCAATACTCCCTTTCCCCATCATAGGATATGACTTTTGACATCATCTGTTGGTATGAATTGAATTATTACTGCTTATGTTATAATGCAAACATCTGTAAGTACTCCTGTAAATATTAGAAATTTCACCGCACACATGTTCTAAGGTCTGACCTCTTCAAGGAGGGAGAAGGGGAGGTTAACTTCCAAATATAGAGGTGTTTATCTTATAAACTCTTATTAGGAAAGGCTGCAGTTGTCAAAAATATGCAGTTTTTCACTTGAATGCATATGCATGCATTACGGGTATTTCCAGGTTCACAGCAATGTGGATCACATCTCCAGCTTCAGGAGGAGACTGCAAGACTGAAATGTTATGGGTAATACAGAAAGACTTTCCCACCTAAAAAGCAAAGTCCAGCAATTTTTCTGAATTGTCCCTACATACATGACAGAACTCAGGCTTGAGCAAAGTCAGACAATTTAGGAAAGACGCCAGAGATTCATAAAAATTTTAATTCACAGCTTGAGAAAATAATTCCTATGACAGTGCTCCCAGTGCGCTGGCTGCATGACTTCAGAGCAGTGACAGGTTCAGAGGAATCTGGGACAGGGGCTGTGGTGCTCTAGGTCCACTTTAAATGGCAAATGTTCAGTGCGGGTTACAGATGGTACATGGATCCCTGAAAGGTGCTGGAGTGGATGATTTTTGTCTGTGGCTAGCGTGTGCTGTGTTGCTTTGAAAGGCTGAGCAGCTGGGAGAAAAGCTCCCTGTTCCAATTGTACTGGCTGCTGTTTTCTGGGCTGAGACAGGAGTGTCACCCCCTCAGAGCAGGTTAACTTGCTCAGCACAGAAAAGGGGCACTTTGTAGTTCAATGCTCTTTTCATATTTGAGGGAAGAGCTTCATCACAGGAAAAATGGATCACAGAGCCACCTTTAAATTCTGGGCGAGCTGGAGTCCTGTTCCAAGCTTTCCTTCTCTGCTTTGCTGTGGTTTCATGAGCTGCCAATACAGAAACAGAACCTTTGTACAAGAGTGCTGGCTCTGAGGCAACCTGAAAAATTAAAATGTTTCACTGTTTTCTGTTCCCACCAAGACCAGCAGCATTTCAAGAGTGTTGCCATCAGCAGATCTTTGGCCTGTCAGAAAGCATGCAGCTTTGAAGTGAGAAAAAATTAATTAGCTGGGTATGCCATTAAAGAAAGAAAACAATAGAGGGGAATTAATTCTTCTGTCAACAGCCTTCAGAACAAAGAATAGCAACCAACATCCCCCAGAATAATGTGGTCATCCCTGCTGGCACCAACATCCAGTCATGGATGCAAAAACCACAGGGTATTGATACATTCAGTGATGTGGATCCATAAATGAAATTAATCTGATAAATAAAATAGGATGAAACTTTCAAAAGTGTTTATTTTTTCTCAAGGCCAGATAACTCTAGTGGGCATTTTTCACCTTGTGTTCAGGGTAAATTAGACAGATACTGAGATTTTCTGACAGCCCCACAAAGAGGGCTTAAGTTGTATCTCAATTACAGTCATGTAAACTACTCACTCGAGGCAGCTGAGGGACATCAGATCAGATCAGATCCGACCTCACAGCTTTGACTGCTGCCAGCACACTGGGTTCATTGGATAATAGACTCCATAGCAGACTGGGGATTTGGGAAGTTCTCTGATCCACCCCATTGCCAGGAGGCAGCATTAAAGACACATAAACCATCACTCATACATGTTTTTCTAACCTGTTCTTAAAATGTCCAACAAGTTCTCTCTGAGACCTGCTCTGTGTTTATCTGTCTCAGCTACAGAATACCAATAATTCAATATTTGATCCCATAAAAACACTGTCAGTGGTTATTCCTACTTCAACACAGTGGGTTTTACACACCATGAGTGAATTGTACTTTTAAATACTTCAAAACTTTGCTGCAATTGATCAAGATACTTTAAAATTCTAAGATTATCTATTAATTCTAGTATGAAATTATTAAATCTAAGATTATTTGCTCCCCATGAACTTCAATAAAATATTCTATTCCATCACTCAAGTTAGTAATGAAGCAATGAACAACAATCAATGAATGAGAGACTCCTGAAGAACTCAGGAGTCTTGGTGTATTGGAACTTGATGTGTTTTTCCATTTTGCTTGGAATCTTTGATGCATAGAATATTACTGTCCAGCAAAATCTGGATTCACGCGGGAGTAATTTAATCTACACCAAATTGTACTCATTTGTTTAGCTGAATGTCATCTGAGACAACCTTAAAAGCTTTTTTAAGGTGCATATGACATGCTGTTTCTAATCTACACAAGGAATGCTGCCAGAGATGAAAATTAGATTGCTTTAATAGGATTTATCTTGAAAATTCTATGTTTGTTCTTTTAGTCACTTAATTACCTGCTAGGAAACTGCAAAGATCAGCTAATTATTTCTTTGCCTATTTTTCTATGAGTTTTAACTTGGGATGATTCATGTATAATTTTCTTTCAATAATTTCATTGTGAAAACAGGGAGGGTTACCTCTAATGAATCTCACCTCTTCTTTATGAGTCTTCAAATATTTTAATATTTGATTTATATTGTATTGTTAAACCAATTTTATCTTCAGAAAGAAACCTTAAGGAACTAAGGTAGATCAACATAAATAATGAAAGATTGTCATTTCTTAGCATAAAAATATCTGATGGTGAATATTAGAACTTTAATGAACCCCTTTAAAATGCTTGCTTTTATTTTTCAGAAGATCTGTCAAGACAGGATACTCATTTTTATGATGAGGATATATTAGGCTGCACATGTTTAATCTTGAGTGTTATACACTGAAAGTGTCATGTATATAATGATGCTGCCTAGTAATGTTTTACTTAAGTATGTATGATAGAATGACTGACAAGTCAAAAGAGGTAAAAAGAGTTTTTAATCTCCCTTGCAAGCCAGACTGTAGCTATTAGCCAAGTAACACAGCCCTTAAAAAAAAAGTGGAAAACAACGTTGCAGGTGAACACCTTTCCATATCCCTGAAGTCTTACTCTATTTCTAAATCAAATTCCAAATGAAAGCACTTTAGCTGTAGCTGGTGGGCTGTAGCCATTTGCCGGATTTCAGTGCAGAAGAAAATCCAAGTATCTTTACCCTACAGAACACCTGCTACAGCAACAGTGAGCACCAGACTGCCTCCTGTTTCTCCATGCCTTTCTGTATTTTGTACTACACAAACTATTTCTCTAAAATTTAATGAAATGGCTTTTCTGTCCCTTGGCTTGTAGATCAAACTCTCGAATGGCATACGTCTCAATTTCAATTAAACAAACAACATGACCAAAAAAGTGCTGCCAGTATTCTACACAAGATTATCTGTGCCTTTTGTGGGAGCACAACAAAAGAGTGTGGCTATCCTCTCAGTGCAATAGTTTCAACCAAGAAAGTAAATAAATAATATTTTAATTGCAAAACTCTGTGTATTTTATAACCTATTTTTGAATAAAGGTTGGGGACATGGAAAGTGAGGCTGAGTGCTACAAACAAACTTAGCCAGTCTCAAAATGGGAGTGTGGAAAGCCTGGCAAAACTGCACTTGCTTTTAGGTTTCACAGGCAGGGGAAAGCCATTCCACCAAAAAGCACAATCAAAGAGTCAAAATATAAACCATTAGAGCAGCAATTTCAAACTAAACTCAAGAGCAGATTTCAGCTATTATACCACCCAGGGCCATCACAAGAAGGCATCATGAATATGTGGTAGTCTTTATCACACTGCAATATCACAGGTATGACCAAGTTGCAGCTGGCTCCCACACAAAAATGGAAAATGGAGGTAAAAGGCAAGAGAAAGTATGTGGACAATACTGCCAAAGAGGCTGAAGTGGTTGCTGAAAGAAGGAATAGTAAATCACCTTATCAGTTGAATAAAGTTACAGTAAGCCAGTTTACGCTGTCTGGAAATGTCAGTAATAAACAGGAAAAAAAAAACTTTAACAGAGAAAAAAATCAAAAAGTGTCACTTTTCAAAGATTAACTCTGCAAGCATCACAGGACACTTCACCAATGAGATTACATTCTCAGAGCTAAACATTACACATGTTGCATCACAAAGTGATAATTAGAAGACCTACAAATGGCTGGAGTCTCTGGAAGAGAAGAACATAGGGGAATGATATGGGGCCAAGAAATGCTTTGGTATAACAGCACTTGAAATTGAGATACCAGAAGTATTTCACATGAGTGTGACTTAGTGTAACAGTGATTGAGGTGAGCAAAACTCTGTGCATAGTCCTTTAAAGCACCCTTTTTATTTCTTTTAGAGCTGAAGTAAAGCAAGAACAAGCTGCAAGAACAAGCTTCATCTCATGTGTTGGACAGATTTTTACCCTCAGTATAAACATCAAAGAGAGCATCAAATACTGTTTTTACCACTCAGCACAAACTTCATAGATTTCCCCAGCACATGCAGAGCTTCTATCACAAACCAGTACAGAACATCTTGAACTGTTATTATGTTACAACAAAAATTATTGCCATCATTACAGTGGGGCTTGCATACATCAACATAGGCTTGAAGAAATGGTTAATCATATAGCTTGATATTAAACAATGATGTTGTCATGTTTGGTATTGCCACTGAGATTAATATTAGAAATATAGATATATGATATAGATTTTGAAGATCTAGACTTTGTTGATGACACAACTTTAATTTCTAGTTCAATAAAAGGGAAAATAAACAAGCAGTCTCATATTACCTCCCAAAAAATATTTTTCTGTTATGAGAAAAAAACAAAATCTAATTAAAACCAAAGTAAACTCGAGCTCAAACACTCCATTAAAAAGACAAATTAACTACAATAAGAATCGGTCATTTTCCATAAACTGGCAGTAATGAAAAATTACAGGATTTTCAGAAGGAAATCATTAATAAATGGGCAAGGTGGCAGGTGCCTTTACCAATTTAACCAAGATTTTATTAATAAAAATCTCTAACTTCAAGACCGATCTGTGAATTCGTAACGCACATTATTTCTGTCATACCATGAATCTGAGGGTTAGACATTGACCAGAAGTGAATGGAAGAGATACATAAATCCTATCTTTACATTTATCCATAAAGAAAATGGAAATATTCAGGTCTTGTTAAAAGAGTGTCAATCAAACTGATCAAAATTACTTTGTCATAAATCTCCTGGGGAAAGTATATGGGAACTAGGTCTCTCGTCTCATTTTCATAAAATCATAGAATGGTTTTGGTTCAAAGGGACCTTAAAAATCACCTAATTCCAGCTTCCTGCCATGGGCAGGGATATCTTCCACTGGATCAGTTTTCTCAGAGCCCCATCCAACCTGGCCTTGAACAGCCCCAGGAATGGGGTGTCCAGAGTTTCTCTGGGTAACCTGTTTCAGTGCCCCACCACCCTCACAGCAAAGCATTTCCTCCTAATATCTAATATTTCAATTTAAAATCCTTCCCCCTTCTCCTGTCACTCCAGGCTCTTGTACAAGCCTCTCTGCATCTTTCTTGCAGTCTCTCTTCAGGCACTGGAAGGACACGGTTAGGGCACCCCAAAGCCTTCTCTTTTCTAGGCTGAACAATCCCAATTCTCTCAGCCTTTCTTCGTAGGAATCCCTCTGATCATTTTGCTGGTCTCCTCTGGACTCACTCCAGCAGCTCCATGTCCATCCAGTGCTGGGACCCCAGAGCTGGATGCAGCACTGCAGGTGGCTCTCACCAGAGCAGAGGGGCAGAATCCCTTCTCTCCCCTGCTGCCCACAGGGCTTTGGATGCAGCCCAGGGCACAGTCAGAACATGGCCCAGAGCCACTTTAAGACAGTGGTGAAGACCTATTAAATCTATACAAAACCCTGATACCACAGAAAGACTTCAAATGATATATAAAAGGTATAAGCCAGGTATATTTAAAAAAAATATTTACTTGGATTACACCCTATTTATAGTTTTTGCAATTGGAATCACTTGCTGAGAATTTGACATTATAAGAAAGATTACAACATACTCAATCATTAGCTATAAAAGAACAGGAGTCCATCTGGAAACCATGTAACAGATATTAAAAGACTATTTATAAACAGAACTTTAATTTAAAGTGTTTCTGAGATTTGATCCTTAAAAAGTTCTCAGTTTATTTCAGCTGGGCCAAGCCAGCTTTATAGCATGTATGAAAATATGTAGAACTGCTTCAGGTTATTGATCAAACATTCTGCCAATGCCATACTCTGCGTTTGGGATTAAATTTAACGTCATAGTAGGAAGCTCTGCTAACAGAAAAATCCTCACCCCCAGCCCATTTTTACAGATGCTTATTAGGCAGCAGTGCCAGCAAGAGCCACTGGAATAATCCATGTTCCTGAAGAGTGGCAACCACTGTCATGTTGGATATCCCAGGGCATCCAGGAGTTTTGCCTGTCTGGGTCTGACAAATGGAAGAGCTGGGCTGGAAGAGCTGTCCTTCCTTATCAGCAGCTGGAAACCAGCTGGGATATGCCAAAGCACCCAAAATAACACTAGATACCTACATCTCAGGTATCTGACTCATCCTCATTTTTATATTTTTGTCTGTTTTACTGAAGTACCAAAAAAGGAGTCACAGCCTGATTAAAACACATACAGTATGAGGTACAACTTCTAGACATAACTTAATAACTTATGAGCTAAGACCATGAACACACATCAAACAAACAGATGGAGATTGTTTCATTTTCGTGTTGCTGCTGTTAATCAGTGTATCTGAATAATATTAGTTTATATGCACTCATGGCACATATCACTGTTTAGATAAAAATATTTCATTTGGAGGAATAGGTTTTTGAATAATTGTATCCATTTGTTGGACAGAAGCTTCCAAAATGAAAGAGTTTACAAGTGCCAGATCTTATACCCCTTATTTATTATCACAGCTGGGAGGCAGGATGTTGTCACCCAAATACCCAGTGTAGGACCACCTTGTTTGACACAGAGAGATGTGGAAGTAACTAGTCCTGTTATTGCAGAGGGATGGGATTTAAAGTCCAGCTCATGTTGTAGCCAAGATATTATTGGATAAAGAATGAGTATGGGCAGAGAATGACAACAAAAGCAAAGCAAACAATCACATCCCTTCCTCTGACTGCTCTGTTAATAATTTCAGACAACCCATCCATTCTTCAAGAACCTGTTACCCATCCGAAAAAGCCCAAGCTGTATTTCAGAAAACAAGCAACACAAAAGACATTGCAAAACTACCACACAGTGCCTGACTGCCAGCTTTGAAACAAACTAAACAAGATGCCAGGAGAAAATAGTGCTAATCCTTTTCCATATCCAGTGTTTTTAGCCAAGTACTGCAATGACTCTCACTGACAGTTTTGTATCAGTAGGGTAATCTATTTTTAGCCCATGGAATTTCCTGTATCCCTTTACTCCATGGAACAGAAAATGCTGTCAATGAATCTAAGCAATGACATCCAAGAAATGACAGAAGTTACAGAACGTGACTGTTTCCCATCCAGGCCTTTTCTCTCCTCCCAAACCTAATAATTTTTTATAGAACCACTGCCCTTCCAGTTTTGTGCCATTTTGTCCAATGACCTCACAAGGCTTAGCCTTGTACTGTAAAATCCACAGCAAACACTTAATTAAAGACACAAATAATTGTAACCAGTTATTAAGAAAATCATAAAGAATATCCAAGCTGAATCAGGTACAGTCCTTATTGTTCTTTAATCATATGTTGCTGGTTTGGGCACACATGAACAGGGCTTGAGCTGCTTTTCTATTTTCAGAAAAGACTCTCTTACTGTATTATACAAGGGTACAAAAACTCTCATAAATGAGGAATATATGCAAGAGCAAGTTAGTCCCCCAAGGCAGTATGCACCATCATGTCACAATGCAGTTTTAGTAGCAGATATTCTTTTCATCTGTTCCACTGACACAGCTTTGAAGACATTGTATAGCAAAAGTGTAACCTGATACACCATTCCCAAATAAATGGAGAACATTTCATTCTTCTGAACTTTTTTACTACTATGCCTCTGCAATTCTTCTAAAGATAGATATTCCCTAAATATTTGAAGTCACAAGGAAAAAGGCAGACTCCCCTGTTGAGGTGAATTCATTCCTGTCCAGCCAGGTGACTGGTGATGTTCCCTCAGAGCATTCAGTAATGTAAAATCTGGCAGTATTCACAGCATGATGTGTATTTTACTTGATATACCTGAGTCACTGATGAAATCATCACAGGAATCTTAAGTGAAATAGTAATTTCCACCTTCCAAATGAAAACTCTGCCTCAAAATCACCTCCAGATAAGAAATAGTAAATTTTCCCCATTACTTTCATAGTTTCACTATAGAGATCACTGAAAAAAAATAAAAAACCCACATTTTCTCAAAGGCTGAAATTCAAGGAAAACAGCCTTTGTGGAAGGAAAACCTTATATAGTTCTATAAAATGGCCAACTAAAACTATGATATTGTTTTTTCATCTATCAAAATCTTTGGAATTTATGTTTTAGTTTAGCACTTCCTTTTACTTATTCCTATGTATGTAATTGAGGCGTATTTAACTCTTACTACAAGTGTAACTAACTCAACTTCTGTTGCAATAAAACTAGATACTGGAGCAATTAAAACTTTTACAGGACACCAGTCAAAAAAAATTAAGATGCTGCATGATAGCAGACACTCAAAAGAGACAATTGTATTTATATGCATTAAATCCACAGAAACATTTGTGCTCCAAGATTTTTTTTTTTCCTTATTGTGCTAATGCGAAAACACCATCTCCCCCTCTCGATTACAAACAGCCACAGGAAAGCCACTGGTGTTAAAAAGGAATGCATTTGACCCACCCTATTGACAGAAACAATTACCATGCTTGTTGTAAGAGCAAATGGACTAGGTTAAGGTCAGGGAAATGGGGAAGAGGAAAGATTTGGAGCCCTGGAATCAGTAGAGTAGGAGGCAGAGAGTGAGGTGAGCCAGCTGTGCTCTTACACTGGAAGAGCTGCATATGTGTTTATAAACAACAGGTGCCATTTGTCACCTCCAGAATCACTCCAGACACACAGCTGAGGGTGAGTTCTAAGAGGAATTACTGATGTATGACACAAATGACCATGCTAAGAAGGCAAATTCTAATGGAAATTTGTTGAATGTGGCTTTTTAAATAATTATCAGTGTAACTTCATAATGCTTTTCCTTCGAAAAAGAGAAGTGAGAGTTGTTGTTCTTATACTTAATGCATTTTTAAAAAATTAGCATGGTTACTGTCTTTTGTGTGTGCAAGGATGATCCAAATTTGCCTCCATGTAAAGAGACTCACTTCTACTTTACTGTAATTTTTGAAATTTCTTCAACAATGCCATTCAAAGAAAGAAGCCTGGTTTTTTTCCTCTGTTGTTAGAACTCAAATAGTAACAAAACCTAGTGAAGAGAATGCTTCAGAGTCTCTTATTTTGTACTCTGAAATGGGATTGCTGATTTTTAAATAGTTGCTTTTCAGCCGCTTGTTCAGGATCCCTTATGCAATCGACTATGCCAGCTTGCCTGTTACTGATCTGCCTGAGGCACGTTGCTGTTTTCCGAACAAACAAATATTAGAGTACACACAGATTTCAGCTGCATGTTAAAAACAAGGCAGTGGAATCTGTTCACCGCTCTCGGCAATGTTTTCATAACAATTGAGACATTTTATTTTATTGAATCAATTTAAAGCTTTGTTTATCACAGAATTTCTATTGATGTTTTCTCTCTGGATGGCCTATTTAAATCATCATGAAGTGATACAATGAGGCTGGTTTAAGTCCCACTTTAGCACTCTCTCCTCCAGATTTTATCAATCTGATGTTTCTGGACTGTGAAGGTAGGCGTAACATCATTTGTAAAGAGAATTGTGACAGAGCAAAGCTGTGACTGCAATGTTTCTATTCTGTGTCTACAAACCTATCTAGTCAAGACTTGTGTCATTTTTAAAATGGGAACATGTAATGTTGCATAATTATTTTTTCTGCCTTGCATTTGTACTCTTGCATGTTAACCATTCTCAAGCTTTACTTTATTTTTCAAAAACAGGTAAAATCCTGATTTAATACTCATATTAATACATATATAACACATATAATATTTTTTGTCTGAGACTTGATGGAGTTTTTGGTGCAACAATGATTGTAGAGAAATTTAGAGGTCACATTGAAATTAGTAATGAATGGCTCTCTCTTCATTAATCAATGTTCACAACTAGCTGGCACTTCCTGTGAAATTGATTATTTATCAAAAGGAAGTTTTACTTGCTGAATTTGTCCAGTTCCTATTTTTGCCTCAACACCTCACCTGGAAGCGTTTTAGGGGTAGGCAAACAAAATGAAGTCTGTGGTGTCCCCTAAAACACAAGGGATCCCAGTTGCTGTTTTTGAGATGTTCTGGATCTCCTGTGTCTGCTGTGGGAACAGTTAAACTGTCCCAGATTAAAGAACAGGAACTGGAACAGGAACTGGTTTGCTCATAAACTAAGAGCTCTTGTCACCAATCTCTCAGTCCTTCTGAGTCAGAGCACATTTCAGTATCTGACAGAAGATTCCACAGCTTCTGCAGCAGTGCCTTTACAGAGGTACAAGACATCCCTGCTCCCATGTAGTCATGATCCTGGGAGACAGATTTTTCAGTGTCAAATATAGAAATGTCTCCCATTTTTATATGTATACATCATTTAATTTATTTGTAAGCTCCCCAGGAGCTTACAAATCAACAGGTCTACTACTATATACAACAGAATTCCCTAATCTGCAATACTTATTGGGAATATGAGTTGAAGGTTATGTGACTGTATCTTGAACACTTAGTGACAACTTAAGAGAGAGGCCCTTCAGAAAACTTTCTATTCCCATTCCTTTCACTTCAGCCCCTGCCAACTGAAATGTAACCAGGTCATAGTAAACAAATGAATGTGCTGGTTCCTCTGAAATAGGCAGCTCTGCAAGGATCAGCTGACTCTTGTGGAGCACGGGAAATGATCCCCACAATGCCAGATCGGGCCAAGCTAAATTGTAGCTGAGCTGTCCTTTTGGTCACAAAGTCTGCAGGCATGTTTATGAAACACAGGAAGAAGTTGGAAGTTTGTGTTGGAATGAACAGGCTTTAAAAAGGACTAATGAAAGCATAATTAGATCTCAAATTTTGTCCCTTCTCAGCCAGTCATCTCGACCTTTAATTTTTTTTACATTAACTGTATAACTACTGTAAGCTTTCTTTATTTACATAAATATTATTTACATAAAGGTAAACAGTGCCTTAGGGTACAGGATGTAGCAAATACTACATTTGGTAACTGGTTACACCTATCTTACTCTTTCCATGTAAGAACTACCTTGTACAGTCTGGGACAGGTTTTACTCCACCCTTGATGTATCACTTCAAGATGCATTAGTCATAAACGCAATAGCCTTAATTAAGCCAAAATAGGGCTTTACTGGGAAAGCTGCTGGTTCTTTGCAAACAATTCAAGATTTAGTCTGTTAATTCAAAGTTCAAAAATATCTAAGACAAGTTGCTTTGCCTTAAACTTCCTTTTTGACCTTTTCACTGGCATATCCTTTTACCTTATACTCTTTTCCAAATAATCTCAGCTTTTTCTTGACTCGAGTCCAAAACGCTCTGTTTGAACTCTCTCAGCAACAATTCCTCCTCTACACAATTTCTTGTTATCTGCTCGGTTTTTCTTGTTTTCTTTGACATTCAGCAATCAGCAGGCCTGGCCTGTGATCAAATAAGTGTGAGAGCCGAGTCCCCCTGAGCACATGCAGTGGTTGCTGACATCACAGGGTCAAATGCAGGATACACTTTCCTGGAGCTTTTGCTATAGGGTATCAAATGGGCTGTTAATTGCTCTTGTCCTGAGACTTTTTTAGACCCATTCTTGTCCTAGAAAACTCTCACACAATCCAGGAAAATTCTATGGGCTGAAGCTGCTGGAGCAAAAAAAGTATTTACCAATGGAACAAGCTGCATTGCTGAAGATTTTCATTCACTGGTTCTTCACAGTGAGGATTTTAGTTCTGGCCTTGATATCTTGATATCTGGCTGATAGCAAACCAGACTGCAAGTAGTTTTTATGCAATGCCTTATCCTCCACACCTGCAAACACCTGTGCATAGGATTCACCATGGAAATCTCTTGCTTACATTTCCTCTTATGACTATCTTGTCCCAGTCCAATTCTAAACATGCAAGAATCAGGAAGTATGATCAGTTCCAGTTAGGAGCAACTTGAATCTTTAAGTTATTTAAGGTCTCGCTCGTCTATATATACAAATCTAATAGCACTCTGCGGTCGGTTTAGGAATGTCCAGAGAACCAATCCAACCCAAACAGTCTGAGAGCCTAAAAACTTGTAAGCTAATGTTTTTCTTGTTTGTTTATCAGGAAATTAGGCTTATATATATAATTTAAATTCAGGCATGATCAGCCTTTCGATATACACGAAGAATTAGATCTGATATCCTAGTGGAGCCAAAAGAAATTACATATATTTTGGGAAAATGAATACATGGCCATTACATTTCCCAAATCATACCACTATAACTAGTTTTTTTCTTTTACATACGTGATAACCATACCTCTTGAAGTTGCTTCCATGACTGTTCTATCATAAAAATTGAGCTCTAAGGAAAGATAAAATGAGAAATTAGAGCAGCAAATACTGAGTGTTAGAACAATGAGGGAGATGTGTCAGTAGTACAGGCCAAGAAGGGAAGAGAATGGAGGGAGAGTGGCTGTTAAAACCTCTGCAAGGGAAGTGAGGGGGAAAAAAAAAAGAATCAATACTAAGACTGAAAGAAGAGTCAAAAGAGAAGGGGAATAAAAAAAAAAATTAAAAAAGGAAGGTGGCTTATTTTTGTTGTAGAAAGAAATATGTTCAAGGTTTGGGGAGGAAGGAATAATCAAGGATAGAAAGCTATAAAATTATGAGTTATTGCCTGGAATTTCATCTGAGGCTTTGTGACTTCAGTTTCACTGTTAATAATTTAAGTTAATAGACCCACCCACTATTCTGATAGAAAAATGGCCCCTCAGTTTATACTGGGCTGTTTATTCTATATTTAATACTCCCTGTAGGTGATGGAACACTTGAGACTGCCGACTCTCAACACAGCCATCTGACATTCAGTATTAATGAGTCAATAAATATGCCCCCTTTGTTATGTGCAAGGGCCCAAGATGTTCTTCTGCCTTTGATTTTTCCTATTCATTAAAAATACACAGCCTTTCAAAGCATTCCCTGTCAAACAGAGATAATGGACATTTCATTGGCCATTGCCTTGTACATGCTGATATATCTTCTAAACAAAAGTGTCAGAATGTTGACACAGGAGGAATCTGGCCAGCTGGAGGGCTTTAGCAAATAATAAAATATGAAATTAAAGCATTTGTAACTGTTGCGCTTAATATAAAAAATCTGCAAAAGTTAATGACTGGATGGGTAATTTAAAACAAAAGCCCCAGCAGGCAAGGAAATACAACTAAGAGCTAGCAAGGGGAATTCTTGATCCAGCTCTCTGGAGACCATAGTTGGAACATGGCATGTATTTGTGCAATACAAAGCAATTACAGGCAACTCCAAACAATAAAAATCCATAATATGTTCTGGTGTTCTGATTATTTGTTTTTCATTAGATAAGGTTGAGAAGTTACAGGATCCCATTTCATGCTGACAGCTCTCCACATCTGATAGGAACACTAGGAGATAAAAATGCTTAAGTAATCAAATGCTGTGCATATTTTTAAATGCACCCATTAAGTTTAGTACAGCATCATGAAAATAAACACGTGAACATGTAAAAATTGAGAGCTGTATTTGTCCCTCAAAGAATCAGTTTCAATGCCTGTGCACGTGCTGAAACAACCTAAAGTACACCCACTACAAATGTGAAACATCACAAAATCAGATCTGGCCTGTAGTAAGTCATCTGAATTGACTTTTGCAGCCTTCTGTTGATGGTGAGCATATCACCCACGGTGGGAAAGTCATTCATCTTGTCTCTGCAATCTGATGGAAACTTTCAATACTTAGAAGTTAAAGGCATTTTCAGTTATTTTGAAAACCAGGATGTCCTGCTTCCAGATTCTCTCTATAGAGACAAATCAATAGCAAACATGGTTTTGTTAAGTTTCTTCCCACTCTAGTTAATCAAGATGGGTTAAGCTGTTCCTAATAAGAAATTTTAAACATAAATGAAAAAATATGTCAGACTCATTTGATAAAAACTTTGCATTGCAAAGAAGTGCAAAATAAAAAAAGCTTTCCTTGATTTATATTTGGCTTTGGACCACCTTATAAACTGAATGGCAATATGTGTAGATTTTTTAATTATATCCGAAAAATTATTCATTAAAATAGCACATTAACTAGCTTGAAAAGGTTTGCTTATATATCTCAAAGTGTACATCCATTAGAAATCTTAATTCAATAAAACTGCATCTGATAGGTTTTTCCTGGTACTAGGACTAAGTTTACTAGTACTTAGTATTTTGATCAATGATCTGGAAGTACATATAAAATTGCTGTTGATAACATGTGTGGAATCCAAGAAGAGTGCCAGTCTGGAAGTTTGGGGGATGAGCTGGAGAAGGTAATGCCACAGACATGAGGGCACATTTTGCTCTCCTTGCATCACCTTAGAGTGAGAGAATGTACATTGGTCAGCCTATTTATTTAAAAAAAAAATAAGCAAAACCCAGCAACTGAAGAGTTGTCATCTTCAGAAAAAGAAAAAAGATAAATTCTGTTTAACAAGAGCAATGTGGACAATGGCTGTAGCTGAAGGAAGACAAATTTAAACTGGGTATAAGCACAGATTTTTAACTGCATTCACCATTCAAGGAATAGATGCCTCAATTACCAAACTTACTTCAAAATACTAATGAGTTTATTATTCTTCACTACAGAAGGACAGGAAGGTAACAATATTGTCCCATTTAACTTTTTAGGAGTTCTTAAACCACCTTTTTATAAGTTAGAATGCTGGCCAGCAGCTAAAGAGATAGCAAAGTAGGGAAGGAAATCTTTCAAAATGCTTCTTGTTTTTCATTATACCTGTAAGGTTGTTAACTACCTTTGCCCAAAGGAAATCTTCCATGACTCAGCAAACACGACCACAATTGTCAGTAGAAAATGTCTAGGATTTTGAAAGTTCATGTGCATTGATTGTATCAAGTAAGACAAAAGAGATAATGACCCATCGTACAGAGAAGGGTTATCAGGAACTTTTTACTGACATATGAAGTGTAAAGTAATTCCAGGCAGTTCTGGCCAAATAACAACATACAAAGTAATTTGCAGTCAGCTGTTTCCTGGCCTCCCTCCTCGGCTCAGTGCTCAAGAAAAGTTCCCATGATTTCTGGGGAAGCAGCTATCTGGGGCTGTTTTCAGTGGTTTCTGCAGATTAAGCAGAATTTGCTTCTTTAAATCCTGTACTTCAGAAAACAGGTTTTGATTTAGCACAAAGTATGAGCTGAAAGTTTATTTTTATATCTGAGAAACAAAAAAAAAGTTTTCAAATACAGATATACTATTTAATGGTTATCTATAGTATAAGTTGTTAGGTATAATGACTTAGTAACTTAAAAATAATCTGAAAATTGATTAAATATGTACTGGTTTTAAATCTTTGCTTGAATATATTTTAAAATTGCACAACATTAATTTTTTTCTTTAGTCTTCTGTGAAATCATATTGTCTGCATTTTCCAGCCTTTAATCAGTAACACCCTGCTGTTACTGTTGGCCTCTTTTGTGGAGGAGATCAAACTGGGATTCTCTCCAGAAATGTAACTCCTTAACCTTTACAGAATTCCTTAACTGGCTAGAGGGCAATTTGTCGTGTTCTCCCTTTACAGAACTGAAAGAGCTGCCTCTGCTGCCCTGCAGAATGATGACAGAAATCAGGCCACATCCAACCTCAAAAGAATCCTGGAAAGTATCTTGCTAGTAACTTTATGTTCTGTTTTGGGGGTGCAAAAGAACGTCCTGGACTTGCTCTCTCAATGCATTCCTCAATATTTATATGAAATAAGAGAGATTCTTCTGGACAGTTCTATCTTCTAGTCAGATGCTGAGCTTCTCTTTAAAAATCTGCATACATTCCAAAATTTTATTTATTATGGAACTGATGCAATGTAAATGACAAAGTTTTATTTCTTTTTTCATGAAAGGCCTTAAAGCTGAGAATCCAATTCTCCAAGTTTAAGAATGTGTTTTTAGTTACTTGATCAGCTGCTGTTTTCAGAGCTCTTTAACTATTCCTCTCTGTTCTGAGCATCCATTTTCAGTAACATAAAGAAGAAAACTGGATGCCTGAACCAGTAAATATCCAAAGATATGCACAGCACCACTATGGGGTGCTTGTCAAAAAGGGTGCCAGAGCTACTAAGATCCATGAGCTTTGAAGTATTTGTGTATTAAATTATTTTTTAAAAGCATTTTAAAAATAACATCTACATGTAACGCATGCAGCAATATTCTAAATGTTTCAAATAACACTTCAGGAAAAAAAGAGGAGTATTTTAGAGTTCACTGTGAAATGGAAACTAGCGCATAATCTAAACAATATGATTGCACCTTGCCCTTCCAGCGATCTCCAGTAAATCCATGGCCTGACCTCATCGGTTACCAATCAGAAAACATAACACTAAGCTACAATATGACTTTATGGCATACCTTGTCACTGATTTATTACAATAATGAAGGTCTGTTATGCATCTTGACATAACTGGGCATTAATAAAAGCAGAGTTGCATTAGCTCTGCCTTTATAGATGTTTCTGGAATGTATCGGTATTATTTTGGCATGCTGGTTTAAATTGAAGAGATGTGCTCTGCTGTACTGCAGTTGAATTTTTTCTTCCTGTAAACCAGTTGTGCTTAAGACAGCTCCAACTCAACATAAGTTGCAGTGGTTTGTGCAGCAGGTACCAGATATTACAAGGAGTTTTAAGTAAGTTTATGTTCCAAAGTAACAGAATAATACCTTTTTCCCTGTATATATCATGGTAGTCTCCTTCAACGCAGACTGGAATTTTCATATTGCTTTCCTGATTGGCAATAGGCTGATCTGGTTTCTCTTCTTAATAATCTTCCTGATAAATCCCAGACTTCTTTCTCAATAAACTACTGAATATTAACAGGCAGTCACACAGTCGTTCTCTGCGCATTAAATATGTACACATAATTTACAGATTAAAGCGCTTGAGATTGTCCCGAGGAGTAAATGAGGCTTTATCTTGCTAATTTAAAAATGTAATTACATCTGCATAAAGTACACTGTGACTTTAATGTTCAACTCAACGTACATGTTTTCCTGTTGAAGTCAAAGGTGTTGTAAGCAGGTAAGACAGCAGCAACAGTCAATAAAAAGTCCTTTAATTAATTTTGGGAAGTTCTGGTTGTGCATCTGACTCTTCAACCTGGCTACAAACAGTTGTCCCATGTTTTAGCTGGGCTGTGGCCAGGAATGTGCTGGAAACCCTGCCACAGTGTGTGCCAGGGAGAGTAGACAGTAAATATCTAAGTTTATATTGTTTGGAACCTGAAAACTGTAGATTAATGCATGGATTGCTGTGGCAAGTTCATCACCAAAGAAGCAAAAATAATTTTCTGACTAGCCATAGCTAGAAAAAAATGATTATATGATTTGCCACTACCTGGAATGGATGACAGGTAAGCACCAAAGAGCTGCCCAAGTTCTTAACTACAGATGATTATGAACAGATAAAATATTTGAGAGGTAAAGAAGACAAGGTTTAAAGATAAATATAATGACAAAACATAAGGGTTCTTTGGTGCAGAAAGTGCAAATACTGTGCTTGATTTCCTGAAGACCTCTTGTTTAGTAACTTTCATCTCATCAACTTTGGGCTGATCTGCCAGCACCTAAACTCCCTTGTCATAACAGCTGCTGCCAGACAGCAGAACCCATGGCATCTGACCCTGAATAGAAACATTTTCAAATCTTACAGTGCAATTGCTCCAGTGAAAACTAGAGCTAGTGGCCACTCCAGCAGTTTTTCGTAACAAGAAAGAAGGCGATTCACAAAAGCCTGAACTGTCTAACACAAATCTGATGCTGCTCCACTGGAAAACACTACAGGAGTTCTGGTCCTCATTTTGTAAGCTTCCACTGCAGATTTTCTGTAATTTCCAAGCATTTTTGTGTGGCCTCAAGCCTCACAGATTTTTATTGACAACTTGCAAAGAATGCAATAAGATGTCTGTTATTTTTGTAAGCCCCAGGGCTTATGACAGGTAGAGAGAGCGCATTTGCTGCTCTCCCTTGCTGAAAGTTGTTCTTTCCTTTTGTTAGCAGATAAATATACAATAAACTATAACCTTGTCACAAGTGTTCTCAGAGCTGATCACATTTCTCTTCTTGTTTATCTTGAATTACCAGACTTTTTTGTAAGTGAACTTGAAACACTAATCCAGTGATGAAACAATTTCATTTCCCTTTCTTTTTCCCTACAAAAATTTTTTAAAATTGAATGCAATGTTGTATATTGTAGATGAAGTACAAAATTCAGGTCCTCAAATAATACACTTTCTCTTTGTGAAAGCGTGACTTTGACCTTTTTTTAAATCCATTACTTTTATCTGCAAGTCACGTGTTACGTTCTACACTGGATTTTGCACAAAAGCTTTAATCAAAAGAGAAGTGTTGTCTGCTTGTTTTCCTACTGCAGAACTTCCTAGGATTCCTCCCTATGTGTCTTCATTCTCTAATGGGAATATGCCTTTGCTGAGACTGGTCTAAAGTCATGGGAGGGAAATTTCATTGGAGTCAGCTTTCTGATTTTCTGATATTCCTGATAATGACATCCTAGCTCTCCATTTCCTGCTATTTTTCCAAAATAGAAAACTCAGTTAGAAAAATGAGTAATGTCTTTTCCTTGATACGAAAACTACAACTTTCCTGAGAACAGTTCAGTGTGACAGACACTGTTAAACAGCTACATGGGATGGGTAACTCACCAATATGCAAAATGACTACGGAAAAACATCCAGGCTTTATAATTTTTGGTTAGCCACTAAAGCCTGTGACAGCACACAGCTCTGTGCAGGTTTACCAAGCTGTCAGGAATCAGGGAAGCTGGAGGATGCTGCCTTTCCTTGCAGCACTTTGCATCACTCCCTCACCTCTGACACCGTTGGCAGTGGCAGCATTTGCACTTTCCAAAAAACCAAACAAACAAAAAAAACCCAAACAAAAACAACTAAAAAAAAACATACAAAAAACAACACAAACCTCTTTGAAGTCTGACATATGCAGACACAAACAGGCATCTAAAACAGATAAAGAGATAAGGGAGAGTAAGCAACTTGTCCCCTCAAAGGAAGACATTCCTCTGTGCATCCTATATGAGCAATTCTGTCTCAAGAACTCTCTGTGTCCTTGGAATTCTTCCTGCGCTGTTATTTCCGGGAAGAACAATCAAATTTATAGTGGACAGAAGCTTCTGAAAAGCCTGAATTTTTGGCAGCAGAATCAAAGAACAGTCTTGCAAATTCTACTCCCATTGCTGACTTCCAAACTACTCCAAAAATCCTCCCTTTGTGTATACACATTCTGTCTGTACTTTTCTTCTCTCCTTATAAAATCACATACACAGTTTTGAACTGACCCTCATGAAATTATCAGCAGGTTTGGTTTTTTTTTTAATTTTGTACAGAATTTGTACAATGCATATGAGGAAAAAATATTCTACTTTTCACACCAGAGAGGGCTTGGAATATATAACCCTGCCAGCTGCCAGTCACAAGTTACACAATTCTATCTTCAGAAATGGATGTTCTTAACATAGCTTTGCTTCCATTTTCAGAGAAATCCATGTGCAGCTTCACATTATATTGGTTTTGATAGTGTGTGCTGTGTGTGCTTGCTGACCAAAGCAAACGCTGTATTTGTCATTTAAGCGCCAGAAGGTTTTTGCAGTCTGCAAATGGTCTCCACAGCTTTTCCCATCATGTTAGCAAGCTTTTATTAGTTAATCTGAGTTATTTATTAGTTAACTGAGAAGACTGCTGTTACAGAAGAGCACTGTGGAGTTACTACACGGATGAGCACAGAACTTGCAATGCCCTCTAGCGTTTCTTGCCTGGAAATTAAAATTTAAGTGAAGTTTTGTTAGCGTGCTTGGTTAGTTGCACTTCTAAGCCCCTCCGTGGATACTGAAAACAAACCCATTGTAAATACAGCCACACCATGAAACACAGATCCTCTGTAAGACTGAAGGCAAACAAATAGCTGAGATTTCAGAGAACAGAAGAAATTAAAGTTGCACTGAAGATTGATTAGAATTGCATTATCTCAGAGACAGGGAGAGCACCCCATCCTAAACCAGCACTCTATGACTGCCCTAAATTTTATGTGTGTACACAGCAAGAAACAGTCCTGATGCTGAAAGACAGCAATCAAGCCAAGACATGACACAATGTATTTACAAAGTTCTCTCCCAAAACGGCAGAAATCATAAAAGCTACACGAACATCAGGATTTCGTCATCTAGCTAGCAACTATCTAAGAAATAACAATTATTTTTGGAGCAGTGAGTGCTTTGATTTGACATGCATCACAGCAGCAGCAATGTGTCATTACAGCACTGTGCCCAAGCTAAACAGCTTTGATCGTGCTTTTATGTTCAAACAACTCTCTCACACAGTATCACCCCTGTTCTGAAAGGTTCTGGCTTGGTAGCTGAGATCTCCCCACCCTCCTGCTGTGTGCAATGAGGAAGATATGTCCCTGGTATCTCTTAGATTCCCAGTCAGCAATTTCTTAGTTCTGCTTCGTTAATCTGAAGAAAAATCCATTATTAGTTGGTTTTCATACTTCAAACACATCAAAATACAACAGAAAAAAAGTACCAAAACTTTTGGAATGGCAAACTGCTCATTTGTGAGAGTTTACCTAGTTGTTTGTTTCTTCATTTTATGAATGTGCTGGTGTCTATCCCAGGAATGTGTCAGCTTTGTAATTTTTTTTTACTTCACAAGAAATGATACACAATTCATTTAAAAAAAGCAACATAAGCAAAACAGTGGCACAAAAAGTGGTGCTTGTGGGACAAAGTGATCATAATGTTACCATCAGTCACTGAGGAGGAATGAATGGGGAAGTTTTTCAGAAATAAATACATGATGCCTAGAAATTGAATTCTCAGGGATTCATCCTCAGGCACTTAACTGCCCATTGATTTCGACAGGTTTCAGACAGCTGAAGTCCTTTCAGGATACAGGGATTAACCTCAACTATGCTTTTATTTCTGAGCACCACAAGGAAGCCCAGAAATAATTAGAAACAAAGAAAAAGAGTGGTGAAGTTCACTTTTATCTGGAGTTTCTCATCACCCTCAAATCTAAACCAGCTGAGGAAAAGCCTAGAAATCATATTTTAATCAATAACTCCTTACACATATCTTACACAATGTTTAAGCTGGAAGAACTTTTTCTAAAAGCCCCTAAAAACTGGTAAATAATGGATAAAAATTTAGAGGGAAGAAAGGTCTGCAAGAAAAAGGAGAAAAAGCATTAATAATCGAAATAGTGATAAGGTTATTTCTTGATCTGACCTCAAACTGATATTGTGAAAGCCACTGGCTTATCTGTACAGCAATAATCTCAAGCTGAGTTTGGAACTGATCGTAAAAACTTTGATCAGCACCAGGTGGTGCTGTTTTGCTTTTTTAAAACTTCGTAGCTTGGTAAAATATTTACATTTTAAATAATCACCTCTGATGAAAACAAAAAGAGTGAGAAGAGTGTCTATTTTCTCATGCTGCATATTAGTTGTGGCTGCTTTTGGTGTTATGCATTTATATGCTTAAGAAGCAGAGGATTCCCAACACACCTGATAGGAAAATTAAAAGAGTCTTTAGCCTTTAAAATAATCCTACTTCTCTCACAATTAAACTAGTTTTATAAACTGTTTAATCCATAGAAATTCTACATACGTTTCTCTCAGATTCTCACACAATAAAAGAAAATTCATATTAATCCAAAAGTGCTGTTTTGTGAGGTGGCACGTATAAACTGCGGGTATTTCCTTGTAAATTTTTAAATTACAGACAGGCTGTTCCAAAGCAATGCACCAAAGTCTGTGCCTCCAGAAACTCAGACAAGTCCAGAAGCTGGGGATAAGAGGGAGAGATTTATAATCAATACTATAAAATAAATCTGGGGTTAAAGTTCAAAGATTTTTTTTATTATTATTATTTAGCGTGTTTGCCACATATACTTTGCCCAGATGTTCATATAAAACGTAAGTTTCCCCTTGTTATGGTTCTGATCTGATATTTCTCACCAGAGCACATGGCCACAAACTGTATTTATAGACAAGTTTACAAGAACTTTATCAGCTTCAGTTTAACAAATTCTAATCATGTTTTATCAGTCTTTGCAATATATCTGTCATGTAATAATTTTTAGGGTGGCTTTTTCAATTAGGTTTAGGTTTCTCATTGGTACAAAAACTGTCTTAGAGGATGTAATAAGAATCCAGCAAGTTATTTTAAAGGCCATGAAGTAGCCACATGTTGCCAACCTATCCCCACTGTTCCGCAAACTGAAGATTCTTTGCAGAACTGAAAGATTGATACAAAATTAGTGACATCATCCTATGCTGCTATTCAGCTTATCACTTACTCCTTGGACTAATGGTTTCCCCATGGACTGTAAATTCATGTTTCCAGGGGTTCCTGTACTGCTGACTTCACCAGTTTGCCTTCGTGGCTGCTTTTGAAGAGAACCCAGAACTGCAGGAGATTTGTTTGACAAATAAACTGGGTTTTCTCTCTTGCTGCTGCAAGGCTGGACTGAAGGCAGAGCCTGGAATGCGCAGAATGCTCAGTGCCCCTGCAGCCTGAGAAGAAGAGATCTTTAAACTCACTGTAGAAGAGCTGTTCATTTTTCTCTCTGCAATGCAGTGCTGATGTAACACAAGGAAGGTAACAGAACAGCTTGGGGAACCCAGCTGTGTCCATACAGACACAAAACAAGGAGCTATTCTTTAAGTGATGCAGTAACACCTAAATCTGTGTTTGGGGCTTTTTCATATGCTGCTAGCCTCAATGAGAATAAAAGCAAACCCAGAGGTGGATGTCCATATCTGATTAGAATAAAGGCAAATCCAGAGGTGGATGTCCATATCTGATTATGTTAGAAGTGAAAATTAGAGTGTTGTCTCCGCCTTTTAGAATTTTTACAATTGTTTGTAGACAAGAGGCAGAGCCTGGAAACATCCCCTTGGAAACATACCCTACCAATCCCACTCCTCAGTCTTTCAAACATGACAACAGACAGGCAGTAGCAGCCTGAGCCTGCATCTTCTGGTGAGGGAGAGCCTACCCTGCTATCCAAGTGCAACAATACCCATACCACAGAACTGCCGTCACTATCCACTGTTAACCAGCAGAAGATCAAGTCATACCAGAAATAAACCACTGTAGATTTGAGGAATGTTTCTAGATAGAATGGCAGAACAGGAAAGTAACCTTGTACCCTAACAAACATTTGCCGTGGTCCTTACTTTGGGAATTGAATACATAAAGTACAGTATCCCTTACTTACAGGTATGATCAAGCAGAAAAAAGAATTTAAAAAATTTAAAAATTTAAAAAAAATAGGAACTTTTTTCCTTTAATTGAAGGAATGAAGTCTTTCCCTAAACATTTCAACTCTCCCCATCATTATGACTCCTGACATAAATGACGCATCATACATACGAAGTAATAAACTGATTTCTATCTTGGGTAGCCCATGAATGCTGGTTAATCTTTGATCTCTGAGCACACTAAAACTCACCAGCCAAGTCAAGGAGATTAAAAGTGTTTGAATCTTGCAAAAGTAGCTTTACAACCTCTTTTAGTCTTTTCCAAAAGTGGATTATGACTCAAAAACTTCTGACCTTGTCAGCATAGGAAATAGTTGCATAATCTGTTAGAGCCTAACATCTGCTGGAGAAAAAAAAAACAGCATAATTTCAGAAAGAGTATGTCATTAACACAGCATCATAGTATTTTGCTATTTCTTTTTTTCTTCTACATCAGCAACAGCAGAATTGTTACAAGGCAGAAGGGTTTTCATAAGGCAGTTCAGCAGGCAGCAGAAGTACCACAAATAGAAGGGGAACCCAGGTATGCTATTGTCACTTTGTAGGCAGGGTGTCTCATAAAATTCTCTACTGTTGTCATATCTGCATGTTTAAACTGGTTCCTCCTTCACCAATCTCTAATGGCTTGGTTTTCTCTGCATTGCAGGATTTTGTAATCTTCCTCTAACTGCACTGTTTTATTGGATTCAGAAAAATGTGCTGTAGCACCATGTTCTCATCTGTGTACAAACACAAGAGCTTTAAATGGAATAGTGACCTTCCTTTCAGGTGGCTGAAAATCTTGCAGAAAATACAATGCAATTGCACTTTGTATTTTTGTAAAACTGCAATCTATAAAACTAAAAATAAATTCTTATAAATGTCAAAGGCTAGGGCATCTGCAGAAGTTACAGGATTAATGCTAGCTCAGACCCCTGTCTTTTAACTTTAAAAACTTATGTGCAACTAAGGTAATGTAAATATAATCAGGGGAAAAATATAGGACTCTGCAAGTATCCACTGTATCACTTTTGACTCTCTGCTCCTCTTTCATTTTCCAGTTGTGTCACCCACAAATATTGAGTCTAGGCATACTAGATATGGTAGAAGTTGTAATTCATACCTAGAAATACATTTTATTGGATTTTAA
Organism: Poecile atricapillus; assembly: GCF_030490865.1. Taxonomy (NCBI): domain Eukaryota; kingdom Metazoa; phylum Chordata; class Aves; order Passeriformes; family Paridae; genus Poecile; species Poecile atricapillus. The sequence goes on from NC_081252.1 coordinate 10,689,695, forward strand.
AATTAGTGATTTGGCCTGTTTATCAGCAGTGTGGTGCTTTGTGGTCTTCCATTTCATAAGCTACACAAAACCTGTCACCTTCTCTCATTTTGTCACATTTTGAGGGTCTCTATACTTGTATTTACATGTTCTAGTTTTGCTGAGTTGTAAGCAATTCTAATAAAGATGTTCACAATCAATTTAAGCCCACACAAAAGTAAAATACTAGTAGCAGATGATAGTACCATTAAATTCAGCATTATTTCACTAGTTTAAGAAACACAAAAGAAAAAAAGAAAGTCTCCCATTGAGAAGGAACCCAGAGAAAAGGAAAAGCTGACAAGGATCTTGGAAAGGCCTTCTGGACACACAGGGTGATTTTGATGGTAATGTTAGGGGATTTTGTTCTTTTCTACCATCAAATTCTAGACCTGGATGTGGGGCTTGTGTTGTCCTAAGCAAATTGGGAAAACACACCCCTGTTGTGTACAAATTGAACATCTCTGCTCCCTCAGGGCATAGAAAAGGTACAAAGGCTGAAATATGGATGGTGCCTAAATGTTTTTCTAAGGTAATGATGACACAACCACCATGAATTTTGCATCAGCTTTCTGAAATGGGTGGGTATTGCAAAAAGTTCTTTGCTTAGTGCCAACTGTGGAAGCATTATGCTGATCTTGATCCTGTGCATACCAATCTCCTCCAGTCACTGCTACTTAGACACAAAATCCTGGTGTACATTCAACTCCCCTGGCACCCTGGTGCTGAAGATTTTATGGTCATAATTGTTACCTCTGCTTGCTGTTGCTCAACTCAATGGATGATGGTGGTTCCTCATCTTTGACAGGAGTAGGATTCAGAGGGGATTCTACTTCTCATAAAATTCCATGCTGGTATCAAAGAAAAGAAAATAAAATTTTCGGAAAAGGAAAAAATGTTAAGACACCTAAATATTCGAGTCATATTACTTGAATCCCACCCACAGACTCATGGAAATTCTGCATTCACCCTCTCCAAACTGAGTTGTTGCCACCTCCTACTCAAGCCAAAGTCTCCCAAAAAGCTGAAGCTTTTGCTCCATGTGGTGTCCACCATCCCACGAAGTTTGGTGCCAAAATATTCAGCGGTTTCCAGTTTGCTATCCATTGTGTGTCATGCCAGTGGTCCCCCTCTTAATGGTCTTTCTGGGAAACTACTGCATTGCTGTGCTGCTGTAATTACCTCAGGCACAATGTCTGAGGGAAACTAAAATCCATGGTTTTTATAACAGATTGCAAGACTTTATTAGCTATTGATCTTATGTCAGCTGTTGGAGAAAACCTGGAGGAGATGACCACATCTTGAAAAATTCTCATAATTAGAGAAAACTGATCTCATAAAACGGAGCAGAGAAAACAAATTATGGCAGTTCACAGGAAAGAATAAAAACGGTGAAGAGATGGGTTTTATACATTCATGTCCCTGTTCATTCAATATACTGCATCAGAATTTTACATTTGGGAACCCAGTAAGAAGTCCTGTGATCACCTGAAACCACTTGTAACTAAAATTTTGTGAAAGAGGGAACCAAGGACTGGATTGGATTTTGTGGGATTGGTAATTATCCATATTGTTATTTATGGAAAGAGGATCGACTGGGTAATTCACTACTTTGACCGACAGGAAAATACACGGGGAAAAACTATTTTCTCACATAGCGGGAGCTGGGGATGAAGCTCTGGGGGGAGGAAATAAAAAAAATCCACGGCAGCAGCTAGGAACTGCTTTGCTGCGTTTACCAGCAAGCCGGGCTTTCAGGGCTTCAGCCCCGTGACAGACAGCATCCCGTGCCGCAGCGCGGTCCCGGCAGGAGCGGGCGCGCTTCCCCCGCGCCCCGCGGCGCGGCGCCGCTGGGTCCCGGGCGGGGCCGGCCGGGCTCGGGGGCTCCGGGGCTCCCACCTGCCCTCGGCCGCCGCAGTGCCATGCGGGGCTGCCGCCCGCGATGTTCGGGACGGGCAGGTACAGCATCCCGCGGCCCGTCACCAGGAACCTGGAGGACCTGGACTCGGTGCAGAGCGTCCTGCTGCACAGGTCAGTGCCGGGGACGGGGCGCGGCCGCCTGGGATGGCGATTCCCGAGCTCGGGATGCTCCGGCACCCCTGCCCCTCCGCAGGGCAGGACTCGCCGGGCCGAGGGACCGGGGTGCCAGCGGGTCCCTGGAGAGCTCCCCTGTGGTCCCGGCGGCAGGAAGGGACAGGGGCCGTGAGCCGGGGCTGTCCCGGGGAGCACGGCAGGGTAAGGCAAGGGGAGGGAAGGGGCGGCTGCCGAAGGGGATCCGAAGCGCCCTGGGGCTTCCCTCCCTCCTTCCTGGAGAAGGGGAGGGCGTGCAGGTGAGGGGAGCGACGGGGCTACGCCCGGGACTCTTACATGGTCAGAGAAAAGTGCTGGTGCTCTGGGTACGGATTGATGCTGTTGCATCCATGCCATAAGCGTTTTGAACCCTTCTCTTAAGGGGAGGGGATAATGCATTCTAACTAGCACACAAATCCGAGAGGGATGGGAAAGAAATCCCTAAGTGGATGTGCAGGAGGCGGCACGCTGCATGCGAAGCAGCTGCTTTTCCTCCTGCATTCACCATCCCTAAGGTGCGATTTTCCACGGCATCCCCCGACAAAGACATCTCGACAATAGGATCTTGCCCAGTAGGCCCGTGCAGGACTCTGAAAGCCACCCTAAATGGCATTTTCCATGTGCTAGCTGACAGCCGCAGAGACTTTACAGAGAAAAACGCATCCCATTCAGCAGAATCCAAGAGAAGCTCATCTCCAGTTCTCCTAAGCGTCAGTTTCCTGTTTCTCAGCCACGCTGGTTTATTTCCAGCTGCACAGAAAAAGCACACGGGCACTTCCAGTGCCAGCTCCAAGCAGCTCTTGCTATGGAAACTAACAAGCGGTTATTAACTCCAGCTCAAGGCGTCAGACGGAGCAGCCGTGTGAAATCCATTCCTGTGCGCACTGGGGATGCAAACACAGAGCACAGCAAGGAGGATCAGCCTGCTCCGGCATGGCACTCTGAGGCTGCTTTATGCACAATAAGTGTGCTTGTATGCCAACATGACACCGTGAACTTTTCAGTGACTTCACAGAAAATGTTCTATTTCAGAGCTGGATTAAAAACGTGCTGCCCCGTGGTACTGCTTATGTGAATATATTCTAAGTGGAATAAGGCTACTCATGCCTGCAACATTTGCATGTTGACTGCAAATAATGGTTTTCTTTCATGCCTGGCATGCTTGCTATGCATAGCAGGTGATCCTAAAAAAAAAGGCATTTTAAACATTTAGGGTGAAGTAAAAGCAGTAGGAAAAAAAAAATTAAAATTACAGCTGCTTTTCATTCTGGAGAGAACTCTTAACTCTTCAAGAGTGTTTTTCAAAAGAATGAGATGGGTTGTACTACTCTTCACGGGTTGTACTATTCTTCATGGCTGTCTTCGTGTCGGTTTTGTGTTCCTCTGAAATACCTTCTGTGGTCAGAGTTGATACAGAAAGCTCAAGAAGTCAGAATATTCTTTCTATTTCATTTATTGAGTACTAGAGAGTTTGCTAGCAAAAATTCTGCTCCTTTGGTGCCAGAGGTAGCCTCCATTCTCCGTGAAGTCTGTTTATATGTAAAAATCACAATTAAAATGATAGGCCAGTGTCACTCTTCAATTCATGCCACTTTGCTGTGGGTGGTCTCTACACAGTCCTGTCAGAGGAGTTGTAAGCAGAAGATTCTGTAATCACAGTCTTACATGGTTTTATGGAAACCTTGTAATCAAAAAATTTTAATTACTAAGGGATCCTTGTGAAATATATATATTTTCCTTTAAGAAAGACTTGGGCAGGGGAGAGGAAAGTTGCATTGCTGACATTAATTTTACAAAAGAGGGAATTCTTTCTGACATATTTTGCTCATGCTGTGCATTGGAGGAATAAAAAAACCCAGGAATCAATAGCTGGAATATAATGTCACTCATATTTTTGTGTGGGGCTGTGGGGGTGTTTTTTCTTTTTCAATAAAACAGGTGTAAGCAAGAAACACAACTGAAAAAACAAGGAGATGAAACAATTTTCCTCTTAGTTTTATCTGCTTGTAACGTATCATATTTTATCAGTGTATCATTTGTGTCCATCCAGTTGTTGATAGTGCCTTCCTGGAAATATTAAGTGATCTGAAACCAAGCAGAAAGTAAAAAAATGAAACATTAACAAGTCACTTAGGGCCTTCTTACCTCATTATCACTAATGAAGAGCTGTAATTTGAAGCATGGAACCAGTGTGTCCTATACCCTGTCTTCTTTCAACTTCAGTCTCCTCCTGAATGAAGGCATAGATCAAGGCAGGCTGTTATTTTTAAAGCACAGCAGCTTCTGAAACAGGTTAAGGAAAAAAAAAAAAAAAAGTAACAAGAAACTCTTGTTCAGGAAATAAATTCCTACACGTGGATTTAGTTCTTTGCAGGAGCAGCTAATCAGGACAACCTTCAGGCTTTAATTATCCACTCCTAAGTGCTCATTACCCAGTTGTCTAGTGAGGGTGAGCAGTGCTATTGATGCCAGTGATGCCCCCCTGAAGATTTTTACCATCTGCATGTTAAAAACAGTAACTTGGCATAGAAGGCTCATGGATTCCTTAGTGAGGAGCATCAGCCCCAGCTACTCGGATTAAGTGTAAAGTGTCTGCCAGAAGACAAATTATTTCAAGTCTTGTTCTAATATTTATGCCCAAGAAATGAGAGGCTTTCCTCTCAAGAGGGATTGTGTGAGAAAATCTGTGTCTTCACTAAAATAAGATCCTGCTGTGTGAGATATAGCCTGCAATCTTTAATTGTTCCCACAGCAGCAAAAATTCCACATTCGTTTCAGCGAAGTCTTTAGGTGGCTCCCAGCTACTCCTCTCAGAGGACCAAAGCCTTCCATCATCCTTCCACTCATAATATACTGATTCCTATAAAATAGCAAGTGGTGTAAGACCATTGCCTCCTTGAGAGAGAGCCTGTATTTCTCACTTAGTGAGCAAACAACTGGAACCAATTAATCAACTCTTGAACTCAGTGAAATTTAACTGACACAGCACCATCTGGCATTGACTACCATTTCTCTACAGAAACACTTCAGCGTGCTGCTCGGTGTATTAAAAGTGCTTGCAAATGTAAGCACAATTAGGGAGGGTGGGACAGTGTATCTCACCTACTTTCAAATGAAACATTAGCAGAACAAACTTTTTTCTTTAGGGAATGTTTCTGTCTCCCTCTCTGGATAGGTTTGTAGTCTCAATAACCATACCAGAATAATTTATCTGTGAAATCAGGTCTTGTACAGGGACTTCAGAATGGCCACAGTACTTAATATAGGTATTTTCACTCCAGTTGAAGCCTTAATTACATGGATGTGAGTCCAAAACATTTCTATCTGCTAATTCACTTGAAATCACACCTACTAATATACACTTCCCTAACGCAGTTTCAAGTACAGGAATTTCATACCAGGATTCTGTCACTCCTCCGTAGTGTTCCAGCACTATAAAACCTCACTGCTGAAGCTGTGCAAATATCCCACTGAGCAGAGATTAAATCCAGCACATTGAAAATGTTCCAACAATTACTCTCCATCCCTTTCCCTACTCACCATGTGTGTCCTGATGGGTTTACTGACACAGCTACATGGCAAGTTGTCTGCAGGGCTGCCATAGGTCTTGTTTTTCATGATTGTGAATAATTTAAGTCCTGAAAACCGAGCAGGGTTTTTTTTTGTTTTTTTTTGGGTTTTTTTTGTCTCTCTCGACTGGGCATGATTTTACATGTGAAAATTTTAAGGTATTTTAAAATATGCACGGGCTATTTTAAGGTACCTTCTTTGGGTCTGTCACATCCTTGCTTCTCCTGAACCGCCCTGCTCTGCTGACAAACCAAAGGAGAAGCTACTTTAATTTCTCAAAGCTCGTTTAATTAATATAGTAGCACATAAAATAAAGCACAGAGGCATCCCATTGCTTACCAGTTGACCCGAGAATCACTTTTACCTCGTGTTTGCCCCTCCTGATCAGTGTTCGGTTACAACGCTCTGAGCCTCACCCAAGGACTGCCGAGATTTATTAAGGGCGTCCTTTATGGGACGGGTGCTGGGACCTTAGAATCAGGCAACTAAATAAAGTCTAGTTCTCCATGATGCGTTTCTGTTGAGCCAGGGAAAGTCGTTCGAGGGCTGGGGGGGCTAAGCACATGGAAATTCCCATTACAATGGAGGATTTATCCCCGTAGAGACGGCAGCGCGGCCGCTCACGGCCGGGCCCTCACGCTTCCCGCCGTTTCCATGGCGCGCGGCGGCGCCGGCCAATGGGAGGGCGCGGCGCGCATCACGTGCCCCACCTGGCGTGCGGCTGTCATGGCGTCCGGCGGGAGCGGCGCTGCCGAGGGGATGGAGCCGGCCGGGGCAGAAGGCGCTGAGCCAGCGGGCACCGGCAGCGAGAGCGGCTCCTGCGGCTCCTCGCCGTCTGCGAGCTCCGAGTAAGGGCGGGGCCGGGAAGGGCGAGCCGCGGTGGCCGGGGGCTGTGCGGGGGTGGCGCCGCCCCTGCGCAGCGGAGCCCGGCGGGAGCTGCCCGGCGCTGAGGGCGGTGCGGAGCTGGGCGGTGCGGAGCTGGGCGGGCTGGGCTGGGCTGGGCTGGGCTGGGCTGGGCTGGGCTGGGCTGGATCTAGGAGCTGAGAGCGGTGTGAGGTTTATGGCAGTGTCTCTGCAGAGCCCTGGCAGTAACGCGGCCTTCAGCTCGGGCAGTCCTTGCACCGAGTCCCACATCACAGCTGGGAAGCAGAGGTGATGGAGGGACTTTGGCATATGCTTTAGCAAGAAAGGTGTAGTGTTCGTCTCTTTTAGTGTCCTAAGTCAGAAGGCAGTTCTGTCATAATACTATTTTAAGGTTATAAACACAACCTCCAGAGTTTTAATTTATTTGTTTTTGTTTTTTTTTAATTCGGATGAAGTTAAACTTAAAACATTAACTTGGGTTCTGCCTGACACTTCAAATGTGTATTTCAGGGCGTAATTAATAGCATTTCATCCAGCATGTTATTTTCATCACGCTGTGTGTGCAGTGGAGGGAAAAAAAAAGATTTAAGTGAGAGAAGTTAGAATTGTGTTCAAGTGTAGTTTAATTCATAGCTGCCTTGTACCTCTGGCTCAGAGACAAAGCTGTTGCATGTACACCTACCTTACTTTATTCCTATATTTCTAAGCTAGAAGTCAACTGTAACATTTCAGCCTGAAGCCATGGTTTTTTATATTTTGTGTGTTTGGGTTTTTTTCTTTTCTCAATTCTTTAATCTAAAATGCTTTTTTACTGTCATTCTTTATATATGTTTAGGGAATAAAGCTGTTCCACAGACTTCAGCACATAACAGATCTAATATTAATAATAATATCTGTAATACTCTAAATAATTTATCTATATAACAATTTATCCAGCAGAACTTGGATCCTTTCTTTCCTGAATGGACAATTTCAGTCAGCACAGCTTTTCAGACATTTATCCCAAAGAAAAAATACACATGTGGGATCAGAGAAACTACTCTTAGAGAAATGCAGGCCTTCAAGTTTTTAGCTCCTCTGACTGAAGCTTCCAGTCCTAGAGGCAAGTTGAGGTTATTGTGTAAGCACTTGTTTTGACACAAGAGAAAAGAGATCAAAATAAGATCTATTTCTTTTTCCTCTTTCTTCTTTCCTTGCTTGGTTTAAATTTATTGTGACACTACAGCATTGGGGGAGAAACCTCTCATCTTAGGTGCAGGCTTCTTGTTTCAGATTTGCTTTTCCAGATGTCTGTGTGGATCTGTATGGGGAAAGTGGGAGTTTTTTTACAGTAGAATTCCTTCTTGACTTCTCTCTGGAGTGGTTCTGTTTGGGTGAACCCAGAGTAAACACCAGATATGCCCACACCATTTTCTTTTCCCATGATCCATATTGTTCTAATAAAAATAGAGAATAAACCTGGAGAACATGAGTGTATGAACTGACAGCCAGGTTGAAATTTTGACATCTACCCCAAAGAAGAAACAGCTTTTCCAAAGATCACAGTCTCTTTTAAAGAGGGAATAAAAATCCTATCATACATGACAGGAGTTTTGCTAATCCAGATGTTATTTCTTTGTAAATTTCTAGTGTTTCATTTTTGTTTGGGTTTTTTTTTGGAGGGGGGGGGGGGGTTGGTTGGTTTGGTTGGGTTTTGTTTGGGGGTTTGGAATGGAATTTTTTGTTTGTTTGTTTTTGCTTAATTTTGCTTACATATGCCAGAATGTAGGAGTACTCCTTAAAAAGCAAACCAAGGAAAAGCTCTTCTCTTGTTATTTCTTGCCTACCACCTTCTGAGAGACTTTGAATCAGAAAGACTGTGCCCTTGACAGCCTTTGGGTTTTGTTAGCATTCTGATACTTTGTTGAATAAGAGCTCAGGATTTGGAGTGAAACTCAGCAGAAATCACAAATTTGGATTTATCCCTCAGTCGTAGCCAAATTATCACAGGTGGTGGCTCTTCCTTTAAACAGTGTATTTGGGCAAAAAAAGCTAATAAATTCAGAGGAGCTAGGTGATGTTTCATCCTGCAAGACCCATAGACTTTTCTCAATAACTTGGGCTCCTGAAAGAGAGCAATGCCAATGTTTTCTGTATTGCTAGTCCAGCCAGATCCTCTTGTTGAGCCCCTAAAGGTGCTCTGGTGCAAAGTCTTTATGATGTTCTCTGTTCAGCTAAACTTTGGAACTTTATCTGTGTTTGCAAATTAATGTTCTATTTGAATATTTATTACTAGCTTTAAATCTGATTTGCACTCTTTATTCAGTAACAGTCTAGTGTAAAATGTATTAATGTTAACATTAAACTACTGTATATAATTATGATGAAAATCTCCAGTCTTGTTTTTCCTTATATGATTTTTATGAAACAGAGGGACCTCTTTCTCATCTGGTTAGGAAGAATTAACTGGTCTTGTCTTTTCCTGAAAATCTTCCATGCAGAGCATTGCAGATAATTAAACCTCTGAGTACTCTTCTTACTTTGGCCATTGTTGATTCTCATCTATCTGGAGTAACACTCCATGGTTCACCTCAAGGTTCATTTGGTCTGTTGTCCCTCAGCAGGCATTTTTTGGTTGGTTTTGTTTTTTTTTCCTCAGCAAAAAGAGTATGATTTCCTTCAGTCTTCTTCCCTTTAAATGTGTTTATAGGCTACTTAGCATTTGTCTCTTTGCTCTGGGTATGTTCCAGTAATTACATCTTTCTTAAAACCTACTATCCAAAACTGGACATGGCTGACACATCACCATTGCCAAGTTAGGACAAAAATTTTTTTGCACCGTGCTGCTGATGTTTCTGTTATATCCTAGAGCTGCTTTGCCTTTGCTTTGCAGAAGTGTCTTGCTCTTGACTTCGGGTGATCCACGCCAGCTGCCAGATCTGTTTCTGCAGCAGTGCTGCCTCTTTGCATTTTTAGTATTTTTGCATCTGCTATTTGGAGCTTGGCTTTTAAAAACTGTTACCTAGATTTCAACATAGATTGTTTTGGGGGGGGTTTTATGTTAAATCTAAGTGATTTTTAAAATGTTTATCTTCTCTTCCCAAAGGACTGTCAGTGCAGTCTGTGTTCCCATAGCATTACAGAATATCCTGAGTTAGAAGGAGCCCACAAGGATAAACAAGTCCATCCTCAGGCTCTGCACAGGATGACCTCAAAAACCATGCCATGATTATATTACAAATGAATAAGGGAAAAAAAAATGGGAAAGAACAAATAGAATGGACATTTTTTTCTTAAGAGAAAGTCCCATTGTGCACATGAATGTAATTACTAATTAAAATTTGCATGTCAAAGAAATGTTTGTTTTCTGAAAAGAGAATACTGCTTTTTGCAATAGCTGGTTTTCTCTCAGGCATTTGAAGAAACTATTTTACTGGAGAGAGGGATGGGGTCTTTCCTTGCCATATCCATCATTTATCTAAAACAAACTCTAACCCTCATGGCAGACTTCAAGCAGTTGAGCTGTCAGTGTTCAGGAAGGAGGCAACTGTTTTTCTTCCTGCTTTTTATTCAACCCTTGCACTCTCTCTGTCTCCTCCCTACTTAAAATAATCAGATCTCTCTTGCATAGTGATCTTCCTTATCAGAACCCACTGATCATTCTTCTTTCTTTTCCAGTGACCTCGAGCCTGAGTGGTTGGATAGTGTGCAGAAAAATGGAGAATTATTTTACTTGGAATTAAGTGAAAGTGAAGAAGAAGTTCTGCTTCAGAACAGCTGTCCAGAAATGCCAGCAGTGAATCATGTCAGGTTTCGTGAAAATGAAGCTGAAATTATTCAAGAGGGATCACGAAAGGAAAGAAAGTATGAACTGAAGAAATGGACCAAAATGCTAAAAAAGAAAAGTCTTTTACCAAAGCGTTCCAGTAAGAAAGGCAGTGGAAGCTGCAACCAGGAACCCTCTGGTCCTACTTCCATATTGAAACACCAGTCTGCTCATAAAACGGGTGTCACTGTTCAGCAAAAGTACAAAGATGTATCTGTTTATGTAAATCCCAGAAAACTCTGCAGTGCTGGGGAAGAAGAGCAGCACAGGCTGCTGGAGGCCTTAGTAGGGATTGTCCATCAGTCTTCGTGGAGCAGCAGAAGAGTGGAAAAACAAGGCAGGAGGGATAAAGCCACCAGAGGAGTCAGTGAAGAGAAGCTTGTGGTACATGGCTTGGTGCCAGGTAGTTCTGCAATAAAAACAGGTCAAATCCTGATTGGTAAGTAACTGAAGGAATAGCTGACTTCTGCACTCTTCCTTTAATATGAAGATTTCTGGGTTTTTTGCTGTTAGAGGCAGCTGACTTGAATATTCCTGAGACGTAAGCAATTGCATCAGTTCTCAAGGGATTATTTTAAGTCAGTGTTGTTGCATCTGATGGTTTATCTAGTCAGTTTTACTGTATTACTGCTTTTAAGGACGTGTGGCATAACCTGAAAGGTGTTAATACAGCAAGGAGATGACCATCCCTTAGTGTTCAGAGCAGCTTGGAGCAAGAAATACCCCCCACCACCACCTTTAACTTCGGGTTTTAACTGAGAATTTGATCAGTAGATAAATGGGACTGGAGCATACCTATAGTCTGCCAGATACTGTATTTAGATTTCATTCTTCTACACAGCATCCCCCTTAGATAAAAAAGATAAAAAATTAGATAAAAAATATATAATTAGATATAAATTAGATTAAAAAATATATAATTATACTTATATATGCTTTAAATGGGTTTTGTATCATAAAAACGAGGGGAAAAAATACTCAGTAAGAAACATTCTTATGTTACAAACTTTCTCCACAGCCTTGTTTGGTTATTTTTCTGTTTAGCAAGTCCAACAGCAGCTTCCTCTGCAGCTGTGACTTTGGGAGGCTCCAAATCCATGGCAGGGCTGCAGTTTGGGAAGGCAGTGGGCCAGTACAGCCTTTGTTTTGGTTTGGCTGCTTGGGCACTTCCATGAGCTGAGGAAATAACCTGGCAGGAAACTAACCCAGAAGAGAAATCAGCTTTCTAGTATTTTGCTAGTGGAGTAAGTTAAACTTGGGTCACAGAAGGTCTGACAGGCGCCCAAACGTGAATGATGGAGGGGAACGAACTGCTGTGAGGGGTAATGAGGGAGCAGAAATACTCCCACTCCCAGCGTTGAGGCCACTCAAAACTTGGCACTCATAGGACATCAACCTCGGAGACAGTAAATGTGAGACAACCAGGCCACATCTGTAAAGGGTGAAAGATTACTTAATTACTCTTGAAGCTGGTTGCTCACAGAGTGGGAGAGCGAAGATGTGATGTTGGTTAGAAGATCATTAAAAATCTTAATGCTATAAGTAGCACAAATCCCACAAAGTCAGCATGAGTGCTTTTGAAATTCCAGTGTTGTGTGTGTAAAAAGGCACGTCGTGCTTCGACTGGCTGATTGCTCCAGCGTGTGTTTTTGGTAGAGATGCTGGAGAATACTCCAGAGGGAAAATTGGATAACTTTCAAATTTTACCAGCAAGAGCTGATTAGTCAAAAAGTGTGGGGGATGTGAGCTGAGGGGGAGGAAAGAGTGAATTTCAATTTGATCTGCTTAAGGGTGTTTAATCTAATTAGTGTAAGAGTGGGTGTTTGTAACCTGCAAGTTAATTTTGGGACACAGATTTATAAATAACATTTTTGTGAGAGCAGGTGTGAAGTCAGAACAGTGTAGGCAAATACCAGATCCAGGAGATCAAGCTGACCTAGCTAGAGATAGTATTTCATCTGCTGCACTTAATGCTTCCCAGAGCTAGTGAGCATAAAAACTGTGGGGCTTTTTCGTTTGTTTCAAATAGCAGAACATTTAGCTTAATCTAAGGAGAGTCTTGCACTTTATTATGTCCTAGGCTATCATCAGCCCTTGCCTTGTTTTTTTGCACATTGAAAATAAGCATACTGGGGTTATTCAGCTCTTAACTGGGAAAATGAGCTGTGTTCAGTGCCAACAGTGGAAAATGTATAATTTTCATATAAAAATACTTTCAAATTATATATCTATAGTGAAGCTGAGTACTCTGGAATTTTTATGTGGTGTCTAGAAATAGGGATGCTTTGCATAAATTTTATGCTCAGATTTCAGTCTTGTCTGCATAAAGAATATGCAGTAAAAAAAATTCCATTCTTGTCAAAAATCTGTCAGGTTTACTGCTTCTGTACTCCACATCACAGAGTGGGACAGCTGTGGTGTACACCCAAAGCCTGATTTAGAATCCACTAGAGCTCATTAGATAGCTCCTCAGGGTGTCACAGGAGCTGAAGTTGGACAAAAAGTTCAAGAACAATAGCAGAATAACTTTGCCTTTCAGTTGTTCTTGATCATAGTAGGTTTTTGGAGTCGTGTGGAGAATTGTGGACACAGCCACTAAAGGACATTTTTTGTGGTCATTCTAAAACTGAAGAATTAGCACAAAAGTGAGCAGCTTCTTAGGCCATCACAAGGGAGGAACACCTGATCAGCACAGCACGATGCCTGCTGGCTGCTCTGTTTATAACTTAGTTCATCTCCATTGACATGTATGTGCATAAACATTAACCTCTTCTTGTTTCGCTTTATAATATTTCAGTGGCCTTCAGTGGTCGAGACCAGCTTGGCAGTAGTCTTTTGTGAGGCAATTCCAAATTATATTTTCCTTTAAAAATACATGCTTTAAAATGATATCTGGTTGTCTTCCTTGTGACCAGTTTGCAGCACTCATTTTTGACTCACAAAGTGGTTTGTGCTTTAGCACTTTTAGAAGAAGTGACTTCTTTTTCCATCCTTAATAATCACTTTCCTCAGGTGGCTTCTCATATTTGTTTTGAAATGTGTATCCCTTATAGCTTTGAACGCTTAAAACATCTGTTTATTATTTGTGCAATACACTTTAATTTTTGGTTTTAAGATTGCATATGGAAGTCGTAAGTCTTGTTCCTGTACTTTATTAAACAAGTGGAATGCAGGCACTGACCATATGAAAGTAAATACAGCAATTTTGCAAGCTAAAAAACCCTGCTGCTTTGTAACTCTAAAAAGATGGCACTCTATCCATGTGTTGTTTATCAGTTCATTTATCTTTTTACATTTAGCAGGCCAGCACCCATCTTAAATTTTTGAAACAGAAGAGCCCTCATTAATTTTTAAGCTCGTCGCCACTTTCATTTTGGTTAAGATGAAATACATTTGCTTCTATCTTGTGCTTTCTAAGTGTCTTTCGTATTTTTGGCAGAATATTTTCTTTGCTTCAGTTAATTTGCAGCATTATGCAAAGCTTGGTCTGCTGTGGAAGACTTTGAATATATCTTCAAAGAGCAAAAACTTCTCAAAATACTCACATTTTGGTCCTGACAAATAAGGGTTGTTATAGATAATGACATTATAATTTGGTTCGCATCCCCCCTTCAAATTAAAACCTGTTGGATTCACACTAGGGAAAAGTTCTTGTAAATGCTGATGAGCATCATCTTTACCATAGTAAAAATAAAAAATTAATTCCAATGACACTGGAAATGCAGCAAAGCTCCTGTCACTAGCAAAGCGTAGTGTTTTTATCCTCCTTGAAGGTGTCTTATTGCTCCCATAGCCATATAGCTCAGCATGAATCTTCTCACTTTATCAGTACGTACAGTTGTCAAAATTTTGTGAAAACTCCCCGCTGACAAGAATTAACTGTGTTTGATAGTAAAGATGGGCTATGATAATCCCCTTTTGAAGATGTATGCAAAAGCTACAGGTACTGTTGCTAACTACACTTGAAAGGTCTATATCCTTAGAGTCCTGTCAGGAAAAAAAGCCCTTGAAAGGATCAAAATACTGGGAGAGATTGAGATTTTAATGTAGAATTGCCATTCATGGTGTATTTGTTGAAAAGACTCTCCAAAGTAGAGATGTTGGGCTCACAAGATGGAAACAGAGTTTGTGTAAGCTTTGCTGTGCTCTCACTGTGGCTTTTGTTCTTTTAATGTCCTGTTGAAGCACAGCAGCACTGGTTTGGATGAAAGCAGCCTGCTAACTACAAAACAAGTAATTGATCTGCCTTTCTTCAGGAGGAATGCGTTCCATAGCTTGCCTTTTTTGGAGAGGCATATGGGAACTTTTATAAGTGCTCCCACCGAGTCATTACCGGGAACAGAGAAAACTAAGTATCAGGATTCCATGACAAGATTGTCCTCCATCCTCTCCCAGGGGAGCAACTTGATTCTCATGATTTCAGAAAAAAATGTGCACTTCCCATCACAGTGTGGAAGTGGTGCTCACTTGCCAGTAGGTGTCCCTTGGCTTAGTGCAGTGGGGAGTGGGGATCTAGTTTTAGAAATGGTGCTTGCAGGTTATCTCTAGGGAAAGGATGGTTAACAGAAGGCATGGTCTTGTGCCTCAAGTGGCAAAGAGATGGGCAGTGCAGAAATAAATGTTCTAGGAATGCCAAAGACTTTCCTAAACTTTGTCCTTAAAGAGCAGGAATAATTCCATCAGCTGTGTGCAGACTGGGTGTTTGGGATCAACACACACTGGTCTTAGCTGCTGCTGACTGGATGGGAGAAGTCTCTTCTGATGAGAACAAATAAAATAGAAAGAATTCCTGCCTCACCTCTTTCTGTTTCATCACTCAAGTAAAGCTCAGCCCTGCTTTAACATTGTGCAGAGAACATGTATGGATGTCTTATAGTTTCTTTGTGAACTGAAAATCTTTCTGCAGTAAGCGATGGAACTCAAAAGCTTAATCATTCATTATTATGGCGTTTAAGTCATTAAACTTCATTCCTTACAGAGAGCCATAGAGGCATACAACAATTTGGGTTGGAAGAGTCCCTAAAGGCCATCTAGTCCTAACCCCACACTACACCCATCCAGCCTGGCCTTGAACACTTCAAGGGATGGGGGAGCCACAGCTGTACTGGGCAACCTGTGCCAGGGCCTCACCACCCTTACAGGAAAGAATCTCTTCCTAATACGTAGTCTAAACCACTTTCTTTCAGAAGGACTGTCTTTTTTCTAAAGATGAATTTATTGACTTAAGGAATGATATCCTGGAGCTGCCTGAAGAAAGTTCCCCTTCTCTACTGCAGTGGCTCACTGCATCTCTAAAAATGGAACTGAGTGATACTTTATTCTGATGTTTCTCCCTGTAATTCAGTGATATTTTAGATTGGGATGGTTTGACTTAACTCTGCAGATCATTGAGTTAGACCAACTTAAACAATTGCAAAAGCTATTTACACTTATTGCACTTAACCTGAATGGTTTAAGCATTAAGTAAGTGAAATTAGATTAAACTTCATACAGTTGTATAATTTTTTTTACATAATTAATGTCTGAAAACCTGAATCAGTCTGTCTTTCTGTAAGTTTTTCACACTGCTAAAGGGCAAGAAACAATTCTCAAATAAAATGTAGATGTCAAGCTCTTACAAAGTACAACTTGTGTGTATTAACTCTTTCAGTGCGGTTAATTGTCACACTGAGTAGATCTTGTTGTCAGGTCCTATTTTAAGACTACTCTGGGTTTGTAATTTTACACAGCTCATACTTTGCCCAGTGATGTTATTTATTCTGTTACTTCATAGTCTCTGTTCTTTGACTGCTGTTGTGTGTGGCAAAAAGAAAAGTAAAAAAGAAAAAAAGCAAACAGCCACCCTCACTGCCTCCTCCCCCAATTCTGGAAAAGCCACACTAATCAGTAAAGATTTTCAGTTGTGTATCAAGTTGCTCTTCTTTGATAGGGATATAGCATTTTCTGGCAGATGGAAGGCAGCCTTACAGGACTGCTTGGGCTGTGTGCTATGGAAAGCTGTTCCATGTATGGTCCATGATTACATTTTTACCAATTGGATGGAATAAATATTTACTGCTGCAATGAAAGTTTTACATGTGTACATTAGGCATTGAATAAATAAAACACTTGGAGTATGTAACATGTAAATACTGATGGCTCTTCTCCTTTCAAAGTCTTTGTCTATTCCACCCGGGGAGATGCAGTTCCAAAACATTCCCTCAAGTACTAAGGTGTGGACATCTTCACAAAGTGTGTGCAGCTCCTCTGAACGGCTTTACAACAGAATTCCTAAAGGATCCAGTCAAACAAACAGCGCACAAACAACTTTTGTTTAAGCAGATGAGCTGAAGATGAGTACAAGAGCAATTTATGCTTGCAGTTAATACAGTGTTCTTAACAAGGAACATAGTAATCCTGTTTATAATTCTTGTTATATTAGAGTAGCCTGAGTGCTCTGCTTTTCATTACTAATTTTCATGTCCTGGGGCTCTGGCATGGACTTACTGAGTTCCTTTTAAATGCTGTTTAACTTTCAGCTTTTCTGTCTTTGAATTACTGTTGTGCTGAAGATTTGACAGGCTAAAACTTAACTGTGCTGTGCATCAAGAAACACACAGGTTGGGGAGAGAGCTCTTTCCTGAAAAATAAAAACTTTAAACGCTTCTATGTGTAGAATGTAACATTGTCTTGGTTTTGCATTCAGGAGTAGTAATGACTTTCCTTTTAATGTAAAAGAAGAGTGAGCAACTGGTTATTGCCTGGTGTATTAAAGAGGAATATTGCTTCCATTTTGGAGGTATTCAGTGTTTCCTTGCTGATGGTTAGTTAAGAAGTGTTCTGTCTCTTGTTGGCCTTGATTGTGTGTTGCGCTGATTCTGAGCAATCACCCTTGTGCCTGGGAAGAAGCCCAGTTGCAGTTTGAAGGTATTTAAAACAAGGTAGAACATAGAAATAATGGTAACTGTCAGACTTCTTCTTGAGCATTCCGTGGCCTTGAATAGATTCTCAGGGAACTGAGAGACCTTAGAGAGACCTTAGAGACTCAGGCTGTGTTTTTCCATAGTGTGGATGTCATTAGCACCATGTCAGTTTGAGTTGAGCAAGTCTTCTCTCTGGAAAATTGAAATACAGGCTGAACCTTACAGTGGTTCAGTGCTTTATTTCTGCAGTTGATGACATCTTTGTTGCCAAGTCAAGGCTTAAAATATAACTATGCTAAACATGCACTTTTGCTGCAAATCCATATCCTTTTTCTAATCCCTTTCCACTGCCTGAGTGATGAACGCCATGTTAATCATCTCGGAGAGGATGTGGAGGTACTTTCTAGGGGGAGTCTGTGCAGCTCAAGCAAAATGAAGCTTGGTTTCAATTTGCTCGTTCAGAGGAGCTCTTGGTATTTTTAGTTCACACGTAAGAATGACCTTGGAATTGAGTCACTTTCAGTGTTAAGTAAGAAGCTAATTTATTTTATTTCCCTGTCTACAGAAGATACAAGCTAGAAACTAATTAATTAATTTTCATAAGGGAAGGCAGAGACAACTGAAAGTGCCACCAAATAACAGCAAGTAGAAAATAAGGCTTATTTTCTTGCTCTAAAGTTGAATATTTGCTTCATTAAAGGAACTAATAAACACCAAATCCTGGAAGTCACTTCTTACAGTTGTTGTCATAAATTTATGTTGCATCATCTTAGGTAGCTTGCTCTAAGTACCTTTATTAGAAAGTTTTTTAGAATTCTGTGGTTAGGGTCTGCAGCACCTTCTGATTTCCACTCTAGCTGCTTTCTCGCCTAGGCTCTTCTCACCTTGTCTTTAATCAAGAGGTTCTTAATTTCCCATGGTTGCTGCAGTATTACTTCTGTTTATCTAATCCAGTTTGATTTCTTTTTTCTTGAGCACAGGTGAATAGGACTGTAATGAATACTCTGGATGGGATCACTCACCTACATTCCAAGGAAAGGCCAAATAATGAATGGTCAAAACCCCTTTATTTTTGCTTTCCAATTTCTATTCAGGTCTATGTAGTTTTATCTCTTGATGTTATTTTACTTCTATGTTTTCTAGTTTCACAAGTAAGTTTTCTTTTCCACAGGTCTCATATCTGTCTTGCAAACTCCATGCTTAAACATGCATCTTTTTGAGGGGGATGTGGCATAGGTTATCAATTAATTACCACTGGGATACTTCTTGAGAATATTTTCCTTCACTTCACATAGAAATCCCAGTTTGATTTTTGTACTTTAAACTGGAGTGTGGATTTTAAGTTTGTAAGCTATAATTTGGTTGTGTTTGCTCTTGTAGGTGGTGTCTTTAATTTTTCAAACCTTTTCCCCTTGCAGTTAATGACTTTGTCTTTGGGATCCTAAGGGGTGTTTTCCCCATTTGCAGTGATGGTAAGGGTGTCAGATGTAAAAAACACAAGACACCATTAGGCAGGAAAAACTAGCAGATGAAAACATGGAGAAGAGGACCCACAGCAGGGAACAAGGAATGGAAGAGAAAAGTCTAAGTTGAGAAATTTGCTGTTTTCTGGTCAGGTAACAAGAGTGATACAAGCCTGGTTGGAGGGGAGAGGCTCCAATTGGAGAATTGTTATACAGGAGGGCCACCAAGATGATCAGAGGGATGGAGCACTTCTCCTTAGGAAAGGCTGAGAGAATCTGGATTGTTCAGCCTGGAGAAGAGAAGCTTCACGGTTAACTAATTGTGGACTTGAAGTACCTGAAGGGAGCATACAGGAAGGATGGAGAGACACTTTTTAAAAGGACATGTAGTGACAGGACACGGGGGAATGTCTTTAAACTGACAGTAGATTTAGGTTGGATATGAGAAAGAAATTCTTGACTGTGAGGATGGTGGGACACTGGAAAGGGATGCTCAGAGAGGCTGGGCATGGTAGATGTCCCATCCT